>NC_061863.1:5940679-7358317 GCF_907164915.1 Impatiens glandulifera
ATTTCGAAGCCTTGAATCTGATTGGCTGATCAGAGATGCAGTGATTCAGTGTCTCAGACCTGCGGTCTTCTCCTCAGACCTGACGGTCAATCTCAGACCTGGCATCCTGTTTCAGACCTGCCGGTCTGTACGGCAAACCTGCTGGGTTTGTCTTTTACTCAATGTAGGCACTGTCTGCTTGGACAGTTGTCTGTACTTTGAAGATTTCCTTTCTGGCTTATCCCGAAGTAGAAGGATCCGGTAGTACTGTTTTCTGCAGCCTACAGTCTTTCCTCAGACTTGCATGGATATGGAAGTATTCAGTCTGTTCCTTTGGTATCATTTTCAACAGATACCCAAAGTGTCTTCTTGTACTAATCGGCCTCTTGACTTGGCCTAGGTTGGCCACTTGACTTGGCCGAATGTCTTTTGATAGTAAAGTAACCGGACTTCTTCCGGTTATGATTGCCTTGTGGATTGATCGGCTGTATGATGATTCCGGTTTTGAGCTTTGGCCGATCCTTCCTCTGTGCGGTCACGTACCGAATACTCTTGATCGGTTTGGTAGCTTGACCAGTTCGGTTTCTTCAGTTGGTTCTCTTCTGTTTATCCGGTCCGGTTCCTTGTCCCTGCATGGGAAGTTTGTTTAAGTTAGGTTTATTCGAACCGGTATGAATTTATCTAACAGTATTAGTCTGAAGAAGTGCGCGAGCAGACGTCTAACTTCTACAGACGTGTTAGTCTGAAGAAGTGTGCAAGAAGACGTCTAACTTCATCAAACGTGTAGTCTAAAAAATTGCGCAAGAAGACGTCTAACTTCATCAGACATGTAGTCTAAAGAAGTGCGCGAGCAGACGTCTCACTTCAACACACGTTCTGGTCTGAAGAAGTGTGAGCAGATGCCTTGCTTCAGCATCCGTTTGAAGAAGCGTCCGCTTATCTACTCATCTCATCAGCATAGCGAACAGTAGTGTTCATTATCAATCGTCTGCTTAGTCAGCTTCATACGCTTAACTACCACGTACTCGAATATTCCTTCAATCCGTCTTGTACCTTCTAGTACATCACGTTCCAGCGAATATATTATAGTACAATCCGGTATGCCACGATCCAATGAACATATCTCATGTACGTTCCCATACACCTGGCGTACGTCCAATGGAAAGGTGACACGTATCTAAGAGGAAGATTCGATCATTACAAATCTTCAATATAAAAGGTGATCCAAGTACAACGGCGAATCCTCTGTGTGTTTTCTCTTGACTCACGCTTCCTTGAACAATCACACGAATTACGAACTGCTAAGTGTTGTGATTACTCTTACTCTAAGTCTATTCTATAATTCACCTACTATTCTTTCTGTGTGAAATTTCAATATTATAAGTTGAACAGTGATTGTCTGTTCAATAGAGTGATAACTAAAAGTTCAGAAACAGACAGTTGTTAAGTCATGTGTATCTGACTAGGTTTGTGTAGTCGCTATATGAATCAAAGTCTTCTAGTGAAAAACTTTCTAGAAACAGAAGAAGGGGTGACGTAAGAATTTTACCTCCGAACATCCATAAAATTCCTTGTGTTATTTATTTTCTGCATCTTCCAATCGTTTATCTGCCACTTCAAATCGACCAAGCATTTCCGCACTTGAATCCATTCAAGAGCTTGCAAAGATTTGTGAAGAATAGAAACATAATTTTCATCTCTAACAGGATTAAAATCGAATTGAAAGTGATTATTAGTTCAACAATATTCAATCCCCTAATATTGTTGTACCTGATTCTAACACCTATAACTTTTTATTGGGATGTCGAAATCACAATCCGTAAGCTACAGTAGGTTCATATGATCATGAAGAACAAAAACCCTAACATAAATCACTAATTTGAAAATCTTAAGAGGATCAATTTCAAAACACCATTTCTAGGTCATATTTTGGAATCTTTTAAATTAGGCAATTTAAAGGTCTAGTTTTTATTTCATTAACTTTGAAATGATGAATATAGTTGATCTAAACCAAAACAAGAACATTAAAACAGTTTTTGATGATTGAATCAAAATCCAATTTTTTTCAAAAACTCAATTTGATAAAACATGATCAAATTGACAAAACAATCACTTGAGATTCATCCATACATGTTAACAAACATATATTACAACTAATTGAATCAACAAATTCAGATTAGAAGCAAGAACACGAAATTTTAAAATCCAGATTTTTGAACTTTATTTTCAAACTTCAGTTTGATCAAACATGACCAAAACGTGATTATAGTTACTTAGAAATCATCCAAACATGTTTATAAACATGTATTACAATTAATTGAATCAACAAATCCAGATTAAAAGCAAGAACACAGAATTTTAAAATTCTAGATTTTCAAACTTTTTTTCTCAAATTTTAGTTTGATCAGATCAAAACTTGATTACAGTAGTTTGTAATCATTCAAACATGTATACAAACATGTATAGCAACTACTTAAATCCAAAAATTCGAATTTTACTCAAGAAATAAGATTTCAAAAATCCAATTTTCAAGTTTGATTTTCTGAAATTTTTGATTCATATAGATTTTATCTAACTTCTTTCAACAGAAAGCATATATGTGATATATAGAACGATTCTCAACAAATAAATTTCATAATCAACGTTAATAACAAGATCAAACCGATCAAACAAGAAAAATTCAAAACATTCAAAAATTTTAATTACAAATTGAAATTTAAGGCTTCTGAATTCATACAATAGCTGGAGAACACTCTTGGGAGGTGTTGGAAGTGATCCAGAAGCTTAGATCAAAGCTTGCCTCAACGGAGAAAGTTTTGACAAAAAATTATTCTTGGCCGAAATTTGCAGGTCTTCGTCCGAAGTGAATTAGGGTGTAATTGATGCCTATTGTTTGATGATTTTTGTAGTGGAAGGGTAGAGGAGTATTTATAGTAGGGGAAGGTCGGTTGAGGAGGGTTAATTTGAGACGAAATTAACCTCCAGCGAGTTTATCCCTAAAATCATATCTAGCAGCTGGCAGCCTTATCTACAACGGGATAAGGCTTCTAGATATAGGGTTATCATAGGCGTTGACGAGAGGAACGTGTAGGCGATGAAATCAGCAGATTTGATCACCTGTGACCGAAGCTAGAGCTTCTAGAATATTAGACGTTGGCGAGGTCGTGATTATGGCGAGCGCAGCTATGGCGAGCGCAACGTTCCATCAAAGAAGACGGCTGAAACAACATTGTTTTGCCTGACGTTGTTCCGTCTGCGGTCAGCGGTATTGACTAACAGGGTTAGTCCATCCCGTTAGTTGATCCAATGCTGGCGCGTGGCTCCGTTACATCCAGCTGTGTGGGAGCGTCCAAGCTGTTGGATGAGATCTGTGCGCTAATATGATGGTCCAGAATCTTACTGTAGCAATTAAACATAATTTCAGCTACACATAATTATACAATTATATTTTTATTTAAAAGGTTATTAAAAATCGGTTTTTAATCCCTTTTAAATCTATTTTTTATCAAAAATTTCACAAAAAATATTTTTAGAATTATAATAACAATTATGATCATATTTCATTTTATTTTTGGAATTTTTGGGTATTTTATTTAATTGTCTTAAGTCATAAATTAAACATGATTCATGATTAAATCACAATCAAATATTTTTAACCCCTTCTTTGATCTAATTTGGGTAAAATATATACAAATATTTTATCCTCAAATTATTTTTGGCATTTTAAAAAGTTTCCTTAATTAAAGTTTAATTATCACAATAATTAATCTTTAAGTTTTAATTCCTTTTTTAAGTTATTTTGAATAAAAAAATCTAAAATACTATTTTAATATTATTAAACATAATATTATGTTGAAAATAGGGTAGGTCAAATTTTCATGCTTACAAAATCCTACATCCTACCTAGACTACTGAAGACGAAATTAAATTCAAAGGATAAAACTTCACTAGCAAAATTGAAGTCGAATTCGTCTAATAAAATCGACTTAGCTTGGTATAAATAGTCTCTAGGTAGTGTTCTTCCAATCCATCAAACAATAATCACATATTATAGTCTAATTCGAAGAATAAAAAATTCCGAAGAAACTGGATTTTTGTAAAATCTTCTCCGAAAATCAAAGCTTCGATCCAAACTTTTGGAAAGCTTCCTACAAATCATTGAGTATTTTTCAATTGTTGGTAAAATTCCAGATCCATTGTAATTCAATTTGTGATTTAAAGTTGATTTTTGTTTCAAAATCTTCATTTTTTGAATTTGATGTTTTTGAGCTTTAAGCTTGAATTTTTTTATTCAAATAGTTGCTAAACATGTTTGCAAACATGTTAGGATGATTTCCATATCATTATAACAACATCATGATCATGTTTGATCAAACTGAAATTTTAAAAAGCAAAGTTTGAATTTCGGTTTTAAAAGTTATTACAAAGTTTGAATGATGTTCTTGTTTTGGTTGTGCTCGACTATAATCATCATTTTAAAGTTGTTGTAACAAGAATTAGGCCATGAGATGACCTAATTCAAAAGATCCCAAATTTTGCCCTAAAATGGTTTTGAGAAATTTATCTTTGTAGAGATCGATTGATTGTGATTAGGGTTATGAATTATGATCATTACAATCATTTAAGTAGATTGAAACTTACAGATATGATTTCATGGTCTGTATCAAAAGATACAAACCTACAATTCTTCATACCAAATGAAGAACACTTGGTCCCCGACGACCGAGTTTTGTAAGACTGGGACCGAGAACTCTCGGTCTTGGCTGAGACCAAGGAGCGAGAAAATCGACCTAGGACCGAGACCAATGACCGGTGTTATTAAGCTAGTACCAAGACCAAGAACCAGTGTTCTTGAGTTAGGACCGAGACCTAGGACCGGTGTTCTTGAGCAAGGGTCGAGGAATCCGACTAAGGATTCTAGGTCCACGACCGAAGAAGCTAGACTTTGGAGCAAGTCTCCTAGACCTAGGACGAACAACCTAAGTTCAGGACCGAGCCTTCTAGTCTCTCGACCGAGCTTCCCGAGCACTGATCTAGACCACCCTGGTCTAGACCGAGCCCAGATCGGTCAAAACGGATCCAAGCCCTATGACTTCGGTCTTAAAGACTATTTGGTTCCACTTTTAAAAATCTAAAATTATTTTTGTAATTTTGGAACCCCAATCCATTTTCAAATAATCCCAAAATGTCAGAAAATGATATTTAAATATTATCGGAATATTTCCTAAAAAAATATTTTGGCTAAGGCCCTATTTGAAATTTATTTTTAAATTCTTACACTTTTCTAATATTCAGGTATTATACTTAATCTTATATTAACGCAATCGCATGTACGCCCTTCTAAATAATTTTGTATAATTATTTACGTAATCTAAACATATTTTTGTTTAGGACCTCTAGACTACTAATTAATGGAAATAAATGTCAAAAATAAATCTTTCAACAATCAGACTTTTACTTAAGAAATAAAACCGTAATTTGGCGGGCATTAAGCGTGAAAGCCCTTTTTCGAGCATAACCAAAACACAAACCCCTTATAGAAACTCCAGTATAAAGTACATTTATACACGTACCTTTTACTGATTTTTCTAAAATCATTTGGCGACTCTCTTTTCAAATAAATAATCTTTTAAATTAATTATGTTTGATTAATATAAACCAGGTTTTAATTAAATTGTTATTTGGTCCCAAGAATATTAAAATTTGAATAAAATTAATTATTTTTATATGATTAATTTTTAAAACTCTAATGTATTTTCAAAATCTTTTAAAATAATATTTTCTTTTAAAAAAGATGTTTGACACGCAAATCAAGGTTAAAACGTATCGAATCTCGAGTCACCTCGAATCTCCCCGTATTATCATTTGTCGTCCAAACACGTGTTAAGTTATGAGGGCTTGAGAGTTACAAAATGTATATGAAAATTTTATACAATATTCTTAAATAAGATGAAAAAATAAATATATATAATATAATAGTTTTTTTTATATATATATATATATATAATTGCATACTTAAAAAATTTAAGAAGATTATATTTATATATAATAAAAATATAATTATACTTTTTAATAAATATATGTTTAAAAAACTAATATTATTTTATTAAAAAAATATTATTCATATATTAAATAAATATAATATAATATATTATATTGTCTTTTTAGTAAAAGCTCAAGATTCCATAAATTTTAACATCAATTGGTTTGTTAATTATTTTTTAATAAAACATTTTTTAAGAGGTTTATACAAAAAAAAAAAATGTATTTTGTTGTTTAAAATTAATTATAACAATAATTAACTTAGATTAAATAAAAATAATTTTAAATTTTAAAATAATTAAATTAAAATTTGATAAAAAAAATTTATTTATTTGATTAAAGAGTTGTCCTTTAATTTTTAATTTAAAATCAACAAAAACATTTGCTTAGTGTACATAAGAAGGGAATTTTTTAAAGTTCAATGTTTAATAATACTGTGTATCTTTGGTGCCAGTTAAATAAGGGTCTCTACTTCATAAAATTTTGGCTATTTTTAGAAAAATGAATTTCAAATTTTAATTATACAATTATTCTTCAAAGTTTGACATTTTAAGTTTATAACATTAAAATAAATTATCTATATATGAATTGATGTTTTAAAATTTTTAAAGTAGACGTTCAAGACCCACGTCGAAAATTTGGAGAAATCTTCTTCTCTCTTGGTTCATATCCGTCTGTCTGTCAGCCAAACAGCAGGCTCTTCCTTTCATTGATCATTTTATATATCAAACAACACATTGGTGATTGGACCAATCGGTTATATAATTAATTATTTTTATTATTATTATTTAACTTATCTCAAATTTCAATTATTTTGAAATTTAACAAGGGGGCGTTATCTCCAAAATAATTATTTATTTTATTTTTATTCAGATTTTAATTTGGGATTTTATAATTAATTAACTCAATCATTATCTCTAATATTTTTATTTTTACTTTTATTTTGAATGTATGATTAGAACATTTATTCAAAAATAATTTTAAATTTTATAAATTGGAGTTGAAGAATTTAGTGTTCACTGAAATGCTCCATTCGAACCGAGTTTGAAGAAAAACAAATTGATTTTTTGAAAACGTAGGTTTGAGTTTTGACATATGAATACTATATGAGTTTTTCTTACACAATTTATGGTTATGTTATTAGGGTGATAGAAAGATATAAGCTGGAGGGAATGGATGTGTATAGCATTTGTCAAAACTTTTCTAAGCATTTATCAATGATTATCAATGTTTTTTTTAAGTTAGTTTGATTGAGTTTATTTCTAACGAGTAAATATCAATATCAATAGTAAATAAATTAATTAATAAAGTAGTTTGAGTAAATAATGCTTAAATAAGTTAAATTATATAGTAAAATTCATACTAAATTGATTTATTGTGCTTTTATACACAAGGGTACTAACTTGAACAAAGTTAAAGATGGTGTGAAATGATTAGGGCTAAGCATTAACCTATTAATCGGAATTCAAACTAATTTAAATTTGGAATACTAATTTAGATTAACTATTTCCGTAGATAATTTGTCTAAACAAAAAATATATTCTCCAATTATTCTAATTTTATATTTGATTATAATTCAAAATAGATTTTTATCCGCCTTTTTTTTGTAACAGTTAAGCACAAACATTTTTTCAGTAACAAATAAATTTATATTTTGAAATTAAAATATAATTAGAAACATTTTTAGCCGGAATAAATTTAGAGCTACTAAATATCCGGTATAAATCTTATAATTATTATAGATAAAATATATATTATTTAATTTTAAATTAAATGATTTGTATTATTTATAAAAAGAAGAGAATGTGAATAATTATATCAAAAAATAATCCTTATTTTGTCATGTAGAAAATGAAAAGGTCTTCATTTTCATGAATTGTTCTTCCCTTCAGATTCAAATATTTTCGTAATTTTAATTTATCTCGATTTATTATTAAGATTAAAGAATATAACAATTATTCCTTATATTCTTTATTTAAAAATCAATTTTGACAAATAAATTAAGAAAAATGACTTAATATATTTTAAAATCTGAGCATCTAGAAATTGTTAAATTAAGAGAAAATTATGGTTAACAAAAAGATTTTCCCAAATATTAGTTTTGCAAACAAAAGAAGTTATATAATATTTTTTATATATATAATCAAGTCCATGTAAAACTAACTGATAATTAATTAATTGCATCACCCTAACAAGCCTCCTTTTATTTTAAGAATCAATTTTGTCAATTAAAATAGGAAAATATATTTAACATCACTTTAAGAAATAAAATCAACAGATTTAATCATTTAAAATTAATAATGATTAATGGAGAAATAATCTTTAAGGATTGATCTTCATTGTTTAATGAAGAAGCTCTTGAGCTTTTTACGTAATTGAATTTGGACCAGCCGGTCAAATATTGTTTTTTTTTTATAAAACAAAAAATCAAAATAATTAATGATTCATTCTTATCTATACCCAAAACAACCGACATGTTTTTGGTTTAATTTTCAGCACTTTAGATCTCTTTTTTGCTTGAATTAGTTTAATATTAATATATATAAAAGTTTTTTTCAATAAACAAAAAAAATTAAATAACAACAATTGCAAATTTAAATTTAAGAAAAGTTTATAGAAAAAATAAAATTAATTAAAATAAATAAAAGTAACCACAATAAATAAATTAAACAAACTTTAAAATTGAGAAAACAAACATCTAAAAATAAATAAATACACAGATGATCTATTATTTAGAATCAATCTTCTAGACAAGGTGAGACTAGACTCTCTAAATAAGTTGTTGCTTGAAAACAATCATGAATATCCGGATAACTAATGATTTTGCTATCAATATTAAACGATATTAAACGCGATCCTAACAGCAAAACCACTTCGTTTTTCTTCGAAATATATAAGGGTGAAGAAACTAGAAAACTTAATGAATTTTGTAGATACGGCATTGAACACAATTTATACCACGATTCTACTTTTCCATACTCCTTCATCACCCATAAATCAGCGTATTCCGCATCCATGTAAGATAGCATACATAAGTTTCCACTTAAAACCCCTAAAATTGAAACCATAACATCTCCATCTCCTTCCCCATATCCTTCTCCATATGAAGGCTCTACGATTGTAGAATAAGTTTCTTTTGATAGATCAAGAGAAATAACACTTCTCATAAAGAGTCCTGTTACACTAATCCAGTGTAGTGATCCACTCACAAACATGCTCGATACATTCTGCATTGGTCTGCCTGGAAAATCTCCAATTTTCTTCCATGAATCACTCTTTAACCCGTAAACTCTCACTTCATTATTAAAAGTAGTTTTGAAACTTACTATTTCAGACTTAATAACAACAATTCTATAATCGGAACTACCTTCATCATAGCCAAACTCATATATATATTTACCTGGACTCTTTTTAAAACCACAATTTGGTAATCTCCTTGATTTTCCAGTTGATGGATTCCATAAAACTAAAACTTTATTATCAATAACGATACAAACCAATCCATTAACAGAACCAACTATTCTAATCGAGCGACGTGGATTCTTCAATGGATAATCGAGGACACGTGTACTAAGAGTTTCTTCGTACAATACCGACGACAGAGAGCACGACTTCAAATTAAAATGAGCAAAGTCGGGCATCACAAGGAGACTCTTTTGTTCATAATCATCATCTTCTTTTTCTTTAGTGGAAGCTCTTCTTAGATGTCTTTTGACGAATATAGGATCAGATATCAAAGCTTGCCATGATTTGCAGACACACCTAATTTGGAGGAGGGATTTGACGGGAAGTCTCACTATAATCTCTTCAATAATATGTATTGGCAAATAGGGAGGGTCGACAGCATCACAATCCATATCATCACAATTCATATCATCACAATCCATATCATCACAATCCATTAGAATGATTAAGAAAAAGAATTTAACTTTTGTAGCTGAAAAGAATATGAAAAAAGAATGAACTTGGCTAACCAAAAAGAATATGAGAAGATATTATATATTTATGAGAATATTGGAGTACAAATATAATAATTAAATAATTGTTATTCTTAATCCTATTTTTATTCTATTCTTATTCTTATAGTATAATTAGTTTTTTTTTATCATATATATTACTATTCTTATTCTTATTTCTATTCTCATATTCCTATAGTATAATAGTTTTTTTTTTATCATATATATTACTTAAATGTTTAAAAGTAATATATAATTATATAAAAAAAATATTAATTAATAATGAAATTTATTAAAAATTATAGTACTTTATCTGAATTTTTATTTAAGTATTTTTTAAAATTAAATAATCATTAAGAAAAAAGAAATTTAAAAGATAATTTCTTATTCATTATTGACATTTTAAATAATAAAAAAAGAAATACATGAATGAAGGGGTTTGATTTATTTATGAAGAAGTCTTAAATAAAATAAATGGTTCAAATTAGTTAAATTAATTAAAACCTAAAATTAATTAAAATAGGCTTAAATTTATTAAATTAAATTAAATCCTATAACAAAGTGAGAAAAAGAAAAAAGAAAAGGGACTTTGGTGAATGACCCGGTCAACTAGGCCAAAAACTGGAATTAAACCAAACTTAGCAAATTATGAAGCAGACTGAAAGGAGGCAAGCAAATGAAGACCAAATTGCTCATACAGCCAAGCCACGCCACGCCACGGCTCCTCGATCTCCTTTATTGTTCCTTAATTAAATGAAGATCAAATTTCTTCGTTCAAGAATTTACCTTAAAAATAGTTGGTATTTGTAAACTAGTAATATTTATAATTATTTAAAATCGTGAAAGTTTAATTTGAAAAAATATTAATTATATATTATTATTATTATTTAATTATATAATTAAGTATTTTAATTTTAAAATTTTATATAATTAAATATAAAATTAATTAAATAATAATAAAAAATAAATAAGACTATAAGAAAATTATATTCACAAAATTAATTATATTAATTTATTTATTTAAATAAACAAAATTTTGTTTTAACTTATAAATAAAAAAAATTTAAAGTAAAATCAAATTAAATTGTAAATTTGAAATTATTTATAAACTCGTAAACTCTCGTAAAATATTATTATCTTAAATTTAAAATCTGTAAGTGTTTATTTATTTAACAGTTTACTTAAATCAAAAATCGTAAAACAATTTAAGAGTTAACTCAATATTTTTTGCTTTCGATTAATATCTTATTTTTAAGAAGTATACGATGGATGTTTGTCTTGGGTGTCCTCGATTTTCGACAGATATTTGATTTTGAAAAAGTAGACGATGAAAGTTCGTCTTGGGACTTCTCGGTTTTCGATTGGTATCTTATTTTTTGAGGAAGTAAACGATGGATGTTCATCTTGGATGTCTTCGGTTTTTTATAGATATCTGAATTTGAAGAAGTAGACGAGGAAAGTTCGTATTGGGTCTTCTCGACTTTCGATTAGTGTCATATTGTGAGAAAATATGTGATGGAAGTTCGTTTTGGGTTTCTTCGGTTTTCAATGAATATCTAATTTTGAAAAGGAAGAAGACAGAGAGAGACAAATAAAGACGAAGGCATGTGTAGGAAGAAAATCTTGTTTTCTTCAACTACTTTCTGTTCACTCCCTATATACCCAGATTTAGGTATTTCTATAATTGGTAAAGATAGATTATAAATGTATATGTTATCTTTCATTATGATGTTGTTTTTGAGGATTTAAGTAATTTATCAGATTATAAATTTCAGAGACAAGAACAAGACAAAAAGAGGGAGATGCATCAAGACGAAGACTGGTGTTAGGAGGAAAAAACTCATTTTTCTTCAACTACTTTCGCTTCTCTCCTTAGTTACCTAGGTTTAGGTATTTCCACCACTGGTAAAGATATATTTTATATGTATGTATCAACTTTGATGATGATGATTTTGCAAGTTTATGTAATATGTTAGATTATAAATCTTAATTGCAAAAATATTGTATAACTCATTATATGTGATATATTTGATGATTTAAGTAGTCTAAGGGTTTCGTGGTTTTTACTCTTGTCGAAGGGATTTTCCATGCTAAAGTTCGATGTGGGGTTGTACATCGAGTTGAACATAATCGAGCAAAGAGAAGTTATAATTAAGAATATGGCAATGTTATTGATATAATGGTAGTTCCTGGATTTTGGAACATGAAGACTTTGCTTGTTGACAAAGTAAATAATGGAAGACAAGAGTGAGATAACTTGTAAATTAAAGTGGAGCGTGAGAATATATTTACAATATTACAATTATGGTATATTTATGATACACAATCTCGGTACAAAAAAATAGTATATATTCAACAAAAGAAAACTATATCTTTTGATGTATAATTTTGATATTAGGAAATAAGATTAACACAAAATGAAATTAGAACTTTTGTTATGGAAATAAAATTAGGACAATATTGTCAGAATATTTTGGAGACTCTTGGAGAGTTCTAGACAAGAATATTTTAGAGCCAAACAGGTGAGGATGCGACGTAAATATAATCGCTGGAATTCGAGGATTGCAAATTGGGTTTTGAGGAATTCAAATTGGGATTCTAAAGCAGAGTAAGAGTAGTCCAAAGGGAAGTTCACAACAGAATCAGAATTTTAAAACAGTAGGTCTTATATGTTTTTGTTGTTTTTTACTGTAATCTTTGTTTGTTTGTTGTTTCCAATCAGATACTCTAGGATCGTTGTTTGTCATCCTTTAATCAAAGATAGAGATTGTCTAAATTTGATTTTGACCCTCTCTCACTTTTGGGATTTTTAATGAAATAACGCTAAACTGTTTTTCCCAAAAAAAGATACCAATATTCACCTAGTTGTGACTTATTTAAATTTACAGTCCGACACTTTAGAAAACCAAGTTTTTGTTTTGATAACATCGCTTCCTTATGAGTTGTGTGTAAGTTTTCATTAAGAGAGAATCATTGTAATACTCGTATAAATTTTTTGATAATAAAGTTGAGAGTCTCTTGTACTTCGAAAGTGAATGTGGGTCTCTTTTGGTCAAACTACTATAAATATAGTGACTGCGTTCTTTAGTTGCTTTATTTCGTTTCCGCAATTGTTCGATGTGGTTATTTTTTTTGCGTTAAGTATGTTTCATCTCCTATTATCCAATTAATTTGCCCAATCATTTTCCATAAATCACTCTTTAACCCATAAATTATATATAATATATAAATATATATATATATATATATAGATAGACGAGGTCCATAAAATTAAAACTTATACCTTCTTTTAGCCTAGCAGCAACAAGAGGTAGATATCCCTAGCCTCCTTAAAATCTTGGCTGGGATCGAGCCCGTCAGACGAAATTGTTAGGTGTGTTTGTGGACTATTTGCTTAACCCGCGGAGAATAGTCGCACTCTAAATGTGAAACGGAACCCAACATTCTAAAAAAATAAAAACTAAAACTAAAACTTTATTATTAATAAATATACAAACCAACTCATTAACGAAATCTTATAATTGAGGCGATATGACAAATGAAAAAAACATAATTTCAAATGAAAATAAACAAAAGGCATCATAGTTATTTGTTCATATAGAATTTGGTTGAAAATTTAACAATTATTTTTCTTCTCTATCCTCCCTTTATTTTTGTTAGACAAATAATGTGATCCACATCATTATTGCTTCTCCATTCTCTTTTTTGTTACTCAGTAGTTATTCTCTTTAATTATTTTTTTATTCATTTTCTCTAAACATATTCTATCTTTTTTCTTAATTGTTTTTTAGCCTACTCTAACTTTAATTTACTAATTAGTCCGGGTCTTTCTTCTATTTGAAGATATTTTTTTTACTATTATCACAGCTAAGTTCAATTTCAAAATATTTAACTAAAGGCTGTTTATTCCATTATCAAAACAATGATCTGTCTAAATATTTTGATTTTCTCTAATTCTAATTAGATAATAAAAACTAAATTTATATTTTATATTAATTAAATTTGATAAGGTAGTTTTTTTTACTATTAAATTTGGGTCAAATTAGAATTAACATGATAACATACTTCCCCATCAAAGATAGAGAAGATTCCTAGGCAATTTCATTAACATTTCTTCTTCATATTCAAACTTTTTCCGCAACTTCAGTTTAGTAGAGTATAAGAAGTATTTATTGTACAACTAGTTACTAAAACAGTATTAAATATATTTTTTTTAATTTAAAATTTATTTATTATTATTATTCATTTTTTCTTTTTTTTATCAAATAATTAATGAATTTATCTCCTTTTATCTATTTTTTTCTTTCTCTATTCTTATGTCTTATGTCTTATATTAATATTTGATTATTTTTTTTTAATAAAAGTTGGCTTCTTATTATCAAAATAGATTATTTTAAAATTGTTTCTCTTCTAAATATTAAAATATATGAAATAATTCAATTTTTAATGTAATATTTACTTATATTAAAAAAATTAAATTCTAAATTAAAGATTAAACTGAAAGACTATATATTTATTTTTGTTTATATTAAAATAATAAAAAATAAATACACTCTACAAAAACATTATAATAGAACAAAATTCACAAATAAATTGTAATAGAAATTTTGTTTATATTTGTTTGTGAATTTTGTTCTACATATTTTTGTAGAGGGTTTTATTTTTGTTTTCTTTAATTTAAACAACACTGAAATTAATAGTTTTTATATTTAATATTTAATTTAAAATTTAAAATTTTAAAATAAAATATTAGAATAGAGAAAGAAAAAATAAATAAAAGGAGCTAAATTAATTAATTAATTAATTAATAAAGAGGAAAAAAAATAAATATTTAATTAATAAATATTAAACATTTAAAAATATTTAACAATGTTACTAAAAGAGGCTAGATGACCATTTTTAATAGTACGCACATTTAATTAAATAAAGTTTTATTAGTTTATATGTCTAACTGAGTTATTTGTATAAGTATATACACGTCTAAATAAGATTTTTCTCAAAAATAAATAATTAAACTAAACAATATAATCGTCGTCCTCTGTATTTTTTTTTTAAATTCAATTTTTGACAAATAAGTTGTGATAAGAGACTTAAATGTTAAATTTGAGCATCCAAAAATTGAAACAATGTTAAATTAAGAGAAAATTATAGTTACTTGAAACCATGTCAAATGTATGAAACAAAAAGATTTTCGATAAACGAAACCAAAATATTTGTCCAAATATTAGTTTTGCAAACAAAAGAATTTATATTTTTTATATAATCATGTCCATGTAAAACTAATTGACAATTAATGGCATCACCCTGACAAATGAGGCAGGAACAACTTTTATTTTATGAATCAATTTTGTCAATTAAAATAGGAAAATAGATTTAACAAGGTATCTCATTGGTATCTCATTTGGATCTAGATTTCAATGAGATCACTTTTTAAAACCGATTTCAAGGTATTTATGTTGATAATTTATCATATTGATCTGAATTCGGATCCAAAATTAATAAAATGTTTCCAACTAGATAATTGAAAAGTCTCATTCTCATTGAATTGATATTACTCATATGCAAGAACTAGAGATATATAAATAATGAGAAAACTACTACTGAATTGTTTTGGGAACAATTTGGTGACAATAATGTATGTACTTTTGTTTTGAATTGACCAAAACCGCTTTAAAAGCTAACCCGAGTTTGGTTATTTTCTCAGCCATGGATGATTTGAGTTACTCTTCGCGAATGTTGCTATTTTAAATTTATAGTTTTTAGATAATCATATCGTTCTTTGCTGGTTAAATATATTTGACTATTCTCTTTGTATAATTAGTGTCACACTTAAATGTTAATCCACTTGATTATTTATATTTATTTCCTTTACTTATATCTATGTAACTTAAAACATGAGAAATTGAAGTAAGTAATGTATAAATTAAATCATATAGTTATATTTTAATCTATTAAATATTTTAAATTTATCTTACAAACATAAAAATATAACTATATATTTAAAATTATTAAAAAATAAAATTTAAAAAAAAAATAAAATTCATATATAGTAACCAGGCAATAAGAAAAACAAATTAAATAACAAGAACTTCCAAATAAATTTTTTAAAAATTAAAGAACTAAAATTAATTACAAAGACTAAACTCTTTAATGTTATAAAATTAAAGACCCAGAATAAATAAACTTAAAAATTGAGAAGAAAAAAAAACAAAACTAAATACATATTCATAAATCACCTCATTCATGACAAGGCGAGACTAGACTATCTGTGCAAACAATTACTTGATGACAATTGTGTATGTCTGGATAACTAATGGTATTGTTATTAATATTAAACGATATCAAACGCGATCCTAACATTAAAATTACCTCGTTTTTCTTCGAAATATATAAGGTCGAATAAATTAGAAAACTCAATGAATTTTGTAGATACGGCAATGAACACAATTTAGTCAAAGACTCTATTTTTCCATACTCTTTCATTTCCCATAAATCAGCATATTCAACGTCAATATAGAATAACATACCTAAGTTTCCATGTAAAACACCTAAAGTTAAACAATAACGGTTAGATTAGGTTACTTTCATCGTAGTAGGGTTCTTGGATTTTAGATTATGTTTCTTTTGATAGATCTAGATAAACAATGTTTTTCCTAAAGTTTGACTTCATATCACTTATACCGATCCAGTGAAGTGATCCACTCACCAACATGCTCGATGCATTCTGCATTGGTTTACCCATAAACTCTCACTTCATTATTAAAAGTAGGTTTGAAACTTTCTGTTAGAAAAATTAAGTAAGTTAAGTTTTAAATCGGTCAAACATTTTTTAAAAAAATTCTCAAACCAGCCAACACTTACAAGTTTTGAATATTTATTCTAAATAATCAAAAAATGGGAGAAATTGTTAGAAAAACTAAGTAAGTTAATTTTAACCGAACAAAAGAACTTAACCAGTCTCAATGTTCCTTTTGCAGGTAACCGCACCAGACCGGTCGAGACTTTCTGTTTCAAAGAGATCTGGACAATCAAGAAAAAGTGTTACTTATTTAAATCGGATCGGCTCAAATGAAAAATCGAACGAAGCATATTTCCGGCTAGCTCACAAATCGAAGATCTTAAAGCCAGCGGGAAAATACTCAAATTGATGAAATCTGTGAAAGATGACGTGACGAATTTCTTGGATAATGAACACAAGAAGGACCCGTGATCCGAGTCAAAAGCATGCAACAAAAGCAATGATGATTAATTATCCAAGATCACACACAACCTTCTGAAGTAGGCGGACAACTAATGCATGTCTGTCAGATGTCCAAAATGACAAAGCGTGCACGCTACCTGAACCTGAACCTGACCGGTTCGGCTGACCAATCAATGAATGAGAGAGAAATATGATCGTTGTCATATTCTCTATATAAAGGAAGCCAAGAACAGAAAACAAAGAGTGACACGAAAACATACTCAACGCGCGCGAGCAAGAATCAACCAAACTTTTCACATATTCATAAAATCGGTGTTGAAATCAGCATTGATCAAAGAAAGCGTGATCGGCACAGGAAACAAGACACGATATTGTCTAGCGATGTTCTGTTGTGCCGTTGGCTTTACATTTTGTTTCTAGTTTCTTTTGGATGCTTTTTGGGGATCTGTTGATTGCAGTTTGCTCCTATTTCAGGTTGTTCTGGGTTGGGTGGCTTTTGTTGGATCCTCTATTGTCATCTACTACTACAGATTACTGTTGTTGATTTCTTCTGCAGGTTTGAATTGTTGATGGTTGCTAGGGCATTTAGTTGTGTGCTGCGCAGGCTGAGCCACGATAAGCCTCCGCTCGACCAGCCTCCTCAATCGACCTTGTAAATAAAGGGAGTCTGGAGAAATTCTTCTAGGTGTCCGGCCGGTCACAACTGTTGGAATTTAGACTATGTAGATGATTTCCATTATATTAATGGAAATGAGAATTCAAAAAATAAAATTGAATGGGTGAGTCTCAAGAATAAAATCGAGTTAGTGGATTTGTCCACATTGGGAAAATAGCAAAATGTAGCATTTTCTCATTAATTCAAGTGGGGTTTTATTTATTTGCAAAATACATTTTATTGCATAAAAATAAATCAATATATTTGGATTAAATATTAATTGAATGAGTCAGTTAAATGGGGTATTAATATCAATATGCAAATGACAATTTTTTTTATTGAAATGCAATGATAAATGCATACGTTGAAAGCTTTCAAATGCAATTGATTGCATTAAATGATTTTATTCCTACGTTAAAGAAATTAGTCATTATGTTGATTGGCTAATTTATCTTTATATAATATTTCAATTGATCACACATTGTTGAAGAGACAATAACAATTGCAGAATTACATAGTTTTTATCCTTCAATCACCTTAAATGAAATTTATTGGTTTTTATTTTCAACATCATAAGAAGCTAGCTACTTCTTAGTTTAGTTTTTATCCTTCAATCACCTTAAATGGAATTTATTGGTTTTTATTTTCAACATCACAAGAAGCTAGCTAATTCTTAGTTTTTTAGAAAAAACCTTTTATTGATCATTTTAATTGTGATTTCACACAATTCTTCTTTGATCCCGGTGATAGTTCAGGTACGTTGGTCAAATTCGCTGTGTAGTGATTCTAGTGCTGAATCACTACTAGATTTTTTATACACTATGAGACAGCCATCTGATAAACTCCAGCACAATATGGAGACGGTGAAACAGTTTTAAAGGAAATGTGCTAAGCACATGCCTCGAATTAACATCTCAATTAGTGATTTCGTTCTTCATATATTTTATTTATTTCATTTATTTGTACATCATTATATATATATATTTTTGTAATTTATTTCAAGACAATATTTCTAACAACAACGTTGCTGATGCAGATGACACTACCTTCAATCGTTATATTGCATTGACTAGTCACATGACTGGTTTATCAACCGATCGCGCCCATCTCCCGACTCATCTCCCAACCGGCCATGACGACCCTCCCCTAACCGGTCATGTAGCCTCCACCCCGACCGGCCTGGCTGCTTTCAACCACACTAGTAGAGTTACTCCTTCGACGGGTTATGTCGCTGCCACCCTGACCGGTCACGATACATTTTTTCCAGTTGGGCTCACCTCAGCCACTACGGTATATCACGACATCACCACCCCGACCGCTCAAATCCCCGATAAGTCGTGGACCATGTGACGAAATGAAATCATAAATATGACGTGCATTCGGAACCAAATTCTCAAGTCCCTTGCCCAGTTCCAACGTATGAACTCGTCATGACCAATAAAAGGAGGAACAAATCATTTGTCAATTCAAAATTCGATTCGAGCAAGATTAGAACTCATTCGACAAAGATGAATACAAGGAAATTGTTATGTGGTCAGTTAATGTCATAAGAGAGTTCTATAAGTGCCCCAAAACCTATGCGTACACTACACAAACAAACACAAACCACATATAGCAAACAACCAAGGTTTGGGGCAAAAACGGGATAGCTAATGGAGGCAAGCTCAATGTGGATCCTAGACTAAAAATTAAAAAGCTCGAACACCCGCTCCAAATCGAACTCCCCTAGAAATTGAAGAGGGACGTGTCAACGATTGAAAGCGAGTTGTCGTCGGTCACTTCATGAGCACCCACAAGGCCCCATTCCGAGCAATCAAGGCTTCCCTTTTCTGACAATGGAGCGAAAATGGACTCAAAAAAGTCAAAGTCAATGACAAGAAAGACGAAGAAGCCGGAACTCTATCCAAAAATAAATCCCCAAAAGACCTAAAGGTGACAAGAAAGAAGGAAATAAAGAACAAGGGCAAACACAAGAGAGACGTGTCCGAGGAAATCAACCACTATCGTCTTGTTTGAGTTTATTGATTGCTAGTTTCATTTCTTATTAATTTTTGTACTTTGATTTCATGTTTGTGTGCGTTTCTTTGGTCAACTGTGAGTTTTTTATAAAAAATCGTGTGTTGACTTTGAGCAAATTGCTGTAAGCTCAATTTTAGCTCTTAAAAGTTATTTATAAAAGAATTGAAATTTTTTTACTATTTTCCTAGCCATGATGATTTTAGTTACTTTTTGCAGTGTTGATGGTTTAAATTTATCATTTCTTAGATAATGGAAATTTTCTTTTCGTGTTAAATATCTTTTACTGTTTTTTTATGTCAATAAAGTTTGTTGTTTTTTTTTTATGTCATTAAAGTTGTGTAATTACTGTTATACGTTAATATTAATCCACTTTTATTTCTCTTCTTTACTTACTGTATGAGATTACAGTTTTTAATTTATGAAATTTGTTGTTTTAGATTTTTATATTTAAATAGTGTCACTGATTTTGCATTACTTTTAAAATATTATGATTTTAGAAAATGATTTGAAAGAAAACCTAGTCAAACATTTACAAGAGTAAGATTTTTTTTTTTTTTTTTATGATTTATAAATTGAGAAGTATATATATATATATATATATATATATATATATATATATATATATATATATATATATATATATATATATATATATATATATATATATATATATATATATATATATATATATAGAGGTATGATAAACCCAACGAAGGGTTAGCGAAAGTAAGGCCACGAATCCTACGTGGCCTTGCCAGCTAAGAGAGAGAAAAAAAAAACAAAATAAAAAAATTAAATATTTCAGTTTCCCCCTCTTTTTTCTTTCCTCTCTTTCTTCTTTCCTCTCTTTCTTATTTTCATTTATCACTTTCGGCGAATCCCGATTTCTTCTCTGGCGATTTTTCTCTCCGGCATCCCCGACTTCTTCTACTTTCTTCATCTTCTTTCAATCGAAAATGGTAAGAGAACTCTTTCGTGTATGTTCACTTTATTGTCTGCCTTCGTGTTCACTTCATACTATCTTTTCAGGCTGGTGGTCCAGGTACATCTCCATACAAGACTTCAAAATCTCCCAGATCTCAAAAGACAAGGTAAATAACATTTTCTTTTTTAGAATCGTAGATCATTTTAAAGATTTGAAAATCGTTTAACTTTTTGCGGTTAGGGTTAGGGATTTTAATGATTTTAACGATAGAAAACTATGATTATTGTGTATTTGCTGCATTATGAGTCCGGAAATGGATGGTTTAGAGACCCGAAAGTATGATTGTATAATGTTTGGCTGTTATGGGTCCCAAAAATGTGATTTCGGGACCCGAAAGTATGATTATATAATGTTTGGCTGTTGTTATGGGTTTAGTTGCAGAACTAATTTCAATTAGGTTGTAAGAAAAATCATTTCTGGTCCCGAAATCACTCATTTCTGGTCCCGAAACCACTCATTTCGGGTCCTGAAACCACTCATTTCGGGTCCCGAAACCACTCATTTCGGGTCCCGAAACCACTCATTTCGGGTCCCGAAACCACTAATTTCCAAAAAAAAAAAAAAAAAAAAAATTTTTTTTTTTTTTTGCCGTTTCGGGTCCCGAAACTACTCATTTTGGGTCCCAAAACCAGCTTTTCTGGTCCCGAAACCAGCTTTTCTGGTCCCGAAACTAGCATTTTTTGTCCCGAAATCACCATTTTAGGGTGATTTCAAACTCCGAAATGGTTTCTATACGATCTTTTATGGCTATTTTATTTTTGTATAAACCAATAATCTTATTGTAATGTTAATTTGATTTGTAGGTCATGTATGAAGATCCAAATCTTCTTATTGATCAAGTTAATGAAGAAATGAGATTATTTGAGATCTCTCAAATTGTAGGTTGTATTTTAAATGTGATATAAATGACAGATTGTAACATTGTAAATAAATGTTTAATTATGTAAATTTCTAGTATAATAACATTATCTTCAATTATTTTTGATTTTCTAAGATTCATTATAATGTTTCAGATTAAAAAAAATTAAAAAAAAGTGTCCCAAAATCACTCATTTCTGGTCCCGAAACCACTCATTTCGGGTCCAGAAACCACTAATTTCCAAAAAAAAAAAAAAAATTTTTTTTTTTGGCCGTTTCGGGTCCCGAAACCAGTTTTTCTGGTCCCGAAACCAGCATTTTTGGTCCCGAAATAACCATTTTAGGGTGATTTCAAACTCCGAAATGGTTTCTATACGATCTTTTATTGCTATTTTATTTTTTTATAAACCAATAATCTTATTGTAATGTTAATTTGATTTGTAGGTCATGTATGAAGATCCAAATTTTCTTATTGATCAAGTTAATGAAAAATGAGATTATTTGAGATCTCTCAAATTGTAGGTTGTATTTTAAATGTGATATAAATGACAGATTGTAATATTGTAAATAAATGTTTAATTATGTAAATTTCTAGTATAATAACATTATCTTCAATTATTTTTGATTTTCTAAGATTCATTATAATGTTTCAGATTAAAAAAAATTAAAAAAAAAGTGTCCCGAAATCACTCATTTCTGGTCCCGAAACCACTCATTTCGGGTCCCGAAACCACTCATTTCCAAAAAAAAAAAAAAAAATTTTTTTTTTTTTTTTTAACCGTTTCGGGTCCCGAAACTACTCATTTCGGGTCCCGAACCAGCTTTTCTGGTCCCGAAACCAGCTTTTCTGGTCCCGAAACTAACTTTTCTGGTCCCGAAACCAGCTTTTCTTGTCAATAATCTTATTGTAATGTATGAAGATCCAGATCTTTTAGAACTCTAATCTAAATCGATTCAGCAGCTAAACCATAAACGTTAAACATAAATATTGATATGACAATCATTTCGAACGGAAGATAAACGAAAGAAAGAAAAAAGACTTTATATTTCAATCGATCGGAAGATAAGAAGTCGATGAAACGTTTCAGTAAGATCGACAGTGGGTTGGGTTTTGGGAAATGGAAACGAAAAATAAAGAGAGAGATTGTCGTGGGGGTTTTGGTTTTGGGAAAAAATAAAACGTTTCATTAACAGAAGAAGTCTTACCATTTCGATCGATCGGAAGAGAAGTCGGTGAAAATGAAAGAAGACAATCGCCGGTGGATTTAGGAAAAATGAAACAAAAGAGAAAGAGAGAGAATGAAACAAAAGAGAGAGAAAGAATAAGATTTTGGTTTTGGGGGGAAATAGAAAATATAGAAATAATAGGATTTTTGGTTTTGGGGGAAATAGAAAATTTTAATTTTTTTTAATTTTTTTTAATTTTTTTTCTCTCTCCTAGCTGGCAAGGCCACGTAGTAGGATTCGTGGCCTTGCTTTCGCTATCTTGTCGTTGAGAATATCATTTCTCATATATATATATATATATATATATATATATATATATATATATATATATATATATATATATATATATATATATATATATATATATATATATATATATATATATATATATATATATAATATATATATATATATATGAGGAGTGAGGGAATTTGGTGAGAGAATTTGGTGAGGGAATGACGTGTCATCTTTATTGGTTTTGGAAAATGTAAAAGTGAGAGGAAAGAGAGAAAAAAGAGAAATTATTTGATTTTTTCATCGAATAAGATTATGCACGTCATTCCCTCACCAAATTCCCTCACATAATCATTTCTCCCTATATATATATAATTTTAACAAATATATAATTGTATAGATAATATATTAATTAAATATTTAAATACATGTTAAAAAACTTATATTATTTTATTAAATTTATTTAAAAAACAATTGTTCATATTATATATATATATATATATAATATTATCTTTATATATATATATAATTAAAATGTTAAATATGTAAAGAGAAAAAAATAAAAGAATTTATATATACATATTTTTTTAAGATATAAAAATTATTTAAATTATAATAAAATTATTCAAACAAATAAAAAAATTGTAATTAACTATGTCTTGCATAAATTTGTTAATAATTATATTTATAATTATAAATAAATGGTTATTTCTAATAATAATTTTGATTAAATTGATTGAAAAAAATGTAAAAAACAAATTTGATTTTATTAACAATAATAATAATAATAATAATTAATGTTTAAAATATGAAAATAATAATATTAATTTTAAAATATTTAATAAATTTAAATTATTGTATAACTTTTAATATTATTAAATTAAATTTAATAAAAGATAAATAATAGATTTTTAATAATTAAATTTATTTGAATTAAGTATAAATTTATTCATATAAATATTTTTAAATTTTTAATTTTATTAAATAATAAAATTATATTTTTATATGAAAATATTTTTTATTTCTAATTATTTTAATAAATAATAAATATAATCATACAATTAATTAATATAATAATTTCTAAAATTAATAAATATTTAAAACTAAATATTAAATCATATATAAAATAAATTATATACTAAATCATATATAAAATAATTTTCATAAATTATAAATATTACTTTTAATATTAAATTTGACTATATATTAATTAGATTATTTTACAACATTCATATATTTTTTATTAAATTAATAATTTTGTTTTATCTCATTTTATAATTTTTTTAATAAAAATTATTTTACTATTTAAATAAATAGTTTAAAAAATATAATAAATATATTACTTAAAATATAATAATAAAATTAAAATATTAATACAAAAGTATTATTTTATAAAATAATGTTGTTAATTTATTTATATTAAAACATTATTATTTAAAAAATATTAATTATTACTTCCTTCTTTTTCTATTTTCTTTCCATTAACTCCTACCAATAATTCTATCAAATATAAATATAAAAAATATTATATTTATTTATATTTTAAATATATAATTTTAAAATAAAATTTAATTTTTTTTTTTAAATCATCAAAAAAATATATTTCAATTATATTGAAACTAAAAATATATTTCATTTTTTTTAATAGTTATGATTATAACAAAATTTATTAACTTATTTTTAATTGATAAAAAAATAAAATAAAAATAAATGATTTAAATAAAAAAATATTAAATATTTTATTAATTAAATTTTATTTATATGTTATATAGTTTTTGAATATTTTATTTATAATAACTTTATTATTACTTTTTATATTTAAAATATATTTATTTTAATTTTATTTATGTGAAATATTTTAAATTTTATTTTCTTTATATCTTAATTTCAATTATTAATTTTTAACTCAAAATTATTATAAAAAGTTTAAAAAAATTAAAAAAATAACTAAATAAAAATATATACAAAAATTAATAATTACCTTATTAAAATAGGTTTCTTTCCCTAGAAAATTGTGATTTTAGAAAAACTTTCGTTAAACTGTATAATTAAAAGTAATTTTTTATTTTAAGTAGATTGATCATTTGTTAATTATATATTCTTTTTCTTTAAATATTATATTTATCTTTATTTCTTTAAATAATATATTTATCTTTAGTATATGAATATATTTGATTTTATTAGCTTTATAAATTCTAAATAAATCTTTTTTTATTTAAATAAACTAAAATAAATTAATAAAACTAATAAATATATTAGTTATAGATTAACGATATTATATTATTTATATTTTAAATATAGTTTTTTAAACTATATTTTAAATAATTTTAATTTTAAACAATCAAAAAATATTTAAATTATATTGAAACTACTAAATAAAAAATATTTTTTATAATATATTTTAATATAATAAATTTATAAATATTTATGATTATAACTAAATTTATTAACTTATTTTTAATAACTTTTAATTAAATTAATTAAAAATGAAAAAAAATAAAATAAAATGATTTAAATAAAACAAAACATATTAAATTATTGTATTATTATTAATAATAAAATTCTAAAATTTATTTAAAATTTATTTATAGTTTACATATGCTTTTGAATATTTTAAACTTTTACCAATTTTAATGAATTTATATTATATATATATAATATATAATTTATTTTTATCAATTTAATTTAAATTATTCAAGTATATATATATATATATATATATATATATATATATATATATATATATATATATATAAAATTAAGAAAAATGAAAATTTGACATATCCTAATTTATAAATAATATTATTAATTTATAATAATATTTTAAATTCTTAAATTTAAAATAATTAAAAAGAGATTAAAAATAAAATTATGATTAATTATTGTATTAATTAAATCTTAATTAGAAAAATTAAATAAAAATTTAAAAATAATTAGAGGTTAAAATAATGTATTTATTTTACCCAAAATAACCGAAAAAAAGTTGAAATTATTTAATTATGATTTAAAATATAATTTATGTATAATTTATAGCTTAAAACAATTAAATAAATACCCCAAAATACCCAAAAAATAAAAATAATTTTTATAATGTTTCCAAAAATATTTTTTGTGAAGAAAAACTCAAAAAATTATTAAAATTCCATTTTAAATAACTCTTTTATTAAAAATTATAAACTGATAATCCTGTGTGGCTGAAATTATGTTTAATAATTGCAACAGGATTTTAGGCCATCGGATCAATTTTTATCTAGCGCCCAAAAATGCGCCACGCATTCGGATGTAACAAAACACGCGCGTGTCTGGGCCGCACTGGATTGAGTGATTGAGAAACAGGACAGCTAACCCCGTTAGCCTAGACGCCAAACGCCAACGGACCGCCAACAACGACATTTTGTTCATCTTCGGATGATACTCGATCTTATCCTTCCGTTTTTTCGCACTCGTGCATGTCTCTACCTCTCCATCATTACCTCTAAACTTTGAATTTAAATCCTATATCCTTACTAGACTGTCGAAGACAAAATTAAATTCAAAGGATAAAACTTCAGTATCAAAATCGAAGTCGAATTTGTCTAAAAGAACCGACCTAGGTATTGTTCTTCCAATCTATCAAACAATAATCACATATTATAGTCTAATTCAAAAAATCAAGAATTCCGACAACACTGGATTTTTTTTAAAATCTTCTTTGGCGATCAAAGCTTCGATCCAGACTTTTGGAAAGCTTCCTACACATCATTGGAGTGTTCTCCAATTGTTGGTAAGCTTCAAGATCCACTGTAATTCAAATTGTGATTGAAAGTTGATTTTTTTTCAAGTTTGATCGGGTTGATCATTTCCAAGGCTCAGTTTCGTGCTTTCTTTGTTTAAAATCACTCCTTAGATGATTTATAAACTTTCTGTAGAAAGAGATTTGATCAAATCAACCTAAAACGGAAAAAATGAAAATTTTGTTTGAAAATCTATATTTTTGAATTTGATGTTTTTGAGCTTTAAGCTTGAACTTTTATTCAGATAGCTGCTAAAAATATTTGCAAACATGTTAGGATGATTTTCAGATCATTATAACAACATCCCGATCATGTTTTATCAAACTGAAATTTAAAAAAAATAATAAGTTTGAATTTCAGTTTTAAAAGTTGTTACAAAGCTTGATTGATGTTCTTGTTTTGGTTGTGTTCGACTATAATTATCAATTCAAAGTTGTTGGAACAAGAAATAGGCCATGGGATGGCCTAATTCAAAAGATCCCAACTTTTGTCCTAAAACGATTTTGAGAAATTGATCTTTGTAGAAATCGATTGATCGTGATTAGGATTATGGATTATGATCCTCACAATCATTTAAGTTGATTGAAACTTATCGATCATGATTTTATGGTCTGTATCAAAAGATACAAACCTACAATTCTTCATACCAAGTGAAGAACACTCGGTACTGAGTCTTGTAAGACTGGGACCGAGAAACAGGACCGAGAACTCTCTGTCCTTACCGAGACCAAGGACCGAGAAAACCGACCTAGGACCAAAACCAAGAACCTGTGTTCTTGTGCTAGTACCGAGACCAATGACCGGTGTTCTTGAGCTAGGACCAAAACCTAGGACCGGTGTTCTTGAGCAAGGTCCGAGGAATCCGTCCGAGGATTCCAAGTCCACGACCGAGGAAGCTAGACTTTGGAGCGAGTCTCTCAGACCTAGGACAAACAGCCTACGCAAACCAAGGTTAAAACGCATCGAACCTCGAATCACCTCGGGTCTCCCCGTATTACCACCTGTCGTCCAAACATGTGATAAGCTATGAGGGGACCACGTCACGTCCGGGAGTTACAAAGTGTATATGGAAATTTTGATATAATATTCTAAAATAAGTTGAAAAAATAAAAAATAAATATCTATAATATAATAGTTTTTTTTATATATTTTATATATTATATATATATATATATATATATATATATATAATTGCATATTTAAAAAAATTTAAGAAGATTATATTTATATATATATATTTTAATAAATATATAGTTTTATAAATAATATATTGATTAAATATTTAAATATATGTTTAAAAAACTAATATTATTTTATTAAAAAAATATTATTTATATATTATTTAAATAAATATAATATATTATATTATCTTTTTTTTAAAAAAATCCTTATTCGATAAATTTCAACATCAATTTGCTTGCTAATTTTTTTTTAATAAAACATTGTTTTAAGAGATTTATAAAAAAAAATGTATTTAGGTGTTTAAAATTACTTATAACAATAATTCATTTTTTTGTTGATCAAATAAAAATAATTTTAAATAATAAAATAATCAAATTAAATTTGATAAAAAAAATTATTTAATTAAAGAGTTTGTCACTTAATTTTTAATTTAAAATCAACAAAAACATTTATGTACGTGTACAAACATTATCTTAAGTTTTAACAGTGATTTTTTTTAAAGTTCGTTGTTTGGTAACACTCGCAAAAGAGTTTTCGCAGTGTATTATTTGTGTCCGTTAAATAATAGTCTTTACTTCATAAAATTTTAACTATTTTTAAAAAATTAGATATCTTATTTTATTTATACAATTATTCTTCTAATGGATATATACTCAGGTTTCACATTTTAATTTTATAACATTAAAATAAATATCAATATCTGAATTGATGTAAAAAAAAAATTAAAGTATTAAAATCTTCTTCTTTTGGTTCATATTCGTCTGTCAGCCAAACAGCAGGCCCTCTTCCTTTATCTTCCAATTCAAAAGCCACCTTCTACTGTAAACATATATCAAACAACACATTGGACCAATCGGTTATATTAATTAATTATTTTATTATTATTATTTAACTTATCTCAGATTTCAATTATTTTGAAATTGAACAAAGTGGCGTTATCTCTAAAATAATTATTTATTTTATTTTTATTCTGATTTTAATTTGGGATTTTATAATTAATTAACACAATCATTATCTCTAATAATTTTTTTACTCTTATTTTGAATGTATGATTAGAACATTTATTCAAAAATAATTTTAAATTTTATAAATTGGAGTATGAGAATTTAATATTTACTGAAATGTTCCATTTGAATTGAGTTTGAAAAAAAAAAACAAATTGGTTCGAGTTTTGACATATGAACACTATATTTTCTTACAAAATTTATGGTGATATTATTTGGGTGATAGAAAGATATAAGCTGGAGGGAATGGATATCGGAGTTGCCTTCGCGTTGTTGTGTATAGCATTTTGTTGAGGGGTGTCTGAATAAGAACTCTGATGAAGAGTTCCGTCAGAAGCAAGTAACCTAGAGAAATCATTAGAGGTGTATTCCCCACCCAAATCACAACGAAACATTTAATGACAGACAAATACTGAGTTTTGACAAGAGCTCTAAAAGTATGAAATATACCTAAAAATTCAGAACGACGTTTCATAAGAAAAACCCAAGTATAACGAGTACAATCATCAATAAACGAAACAATAATAGCGGGAACCCCCTTTTGTAGGTAAAGGAGAAGGTCCCCACACATCAGAATGAATTATATCAAATGGAGCAAAAGATTAAGATAAACTTGTTTTAAAAGGCAAAGCCGAAAACTTAGCAAGTTTACAACCACTACAATCAGAAACATCATCAGTTTTCAAATCACCTAAAACTTCAGTAGAAGCCAAAAATTTTAAACGGGATCCCGAAATATGTCCAAAACGAGAATGCCATAAATAAAAGGTAGAAGAAGAGCGACTCAAATGAAAAGATGTCAAATCCACAGTTGAAGCAGCACTAGTAGCTATTTTTGGTACTTCAAGTTCATCCAACACATATAATCCTCCTCTCCTATGGCCTGTCCCAATCAACTTTTGAGAATGTGGATCCTGCACATAACAAGTGGAATTAGAAAAGAAGACGGAATATCCCAAGTCACACAATTGACTAACCGAGACAAGATTTAAGGTAAGACTTGGAATATAATAGACATCTGAAAGAGTTAAATTGTGTGTATTAATAGAAGCGGCTCCTACTAATGGCATATGGGTACCATCAGCTGTTGCAACCGAGATAGACGAGTTTAGTGACAAAGAATCAAAAGAAGACAATTCATGAGACATATGATGAGAGGCCCCAGAGTCTAAAACCCAAACAGGAGAATATGAATATATACTTGAGGGAGCAGAGGTATTGGAAGAAGACAAACCAACATGAGAAGACGCTGACATGGCATGAGGTTGCGAAGCGATAAACCTTTGGAACTGCTCAATCATCGATGGATCTATAGGAGGTGGAGTCAATACACTACTAGCTTGGAATGCTTGACTTGTAGGTTTCCATGGGGGAAAATGAGATGATGATTGTGGAGGGCGTCTTTGTGATTGTTGTTGTGGTTGTGATTGTTGTTGTTGGTGCGGTTGTTTACCTTTATTGATTAACAAAGGACATTGGCCTTTCCAGTGACCCTTCTTCTTACAGAAAACACATTCATTCATAGCCACTCGTGAGTTCAATCGATTCGGATGATTACTAGAGGGATTATGTGGAGTTGCAAGAACGAATGAAGTAGATTTTGGGTTATGCTCTTTGTCAGGTCGAGTCTTGATTCGTATCTCCTCAGCTATCAACTCATGGACAACCGAATCAACTGAAGGCAAAGGGTTCCGATGCAAGATTGATCCACACAAAGTCTCAAAATCAGATCGAATACCAACCAAAAATAGAACTAAGCGTTGTTTCTCTCGATGTGTGATGTAAGATGCCAATACCCGTAACTCCTCAATATCGGTAAGAGCCAACTAATCCCACAAATCAGACATGGCAGAATAAAAATCTTGGATACACAAATCATTCTGCTTGAGTGCACGAATGTCCGTTTCCAACTGAAATTGTCGGGCAAAATTAGACTGTGTATAAAGACGAGCAAGATGGTCCCAAACTTGCTTGGATGTATCGTACTTTGCCAACTGAACCCCAATCGAATGTGTGACGGAGTTGTTTATCCACGTGATGATCTTCGAGTTATCGACCTCCCAAACATCGAGCATTGTTGCATAAGTCTCTGCAGCTTTATCGGTATGTGGCATTTTTGTACCCGTAACATAACCCCACATCGATTTTCCCTTCAAAACATTTTTCATCACATAGCTCCAATACGAATAACTTTTCCCATCCAACTGTACACTAATAGACTGAAGAGAATCGTCTTTACGAACAGCCATAACGAACAAGCAAACGAGATCCAAGCAACAAAGGAACCAAACAAATAAAATCCCCAATTCACAAGCCAACAAACAAACCCTATAGGAGCTGCAATCAATCAGTGTGCACAAGCAAAACAAGAGACATACAGTAACAAATTAATCATTCGGTGTAGAAGCATAAGAATCGTTGCAAAACCCTCGATCCTAACAAATCAAGCCCTATAAATGAATGGTGGCTCTAATACCATGATAAAAAACAGAGAAAAGAGAAACTAGGGTTTTATTATTGATTGAATGTAATGAAATAGAAAACAATGAAAAACTTATTTATAAGCCAACAAAGAGACTAAATAATAAAATATATAAAAGTAAAGGTCTAAAATGCTAATAGTTTGAACTTCATTCGAAGTAGTTCATTCTTGTAAGGCGATGTGAGAATGGCTAAAGTAGCTTCTCCTCCATGTAGATAAAGCAAATCGGTGGTGCAGTCACGTTTCTTTTCTGCCATTTCAAGAAAAACTTGGGAGGGAGTAGCTGTTAAGAAAATATATTAGTTTGTTTATTAGTTTATTATTGTATATGAAGATGTATAATTTTTTATTCTTATTTAGAAGTAGTTAGTTGATATTATCTTATCTAAGTAGTTAGTTAATTATTATCTTATCTAAGTAGTTAGTGGAAATTAATAGTTAGTTTATGGAAGTTTATTTTTACTTTTTAAATGTAAGATGATGACTGGCTATATATAGCCCTTTATTCCTTAAATAAATTCATAAAGTTCTCTCTTACAAAATATCTACTTTATAATTTTTTAACTTAACTTGTCATAAGTAGTCGCGGTTTTAGATGGATGGATCGCTACCTTCGAAGAAGGAATAAGAGTCTCTTTTTCGATCGTGTCAAGCCACCGAATATCGTGCGTACTGCTCCACCTTCTTCTTGATTGTGATTCGGAGTGAAGAACATCAAATCATCATGTAACTAGATCAACAAAACTGCATCCAAGAACGAGATATATGAATAAACAAAACGCACAGGAGTATTTTATTGATCAATAGTATAGGATTGAATAATTAACCCATACGCGTTTACAAATAATATACCCAATCAATGCCCGTAAGTGAATACAACTTATTATATATACAAAATTATAAGTCCTTAATTATTTATAGACGTATCTAATTAAATAGGACACACAACTTTAATAAACTAGCTAGAAAGTGCAAGTTAAAAACATATAATTGCATTAGTTATATATTAATTTAAATTCAAATATAATAAAATATATATGACTAGATCACATTTTTAATTATGGCCACATGCATGTACATTAATCAAACACCGAATTAAACAAAATTTTCAAAACAAAAATGTATTTTTTAATTTTTCAAATAAACGTGACACTATTTTTCCTAATTTTTAAAATAAATTTGGGTGGAAACTCTTAAAGTCCGAAAACTAAGAACCGAACATTTTTGGGCGCGTACAGTATTAATTAAAAAAATTCAAAAAACTTCAAATCAACTCCAATTGACTCAATTCTTTCATAATCAACAAGAAATTATTTCAACTTGATCACAACACCAATTAAGGGATTTATTTATATATGCAGATGGAGTTTTTACCAGTTCCTAAATTCGCAATGAACACACTCTCTCAGGTATGATATGATGCAGTCCGCCACTGTGTTTGATTAAATTCAGACAGACAAAAATGAAAAAAATATAACAAGTAGTTTTAAGTACAAAAATGAAGAAATATCTAGCCTATTAATTTTATAATCTAGCTAATTGCAATGGCCTATTAATTTTTTTTGTATAACTTCTACCTAATTAATTTTGATAATTTTATGGTTTGTTTGCAATTTCCTTAGTTGTAAACAAATTGAATGTAACCAAGAGGAGGCTTCGGTTCAAGGAGAAGTAATATGGTAATGACATCGTTAAAAGATGAAAATTTGATAGTGTGAACCAAATTTTGATCTGTTTTCCAAAAGAAAATGACTTGAAGTCGAAGATGATGACCCATTCATGATGCACCCGAGTGTGGAAATTGATTTATAAGGGAATTCCTTACAAACTTGATTCAATTCAAAAGAAAAGAGTGACTTTAAGGACAATCAACGAACATAGTCAATGTCGATATTCTCTCATTGAGATTTCGGGATTGACCAGGATTGACATAATAAATAATTGAGTTTATGGAATGAGGCTATCAATTTGTAGGATTTCTTTTGGATGTTTGATCATTAGGCTCAAATTTGAAATGGACTCAAATTTTGGGATTGTCCAATTTGAGATTTTATTCTCTAAATGAGATAGGGTCCAAAATATCATTTGAATTAAGACGGTCTTATATATAAGCTATTAATATTAACTAGTAAAATACCCTACGTTGTACGGGAAAAAATATAAATAAAGTTTTTATATAATATTTAATTCAATATATTTATATATATATATATATATATATATATATATATATAATGAAAGAAATATTTATATAAGATTAATAATAAAATAATATATATTTATATTAAAAGAAAATATATATACTTGAACTTACAATTTTTTTTATTTATTTAAAAATATTTATTACATAAATAAAGGAATTTATATGAACTAAATATTCTTATATAAATACAAACATGAACTTATACTATTTTAATTTTTTTTATTAATTTTATAAGTTTTGTTCTTTTTAATGTTAAAGAATGAAATTTTTTAATGTAAATTTAGTGGTGTTCTACAAAATGTGTTCATAACAATCATTAAGAGATACTAAATCGTTGAAAGAAGTTAAATTTAACCCCTTCAACAAAAAAACGTTGTCACCCTCCTTTACACCAAGTTTAGACAAAGACTTCTATACTCACATGCTTCTAAGACGTGCTGAAATCTTCCTTTTAAATCTATATAATTGTAATAAAAAGTGATCAGTTATGTTTACATGTTGTGTAGATAAAAGTTAAGATTTTAAATCCATTTAGGCCATCTGGTCCAGATCGTCCATTAGAGTCATTCCATATCATCTTCATCTGCAAAATGTGTTTTCATAACTCAATCATTAAGAATATACAAAATCGTTGGAAGAAGAAAAATCTAAATTTAACCTCTCCAACAAAAACGGTGTCACCTCCTTTACACCAAAATTTAGACCGAGAGTAGCTACCATAAACCAGATGACAAAAAATGTGTAAGGATTCAGAGTAGTTCTTCCTATGTCTCTTCTTATTATTATTAGTTTAATATACATCAGAACAGAGTTAAGGAAATCAATGTAAATTGCAAGAATCATGGAATATTGCTCATTCATGTGCCTTTATAAGGTCTCAATAGAGTATCATAAATTTTCAAATCTAATGTATTGACGAAGTATTCTGTAAATTGTTACAGCAAAGTAAGCAAGTTACCAGATGATTGTATGATGAGAACCTTTACATTCCTAGCTCATAAACATACCACACTCAGCGTAGCGTCTGCGGATCGAAAATTGCTCATCTAATGCATGACCAAAATCATAATTATTTACATTTATTATTTTATAGCCCGTTTTTTTAATAAATAGTGAGTCTCATTAATAAAATTGATGAAAAAATGTATATTTTATATGATTTGAGTGAATATATATATGGTAAGAGAAAGAAAAATAATTAATTAATAAAATAAATGAAGAGAGAATAAGAAAATAAATTACCCTACGAGGATGTGGATTATTTTGGAGAGAGCTTTGTTATATATATATATATATATATATATATATATATATATATATATATATATATATATATATATATATATATATATATATATATATATATATATATATATATATATACTTTAAAATTTAAAACTTTACTTTGATCTAATATTCATTTACATTTTTTTTTTCGAAAATTGCTCATATAATGCATGAACAAAATCATAATTATTTATATTTATTATTTTATAGCCTGTTTTTTTTTAATAAATAGTGAGTCTCATTAATAAAATTGATGAAAAAATGTATATTTTATATGATTAGAGTGAATATATATATATATATATATGGTAAGAGAAAGAAAACTAATTAATTAATAAAAATAAATGAAGAGAGAATAAGAAAAATAAATTACCCTATGATGCTGTGGATTATTTTGAAGAGAGCTTTGTTAGATATATATATATATATATATATTTATATATATATAGTCTTTAAAATTTGAATTATTGATCAAATTATATAAAATTTTACTTTGATCTAATATTCATTTACATTTTTTTTTTCATAATCAACCTCCACGGATATGACTTACACTAATAAGGTCTGAAAATCAACCATAGACTATATTACTAACTATTGTTTATTAACTATTTTTAAAATCCATTAGCTCAGAAATCTATCAACTCCAGTTCGAAATTGGCAACGATTAGAGGTTAGATTTAACACAAAAGACCAATGAGACCATCTTCAGTTAGCACTGCATCCCCTTTAACCGTAAAAGATAAATAGTTTAGGGTTCGTAAGATATATGCTGTTTAATTTTTTTGAAAAAGAGAAGGAATATAAAACTTACCACATGTCGAGGAGAGACTGAAATTATCTTTGAAATTCATCCGCTCTAGTAAAATACCCTACGTTGTACGGGAAAAAATATAAATGAAGTTTTTATATTATATTTAATTCAATATATATATATATATATATATAATGAAAGAAATATTTATATAAGATTAATAATAAAATAATATATATTTATATTAAAAGAAAATATATATACATGAAATTACAATATTTTTATTTATTTATTTAAGAATATTTATTACATAAATAAAGGAACTTATATGAACTAAATATTCTTATATAAATATAAACATGAACTTACACTATTTTAATTTTTTTTTATTAATTTTATAAGTTTTGTTCTTTTTAATGTTAAAGAATGAAAATTTTTAATGTAAATTTAGTGGTGTTCTAAAAAATGTGTTCATAACAATCATTAAGAGATACTAAATCGTTGGAAGAAGTTAAATTTAACCTCTTCAACAAAAAACGTTGTCACCCTCCTTTACACCAAGTTTAAACAAAGACTTCTATACCCACAATCTTCTAAGACGTGCTGAAATCTTCCTTTTAAATCTATATAATTGTAATAAAAAGTGATCAATTATGTTTACATGTTGTGTAGATGAAAGTTAAGATTTTAATTTCATTTAGGCTATCTGGTCCAGATCGTCCATTAGAGTCATTCCATATCATCTCCATCTGCAAAATGTGTTTTCATAACTCAATCATTAAGAATATACAAAATCGTTGGAAGAAGAAAAACCTAAATTTAACCTCTCCAACAAAAACGGTGTCACCTCCTTTACACCAAAATTTAGACCGAGAGTAGCTACCATAAACCAGATGAAAAAAATGTGTAAGGATCCAGAGTAGTTCTTCCTATTTGCCTCTTCTTGTTATTATTAGTTTAATATACATCAGAATAGAGTTAATGAAAGCAATGTAAATTGCAAGAATCATGGAGTACTGCTCATTCATGTGCCCTTATAAGGTCTCAATAGAGTATCATAAATTTTCAAATCTAATGTATTGACGAAGTATTCTGTAAATTATTACAGCAAAATAAGCAAGTTACCAGATAAATTGTATGATGAGAACCTTTACATTCCTAGCTCATAAACATACCACACTCAGCGTCTGCGGCCCATCTAATGCATGATAGTGTCTCGCCCGTCCAAAATCATAAATAAAATGAATAGGTGAGAAACCGAAAAGTAAAAAAAGGAATATGTGAGAGAAATAAAAATTTACAAATATTTGTATTGGTTTTCTCTTATTTATGTTTAATGCCCATTAATTTATTATTTATTAAATTTAAAGTTTTTCTCTTATTTATGTATAATTTTTCATTTATTAAATTGAACGGTTTTTTATATTAAGATAAAATAATAAAAATAATAATTAGAAAGAGAAATTAGTAAAATAAAATAAAAATTCATTAGTAAAGATAAATTAATAAATGGTAATTATGATAAGAGAGATGGTTATAAAATGTTAAAAAAATATAATAAGCCTATGTGAGCTGTGGTGAGAGCGTGAATGTCACCCTCCATTTATTTTATTAAGCATCATTATATATATATATATATATATATATATATATATATATATATATATATATATATATATATTTTAGACTTATTTTTATCTTAAATAATGAATCCCTAAATATCTATAAATGGTTTTCTAATACTTAGTGGTTGCATTCAACAATTTGTAAGTAAGTGAAAGAGATAAAGTAGGTGATAGGTAATTTTAGGATAAGTGAGACTTAGGCATATCGGATCTTGTGACACCAACAAACGAGGATATATAATGATATTGTTGATTTGGATGAAATTGTTAGGATGAATCAGAATAGTCTTAGTAAGAAGATTTTAATGCCATTGTTTTTTAGTGTATTGGAAGATGGAATAGAAGATTTTTTTTTTATTAATGGGTTAGTTTGATTGAGTTTATTTCTAACTATATATTAAATAAATTAATAAAGTATTTTGAGTAAATAATGCTTATAACATATTAAAAATTTAGATAAAATAAATATTCAATTGAATTTTCTAAACTATACCTAATTATTAATCAATATAACTATTTTGATTACAAATTAAATTAATTAATTTAAACTTAATATGAATTTGATAAACCAAATTGATTTTATTCATATATATGTTCACACTTAATAAAAATGTAAAAAACATCTTCTGTGTTCTTTAAATTTCAAGGAAAATTTGTCATTTATTTAGGGTTAATGAATTGTTCTAAAATCTTTAAAGGTTTAATCTTTATTGTTTAACTAACCCTCCCTGAGCTTTTTAAGTAATCGAATTTGGACCCGGTCAAAAACTGTTCTATTTTTTTGGAAAAAAATCAAAATAATGAATGAACATTATTATATCTTCTTTTGCGCGAATTGGTTTAATTAATATATTGAACTAAATTGATTTAACATTAATTTTATATTTATATTTTAAGTATGTAATATATAAATTAAATAACAACAATTGCAAATTAAAATTTAAAGAAAATTTAAAAAAAAAAATAATTGAAATAAATAAAACTAACCAAAATAAATAAATAAATAAAAAAAACTTAAAAATTGAGAAAACAAATAATCATAATTCCGGACAAGGTGAGACTAGACTCTCTAAATAACCTCTTACTTGAAAACAATCATGAATATCCGGATAACTAATGATTTTGCTATCAATATTAAACGATATTAAACGCGATCCTAACAGCAAAACCACTTCGTTTTTCTTCGAAATATACAAGGGTGAAGAAACTAGAAAACTTAATGGATTTTGTAGATACGTCATTGAACACAATTTATACCACGATTCTACTTTTCCATACTCCTTCATCACCCATAAATCAGCGTATTCCGCATCCATGTAAGATAGCATACATAAGTTTCCACTTAAAACCCCTAAAATTGAAACCATAACATCTCCATCTCCTTCCCTGTATCCTTCTCCGTAAGAAGGCTCTACGATTGTAGAATAAGTTTCTTTTGATAGATCAAGAGAAATAACACTTTTCATAAAGGGTCCTGTTACACTAATCCAGTGAAGTGATCCACTCACAAATATGCTCGATGCATTATGTAAGGGTATGCCCGAGAAATCTCCAATATTTTTCCATGAATCACTTTTTAACCCATAAAGTTTTACTTTATTATTGAAAGTAACTTGAAAATTTACTATTTCAGATTTAATAGCAACTACTTTATAGTCGGAACTAACTTCATCATAGCCAAATTCATATATATATTGAGCTTGACTCTTTTTGAAGCCACAATTAGGTAGTCTCTTTGATTTTCCTGTACATGGGTTCCATATAACTAAAACTTTATTATCAATAATGATACAAACCAATCCATTAACAGAACAACTATTCTAATCGAGCGGCGTGGATTCTTCAATGGATAATCGAGGACACGAGTACTAGGAGTTTCTTCATGCAATACCGATGACAAAGAACATGATTTCAAATTAAAATGAGCAAAGTCGGGCATCACAAGGAGTCTTTTGTGTTCATAATCATCATCGTCGTCTTTTTTAGTGGAAGCTCTCAAATGTCTTTGGATGAATATGGGATCATATGTCAAAGCTTGCCATGATTTGCAAACACACCTAATTTGGAGGAGGGATTTGACGGGAAGTCTCACTATAATCTCTTCAATAATATGTATTGGCAAATAGGGAGGGATATCATCACAATCCATATCATCACAATCCATTGGGACAACATCACAATCCATATCATCACAATCCATTCGAAAGATTAAGAAAAAGAATTTAACAATTGTTGTGTAAGTAGTTGAAAAGGATATGAAAAAAAGAAGGAACTTGGTTAATGGAAAAGAATATGAGAGGATAGTATATTTATGGAGAATATTGGAGTAAAAATATAATAATAATTAACTTTTATTTTTATTCCAATTCCTATTCCTATTCCTATTCCAATTCTATTTTATAATAAAATATAATAGTTTTTTTTATAATATATTTTATTTAAATATTTAAAAGTAATATATAATTATATAAAAAAAATATTAATTAATTAATAAAATTTATTAAAAACTATATTATTTTATCTGAATTTTTATTTTTTCATTTTTAAAATTAAATAATCATTAAGAAAAAGAAATTTAAAAGATCATTTCTTACCGTCTATTATTGAATGAAGGGGTTTGATTTATTTAAGAATAAACTAAAGTCTTAAATTATATAAATGGTTCAAATTAGTTAAATTAATTAAAACCTAAAAATAATTAAAATAGGTTTAAATTTATTAAATTAAATTAAAGCCTATAAAAAAGTAAAAAAAAAAAAAGAAAAAAAAGAAGAAGTAGTAGAAGAAGAAGAAAATGGACTTTGGTGAATGACCTGGTCGCCAAAAACTGAAATTAAGCAAATTAATGGAGCAGATTGAAAGAAAGGCAAGCAAATGAAGGGCTGATGACAAAAAGGAAGACCAAATTGCTCTTTAAAATTAAGAGTTACTTCAAATTAAGAGTTTAATTTAAAAAAATATTAATTATATATTATTATATTATTTATATATAATTAAGCATTTTATATCTAATCAATTTTAAAATTTTATATATTTAAATATAAAATTAATTAAATAAATAACATTATAAAAAATTTATATTTACAAAATTAATTATATTATTTAATTTAAATAAATAATTTTTTTAATTTATAAATATAAATTTGTTTTTATAAATTTAAAATAGTAAGAGTGTACCTATTTAAGAATTTATTTAAGCATTTATTTAAATTAAACTCCTTAATCTTTTGTTAAAATTTTGAAGAAAAAGAAGTGTAAAATAAAATTATATTATTAAAAGTTGTTTCAAACAATTACATATTTCTCCTTATATAGGAGTTCAATACTAACTAATTAACTAAACTAACTAATGAGTTACTAACTAATTAACGGTTTAATAAACCATTAGTTATTATTTTTACATCCCCTCAAAGAAAAACGTAGTAGAAACAAAGTTTCACCTTGACAAAACAAGTCGATGAAACATCAAACTACGATCAGGCAGCCATTGTCTTCAGCAAGCCCAATTCAGTAAGCTCCAATTTTTTAGCTATACAATTTAGACAACCGAACAAACCTAATTCAGCAAACTTCATTTTTTCCAAACTACCCAATATAGATAGCTCAATATTCGTTAGTTCAATCCACAAGAATCATCATGAATTATCTTTTCTTCTTTAGCCACCAGCTTTCAACCTTTGCAGCTTTCGATTTTTTTTTTAAAAGAAAGCTAATTCAACTTTCTTTTTGGTATTGACGAATCACATCGACAAACCTTCATTTTTTCCCGGCGATTACAAGGGAATCTTCCTCTACGGTTTGAAGACTATCAAAATCTCATTTTAATCCAACAAAACCGTCCTTACACCCGTAAATATTTTTCAACATAATTTTTTTTGTTTTCCAACCTCAGCTCTGGGCAATCATCATAGCCCTTGTCAATCAAGTTGCTTTTTTTTACATACACATTGAGAAGAAAGAAGAATTGATTAACTTCTTTATCTTTGCCTCCAAATCATCATCTCCAATTCCTTTTCTTCATTCTCACTCATCAACACCTTCATCCAAAATGAAATTCTCATCTAGGTTCAACAACTTCATTTCCGGTTTTGTTGTTATGGAAGTATAGCACTTTGAGATTTTGTTGAAGGAATCAATTCGCAAACTTCAAAAATTCTAGAATAGGTGACATTAGACGCTTTTCAAATACCATCGTTCATCAAATAGGGTTTCTCCAATTGGCTCGGTGATTTCAGAAGCTTCTCGAACGCTCGAAGGATTTGTTTTGAGATTGCTAGACCTCCGGATTACTGGATTTGGAAGTCCTAATTCGTCTTCTCCGGCCAATAGTCGGAATTCTACCAACTAGAATCGTTAATTCGAACATATGAGCGATTTTGATTAGGAATACATCGTTGTTTCGCCTCTTCTCTCTGTTTGTTTAGAGCTTGATTTGATTTTTAAAACATAACTAATAGTCGCGAATAAGACGGAATGACTGGTATCTCAATAGCTTCAATGAATCAAAATCACATTCCTCTAGTTTTTCTCAAGGTGAAAAACAAGCTGAGATTTGCTTACAAAGGAGAAGCTCTTGCTAGTTTCCTCAATTCAATTGAACGTAATATCCAATCGTCAAGAAATTTGATACAACACTACCTGAAAAGATATGGCTCAAGAAACAATTTGCAATTGGAGTGAATGAGGTCAATCGTGTGCTAGAACGAATGTCACTGTCTCCTTCAACGTAAATTTCTTCTAAAACTTGCCAAACTAAGCATAAAGCGACTCCTCCAATTCTGCTCCAGGCCATACTCGAACAACCAGCAATTTCGCCATTCCGAGATTTTTCACCTCATTCTTCAGTCTTCACAGATTGAAACAACCTCACCATCAAGAATTGGAGGCTGCCCTTCTTGCAAGCTTTGAACCCTTTAATAGTTCTCCATATCGAGGCTATTTCCCTCATTGGGAGGTCGGGACCCTGTTTCTTGTCTTCCTTGGTAGCAGATATTTTCATCCACAACAGTTGATTTGGTAGGGTCGGGACCCTGTTTCTTGTCTTCCTTGGTAGCAGATATTTTCATGTTAGGAATTTCAAGTTGAATAATACTTTCCTATTGAAATCAATTGATCTAATTAATTTCACAAGTCAACAAAATCATACTAGCAGATCAGCAAAGTAATAAAGAACACCATATTTACGTGGAAAACCCTCTCAACACGGAGGGTAAAAAACCACGGGGCAAAACCAACAGATTTCACTAATCAGTAAGAAACCGATACAATTGTTCTTCTCAACTTTAAACTTAAAGTTGAGGTATACATACAGAGAAACTAATTTCATTCAAAACCAAACAAATCTAGGTTTGAGAAAACATGAAATTCCCTTTACAAATAAGAGAGAAATGAACCTGAGGGTAATCAAGACAAAGAAGGTGATACTCTGTTCTCCTTCTCTTCTTCTTCCTCTATATCTTCTTCTCTTCTTCTTCCTCTGTATTTTCTTCACTCTGTTTCTCTTGATCTCTTCACAGAACTCTCACTGAAAATTGTGGTAGAGAGAGAAACAAAATTAGGGTTTATTTGGTTTTTATATTGCCTATTTGGGCTGGACCCATAAGGCCCAACAATCTCCCCCTCTAGCCCACGGAGAGAGGCACACCGATCTTCAAGTCATCACTTGGTATTCACGCCGACAAGCCGACAACAAAGCTCAAACTTGTCTTTTGGAACTATCTTCGTAAACATGTCTGATGGATTCTTATCAGTGTGAATTTTCTTCAGCTTCATCTGTTGGCTTTCTATTTCATCTCTTAACCAATGAAATCTCACATTAATATGCTTAGTTCTGGAATGATATGTAGCATTTTTGCTCAAATCTATAGCACTCTGGCTATCACAGAAAACAACTACATCTTCTTGTTGCATACCAAGCTCCAAGAGAAATCTAATCAACCACAATAGCTCTTTACCAGCTTTAGTGGCTGCAATGTATTATGCTTCTGTGGTTGACAAAGCCACACATTTCTGCAATTTGGATTGCCATGACACGGCTCCCCCTGCAAAAGTAAACACATAACCTGAAGTGGATTTTCTGTGATCCAGATCTCCAGCCATATCAGAATTAGTGTAACCTTCTAGCACATGTTCACCATTTCCAAAACTCAAACACAAATTGGAAGTGCCTCTTAGATATCTAAGAATCCATTTCACTGCTTCCCAATGTTGTTTTCCTGGATTAGAAAGGAATCTCCTTACCACACCGACTGCATAGGCTATATCTGGCCTAGTGCAAACCATTGCATACATCAAACTCCCTACAGCTGAGGAGTATGGCACACTTGACATTTCATCATTTTCTTTTTCTGTTGATGGACACAACTTCTTGCTCAATTTCAAATGGCTAGGAAGTGGACAACTTAATTTCTTTGCTCCTTGCATGTTGAATCTTTCAAGCACCCTTTCAATGTACTTCTCTTGTGACAACCAAAGTCTCTTAGCCTTTCTGTCACGAGTAATCTTCATGCCCAATATCTGGCGTGCTTGACCTATGTCTTTCATTTCAAATGTCTTGGACATCTCTTTCTTCAACATAGCTATAAACAGAGCATCCTGTCCTGCAATCAATATATCATCAACATAAAGTAAAAAGATTATAAATTTTACATTAAGAAATCTTTTAAAGAAAACACATGGATCTGCCTTGGTTTTCTAGTACCCATAACTCATCATAAAGGAGTCAAATTTCTTGTACCACTGTCTCGGGGCTTGTTTCAAACCATATAGATTCTTCTTCAATTTGCAAACCATGTTCTCTTTTTCTTTCACTTCAAATCCCTCTGGTTGCACCATATAGATCTCTTCTTCAAGGTTACCATGAAGGAATGCATTTTTTTATATCAAGTTGTTCAAGTTCAAGATCTAGGCAAGATACTAGACCTAACACTACACGAATGGAAGTCATCTTTACCACTGGTGAGAAAATTTCCTCAAAGTCGATGCCCTATTTCTGTCCAAAACCCTTTACAACCAGTCGGGCTTTGTACTTCATAAGTTCTCCATTTTCATCTCTCTTTAGCTTGAACACCCATTTATTTCTCAAGGCCTTTCTGCCCTTAGGAAGCTCCACAAGCTCATATGTGTCATTTTCTTGCAATGACTTCATCAAGTCTTTCATTGCATCCTGCCACTTAACTTTGTCTTTATGAGCTTGTGCCTCCTGAAAACTTTTTGGCTCTCCTTCTTCTGTCAACAGGATATACTCTGAAGAAGGGTATCTTTTAGAAGGTTTTTGCTCTCTTTCCGATCTTCTTACTTGGGGCTCTTCTGGCTCCACTTGATGATGTTGCTCCCCCTGCATAGAAGCATCATTAACAATATCATCATCATTACTACCATTCATGTCAGAGGTTTCTTCAGCAACTTCTTCATCATGTTCATCTTCATTTGTTACTGCTGACTGTACATATGAAGGAACTGGTATGAGTTCTATGAACTCATCAACCCTCTCTGAATTCTCGTTGATTTCTGGACTTATCCCTGTCTGACCTTCAAAGAACACAACATCTCTACACCTGACAATTCTCTTCTTTTCTGAGTCCCATAACCTGTACCCAAATTCTTCATTTCCATATCCAAGGAAAATACATGGAGTTGCTTTATCATCCAACTTGGATCTTTGTTCCTTTGGAATATGCACATATGCTTTGCATCCAAACACCCTTAGATGTGAGTATGAAACATTCTTCTTAGACCATACTGTTTATGGTATCTCGAATTTCAAAGGAACAGATGGCGACCTGTTTATGAGATAGTAGGCTGTGCGAACTGCTTCTCCCCAAAACTGTTTTGGCAACTTTGCCATATTCAGCATGCGTCTCACCTTTTCTACAATGGTGCGATTCATTCTCTTAGCCACACCATTGTGCTGCGGAGTTCCCGGCGCTGTCTTCTCATGTCGAATACCATATTTGGTACAGTATGTTTTAAATTCCTTGGAGGTATACTCTCCCCCGTTATCAGAGCGAAGACATTTCAGCTTATTGTCTGTCTCTCTTTCTACCATGACATGAAACTCTTGAAAGTAATTGAATACCTGGTCTTTTGTTCTCATAAAATAAACCCACACCTTTCTAGACGCATCATCAATAAATGTTAAAAAATATCGATTGTCACCCAATGACTCCACTTCAAAAGGACCACACACATCAGAATAAATCAAGTCTAACACATTATGTTTTCTTTCTGATGTCTGACTAAAAGAGACTCGATGTTGCTTACCAAATGGGCAGTAGTCGCATAGATCCAGAACCTCATCTTTGGTTGAGGGGATGTGTAGCTTCCTCACCAAAATTCGCAGCCCTTTCTCACTCATGTGGCCAAGGCGTTGATGCCACAGATTTAGAGAGCTTTTAGCTTGTACTGCATTCAGATCATCTTTGAGTACCTTCACATGTATTCTGTACAATGAGTGCCACGACTTCCCTTTTGCTACAATCATTGATCCTTTGCTGAGTTTCCATTCACCACCACCAAGATAATGCTTGAATCCATCTTTGTCCAATGCATCACCTGATATCAAATTTAGACGCAAATAAGGAATATGCCGCACATCTTTCAGTGTTAACCGATGCCCCTGTTCTGTCTGCAAATAAATGTCACCAATACCCACAATGCTTGAGTGACTAGTATTACCCATCTTCACTGTACCAAGATCTTCAGCCTTGTACGTGGTGAAGAACTCTTTATTCGGTTTAGCATGATAGCAAACACATGTATCAACTATCCACTCAACTCCTTGGTGATCTTCTACATGTAGATATTATTCTTTTTCACAAGAAAGAATCACTACATCATCTGTAGTTATTGTGGCTGTGGTATTTCTGATCTCACATTTTTCTTCTGATTTTTGTCTTCATTCTGTAGTCTTTTCCAGACTCTACAATTTTTCTTCATGTGACCTTCTTTACCACAGTGATAACACTGTCTTCCCTTAGATTTTGATCTGCCTCTAGACTTGCTATGGCCTCTTGATTGTTGTCGATATTCAGCTCTTCCCCCACTCTGTGACAAGGGCTTGTGCACTATTTGTATTAGTTGACTTCCTTCTTGTCTCCTCATTGAACAAGCTGCTAGTAACTATATACTCATAGTAAGAACACCATTCGGAGCTAAAATGTCTTCGCTCTGATAACGGGGGAGAGTAACAGCTCTGATACCACTTGTTAGGAATTTCAAGTTGAATAATACTTTCCTATTGAAATCAATTGATCTGATTAATTTCACAAGTCAACCAAATCATACTAGCAGATCAGCAAAGTAATAAAGAACACCAGATTTACGTGGAAAACCCTCTCAACACAGAGGGTAAAAAACCACGGGGCAAAACCAACAGATTTCACTAATCAGTAAGAAACCGATACAATTGTTCTTCTCAACTTTAAACCTAAAGTTGAGGTATACATACAGAGAAACTAATTTCATTCAAACCCAAACAAATCTAGGTTTGAGAAAACATGAAATTCCCTTTACAAATAAGAGAGAAATGAACCTGAGGGTAATCAAGACAAAGAAGGTGATACTCTGTTCTCCTTCTCTTCTTCTTCCTCTATATCTTCTTCTCTTCTTCTTCCTCTGTATTTTCTTCACTCTGTTTCTCTTGATCTCTTCACAGAACTCTCACTGAAAATTGTGGTAGAGAGAGAAACAAAATTAGGGTTTATTTGGTTTTTATATTGCCTAATTGGGCTGGACCCATAAGGCCCAACAATTTTCATCCACAACAGTTGATTTGGTTCCTACAATGCTAGTAGCCGCCGCATTCTCCTTCACACGATTTATTAGCCCTTATCTTTTCTCTGACCTTTTCTTTCTCTTTCCTCTTCTTGCCCTCTGAGTCTTCATTCTCATGAGAAGAAATCAAGAACTTTATTGAGGAAGTACAACAATCTCGATGGATCGAGGGACGCACTGAAAGGTTGTCTCGACCACTCTATTGAAATTCTTCTTCCATTTCAGATATGATCCCATGATTCTTGAACCAACATTCTTTTTAAAAAAAAATATTGTATACAACTCAAATGAGTGGCCTGAGAGCCACCGATAGAGGCGCAACAGAATAGAGCAATTTGTCTTCAAGATCAAAATTGGTCTGATACAATGTTAAAATCTTGAAGAAGAAGAAGTGTAAAATGAAATTATATTATTAAAAGTTGTTTCAAACAATTACATATCTCCCTCATATAGGAGTTCAATACTAACTAATTAACCAAACTAACTAATCAGTTACTAACTAATTAACGATTTAATAAACCATTAGTTATTATTTTTACATCTTTTTTGAAATCTTAAAATCGTAAGATTTGAATAATTAATTTATCGAGGTTAAGCCAACTAATCCCACCGAACCCCACCTATTTAAAACACCTTCTTGGTGTCTAGCTTGGTGTCTAGAAGGAGGGAGGAGAGAAGCTAGTCTGAGCAGGAGACTTGAGATTTCTTGATGATTTCTCGCAGATCCCTTTCTCCATGATTTTGACATTTCCTTTTAGTCTTCAAACTTTTAAAATTTCAGGGTTTAAACTATATATGGTGTGTTATAGACTTGAGATTGGTTAGGGACTTCTTGCCAAAAGTCATCATTAGAAACGGTGAAAATGATTCAATAATAAACTGAGATAATTGTTGCACAATATATGTAATGTCTGGTCTTCTTGTATAATTTAGGTTTATACCCATTAGATCAACATCATCAATTAGATTCAAAATATTTTTTCTTTTATTTACATTAATGCCATTAGTAACATTTATAATCTCTAGATCAATAAATTAGAATTTTTCAATTCCAATGTCTTTAATTTTAAATTTAGAATAGATGAATTTTTTAAGCATTGTAATGTGCTCAATATAATTTCCCGTTATTAATATATCATTAATATATATATATGAGTCTAACTATAATATTTTGATCATCATATTTAATATATAAACAATATTTTTAAATCTATTTGATTAAGATTAGATGATATCTAAACATGGCACTGTAATAAAGCCAATTTTAGTCCATAAAGACTTTCAATTAGTTTACAAACTTTGTTTTTGTCAGTCACATTTGAAACCATCTGATATTTTAATATAAAGTTTCTCTTCAAGAAATCTATGAAGAAATACATTGTTAATATCGATTTAGTGTAAAAACTATCTCCTTAATACTATTAAGAATATTAAAAACCTAACTGTAACATTTTTTTGACAACACGGGTAAAACATTGATGAAAATTATTGTCATATTTATTTATGATTATAGTCTTTGACTAACCGTCTATATTTGCATTTATTTAGTGTGCCATCAACATTTAGTTTCATTTTAAAAACTCATCTACAACTAATTTTTTTTTTCCTTTTAAGTAAATTTGTCAACTCCAAGTTTTATTTTCTTTTAATGCTTCTAATTTATTGTTCATGGATATGACCCAATTTGAGTTTTGTGAAGCTTCTAAATATGTTTGTGGGGTTGAAATTTGATTAATGTTAGAAAAAAAAATTATGTATTCATTATCTTCAGGAAAAAATATGGTAAGTATTTGGTGTATACACTACAACAAAACATATTTTCAGCAACCCTTATATGCCAACGCATATTAAGCGTGGGTAAAAATTAAAAGAAAAAAACTTTTACCAACCCTTATACATATACTATCACCTTTATTTTATTTTTTTTTATAAAAAAACTTATAATTTAACTATTCTAAATTTTAATATTTTTTATGTTTTATTTTTAAACTTTACAAATATTTTATTTTTTAAAATTAAATTTGACTTAAAATTTTATTAACATTAAAATTTAATTATTATTTTCTATATAACATAATTTTTTTAAACATTTACAGTATTATTTATTTTTTATTACCATATGTGTTTTATTGAATTATTATTTAAATTTAATTAAATAAAAGTAAAAAATAATATAAATTAAACATTATATTATATTTAAAAATAAAATTTTAACTTATATATATTTTTTTTAAATTAGGATTTAGTATATATTGAAAAGCCCAACACTAATTAAATTTATGTTTTTATTAGTAATCAGTATATAAAAAAGCCCAATACCATTTAATTTTTTATTAGAAATCAATATAAAATAAAAAAAAGCCCAATAACACTATTTATCTAACCTAATTAATGAGACTACTGACTGTTCATTTTCAAACCTAACTATAGTTTCAAATGGGAACATATTCCAAACTTGGCAGAGCAGCAGCTCATCGATGACCAGAAGGTCAGAACTCTCTTCTTTCCCACTATTGTTTCAAATGGGAACCTAATTTTTTTTTGTTAGGTTAAGAAAAAAATCGTTGTTCATTTCAGACTCTCTTCTTCCCCACTATTGTTCTCGCTCTCTCCCTCTCCAAATTCAGTTCAAATGGCAGATCAGCTCACCAATGATCAGATTTCCGAATTCAAGGAAGCCTTCAATCTTTTCGATAAAGATATAGATGGTAAGGTTTTTGTATATCATAGTTCCTTCATCTGCTTGTTTTCTCTTAGATCTGGATGAGTTTATTTAATTGTGCCTATTTGTTTCATGCCTGGATTCGCTTTTTTACTTGAGGCGAGTCCTCTCCTTTAATGATTTTCTTATAATACTGATATAGTGGAATGACCATAGGGACTTTCGTTTTTCTCTAGTTAAAATTGAGAATCAGACCTTGATGATTATGTGAGCTGAAACTAATCTCTTATTTCATTTTAGAAGGCTTGAATTTGATAAAGTGATCCTAATATCTTCCTTTTTAGTTAATGTTAACAAGCTGTTTATATTATATAATTCATTCTGAAATAGATATGGCTTGAATAGACTAAAGAAAGATACCTAAACTAGTAAGCCAAATTAGTGCATTTTTAAGGTCATTAGTGTAGGTTTAAAACTGCACCAGAATGATGCTGAACCAAATCATGAGTCAGACATATTCTAAACTTTTGATCCAACACTATTTTCAAAGTAATCAAAGTGTACAATCTGGAAAGTATGACTTTGAAACCGATTTTAGGAACTATATTTTGTAGAATGTAGATTGTAGCTCGAATTTTGAATAATACTATGTCATTATAACCTTTAAGATGTTAACCTAAATTCTCTGAAATGAATTATCTTTTATTAGTATGTATTGAATCTTTCCTATATAATTTGATCATTAATTTGAAACAATGATTAAGTCAAATTAGAAATAAAGAATTGAGAGATGTCTTCTTAATTTAGGACAACATTTCGATTGAATGTGAAGCAACAAAATGTCATTCTAACGACATTCTTTAGAACTCGGCCTAGGTATGGAATCAAATGTGCACAATGTTGTCCATTAGGGCTTGCCTTGATCTGCGGGTTGTGGAAGTTGCTCCTTTTATAGGTATGTTTCTGAGTTTTTCCCATTAATTTGTTTCATCTGTATTACTAAGTTTGCAGGTTTCCCAAAAGCTGACTTCAAATATTGTTTGTTTTTATTGGATTTCTCAAGTAATGTATTTATTTAGTGCAAATGACTTGGTAAGATGTTATGGTGATACTTCTTAGTTGTTTATTTAAGTAGAAAGAACGGAATGGTGAGTCTAACTTTGTGGGATTAATGACCCAAATCAATTCCCTTTTTTTTTCATAATATAAAAAGTTTCATGTATATTTCAAATAGTTTCAGGATTTAAGCTCATTTGAAAAATCATTCATCGTTACTCCAGGAAACAACGATTGTTTGTACATTATTTTCTATTCAAAGGCTCTTGTACTGGAAATTGATGCATACAATGGAACAATTCTCTAGCAAAAGAATGTTGGTCCATTAAGTTCTGCAGACTTTGCTCCCAACAGTTGATTCCATTGGTGAATATCCACTACCTTCTTCCTTTATTATTTTTAAATAATATAAAAAGTTTCATGTATATTATTAAAAGTTAGGTTATCCGAGTAAAAAAGAACATTAGAGATATAAATATTTAATTTATCATCTTACAGGTTGGATCTCTTTTGGTTTACTAGATGGGTTATTTTACTCATTTTCTTCTTGGGATTCTCAAAAGGTTCTCTAAATAAGACAAATAAGATTATGTAATCCAGGTAAGCCTGTAACTTGATTGCTTGGGTTATGTTGTTTATTTAGTGTTTATTTATCTTAGACGGAGATGCAAGATAAGATTAACCATAAAATTGGAGAATATAATTACATATCAGCAATGAAACCTACAAGTGTTGTGTTGACTTTGCTTCTTGTACCTTCTGGTTTCAGTTCATTTTGCTTCTTGTACCTTCTAGTTTCATTTACTGGTCTGAAAGTTATCTTGGTAAAATTTTGGAAAAAAATATTTTTGTTTTAAGATACAAAACAATTAGTAGTTCCAAATGGGAACATTTTGAAATATCTCAAGCAGTTTTTTTTTCTTTCAGAATGACAGAATCAGGTCAGCTTTCATCCTTAATCTTTGAGAGTGACTTGCTGCATTTTCTTGTGCTGCATTTTCGTAGGTCAGCTTTCATCCTTAATCTTTGAGAGTGACTTGCTGCATTTTCTTGTGCTGCATTTTCGTGTGGTTTACAGGATCTTCTAGTCTTCGTTAGTGCCTCAAGTGAGATACTTACCTATCTTAGAAGTTATTTTTAGTGATTCAACTTAAAGTTCTTGAAAGATTTTTGATTTCATTGCAGAGATGGTAGTCCACTTCATTGCCATAGCAAAAGTAATGAATTCTTAAAACTTGATATAAATATATTAATTCATTTATTTGGGTTAGTTTTCTAATAGCTTCTCCAAATGTTGGTTGGTTACCAAGTCAAAAACTTGAATCAAGCTATTCTCTTTCAGAACCCAAACATGATGACATCTACACAGGTAATCCCAGGCTTGTCAATATTTCATAAGAAAAAACAGATTATTTCCAAAAACTATCTTTTATGATTTAAAAAAATTTGAATGAAATGAGCAGGAAACTGTGGTATTTCTGGTATTGAAGTCAGTAGTATTGATCCTTTTGGCAATTGGTGTTAGATTCTGTTCCACACTGAAAAAAAGAAGTAAAGGTGAACAAGACCGGGAAGTTTCTGACAAAATTGGTAAATTAGAGTCTTAGAACATAACTCTGCATCCTTATTATGTGTGATATTATTCTAGTAGAGAAATTTTTTAGTGTGTGCTCAAGTGTAAAGATTGTCCATATTCAAATTGTCAAAGGATAAAAAGTACTAAGTAGTAAACTTTAAGAACTTCTCTCTCATTGGAGCTAATTACTTGAAATTAATGTATTTTATTAAGCAAATAGAACATGAGTGGTAAGTTAACATACTAATATTCTTAAATTAATTTAATTATTTAAGTCTTTTTTTATTATATTTGAAATGTTTTGGTTGAATTATTATATTTGTTTTTGTAGAAAACAATTTGGTTTGCTGGAAATGTCTCAAGCATTCAGGTTAAAGTCTAAAGATAAAAATGCAACCCAGGTATTCCAGTCTTTTATTTTTCACCTTTCGACGCTTTCATTCCAGTAAGTATAGAAAAAGTGGCAAAGATTCAAACAAAGAGGTTGGGCATTCATTGATTTTACTGAATTTTATTATTGATTAAATCAAGGAGCTGGGGAAGTGAAAGCTCATTTAGTAGACAGCAAGAAGTGGAAGCCTCTCTGTGTTGAAGCGAGATATGGCCAATAAAATGCATTTTATTGATCCGGTTCTATTCAATGCAAATGCTCATGCGCTGGAATTATAAATTACAGAGGCCGAAAAGAAAGGGAAACTTGTGACAAGTTGTAGTAAGCATAAAGAACTAAGTACAGTAAAGTTTTTGTAATATTTCCTATTTCTATTTAACAAAGTATGAATAGTTCCTTGAATTTGGTTATTCCCTATTTCTATTTAATAAAGTATGAATAGTTCCTTAGTTTGGTTATCGGGTCCTTGAATATAAGCTTTGCTAATTTTGGTGTTTTTATTTAATTTATAAAATAAATTAAAATAACATCTAAAACAAAAGTAAAACTGAAAAATAGTTTAAAATTAAAATATATACTTTTGGCGACGTTTGAAATTCATTACCAACGCTTTTTAAGCGTTGTTAAAACTTCTGACTTTCGGCAACGCTTGTACCGACGCTTAAATAAGCGTGGTAAAAACTTGCGCCCACCCTGCTTTTGGCGACGCATGAATAAACGTCGGTAATATTTTTAGCGACGCTTTTAAGGGTTGGCAGATATCTTTTTAAGCGTCGCTGTAGGTCTTTTTTGTTGTAGTGATACTTACTCGATATTTTCTTTGATGAAGTCTTTCATCCAAGTTGGAACATGTTTAGTTCGAGAGATTTTTCTAAAATTAGGTTCAAAGATTGACTTAGTTTTTGAAATTTCAGTATGATAAATATCATTATCATGATCTATTTCAAAAATTGTTTTCAGATGGAGATGCATTAGAAGTGTAATCAATGATGGTTGGATTTTTCTTAGAATTATCATATGATGAAATAGACCTTTCATCTTCAAAAAATAGTTGGACATTCTGAAATTTTCATTCAAAAACAAATCTCAAAAAGTTGTAATTTCTTCAAAATCAAGGTGTAATAAGTCTCACTTATTAAAGGAAAAACATTTCCATCAAAAATCACATCTCAAAAAGTTGTAATTTCTTCAAAATCAAGTTGGAAAACAAGATATCCATTTCTATTTGAATCCAACAAAAATACATTTAACATCTTTATCCTGAAATTTTGACTTAGTTGGTGGAACCATTTTATTGTGGAGACTAAACACACATATTTTTATAAACAATTTCCATTTTATTAAAATGTTGAAAACATTTAAAATTAACAAATTATTTCTCATTATCACTTCTAATTGTTTTGACATTACATTGAAAATGTTTTTAAAAAGAAATATGAAATTTTCAATTTTGTCAAAAACTAGTGTTTATATTTGAGACGAACTATTTGTAAATGACATTTTATGAAATTTTGCAATTGGACAAGTTAAACAATGAGCAAATTTATTTGCTAAAAAGGGAAATATTATTCTCAATATTTTGTTGGAAGGATGTCCACATCTTCTATACACCTTCACAATTTCATAAACACTAAAAGATTTTTTAAAATCTTTTTATGTAATTTCTTTATTTAAATCATCAAAGAAGAAAACAAACAAAATTTCTACTCTCTTTCTAATTTTATAGAGTTCTTATTCATCATAGCCCTACAACACATTTATTTTCAAAAAAATATGCAAAACATTTTTGTGTCTTTTATCAGGGTTAGAAAATGAATATAAGATTATATTTAAAATCTAGTGCAATAAGCACTAGATTGAGATTAAAATTTTAATTTAATCTCAAATTTCCATCTTCACTGATTACCTTTAAAAATTCATCAGCAAAATATAAAAACTTATTTTGATCCCTAGTAAAAAAAAATTATTTTTAACGAGAGCAACTCTCGGTGAAAATTAATATGCCATCGATGATAGTTTTCACTGAGAGAATCAAACGCTCTCGGAAAGTGTCGGTAATATGACCGTCGATGAAGAAAAAATTAATACCACCGAGAGTATTTATCGCCCTCGGAGATAATTAAATTATTTTATCAAGAATAGAGTATGACTGAACATCTCTAAGGCATTTAAAAAAAAATTGAAATCTCCATCCGGTTATCATCTTCTAACTCTGCATGGCTGAACATGAATCCTCCAAATTGGATGATTCACGTTTAAGCTCACTAGGATAGCACTGTTTCGCCTTCCTTCCTTTCATAGCATCATCACTATTGTTCGTGGATTCTTCCACCATGCTGTTCATCTTCTTCCTCTGCAAAAATTCCTGGTTCAATCGGTTCTCTTGAAATCGAGTCCGCCTCGAAACCGAAGCACTAGTACCTCGATCCATGACGAGAATTACCTACAATATTGACTTAGATTCGCACAAGGTTTCAGTTATCAAAGGATTTATGGGCGTACATACAAAGAGAGAAAAAGAGATAGAATAAGGAAATTGAAAGGAGCCAAGAGACTATGAACATAACATAGAGTATTTAGCATGCGTAGAAAATAAAATAGACTGAGCTATATTCTAGAAATGTATTCAAACAGAAAATAGTCCAATAAATTACAGCAACAAACCAAAAGGATGAAGAAGAACACAGTTAAATCTGGAGTACAATAGAAAACACAAACAAATATCTACTTTATATACTTGTGCGCATAAACTTTTGTTATTGCATATATATGGCTACTGGCCATAAAATTTATCAGCCACATATCTTTTTCTTTCTCTGAATGATTCGAACTCAAACTTAGTTCAAAAATTGAAATACTATAAGAGGAATTAGTGTACTTACCTGTTTCAATGTCGATGTTTTTTCTTTAGAACTCCCTACTTTATTTTAGTTTCCAACAACTTTATAATGTTGCTCCATCATCCCTTTGAAAATTTCCTTTTATATATAGGGGGCAGTCACGTCTGTGTTGATCTTGATCCAGTCCGGCAGTGGAGGCAACCATTTGAAAATTTTATGTATTGTCTCGTATTCAATCCGAAATATCTCAATTGGTCATTCTTTGTCATCATAGAAAGGTGTTTGCTACATAGACTGTAGCACTCCTCTTTTATAGATTCGGCCACCAATTTGGATACCCCAATATCTTGAAACATTGGTCTTGATATGACCTTTCATCTTGCAGTGAAAATAGAGAAGTTCTTGTTTGGGTTGTGAGTGAAGGAGTTCCTCCCAATCTTTTATACATAATCATCATCGTCTTATTTAGTGGAAACTCTTAGATGTCTTTAGACAAATATACGGATTTCATCAATAATATTTATTAAGAGTAATAATAGAAAGAGCGACGACGCTAAGGGCAACGACTCCACAACGACCCCCACTTAACATGAAAAAATTATAATATAAAAAGTTAGAGAGAGAGCTATGTTCGGTTCTCTCTAATTTTTTTACATTTATAATTTTCTCTCTCTAAATTTTTATATTATATTTATTTATTTTTAAATTGTGTTAAAAATGAAAAAATATAGTAATAGAAAACTACATAGGAAAAAATAGAGCTTATAATCTAGTCACCAAAGAGGCACCTATGAAACAATTGGAGCAAAAAAACTGTATAAAATTTTAGTAAATATTATACATGATCTCTATTTTCTGAAATTCAATAAGATATCAAATTTTGATAAAATTCTGAAAATGGGCATACATATATTGAATCCAACTGTATTAAGTTGGAAAGATTGTATGAATATTTAAACCTATTAAATAAACCTAAAGAAACATATCAGATATGGTTCGAACTTTGGAATATCCCCTACACACATGTATAATATAAAAGTCCTTAGTCATTTACAGCTTTATTGAGCAGACCATTATATATAGACCCAATTATTGAAGTAGGAGTGCATTTTTCCTTTGTTAGAATTAACATTAAGGTGCATCCTCAAAACACATTGCCAGATAAAATGACAGTGATTGACATGAAATGAAATATACTGTCATGGGAATCAATTATGAATGGAGGCTACACATGTGTTCATTCTACAATACTTTTCAACATGGCATCACGAAATGTGCTCAAGCTAAAGAAGAAGAGCAGAGAATACTAAAATGCTAGAAAGAAAAAAAAAGAAAAATAAAACAAAGGAGTTTAACATCAAAGAGCATTAATTTGAAGCCAACGAGGACTCTAAAAATAAAGAAAACAATGTGATTGAAGGAAAGAGGGTAAAGGGGACTCTAATAAAGAGTAAATATTGTAATAAAATAGAGGTTAATGAAGAAGAAGAAAGTTGATTCTCAAACAAGTCAATTTGTAGTAGAAGAAACTAGAGAGAAAGATACTCAGACTAATCAAACTGAAGTAGATGATACTAATGTTGATGTAGAGGATACCAAAGATGATGTTGAAGGAAACGAAGACAAGAATCCTGAAATTCAAGTAAAGAACAATAAAGATAAAAACCTTGAAGTCCTGAAAAAGAAGTCTTTTTATCATATTAGCACAGGTTCACAAAGAAAGATTACACAATGGTAATAAGAAAGCCTCATGATCATGTTCTTCAATTCAATCTTCTTGCATCGTAATAAGAAGGAGAAGGGGAAAAAGTCATCATGACGCAACAAGTTTATATGGAAATAAACATCTTAAGTGAGGTAGTTAAGATCTGTTTTTGATTGTATGATTTTCGTTTGTAATCTATGTTTTTGTTTTTGCGAATGTTACTAATCAGTTCATTTAAGGTATTTTGATTGTCATCCTTTAATCATAGCTAATGTTTATCTAGCTTTGATCTTGACCCTCCTACTTTTGAGATTTTTAATGAAATGATATTAACCGTTTTCCAAAAAAATGTCATACTTGTGCTTGAGTGATATTATACAAAATATATTTTGAGCGCGTTGAGGTTGCATGGAGCAACAAATTATGCGCCATCAACTATAGATAGGCGGACCACTCCTCTAGAGAGAATTTTTATGGATCATGAATGGACCTTTCTATTGGGTCGAAATTTTCCCATTAGATTAAAAAGTTTATAGAATTGTTTGAGGACCAAGTCACCTTCTTTGAGGTTTCTCGACTTTACCATTTTTATTAAAGGTGTTTGACATTCATTTTTGGTATCCTCTATTAGTGTTAGTTGTTTGTATCGATACTTAACCTAGTCTTTTTCGACAATGGCTTTCCAAAATTCCTCTCAAAATAGGGAGTTCAACTTCAATTGGTTGCACGACATCTATACCGTAGACCAATTAGTAGTAGTTTTCACTGGTCGATGTTCAAGCTGTTGTTCGATAATCCTATAAGGCGTAGGGCAATTTTTCATGTTAGTCTATGTATGTGTTAGTCATCATCTTGATGATTTTGACTACTGCATTATTTTTTGGTATGTATGGCGATGACTTATGGTGTTCAATTTTGAACTCTTCGAGTGCATGTAACAATTTTCTTTGAAAGTGTCAATCGTTGTCTGAAATCAGGGTATGTATGACTCCATATCTAGAGATAACATTGGTCCAAATAAACTTGTCACATGGAATGATTTCGGGATTTTATAAGAGGTTGCTTTTACCCAATTCGTGAAGTAGTCGATAGCCACTAGTATGAATTTGTGCCCGTCGGAGGTGTGAAGATAAATTTCCAGATGATGTCAATCCCCCAAGTAGAAAATGGCCAAAGAGATGTCATGTTATAAAGCATTAATACTAGAGTATTTTTAAGCCATTATAAATTTGGCATTGATGACAACTCTTAATGTAAATCACACGTTCTTTCTTTAGGTTCTACTAATAATATCCAAGTTAGAGTATTTTCTTAGTTATAGTCATTTAATTCATGTGTGGGTCATGCACTCTTGTGTGTACTTCTTCTATGATCATTTTCGATTTAGGAACGTTTACATAGAGAATATTATTATCGTCAAACAATTTTCTGTATATCTTGTTTTCTATCCATGCATACTTGGTGGAATATTGGCGTAACTCCCGCCATTCTCTTGCTTAAGAATGTGGTGGATATTCCTTGTATTTTATGTACCTTTAGAGGGTTTCATAGATGTTTCACAAGAAGAAATTGTTTCATTTTCAAAGGTAGGCTTTTGTTTATGTCAAATTTTGAACGGTTTGACTTTGATTCTTTCAGGAATTTGTGTCATAGCCGCAAAAGTGGTCAATGCATATGCGAAGCAATTTGGGCTTCTTGGAGTGTAACATTACTTGTTCAAACTTATTGTAGACACCCCATTTTTACACCCAAATAATTAAAATAAATATATTCGGTCTAGTATGATGATCATACTTGATTGCTGAACCCGAATGGCATATTTCATAAAAGGTCAGAACTTGGGAGACCTGATACATTCAAATTAATCGATTTAAAAATCATGAATTTTGAGTATAATAATCCTATTGACAATTTTGTATGGAAGCTTTCGAAAAGGCAAAAGAAAAAAACCGAGTCAAATTGGGCGGTTCGAGTCGGTCAACTCGTGTCAACACGAGTCAACCGCGCCAAAACAATTTAAAATGTGGAGATGACATCATCATGATGTTAGCAGACGCTTCATTTGAAAATGCCAAAAAAATATATTTCTTCACTTTGGACATAAACGACTAATGAAGAACATCATTTACCTCCAACTTCAAAAATCACCCAAGCCTCTACACTTGATGGTTTTGGATAGTTTTGAATGTTTTGAAAAACTTGGAGAGTCCTCTACAAATCTATTCATCCCTTTATTAGATTAATGCTCTTGGTCACAATGAATCGTGTTGCAAGACAAGGTGTCTGAAATGGGGTAATTCCAACACAACTTCATTAATAATTACATAACTTGAGCCATGGCCTCAAAATGAACTTTTACTTATGTGTTGAAAACACATATTAGTAACACCCTTTCTGTAACGAATGGTTAACAACACTATAAAGCCGTGACAAAAAGTCATCATAACAGCTTTTTCGTTTTCAGTACCGGCATTGTCTTTTACTGATGCCCATTTTTCTACCGGTGATGCCCATTTTTCTACCGGTGATGGGCGAAATGATTATCCGTTTATGATCATTTAATTTTTGAATTCAATCGTTTGGTTAATATTCATGAAGTTCCATTTTGAAAAATTAAAGACTTCCACCAATGTTTAATCTGGGTGTCCAGAAGAAGAGAGTTCAAAGGTGAAAACAATGTTTGTGTTCTTCAGTGTGTTAGTCTGACGCTCGTTGATTGGTCCGCCTTTTTGATTTGGGTCAAAACAGATTTGGTAATTTTATTACTTGAAAACATCAATTAATAGACATAAATTGACGATTATACATTAAATTGTTGATAGTTATGGTTGGAAGATAAATCAACAAGATATTCTAATGAATAATTCCAGATAAATAATGGAAGAAAAGTTATTGTGGAAATTGGTGGATTAATGTACCCTCATTTTAAGAATTAGATTTTTCTTTTTTAAGAATTAATGATCATGTCACCCTCTTACCATTTAAAAAAACAAAAAAAAATCAACTATGTAATTATTAAATATTCAAACCACTATACCAACAAATCTTTAGATTATTAGTTATTATGATATATTATTTATTTAAGATTTAGGTTAATAATTTTATTTTAAAATAATAAGTAATAAATATTTTTAAAATATGATTTGATTTTGTTTTATTAACATGACAATTCTAATATATATATATATATAATATATTATATATATATATATATATATATATATTTATAATTATCAAAATTAATTATAATTTAAAAAAATACTTTTAAACATTGTTTTTTTGTTAATATATAATTTTTTTATAATATATTATTTAGAATAACTTCTGAAATATTTATATAATATTATTATTTAAAATTAATAATCTTATTAAAAAAATTCAAAATAAATAAATCTTAGTGATAATATGTAATACAATATTTTGATAAATATTATACAAATCTTTTTTAGTAGTTATTCTAAAATTAAATATATAAAAATTAATCTTATTAAAATTTTAAAATAAAACAATGGTTTAAGAGTATCTAATTTAAATTTATCATTAATTTTAATAATTATAAATAATATATATATATTAATTATTAAGTTATTAAAGAAAATTAAAATCAAATCATATTTTAAAATATTTTATTACTTATATTTTTAAAATAAAACTATTTAGGCTAAAATCTTAAATAAATAATAAAACATATTAACTAAACTAGAAACCTTTCAACAATCTAGTCTTGCAACTTTTGGATAATTATTTGAAATATCTTATTTTTTTCAATTTACAAATTAAGTGTTATTATTAATCAACTACAATCTTATAAGTTATACATATTTATTATATAGATCAAATATATGACCTTTTAATAGAATAAATTTATTTATTAGAACCTTATTATATTTAGTCAAAATTATCCATTCAATAAGTTGAAAATTAAATCTATTATAAATAATAAAATAAAATATAATTTTATAAATATTCAAATGAACTTGTTGTATTAAATTTAAATTAGTGAGATGAAATATGACTTTTTCAATTTTTACTAAAATTGTTTAAATTGAAGATGGGACATTATCTATAACTTCTTAAATTAAAATAAAAAATAATTTAAATTAATAAAACTCAAATATACTATTTATTATTATATAACAATTAAAATATAGCATAATATTATATTTGTAATAATAATTTGAACATATTTAATGTAAATTAATCAATTGGGCTTTTTTTTTATAATCACATTTAATATATAAAGTCCAACCCTAGCCCACAAAAGCCCTATGTATGACTTCCGACCAAGAAACCATTTTTACAGTTCTTGAAATTCATTTCTCTTCTCCATTTCCGATTCTCTAATGTCGTCTGAATCCGAAAACCCTGCTCCAATTCCAATGGAACAACGTGATGAAGAGAACTCCGCTGCAGCTCAGAGCAAGAAAGCTGCAAAGAAAGAAGCAGCCAAGCTTGAGAAAGAGCGTCGTCGCCAGCAACATTCAGCCGCCGCCGCCGCTTCAACTGCTCTCTCCGGTGTGTCGCTCGATGAGGCCGCCGATCCTTTGGCGGAAAATTATGGCATGGTTCCTCTTGTTGAACTCCAATCGAAGGCCGTAACTGGTCGTGTCTGGACTGAAGTTGGATTGCTTGTGGCGGAACTTAAGGACCAGAGCGTACTTGTACGTGGACGATTACAGACGATCCGAGGCGTGAGTAAGAAAATGGCCTTCTTTGTTTTGAGAGAGAAGGGATTTACTGTTCAATGTGTGTTGTCTGTTGCGCCCAACCTTGTTAGCCCTCAGATGGTGAAGTTTGTCACAAGTCTGAATAAAGAATCGATTGTTGATGTTGAAGGGGTTATCACTGTTCCTAAGGATCCCATTAAGGGTGCTTCTCAGCAGGTATTATAAGTTCCTTTTAATCACACCCTTTATGTTCAAGATTATATTTTTCCTTTAAACTCATGTCTCAATGCAGGTTGAGATTCAAGCAAGGAAAGTTCGATGTATTAGTTTGGCAATGGCTCCTTTACCTATCAATATTGAGGATGCTGCACGCAGTGATGTTGAAATTGAGAAAGCTATTGAGGTATACTTAAGTGAAAATTTCATGTTTTAATTGACAAGAATAGTAGTATGATACTTCAATTTCATGTTTCACTAATTGGTAGGATTTATTGTGTAATTTGATATAAAGATCACATCATTATCAATTATTGGGTCATTTCATTTGAATTTCTATAATAAACTTGCATTTATTCTATTATATGAATGGTATGTTGATATGGCTAGTTGAAGAGTGCAGGCTGGAGAACAGCTAGTGCGAGTTAATCAGGACACTCGTCTGAACAATCGTGTGCTCGACTTGCGCACACCTGCGAATAATGCGATTTTCCGCATTCAATGGAAGGTTCAAGAGGTATAATATATTTATCTAGGCAGATTTCTCAAGAAGTTGAGAATTTTTCCTTCTTTCTTTCTTATTGATTATTATTATTATTATGTAGATATTCGAAAGGTTTTTGGTATCGAAAGGATTTTTTGGGATTCATACACCTAAATTGATGGGTGGTTCCAGTGAGGGTGGATCTGCAGTTTTCAGGCTTCAATATAAAGGACAACCTGCAGTGTTTGGCTCAGTCGCCTCAGCTTCATAAGCAAATGTCAATATGTGGTGATTTTGGAAGAGTTTTTGAGATTGGTCCGGTTTTCAGAGCAGAAGACTCGTTTACCCATAGACATTTGTGTGAGTTTACAGGTCTTGATGTTGAAATGGAAATTAAAGAGCATTACTCTGAGGTAAAGCTTATTTCCTCTAATAAGTGAACTGGTTTTCAAGTTTTTTTTTACTAGTTACTGTATGTAGGGGTATATACATTTCTAAGCGGTGTCATCTTTTTTATTCAGGTGATGGACATTGTAGATGGATTATTTGTTGCTATATTTGATACTCTAAATGCAGAATGCCAGAAAGAACTTGGTGCAATTAACCAACAGTATCCATTTCAGCCCCTGAAGGTTATTTGCAATATTTGATGTTTTTTTATTGAAGTAGTGATCTTCTTCACTTATCTTTCAGGTTTTCAAACTTATATAAGAACTTGCTTATGTTTTCGGAAACCGTTTGCTAGATAGTTTGATTCATGACAATAATAGATTTCTAATAATTGGACTTGGGTTTGCAGTACCTGAGAAGACATTAAGGCTGACATTTCCGGAAGGGATCCAAATGCTGAAGGTCAGTTTTTTATATCTATCTTCTCTTACAAAGAATGGTTATTAAGCTGTTTTATTACACATTTTAAGATCCTAACAATGATTAATATGAATCATGATCTAGTAAATAAACTTTATATCAAATGAAGCAAAACTTCACATAATCTGAATTAATCTGCCTAACAAATGAAGTAAAAAATAACATTAGAATCTGGATTGTAATAAAAGTAGCAAACTTATTCGACCCATGTGGCTCAAGTGAAAAGAGTTTGGACCTGAGAGATTGAGGTTGTGTGTTCGAAAAAATCAAACTTATAACAAACAAAAAAAATTCACTTTCAATTTTAGCTTTAGCAATTTTCCAATTGGATCATGATTGTGCCTTAGATTGTGGTAAAATGCCCGTTTCATAATAGGCTAAGTTTGTCCTGCCAATTTGTGAGCTTTAATAATATACTGAAATGATCATGGGTATTGGAGTGAACAAACTTTCATTTTAATACTGATTTTCATGTACGTTTGGACAGGAAGCTGGTGTCGAAGTTGATCCTCTTGGAGATCTAAACACAGAGATAGAGAGAAAACTGGGCCAACTTGTTTTTGAAAAGTAAAAAACTTTTAATTTTGCTTTTCAAATAAAAGAATTTGATTGTAACAAAATTGGACATATCTTTATTAAATGCAGGTACGGTACTGAGTTTTATATACTGCATCGATACCCTTTAGCTGTTCGTCCATTCTATACCATGCCTTGCTGTGATGACTCAGCTTACAGTAACTCATTTGATGTCTTCATTCGAGGTAACAATTTAATGACCCAGCTCTATTCTTAATGCTAAATATCAAATCCGAGTAAAGAACCTCTAAATGATGATACTTGGATGAGTCTTAAGTTCTATCCAACATCGTTCTAAAATACTTTAAAAGATGGAACTTGTAAATCTGAATGTACAACCTTAACATATTCATATTGAGTTTCTAGCAATGAACCTATTTTCGAAAATGATATTTTGTAACAATCACCGCTCCTTTGAAAAATTGCCAAAAGTTAAAGTTGAAAGTCTTTGTTTGGAATAAAACTTTTATGGATCATAATATAGTTTATAGTTTGATTTAATTGCTTCATTTGTTATACAAATTATTTTGCAGATCATGATCCAAATTTGATATAGAATTATTATTATTTTATTTGATCAGATTATTACTTTTGAGATAATTGTGAATTTGTCATGATCAACATGAAAAAAGTTTACAAGGAAATATTTTTATGCAATCCTCTCTACCCGATTGGCTTGTTTTTTGTCAAATTTGTTAAACATTTTTCTTTATTTTTCCGACAATAAGCCATTTTGGGATCCTTTTATTTTCGCATTTTTTTGTCGTACTTAACAAGTGCTTTTTAATTTATTGAATAAAGGCACCAATGTTTATTCTTTTAGTAGTTTTTTTATTTCATCATATTTTATGTTTTGTACAAGTTGAAATTTTGTTCAACTAAACTATATTAAAACCCAAAGAAAGTATTCATTTCATCATGGTCTAACTTTGATTATTCTTATACCTAATAAAATTTTTAGGCGAGGAGATAATATCAGGTGCTCAACGTGTACATGTACCTGAATTCTTGGAGACACGTGCAAAAGCTTGCGGGATTGAAGTTAGCACAATAACAACTTATATTGATTCTTTCAGGTATGTCTTATTATCTTTCGAGTTCGGTTTCATTGTAATTATAGATATCCTACAACTGGTCACAATATAGTCTACCTTTTTTGGAAATAGTAGAATCCAACAAAAGAGTTTATAACTTGAACTTGAACCCACAGTAACTCAAGTAGCAAAGTTCTTACCTAAGAAACCAAAGGTTTCAGGTTCGATACCTCCACTAAGAACACTCTAATTTAAAGGAGATCATTACTGTGGGGGTCATGCTAGTCACCCCGAGAATAAACCCGGGTAAAAAAAACCTAAACTTGAAATGAAGAGCAAAACAGGATTTGCCTCCAATTCAAATAAAAGCTTGAACACAACTTGGAACAAACACTAATTAACACATAAAAAATTTATCTTCTCATCATCAGTATTCTTCAAGACTTGTTCACTATCAATGTTCCATTCTTTGCAAAGATATGCTGTTGAGTTGAGCTGCGTTTGTTTTATACAGGAGTGGAGCACCACCACATGGTGGGTTCGGAGTTGGGGTTAGAACGAGTGGTGATGCTATTTTGCGCTCTCAACAACATTCGCAAGACTTCGCTCTTTCCTCGTGATCCTCAAAGGCTTGCCCCTTGATAAATGCTACCTTAAATTATCATTTTATAATAAACATGTTTCCTTGAATGTTTGGTTTTATGTGTGTTTTCAGTGTTTTTTTAGAAAGATAGCAATCTTTCTGCCTTTGTAGTAATGCTACATGATCTCTCCTTTTATACATGTACTTTTTTGCCATGTAATTTCCCTACACATTGAGTTTATTTGGTTACACAGCTTTTACATAAGGATTTTATTCTAGATAATTTGTTTTTTTGAAATTTTGAAAAATTCACTGTTATTATAAAATGCTACATATCTTTTAAATAATATATTTTTAGACTTGGCTGGTAAAATTTTATTTTAACTTTCTTAATTGTAGGAACATATATAGATTGGCTAGTTAATTGCAATTAAAAATGGTTAGAGTCATTGTTTTGGAAATATTTTTGATATAATATGGACTAATTATTTTATTTAAACTTTGTACAAATCAAGTCAAAATAAATTGTTACTAAATAATGAATTAATATTAAATAAATAATGATTATAACTAGAAAAGGCTATTTGTTTTTTTTTTAAAATTTATACACATGTTTATTTGTAACTTGTGTTTATAAAATCTAGAAAAAAGAATATCATTAAATTTTGGTTCAAAAACTATAAACAAATGGTATCTTATTCCTTCTCAATTAATGAAATACAAATAAAATATTCTTATGATACAAATTTGAAGTAAAGAAACAATATACTCATTTTGGAACATACACTAAATGAAATCAATCAACAAATTTAACAAATAAAAGACTATAATATCTCACAAAAACACATACTATTCCCACACTTAAACTTGTTAGTTTAAAGTGCTGCAAATCTTTCTGATTATTCCATTGGATCCCATGAGAGGGTTAATGTCTCCCATTTTAATCATGGCGGTTGCAAAATCTGCTTTGAATTTTGAAGGGTTCTTACTGTATTCGACCACAATATTATCGGTTGATCCTCCATTGAAAAGCACTTGGTCTGATTGAAGAAGACCTTTCTTTTGAATCAAATTCTTGAAATAATGATTGTCAAATGAATTCGGGTGTAACTAAATCAAGAGGCGCTAAATTGGATGCACCATTATTCTCGTTACGAGGGCACTGTTGTTGGCACTTTCGGGCAAAGCCTGGATCGATTATACTATTACTGTATATTCTGTCACGAAATGTGAAACATTGTGCTTGTCCTATTGTATGTGATCCTGATTTTTTTTTTAAATGTTATTTTTTTTGTATAACAATAAGAAAAAATGTATTTATTTATAATTTCGTTTTTCTTACCGGACAATGCCACTAAATCTCTTGCGTTGAGTCCCTTCTTGGCAAAGTTAGAAATGTGTTCGTTAAGGCTACTATTGAAAAGAGGCAAATCTTTTTCGGCTAATGCACGACTTGCTGTTGTCGAATCTCTTCTTCCTAGTTTGACTGTCCATGAAGGGCCACCCACCTTATTAATCGAAGAGAATAAACACACATGTTAATGATCATTAGTTTTGTTTGTATTGAACATGCATGTCTTTAAAACAAATACTCACAATAACAGAAGCATCTCGTGCTGCTACCGCAAGTATATCTGCACAAGAAACAACTCCCGGACATATCTTTTCCACCTCAATCTTTACCGCATCCACTACTTCAAATCCTCTAGCAGATCCTATGTTTTGCAACGCGTTTCTCTCGCTTGTCGGGGTGGTTTGTTCGTTAAGTAAGATTGAAGCATCACAACCCTATCGAAGAAAAAAATCCAATAAAAAAATTAACTAAATTGAGAACCGAATAATCTAATAAAGGAATAGTTATGAACTCAAAACCATAATTAACAACCTGAACAAAACAATCGTGAAAATGAAGTCGAACTAGGGATGCAGCCATGCGACGTTCATGCGACACTGCCTGCTTAATACTTGCCCTTATCGTGCTAAGGGCGTTGGGACATGTTTTCTCATAAAACCTTGAAGATAGATGTGCTCCATAAATAGGACGTATGAATAAAAATATCGATAACAACACAAAAGTTATAGTTGAAAGGCGACTATTTGCAATTTTGGTTGAATTCATAACGATTCTTTTCTTCGAATACAATTTTACTCACCCTTTCTCTTTTTCTCTATGGTGTTGTATGAATTAAAATTGATTTGAGATGAAAACATATGTATGAAGACACAAGAATATATAGGGGAGATTTTATTGGATTGCCTTAATTTAGACATCCTAAATCCTACATGTGATTGAATATTTTATTTAAGCATTTTATTCATGACCAATTCTCTATCTTGTGATTCAATTTTCAGCATACAAATCAAAGTCAGGCTAATGAATAAGTTGATGAAGCTGTCAAATTTTGGGTTACAACTATTCGATTGAGTTTATTTATTATTATATTTTTAATATAGAAAGTTAACGGACATTAACTAGTCATAACATTACTTCAACTTAAGACATTCTAAATAAAAATCAAACTCGTATTTAATCTTTTAGGTACCGACTCTTACCACTAGAGCTATCCCAATGAAATGATTTGATTGAGCTTATAAATACGAATAATTAGTGTTTACGTAATAAATTATTATAATAATTTTAACAAATACACCATAATGAATAAAAAAAATCAAATGTATCTCAACATTTAACAAATATCTGAATAATTTTGGAAGACATAAGAATTAAAAGATGAAGTATATCAAACACATTCAAATATTACCCATATCAAATGTATATAAACGTTTAGAGAATAAGATGAATTAAGCTAGCCCTTTGTCTTCTATTATTGATTTTTTAATTTTTTTTTTTATTACAAATAAATGTAAGTTATTTATATTAAATTGAGTTAGCTAGGTGACTTAGTAACAACAGAATGTGTCAAGGAATTGATGCTGACACAGACAAAGACACTTTCTTATTTTCCCAACTACTACTCTAATTTTTGGTACGTTTTAAACGAGTGATTTTTATTTATTTTTATTTGATAAAAAAATAGTTGTTGAATGAGATTAAAATTTATCTGGAACTAATATTTGGGCTAATTTTTGGTTAAAATTTTTAAATTTACTTAACATGTGATATTGTTTTTAAGGTTGAAGTATATGATTTGTTTATACTAACATATGTTGTAAATAATAATATAATTTAAAACTAATACATAATTTGTACTTAAATTCATTGAATTAAAAGTCATAGTTAAATAATTGAAAGTGTTTTCTTTTGAGTTTTTTTTTTTATGATTACAACTGTTGTGTTTCTTTAATATATTTTTTTTTAAAATTAGATCCATATATATAGCTTATTATATTATAACTTAAACTTACTTGTTTCTGAACCCATTCACATATTGATTTTTTTGGAATTCTATAAAAGTTATGGATAAATGCAGGAAGATGTCCACTCGTGAACTTTAATTATCAATTTAACTATTTTTGTCTCCTTGTGAAAATAAATATTTATTTAACATGGAAGAGAATTTGAATTTTGCTTGAGATGGATATTACCCTATATATATTAGTTTTAAGACTTAAATTAGTGATAAAATAAGAAATCAGTGACAACAATTCCAATTTTTTTTTTGACAAATATTAGACTTAGTCAAAGTTTAAGACGGATATTAATTATGATTTTTTACAATGATAAAAGAAATATTGTTAATTTCTTAGTATTAATGGTAATTAAAAATAAAGTTATTAACCTAATAATAATGTTTACACAATAGTTGATATGCAGTTACAGAGACTCGTAACTCAGTAGTAAGAGTCGGACACTATTTCAATACCCTTGTTAAGGGTATAGGCATCATCTAAATCATAGAAGGCCCGTTTTTAAAAGAGCAAGTTATATGCAGGACTTATTAAAAGATATTTATTATTAATTTTTCTTAAAAAGAAATAATTATACATTAGGATTTCAACTACAGTTTATAATCATAGTTACAGATAATTTGAATATTATTTAAATTTGTAAAATATCTATACCTTAGGTCTGCATAATGGGACAATTTGTGGACATACTTTATCTATATCTATTTTAGAACTCTTTCTAACTAGTTATATATTTTGTTAATATTTTTAATTGGATGATCCATTAATCCAAAGAGTGGAAGATTATAAATAAATTCATTTTTATATTTCCACTAGAGATTATTGTGTCCCAAAACATATTATATATATGACCTTATTTCTTCACTTGAAAGGGAATACAATATGTAATGAGAATGAGTGTACACTTCTCTAAAATTAAAACTAAATTAAATACGATAAATCAAACATTTAAACTTCTCTACATATCTTTCTGATTATTCCCTTTGATCCTGTGAGAGGGCTGATGTCTCCCATTTTAATCATGGCTGCTGCAAAATCTTTTTTGAATTTTGAAGGGTTCTTACTGTATTCGACAACAATTTTATCGGTTGATCCTCCGTTGAAAAGAACTTGATCTGACTGAAGAAGACCTTTCTTTTGAATCAAATTCTTGAAATAGTTATTGTCGAACGATTTTGGTGTAACTAAATCAAGAGGCGCTAAATTGGATGCACCATTTTTCACGTTACGAGGGCACTGTTGTTGACGCTTTCGTGCGAATCCTCGATCAATTGTTTTATTACTGTATATTCTGTCATGGAATGTGAAACATTGTGCTTGTCCTATAGTATGTGATCCTGAAAAAAATATATATATTATGATTATAATTGTTGGTTTAACATTAAGAAAATATTTTTTTTAAAATTTTAGTTTTTTTACCGGACAATGTCACTAAGTCCCTCGTATTAAGTCCCTTCTTAGCAAAGTTAGAAATATGTTCCTTAAGGCTACTATTGAAAAGTGGCAAATCTCTTTCAGCTAGATCACGACTTGCTGTTTTAGAATCTCTTCTGCCTAGTTTGACGGCCCATGAAGGACCACCGACCTATTAGTCGAAGAGAATAAAGAAACACACATTAGTTATCATTCGTTTTGAGGGTTTTATACATCGATTTTAAAAGAAATACTCACGGCAACAGAAGCATCTCGTGCAGCTACCGCGAGAATATCTGCACAAGAAACAACTCCCGGACAAATCTTCTCCACCTCAACTTTTACCGCATCCACTACTTCAAATCCTCTAGCAGATCCTTTGTTCTGCAACGCGTTTCTCTCGCTCGTTGGTGTGGCTTTTTCGTTAAGTAGATTCGAGGCATCACAACCCTGTCAAAACAATAGAGAATTACCATTAGAAAGGTTAATTAAATCAAGCCAATCTAATAAAGAAATTGTTATGAACTTATTAAAACCATTATTAATAACCTGCACAAAACAATCATGAAAATGAAGACGAACAAGAGATGCAGCCATGCGACGTTCACGTGACACCGCCTTCTTAATAGTTGCCCTTATCGTGTTGAGAGCTTTAGGACATTTTTTTTCATAAAACTTTGAAGATAAATGTGCTCCATAAGTAGGACCTTGCAATAAAAGTAATGAGAACAATACAAAAGTAATTTTATGTGAAGTATTCATTGCGATGTTTTCTGGAATATAAACCAGATAATATGAATTAAGTTGATTTGAGATGAGATGAGAACATATGTATGAAGAAGGCATAGTATTTATAGGTTGGATTGAATTGCCCTTAATTTGGATATATTATACATTTGATTGAATATTTATTTATTTGAGCATATATATCAAGAGTGACCAAATTCTATAATCTTCTGATTCACTATTCAACTTCATGATGCACTACAAATCAAAGTTGGCTAATGAATAAGTTGAAGTTGTCAAACTTTTGGGCTTCTATTACTACTCACTTTCCTTTTTATTTGAAATATCAATATAATATTGGGTTATGTGTCTTTATGTAGTAAATTCAGTTAACTAGTTGATAGACGGTATATATTGCAGTTTGATTTGGGTTATTTGAAAATTTTATTATTTGATATAAAAATAAGTTAGTTTGAATATTCTTTAATTATTTGAATGACTAGGGCAGTTAAAATATAAAGAGTTTTAACATCTTAAATAAATATATATATATAATAATAATAATAATAATACTTAATTTGATTTTTTCTTAATTTGTCGGGTGGAGAGGTGTGGTTAATTTTGATGTATATGTGAGAGTAAATTGATACTTAAGTCTTTAACCCTTTAATTAACTAGGCTAATAAGACTTTATATTATAAATTCAACACAAAATTTAATGAACGTGCGTCGTTCCTAATAATATATATATATATATATATATTCAACTTTGGGAAGAATGTCAATTTTATTTATAAAGTTGGAGGGAGGTGTCAAATTTATTACAAAGTTGTAAAATTTTATTTATGTATATAAACTTGTCAAAATGTGTTAAAATTATTTGACATAACGGAATGTTTCAAACGGAGTTAATTTTTTTATCCACGTGGATATTTATTTTATGTTTTGTTTTAACTTATTTTTTTCATTTCAAACAGACTTTTTCTTTACATTTAATAAATAAATAAATAATAATTTCATTCTCTCTTCCTTCACCCGATTCATATTCTTCTTATTTAAATCTTAATCTCCAAAATCTCATCCACAATTTCTCATACCCACTTTGTCTTCTCTCTCCAAATTTTATCCTATGTTCTTCTCAATTGATGTCAAAGTAATATGTTATATATTCAATGCGAAACATCAAACTAGAAATTCTGGATTTTATTTGAATAATTTGCCTGCAACTAGGGGATTAGAACAATAAGTTTTTAGCGGATGGTTAGAATTTTGAAAAATAAAATTGAGATTTTGATAAGTTAAATGTGATATGTCACTTGTTTGTCATTGTTTCTGATTGTTCTTCGTGAAGGAAAAACTAGTTCCAAGATCGCTTCAGCTAGGGTTTTGAAACTCATTTAGTTAGATCCTCAATCACAGAGTTCAATCGCAGATAAACAAGGTTTATTACAGATATTATATTGTTTGATCGAAACTGGTCCATTCGATGATCAGATCACGAAACAAGTCTGTATTATCAGGCCTAACAATAATATCAAAGTATATGAATGATCTAGTTAAAAAAGGAATAGAAAAAACAGCTTGCGACATCCTCTGGAGATTGAGATTCGATTTGTTGAGTTCTTGAATGTGAATAGATTGGTTGCGGCGGCTGTGAAAGAGAGGGGATCGATGAAGATGATGGTGGGCTGCCTGCTGGTGAAGAGAGGGGATGAAGATGATGGTAGGTAGAAGAAGGAAAATTTTATTTATTTAATTTTATATATTAAATAGAAAAAAAAAAGTCTGTTTGAAATGTAAAAAATAGGTTAAAAAAATATAAAAAAATAAATATCCACGTGGATAAAAATTTAACGCCGTTTGAGACATTCCGTTATGTTAAATAATTTTGACACACTTTGACAAGTTTATATACATAAATAGAATTTTACAACTTTGTAAATAAATTTGACACCTCGTTCCAACTTTATAAATAAAATTGACATTCTTCTCATTCAACTTTTTAACTAACTAATTTATATATATAATAATTTTTAATTTGAATTTTAATTGTGATATATATGTAAGAGTAAATGAATATTTTGGTCGGATCGTGGGTTCAATTTATGAATGAATTTGTTGGCTTAAAAAAATGAAGGTAAAGAGGTTTGTGATATGATTAGATAGTTGGTTTGTCAAAAGTGATGGTAAAAGATGTTAGTACTGTTGAGATGGTTGAGTGCATAAGTGAGGTAACACGATTAATAATATAAGAGCTCTACTAGATAAAAATGATATTGTTGGTTAATCGAGAATGAGAATAAGAAGTCAGTGTTGATGAGAAAAAAGTTAAATGAATGTCTTTTATAAAATTTGTTATATATATTTTTATTAATAACGAAAACAATGATGAATAAGAGGATGAAGACGGTCACTAGGATGTCTTAACCATTGAAGTTCTCTAATGCTTAGACCATAGATGTTGACGACGAATATGATCCTGAAAATGATGAAAACGATGATGTTGACGACGACAACGATCATAGAGAGATGATTATTGTTTATTTCAACTTTGTAAATGTAATTTTTATTAATATTATGTGGAGTTATATATCTTTCTTTATTAGTAAATTCTAAATTAATAAATTAATATTGAATTATTATTGAGAAAATGGTTATGAAGATTTGGGATAGAATCATCCTTCTGAGTTTGTTATGGAATTAATGTTTGGAGTGTGAGTACTGGGTCTATTTGTCTATTCACTAACCCTTGGATGATGATCTTCAAAGGAAAGAAGGGTTGCAAAATTTGTGTTATTGATTATTTTATATTTCGTTATCTCAATGATTCTTTATAGCAAGATAAATGGGTTGATCGAATGTTGGAAGTGTTTTCTTGTGAGTTTTTTTTTATGATTACAAGTGTAGCTGATTTTCTAATAATTTTTTTTTTTTTTTTTAAATTCGAACAATTTATTATGTTATAACTTAAAGTTAACTGTTTTTTTTATTACACCGCATACATATTTTGTTTTCAAATTTTATTAAAGTTATGAATCAATAAAAAAACAAAATCAAAATTGTTTGGCAGAAAAGATCTCCACTTGTGAACTTGGATGACAAAAGCTATTAAATGTCTACTTGTGAAAAATAAATATTTATTTAACATAGAATTTGAATTTGAATTTTGATTTTGATTTTCTTTCTATATTTTACTCTCACCAAAATATATATATAATGATACTTAATTTCAATTGTTTTGGATTGTCGGGTTAAGAGCTATGGTTAATTTTGATATATATGTGAGAGTAAATAAATATTTGGGTCGGATTGTAGGTCCGTCCATAAACTTAAAACTGTTAAAAATAAAATCAAACATGCTATATGTATGTTTGAACTTGCAACATAACAAAATAAGTAACCCTTCAACCAAGTAGGTTAATAAGACTTTATATTTTAAATGCAATTTCAAATTTGATTAACGTACATTTTAAAATATAAGTTCAATTTTTTAACTAACTATATATATATTAATGCATATATTAAAATTGCTATAAGTATGTTTCGAACTTGGAACCTAACAAAATAAGTACAATTCTTTAACCAACAAGACTAATAAGACTTGGGTCGAGAATTGTGGTTAATTTGAATATATATGTGACAGTAATTGAATATTTGGGTCGGATTGTGAGTTGATCCGTCATAAACTTAAAACGGTTAAAAATTAAATTAAAATTAATATATGTATGTTTTGAACTTACAACCTAACAAAAACAAGTATAAACTTTTAACCAATTAAGCTAATAAACCTTTATATTTTAAATTCAACACCAAAATTGATGAACGCAAAATAATTTAAAAATATAAATCCAACTTTTTAACTAACTAACTAATATATATATATATATATATATATATATATATATATATATATATATATATATATATATATATATATTGATGCTTAATTTGAAAGTGTCCAGATTGCCGGGTCGAGAGTTGTGATTAATTTAGATATATATGTGAGAGTAAATTGATACTTGTGTCGGATTGTGGGTTGACTCACCCATAAACTAAAAATGGTTCAAAATAAAATTAAAAATGTTATATGTATGTTTCGAACTTGCAACATAACAAAATAAGTAAAATTCTTTAACTAAATGTGATTGGGATGTGATTTGTCGAGGTATAATAGTCCGATATTAATTGAGAGTGGTTAAAAATATTAATTAAATATTATATTAACCAAAGTGTGAGGTCACGTTGTTAAATATTAAAAAATATGAATCAAATATTTGATTAACCAAAGTGAAAGTGTAAAATCACAAGATAAGAATCATTCAGAGAAAATATGTGATAAGATATGTGAGAAAATAAATTGTTTTACCAATAAACCAAATCGAATAAAATGTGAAATTAGAGTGTTATATTTTTTATTTTAATATATTATTTGTGATTTATTAAGAATTTTAAACATTTATTACATATTATTAATTTTTATTTATTTATATTTTTATTCGTGCGAATCGTAATAGAATATTCCTACTTATTTATAATTTTCAAACAAATGTAAAAAAAAATATTATTAAAGTAGTTAATTTCATAATATTAACGTTAAAATATATTACCGTCGCCAAAAGTATATGCATCGTCACTAATTAAAATCTCTTTAAATCTTAGAATTAAAATTATATACAAGGCCTGAGGTTATTAAAAAGAGTGAGTTATATATGCAGGCTTAATTAAGGCTATTTTATTGTTAAATATTTTAACCATAACATCTTCCTTCTCAATTAATGAAATTAAATACAATTAATAAGACATTCTTAAAATGATACAACTTTAACTTTAATGTAAATTAAGAATCAATATACACTTATTTTAGAACATATCAAAATGAAATCAATCAAACAAACAAATTTAACAAATAAAAGACATAACATCTCAAATAAAAACACATTTAAACTGTTTAGTTTAAAGTGCTGCAAATCTTTCTGATTATTCCTTTGGATCCCGTGAGAGGGCTAATGTCTCCCATTTTAATCATGGCCGCTGCAAAATCTGTTTTGAATTTTGAAGGGTTCTTACTGTATTCAACCACGATATTATCGGTTGATCCTCCGTTGAAAAGCACTTGATCTGACTGAAGAAGACCTTTCTTTTGAATCAAATTCTTGAAATAGTTGTTGTCGAACGAATTAGGTGTAACTAAATCAAGAGGCGCTAAATTGGATGGACCATCGTTCACGTTACGAGGGCATTGTTGTTGACGCTTTCGGGCAAAGCCTGCATCGATTGTGCTATTACTGTATATTCTGTCATGGAATGTGAAACATTGTGCTTGTCCTATAGTATGAGATCCTGAAAAAACAAATAATATATGTTAGGATTTTAATTGTTAGTTTAACATTAAGAAAAATGTCTAAATTTATTATGTAATTTTTCTTACCGGATAATGCCACTAAATCTCTCGCGTTGAGTCCCTTCTTAGCAAAGTTAGAAATATGTTCCTTAAGGCTACTAGTGAAAAGTGGCAAATCTCTTTCGGCTAGTGCACGACTTGCTGTTTTGGAATCTCTTCTGCCTAGTTTGACGGCCCATGAAGGACCACCGACCTATTAATCGAAGAGAATAAAGAAACACACGTTAGTTATCATTCGTTTCGAGGGTCTTATACATCGATTTTAAAAGAAATACTCACGGCAACAGAAGCATCTCGTGCAGCTACCGCGAGAATATCTGCGCAAGAAACAACTCCCGGACAAATCTTCTCCACCTCAACTTTTGCGGCATCCACTACTTCAAATCCTCTAGCAGATCCTCTGTTCTGCAAGGCGTTTCTCTCGCTATTTGGCGTGGCCTGTTCGCTAAGTAGGATCGAGGCATCACAACCCTTTAAAAAAAAGATGAAAACCAATAGAAAGGTTAATCAAGTCAAGCCAACCTATAATCTAATAAAGGAATAGTTATCAATTTAAAGCCATAACTAACTACCTGAACAAAACAATCGTGAAAATGAAGACGAACGAGGGATGCAGCCATGCGACGTTCACGTGACACCGCCGTCTTAATAGTTGCCCTTATCGTGTTGAGAGCTTTGGGACATGATTTGTCATAAAACTTTGGAGATAAATGTGCTCCATAAGTAGAACTTAACAATAAAAGTAACGAGAACAAAGCAAAAGTAATTTTAGGTGAACTATTCATTGTGATGCTTTTCTAGGAATAGAAACCGGATAAGATGAATTAAATTGATTTGAGATGAAAATATATGTAGGAAGAATGCTAGTATTTATAGGTGGGATTGGATTGCCTTAATTTGGATATTGTACATTTGATTGAATATTTATTTATTTATTTGAGCATTTCAATAGTGACCAATTCTCTAAATTATGATTTACTATTCAACTTCATGCTCTAAAAATCAAAGTTGGCTAATGAATGAATAAACTGAAGCTGTCAAACTTGGGCTTCTATTACTACTCAATTTCATTTTTTTATTTATTTTAAATATCAATATAATATTGGGTTATGCGTCTTTATGTGGTAAATTCAGTTTACTAGTTGATAGACTATATATAAGAGCTAGTTTGATTTTGGCTTATTTGAATATGATTAAGGTTTTTTGAAAAAAAAATTATTTGAATTTTAGTTGATTGAATTAAGTAATGTATTATGGCTGCTCATGTAAAAAAAAAAAAAAAAAAAAAAAAAAAAAAAAAAAAAAAAAAAAAAAAAAAAAAAACTTTTTTATAAAAATATTAAACTTCGGCTAAAAATATCATTCAAATAGTAAAGTAGTCTTGTTTAAATACAAAATTTGTTAAATTACTTATATTGTATTTTTGTATTTGAATTTTATAAAATTAAAATAATATATTTTAGTAAATTGTTGAACAAAGTAAAACATGTAAATGAAAATTTTAATAATAATAAAAAAATCAAAAACATAACATCAAACAAACGTGCTCTGAGAATATAGGATATTATTAATTATAAGTTCAAACTAAACGGCGGCAAATGGAATCTATAGAGAAAGTGATGCAAAAACAACTGCTATATAATTAGAAAGTTCGTGGAAACTTATGAAAACATTTAAGTTATTGTTTGGTTTTAGTTCATTTGGATGATTAGTAGGTATTATTAGGACTGACTTATTTAAAAGATATCTTAATTTTAGTTTTTTTCATATTTTTATTTAAAACTCATATATCATGTCTTATTTCATTTTTGTAATTACTTATTATTAAGTTATCAATTAAAAATATTAAAATATATTTATTTTTTTTTATAAATTTTAAATACATAAAAATATATGCTTGTTCAACCCATTCAAAACTCAAATAACATATTTTTTTACTTAAATAACCAAGCACCGAACATTAATTTTGGGAATCTCTTTCATTTGCTTGTTCAACCCATTCAAAACTCAAATAACATATTTTTTTACTTAAATAACCAAGCACCGAACATTAATTTTGGGAATCTCTTTCATTTGCGTTCAAGAACGCAAAAATTTTCATTTTCCAATTTTTGAAAAGAAAATTGGGTGACGACTTTAAAAGTAAAAGTTCATCACCTCACTTTAAACGAGATAACTTCCAAGAGAGTAATTCTCTCGTTTCATTTTACGAGACTCAAGAAAAAGGTAAACCACAAGATTTAATAAAATCGAGATTAAATTAGACTTTAGTTTAGCATATCTTTTGGTTATTCGTCCCACTTAGGATTAGAGAGAAAGATAAGTTATTAAGCGGAAACTATCAAGTCGGAATAATCACCTTAAGATGTCGACTGTTTTAGACGTTACAGTTTTCTAGCCCTCTACTAAGGATGAGTCATCGATGCTTATCCCAAAATAAACTCTTGGCCATTTTAAAATATTATTTTACACTTCAAAAAAAAAAACAATCAAAACAAAAAGTAATAAAAGCGATAAAGTGTACGTCATCCATATTCTCCCTTCTACGTGCATTTGTTCTAATCTTGAGCAAAATCGCAATTTGTTTTGAGATAGCACACAACATGCGATGCGCGGCGTCATTTGCACACCTATAGTATTATGTGAAAAAATTAGCCAACGATATATTATAAATGCTTGAGTGATGTTCTGTGAGATTTGACATGGGTTTCAGGATCAATCCCCTCTTCCACATTTAACGCATTTGCCTTTTAAATGTAGTGCTAAGGCGGGGAGGGTGAAATTCTCAATTGATGGTATCTCTTATATCAAAGGCTTCACTTGAGATATCGACAGTCTAACTTTCTCTTATGATTTAATTATACAAAAAACCCATATCATTACTATTCATCGATCGATGTGTCAGATGTTTGTTTACGTGTCTATCATACTTGTGTAAATACGTGTATGCATTATAGTTAGATAGGTGCACATGAGTACATTCCAAAAAAAATGACATAATATTTGTTTATCTTTAGTGTTTGTCATGTAGGTAGGTTTATACTCGACTTCATGATCTCCACCATTTGGGCAACCCATTGCCAAAGTGTGGGTAGAATTACGAAACATATGAGTTAGACAAGATGTCATCCTATGAGAGAGAAGTCTTATCCATAAAGGTTGTGGTCGAAGACGAGTTGTACGCCTCCTACTTTTTAAAGTGGGGTGACACAAAGAAAGTGAAGATCCCAATCGAGAGTGTCGATCTTTTTAAGGCTAAACACCTACGAGAGACAATTTAAGACAAACAAGAAAGGTGAATGGCCGAAGGACAAGGAAAGAAGAGCTCGAAGAAGATTCCGATTTTATTTTCCTTTCCTTGTAATGTGTTGAATGTAATTGTTAGGATTTGGATCCCCCAAATATGATATGTTTGAAATGATCTATAAAAACACAAGAAAAGAAGAACATAAGAAGACACATATTTATAGTGGTTCACTCAAATGTGCTACGTCCACTTTAGCTGCCACCAGATTTCACTATGAAAAAGAAGAAAAAATATAGAATATTTTGCCTCACACTTTATATGTTTAGAATTATGTCTAATCAATGTAAACCCTTAATAATAACATATTTATAGGATAAACATTCAGGTAATAAAACTTGGTTAGGCCCAAACTCAAACTCAATACAAACCCAATAAACTATAATTAATTATTGTAGAGTTTATAAGTGTAGGCTCAATAACTCAACAATCTCCCACTTGGAGGCTAACTTCATCATATTTCAATCGGTAGCGGCTTCCATCCGCTGTCTTAACGAAGATGACCAACTGAAGTTGCACATAACTTTAGTTTCTCGTTTGTCACAACTTTCGTCAGCATATCAGTTGGATTTTCACTCCCGAGAATCTTCTCACGAGCTAACACTCCATTTTCTAAAGCTGATCAGATGAAATAATAACGAACCTGTATATGCTTCCTCCTACTATAATAAACCGGATTCTTTGTCAAATGAATGACACTCGGATGGTCGCATCGCAACACACTTCCCTCGTAGTCTTAACCCAATTCTCGCAAAAAGGTTGCAACCACCATCTCCTTAGAAGCCTTTGTCACAACAACATGCTCTACGTGGCAACTGATTGTAGTATCTCCCATTGTATAAATGTACCATGTTGTGCTCTTCCTACTATCAACATCACCACCATTATCAGCATCAATATATCCTTCCAAACTCATATTAGACTTTCGAAAACACAAAGCAAGACTCATACTTCCTCTTAAGTATCGTAGTATCCACTTTACTACTTCCCAATATTGTCTACCCGAGTTGCTCATGAATCTTTTAACAACTCTCGCGACATGTGATATGTCTAGTCTTGTGCAAACCATCACATACATAATACAACCAATGGTAGAGGCATACGGAACGGTGATCATGAAATTTTTCTCATCATATGTTAAAGACAACTAATCTTTAGATAGTTTGAAGTGACTAGTTAAGGATGTAGTAACTGGTTTTGCATCGTACAAGTTGAATTTGTTAAAAACTTTCTTCACATATTCTTCTTGTGAAAACTTGAGAACTTCTTTATCCCTGAAAATTCTAATCCCAATGATTTGTTTACAGCACCCAAATCCTTCATTGCAAACTTTTCAGACAAAATTTTCTGTAGCTTGTTAATCTCATACAAGCTTGCACTAACAATAAACAAGTCATTAACGTAAATGAGCAAAATAATGTACGATTTATCAAACTTTTTGATATAACAAGAATGATCAGCTTCACACCTCAAAAAAATGTTAAGTTTCATGAAGCTAATAAACTTCTTGTACCATTGTCTTGGAGCCTGTTTCAAACCATACAGACTTTTCTGAAGCTTACACACAAGCTCATCTTTTTCTTTGATTTCAAAACCTTGTGGTTGTCGCATTTAAATCTCTTCATCTAAATCACCGTAAAGAAAAGAAGTTTTGACATCCATTTGTTGAAGATGAATGCCTTCTTTCACAACCAAACTCAAAATAGTTCTGATTGTCATCAATTTGACCACTGGAGAAAATATCTCATTGTAGTCAATACCATCTTTCTATTTAAATCCTTACACAACCAAACTTACTTTGTACCTCATGGGTTTATCATGGTCTTCTTTAATCCTAAAGATCTATTTGTTGTGAAATTCTTTATTTCCCTTTGGTAGCTCAGTGAGCTCCCAAGTTTGATTCGATGTCAAATAGTTCATTTCATATTTCATTGCAGACTCCCACTTAACCGATTCATCAGATTGTATTGCTTCCTCGTAGCATTTAGGTTCGCCTCTATCTGTCAACAAAATATAGTTTAGATATGGGGACCACCTTTCGAATGGTTTTATTTCTTGAAAATCTTCACAAATGTATAACCTTTAATTAGGAAGGTTAGCTGGATAGCTGACCCTGTTAGTCCGTTCTTGTAAGAGTGGGAGTCTAACCTTTCTATTTTTAAAATAGGATTTTCCCCGCTTAATGGATAACAATTTGATACCAATGGGGAATTTTTTTCTCATTTTAAATTGAGGTGATTAAATTTGCACCAATAGAAACCATAAATTTCATCTTGACTAATTAATAAAATTTAAAGGATTAAAGCTTTTTATTTGGGAAAGTTGGAGTTGTTAAACGTTTCTATTTTATTACATAAAAATAAAAAAGGAGGACTCTTTTTTGTGGTATTTTTTTTAGTTTAACTAATTTAATTTCTATACCACAGTGAATTATATACATATCAACTTGAATAAAAAAGAATCATAGGTGTTTGTTGATTTGCCTGTAGGACCACTTTCTCAATGATTCCATCTTCAACAACACATTGGACTTCTTCAACAGATGGTATATATTCATCTAAAAAATCTCTTAAATCGACCGTACCAGTCTCTTCTAACTTGGAATCATTATCTAATGTCTTCCCAATCTTTGTAGAAAACCATTCATTGAAGATAATGTTCCTGCTACGAATAATCTTCCGATTTTTATAATCCCAGAAACGATAACCAAACTCGATATCATAACCAATAAAAAAATATTTATTAGACTTTGGATCAAACTTGCTCATATCACATTCATTAATATGAACATATGATAAACAACCAAACACTTTCAAATAGGAAATATTTAACTTTTATTGCTCTAAGCTTCTTCAATAATTTTGAATTCAAGAGGAACAAAGGATCCTCTATTTATCAAGTAGGCAGTAGTGTTGATAGATTTTTCCCATAAGGTTTTAGGCAGCCCAGTATGCAATCTCATGCTTCTAGCACGCTCGTTCAATGTTCGATTCATCCATTTAGATACTCCATTCTCTTAAGGCGTTTGTGGAACAGTGTTCACCATACTGATCTCATTTACAACACAATATTCTATGAAATTTAAACTGATTATTCACCTTTATTGTCGGATCTCAAGCATTTAACCTTCTGATTTGTTTCATTTTCAACCAAAGCCTTCCACTTTTTTAAAATCACAAATACACCAGATTTATTCTTCATAAAATATACTCATACATTTCTCGTTGAATCATCTATAAACGTCACGTAGTAGTGTGATCCGCCAATAAAAGAAACATGTACATGTCCCCACACATCAGTGTGTGCCAACTCTAGCCTTTTTTTTCTTGAGTTCCTTCCTAATCTTTAAGAAAATCACCCATTTTTGTTTTCCAAGAATGCAGTTTTCACATAACTGATGTTTAACAAACTTCAGTTCTGAAATCTGACCCTTCTTCAAAAGAATTTTCATCCCTTTTCGCTCATATGGCTCAACCTGCAATGTTATAACTCAATGTTCTTTGAGTTGAAGTCGTGTAGTGCATGCATGTTCTAAATGGTATATGGAAGATGTATGTTGTTTTAGATTTTGAATTGAGCCCTTTTTCGTTAATTCAAATTTCTAGTGGATTTCCTCATTTTTCGGCCATACTCTGTTCTCGATCACCAACGTTGTTGAATGGTTATTCTTATTTAGTTTAGACAAGTTCTAAATGCTATAAAGAATTTGAACGGGTTACTTAAAGCCAACCGAGAAAACGATTGTCATGTCGCGTGTTTCGACTAAAAACATATCCCTCCTACGCTCGGAAGACAAACAAAATAAAGTAGAAAAAAAATATGGGTGTCTAGGGATTGAAACCCCAAACCAACTAGATAGGTGGTTTTGGTCCAAGCCAGGCCTTTTGGGCCTCTCCAAACTTGCTCTGCCTCCCTAGCATAAGCTCAAGCTTCCTAACCTTCTACAACCCTTGGATTCTCCTGAACTTTAGCCCAAATCTTCACAACCTTTGGATTATGATTGACCCTAGCATTAGGCCTAAGCCTTACTTAAGTCTTGTTTGCTTCACAATTTTCATTTTCATTTATAAATACTTTAAACAATTTTATTAAATTTTGAAAAAAATAGAAAATAGTTTAAAATATTTTCTTAACATTTCTGCAAATTATCTCTATTTTAGAACCTATTTAAAATATTTTCTCTATTTTATCATACTTCATTAGTTCATAACTTAAGTTCTATAACATAAAGAAATTTCAACATCATTCTCACATTTTTCTTCATGTACAAACTTTAATTTTTTGAATAGTTTTATGTTTCAACTATTTTCTCGCATTCTCTCGCACATGTACCATTCGCTTTTAGTTACGTTTATTCAAGTTACAAGCTATAAATGACCTAGATGCATGTCTATGAACAAAATGTATGGTCCCTATTCATAGGTTAGAAGTTATATTTTTACTTGTAGAAGTGTGCTTGATTTAAATTATCCTTTTAATGTAAAATCGTCACATCTTAAATAAAATAACAATAGTTTTGAAGTAAAGACCGTCTTTGTACACGTGCATGGTATAGTGTTGAGGACATTTTTCCTCGGACTTTAAAAAATTTATGTAAATACTTCTTTTCTAGTTTTTGAAGATCAAATTAGGCGGTGGAGTCAAAGACGTATAAGTCCGATTTAAAGGTGTGTAAAAATATTTCATGATTCTTGTCATTTCAACTTTATAGTGCATTATGGTTTATTTATTTGAATGTTAGGAAAGAAACACATGTTATAAGTTATATTTTTAAAATCTATGTAAGTTAATTAGCATTATCTTTCACAATCAAGCTATTATCTTTACTACAATTTAAAATGGTGTAAATATAATTGAACTCGTGAAATTTGATCTCTTAAAAACTATTTTTGTCATTTAAGTTACCATAATGGGTTATATATATATATATATATATATATATATATATATATATATATATATATATGAAATATTATCAAATAAACTATTCAACGCACTCTATATTTGATAAATCAATAAGATGATGTGATTTTTTTTCGGAAAACCGTTAGAGTCGATTGGGGAGATAATTGTTTTTTTTCTAAAATCTACGAGTTCGATAATATATTGGGTAATGTGTTTGTATTCGTTTCATAATTAATATTTTGTGATTTATTTTATTTTTTAATGTTATCCTGTTTCGTTTTATTTAAACTATTCTTATAAATTTTTAATATAATAAACCATATTAAATATATATATAACTATGTTTGATTATATATGTATGCGCGGTCTTCTCTGTACTAAAGATTAAAAGTAATAAATCTCATATTTTCAATAACAAACAAGGCTGATATCATGAAACTATTTTTCTTGGAAAATTTTCAAAAAAATTATGATTGATTTGTACAGTCCATAGAATTCTCCCACCCCTCTTTCTAGAGAAATATATATGTATGTGAATAATAATTAATTGTAGTTTTGTCAATATTTATAAGTTCTCGGTGAATAAAAGTCTTCCCAATAGAGGTAATGGGACAATATGTATTTTAGAACTCTTTCTAACTAGTTATATATTTTTGTTATCATTTTAAATTGGATGGTCCATGAATTCATAGAGTGGAAGATTATAAATAAATTATTATTTTTAATCGCCACTAAAGATAATTATGTCCCAAAACATCATGCAAGGTCCTCCAAATCAAAATGGTGTGTAATAAAAAGGAAATCTAACATTGATGAACATAGTGATAAAAATATGTGAAATATTTTATAATTTCCAAAATTATTGGAAATGAAGCTTTAAAGAAGACATTGTATAACTTATATCAATATATATATATCTTATATATATATGACCTTATTCCTTCACACTTAAAAGGGAATACAAATATACAATATATAAAAGAATAATGTACGTACACTTACTGTAAAATCAAACATTTAAACTGTTTAGTTTAAAGAGCTGCAAATCTTTCTGATTATTCCTTTGGATCCCGTGAGAGGGCTAATGTCTCCCATTTTAATCATGGCCGCTGCAAAATCTGTTTTGAATTTTGAAGGGTTCTTACTGTATTCAACCACGATATTATCGGTTGATCCTCCGTTGAAAAGCACTTGATCTGACTGAAGAAGACCTTTCTTTTGAATCAAATTCTTGAAATAGTTGTTGTCGAACGAATTAGGTGTAACTAAATCAAGAGGCGCTAAATTGGATGCACCATCGTTCACGTTACGAGGGCATTGTTGTTGACGCTTTCGGGCAAAGCCTGGATCGATTGTGCTATTACTGTATATTCTGTCATGGAATGTGAAACATTGTGCTTGTCCTATAGTATGAGATCCTGAAAAAATAAATAATATATGTTAGAATTTTAATTATTGGTTTAACATTTAGAAAAATAAATAATATATGTTAGGATTTTAATTGTTGGTTTAACATTAAGAAAAATGTATACATTTATTATTTAATTTTTCTTACCGGATAATGCCACTAAATCTCTCGCGTTGAGTCCCTTCTTAGCGAAGTTAGAAATATGTTCCTTAAGGCTACTAGTGAAAAGTGGCAAATCTCTTTCGGCTAGTGCACGACTTGCTGTTTTGGAATCTCTTCTGCCTAGTTTGACGGCCCATGAAGGACCACCGACCTATTAATCGAAGAGAATAAAGAAACACACCTTAGTTATCATTCGTTTTGAGGGTCTTATACATTGATTTTAAAAGAAATACTCACGGCAACAGAAGCATCTCGTGCAGCTACCGCGAGAATATCTGCGCAAGAAACAACTCCCGGACAAATCTTCTCCACCTCAACTTTTGCCGCATCCACTACTTCAAATCCTCTAGCAGATCCTCTGTTCTGCAAGGCGTTTCTCTCGCTATTTGGCGTGGCCTGTTCGCTAAGTAGGATCGAGGCATCACAACCCTTTAAAAAAAAAAGATGAAAACCAATAGAAAGGTTAATCAAGTCAAGTCAAGCCAGCCTATAATCTAATAAAGGAATAGTTATCAATTTAAAGCCATAACTAACTACCTGAACAAAGCAATCGTGAAAATGAAGACGAACGAGGGATGCAGCCATGCGACGTTCACGTGACACCGCCGTCTTAATAGTTGCCCTTATCGTGTTGAGAGCTTTGGGACATGATTTGTCATAAAACTTTGGAGATAAATGTGCTCCATAAGTAGGACTTAACAATAACAATAAGGAGAACAAAGCAAAAGTAATATTAGGTGAACTATTCATTGTGATGCTTTTCTAGGAATAGAAACCGGATAATATGAATTAAATTGATTTGAGATGAAAATATATGTAAGAAGAATGCTAGTATTTATAGGTGGGATTGGATTAAATTAATTTGGATATTGTACATTTGATTGAATATTTATTTATTTAAGCATTTCAATAGTGACCAATTCTCTAAATTCTGATTCACTATTCAACTTAATGATGCACTACAAATCAAAGTTGGCTAATGAATAAATTGAAGCTGTCAAACTTGGGTTTCTATTACTAACTTTCCTTTTTATTTTAAACATCAATATAATATTTGGGTTATTTGTCTTTTTGTAGTAAATTCAGTTAACTAGTTGATAGAATGTATATATTAAGAGCTAGTTTGATTTGGATTATTTGAATTTTATTAGATTGTTTGAAAAATATATTATTTGATGAAAAATAATTTATTTAAATTTGTAATTATTTGAATTATTATGATAACTCAAATGTAAAAAGTCTTACATAAATGTTTGATTTTCATTTAAAAACGTTTTAAATTAGAGTAGGAGTAGTCTTGACAATTTTGTCTCGACAGTTCGGGTATCCGAAGGAATCGAACCGATCGGGATCAGTTCGAATAATTGTTTGATTTTCAGTTCTAGGTAGTTTCAAGTCAGAATCGACAATGAAACCAATTTATCCCTCTTTTTAAAGTAAAATATGTACCGATTTCATTCTAGGAAATTAAGTTATAGAGAATGAGATATATATATTTTTTTTAATATTTGTTTTTCTTAAAAATATTATTTATTTTTAAATATATAATTTAGGTCTATTTGTTTTATTTTAATTTCTATTTTTTAGTCTAATTATTTTGATGATTTTTTTTAATGTATCATTAAATTAAAAAAATTAAAATTTTGTAAAATTCATCCAAATTATGTTTAATTAGTAAAAAAATACGTTAAGATAGTAAGAATATTAATCGACATAAATAGTTAAATGAGTAAAAAAATAGTTTTAAAGAATTGGGTCCGGTTCGGGTTCGGGTCCTGGTACCCCTTGGTTCTGAACCTGAACCGATATTTCGGGTAAATTAAATACCATTTTTTCAGAACAAATTCGGACTGACCGGTTCCTAAAACCCTGAAATTTTTTCATGTTTAAGTGGAAATTTGCCATGTCTAAGTGGAAATACTATTATGTGAAATCATGCTAGCTTCTTTTATTTAAATAATTAATTATATTTTTTATTTTAAAATTTAAGTTTTATAAAATTAAAATTAAATTATTTAATTTTTTTTTGTGATGAACAAGTTAATTAAATTGTTTAAAAAATAAGATGTGAGAAGAAAGTTTTTAACAAAAAAAAAAATTGGAAAACCTAATATCAAACAAACAAGTTCTAAGCCGGAATAGAATGTAAATTTATGCACGGAATTGAATGGAATAGAATATTAGTTGATTATAAAAATGGAATAATAAAATAATATTATTAATTAATTATAACTTCAAAATGGAGTCTATGAATGAAAGAAAGTTCGTGGAAGCTTGTGAAAACGTTGGAAGTCCTTGTTCGATTAATATTGTAAGAGTTTGTTTGATTTTGGTTTTATGGGAATTTTTATCCAAAACTTATATAACAAGTTTTTTTTTTTCAACTCTTGAATTATTCAATTTCATCAATTAAGAATAATAAAATATTTTTACTTTATTTTTATAAATTTTAAATATAAAATATTAATTCAATCAACTAAAAATTAAAATAACTTAGGTTCTTATTAAACATTTTTTTTGTAAAGCAGTCAATACAAAAAAACAAAGAAATCTTAAATCAATTATCTTTCTATCTATTTTTTAAATGTAGCACGTTGGATGACATCACAAGTTCTAACTTTTGAATTATCCTTTTATCAATTTTTTTAATCTAACATATTATTAAAATCATTAATAAAATATAATAAAAATATTATTTATTCTTTAAAAGAAATTATATTTATTTTTTTAATTTTATTATCCAAAATCATAAATAACTTATTTTTATAATTATAACCGAAGAAAGTTATAATAACCAATACCGAACAAGCCTTGTTTAAAATTTTGTATTTTATTGGCATTAAAATGATTATTTTATTTTATTTTAAAATCTAATTTTTAATGTTAAAAATTAGTATGACTAATATTTCCTTTAGTTTAAGACATTATCAAATACATACTATTTAATTTTGTATGAATCACTTTTTAAAATGTATTTTGTAATAAAATTTGACATGTTTATATTGAAAAATAATTAAAATTTAATTAAAAGTTTTTTTTATAAGAAATATAATTGAATGATATTCTTTTAAAAGGTAAAAATATTTTATTAATGTAACTCCTCTTTTGAATGATCAATTTTAAACAAGTTAATGTAACTCATCTTGTCACATTTTTTCTTAAAAATATATAGTAAAGAATAATTCAAACAAGATCATGTATGTGAAATTTTTTAACTTAGTTTTTATATCCAGGAAGTATTATATAATTATTCATATTTATAAATATAAAAGTAGGTACAAATATTTATTTGAAATTTATGTTTATAAAATTTGAAAGGAGAGAAATGCAATAATTTTTAATTTTAAACTTTAAGATGGATAGGGTTTGACATAAAATATTGTTTGACTAGTTATCCTGTATAATTTTAGTTTTGAATGTTTTCTAGTGTTTTGTTGTAAAAATATAACTAATAATATATTTTATTTTTATTTTCTTTATTAACAAAAGGTTAAAAGTCTACTATTTGTTTTTAGTTGAATTTATTGTATCATCCAGTTGTATGTTTGAGACTTTTTATATAAACATTTTGTTGTATTAGAAATTGTTTTTTTTAGAATTTTATTAGTACAAATATTAAAAAAAGATATTAAACCTCATAATTAACTTATCATAATTATTTTTAAATATTTCAAAATGTATATTGCATTAATGTGTAGTTGTTAATTTGTATAATGATTTCTTATTACAATAATTAATAAAAAAAATATTCAACTTCATGTTTTCATGATTTTGTCAATTAAACTATCTAGTATTTATTTATTTTTATTGATAACAATAATTTATTTATTTATTTTAACAATAAAAAATAAGCACATGTTATAAGTTATATTTTCAAAGTCTGTGTAATTTTTTTTTAATTATAAATTATATAAATCCCATATATTAAACATGGCTAAATAAATATATTATATTATATTATATTATATTATATTATATTATATTATATTATATTTTATTTTATTTTATTTTATTTTATTTTATTTTATTTGTCTACTATTAAATACGGACTCTATATTTGATCAGTCAATAAAATGGTGTGATATTATTTATCTATAAGAAAAATATTTAAACTTGACCCTTTTTTAATTGAATCTTGTTCATGTATCATAAATTATTTCCAAACATTCTTTTAGTTTTTCTTAGTTAATTAATATATTTTAATTGTGTGTACTTAATGTCACCAAATACCCATGTCGACCTAAAACATTGACATTCTTGATTTAGATTTTTAGTAATTTTAATTTTATTAAACTATTTTTTTTTTTTTAATCTCATGTAATTTTATTAAATATTTTATCAAGTTTAATAGGAACTTCTTAATTTCTTTTTAATATAAGAAATAATTTCTCGTAATTATGACATCATTTTAAACTTAAAATTTTTTGAAATGAGAATTATATTAGTGATCTTTATTCTGTTATAAACTATTTTTTATGTTTGAGCTATTTAATGAGTTAATTGACATTATAATTCTAATTACATCTTCACAAAATTTAATATTAAATTACAATTTAATATTTATATTTAAAAAATTAAAAAATTATAATTCAATTATAACTTTTATGTTTGAAAAAGTTATAATAAAAATAATTTGAATAAATGTTATTTATTTGATTAAGATACTAATTCGACACAAACCAACAAGGTATATGAAAAATGTTTTGTCTAAGTTTTGATTTTGACACGTTAATAAGATGACTCACATAATAAATTAATAAGAGTGTGTTTGGTAACCTTATAACTGAAATTAGAATTGCAATTAAGGATGTAATTTCAATTTTTTATATTTGTTAGACCATCTAAGATTAAAACTTAAAATTTGTTTGAATTTTATTGAAATTTTAATTTTAATTCTTAATTTAAAGGATCTAATAAACTTAAAAACTAATAGGAACTAAAATTACTCAATCATTCCAATTCCAATTATAGTGTTACCAAACATATTTAGAATATTCTTGTAATTGAGTTATCCTATATTGACTTTATTTTTCTTTCTTCTTATATTTTGTAAGGATTATTTTAAACAGGTAAGATGTATATACATGCTAACTAACTTATGACAATAATTATCATTTTATTTCGCATGCATGTATTATGTATATGCCCTATTTTCTATACTAAAGATTAAAAGTAATACATCTCATTTTCTCCAAAAACAAACAAGGCCTAAAAGTTATCATAAAATTATTTTTCTTTGTAATATGATGAATTTGATGGTTGATAAATCACCCGCCAGTTTTGGAGCTTCTCTCCCAAGAAAACCTCATTCAAACACGGAGGGAGGGAAAGAGAATTGTCGGATATATAATAAAGACTCCATTTTTATTTCAATCAAAATTAACATTAAAGACTGCAAGCAATAGACAATCAAGAACACCAATATCCATATCTTCTTATGTAGAGAATTCGGAGATTCTTTCTATGGAGAGATAACAAAACAATCTTAAATTCTTTTTAAGATTGTTTTGTACACTCCATAGATCGATCCCTCCTCCATTCTCTATATAAATTAAAACAGATATCCATCCATCGATCGATCAAACGGTCAGAATGTCTGGATTAAGAAACGGGAATATGGAAGTTAGTAAGAAATTGATTGCAGTCGCAATTGAGAAGAGCAAAGGAAGCCAAATTGCTCTAAAATGGGCAATTGATAATGCTCTTCAAAATTGCCAAAATGTTGTTCTTATTCATGTCAATCTTCATCCTTCCATCACTTCTTTGGAAGCATCCCCTTCAGTTTCATCTTCAAGTAATTATTAATTACATATATAATTGTTTGATTGATTGATTAACCAACAATTGATCATGCATGTGTTAAATTTGTTATATAAATTAATGTTGTAGGATTTATTGGGCAAAATGTTGATGAAGTAACGGGTCAAACGATGATAAGTGCACAACATAAGGAATTGTTCCAACCTTTTCATTGTTTCTGCACTCGAAAAGATGTAATGTATTTTAAGAACCCTAGCTAGCTAGCTAGCTAGATAGAACATTTATTTATCTTTTAACATATGATGATTAATTGATATTGTTGATATTGAATCAGATACAATGCCATGATGTTTTGTTAGAGGATGTTGATTTAGGCAAATCATTAATAGAATATGTTACACAATCAGCCATAGATGTCTTGGTTGTTGGGGCCTCATCCAAACAAAGCTTTCTCAGGTATTTTTTCTTTTTCTTTTTTTTATTGTTGTCGGGTTTTCATGTCAGGATTAGTATGTCATTCAAAGTAAGTCACAAGTTTAATTCTCATTGATGGTAAAATTGTTTAAGCTTAAAGAAAAAAAAAAGACACATTTAGAGGACTATTAGATCAATGTCATTACGAATATTATCATTCAATCTTACTAGTCACGATTATTCTATTAGTCTGATTACGAATCTTAGTCAAGGTTACGAGAAGAAGTGGTCTATTAATGTTGGTAAACATCCAAAGATAGTAGCTCATTATTTTCGCAACCCTGCTTCTTAGATTGTATGAATCTAAGTATCCCAATAATTATCAATAGTCAACGAAAAGCGTGAACATTCAAATCGGGGTATCAACCGCCCATGAACTATACTAATCAAATTCGAATTGAAGAACATTTGATTCATCGGATATAAAATTTTGATATTATAAAACTAATCAAATATATAATTTATTCAAATAATTGAACAAATCTAATTCAAAATATATTAGTCCCCACGTGACTCAAATAGCATAAGAAACATGGTCTTTGTGTGAAAATTCGAACTCATTCCACTTAACTCGGATTTTGATTTTGATTGCAGTCGATTCAAAATGGGTACAGATCTTCAAGGAAGTTTAATGAAAGGAATTCCAGATTTCTGCAACTTATACGTAATCAACAGAGGAAAGATTTCATCATCAAAAGCCGCAACATCTCAACCTCCTGCATTTTCTCATCTCCGAAATCGAATATTCAATAATCCAAATCCCGCAGCATTATTCCAACCTGATTCAAGAGGTACACGTAACTAATTAACAACATCAGATTCAATTTCAAAACCTCTAATTCGAATCGCAATCAAACAGGATCATCACCGAGACCGCAAAATGAGAATAAAGTGAAAGTATTGAAGAAAATGAAATCTATAAAGTAAGTAGCTAGTAAATCGATTTGATTGGATTATATGGAATTGAAGATTAATGAATTGAATATTTATTAGGTCACCCTTCTATAAAAAATGGCCTCACGGTGAGATTGCGAGGAGAGGAACGGTATCGCTGGATATAAGTAATTGTAATGAACTGAGTTTTGATTTCGGTGGAGGAGATTCAGTGGAAGGCGTTCGATCTCAATCTATGGATATGGATTTCAATTCTTATTCTTCTAATGGAAGTTATCAATCATCCGAATTCAGAATCCAGGTTTTTCTCTTTCTCTTCTTGATTGAGAAAAGTAATTATACTAAAGATAAATAGCGGGAATTTGGTATCACAAAAGAGTATCGAGAATGATGTGTGAATTCGTGAATAACTTGAATCTAAGAGATAAAATTCATTTTTTAAAACCAAGCATTCTCACATCATTTCTTATATATTTCGTGACATCAAATTTCGGCTAAAAAAAATTTAACTCGCATTATTTTTTTTTTTTTTTGTACAAACTCACTGTCACTATTCATAACCCCAAGAGGGAATTTGAGCAAATGACTCACTGATAGGGTGAATAACCAATTGTGCGGGTGAATAATTTAAATAGCGCTGGTGACCCCTTTTACTGTTTTTGGACGAAAATGCCCCAGTTGCGTCACGCAACCTGAGGTTGCGTGACGAATTTTTTTATTTTTCAAAAAAATTTAATTATGAAATTTTTTTGGACGAAAATGTCCCAATTGCGTCACGCAATTCCAGTTGCGTCACGCAATCGTGTCACGCAACTCCATTTGCGTCACGCAACCCCAGTTACGTCACGCAATCGCGAGCAAAAAAAAATTCCGATTGCGTTACGTAAGGGTACAATTGTCATTAAAAAAAGAGGATCATCGGCGCTATTTAAATTATTCACCCGCACAATTAGTTATTGTTGCCTATCAGTGGTCATCCGCTCAAATTTCCCAAAGAAGGATACAAGTTATTAACATATGAATAGTGTTAATATTTAAAAAATTGTATCAAAATATACTTTTATTTATTTATTTTTAATTTAAATATTCTCTCTAAAGTTCTAATGATGTATTAATGTGAGTTAAAAAAATAATAAATAATTTAAATTAAAGGGAGCTAACTGTCCTAAAAAAATGTTTAATTAGTGTTTTTATTTTTATTTTTGTGATTTTATTATGTCATATTAGATTTATTTACTCAAATAATTCTTATTGTATTTCATTATATATGGAACATTTAAAAAAAAACAAAATGAGTATATTTTCAGGAAGATAATTTTTTAATGTAAATTGAAGAATTAAAACAAATTTACTTAGTTATTCTATATTAAAGAATCTCTTATCTTAATCAAACAAGATAGTTTAGGGCTTGATTGATTAGTTTACTTTGTTTTGATCAAATTATTTGAATAATTAATTAAAATACTTTTAATTTATATATATATATATATATATATATATTTAAAATATTAATCATTAAAATTATTTGAGTTATTTTACTAAAATAAACTATTTTTTTTCAATATATATAAAACCTAAATAAAATAAAATTTAAAACTTTTTTTATCTTGACATAGTTGAATCATCTTTGGATTATCTTAAAGAAAATAAAAACTTGTTGGAGGCCAAAGTAAATTATTAGATAAAATGACTAAATAATATATTTAATACTAAATATTAAAAAAATTTAAAAATTCAAAGTACTTTCTTTATCTATCTATTGATGATTTGAAATTGTAATTGATTTGGATAATAATCAATTTTAAATAATCAACATCAAAATAATTTAAAATTTTTGACAGGTGTAATTTGAAATACAAAATATGAGTTATTTAAAAGACTTTCCAAAATAAATCACCTAAATAAATAATAATAAAAAAAGATATGTAAATGTTATTTAAAAAAATGATTTTTTTCTAACACAATCTTATAGTTATATTCTTCATTTCAATTTATTCGAATCCAAAATCTTTCATACTTAACATATAAACTTATTGAGTTAAAATTTAAATAAATTTAAATATTAATATAAAGTTTGGGAATGTATATAGTAGTATTTTAATATTTGTTTTTCTCATAATTTATAATATTATGACAATTGTAAGTGTTATTTTTATTTTTGCAATTAGGATGATGAAGACATTAATGAAATGTTGAGGCTAAAGCAACAACTAAAGCAAACAATGGAAATGTATAGCACTGCCTGCAAAGAAGCTAACACAGCAACCCAAAAGGTATCATTATTTGAAAATATTTTCTTAACTTAAATTGCGTTTGACATAAAATAATATTATAAAATATACATATTGATTTTTTTTATTTCCAAATCTATGGTGAGTTCTAAAAAAGTATTTTTCAAACATGTCTATATATTAAACCAAGGCAAATGAACTCCAACTCGAGAAACTTGAAAGGGTGGGGATAACAAATAAGACAACAATTGAAAACGAAAAGACGAAGTCAAATGAAGCTAGTGAAGATGCTCAAGTGGCTCAAAGGGATGCACAATTAGAAACCGAAAAGAAGATCAACAGTGTTGAGACGAAAGCCATTAGAGATAGCGATGATATGAACAAATTAGTAGTCTCCAATATTGGACTTGGAGATTCATGTGGTCCTCTCAATTGCAAGACATACAACATTCAAGATATCAAGGCTGCCACGCTTAACTTCTCCGAAACTGTGAAAATCGGCGAAGGAGGCTTTGGCTTTGTTTATAAAGCCGTTCTTGATGAAATTCCGGTTGCTATTAAGGTTCTTCGACCCGATGCAGCTCAAGGAAGATTGCAGTTCCAACGCGAGGTATTAACAAGTTCTCTAATCTCCATAACTATAATTTTATTTGACAATTTCAAATAACTTGTCACAAAATTGTGTTAACTTGTTCCCATTCATAAAAAAAAAACACTTTAAAAAATATTTTAAAAAATATTCAAATTTCAAATTAACTCTTGACAACTAAATTAACTAACCAAGTAAGTTTTATTTTTAGTTTGAAAAGAGTTGAATAACACATTATGTTATTTAATAATTAAAATTTTTATCACTATCATTTTGATTAGGTTTAACAATTTAGGTAGATTTCAGGTTGTAAATTTAAACCTAACTTGGAAGTCTAAATCTCTAACCAGAACATAACCGGTTTATTTGTAATTGATTTGAACTCAACCAAATTAACTTAACTGAACTCGAACCCAACCTAATTTAATTTGATATATTTTCTTATCACATTTCTAATTCAGATTAAAATGACATAAAAAAAAGCTAAAACACAAATTCATTTATAAAAATTCTAAAAAATAATGAATAAGTAAAAAGAAACATAAAATTCTATAAGTAGAAAAAAGAATGTAAAACTCTACTAAAAGAGAAATTAAAAATGATTAAGATTGATATATTTATTTTTGGTCATTTTAGGTAGACCAAATTTTGACACTTAATCATGTTAAACAAATTGACCCGATTTTGATTAGAACCTAAAAATACCTTATCCTAACCTATTTTTCATATATAATGAGTAAAGTTAACATCATGACTATTGAGATTTTTTAGCTGGTAAAAGAAAAACAAATCCTAGTAGTTCGATTATTTAACTAGTCTTCGATAGTGAACATTTATGGTTATGATTTCATTGTTACAAGACTCGTGTTTCATGTTTTATATTGTTTTGTCGTTATACTTAACTTACTCTCGTTCATATCCTTTCATCGAAAATCAGGTTGAAGTGCTAAGCAACATAAGACATCCAAACATGGTCTTACTCCTAGGAATTTGTCCCGAATACGGTTGTTTAATCTACGAATACCTCTCCAACGGCAGTCTAGACGATCTACTCTTCAAAAGAGGAAACTCACCACCACTAACATGGAAACAAAGATTCAAAATCTCTTTTGAAATCGCCACCGGTCTATTATTCCTCCACCAATCCAAACCCGAACCAATAGTTCACCGTGATCTAAAACCCGCAAACATCTTACTCGATTCCAACTACGTAAGCAAAATCAGCGACGTGGGTCTAGCCAGACTCGTCCCTCCATCATCCACAACACAAAATACAACCCAATATCACATGACATCAGCCGCCGGAACTTTCTGTTACATAGATCCGGAGTACCAACAGACAGGTTTATTAGGTGTGAAATCTGATGTTTATTCGTTAGGAGTTATGTTATTGCAGATAATCACGGCGAAATCTCCGATGGGTTTGACTCATAGTGTGGAGAAAGCAATTGAAAAGGGTAATTTTGGTCAGATGTTAGATCCGACTGTTTTTGATTGGCCGGTTGAAGAGGCACTTTCGTTTGCTAAAATGGCACTTAAGTGTACGGAATTGAGAAGAAGAGATAGGCCGGATTTAGAGAAGGAGGTTTTACCTGAATTATTGAGGTTGAGAGATTTGGCTGATAGATGATTTTTGGTGAGAAACCAAACGGGTCTATAAATGTTTTTGTATATTATAGATTTGGATTGGATTTGATCCTATGGAATGAATTAGATTTGGGAGGGTTTGATATTGTTTTTGGTGGGTTTGAATTTGTGTAAATTAATTTGGAAACATTGTTTCCAAATGATTAATTGTTATCTTTTAGAGCTAGCAATTATAATGAAATATATTTATACATCTTCATGATCAATTTCCCTTTTTTTTTTTTCCAACAAGGGTGGTCTGAGATTATTTGAGAAACTTTAATAGTCCTTTGTTTTTTAAAATTATTCTTGATTCTTTTATATATCATGATTTAGTTTGAAGTATACTAATTTATTTGGTTTAAAAAATTATTTTTGTACTTAATTTTGGGAAATATCTAGTTTGTTTTTTGTTAGCTAACTTATAACAAAAGATTATGAACTTTTTAAATTTTAGTAGACTTAATTTATTTATTTCTTAAAATTTATGAAAATTGTTAAAATAAGTTCCATGATTAATTTTATAAAAATCTTAAATAGTGTTTGGTGCATGTTATAAATTATATAGGATATACGTTTTTTTTTAACGTTGGTTTCGTTTCTCCTTTAGACGGGTTAAGCACATAACTCGAAAAAATACTTAACAAATTAATTAGGCGAACGAAACTTGTCGTGACAGGCATAAACATAAGACCTCTCCTAATGATATTCAACTTTTTATTTTTGCAACTAGGCTTGAAGAGGGAATATGTACAAGTGATGAGAGGTGATAAGAGGAGGAAATTTGAGAGAGAAAATGAGAAAGAAAATAAATGTGTCACTACATTATTGGTTAAAAAAATGATAAAGAGTGAGGAGAGAGAAAGAGAGAAAATTTGTTATTTTTTCGATGAATAAAATTGTGTCACGTAATTTTCTTTCACAATCATTTCTCATAAGTTATATAAGTATAAATTGTAACGATATATAAATAGTATATATAGCAACCATAAAATTTTTTATATCTTATTGTTATTTGGTTTGAATTGGAATTATAAAATAAATTATATTTAATATACATATATTAAGAGACCAAAAGGTTTTAATTTCATCGCTTTGAGTTTAAGTGGGACATGAGGTGTGAGGTGTCAATGTTAGTTCTTTTTTATTAAAAAAATAAAAAAAATATATATATATATATATATATATATGAAATATAATTACATTTAAAATAATTTTAATAAAAAATAAACAAAGTTATTTTTAATATAAAAGATAAAACTATTCAAATTTATTTCATAAAATATATATATAAGAAAGCGGATAAATGGCGCTTAATTTCCAGCCTCTACTCTCACACCATCTTCCTTCCCTCAAAACTACTCTCTCTCTCTCTCTCTTAAGTTCAAAATCTGATTCCAAAATATGATGAAATCCGTGGCCAGTACAATTTCATCTGTCAATATCCGATCAATCAGAAATGCAGTTCCGAATCTCCACTGTAAGCTCTCTGTTATTTGAACTCCACGGATATAGCTGTATTATCTTCAACAATTGAATATTACTAAGCAGTAACAGAAGGATCTGGTCATATGCAGGTGGAATACCTTCAAATCTATGTAGATTTGCTGTATTTGATCAACCGATGATAGTTTTATCTTGTTCTTCGAGTTCTCTAACTGTTGGCTCAAAACTTCAATTGTTAAAGAACAAGAGCAATGATGTGACCAAGGTTGTGTAAACTAAATGATGTGTATCTCTTTGTGACTGAATTTATGAATGATTTCTTTATGATAATGAATTGATTTTAGGTGTTTGCAATGAGAAGGAGGAGGAGAGCAAATGTTGAAACAGATACGTATGTATTGATGGAACCAGGAAAGAGTGAAGAATTTGTTACGGAAGATGAATTGATGGTTAGATTAAAAGGTTGGCTTGAATGCTGGCCAGAAGGAAAATCTCTTCCTCCAGATTTGGCTAGGTTTGAAAATCTTGATGATGCGGTTTCTCATCTTGTTAAATTTGTTTGTGAACTTGAAATTGATGGGAATGTTGGATCCGTTCAGTGGTTTCAGGTACGTTTGGAGTAATACAACTTTTTGGATTTTTGATGAAATTGTACTTAGTTAGTCAAGTATTCATAATCCAATTGTCTTTTTTGAAAAATATTTTCTTCGAGAAACTCGTGCACATAGATATCAAGCTCATAGATTCTTAAAAGAACGAATAATTCTCCGACTTACTTTTTCGACTTTTCAAAACGAATATCAGAAGACGTCATAATACGATTATTAAAGGTTCGACAAGTTCAACGAATTGAATGGTTCACTGCGTTTTTTTTCCATAATAACACAAGAATCCCACAAGACACTCCTAGAGAGTCAAAGTCTCTAAACCACACCACCGCCAATTACTTAGATTCATTACAATCCATTAATCCATCTTTTAGTCTCACTAAAACAATATATGACATAACCAATAGTGACTTAATGACGTCTCTCTTTACACCATCATTGATTCCATAAACGTTTCAAACAATAATCATTCCAATCATTCTAATCTAAATAACCATTTCTCAAATTCCAAAAATATTTCTCTTCTTAAATATAACCCTACAGTAGATCAACTTATTTAACTTACAATGTTTAGTTGTTTGATAAAAAAGGCTTGGGTGATAAGTATACGAAAGAATGGAATCTCGTGCACATTAGGTCACACTTTAGTCTCTAATTCAAACACCTCAAGGGATTGTTTACATTTAACGTCATATTATGTGTCGAGAATTACATTAAGATATTCTCATTGATAATCTAGCTCAAAATCTACCGATTTCTCATCAGACAGATCGTGAATGAAAACTGACAATTCATTATTTTTAATTTTAATATAATAGTTCTAATAGGGTTAGCGTTGATTATGTCTTCCACAGATGACGAACATCTCTTTTGTATTTGATCAATCAATTCTTGTTCGGACAACAAATCCAAAATATGATTAGGGGTTAATGACCTCAGGTTTTGATACTCCACCACATGTCTGCACTCCCCTTTTTCGACATCCGTTATGGCATCACAATCTGAAGATTGTGAAGACATATACTCGATATCAGTCTCTAAAAAGCATGTTGGCTCATTTATCCCTACTTAGTCTACACGACATCCCTGGTGCTCAAATTAAATCTCTCTGACTGACCTTTTTGTTTGCCTAAACGAAGTCGATGACTCCAACACAAGTAGATCCGATGTGTTTGTTCCCGATGAAGGAGACACGACAATAGGACGTTCAGGTCATTTATCAACACAAATGAATTATGTGTAACAAATATGTAATTCAAAGGGATGCACCCTCATTCTAATCCAACTGGTCTCATGTGTTCTCATCGAGCTCAATAAATCCCTAAGATCATTACCAGCTTGACTAAGAAGATCATGATTCCACATATTTGTTGGCATTTCAAACAATCGAATTTATGTACCATTCTTATCTATGTGGGCTCTTATGATGTGTTCGGGCACAACAACCTATGAATTCTCAATATTAACCGATCGATCATCAATGAGTTGTCGTATTCCTTCCTTGACTAACGATCTAATACATTTATCGATTGACATGATAAATATTGTTTTAAATTCATTTCATAGAACAACATATATTCTTTGAGAATTGAATCCATACCAAAAGACGTCCTAATTAGGTATGGGCTCGAGACGCCCTTGATTCCAAGCCAACGTTTGAAGAGCCCGGCGTAATAGTTTTAATTGGATCAAGTCTACCTCAATCATTCTTTTTTCGGGGCGCACTTCTAATGTTTAAAATTCAAAAGATTTTGGCTCCAACATGAACCGCATTCGTCTAGTCTACCCAGACAACCCACCTACTGGCGACTACATCTGTTGCAAATGTTTGAGTTTTGGCCGTACAAAGATTCAGTTGCACCACTCCGGGCCGAGTTTGCTACCTAAGTTGTGTGTCAACCAGAGACATCTCCCTCATTTGGTTGTGGAAACAGAGTGCAGTCGAGAAGCGACCCCTTTCTAAAGCCCTCCCTCTAGCACCAATAACATTCACAGTACAACGCATAGTCTCCCTAGACTTGGACGCATGAGGTGCTCTTAAGGGTGTTGAGAAAGTCGATTGAAGACCGATGGCCGGTGTGACCCTTCGACTCCTCACTCCCACGATGTTCTGTCGTTGCTTTACCCCCAAAACTCATCTGAGGTTGTCCGTCCACCAATCAGACTGCACAACCCGCCTGCAAGTGCATCAATAACAATAGGCTCATCGCTCACTCCCACTATCATCGGAGATAGGCCTCCAATAAATATTTTAAGGGTGTGACTTTACACCTCTCACTCCCACTGTCATCTTTTTTGTGTAAATCTTCAAATTTTAAGAGTAGATCTTTCTTGAAAGATTACTTCAACAATGACTCTACCTGGGCTATAAAGTTTATTATTTTGTAAAATTATGTTGTAAGCCAAAATAATACAATAGGCCTAACAATTCGTTCACAAAATAATCCATAATTTTGGTTTGCTCTCCATTATGTAGGAATATTTTGTCCAAGAATTTATATTTTGGTGAAAAACTAATCTCATTCAAGTTGTATTTATACTGATCGATGATGGCAAAAAGTTACGAGAAAATAGTTCAAACCTAGACAAACATAATAGTTCTAGATCAGAAAGATTCCAATGCAAGAAAATTGGACGGTTAGATCATCGGTGGGATACTTATATTTGATGGTACCACGCATTTTGGTTAGCAATTTCACATCGTTTTGTCCCACAGATCCCCTTTTTTCAGCATTCGATATACGGGTTTGTTCAAGAACACGAAATCAAAAGGGTTTTGAACTTAAGAAAACAATTAATGTCATGATCTTCCAAATTGAATGAAGTACATCTTATACAATGTGACATCATCATGTTGAAAAAAATACACTTTTCCAAGCAGTTGAAACGGTATCATGTACCTTTTTTTGCAGCCCTGGTAAACATAGATCGGATATTTTGCGATTTCCCCTCATCTCTTATCCTTTTGTTCTGTCTTGTGTTCTTTATGGCTTTTTTCTCAATTCCACTCTTTTCCTGACGAGGCAAGCAAAATTAGGAAATTTTACTACTTTAACAAGAATCCTAAACACTACAGCATCTTCAAATAGTGAAAATTCATAGAATTTACCAAATAACTCAATTTGATTAAAATATAAATAAAATCTTTCAAAATTGAATTATAACTAAAATAAAGCACATAATTCAACTATGATCCAAAAGGGCCTAATAGAGGAATGCAACAGGGAGCTGTTATCGACTCCTCTGGTTCACCGGTATTCTGAGCCATTGCCCAAAGAACGAGTAGTTCATGTGGATGGAGTTTGTTTATACTCTTGTTTGAGTATTTTTGTTGTTAAATTTATGACAAATTGTCACAATTTGAACTCTATTTTTTTTTGGAAGGTCCACCATTATATTGGGATTTTTGAGATTTAGTGGATCAATAAAAATGAGTTTTCTCCTTAAAAAAAATAAAGTACAATGATTTTCATTACACTTGTATTTATAGTAATTTTATAACCGATTCATTTTGCTTCTATCAAAATTTTAACAGTCTTACCTTAAACATGCATTCATCATCTAAATCTATTTTCTTTAAGATCATTGTAAAATTGTATGATCTAAACTTGATATTATAAGTAATATTAAAGACATGACTATATTAAGTACATCAACCTAGCTATGTATGTATAAGTTTTGATTATTTTTTATTAAAAAAAAAAGAGGTATTGACTATATTGACACTAGCATACAATGGTATATAAAAATTAAATATATAGAAGATATAGTTACACAAAAGCTATTATAGATGAAAATGACAACTTATTTTGAAATATAATTTCACTATATATTTCTATCAAACCGATGAATTGAATAAAATTTATAAACTTTTGATATTGAAGCATCCTAATAGTTAGCTAATTTATCATTTTACCACAATTTAAAATGTTAGTCTAAAGTGAAGTCTAAAAATTTTAAGAGTTAAATTGAGATATAATACCAGTGATGGACTGAACAAAGCAGGACCATCTGCTGTAGTGGATTGATGCGTTTCTACATCAGGCGTCGCTTTATACATTTCTTGCAAGTCTAATCTGCAAATAAGGTTTTGATAGTATATACCATTAGAGGGCGTTTTTCTTTTTTGTAAAATAGAATGCGAGATGAACTTTTTCAAGATAGTAAATACTTAAGATGACTTTGTAACATCTTCAACCATGGTTCATCCTTTAGATACTCTCCAAGTATGGAAATTGCATCTGCTACTGTTAAATCGAAGAGAAACACAATGTAATAAGTCCATGGATGACTGACTGATAATACCGAGCAAATGAAAAACTGACGACAAATTTATTTCAACATACATGTTTTCTTGTCATCTTGAGCTGCGTAATTTTTATCTAATGCAAGAACAGCTTGCTTCAGCTGGTTCACCTACAAATTGATGAAAGTTCTCGTAAGGACTAAAATCTTGAGAAAAAAGGATTACAAGCTTATATTCAATGCATTATCATATTTGGATCCTGATTTCAGAAAGAAACTGCCAATGATTTTTAATTTAAGTAGGAAAAATTCAAATACACTTTGTTGCCGAATGTAATCTCATCTGTATCTAGAGAAATTTAATAGATAAAATACTAATATAACAATGCATGGGATTTCAAATGATTTACTGATTCACCTTACAGACCATCCAAGACAAGACTTTAGAATCGTTAAGCCTAAAGAATTTTGAACATCCAATTTCTGCATCAAAGAGAGGTAAAAATGTATATCATTATAAAAGAACTAGTAGACTTCTCACAAAAAATAGGTCATAGATTGCAGTATGGAGCTATATTCAGGAGGCTGCACAATAATTTCAAATTATTTAGAAACACTTCTTGTTTCTAGATCTGAATCCGAATCCAATACAGATGAGAAACCGCCAATAAACTTTTTAATTTGTGTTTATAATTCCAAACGTGATCAAAATCCCCAGTTGAGTTATCTTAACATCTAAGAACAAAAGACAAACATAATGCCCAAGTTGAGGCCTTCGTACTTTTTAAGGGAATTTCTCCATAGTTTATATATACAAGAAAAATAAATGCTGATTATTCAAATAATGGCCGATCTGGAAACAGTTTTTTGTGTGTAAAAAATCTCATCTAGATCAAGTTTTCAACCATAACTTAATTAGACAAGTTCATATACTATTTGTGGTTTCTCGTCAGGATTTGAATAGATACAGATTCAGATCCAGAAACAAGAGTATTTTCAGATGGGTACTGAAACTTAGGTATAGAAGAATAAGATCCAAAGTAAAGGACATGAATCATCGATTTCATTACCTTTTACATCACAAACCACTTCAATAGATTTTTCTGCAATTGAAGATAGTTGTTGATAAGCAGGATATCCATTAATAAACAATATCTCATCTAGTTGCCTGAATTTCCCAGGATCATCTTCCCTCTGCATTATGATGAAATATTCATCAAATAAAAAAAAAAAGAGTAAAATGCACCAAAATAATATATATATATACCTTCATCCGTGCATTGTCAAAGATAGGCAACAACACGAAGACAGGATCAACTGGAGTTGCAGTATATAGACCACCATCTGTTCAAGAAAAAACATTTAGAAAAACTAAGTCTTCAAATGCAGACCCATTTGTAGAATAATAATAATAAGGCCTTTTATATAATATCATTACAGATAATTCACTGTAGTTGCAACAAACCCTGTATTAAAAAAAGACTATTTTATAGGTAACCATATCCAATATCCATTAGTCAAATAAGCTCTGTGTTGTAATAATGTTCACTTACCTTCACAAACATAGTTCCCCAAGAACCAAGATCCATAGGCTTGCTTGAACCAGCTAAGTTCTTGAAGTTCTCCATTGACAAAGAGGTAGCACGTTTTGTTGCCTGTAATACAAGAGAAATTGTGGTAAATATGTGATAGCAACAATTGATGTGAATATAACGTAGTGGAAGTTTGCTGCATAAACAAACCCAATTTGGAAACTAAATTTAATCAGAAGACATATTCAGAAATGTATTTATATTTCAGTACCTGGAAAAGGATTCAGACAGAGAAAGAAAAACAAGTTTCTAGATAGGGATAACTAATATGATAGAAAACAGTGAATTCTTCAAAATAATTCTTACCCAAAACAAACTCAAGATACGATTTAAAACGAAACTGAAACAAAAATATCCAGTTTCACAGAAATATCACTCTTTCGATAAAACAGAATCAATTGCAAAAAACATGGAAAAAAGGCAAGGATCAATGGAGCTAGATGGTACAATGACCTGATTTTGGATGAAGAAGTGGCAAAAACTGTCCTATACGATTTTCAGCCCCGCCTGGATCTGTAGTCACAAATCTGTCATTTCGAGAATACATAATCGAGAGAAGAGTCTAATTCATATTTTTATAGTACCTGGTCCAACAAGAAGACGGGTTTCATTAAACCCTTCCCACCAAGTCATAGCCTGTGAGAAATTTATAAACAAATGCGTTCATAATAAAACAATGTAGAATACACATCAGAATCACGCAAAAGAATTGATACTTCCTCAAAATTGTTAAATCTATAAGGCAAAATCAATATCAATGAGTAGTTATGAAGATTCTCTTCTGCAAACTCTTTTCTTTGATATTTTGGAGCTGTGTAATTACTATATACCAATGAATTTATCTTTTGCCCCTTTTCTCTGGATAAAAGAACCAAACTTAATCTGAAAACCTACTAAATAATAACATTTCACTGAAATTATTCATACAGATGCACCTTGAACTCCTAAATCGCAAAACATTGATCATTTTAAAGATGCGATTATGATCTTTGAACATTCGAAACACAATATTGCGCACATTCACGCGGATAGACTATATAACAGAGTGATTGCCTACTACAACTTGATACTTTCTCAATCACAAACATCCAGATTTCAAGCAATCGATATATGTTTCATTCCTAATGATATGTGGATAGAAAATAGATCGGAAAACAAGTGGATTACCTTGACGTCGCCGGAAAACAGTGCAGTAGAAGGACGAACAAGAGAGAGAGAGTGTGTGTGTTGGCGGGAAATTCCGATATTTTGAGGAACGGTTCATTAACTAGGGCTTGCTCCATGTCTACTGAACCGTATTTTTTTATTTTACTTTTGTAGAATAAATAAATAAATTATACTAACTCACAAATAAACTATGTTATAATTTAAATACTTTTATTAAAAACATTCTAAACATAAATGCACGTCATCTAAGTTTAAGTATGAATTGGAACGATTTATCGTAATTTTTTATTCATACCGTATATCGTACCACAGATATTTCGGTATAACGAAATCTCGATAGGATTCAAGTAATGTACCGAATATTTATGATATATCATGATTTCAGTACGGTGTTGGTATTATACTGTTTATATCGAATAATTTTAAATTTAATTATATTTTAATTTGATTTGATTTTCAATGTGATATTGTGGATCTTCTTAATGAGATGAGATAAATTAAAGTTTTGATGATGTTCTTATTCACCCCTTTTATTTTTGAAACATGTATTTAACTGGTTTATCTTAAAGTTTTTTGTTTTGGTTTCTACTCCGTTTATTTCGATTCATTGAATGACTTATGATTATTTACTAAGTGAGAGTGTTGTGTATTAGTATGTTCCATAAGTGAGTTTTGATTTTTGTCTAGTCCTTTTGGTTTTTCTTTTTTTTTTACATAATTCATTCACTAAATTACCTTACCAAATTTCCTCTCTCTGTCACTCCTCTAAAAATAAATAAATTATAATAACTCACAATTAAATATATTATAATATAAATACTTTTTTTAATTCAATTAAAAACGTCTAAATTTAAATGAGTTACAGACTAAATTTAGCTATGGGTGATTTATCTTAATTTTTTTTTATCTATATCGTATATAGTATAATTGAAAATTTCGGTATAAGAAAAACCATTAAGTTATTGTACCGTTATTTTTGTATAACGAAATTTCGGTATGAACCAAGTATCAATATTCGAAGGTATATCACGAATTCAGTACGGTATCGATATTATACCGTTTATAACAAATAATATTAAAGTTTAATTATATTTTGATTTGATTTTCAGTACGACATTGTGGATCTTTTTGATGAGATTGGAAGAAAATATTAAAGTTTTGAGATTGCTCTTATCTGCCCCTTTTGTTTTTTGAAACAGGTGTTTAACCTATTTGTCCCAAATTTTTGGTTTTGTAGTTTTGGTTTCTAGTCGGTTTGTTTCGATTTACTAGAGGACTTGTGATTGTTTATTAGGTGTGGGGACTGTCCATTCCCATGTTTTTTATAGGAATATAAACGGGGCAGGTTAAGTAAATAGCTCGCAAACACACTTAACCAATTAATTAGGCGCATATTTGTTGCCTGACGGACTCGAACCGGCCATGACATAAGGAAGGCTGAGAATATCCATATCTTGTTGTTGTTAGGCTAGAAGAGGAGATTAAAAATGGGACAGCGGATTAAGGACATAGCCCGCAAACACACTTAACCGTTTAATTAGACGCAGAACTTGCCGTCTGACGAGCTCGGACACAGGACCTCAGAGAGAGGCTGGAAATATTCACCTTTTGTTCTATGAGTGAGTTATAGTTTTTGTCTTGTCCCATTTGGGTTTTGTTTTTGGCATCATCGAAATTGACTGATCTGATTTTGCGGTGCTCTTCTGCGTTGACAATGACGGCAAACAATTGTTATTTTTTATTCTTTTAATGAGATTAATTTTATTAAAAAATATATATTTTAATTTGATTTAAAAAATTATGTTTTTATATTTAAATTTAAATTAAATTTGTTTAGTGAAATAAAAAGAAATTAAAATTGAATTTGAAATATATTATTGGACTCTTTTCTATAAGTATTGATATATATTATTGGACTATTTTAGTTTTATAATTGTAGTGGAATTTTTTTAACACATTAGTAAATTTCTTCAAATTTTAATTTGGAAATAATTTGTTTGTTTAGCAAAAATCCAACAATTAAACAGTGATTTATACCAATTAATTAAAATTTTGTGATCAAGAGAAAAGAAGTGTTTCGTGTATGTCTCATTTTCAAATTCTTTTTTTCTGTTTTTTTTTTTAATTTTGTCGACTAGGATTTTTAGGAGTGCGTTTTTTGTGTTGAGGCTCGAAGAGGTTGCTATTCATATGCATACGGAGCAATATCGACATTATCAATGTGGTTGCTGTTAAAAAAATTGTTTCTAAAGATCTTAAATGGACTTCATAGTACATGATACCAATGGACACCAACATGTTCTTCGGTTTTCTTAGGTAATTTGTTCTTAAGAAAAATTGAATATTGGCTTTCGTTTGTTCTTTTGATTCACTCGGCTTACATTTTGTTATGGAGGACAATTGAATCTTGTGTTTTTTTGTTCTTTTGGTTCACATGGTTTGTTTCGAAAGATGTTTGACATCTTTTTTCTTTGCGAAAACTTATTTTGTTTGAGTTTAATGTTGTTTTCATGTTTTATATTCTTATTCTTTCTATTTTATAAATAAATTTTTATTTTATTTTAATGAGAAGAATTTTAATAATAATAAAAAATTGTTTAGACAGATAATAACTTACATAAAAAGAGATATACTCGAAGATAGTCCATCACATGACTAGAGCAATATTCTAGATACATCTACTTTAACTTCACCAAGTAACAAAAAAGCTTACCATGTATACTTTCTTACGTCTCCTAATTTGAATATTAATTAAAATATTGTCTTTATAACAGAAAAATTCAAATAAAACAAATATTTTATTATGCATATCATGAACAATATACATTAAAGTGATAAAGATGAAAAATAGTCTAAAAAAGAAGACCTTAAAACAAGGAGAAAATAACACAATAGCATTTGCTTGCGTAATATATACACAATATTAGTTTTTGTCCATTTCAATTCACATATATAATATGTACATCCTTTTCCCAATTTTATAGAGAGAAATTAATTAAACAAGAGAAAAATGGTTGGTTACGATATAATGGGGATGCGTCGAAGTTGGCTTCCGGTGGCGACAACCGCGGCGGTGATGATGACGATGGTGGCGGTGGTGACCGGAGCTTCTGTGCCGGCTATGTTCGTGTTTGGAGATTCGTTGGTGGATAATGGGAATAATAATTTCCTTAATAGCATTGCCAAGTCGAATTACTATCCTTATGGAATTGACTTTCCCGGAGGCTTCACGGGAAGATTTTCCAATGGCGAAAACTTTGTTGATACTCTAGGTAAATATTATTTAGTAACACTTCTTTAGTTTGAATTTGAATGAAAAAATGTTAATTTTGTTACTATTTATAACGTTTTTTTGGTTAATAATGATTTTTTTGGTTATATATTATAGGACGTTACATTGGTATTCCAGCACCACCTCCATTTGCAAATCCTTCCACCACCGGACCTCGAATATTCGGAGGAGTCAATTATGCATCCGCTGCGGCTGGTATCCTCGACGAAACCGGCAAACATTATGTAATATTATATATAGTCATTTCCTTTTCAAAGAATTTAATTATATACAACAAAAACATAATCCTCAAAAAGAAATATTACACAACAAAAATTGGATATAATTTGTTTATAATGAGCTCCTTGTTATTACTTGAAAAAACAAAATTTTGAAGAAAATAACCAAACTTAAAATCAAATACTCATTTATCTTATACATAAATAACAATTTTAATGATTTGCATAAACAGGGCGATAGGTATAGTTTGAGTCAACAAACACAAAATTTTATATCAACGGTCTCCCAAATGAACAGAATGATGAGCCGAAATAATGTAACTCATTATCTCTCGAGATGCATCGCGGTTATGGTGTTCGGAAGCAACGACTACATTAACAACTACCTCCTTCCTTCCTTGTACTCGTCTAGCGAGATTTACAGACCTGAAGATTACGCAAATCTTCTCCTCAATCATTATGCGCGTCAACTCGTGGTATATTCCTTATTATTTTGTTATGTTTTTATTATTCAAATTGTTTTGCCAAGGATATGCAATTTATTTATAATTATTCAATTTATATATACTTGGCAGACCTTGTATAGTTTGGGTTTGAGGAAGTTTTTCCTACCCGGAGTTGGCCCACTTGGTTGTATACCAAACCAGTTGGCAACGGGTCAGGCCCCACCCGGAAGGTGTTTGGATCATGTGAATCGGATCTTAGGCCCGTTTAATGAAGGGCTGAGATCTCTTGTTGCAAGACTTAATAGTGGAAACCACCCTGGTGCCATTTTTGTCTATGGCAACTCATATGGAGTTCTTGGTGACATCCTTAACACCCCAGCCAATTATGGTAAGTAATATTAACAACCTTTGAAAATACATAGTTAGACAAAGGTTGATACATTTTTAATCCAATTCCAATAGATATTTTCAAATTAGATAAAGGTTGATACATTATAAAATTAGTTATAATTAATTATTTACTTGGATTCTATGATCTCTATATATATAGGGTTAAATGTGGTGAATAGAGCTTGTTGTGGAATAGGAAGGAACCAAGGGCAGATAACATGTCTTCCATTTGCAGTCCCTTGCTTCAACAGGAGTCGATACTTGTTTTGGGATGCCTTCCATCCAACGCAAGCAGTCAATTTTATCCTCGCTCGTCGAGCTTTTATTGGCCCGCCTAACGATTGTTATCCCATCAATGTCCGACAAATGATTGCTTTCAATAGTTTTTAGAATAAACTACTTTATCATCATGTGTAATGATCATATATAGATTATAATGTCTCCTTAAGTATATGTATTTGTGTGTGTGCAATAAGCTAGCTAATGAATATGAAAAGTTGTGTGAATTATATAGACATTATATATTGTCTTTTTTATTTATTACTTGTATTGTAAAGCAACATAACTTCACTTCATACAAGCAAGGGATAAAACAAATATATTATATATATGAAAAACATAATAAAAGTACGATTTAATTAGCTAAACTTGAGAGAATTGTATAAAAGACTAAATGAGTCCAGCACTAAAAATACTATAATTAAAATGAATGTTTGTTGTGAAATATTGTTCTAACTTTCTTTAAGAAATAAACTCTTGTATTCAAACTCATTAGGATATAATTGAAATTTCAAAATTTTTACTTGAGAGACTAAATTTTTTAGATTTGATTTCTACTAAAAAAATATTTTAAATTGAATTTGAAAGCTATAAATATAGGTTAATCTTGTATTAAAACGTAATTAAATAAACGTCAAATGTATCAATTTGTCAACAACGTCTAGTTTGATTTTTTACCTCAATTTTTATAGTTTATAAATAATTATCTTTAAAATAATTGAATTTTTAAGAAAAAAAGAATTTCATTTAATAAGTTCTAAACCCTAATTTATCTAAGATATAACACTTATGAAAAATATTATCCTTAAAATACTCAAAATTTATTTAATTAAGTATTTACATAATCAAAATACAAAAATATATATATATTAAAGTTTTTAAAAAAAAGTTCTCCCTAGGTATATTTTTGTTTTCATTAATAAGTTTAGATTATCTGTTTGTTTTTATTTAATTAGAGTAAGTTAGATTAGTTTAATTAAGTTAACTAGTTTTTGATTCCTTTATTTTTTTTTTTGAAATTAAATAAGAATTAACATGACACCATACATAGCCCCCGGCTTAAACTCAAAATATTTTTAGATGGAATAACCATTTAATCTCTTAAACAGACTATTATCACAGGTTACCTTGGTGGGGTTAATTCCTTTAAATTATTATTTTAAATAAGATTATTTCTTTTTAAAAAGGAATAATCATTTTGTTTTCTCTTTTATTATTTTTATTAGTTAATTGATTAAGTTAATTAATAATTTATTTTTATTTAACAATGATTTTGTAGAATTTTGAAAAATAAATCATTACGGGCAAAATTAAGAAAAAAAAAACGTGTGAACTTCATAATTTTCAAGAACATCCAAGAATCATAGCTACTCTCTCAATCGAGCTTGAATGAGAAAGGAAAAGGAAACAAGAGAAATGACTTGGTCATTTTTAATTAAAAAATCAATGCCATGAGACTAGCATGATACTTAGACTTGACATTTTAATTAATTAAAAAAATATCATTTTTTTTTACAAAGTAGTGTTAAATGATCTTGGACCTTAGGGTGAAAAAATTTCAAAAAAAATATTATACTTTGAGATAATTAAACCCAAAAGAAAGTGCTTAAATTTTTTAATAAGTATTTTGCTCTTTTTACATTCCTTATACATCATTTTGTTTGAAAAAAAGAAATGATCGGAAAATGGGAAAGAGGAAAGAGAAATGAGTTGTGACTTACAAATCAACATCATAAAATGGTGTTAAATCAAAACATGATATAATCCTTGATTTTTCAAGTGATTTTGTTGCAAGTTGCAACTAATTTAATAGACAATAAATGAAAAGATAAAACAAGTTCAAAAGTATCCAAACACAAAAGAAATAATACAAAATCAAATAACTTAAAACTAAAACAATTTCATCAAATATCTCTTTATCAATTTTAGTTATAGTTCATAACATAATAATTCTAAAGTAGGAGTAGAGCTTGCTCCTGCCTTTTCCAGGTTTGTCCGATCATGTAAATACAGTTGGTATATTGTTTTGAAGAATCGTCGCGACCCACAACAACAGAGAGAAGAGTCGTCGGAGAGAAATGTTATGTCGTGCTGACTCGTGATAATGTCATGATCATGTCAATTTGTAATAGTGTAGTGATCGTATCGTCTCGTGTTTATGTCGTGTCCAACCCAAAATTCGGGTGATATAATTTTGTATCGTTTCGTACTAATATCGTGTTGACCCAACCAATTGTTCAACTCTACTAGCTGACCACCTTAATTGCTCCATCGTTTTTTGTTTTTTTGGGCTAAATAATCTATTGCTGCCAATAAAGATAAAATGACGTAATACTAATGGAGCTATAATGTATCATAATAATTTTATTGGGTAGTGAGCAAAATCAAACAAAATAAATATATTCATCTCAAACAAATGAAAATATGTATTTCAAATGTTCTTTGGAGCAAAATCCTTATTATCCCAAAATTTTATATACATCTCCTACATAAATTATTTCTTAACATTAATGTCCATTTTTCTAAATTTAAAATATATATTACTCTTATGTAAGTGTAAAAAGTCTTCTTAAAAAAAAAAATACTCACTCAAAATTGAACTGAATATCATATATATTTTTAAATAATAAAAAAATATGGGTTAATAAAAAGTAAAAAATAAGATGAATTATACACAATCTATTTAAACTTATCAAGTTACTATTACCAATACATACTATTAAAAAAGGTGAATATAACTCACATAATGTAATATATATGAGCCTATCAGACGTCTAGTATAAAATAAATACCAAAATGAGACTAATATAAAAAAATTATCTATCATATATCATGTATCATATTCATATTTTTACTTTCTTCCTATTATATGTAAGTACCTTATTCTTTATATGCATTCACCAAATAAATATATATATATTTATATAAAAAAATACAAATATTTAAATATAAATTGAAGCGACTCTTGTCATTCTTGACTCTTAATATTATGTTCGATTATGAAATATCTACGGAATTGAAGAACCTCTTCAATTTATATAATTAGGTGGCATTTCTTCTAATATTTCAATTAAATTGGAATGTAAAATTTTATTATTTTATTCTTCTATAAACATTATAAATTAGAAAATGGTTGGTTCCGAGTTGACTCGTAGTGAAGAGCTAGTCTCTGAAAATACTTTAGGAGTTTGAAATTTTTTTATTATATTTCCCGAAAATGCATTAGGAGTTTGGAAAAAAAAAATCTTTATGGTTTGGGAAAAACAATCTTTATATTCCTCAAAAATAATGTTTATGGTGATTTTGAGGAGATATAGAAAATTTTAGATAAAAAGATTTAAATGTTATTAATATATAAGGATATGTCCCTTTAGCCAATGGAGCTGAAATAATTAAAGAGAGTTATCTCCAATCACTAACATTAGCATAAAAAAAAGTAGGAATAGATAAATAACACATAAATCGATGACTATGCGGATCTTCAGACATATATGAAATAGAATAAAGATGACCAAGTTACTTATTAGATTCTTTACTTTTCAAATCATATTGTACTGACAATTACGAGTAGCATTATGCACTTCAATCACCAGTTATTGTGGGTAAAGTTCACTATACTTCAAGGGTCAACTACCCTAGGGAAAGGCCACCCCTATCCTAACAGGGGTCAATGTCTACCCGCATCCATATACATTTACAAGTAGTTTGGACCCTAACTTGTTAGCCTTCATTGATGATATTGTCAAGAATGAAGAAAAGTAGAAGAGGGGACAATGAATGAAGCTTGACTTTTTAGATTTTTCGCCTTTCAATTGTACCAATTTTTTAAACCCCGTCCTTTTGTCTTTGCTAAGAGATATGAGAGAAATATTATATTATTGGTGGGCACATCAAATCAAGTTGGTAATCACTCCTTGTTGCTTTAAAAGCTACAATTGTTATATTTGTAATTCATAAATTAAATCAAATAGGCCGGAAATAAAATTTCAAAGACAATAGTTGCAAAGTTTAAAACCAGACCAACGTGACCAGATCCCTTGACTAAGGCGCTTTGCTGGTGCGTTTGCATCAAAACATTCTTGCTTTTGATTATGTCCATAAAAAAAAGCTCAAATGGGACAAGAAGGTCTCGTGAGTGAGTGAACTAACTTTTATTTAACAATAAGACCCCACTTTAAAAAATAATAATTTAAAATAATATTTTAATAATTTATTTAATAAATTGAGTGATTTAATAAAGGAGAATACGTGAAATCATTAAATAAATTATTTTTATTTGATTTAAAAAATAGTGTATTTTTGAAAAAAGATTTAGAAAATATTATAAAATAATAATGTTTTTTAAATATAAAAATATTTTAATATTTTAATTAATAAAATAAATATTAATGTTTAAAAAAAATAAAAAAAATAATATTTTGATTATAGTTAAAAAAAATTAAATAAAATAATTTAATAACTAATATATATATATATATTTTAATTATATAAATATTCTAACTATTAATTCACTTAATTTATTAACTAAAATATTAAAATATATTAATTTATTTTTATTAAATTTATATTTTGTATTATTTTTTTTAATAAGATTTTAAAATAACTCATTTATTTTATCAGAAAAATAATCCTAATAATCAAAATCCCTTATCAAAAGTAATTATATTTTATTTATAGAATGGGCCGCTTTCTATTTCTAGAAGGATGCACCGGTGGCCCACGGATGCAGTATAATTAGGGTTTCATTTTCTAAAACTAGCGAGCTCCGAAGAGGAATCGCATTCAGGTTTCCAACACTAAAAAGCCAATTATTAATTATGAATGAAGACGTATCAATACAATTTGCTTTTTATTACTCAACGAACAGATGATGAACTTCAAAATTAAGGTAATTTTTATTTTTCATATTATAAAAAATAAAAGCAAATAGCACACTACAATCCTAAGTGCAATTAAATATGATCCAACAATACTTATTTATTTGTGATTAAAGTTAAATGTCAAATTATATTTTTTTTTAGAAACTCATTTAATAGTATCTAGTTCAACTATTTCAATTATAATTTTTAATTGGTTTTATTTTTATCTTTAATGGTATAATAAATGTTAATAATAGAAATACCTAAATATTAAACAAGGCTTAGTAATTTGTACTATATAGTTTTATTCCTTCCAAATTCTAGTTAAAGTCTTGTTTTATCCTTCCTTTATATCCTTAATTAAAATTTTCATTTTCAGATTGTTGGAAGTGAACGCTTAACAAAAAGCGGAATAACAGAATAAACAATGAAAGAAACAATGGTAACAAATTTTTAATATGATTTTAATCTATTATACTTCATTTTAAATTTTTTTTAATGGTTGAATATTTACAAATCTTTTATACCATTTAGGGAATTTAAGTTGACAACCCCGCTTCAGTATTTTATGTAAATTATTATTGTTATTAAATTGATTGTTTTAAACAAATATATTTATTTGTCTATATATTTATTTTTCTTATAGAAAAACCTAGGGCTATCAATTTAATATTGATGATTACGATAAAAATAGATATGCATATATAGATATGCATATATAGTGAAGGTAACCATATTTTTTACATTAAAATTTTTAAATTTGTGTTTAATAAATTTTATTTATATATATTAATTTTAAAAGTTTACAACGATGAGATAAGGGATATGATATCTCGAGAGAGTCATCAAAATATAAATGTTATTTATATTAAACAAAATTTTCAAATATCATTATTGAAAAAATATTTTTTTTATTAGAAATATCATTATTTTGACAAATATATATATTTTTTTATTATCTTTTCAGTTGTTTGGTCTTTAATGAATGACAACTTTTAAAGAGTTACTTGTCAAACTTTATGTTTCTAAATATCACGAAAGTATGATTTTTTTTTTAAAATTATGGAAAATATAGTTATATAAATATATTAAAACTTTAATTTTCAGATTGTTGGACCACAAGCATGCGGGATTGGTTGATTTGGGAGTGAACGCTTAACAAAAAAACGGAGTGACAAAAGAAACATTGAAAGAAACAATGGTAACAAATTTTTAATATGATTTTAATCTATTATCCTTCAATTTATAATTTTTGTAATTGTTGAATATTTACAGCATATCAACAAAAGTTTGTTAACTCTGGGATGGGTCCATTTCTAAAGCTTAAGAATATATGATTATATGTAGGCTGCAAATATCCTCACATGACGTGTTCAGCCATCCGAATTCTTTGCTCAGCTTGTAGAACTCTTAAAAACATGTGAATATAGAACTTTGGCTATTGGAGATGGAGGAAATGATGTGAGAATGATACAACAAGCATAGACTTAACAATTATAGAATATAGTTTCTTCTGAAAATTAGTTCTCTTAATTGTAACTTGTGTTTAGTTATAAATCTAAAACTTTAGATGTATCTGTTTCTGCTGAAAGAAAGTGCTTTGGATAGGCTTTTTCACTTTGTTATACTTTGTAGTTATAGTTAGGTTATACTTTGTAATACTAATGACAAATATGATTCCCTTTAATGCATGTGTGAGAATAATATTGTCTGCCTAATTCCCCCAAAGAACTAATGACAAAGTACTACTTGGTTGAAATCTTCGTGTTCTGATGGAAGTCATGGAACAAGGTTAGTCCCAAAATATGATTTTTTTTTTATATAAATATTCAATCAATTTAGCTGATTTAAAGGTCAAAACCAGACCAAAACCAGGCCAGACCAGACCGTTCCTTAAATATCGAGCAACCTACCAATTACAACAGAATATCGGATTTTCTTTTCCTTTACCAAAATCGAAAACTAAACTCACTTGGCTAATCCTCATATATATATATATACTTGCATAGACTTGTACCAAACACCCTTTTCAAACATCAATAAATGCATCATTCAAATCGACACCTCCAAAGTAACTTGGCTCCCTCGTACCTCAGGTGAACAGAGGTCAATCGGAAAATGCATTCCGCAGAGTGGTGAGAATCTAACCACTTATATTTTCCTTCTATTTTCCATTTTCATATCTTGCTCTTCCCTGTACACATTTTTTTTCCTTTCAATAAATGTATTTTTCACCACTCATCATCTATATGAAGTTATCATTGCACTTCAGATTGTATTATTCCTGGATAACATGCAGGTTCATATTTCATTCAGGATATGAAACTATATGTCTATAGGATGAATCAATATGAACAAAGGAAAAACTCATTATGAGAAAAGATGATTATAAAGAATATTTTGTTTGTTTATTTTATTTGGTCTTTATTTTGGTTCTGATGGTATTTTCATATTTATCATGACAGTATGTGAAGCAGGTTTTCACATCTTGCACTGATGCGTTAAAGAAAAAACAGTTATGCTACATGCTGCTTGCGCGACATGTAAGTGACTCTAGATCATTATAACTTCAGAGTTATGTTGGTGCTTTAACCCAGTACTATATTTCAAGTACTTGATTTAGGACTTATGAGTGATTATGGAGAATATATTTATATAACTTCTCTTTGATAATATCATTTCTTTTTGCTTTTGTGCTGTAATGTATTCAGGGAGTAACCTTTGAACTTGATGAAGAAAGGGAGGCATTGCAAGAAATTATCAACAACACCAAGCTAAGTGAAGTATATATTACCCTTGCTCGTGATTTAGAATTGATGGAGCCGAAGTCTCCTGAGGATATTTACAAGGTGGTAGAGCTGTCTCAATCTTACCCATGGTCTCCTGAGGATTACTTGCCAACACACTTCAAAATTTTCCATGTTCATTAGTATCGTTACTTTGTGTATGATTGCTTGATATTTCATCAACATTTTGGTGCTCTCTTAAACATTTTCATCAAAATTCAATTACTGCTATAATGAAATAAGGAATTGTTTGTTTATTAATTGTTCCTTATCCCTTGATGCGAAAGTATCTTATTCTATTTTTTATTTTTTTTCTACATTTGTACAATACATGAACCATATTAAAAAATATTTATCACTTTGTTTTTTTTTATCATCCAATTTCCTTGAACTTCTTTTGTATCATATCAGGTAAAAGATGTACCATGTTTTAGTTCCTAAAATGAATGCCCTTCGAGTGAAAATATAGTTTCTTGTTGCTTGTCTTGTGTCAAATGTAATTTCATTTTTAACTCTGAATATGGTTTGTGTAGAGTATATATATACATGAACATTCTATAACCTAATGGGCCGTATCTCCGGCCCATTTAATCATATATAATAATAGTATATCAATTAATATAACATATTCTAACACCCTTCCTCAAGTTGGAGCATACAAATCACAGATGCCCAACTTGGATCTAAAATGGTCGAATAATTGTTTCCAAGAGGCTTAGTGAGAATATCAGCGAATTAAGAAGTCGTGGGAACATGGGAAGCAACAATAGTCCCATCTTGGATATGATCCCGTAAGAAATGTAAATCCACTTTAATGTGTTTGCTACGCTCATAAAACACTGGATTTTAAGCCATATGAAGAGCTGATTGGCTGTCTGAGTACACATGCATACCCGATTGAGGTACTCCAAGGAACACCATGACCCCTTGTAGCCACTTCAACTCACAAATCAAAGCTGCTAAAGATCGATACTCAGCCTCAGCGGAAGATAAGGCCACAGTTGGCTGTTTCTTGACTTACAGGACACGAGAGAAGAGCCAAGAAACACCAACCACACAGTAACCGATCTGCGAGACTTGGGACAGGATACCCAGTCCGAATTATACCATCCAGATAACCGAAGATCACAATCACTCCTCAAGAGTATACCCTGTCCTGGGGCATTTTTTAGATATCTCACAACCCGTAATGCTGTCTGATAGTGATCCTGTAATGGTCATTCATAAACTGAGATAATATATGTACAGAGTAAGCTATATTAGGTCTTGTGAAAGACAAATATATCAATCTCCCCACCAACCGTCGATAGCTCTCCGGATCCTCCATCTGCGCACTCACTAACTCCCCCAACTTATGATTCTGCTCCATAGGAAAACCAGAAGGCATAGCACCCAGAAAACCACACTCTGAAATAATATCTAGAACATATTTCCGTTGACACAAATAAATGTCCTCAGCACTTCTGGCAACCTCAACCCTCATAAAGTACTTTATATCCCCCAAGTCCTTCATATGAAAACATGATGATAAATATTGCTTGAAGACCTCTAGTGTCCCCAAATCACTCCCTGATACTATCATGTCATCCACATATATCAAGACATGTAAGACAACATCACTGCTCACAAAGGAAAATGGAGAATGATCCGAACGAGACAAAATAAAACCACAAGAAAGCAAGATAGTTGTTAGTTAGGCAAACCAACAACGAGGCGCCTATTTCAGTCCATAGAGAGACTTACGCAGGCGACACACTTTGTTGGTATGACCGAGCTCAAAACCTGGTGGTAGACGCATGTATACTTCCTCTGTCAGATCACCATGGAGAAAAGCATTATGCACATCAATCTGGTGCAAGTATCAACCCCGAACAACAACAACTGAAAGGAATGCCCGAACAGTACTCATTTTGACAACTGGGGCAAAGGTCTCAAAGTAGTCAATCCCCTCAAGCTGATGGTTGCCAAAGACAACCAGACGTGCCTTCAAGTGCTCAATTGACCCATCAGAATTGTGCTTGATCTTGTAGACCCAGCGACTGCCCAATGCCTTCTTCCCTTGAGGTAAATCCTCCAAACTCCACGTTCCATTGTCCTCCAAGGCTCGTATCTCACTCTGCATGGCTGTGCGCCATCTAGGATCACGAGAGGCCTGTCTGTAAGATTTAGGCTCAACGCCTATAGAAATGGCAGTTAAAAAATTCCAATGTCTCACAAAGAATAAATCATAACTCAAATGATGTGCAAGAGGATACCGAGTACCTAAGGAAGAGTCAGAGCTGGATGAATGATGTCGAAAGGGGTAATATAATTAGTCAACCGAGAAGAAGGAGTCTGAGTCCTCATACCTCTGCCCAACTGTTGCTGATTGACGCTCGACTGCGGTTGTTCAACGCTAAACTCGCTCGCCTGCTGCACAACCGGCGAACCAGGCTTCTTAGAAGAGCCATGCAAATTAGTCTCCTTCACCGAATCCTGCGGACCAGCCTCTTCGCCTAAAGCCCTCTCTGGCTCATCAGACACCATGAACTCTCCTACCGAAACCTGGTCTGGTGCCTCCTCCACAACACTAATGGGAGGAACAAAGACAGGACAATCCATATGAGCAAAAGGAAACTCATTTTCATAGAAAACAACATCACAAGACACAAAAACCTCTTTAATTTCTCAATCCAATAACCTTCACCCCTTCTTATCAAGGGGATAACCCAAAAACACACACTTACGACTACGACTAGCAAACTTATCACGACGAGAGTGTAAATCAAAGGCATAACATAAGCAATCAAAAACACGCACGTTAGACAGAGTGGGAGCGATATTATATAACACCTTATAAGGAGTACGGAAGCCCAAAACACGAGAAGGAGTCCTATTTATCAAGTAACATGCAGTAATAACACATTCCCCCAATACTCAATAGGAATAGAACTCTGAAACATGACAGCCCGTGCAACATTCAAGATATGTCGATGTTTCCTTTCTACTCTACCATTTTGTTGAGGAGTATGCACACAAGAAGTTTGAAATAATACACTAGCCTCAGAAAAATAAGATTTCAAAAAATTAAATTACGTTCTATTATCAGTTCTTACATGTCTAATATCAACTCCAAATTGTCTTTTGACCATAGCAATAAATTTTATAAAGACAATGAAACTTTAGTTTTAGAAGATAAAAGAACTACCCACACAGCTCGACTAAAATCATCAACCAAAGTAAGAAAATAACGTGCTCCATTAGAGGAGGGAACAACATAAGGACCCCAAAGGTCACAATGTACTAAATCAAAAATACTTCTCGCATATGAATCTCTGTCATAAAAAACAATCCTAGACTGTTTGGCCTGATAACAAATATCACAAGAGCTAACACTAGGAGAACGACAAGTAATACTAACACTAGGTAAATGTTGCAGCACACTATCTAAAGGATGCCCCATCCTACTGTGCCAAATCCCCAAACTCTCAATTGAGCAGACAAAAAGTGACACCGGAACACTGCACCAGTAGTAGAGACCCCCCCTTCGTTCACCTGCTCCAATCACCTTCCTGGTACTGTGGTCCTGAAAAGTACATAAATTAGATGAGAATGATATATCACCATGATAATCATCAATCAACTAAGTAACAGAAATCAAGTTACAGGTCAAAGATGGGACAAATAAAACATTTTTTAGAGTAATCTCGGGAGATAAGTACACAGAACCCCATATATGAACAGTAACAATGCTACCATCATGTAGAGAAATGGGACACTCCGTCCCCACAAAGTAATCAACTAAACAGTCTTGGACCCTAGTGGCATGTAAGGTAGCCCATGAATCAATAATCCAAGATAAATGATATTTACCACTCAAACGATTAGTGCAAGAACCATCGTTACCAGCTAGGCGAAGGAGATTCTGCCATTGAGTGGGAGTTAAACCAGGAATAATGAATGAACCATGTTGGGGTGAAGGGGGCTGCTCCACCAAACCCTACGCACCAGCTAAACCCGCGCTAAAGCCTCCAATGAAACTCGAAACCACGACAGCAGCCTGCGCACCTCTAGCCTGTGCACCTCCAACCGAGGCACCTCCAATCGTCGCGCCTCTACGCCTAGGATCACCACCTCGCCCTTTATGCTGTCGCTCAAGAGACCACTCCGGAAACCCATGCTTATCAAAACAGTCAGCAACATCATGTCCCTGTTTCTTACAATGAGAACACACCAACTTTGATTTATCAACCACATTAGAAGGGCAAGAAGATAAAGCAAAGAGTTCATACGAGACGACATTCTGATCAGCATTACGGGCATCCTCAGCTTCACGAAGTGTCTAATAAGCATTGTTCAACGTGGGTGGGGGTTTCTACGCCAATAAAGCAGAACGAGTAGCAGAATACTTAGAGCTCAAGCCCCCCCAAAATTGATGATAATGCTTTGTATCACGTAAACTCTGCAACTGTGTCGGGGGTCTGTCACACTCACATATCGGAAGAGGAAATAAGACAACTTGCTCCCCCATAGGCGTTGTAATGCCCCAAAGTAAGAAGAGATGGACATCGTCGCAGACTGGTTACAGGAATACAATTCACGAAGAAATGAGTTATGACGGGTTCCATTCGAAACAACATAATACTCCTCAAGCAGACTCCATAAAGGGCCCACCTCATCACAGTAAGGAATCTCACCACGGAACTTAGGATCAATGATGTTTAATACCCATTGAACTAATATTGCCTAAACAACATGTCAATCCTCCAATCGTGCTAAATCACCTCTAGTTTCACCACAGTACCATTTAAAAAACCCATCTTACGACGAACCACCAAAGATAAACGAAACGATTTTGACCACTCAACATAATTATTATCCTTCAAAACAACAGGAGTAATAACGAGACTATGTAAATCAGTACTACTAAAAAAATGGGTCCTTCGGAGGCTGGCTTCCACCAGCCGCAGTACGAACCGAACCAGGAGCTCCACCGAACGCAGCTTGCTGCAGCAACGTCGCAAGCTGTTGAGCGAAACTCGTCTCTACGTCCGGACCACCAGAAGACTACAACTCCGCGTCGAAGACGCCGGAAATATCATCACCGTTTGGCATATCAACGGTGAATTGACAAAATACTGGGTATGGTTTAATATTTAGATAGGATCTGATACCATGTCAAATGTAATTTCAATTTTTAACCCTAAATATGGTTTGTGTAGAGTATATATATACATGAACATTCTATAACCTAATGGGCCGTATCTCTGACCCATTTAATCATATATAATAATAAAATATCAACTAATATAACATAGTCTAACATCTTGGCAGGACAAACTAATGGCAGCTCCATCAGAAGCTTCTAGAAGCGCTACTCCCTCTGGGAACTGACTTTTCGTGAACATGGAAAAGCTAGTGCAACGGATAGTCTTGGGTATGAACCCCGAGGATTCTGCACTGAAATCACTACTCGTCGAACTTGATAAACGTACATGAACTATCACCGGGTTTCAACGGAAATATCGAGTAAAAAACTCGAAGAACACTCACAAAACAAGAAGATGACTTTTGGAAGAGTAAGAAAATATAAGATGATGTAGTGATGTGAAATGAATATTGAATGGGTATATATTGCTGAGAATTAAACCTTCAAATAAATCATCCAAAATGTTTATTAACAATGAATATTGCTCATTAATTGTCAATTTGTCCGTAACTAATTAACATCGTTGCTTATACCTTAATTTATTGAAATACAATGTTAGACATTCAATGCTAGCTAATTGAAGAGTCTAAAGGTTAGCCAATTGATAGGCCAATTAAAGTTAAATGTTTATCAGAATATTATACTTTAATTTTCTAATTAGACATTAAATAATTAATATTTAATTATAATTTGAATTAAATTCACCGTTAATTCACGTTTGAATTTATGTGAATTTTATTTGATTTTATTTATTCATAATTTTATTTCCATTCATTAATGGAATTAACTTAATTCCAACAAACTTTTGATATCAAACCTTTGTATATTAAGTGACCTTGGAGATACCTAAACATATTTGTGAGTTACACCGTAGAGAATGCATATTCTTTTTCTTTACTCTTTCCAATAATTACTAAAATAATTTTGCTCACTAGTAATGTGTCATATATTATCTTCCAAAAATATGTCAAAGAAAAATTAATTTTTTTAGTTTAGGAAAATATTTGACGAATAATGATATCATCCATCTTCCATCTTCCATCTTCCATCTTCCATCTTCCATCTTCCATCTTCCATGTTCCATGTTCCATGTTCCATGTTCCATGTTCCATGTTCCATGTTCCATGTTCCATGTTCCATGTTCCATGTTCCATGTTCCATGTTCCATCTTCCATGTTCCATCTTCCATCTTCCATCTTCATGTAGACAACTCCAATTCCTTCAAATTCCATTCATGATTCTTGCATATCAACATCTTCTGATACCCATAGAGTCAATCCATACAAGGTGTCATGTGGAAAGAAACACTAGTAAAAAATCGACCTTTACCGACGGTTTTTTCCGAAGGTTTTATAAACCTCTCCTAAATACTCCCGAGAGGAATAAATCTTTTAGTATTAAAAATAGATTCCGAGAGGGGTGTAAAACCTTTGGTTTTACTAATTAGTACCGAAAGTTCTTTGTAGAACTTTCGGTTTTTACCTTCCCAAAAAATCAAAAATAATTCTAAGTGTTGGATGTGGGTTAATTGCGAAGGTTTTTACAAAAACCTTCGGTTTTGCAATCTTGGAGATTTTTAAATGCGAAGGTTATTCAAAGAACCTTCGGTTTTAACTTTTTTGAAATTCTCTTTTGCGATGGTTTTCCAAAAAACCTTCAGTTTTGACTCAATTAAAAATAATTCTAAGTTTGGTAATGGTTATTTCCGAAGGGTTTTTAATAAACCTTCGATTTTGACTAATATCAAAACCGAAAGTAATATGAAAACCTTCGGTATCTACCTCTATAAATACAAACTCTAACCATTCTCTTTTTCATTCCACTCTCTCCTTTCTCTCTCTTCCGCGCCGCAGCCGCCGCCTCCTCCACCGCCGCTTCTCTTCTTCTCTTCTCGCGATCAGGTTTGTTTCATTTGTTTTTTTTTTGTTGTTTATTATTAGATTTAGATTTCTTATAATGTAGTTTATATATATTATCTAGATTTAGGCTAGTTTAAATTATTTGTTTGTTTCATTGATTTAGATTTGTCTATACGTTATTGTTTAGATTAAATTTAGGTTAGTTTGTTAAATATATATGATTTTGTTAGATTTGTTATTTTGTTTGATTGAAGTTATATTAGATTTAGTTTACGGTTATTTTGTTTGATTAATATATATATACATATATCTGAAATGCATTTAGGATGGGTGATTCATGGAATAGTCTTCGGCGTACACCGGAGAAACTGTCTCGGTGTTACCAGAATTTGCTAGCACAAACAGAAATTGCGGCACGTGAGGAAGAGGTGAGACAGATGACGTTGGAAATGGAGCAAATCCGATTGAGGGATGCGGAAAGAGGCCGATTGCTGAGTGAAATTAAAGCGGACAGGGTTAAAATGGCCCAAAGATTAGAGAATCTCGGACAAGAACTTGGATTGTTGAGGAGTAGACTGAATCAACCACCCCCTCCTCCCCCCATCTAATAATCTCTAGATTATATTGTTTGATTAATTATGTGTTTTGTTTTCCGTACGAACGATAACATTTTTATGTGTTTTGTTTTAATAATTATGAATTATTATTATTATCTTTGGTTTGGTTTTAATATGTTAAATGAGTTATTTTATTTTTGTTTGCTTTTCACTTTTTTTTTTAAAAAACAGCATGGTCAAAACCGAACGTTTATTTGAAAACCTTCGGTTTTGACCCTTGGTTAAAAAGATCTGAAAATTTTCTAAGTATGGGGAAGGGTAAAAACGAAGGTTTATTTGAAAACCTTCGGTTTTGACCATTGGTTAAAAAAATCTGAAAATTTTCTAAGTATGGGGAAGGGTAAAAACCGAAGGTTTATTTGAAAACCTTCGGTTTTGACCCTTGGTTAAAAAAATCTGAAAATTTTCTAAGTATGGGGAAGGGTAAAAACCGAAGGTTTATTTGAAAACTTCCGGTTTTGTCCATTGTTTAAAAAAATAGAAATTTTTCTAAGTATGGGGAAGGGACAAAACCGAAGGTTTATTTGAAAACCTTCGGTTTTGTCCTTTGTTTAAAAAAATATGAAAATTTTTTAAGTATGGGAAAGGGTAAAAACCGAAGGTTTATTTGAAAACCTTCGGTTTTGACCCTTGGTTAAAAAAATCTGAAAATTTTCTAAGTATGGGGAAGGGTAAAAACTGAAGGTTTATTTGAAAACCTTCGGTCTTGACCCTTGGTTAAAAAAATCTGAAATTTTTCTAAGTATGGCGAAGGGTAAAAACAGAAAGTTTTACTATTAACTCTTGGAATTACTATTTCACAAATTGTTAAATTAATTGTTTTTTTTTGTTGTAATCTAGACTCCTAACTAATATTATCAAGTGTATGTTTTATTTGAAAATTTTAGATTGTGTTTAATGTTAAAGTGTTCAATAATGTGTTTGATCATATAGAGAAGTGTATATGAATGTTTATGTAGGATTATCCTATGTATTTGTGTAATGTTTGATCATATGGATTGGGAAATGTTTTAAGGATATCAAATGTGTTAAATTAATGTTGTTCAAGGTTATTACAAAGCGAGAAACCAATTAATTTAATAATTTGTCAAGTTGTAAAACCGAAAGTTAATTACCTTACTTTCGGAAATATTGATCAAAACCGAGAGTTTTATGATTAACTCTCGGAATTAAACAATTGATCAAAACCGAAAGTTAATCATAAAACTTTCGGTAATGAAACATCAAAACCGAGAGTTTTATGATTAACTCTCGGAATTAATTAATTGATCAAAACCGAAAGTTAATCATAAAACTTTCGGTAATGACCAATTAAAAAAACAAAACCCGCGACTTTCTTTCTTTCTTTCTTTCTTTCTTCTCTCCCCGATTCCTCTTTCGCGCCGCCCCGATTCCTTTTCCGCGCCGCCCCGCTTCTCTCTCCCCGACCGCTCGATTGAAGACGACGCCGGATTGAAGACGATGCCGCCACCAGCCTGCCGCTTGAAGACCTCGACGACGCTTGAAGAACTACTGAGTCACCGCGCCGCTTGAAGAATCGCACTGCCGCCGCGCCCGATTGGAATTCTGCCGCCGCCGCTGATTGGAGAATCGCCCAGCCGCCGCCCCACCGCCCACCACCTGCATCAAAGGTCAGTTTGATTTATATGTTTAGATTAAAGTTAGTTGTTGGTTAAATTTAGGGTTTGATTTAGGTTAGTTGATATAATTTTAGGTTAGTTGATTCATATAGTTTGATTTATCTAATTTGTTAGATATGATGATTATTTGGTTTGATTTGAGTTTGATTTAGGTTAGTTTTAGGTTTGATTTAGGTTAGATTTTGGTTTGATGAATTTGATTTTAGGTTTGATTTGAGTTTAGTTTGATTTGAGTTTTTATTTAGGTTTTATTTGAGTTTTATTTAGGTTTGATTTGAGTTTGGTATGAATGTATTTAATTTTAGGTTTGATTTGGATTTGGTATGAATGAATTTGATTTTAGGTTTGATTTGAGTTTGGTTTGATTTGAGTTTGATTTAGGTTTGATTTGAGTTTGGTATGAATGAATTTGATTTTAGGTTTGATTTGAGATTGGTTTGATTTGAGTTTGATTTATGTTCGATTTGAGTTTGGTGTGAATGAAATTGATTTTAGGTTTGATTTGAGATTGGTTTGATTTGAGTTTGATTTAGGTTTGATTTGAGATTGGTTTAATTTGAGTTTGATTTAGGTTTGATTTGAGTTGGGTATGAATGTATTTAATTTTAGGTTCAATTTGGATTTGGTAGGAATGAATTTGATTTTAGGTTTGATTTGAGTTTGGTTTGATTTGAGTTTGATTTAGGTTTGATTTGAGTTTGGTATGAATGTATTTGATTTTAGGTTTGATTTGGATTTTATATTAATTTTGATTAGTTTAAGTTCTTGTCATTAGGTTTGGATTAGGACCTTCATCCGCCCGCTGCCCGCCCGTCGATCTACATCCGCCGCTCTTTTCTTTCAAGGTTAGTTTAATTTTTGATTTATGTTAAATTTAGGTTTATGTATGTTAGATTTAGGTTAGATTTTGTCAGATTTATGTTAGATTTTCATGTCAGATTTAGGTTAGATTTAATTTTGATTTATGTTAGGTTTGATTTATGTTATATTTTGTTAGATTTAGGTTTGTGAATGAATTGATTATTGTTGATTTAGGTTTGAGTCATGTATTGAATGAATTGATTATTATTGTTTGTTTAGGTGAAATTTTAGTTAGAAAATGTTAGATTTAGGTTAGATTTAATTTTGATTTATGTTAGGTTTGTGAATGAATGGATTATTGTTGATGTAGGTTAGAGTCATTATTTGAATGAATTGATTATTATTGTTTGTTTAGGTGGAATTTTAGTTAGAAAATGTTAGATTTATGTTGATTTTGGGTTGGAAAATGTTAGATTATGTTGAATTTTTTTGGAATAATGATAGATTATGTAGCGATTATGTTACAATTATGTAAGCCTAATTATTTTAGACAAATTTAAGTAAATAATAATGCGGGTTGTTTTCCATTTTATTAAAAATATGGAAGTACCCGATAAAAGCTGGATGACCTTACGTCGAGATCATCCAGATTACGAGGAAGGTGTTGACAAATTCCTCGAGTATGCTGTTAGGAATACATCCCGAACAGTTTTATAATTCAAATAAAAGTTGGTATTAATTAATCTAACTTCATTTTTTATTTCAAATACAGAAAAAACAGTCGTACAAATATTATTAACAGGAAGAAGCTGAAATTCCCACATCGTACGGGAAGTAGACCGTTTGCACAAATTGAAGAAGAGTTGGAAGTACATTATTTGTAATAACTTAATCTAAAGATTGTTATTAATTATATAAATCATTTATTTCAACAGGCGATTGAAATGGGACGGGCACCGTCTGTCATTGAAGTATTCAAGAGGACCCGTACCCCAAAACCGAAAAAAGAAAACCCAACACCCGTCTCGGACGAACACGTGCAAGAGAAAATTGTAAGTGAATTGAATATGCCTAGTTTTTTATTATAGAAATGATACTTTATTTCAATTGTGCAGGTTGAGATGGAGGAGGTTGTTAGTAACGAACCTGGAATATCTGATTTTGAATTGACGGAGAGGGTGTTCGGACAACAAAAACACGGGGTAGTGTTCGGAATGGGATCAGGCGTACGGCCCACACACTTTCGTGAGGATCGTCGAAGTGGCAACAGTTCACAACGAAACAATGAGCGATTGTTAGAAGAGAATCAAATAATGAAGCTCAAGCTGGAGGAACTGGAGAAGAGGGACGAAGAAAGAATGCGCACAATTCAACAAATGCAAGCGGAAAAAGAAGAAACAAATGTGAGAATGGAGAGAGAGAAGTTAGAGATGAACGCAAGAATGGAGAAAATCGAATTGTTTATGAGGCAACAACCACCTCCCCCCCCCACAAGCTAAGGTTGTTTCGATTCAAAACATGTTTTCATTAGTAGTTGTCTCAATTTGAATTTATAACAGATTGTTCGGATTATTAGTTTGGTTGCAAATTTTGTAATGATAATGATCATTTAATGTGATCGTTTAATGTATGTGTCATTTCTTTTATTATTGATATATTAGTTTGGATGAACAAGTTTTGGTTGCGAGCAAAATAATCAGCACATTTTTAAAATTTGACAGGAAAAAATCGAAAGTAATATTGAAATCTTTCGGTTTTTCTACAAATGAAAAACCGAGAGTTTTCTATTAATCTTTCGGTTTTTCCATTTGAAGAAAACCGAGAGTTATTTAGAAAACTCTCGGTTTTCACCGTAGGAGTATAACCGAGAGTTTTCATATAATTCTCGTTTTTTCATTTGAAGAAAAACCAAAATATTTCAATATTACTTTCGATTTTTTCACCAGTGAAACACCGTGAATTCACTCACCATTAGACAAATTAGTTGTGATAGCAAAACTTTTACAACTTCACATCCCTTCTCAACATAGGCCACCTCATCTTTTATAGTATGCTTCTTTATATTAAATAGTCTTTTAAAGAAGTATACATTTCCCTTAGCTTTCAACATAGACATATAACTCTCATTGTCTTTACCTTTTTTCATGATGATGTTTACCGCTTGCAAATATGCATTTCCCATTGTAAATTTATCTATAATATTCCCTATCGGTTTGTTCTATGGACACCACCTCGTACTTCTTTTACCTCAAACTTATCACCATTCATACCAACAAGAATTACAACTCGACAACTTTTGGAAACCTCACACGAATTTGTCAAGAACCCTCCAAGATTCCAACAAACTCTTAAACTTTATCTCCTCTCGAACAACCTTGCTCTAACACCACTTGTTGGGATATTAGGAGATGAAGTATCCATTAATGCACTCATGAGTTTTCTATTGCCATATTCTTAACTCAATCAATTCTTAGGAAAAGCAAAGGAGTAGCCCCATTGTAAGTCTTTTGCACACTCTTTTTGAATTTGAATTTTGTTTTTTCTATTTAATTCCATGTAGGATTGATTTTCTTTAAGTTTGTTGTTTTGATAGATGTTTAGGGTTTTGTTTCTTATTTGTAAATACTATAACCTAATTAAAAAAACAGAAAACCTAAACATAATCTTTAGATCATCTCCAACCCACCTGCAAACCCATCTCCATAATAGGTTTTAGTTCTCCAACCCACCTGCAAACTCAACTGCATTTTGAGTTTTCCTGCAAATTCTCTCTCCTCCATACCCAAATTTGCAGGGACACTGTTCACATACTCAAAACTTTTCAAAACTTTCATTTTAGTCCTTTTAGTTTGTTTTTAATTAATTTACATAATTTATTTATATTTTAATTTGTTTATCTATTTTATTTATTTATATTTTAATTTATTTATATTTTACTTTATTTATATGTTTAATTCATGATAATTTTAATTTGTTTATATGATTAATTTATATTTAAATTTGTTTATATTTATATTTTATATTTTTTAAGTATTATAAATTTATAATAATAAACAATATTGTATAAATAATTGATTTATAATTAGAATTTAAAAGTAATTAATAAGTTGTTGTAAGTTATGGGTTCAATTTGTAATTTTAGATAAATATATATATATATAATATTGAAAAAATTAAAAATTATTATAAAAAGGAATATTCTGAGAATATTCTTTTGAGTTTGAGTTTGGGTTTTTGGGTTGGAGATGAATTACTGTTTGATGAGATGTTTACTGCATTTTGGGTTTGAGAATAAGTATTTGGGTTGGAGATGGCCTTAAAACCGAGAGTCCCCTATATACGTAAAATCCAATCAAAAGAGAGCTCACAGTCAATAAATATTTAAAAGACTTAAAAATAAATTTCATATGAGCTTAATATAACAATTTTATGTTTAAAATGTTTCTGTCAAGTCAAAATTTTAAATTAAAACATAAAATTATTACATGATTCACAAATAAGCTAAAATTGAAACCATTCCCGGTCATGTATAATGTGATGAACTTAAAAATAATATCGGCTTGGACTTGCATTATTTGTAATATGATTATGTTTAGCTCTGGAATTCTTAAAACTAAAATAAAAAGTCACTTGATTGAAGAAAAAACCTTTGAATTAAAAAAAAATCTCTCATTTGTACAGTTTGATTTTTTTAATATTTCATGAAGGATTAGAATTAAAAAATTTAGTTTATATAAATGTTTATTTACATGTTAATATCCATTTGGAAAGTTTTATGTAATTTGAGATCCATTTGGATCACCAAAACTTAATTGGGTTAGAACAACATGTATGTAGTTATAGCAACGCTTAGGACCCACATACTACACCTGATGCTGACCCAGGACCGAGAGGATGGACCTGATGCTGGTCACATTTCTGCACCTAATGCTTACCGATGACTGAGTGTCGAGGACTGAGACAATGACCAAAGACCGAGGACCAAACAGTAAGGACCGATGATCAAAGCTTGTTGCACCCAAAGACCGATGTTTTCCGCATCTGAGGATCCAGGACCAGAGCTCCTACAACCGTGGCTAACCCAAGACCGAGAGCTCTTACACCCGTGGTTAACCTAGGACCGAGAACTCATGCACTCGTGGCTAACCCATGACCAATGTTGTTTGCAGCACATGGGACCGCTGTTGTTGACCATGGACCGACGTTAGCTACACCTAAGGACCGAGGACCGACCGAGGGTGCATATTCCGATTGAGCTGTGTTCACACCTCGGCTAAAAATTAAGTTTTGGGACCGTTGAGGCTAACCATGGTCTTTATGCATATTTTTCATATATTGTGTCTTGTTTAGGCTTTAGGCTTTTATTTTGATTTTGTTGACTTTATTTTTATGAACGTTTGTGGCTTATGTGATCCTAAGCTAGCATATAAAATATTTTAAAATATTATAAAGCGTAATTAATTTAAAAAATGGCTAAAGTTAATTAGTAGGGACCTTAGGGGTTGTGGGACATAGTGCTAAAAAATCTTTTCCCACACGTAACCAAACTCCGAACTCATTTCTTTTAAATTTTCTATTTTTTTTTATAAATTATGTGACAACTCTCTAGTAATAAGAAAATTAAAATTGAAAAAAATTTAAAATATGCCTATGACTTACTTTCCATTAAATGGGAATGAGTATGATTGATAAAAGTGTAGTGTTTTGATTAAGAGTTTTAATCATTCTTATTATCATTTATTATCATTGATAACGTTTGGATTTATAAGAGAGAAGTTATAAATATAATTTTGTTATTAAAATTATGATTAATTTTAATTTTATTAAATTAAAAATATAAAATATTATTATTTTTATAACATAATTGTTTAAAATATATAAAATATTTAAGTGACATAATTTAATAAAATATAAACATCTAATATTTTTTCATATTAATTATATTTTTTCAAAATAAAAATACTTATAACAAAAAAAAAATATTGAATGTTTCAATTTTTTACTGATTATAAATAAATAATTATTTATTAAATATAAATAATATAAGACAAAGTCTTTCAAATATTATATACTTTAAATTAAATATAATATTTTATTTAATAATATATTATAACATGCTATAATTTTTTTAATAATAATTTTTATTAAAATATTTTATATTTAAGTTTTTAATATTTTTTTATATAAAATTGTTATTTTATTTTTAGTTTTATATTTTAATTAATTTATTTTAATTTTATTATTAATATATAATATTTAAAATTAATTATATAAAATTAATTATATAAAATTAATTTATTAATATTAGTTATTGTAATTATTACTAAAATTTTATTTTAAATGATTCTTTAATATTATTTAAATAATTGAAATTATTTATTTATAAATAAATAAAATTTATTATTATGCTAATTATAAAATAACGTATAATATAATTATAATATATATATATATGATATTATAATTTTAATTATAATTATAAGAGAGAAAATAGGAGAGTGGAGATAATGAGAGAGAAAATGTATATACGGAATGTGATTCATTCTTTCCAATTTAGAGAGGATTGGATGATTACTGAGTATTAGTGAATCAAATCAATATCCTGGAATCAAAACCACCAACCAAACATCTCATTTCATTCTCTTTCCCATTTCTGAGTAAAAAAACCACGTACCAAGCATGCCCTCAATCTATTCTAAATTTGTGGGGATAGTAAGTTATGAAATTGTACAAATGCTCATTCTTATAAACTTAAAATTTTTAAAATTTAAAAATAAATTCCCAATCACATATGACTTTTTCTAAAAACTCATTTTTAAAAAAAAAGAAATATAGATTGTCCAGAAAAAAAAATCAAATAGACGATCACAAGTTTAGTTGATGAAAATCAAAGACAACTTAATTTTCTCACACTTAAAAAATAACAATAAACATTCTAAGTTAAGATCATCATATCTATATATATATATATATATATATACTTGTTAAAGGGAAAATTGTTAAAAGAAACTAAGAAAGGACTTACAAGATGAGGATCATTATCATGATCTTAATTAACCTTTTTGATGAATAATTAATATAGCTATTAATTATACATTGAGGGCCATTCAACTTTTATCATTAACCATGTTTACACCCTCTCATTTATTTCAAAAACATCAACAAGTAGTTAGATAATGTATTGAGCTTATATTGGAAATTAGAATGCATATTTTATTATTTTTTCATAAGAATAATTTTTTAAGGTTAATAGGTTAATAAGTTGATAGAGATCATCAATCAACTTTCTTTTTAAACGGATTTATTTTATGGATAAATAACATTACTTCTCATAGTCCCGATCCCCTTAAATTTATTATCCAAGATCAGACACTTACTTTTTATTTATCCTAATGGGTTACCAATCAACTTATTGGATACGAATGTTTCAAAAATAACTTATACGATCTTTAAAGTTAAAAAAAAGTGTAAAAACTCAAAAATAAATGACACAATTATTTTATCTATACTATAAGAAACACATTAATCTTAGTCATACAAGTGACTATAAATGAGGAGAGAATAGAACACAATCTCATATAACCTCTTATAATACAATAAAGCAATTAGCCACAATATACAAATAGGGCCAATTGTTATTGTTGCAAGAGAATTGAGAAATCATTCACAAACATAGATTTTTACTATAAGAAACACACTATTCTTAATAATACAATTGGCTATAACAGAATATTCCATACACAAACATAAACTCATATCACATGATACTTCTCTTCTTTCTCCTTAGCACCTCAAGAACACTTTGAGCCGTACAATAAGCAATGGCTTGTACGGTTACCATAGGATTCACACCTAATGCGGTTGGAAAAACACTTGTGTCGCCCACATACAACCCTTCCATCTCCCATGTCTCTCCGGTTTGGCTCACGGCCGAGCACGACGGGTCAAGTCCCATGCGACAACTCCCCATCTGATGAGCCGAACATACCGGGCTCGAGAAACCCTTAACCGCTCTCAAACTCTCTTCCTTCACGAACCTTTCGAACTCGTGAGAGCTCGAGGTTTTCACGTTCAAAACCCTTCCATCCTTCTCATGGGTCCCAATCTCCTCAGCCCCAGCCGCAGCCAATATCCTCAATACCTTCTCTACTCCTATCCTTAGGCTCTCTTGATCCGAATCTTCTAAAGAATAACTTATGTTGCTAGGAGATGATATTGAACCGGAACTCTTATCCCTTAGAAGAGCAAACACATGGCCGGTCCTTGAAAACCGACACATTCGCATCTTGAAGTCGACTCCAGAGGTCCAAGGCATGAGGGCCGAGAACATACCTGGATGCAAAGCTGGAGTTTGTATCACACTCCCATATCCCGACTTGTTGAAATCCGCAACAACGGTAGACATGGCCGTCATTATCCCACCCTCGTAACTCCTCTTGGAAGGTTCAAACGTGTTTGAGTTTGAGTTTGGAAAATGACCCCACCCCATCACGACAGGGTGCAAATGTAAGTTCTTGCCAATTTGAGGGTTTTTCAAGCCACTCCTTTTAAGCAATGAAGGAGTATTAAGAGCTCCACATGCAACAATAGTCACCTTTGACTCCACCTTATATAGTTCTTTCACTCCATTGTACTTAAACTCAAAGACAACCCCACAAGCCTTACCTCTTTGCCATCCCTTATTTTGCTTCTTAACAACTCTTATAGCCTCCGACCGAGGAATGATTACACCATTGCCCGACCTGACTAAATCCACAAGCCAAGTCTCGGCGGTCCCCTTCTTTTTCCCATCCTTGCATCCGAGGCAACACCAACCGCAATAATGATCCACAACCGAATTTCGAGGGATATTCCTAACGGGATACCCTAATTCTTGACACCCTTTCCTTAGAATCGCGTTGTTAAACCCTTCGTTTTCAACACTAGATTGGACTCCCATTTTATCGCAAACAGTTTGGATGGCCTCCCTATATAATTTGCTTTCAAAAACTTCAAGACCATACTTATCACTCCATTCCTTCATCACATGTTGAGGAGTTGGGATCGAGGCCGACCAATTAACCGTTGATCCTCCACCAACCGTGGAACCGGCAAGAACCACCATTCCCATGTCATTGGTTGCTAGCAAACCATTTCCTTGGTACATTTGATCCATTGTGTTTCCTTCAAGAAGAGATAAACCATTCCTAGCGAAATACTTCCCTTTTTCAAGAACCACCACTTTGTAGCCCGCCTTAGCCAATATTCCTGCGATGACTCCCCCTCCCGAGCCCGAGCCCACCACAACCGCGTCACATTTGATGGTGAAAATCGGCGCGTTCTTGGTTTTGGGACTCGGGAAAGAGACGGGGAATCCTGTTCGACGGAGGGTTTCGGATACTATTTGGTGGGGTTGCTTAAGGTTTATGATGCCATTGTAAAGAGGTCCGAAGAGATCTTCTTTGTTAATTTGAGCTACTTCTTTTTCTTCTTCTTCTTCTAGAGGAGATATCATATTTGCTAATGTTGAGGCTGATTTCTTAGGTTTTTGAAACTTGGATTTGAATTCAGGGTCAGGTCCAGTGTAGCCTATTGCTTCCCATGATTGATTTACATCTTTCTCGTTCACCTATATGTAAATAAAAAAATTAGTGGAATATTATATATATATATATAAGTTTTTTCTTTCTAAATTATAATTTATTCTCTGAAAAAATTAGATCCGAGACTTCAACTTGTAGCTAATATAAGTTTAGTAATATAAAAAATAAAAACATTTTAAAATTTGTGAAATAATATATAAATAAGCATAAAAAATAAGTTAACAATAACCATAGAAAAAATAATAATATATATTTTAAATGATTAATGAATAATAAGAAAGGAGAATTAAACCACACAAATATTATATAAGAGACAAAAACATAAGAATAAAAATACAAACACGACACTTAATAGATTATCGAGTTAATAGAGCATATAAGATAATTTTATCTAACCAATCATGACATCATATTTTATGATTTAAATAATAATTATAAATTTTATATATTTGTTAATTTTATAAAAAAAAATCATAATAATTTTGACGTAAAAAATAATTATTACATAATAAATAAAGTAAAATTAAATACACAGTAATATGAGTTGGGTATAGTTGTGTTTTATGGAACTTTTATTTTTTTAATATTTTTACAAATAATATAATAATATATAATATTTTAACGCTAAAATTAAAAAAATGAAAACTTTACTTAGTTTTTTATTATTTTAAAGAGTTCAAAACTTAATAAAAATAATTATTTTTTAGGTGGTTATCTTGTAATTACGAGAGATTTTTATGGTGTATTAATTTAGAATTGATTTTAATAATTATCCGAAAAAAGTAATAAATTTATCGAAAATAATAAAAATTTAGACCATGAATCAAAAATTAATTTTTTCAATGAGATTCTGATAGTGCCACATCATTGATTAACTATTTTGTTTCTAGAAATTGATAATTTTTAATAATATGTCATTGAAAACAGTTAAATGTATTAACTAACTATTACATTAATTATTATTCTAGTTAGTAGTTAAAATGACTAATCCAATATACTTACTTAATGAGCTAAGTGGGGTTATCTGCATTAAACACAACTACTTAATTCACTAATGGGTCCCAATTTCATGACATATATTAATAGTCTGCTAATAGAAAATATATTGGACATGCATTTAGGGCTAGCTATATTCTACATATTTGTAACATTATTAATGCTAGCTAATATTAATATTTATTATTCATTATCTAAAAATAATTCCAATAATAGTAATTTGTTGTACATAGATAGCTCTTTTAAATAGGCTAATTCCCATTCTTTATCTAGAAAAAAAAAGATTTTTTTTTAGTATTATTCCTATAATAATAATTGTGGTTCATTTGTAGACCACACCCATAAAACCTAAAATCTGACAATACTGTCCTACAATTAGATTGGATATTGAAAATTTAATTTTCCAGATATACCTTATAAAAATGTAAGAAAATACTTTTCAAAAGGACATATTTTTCTCTACAATAAGTTTTTTTTTTTTCAAAATTAAAACAACAAATTAAATTATAACATGAATACATACCTGGGTGAAGTAAGTTAGTAGAATGAGAAACTTTAAGCTTTTGAAGAACATTCTAAGAAGGGGGATGTAGCTGTTTTCCCAGTTTAGCAAAATCTTCTCCCGGTTTTTTTGTGAGACTTGCGACAACCTTAGAAAGTACGGGAAACTTCTCGATAGACTGTGTCTTCCACAGAGAAAAAATGTGCCAATCCACGTCGAAAGCATCCATAAAGTAAATAACATAAGGTTCTTTTTCGGGTGATCCAACCGTCTCCTCATAATCTCCGCTACCTAATATACATCACACATAAAACAATGTTTTTAGGGTTGTTTTTTATAAAACAGTAAGACATATAGTCGAGAAGATCCTGACTTTGTGAATAAAGTTGAAAAAAAAACTTCATACAAAAAAATCAAATAGAGTTAAATTCTGGGTATTGAGGCACAAAATAAAAAAAAGAGTACCCACAAACCAAATGTAGACTGTTTAAATTCTTAATTTTAAGTAATTATTCATATAAAATATATTTAACCCTAAATATTATTATTTTTAAGTGAGGATTAACATTATAGTCTTGTTAATTGCATGTGACAAAAAAACTAAAACATTAAAAAATGAAAAAGAAAGTAATAATATTTGTAATCAGGGTCGGCCATAAGATAAGCCTACTAAGCTGATGGCCTATGGCAGACCAATTCGAGGAGCAACTCATCAATGTACACCTAGGCCGAAAGGTTAACCGAATTCGCCAAAAACAATATTTTTTAAACTTTATTATATATAATAGTTCAATCATTTATATATAAAAAATTTAATTTATATTTATGAAGTGAGAACAACTCATCAATATTTATTATATATATATAAGGTAGTAGAAGAATCTGGTCGCAACGATTTCTAACAAGTTAATCAATAATAAAATATTTGAAAGATGTAGAAACCCTTAGCTAAGTGGGTAGACTACAGTAACTCATGATGACAAGATGATGAACAAAAACATTGAAAAGATAATATGAACAAATGTAAGTTTAAAAAGAACATGTTAATTATTGGTTTAATTAATCATATTTCCTTTAAGAAACATTATAATACTTACTCGAAGTGGAGTTCCAACCATGGGAGCCGAGGTTTTGAAGAAAGAAACAACAGAATCGTCTAGGGTTTTGTTAGAAACGTCGATAGATGGCAAGAAAGCGTCGCATAAAGCGGTTAAAGACTCGATATGGCGGTCTGAGAGAGGTGTTTTTCGGGGGTGTAACTTGTGATCATCTTCTCCTCCGCCGGGTAAAATAATCCTTTGGGAATCAATACTTCCAATTTCAATTAAAACCGATGCATGATCTTTAACAAAATCTGAATGATCCATATTATTGACGTTCTTGATGATGATCAAAAGTACTGTACGTATGTATACAATGAAAGAGAAAGGGAGATTTCTTTGAAAATTGGTAGCTAGCAAATTTGAATAAATGGTGAGTAGTAAAGTGATCTTTTTATATACAATAAATCTTCAATGAGTTGCTGACAACATTAAATTTTTATGTTACAGATGGAGCTACCTACTCCATGCTAGCTAGCTTATTATCACTAATTTGCTTACTCAATTTCATTAATATTAATTTAAATTCTTATGACTAATTTTCATATTTAGATAGTTCATGTAATAAAAGTGAATTTAAAATACTAAAATATATTGTCTTAATTAGTTGAGGTGGATATATTTAGTTTATTACATTAATTACAATAATATATAATAAGAAATTTAAAAATCATATTGTTTGACTGTTCAACTTATAATATTAAAGCATGAGAATTCTCATGGTCACTCAACTACTAAAGTGGTTAAGTTATTTGTGTGACAACATACCATATTTGTCAGATGAAATAACTTGGGTTTTAATTTATTTATTTCTTAACTCAGAGCTTATTTTGGGATTAACCATATTAAGGATGTCAATTATATTTTTTCGATTTGAAATATTTCATTTGTGTGTTTTTTTTCGGTTTAACTGGTAGTTGATTGGAGATACGACTTCAATGGTATTTGTGTTATTCATTCGGATTCCGTCTCAAACATTATTAAATATATAAAATTACACGTGTATTTATTTATTCTTCATATTTTATAAGAGTTTTAAGTTTATATTTTTTTAATATTAAATTTCAATATATAATAATATATTTATATAAAAACATATAATTTTATCCTAATTTTTATAAGAGAATATAGTATAAATAATGTTTTGCGGAGATACTAGTAAAAAAAAGTTTCTGAAGTAGAACGGGACGAGGGACTGCAAAAGCACTCATCACCCCCATTAGTCATCGTTAATCCGAGTGTTATTAGTGAGAAAAAAAATCTAAATTGAATTTAAGGTGACAAATTAACCGACCGAGTAAAGTAAATTGTAAAAACAAATCAATTTGAATAAAAAATAACAAAAAATGAAGAACCTAATATTTTATATACATTATTTTTTATGTTAATGACTTTATATTTTATAACTGTATGAACTTGTATTATTATTTTTTTGCAAAAGAATGAACTTGTGGTATCATAATATTAATGAATTTTTGGTATTATTTTGTTTTAAGGGATGAATTTGTGGTATTATATTTATGATCTAATGTTAATGATCATGTGGTAATATTTCATTTACAAAAAGTATGAACTTGTGTTATTATATAGATTGTCTAATATTTTGCTTGTTTGGTAATTGAGTTTTATGTAGTTATATAATCTATAATTGTTGAGTTAAATTTTCAATTAGTTAAAATAATGAGTGTTTTTAATTTCTTTTTTTGATAATTTTCAATTTTTTTAATGAAAATACAATCAACTATACTAGTAGCCAAATATTTAACCAATTAATTGAACACATTAATTCTATTTACAAATACTAATTATATTTATATAAACGAATTCTAATGGTTATAGGTCCAAATAATTTTTAAAAATCAAATTAAATTAACACCCTTAATTTTACCTGTCATATTTGTTAACACATCTAATTTTATGATATTTATCAATATCCCAAAAAAAATTATATTTGTGATATTTGTATAATGAATCAATAAGCTTCTATTTTAAAAAGCAAAATTAAGTATTTGGTTTATATTCTTAGGTCTGGTGTGGATTTAAGTTTTACAAAAAAAGACCTAATTATTTACAAAGTAATAATTGTTGATGACTTTTAGTATGCAGGGATTTTTTAGTAAATGTTTTTAAATGGTATTAATATATAATAATAAAATAAAATATATTTTAATATTTTAATTAATAAATTTAATAATATAATAAATAAGAGAAATAAAAAGATAATATTTTTTGAATTAAACTATTTAAATAATCTAAACCTCACACACCCTCGCACTATTTTGGAAACTTATAGAAACTGAGAGAAAAATAAAAAGTATTTGGAATTTATTAGCTCCACTTATTAGAAAAAACAATTAAATAATATGATTGGCCGTACGTGTTAGTTTATAAAAGTAACACGTAAGTAACATTACAGCTTGATTTTTTTTTATGATTTTATGACAATTTAAAATTTAGTTGGGGTGTTGAAAGTTGAGACCTTTCTAAAATATTAATGAAAATTCATTCATTAATTTTTATTTTCTTATTTGAAAAAAACACTAGCCAACCAGAACCGACAAAACAACAATTTTTGTAGACATTTTTAGAAATATAATAACAATACTATTTTTTTTTAAAACATGTTTTATTTTAGAAAATTTAATGCGTTTTAATAAGAATTCAACTTAAAGTTTTTTTAGTATATTACGCAAACTCTTTTAACTTGAGATATCTTAATGAATTAACTAAATAATATTTATACTCCATAATAGAAACTAACAATAAATAATGTTGCTTGATAGTCAAGTTGATTTGAAAGAAAATAAATCAATTTAAAATTGGATTGGTGTATTGAGATATTCTTCATCAAAATTTATTGAAATATATAAGTTCTAACTGTCCTAGTGGTATTCCTACATGCATTAATTAGAAACTAACACGTAAGAAATGTCACATGTTAGGTTGAGTTAGAAGAAATTGAGATAATTAATTACATACATATATGGTTGGAAAGTTTAGACATTTCTTAAATTTAATGAATTAGTTGTTTTCACTTTGCAAGTATAATTATGCTTGTTGGCCAATACTAAAACACATTGCATGCCCACACACACTAAATTTAAATCAACATAATTCTCTATTGCCACCGATAATCAATTAAACATAATATTTGTATTATTATTTTATTTTATTGAATTTTTGTTACTCGGGAAATGATTGCTTTAATAAACTATCTTTGTTTGCAAAACTTATATTTTTTTTATTCTTTTTCTTTTTCCTTAATCATTTGGGTTAACTTTTTCTCTCTTCGAATATAATAGATAATACAAGAGAGAAAAAAATATCTTACGTACACAGAAAGAACTCCAATGAAAAATAAATCTCACTATATTACCCATATTCACATTTGGCATCATAAGGAAAGTTTGTAAAATCCTTACTAGAGTTGCTTATCCTTAATGAAAATAATTTTTCAACCATGCAATTAATCAAATAATGAAGAAAATCAATCGAAGAATCATTTTTTTCCTCTATAAGCAGTTAGTCAAGCCAAAATTTCGGATCTCCACGAAAAATGAAATATCTAAGTGACCCAAAATTATTGTTTCCAAACGGTACCAGTCCAGACCCTAATAATGATAAGAAACCAATTTTTTTCAAGGACTTCTTTGTTTTACAATTTTATTTTATAAATTTGAACCAAAATTTTGGAAGGACTCGTTTGCTTTATTAATTAACTTTTTAAATGAGATTGTAACTATTTTTTTAAATATATGAAGCTAACATTGACACCTTACAATTATCAATTCCACCTCCATTTTTTTTAAGGATTTTAAGTGAGAATCGAACCGTAACATTCGGTCTTCTTGTCACTCAAGTTACCTTAATGAGATAAAATGAGATGGTAACTATTAACCAAATAAATATTATGTTGGCTCGCTAATTTATCTAATTAGTGAAAATCTTTTTATAAAAAAATATGATGATAATAATAATAAAAAGAATGTATTTTTTAAAAAGTTATAGCATTAATTAATAGAATATTAAAGTTTTTATATTAGTATAAAACAAATTTGAACCCTATTTTGTTTTCAGGTACCGAGCAGATTTGGATTAAACACAACTTTTTGTTCCAAATTTACCCGACTCGTTTTGATCAAACCCGGTCGATTGAGGTCGGGTGGCATAGTACCCGACCGATGAATACCAGTTTTCATACTCTTTTTACAAATTATTTGTATTGTCTACGAGTCATTTCCTTATCATGACATTTGGCCTAGCTACAATTTCATTTAAACTATAATATATTGAAGCAACCTATTGATAAAAAAATCCTTCATAAATATCAATATTGATTTCCACGTCTCCATTACTAGGGAGAAGGGTTATCATTTTCTCTTTTTTTATTTGTGGTATACAGGATAGGGTACATACTTTGAAACAATGTAACCCCATTATTAGAATCCAACTTCTCTTCAATGACGCCTCCTTACTAGATTATATATATTCTAACTCAATAGCTAGCACTTATATAGACATTAATTAATTAATTAATTAATTAATTACAAAGAAATGAATAAATAGTATGACCAATTGGTTGATTTATAAGAAATTGAGACAACTATTTAATATTTGGTAGGTGTATTGAGTAATTTAATGGATAATTGCATGTCTAAAGTTTGATTATTTTTGCTCCACGTCTAAATATCTAGACATGCATTAATTAATGTATTTACTTTCTATAAAAAAAATCATAATTATTAATTGACTCAATAATTTATTTAATAAATGATCTTTTTTATTATCAAAAATTTAAAAGTTATTTGCAATTTAATTGTACACTAGTGAATAATTCATTTTAGGGACTATTGAATCTGGATTTTCTTTTAAAAAAACTCATAATAAAGTAGATTTTTTATGTGGGATTTCTGTGAAGTATTTTTAACACTTAATTATTGTCTTGATAATATAGACTATCACTTCATCTAAACAATTAAGTGTTAGCACAAAGAATAAAATCTAAAATAATTAAGTTGATTTAATTAATCATTGTTACTTATTATCACTTAATTATTAAAGTTCTAAAAAAATATGCTATAATTGTTTTTTCCCTCTTTAAGCTATAAAATTATTCAGATAATCTGATTAAACATAACTTTAACTCTAAAAATTAATTGACAAGTTGAAAATAGTAACATTAGTCTACATTTTTATCAAATTTTATATTTTTTCATTTATTTTCTTCAACATTTTTTTTTATTCTTAACAGATTCAACACTTAAATTTTAGTACTTTCATTTTCATTTTTTTTGTTGGTAGGGTGATAACTCAATGTCAAGGTGACATTTAAAAAATTAAGTACTTAAATCAGTTAATTGGTAGATTTTGTTCAAAATAATTTTGAATAACTTAACTCAGTTATTGTATAATTATACTGTAACGTCCTAAATTTAAGTATTTACTTGAGAAAATATACTATAAATACTCTGAGAAAATTACTAATAATCTTAAAATGTATTCATGAAGGTATTTATAGTCTATTAATATTATTCTTATAAGGAGTTTATATTTACGGTGATTATTTTCCTGTATGAGATATCACAATCTCCCTAATTTAGTCACGCGATCTCATTTGTAATCTTACTATCTCCGATTAGGACTCTAGAAGTGACTCACGTGACACTTTGTTCTCACAGTATTCAAGAGGTGTTGCACTATGAAACTTTGTTCCTAACATCGAGTCGACTCTAATATCATCTATAACGCTTTGAACCCGAGTATCGTTACCTGTGAAAAAAATTAGACTATAAATACCTCAGAACAAACCACTACGACACCACAACCCAAGCTCAAAAGTAACACATGAATGTATATATATTCTATTAGTCTCACTCTTAAAAAAAGTCTATATTTATTGTGATTTTTAATGTGAGACATCACAATCTCCATAACTTAGCCATGCGACGTCATCGTCACGATCCTATTCGTAGTCTTAGTCTTCCCCGGTTATGACTCTAGAAGTGACCCATGGTGACACTTTATTCCCGCGGGATTCAAGAGGTTTTCTTCATGACACTTCGTTCCTACTACCGGGTCGACTCTAATACCACCTGTAACGCCCCAAACTCGAGTACTGTTACCCATAAAGAAATACACTACAAATATCCCAGAACAAACCACTCAATCACCACAACCCAAACTCAAAAGGTACTCATACAAGTATCTATAGTCTCATGTGATTTTTCGACACGAGACATGACATATACAAAATACAATTTTAATCCCTGAGAATGATTAACTATGTCATTTCCAACATTACTTTCGCATCTTACTAAATCAACTTACATCTCAATCAAATATTTAAAATTAAATAATTTTTATCTGATTTATTCAATATTTATTTTTCCAACCCTTATCTAATTCAAAAATTAAAATTTAATATTGAACATTAACACTTACAAAAATGATAAGAAAATTAAAGAGAAGGGGAAGATCAAAGAAACAAGACAAGACAACTCATTGAATTATTGGCCTGTTTATAAGTTGTGAGATTAATTAGTAACAGCTAGCTATATTTGTATATAGTGGAAACCTGTATTTAAGAATTATGGTTATATGTCAATCATCATTTCATGGTCTAATTTTGTTGGACTCCACAACAACTATAACGGTTAAAGTCCTATCAATATTGATTATTTAATGTTAAGAAAAATAATATATTTTATGTATTATACATCTTTATTTTATTGCAATAAGTTATAGTAAGTGAACCGAAATACTAATCCTTAGCATACTTTAGGCGACGTATAAAATGACATTTACGACTGTTTATAAGTGTCGCTAATTAGATTACCTATGCTTAATTTAATGTCGCGAGAAGCAGGGGCAGGGTTGGTTAAGAATTTTATTGTTGGTAAAATTTAATTATGATTCGCTAAATTTATTTTTTGTTTGGAATTATTTTTAAACGGAATTTTTAACATTTTTATAGGATTTATGTAGATATTTTCGCATTTATTTTGGATTCCTAATAAAAATGATTGAGTTATATAAGTCTTCTCAAATAATGAGCGAACATAGAAGTGGTTGATGGTCTTCACGATATTATACTTAAAAAAGGCCATACTAAATAGTTTGAACAACCTAATTTTTTTTTTAAAAAGTCTTGTCTAAGAAATTAAGAGTTTTATATTCGATTCTTAATAAAAAAATAATAAATTGTTCTAATTAAAGTGGGTAGTTACGTCGACTACCGACTACGAGGTTGTCGTACTAATTTTCTCTAGCAATAAACTCTATTTTTTTTTTTAATGCAAATACTAGTTAAGAATTCAAATTTTAATACCCTAAGGAAATTTATATCCATTCCTTGAGAAAGTTGATAAGGTATCTTCTCATCTGACTTTTATGCTTGTGAACTTATATTAATATAACTTCACTTGTATTGTTACTATCTAAATTAAGACTCTTAAAATCTAAGTTTTCGAGTTTTCGAATTTTCGAATTTTATGATTTTAGAATAGACTAACAAGTCTCAATTAGTTAAACTATTTAACTCTGGCTATTTTAAACTTACTCTATTTTAAACTTTTTAGAATGATTTTACGACTTTATAAATAATTTTATTTTACGATTTTATACTATTTATTAGAAAAAAACTTTTATTTATAAATTATAAAAATTTATTATGTATTCAAATAAATAAGTTAGTTTAATTAATTATGTCAATATAATTTCTCTATGTTTTTTATTGATTTTTTATTTTTAATTAATTTTATATATTTTTTAAATGATTCATATATAAAATACACTCAATTATATAATAAATAATAATAATATATAACTACTTTTATGATTTTACGAATTTATAATTAGACTACGGTTTTAAGTAAGAACATCATTTTGAATGTCTTAATACGAATTATCCCAACTGTTTACAGGAAATTTGCTATGATGTGCGTCAATGAAACATTAAAACTTTTTAAAATTTTATCAATTTTTTGTTATATGAAACCCTAATCATGACTTTGACAAATGACCACTAAACCCATCTCCCCCTTCTCGAATGGCTTAATTTGGGTTCTTCAAAATGAAACATATTTGAAAAGTCAATGAATACTTTAATTGACGGTGTTCATGGAAATTGATATGAAATTTTGAAATTTAAATAATCAAACTCAGGATATGTATATAATTAATCTTGGCCAGCTATCAAAATATCAATCTTTATGTCATTAACCAATTTGTCAGCTTGAAATTAACAAGTTAGATTTGACTAAGTTGCCTGCATTTGATAATTGATGTTATGATCTGTTTCTGGTTCAATTAATTATAATTTGAAACATCTGTATGTTCAGATAAACTCTTTTTTTATAAACATAAGATGATGTTTTTTTATTATTAAATAGAACTCAATGAGCTATGCCCAATACTCAATTAACTTCGATAATAGAAGTCTCAAATATAATAGAGATAATAGATAATATTGTCTATTAATTAAGAGTTGATCTATATATAATGATGATTCTCGATGAATATATTATGGTTGAAGCTATTGTTTTGATCTATTCATCTGGGAATATATTTTTTTCACTTATGCTAAATAGTTGATTTATTTTGTTTTCAAATGGTTAGAATTTATAAGAGATCAAAGATCACGGGTTCAATTTTCATTTAAAATTTAAAACGTCTTAAATTGAAGTTAATATTATAACTTAAAACACCTAAAATTGAAGTAGAGATCTAACTACTAAGGTTATACGAAATTTCTTAATTGTACTTTTTGTTTTTTAAGGATAAAACACATTTAATTATTAAATTGTGAAGATCACAATTAGGAATAAATTAAAATCTGACGCTATTTTTCGGACTAAGTTGGGAATTGGTAATTGAATCGTGTTCGAGATCGGGGATAGAGAGTAAAATTGAAATAACCATCGGCTTTGGAGATAGGTAGTGGTTGATCATAATTGGTCTCAAAACTTAAACTTGATTCATACATAAAAATAGTTTTTATATATTAAAATTATCATATGAAATATCTAGAATTACCCTGTTTATTCTTTAATCCTAAGTTTAACCTAGCTTCCTTCATATTCCTTTTCTCTAGTTCTTATTCTAACTTGATAAGCTACATTAAAAGCAAGATTAAATAGATAAATACCATGATATCAGGTATTTCGAGGTAGTCGTTGGGGATGGATACCCGAATTATCGGAATGGAATGGAGATTGAATATGAGGCACTAGTCGGGGACGTGAGGGAATGAGTAATTATATTAAATTTGTATTGGGTCGGGTACAATATTACCCGACGTGTAGTGTACGTACCATTGACATTCCTAATCCAACTTAATATTGAAAACTTAAGAGAAAAATTATCCAACTGAAGTCATGATTTGTGTCTTTTTTTAAATAAAATTTTAAATAGTTAATATAATTAACTCCACTTTTTTGTATGAAACTTTTATATATCAATTTCCTTTAGTTAGGAAAAATGGACAACTTATTAAAAATGCTAGACAAGGGATGAATGATGATAGGATAAGATAAGACAATGTATTAAATAGCCAATAAATTAAATAACTCAGTATTGGAACAACCACCATTACATGTTCATGCTCCAAATAATTTAACATTTCATATTCTTTTTAATATCATAACTTAAAAATAATTAATTAATAATTGTGATCAATACAATGTAATCAATTTTTTTTAGAAAAATACATAATTGAGGAAATAAAGTAATTTAGAGGCTGGCCAAGTGGCTAGTAGTTGGAAGATAAATAACTAAATGTGGCCTTATCAAATATGATATTTATTGGCCCCATTATATCCAAGTCTTATTTTATGTCAATTAGATTACCACAAAAATTCCACAATAATCATATAAAGAAAATTTAAAGGAGTTTTTTTCACCTTTTGGAAAGTAGCTACATGATTGGTCTATTCTAAACTTAAGAAATATTTGATACTTGCAGTACTCTTTTCTAGTAAATATTATCGAATTCAAGATTAGGGATGTTGTCATCTAAGTATAAACAAAACAATAAACTTAGGTGTTGCCTATATCTAGACTTTCGTCATGGTTTCAACACAACTCCATTTGGAAACACTTTCTCGAGTTGAAACTATGTTTATTTTAAATGAGAAATCATAGATATATTTATTTGAAAATATGTGGTTATCAATTATTTCGATCGGATATTAATTTAGATAAAATAATGTTCTACAACATAATTTAATTAGACATATATTCATAAATTTGTTAAACATTTCTCGTTTAAACTCAAATCCATCTCCAAACGATGTTTCTGAATGGGAATTCTTCCGAACGAAACCCTATCATTGCAACTCAATCCGGAATCTCTCAATACTCGACACTAGCTCTAGTCTTCTCATCTCTACAGTTTTCCCTCTCAATCCCTCAAATAAACGTTTCTTAATTACATTAGAACATGAATCTCGACCACATTATAAACACTAATCTTATACCAAATAAAATAAAATTGATTGTTTTTCATTAATGATATTTAACCAAACTGCAAACTTATTAAAAAAAAGTGTTATTTTCATTAGAGTTGTATCTTTAAAAGGAAAAGTAATAATGGTGTGCATGCAATCTTCATTTCTTTAATGATTATCTAACAATTTATTTTCTAGGTAAGAAAATAAAAACAGACAAAATTCGACATGTTTTCTTCATCAATGTTAAATTTGTCCTACCAAAATAAATAGACTATTTGTTTCTTATCTAAGTCAAATTTATAGTTGGCAGCATCTTTTAATTTTGTCCAGCTATTTCTTTTGTGGCTAATGTTACCCAAGTGCCCACCTTTCGATCTTTTAAGGCTAGTTTGATTCAACTTATATATAATTTATTTGATAAACGATTTGATAGTATATGTTCGGCTTATTTGATTTGTTAACGTTGTATGTGTTTAATTTTAATTGTACACGACAACTTATTCGCAAAAACTAATGTAACATTCATGACTTATTTGTGTTTATAAGCCGAATCAAACCTTTAATGCATGAAACTGTTTAAAAATATGAATATATTCAACTATATTAACTATTCATTAATTAACCCACAATGTTAGCTTGTAGCATTCCTTTAAATATCTTTCCAAACATAATTCTCTAAATAAAATGGGCCATATATATGGTAACAGGGATTGTTAAATTATTCTAGAGAATAAATTATGGTACGCTGTAAAACACTATATAATTTGAACATCTTATACTAAATGTTTGGATTTAATTCCAGATTATCTCAAGTTGATAAAATATTAGTCCCGATATTATTAAAAATTTAAAACCTAATATAAATATCTCGGGTTATTTCGAAAGTCATTGATCTTATAATTATTATTGGGGTTTTGATTGTATAAAGAATTTTTACTTCACATATATATTTTTTACTTTAATTTTTTTGTAATGCTAACTAGATTATTTCATAAGTTCAAATCTGAAATAATAAAAATTTTTAAATAAAATTATTAATGAACAGGTACAATGTTTAGCGGCGTTTACAATAGCGACGAAGAAGCCAGCAAACATAGGAAAATGGTCAATATAATACTCTATGTTTAGCGACGTTTATTAAAGCTTATTTATTATTTAGTGACATTTTCTTTACTATTTGATAACTAGTTTTGTATTTGCGACATTTTTACTATTTTGCAGCTTGATTTAATATTTTATGGATTTCATCTAACAGTTCACTTTTATTTTTAATTACATAACAAATTCAGTAGCACAACATTACATTTGCATAAAAACAAGCACATTTTTTCATTATCATTATAAAGTATCGAATGAATTTCTTTTTTTCTCTTTTAAAAGATAAAAAAAATTCGTTAGTCAATCCTTTTGTACAGTTTGCATTATTTTGAAAAACTTATTTTGAGCTATCAAGTTAGAAGGGATGGCTGATTTTTTATGGTTTTTCTTTATTTCGTAAAAATGTCAATTTTTCGGTTAGCATCTTCTATGTTGGAATAATTGTTCTGTGTGCCCAAAGCGTTGCACAACCAAACTGTCATTACTCGAACCTCAAGAGCAAAAATGACATAACCAACCTTTATTTTAAGGATAAAACTCATTTGTTCTTTCACTAAATCGTAAAGATCATAACATAGTTAAAAATCATCAAAAAAAAATCTATTCAATTAAAATTATAAAATATGTTTGTCATAAATTATCGGGATGCTACTCAATCAACTTATAACAAATCATTAACATTTATGATTACCGAAAAAATCTAAAAACATACTCATAACCACACAAATCATCTCGCTCACCCGGTACCCAAGGACTCGATATTAACTTCCTTGTTTCATCTTCACCTTGACCTATTCAGATAATAGTTGACGTACATGTGAAGTTTAAATGCTTCAATTTTTAGTGTATGATTTAATATAAAATTGTATAGATGATTATCAACCAACTAAATTTAGGAAACTAAACTCTAAGGCCTTGTTTCGGATTAGGGTTATTATAATAACCTAGAAGGGTAAATGAATAATGATTTGTGATATTTTGAGGAAGTGGTAATATTTTTGGTAAAATTATTTAAATGGTATTAATATATAATAATAAAATAATAAATAATAATTTAAAATATAGGGTATTTTAGTATTTTAAGTAATGAATTAAGTGATATGATTAATGAGATGGGAGTGAAGCGATGTTTGAGTAGGTTATGTTATTTAAATAACCCAAACCAAACAAGGCTTGACATATTATATATAAAAAATGTCAAAAATTGGAGATTTTAATGATCTGGCCTCAGAAAGCAATAGTGTTGAAACAGAAAAAAATAAGTCAATATTAAAACAGTACAAAAAGAGGGTATTCGTCCCAAAATTGTAGTTCATAATCAAATGGAAGAGACTAGTTAATATAGACAGACAGATCTTCAAACATAGCTTCAGAGAAAAAGAATATGGATTGAAAAATGTGTTCACACATGTCTAGAAGAGCAATTATGGCCTGTTTGGTATGCTATTTTTCATTTGCCAAAAAACTTGTTTACTAAAATTTTGATATAATCTAAAATTTTATCGAATTCATTCAAATTTTTCATATAAACTATCTAAAAATAAAAATTTGAACAAAATCCCACTAGAAAATAAAAACTCCGCATACAATATAATTCGAAGAACACACTTTATATATGGGAATGGTTTAAATCGGTTAATGTAAAAGCTTTTAAATTAAACAAAAAAAAATGATTTCTCATTCCCGTGATTTATTTTTTGGATTGTATGGGACGAATGTAACGGAGATCCTTAGTCAACAAGTCTAGTATGATACACTTAATTATTATGTCGGTTTGTATTACATCAGCAAAAAGTTTAAAAATAGAAAATTAAGTAATTTCTCAACATTTTTTTTAATTTAATTTGAAAAAAATAATAATAAATACTTGTTTATCCTTATCGACAATGGAGAAGCATAATCATCCACGACGAAATAACACAATCATATACGTCAATTATTCACAAAATACTAGAGCTTAATTAACATCTCACTTTGTATTTTTTTTTTTAGAATTAATAAACCCCTTACAAGTCTATAAGTTTTTTTTAAAAGATAAGCAATATTAGTAATTAATCAATGGAGTAGTTGGAAGCTTGGTAGATATATTTAATTTTGAGATCATGTATTACCTAATATATATGACTCAAAAGGCATATTATATTAATATTAATATTATATTATATTTATATTTTATATATAAATTATTTAATACTGATTTTTGTCTGTATAAAGCTGAAATAAAGAATCAACTAGATGTTTCTCTGGGCTTTATATGTATGAAAAATAAAATGCAAGTTGTTTAGAAAAACATCCCGAAAAAAATATACTAAGAAATTTTTAAATAAAAATGTAAGGCTAGAATAGTGAGAAATCACTCATGGTTAAAACCAATTTTCCTTTCCGAGAAAATCAACGTAACTGAATCGACTCAAAACTATAACCATGATTGAATGCGGTAGAAAATTTTATAAATCGACATCAAGCGGTTCAATTGTAATTTTTTTATTTTACGTAACCGAATTGAATTTACCCATTATTTTTTGTTTACTTTATATTGTAGTCTTAAAAATAACTAGAAGATTATGAAAATTATTTCATGACTGATATTAATGTATTTGAGAGTAAAAGTTTGTTATTTTGTTTTCAAACTATATACAAGTGTGTAAATAAAACGATTAAACCAAGAAAATTAAACTAACTAAGACAAATTAAAGTCATGAGACAAGAGTTTTCTATATTAATCTAAAAAAAATATTCAAACCATGATACTCATGTTAAATTAAGTTTATAATAACTAAATAAATTAAAGTCGTCGTCATGCTAACTAATTTTTATTATTTTTAGAACTTTATTCTTGTAAACTTTATTAAATAAATAAAAAGTATAACTAACTAATCAAAAGGTTAACGTATTAAGGAACATCTTGGTGGTAGGTCTAATTATGGATATAAATTTTGTATAGCTGAGCTAATGTAGGTCCGATTAAATTGTAAAAATCGATTCATGAACTAAATTATCAGTAAATACATAAACAAATGATTAAATTTGATCTGTCTTACTAGATATCCACATTTTATTTATCAAATTGTAATAACGGATTCAATTTGGATAGGATATGATTTGAATAATCCAATTTAACATTTTTTTTTATCTAATTATTTAATTTTATTATAAAAAAATTATTATTAAATTTATAATGTTATAATTAATTTTGGTTATTTATAACAATATTTTATTTACTTACTAAAACCTCTCAATGTGTTAATTTTAAATATTTAAATAATTAAATAAAATTTGATAATAAAAAAATTATATTGAGGTGAAATATAATTTAAAAAAATAAATAAATTTTTGTTTTGATAATTTGGATAATCCTAATCTAATCTGAATTTAATTTATTCCAAACTCAACTTAACCCGATCCGATTTCAATCTAATCCAAAATTAGTATTTCGAATTCGATTCGAATTGAATTTTAGATTAATCAATCCAATGTTCACCCCTAATTTTGAGATTCATTTTATAATTTTATTTTATTTTTTAAGTATATTTCGTCTCTTTGAGTATGAACAGAATAATCCCTATTTTGTCCTTAAATTTCCTCCACAATCAATCCAATATTTTAATGTAACAAGCAGATATCTATATTTGGTTGTAGATCCAGACCCACATATTATAATAATGTAAATAAACAAAAGTATTTAATACAAATTTTTTGCTGTCTAATTAATTTATAGTTGAAGAAAGTGTCATCAACAGTATCAAATAGATTTTGCTTTTGAGCTATATATGGTGGTTGTTTGTTATGCCATTAAGTTCACTTTTTGATTTATTAAAAATGTACGACTTAAAAAGATTTTCTGTATCGAAAAATATCTAACAAATTTATTAATACATGTTTAATTAATTAAGTTATGTTTTACAAAATTATGTCAGGATTAATTCAATATCAGCATGAAAAAATTGTTACTTTGTTATGATTTTTATTATTTACTTTTAAAGAAAACAAATCATTAGGGCCTCCTTCTTTTTGAGTTATTTTAAACACTCGCACAAAATCAATTTTTCAATCAATTACTTCTTACTAATCACATCACTTATTTCATTAATTAAAATACTAAAATACCATCTATTTTAAATTATTAATTTTATTTTATTTATATATATTAATATGTTTTAACTCTTTTTTATCAAAAATAATCATTAGTTTCTTAAAATCATCACCATTATTCAATTTTTCTCTCTTGGTTTTTTAAAAAATTCATAATCGAACAAGGCCTAGGATTAAAAAAATTAAAAAAACAAATTGTTTCAATTTTTTTATACATTTTATTGCATTTTATTTTGGAAAGAAAGTTAATTTAGAAACTCTTTTCACATTATAATAATTAACTTAACTCGATAGGTTAATAGATATAACAAAATTTTGAATCTAGATATAACTCAATACTCAACATATAGATCGAATTTTTACAATGACCCTTTTATTTTAGAAATTAATATTTTTTTTATAAATTTGAACTTCATTTTTACATTACCTTATGTTTGCAAAATTTTGAATCTAGGTGATGCCCAATCTGTTCTGAAAAATTGGGTATGACCCCCCAAGTTATCGGTTCTCTTTTTAACCCGTTCAAATCAGTATAGTTAAAAGGCGATAATTATCATATCTCTATGGGAGAAAAAATATATGTATAAAAAATACGATAATAATTTTAAAGTGTTCTTTTTTTAATTTATAATTAGATAATTAAAATTGTCTTATAAAAAAAACCTAGAATGGTATGAATTTAAAAAAAAAAAAAATTGGGTACCAGAAAATTTTAGTTCATGATTTACCCGACCCGATAAGTACCGTTGCTTTGTCTAGTCTGTTATCCAGATGTCAAAACACATCATGCATTCATGCTCATCAAAATAAACAAAAGATCAAAATCTCATATCATTGTCTTTTTCTATGTTGAAACATAGTAAACATACATAGACAACTTTAACCTAGTTTTTACATTCAGTTAGTAAAGAAAGAAGATATAAACAACCAGAACAAAGCAAAACAGATGCTGCAAAACAAAACAAATCTGTAGCTGTATGTATGGCTGCTTTCTTGCTCTTTTCGAAAAATCCAATAAGAAGTAGCATCACTATTACATGTCCAAGTTTAGTCTTTAACTCATTCACGGTTTTAATTTGTAACCATTTAGGCTTTCCCTGGAAATTTCAATACAAAAACCCGCATTTTAAAAACATTAGATTCCAACTGATTTTCAAACAAAAATGTGAGAGCTTAACTAACAAACCTGTAACATGAAGAGACCAAAAAAGCTGGACCTGTAGTGCTTTTTTTCCTCGGATAGTGTATTTGCTACGTCGAGATTACTGATGAAAAGCTCGTAGAGACCCATACCAAAAACCAACATAACTGTTCCTAGAAGATAGACATCTAGAAAAAAAAACATAGATATGATAGTAACATACAAGAATGAGGTAAAATGATTGTTTTTTGTTTAGAGAAGTGAATGCCAAATAATAAGGAAAAATATCGAAATAAGGTGAAGTTTCTTCCTAATCTCAAGACCCCTGCAGAGACTTGAAAGGTTGTAAAGTACCCGCCTAGCGATCTAGGGTTTTTTTTTGCAAAGAAGAAATAAATAAGAGAGTGACCTAAACCTTCATCTTTCATAACTGCACATAATCCAAAACATCTAATACTATCAATTTCCTATACTAATTAGAACACTACACAACAAAGGCTTATTATTATAGCTTTGGAAGAAACATCTAAGAAGATAAGATAGCAAAAGTAAAGTGCAAATATGAGAAATGGATTAGCTTTAAATCTCACCAATGGCCTGGACCAAAGTGAAGATAACCTTCCCTCGGTTAACAAAGTAATCTTGGAAAGAAGAGTAAATATAATTGGATCCCTGGACGCCATAACAATGTTGTTAGTCCATTTCTCGATAAAAATATCATACATAATAGAGTAGATATATATTCATCTAATGTCTTTATTTGGAAGCAGCTTTAGAAGTTGTTTCAGATTATTATAGATGATGGTGATATATTCTCCTTTCTGTTTAAATCTTGTTTAATAGAAAGGAGATGTTCTTTTAGGTAGCTGAAAGTTTTTTTTATCTGTTAGGGTCAATTTTCTCGCAATTCTATTAATAATATTGCCCTAATTGGTTTTTCGCTAAAAAAACAGAAGCAGACTAAAAGCTAGCCAAATCAAGTGTCCTCATTGAAATTATTCATCTTGTTAAGGTCTCTTTCTCATGAAGCTATTATTTTAGTGCACACCAAATCTTGCATACTAAGTATAAAATGTCTAAATAGCAACCTTATAATAATGCCAAAGATTTGAACTCAATTCAATCATATAAGCAATTTGAAGAAAATTATGAGCATTAAAAGTCAGAACACACCTTAATAAAACAGAGGAAAGAGCCAACCAGAGAACCAAAAACAGCGAAAAGGGCGAAGAATCGGCACCCAAATATTGTCTGCAAAGGAACAATATTCCTCATTGACCCCCTTTTAGCATAGTGTATCACAAGCAAGAAGGAAACAAGAGTTTTAGCCCTTTGTCAATTAAACAAGTTTTTTATTAACCAGTGTTTATTCTTTGGAATAAGCTAGTATGAACCCCACAATAATGATCCATATTTCAACTTAAGGCATTCTAAGTATGAATCAAACCTAATACCTTTGATTTCTTACTCAAGACTCTTTCCAATTGAGAATGATGAACACATTTAATACCATTTGGATGTATTAACAATCGAGTTTGAAACCACATTTATGAAAATGATTGTCTATTTAAAGGAAAAACATCATTAAAACTATTAAATCTACATTAAACACATATATAGCAAATGAGATATATCGGATTCATAATGATGGAAAAAACGATTTAAACCAGCGAAAAAAACAAAAGAAGGTTGTTAAAGCAGCTTGAAAATGAGACATATCGGATTCATATTAAGGTTTAACTATAATGATTCACCTTAATAAACAGTATATATGCATATAATCTATGATCAAAGTTCAAAAGTTTTAATCAAACATCTAATCTATATATGTGATCATCACAATTATATAGTGTAGACCTGCGTAGTGTTCTAGTTTTAAGATATAGTAACAAAATTGAACAGAACAGAACAGAAGTAAGGGATGATGATTATATAAAAACCTTCTCAATATTCTCCTCCAAACCTTGTAAAGCTTTCGACGGTTCCGTCACCAAATTGGACCGAATATCTGGCAAAATTGCCGGAGAAGCTGAGTATAGAGGAGATAGAACGGAAGGCCGTGACCTCCGTGTCGAATCTGTGGGATATCTGAAGTCAGATTGCTTGATTTGGCAGATGTTATGCAGAAGAGGAGGAGATTTTCCGAGAATCAAAGGAATTGTTGATACGATTGGAGATAGCATGGTTTTGGTAACGGAGAAGCTCGATAAGAGGTAATGCATTATTCCGTCGAGGTGTATGAGTGAAGACTTGACCTGTTTTGGAGCTAAGAGTTGGAGAAAGAGGTTGAAGAGGAAGAGAAGAGTTATGAACGAAGTCCATGTGTTGATCTGTTCGAAATTGGATGGTCACCATTGCTAGTGACTGTGACTGTGAGCAGGTACAAGTGGCAGATGCGGAGAGGAAAAAAAAAGAAAAGTAAATACAATTTTATTTGAAAACAATTTATTGATTAATTATGGGCTAATTTGATTCGTTTATTTCAGTTACGTTTAGCTTGAGGAGTATGTTTGATATAGCTTATTAATCCAGCTTATTTATTTTTAATATTTATAATATATTATTTAATAATTAATATTATATATATATATATATATATTTAATAATTTAATTTTAAATATTAATAAATGATTTAATTAAAAAATAATATATATTTGAAAATAAATTATATTAATAAATTATTTTTTATAATTTTATTATTAATATATAATTTTAATTATTAATAAATGACTTAAATTAAAAAATAATATATTTTAAAATAAATGATATGAATATATTAATTTTTATAAATATATAATTTTAAATATATTTAATATATATATATATATATAAATATTTAATAATATTTTTTTCACATTTTCACACTTCTATTTATGATCCGATCTTTCAATTGTCAATTTATTTTTGTGCTCTCACATTTTTATTTTTAGTATTATCATTCATTTCGAGATTCATCTAAATTGTAATTAGTATTTTAGATAGTTAATTAAGGTTAGTTTGATTTCTAAAATTATAATTATAAATAAAAAAGATCAGAGTTTATTTATATTTTATATTTTATTTAATTATTTTATATATTAAGATACATATATTATAAATAATAAATAAAAATATATTTAAATATATATTTTTTATTATAATAATTTATATAAAAATATTATAAATATATGAAATAGATGAGAGAGAATGAATAAAATGATTAGAAATAGATTAAATAAATGAGAGAATGAATAAAATGATTAAAAATAAATAAAAGAGATGAAAAAGAATGAATAAAAAAATATTTAAAAATGATGAGAGAGAAAAACGTGAGATTATAATCTTAAAGGTAGAGAGAAATTTGAGTTTAAACGCAAAAGTGTGTTTGAAAATAATTTTTTTGCATAAACTTATTACGCAAAATTACTATATTAGCTTATTACGCATACGCCCATACACGACTTATTAACGCTGAATCAAACGAGACCTATACAAAAATTTAAAATTATGTTATATATATATATATAATTTTTTTTTAATGTTAGATTGTGTATTATTTGGGTAATTGAGATTTTAAACATTTTTTTAAATCTTATTATTTAGACTTTTTTTTAGTCTTAAAGTTATATTCGTATGGGGTATGTTTTAAAGATTTTAAACGCAGTTAATTTATTATATACGTGGTATTTATAAATAAATAAAATATTAATGTCACTAATTTAACTATTAATTTTAAGAAAGGAAGAGTTTTGACTACCAAATTTTAAAAAATAAGTAATCAAAACTAATTACCCCGTTAGTTGACCGGGGATGAAACGGGATGGTATTTATGTCCAAATCGTGGTGAGATAAGAGGGAGTCGGGGACATAAATACCATCACCGCTCCTAGTGGCGGACCCAGAAATATTTTCTCGGAGGGGCCCAATACATAGTAACGTAGCATTTTTTGGCGATCAAATAAATGCATTTTCTAATTAAAATTTTACTCGGTAATTACATAAAAATACCAACAAACACAATTATAAAATACTAATAAGCACAATTACTAAATTATTCTTGTCCATGAGTCGGTATAAAAGAAGACAAATTTATTCTACGAGATTCCATTTGTTGAAAATATTGCAATATTGACTCATTTTGAATTGTTGAGAAAATATCTTTCTCAACATATACAACTAAACTATCATCTATCCATTCATCTCCCATTCGATTACGCAAATCAGTCTTCACGGTCTTTATTGCAGAAAAAACTCTTTCAACGGATGCAGTTGCAACTGGTAAAACTAAAGTCAACTCTATCAATCGATAAACCAATGGAAAAACTATATGTTTTTCTGTTGCAACCAATTTCTGAGCAAGAATTCTCAAGTCTTCAATTGAAGAAAATTGAGGAGCATCCCGTAAATTAAAAAAGTAAGCCCGAAATTGTTGTTCCAAAAATAAATAATCACTGCATGTGAAATCTTCGGGATAAAGTTTAGCAAGACGAATGATTTTACGAATATCAAATTAAGAGAATGAATTTCTGGGATGAAGACATGATATGCAGCCAAATAATTCTGTATTAACTTCTGAAAAACGATTATTCATTTCTTGCATAATCAAGTCAACAACCTAACATTAAATAATAAATATTAACTATTAATAGATAAGAAATAATTTTTATTATACTTGACAAAGTATTTTCACACGATAATGATGAAGATTAGTGATGAGTTCCCCTCTTCCTCTCCGCCTATCATTGTTATCAATTATCATATGCTCATTCATATCAAGTATCGAGATCGAGTGTAATTGACAAAAACTGTTAACTTGGTCCAAAATATCATGCCATCCATCTTCTCTAAATTTTTGTAATTGATTTTTCGAACTCGCAATCAATGACATGACTTGAACTATATTTTAATCTCCTCTTTGTAGGTAAAGTGACAACTCACTTGTAATTCCCAATAAATTTTTCATCAAATGCAACACAAAAACAAATTCATAAAACACTAACTATATAAAAAAAAATATGAAAATCTAATTTAATAGATTTCAGCTTAATTTTATGAGAATATAAAAAAAATAAAAAATATAAATAAGAACAAAAATAAAAAAACGTGATAAACACATATTATCAAGTGAATAAACACTCGAGATACCGAACCAAAACATGTAACTATTTTAACTTGTTTATTAATATTAATTTATATTTTCTTATAAATTTTTGAAATAATTTAAAATTAAGAAATATAAAATATTATTATTTTAATTTTTATATTTTATCCTTATAAGTAATTTGTATTATTAATTATATTGAAATAAATAAAAAATAATGTATAATTATTATATAATTTTAAAATAAATAATATTATTATATGATTTATATAATTTTATATATAATTTTTTATACTTTATTTATATAAATAAATCTTATTTATATATTAATTAAAAAATTTGTATTATTATAAAAATTTGTATATTAGAAAATATTGTTAGTATAAAATAAAATATTAATAATAATTATTTTAATAAAATTATATTTAAAATTAAAATAATATAATTATGAATTAGTTTATAGATAAATTATATAGATATAAATTATATTAGTTTTTATTATATTTTAAAATATAATAAATAAAAATTGAATGACCGTTACAAGTCTAACTTGACTAAGAGTTATATATATATATATATATATATATATATATATATATATATATATATATATATATATATATATATATTTTTTTTTTTTTTTTTATTATTTTAATGTTGGGGAGGCTCGGGCCTCTTGTAGGTCCGTCACTGACCGCTCCATCCTGATCAACTACCGGTCAAACCGTTGAAAAATCGTTCCAAACAGTACAATTCGGTTCGATTACCGCGAGACAATTTTAAATTGTTATCTTTAGTACCAAATTCGCAAGTCTTTATAACTATAATTTTAACTTTCATTCAAGGCGTTTTAATATTATTTGTTTAAACTAATTATTAGTTTGTTTAATGGTGATTCGTTATTTAAAATTTTGTTACTTTTATAAAAATATATTATTTAATAAAAAATAATTGATTGAATTATTATAATATTTTTATATTTAAATTTTATTAAAATAAGATAATATATTTTAATATTTTGATTAATAAATTAAACGATTACCTCATTTAAAAGAAATATGACATGATATATAAATTGTTGATTAAAAAACATCAATATCAAACAAGCTCAAATTGTCACATTCAAAAATTTCACTTCTATCGACTGAGAATCTTCGGTCTTGGAGGATATTTAGGACCGAGGATATTGGAACCTAGGACCGAATGATCCGACCGATGATCCTGCAGATTAGGAATTATCAGGCAAGTAACTTTTCTATAGTGTTTTTTAAACCCACACAATGCTATTTATTCATGTATTTTATATAAATGATGCATACTGTTTTCAAAGCATGTTTTCATTGCATGTTTATGGTTTCTAAAGAAGAATGATTTTATAGAAGGGTCATGGAATCAAAGTGATAATGATGAAAGAATTGACGTATATGGGAGGATGGCTACCAAGATAAGCTTTGGTAGTCCGATTCCAAAACATGGTTGACGAATTGACGAATATGGATTCCTTACCTTGAAGATCAGCTCTCAAGGTCTAGGGTCCCAGTATGTGCTCAAGATGTAACTGTACATTTGCTAATGATGATATACCCTTAAAAACCCTCATAAATGCAATGTAGAATAAATGTCTTTTATGTATTCCTTTAAATGTTTGTTGGGTCTATTGACTCACTATGCTTGTGTGGTGTAGAAACTCAGCCACAATTTTTAAATGATAGGTAAAGGGAGACTTGGAGTGGAGAGCATGGTGTAGGAGATGCGTGTGGAAGGAGGGACCGCGACTGTACGACCGACTTTTAAAGCACAATTTTAATAGTCATGTTAAAAAGGCATCCTAGCTCTTTTGCATATATATGACCGAATTTACGTTGAATTAGGGGTAGGAAATTAGAATTTTATGACGTTACACAAATAACTTAAGTAATTTTAATAATAAAAAAAAACTATTATTATTCTGTGTCTAAACTCATAATCAGTAATATTCAAAATGATATCTCATTAATTAATTCCCAAAAAGAAAAAAGTAAAGGTCATATTAGTTTTCTTTTAAAATAAATTCTGATTTTTTTTACAAGCATATTAATAAAATGATAGGATTGAACCTGAATTAGAATGTATTTTTTTAAGGGAGATCTATTTTTTTTTGTTCTAAAGGTGAGTTATCCTTTAAAATTGATGTATTTAAAAAAAATAAGTGTGGGGTCATATACATTTTTTATATAAACTTTTTATACTTTTAATTAAAGGATGGCTTACCTTGTGGCACATAAAAGAGAAAATTCCCCCGTTTTCTAGCTAAATTGATGAGATGTGTTGTAGAATATAGGAATGGGATAAACCAGTGTGGCGAAGTGAAGATATCGGTTTATCCGAATGGAAGTTAGAGGCTGAATGGAAGTTAGAGGTCGGTTAGATTCAAATATTAATTTGTAATCCATTCGAAATTTTGTATCAAACTCATAGTTTTATAGTTTGAAGGACTTCATGTGTCATTTCTTATTTGAGTTTGATTTCACAATTTCTATATTGAAAACAACCAAATGAATCGGGAAATTTGATCAAATGACCCTTAAAGGAGGGTCATTTTTATATTTAACCTTATAAAATTCCATTTTTATTTTTAATCTTTTTATAAAAAAAAAAATCAATTTTACCCTTAATAACCTTTTTCCTTTTTTTCTTTTTTTTTTCTTTTCCTTTTCCTTTTTCCCCCATTTCTTTCTTCCCGTTTTCCTCTTCCCCTTCACTTTCCACCCGCGACTGTTCCCCTCCCCCGCGACCATTGCCCGCCGACTGCCTATCTTCCGGTCCCATTCTTCTTGTCGAGCAGCCGGACGATCGCCAAGCACCAGCCGGACGTTCTTCCTTTCTCGTTCTCGTTCTCGTTCTAATCATTCACGGACTGAGGTTAGTTCTCCTTATAATTTGGGAAACCCGCTGATTTTAATGAGTATGAAGTTTAGTTTAGTTTAATTTAAGGATCGCTGTTTTAGAATAATCTGAATGGTTGATTTAGAATAATCTGAATGGGGCGAGGATCGTGAGGGTTGAGCGTGGGGTAGTGTGTGTGCTTGGGCGTGGGGTAGTGTGTGTGCTTGGGCGTGGGGTAGTGTGTGGGCTTGAGCGTGGATCGTGGGGATTGGGCGTAGGCTTGGGCGTGGGGTAGTGTGTGGGCTTGAGCGTGGATCGTGGGGATTGGGCGTAGGCTTGGGCGTGGGTTGGGGCGTGGGCTTCGGTGTGGGGCGTGGGCTTGGGCGTGGGGAAATTTCTCAAGCGAAGAAATTTGAGATTTTGCAATAGCAAACCGGATCGAACGAATTCACAAAGACGCGTGGATAGGGTTCCAGTCCTGGAGAGTTACAGCACAAAAGATATTTATTTGAATCACATGTTGAAAGAGATTTAGAAATCTATTAACAATTTCTTGTGTATTGACAGGCATCTTTGTCTAAGACAGCTGAAACTGCATTTTTAGATGTGATCCAAGCTGTCTTTGACTAATTTCTAAAAGTGCAGTTTCAGCTGTCTTAGACAAAGATGCCTTGTCAATACACAAAAAATCGTTAATAGATTTCTAAATCTTTCAACATGTGATTCAAATAAATATCTTTTGTGTTGTAACTCTCCAGGACTGGAACCCTATCCATGCGTCTTTGTGAATTCGATCGATACGGTTTGCTATTGCAAAATCTCAAATTTCTTCGCTTGGGAAATTTCCCCACGCCCAAGCCCACGCCCAAGCCTACGCCCCACGCCCCAGTCCACGCCCAAGCCTACGCCCAATCCCCACGATCCACGCTCAAGCCCACACACTACCCCACACACTCACCCCTCGCCCCAAGTCCACGCACTCACCCCACGCCCAAGCCCACGCACTCACCCCACGCCCAAGCCCACGCACTACCCCACGCCTCACGCTCAACCCTCACGATCCTCGCCCCATTCAGATTATTCTAAAACCAACCATTCAGATTATTCTAAAACAGCGATCCCTAAATTAAACTAAACTTCATACTCATTAAAATAAGCGGGTTTTTCAAATCAGAAGGAGAACTAACCTCAGTCCGTGAATGATTAGAACGAGAACGAGAAAGGAAGAACGTCCGACTGCTCGGCAGGAAGAATGGGACCGGAAGATAGGCAGTCGGCGGACAATGGTCGCGGGGGAGGGGAACAGTCGCGGGTGGAAAGTGAAGGAGAAGAGAAAAACAGGAAGAAAGAAATGGGGGAAAAGAAAAAGGAAGAGAGAAAAAGAAAAAAGTTATTAAGGGTAAAATTGAAAATTAAAAAAAAGGGTTAAAAATAAAAATGGGATTTTGTAAGGTTAAAAAATTTCCCAAAATCATGATAAAGTACCAAGAATTATGGCCCATGCAAAAAAATAAAAAATAAAAATTTTGGAAAAAATTATACTAAATTACAGTGGAACAAAATATATTTATAGCGAATGAGAATCATTTTCAGTCTTCAATAATAGATTATACATATCACCACCATATACATTTAATAATTTATCCTATTTATCTATTTATTTTATTATTAAAAAATATTTAATAACTTATATCTCTTCAATTTTTTATTCTTAAATTTTAATAAATAATTTTTTAAATAATTAATATATTAATATGTTCTTAAATATATATATATTATTATTATTAACAAACTTAATATATATATATATATATATATAAATAAAGAAAGTGAAAAAAATATTTATTTCTTGTTGTTGTGCTCAATAATTTATTCTCTTATTAATTAAATAATTAATTTTCAATAATAAAAATAATTCGAATTAAAATAAATAATGATTAATTGTAGTATATTTAATTAAAAATATTTACTCATTAATAGGTAGAAAGCGAGAAATTATTAATAAAAATAATATTTAATAGAGAGAAAATTAAATTTTTTAAATTTTATATAACTTTTTTATAATATAAAATATATTAATATAATTGAGGAAACATAAATTAATTAATTAATTTATAATATATATATATATTAATTAATAATAATATATTTTTAAAACTTTTGATAAATTTATACCCCTTAAAACACTTTAAACAACTTTCATAATTTTGTTTTAACTTACTTTATTCTATATAGAGATATTAGCATAACATTTTAATCAAAGTGTTTAGAGCTTTATTCAACTGAAAGAATGAGAATAGGAAATAGATGGATAAATGTATGGAATAAGAATATATATGAAATTATTAATTAATTTCATTTTCATTAGTAAGGTTTGAATATTTGCATTTTTATTATATTATATTTAATTAAAAATATAAAATATTATTTTTTTATATTATAATTGTTTAAAATATATAAAATATTTAAGTATAATATTTTATCATACTAATTATATATATATATATATATATATATATATATTTAAAATACTTATAAAATAATAGTTATAAAATAATAGTTGAATGATTTAATTTTTTTTTATAATTATAAATAAAAAATTATTTAAGATAAAATCTTTAATATATTATATATTAATAATTGATCAAATTAAATATAATATTTTACTTAATAACTAGTATAATTTTTTTTAATAGAATTTTTTATTAAAATATTTCATATTTATCATTTTAAATATTTTTTTATAAAAATTATTATTTTATTTTTAAATTTTAAATTAATTTATTATAATTTTATTATTAATATATAATATTTAAAATTAATTATATAAAAATGTTTATATTATTATAAGTTATTGCAATTATTATTAAAATTATATTTTATTAATATTATTTAAATAATTAAAATAATTTCTTTCAATAAATATAAAAAAATATTATTATTTTAATTATAAAAGAACGTCTATTATAATTATAATATATATATATATATTATAATTATAATTATGATCATGAGAGAACATAAAAAAATGGACATAAAAGAAAATACAACACACAAAAAAATGAATATGAAAAAAAAATATAACACGAATGAAATTCATTCCTCCTAATTTAGAGATTATTCTTCATTATCTCAAATCAATATTACTAAATGATTCATTTTCTAAAAATCATGTACAACATGCCTTATATTTCTTAATAAAAGTTCACCCACTTATTTTAAACTCTATCCATTTAAATTATCTTGAATTATACCTATTTTATTTTCTAAATAGTCTATAAAATATTATAAAAATAGAGTAGTTTAATCACAATAATGAAATATAGTATGATATAATATTCATAAAATTTAATCAAAGAAAAAACAAAGACTTATGTTGAACTATTTTTTATGTTAATGACTATAGAGGGATCATTATATCTTATAAAAAATTGTTTATTTACTTTAATTATACATATTTTTTCTTTATTTAAACAAGAGTTTAAATGATTAAATATAATAAAATATTTTATTCTCACATCAACTTTCAAATTGAATCTCACTTCTTTCTAATTTTTAAATTAATTTATTTTTTGAATATTGATTTTTATTTTAAAATTAAATTTCATTTTCATTTTATCCCTCTACTATAGTATTCACACGATTCTCTCTCCACTATCTCCATTTACTCCTCTCCACTCTCCCCATTTACTCCTCTCATTCTCTATTCTTTTTCTCAATCATGTAGTTTTCTCCATTCTTTTTCTATAGTTTCTGTTCCTCATTTGTTACTCAGGTCAGTATTGAGAATAATTTTTGTTGTTTTTATTTTTGAAATAATGTTATACATAAATTTATAATTGTTTAACTTATCGAAAAAAAGAAAATTGTTCGTGAACTTTAATTATTATAGTTAGCTTGTGAACATTAAAATTTAAAATCTTAACATGTCATTTTGATTTATAATAAGAAATACAGGCATGAAAATTGATTAAAAATACAATTTTAGATCAAATTATTACTATCTTGATTTTCTCTTGTTTGAGTGGATATATATAAATTGTTAGTCTATTTGAATATGATGTTATTTAAAAACAATTAAGGGTAATGAATTTCCTTTGAAAGGTATTGTTCTTATTTAGAAGTTAAAATAGGTTAACTTAATTTATAACTAAACTGGTTTTGTTTGTGCAAACTAGACATGGTGTAGGTAAAAATAGAGCGACAGAGTTCAGAGCTGCTGAAGATATATCTGATGCAAGTATGGATCCTAGTTGGCAGAAGAAGGCGACCTTGAGTTCTTCATCGGAGGGTGAAGATGAATCAGTTGTTGTCTCCCACTCGTCAGGCTCACATAGAACTTCATCAAACAACAAATCATTCAAGAAAAAAGGAAATAAACTTTTATCGAAAAAGAAAAGTTTACAAAAGAAAAAACAATCAGAAACCTTTCAACAAAGGATTGACTCTACGTTGGACAATCTTAGTTCCAAATTTGAGTCAATTTGTGACCAAATGGCATCACAATATACTAGTGTTGCAAATGCTTTGATTCCCGAATCTAAATCTAAATTTTTAAGTGCGGCAAAGATGCGAGATATTATTGATGAATTTATTAGCATTGATATACCTCAAATGGATATTGGTAAAGCTGTTGAAATTTGCTACAAGGACCCTGTGAAAGTGAAAGTTGTATTCGCGTTGCCAAGTCAATTGAGACGATCCTATGTACTTGGGTTTGTTCATCAATCTTTGAATCCATGAACTATGTAGGTTAGTTTTTGTTTGTTGGCTTTTGGGCATAATTAATTACAACATGTAATTGCTGGTTTATTTTTAAAAAATAGTTGATAGTATCAAAGTCAATTCTAGCTTTTGGTTGTATTTAAGTATTTTCAATTTAATTTATTTTTTTATATTTAAGAAAAGAAAAGAAGAACATTTGATCTACTAGTTGAGAAGATTCTTGTTTTTGTTAGAATGAATTAAATAAATTAATAGATAGAACAATATTTATAAAAAACAGATATATGACTTGATATTTACTCATTGCTTTATTTTTATTTTTTTGTATGTAACTCAAAAAATGTTTAAAATCAACTACGAAAATATAGTGATAAATTAAAGTCAAAATAACTTTATTCAAATAAAAACATTATAATTTATATTATAAACAAACTAAACATTATTTCAACAATCTCATGTGGTAAGGTATGGTGGCACTACTTTTAAATCCAAAAATTGCAAATTTAAAAGTGAGTATTATAAATATTTGAGAGATCGATGTTAAAAAATGCATTCTTGAATACAATATATGGTGGCACTACTTTTAAATAAGGGATAAGAGGCATGTGAAAGTGTGAGGTCGAAATTATTGATTAGTTGACGAGCATTTGAAAGTGTGAGGTCATGAGATTGAGGTCTAGTGGTGGGTGATTTGTCAACCGAGTGGATAAAAGAGGCATATGAAAAAGTGGGAGTCAAAAGATGATGGTCAGTTAATTGGGGGTTAATGGTTGGTTTGACGAGGTGTGTGATCAATTGGTATTGGTTGTTGAAATTGAGGTAAAAGAGGTCGTCTAAAATTGGTGGGTTGTTTGCCGATGGATAAATAGGCATCTAAGGGGATAAAAATGCATATGAAAAAGTGTGAGTCATAAGATGAGGATGGTCAATTGAGAGATTAGTGGTTGGTTTGATGAGGGATAAGATGTGTGTGATTGATTGAAATTGGTTGTTGATTTGTTGAAGTAGGGGTAAAAAAGATCGACTAAGATTGGTTGTTGGTTTGTCGATGAAATAAAGAGGAATATGAAAAAAGTGTGAGTCACAAGAGGTCGACTAAAATTTGGTCGGTGGTTTACCGAAAGGATAAAGAGACATATGAAAAAGTGAGTCACAAGAGGTCGACTAAGATTTGGTTAATTATTTGTCGAAGGGAAAAAGAGACATGAAAAGTGTGAGTCGCAAGATGAGAGGTCAATAAGGATTGGTGTTGGTTTGACGAGGATAAGAGGTGTGTAAAAGTGTGGGAGGTCACGAAATGAGATATTGATTGAGATTTGGTGGTTGATTTACCGAAGTGGGAGTAAAAAAGAGATCGCGGTAATATAAAAGAGGATGATAATAAATGATATATTAGTGTATAAAATATATGAATGAGATGTTGATTAATCGAATCGTAAAAGTGTGTGAGATCACGAGATTAAAGGTTGATTGAGATTTGTGGATGATTTTCCGGGTGGATAAAGAGGAATATGAAAAAGTATGAATCACAATATAAGAGGTCGATTGGTGGTAAAAGAGGTCGCAGTAAGAGTAAAAATCATGAGATGAGATGTGGAATTTGTGGAGATAAGAGACCGATAATAAAGAAGATACCAGTGGTTAGAAATAATATGAATGAAATTTAGATTGATCGAAATGTTAAAATGTGTGAGCTCACGATATTAGAGGTCGATTGAGATTGGTGGTTATTTTGTCGAGTATGATAAGATGCATGTAAAAAATGCGAGGTCATGATATGAGAGGTCGATTAAGATTGACGATTAATTTGACGAGAGATCACGATATGAGAGGTGAATTGTGTGATTGATGGTTGATTTGTAGTGATGACAAAATGATTGTGATAATGGATAAGAGGTCGATGATAGTCCAAAGTTAATAGTACAAAGTACGTCAAGTTATAAATTGTGTAATAGATTTGATTTTTACTAAGAAGAAATCTACATTAAATATTTTTTAAACTCATGAAATTAATTTATTTTAACTTTTAGATATTTAATAAATTTTAATATTAAATTTTTTATTAAAAATAATTTTAAAAACTAAAATTAATTTTAAATTAGTTAAATATAAATAATATTAATTTTGTCTAAAATATTTATAAATAAATAATATATTCTTTCAAAATTCATGCTAGTTTTTCTATATAACACAGTTATTCTTAAAATAAATTAAAATAGAATGTGTTAAATCAAAATATTCATTTAATTATTATATAATCATCACCAAACATCAAATAAAATACTTTTTTTATTTTTTTTTATAGTATTTGATTTTATTAAATATAAATAATAATTTAACCTAAAAATTGGATTATTTAAAAAATAAAAAAACAAGATCAAAATATAGGTAAATCAGCACGTGGCTGAATCTGGTTCGTCTGTCTTTCATATAATAAATCTTTAACCCCTATATGTTTCCTCTTCAAAACTCTCTCAACTTTCCTCCAGCCGTAATGGTTTCTCTCTCTTCATATCTATGCCTTTGAGGATTTGTTGCTGTGATCTCTAATTCGCTTGGTGCAGATCGGGAACTGCTTCTCCGGTGAAGGAGGCGATACAATTTTTATATTTATCGCCGACCGAAGTAGCTCCCGCCTTGCATCAACTGAATCGGAGATCGCAGTGAATGCGGTTAGATTTTCGTTTCTACTGATCTAGGTCTTGAGCTGATTGGATTTTCATGTTGCGTAGATGATAGATCGTCTTCGTTCTAATAGATCTGGATGACTTATTAGATCTGGAGTTTGTTATTTGATTGATTTGATCTGTTACTTTCTATTTGATCCAATAGTTTCGTCTCATGATCTATCTCTACATGATTTATTACTTTGCTAAATCTGCATGATATAAAGGAGATTTATCAATTTACTTCATTGCAGTCATTATTTAACTAAAAATGGAAAATTTGGAGCATGGCTAAACAAAAAGGTTGATTCTTGTTGTTCTGTTTTAATTGATGCTTCTGAATCTGAACTTTTCACCTATTTGTTCCTTTTATCTGTAGCTTCATTTTAGTTATGATGTTTATTGAACAAGATGCATTACTGTACTTGAATCTTAGGAAGATCCTTGATATATTATTCATATTGCTAGCTCCAATTGACTATGTGAAGGTTTCAATGATTTCAATTGCATACCAATTAGGCAATGTTTAAACATTCTATGCTTGCAATTGATCATTTCTAATTCATTTCAACATTATATTTCATGAGAATGGTCCAAGTTCTTCAGATGAGAAAACAGTTTCATTTCAACATAATATTCATACTTAACTGCTACTAACAAGAATGCTGAATAAGGATTCTTCCATCTCTGAAGTGAAGTTTTGTTGTCTTGCGATATGTAGCTTCTCTTCCTGCGTTTTTGCCTTGGTTTCGATTGCAGGTTTCAGTTTCAACAGGTTGGTTTGACAATTCTCATCTAAACAACATCCTTGATTGTAGCTTTGAAGGTTGATTTTCATTACAATGTTTTATGTCCAGCCATCAATGGTCGAGATCAAATGTAAATCAACGGCCAAGATTAGATGATAAACGCCAATACGAGATCTAATAAACAATGAATTGGGAGTGTAGTTAATTTTTAGTTATAAAACTGTTAACTGTAGTTAAAATTACTTATGTAATTTCCTATTTAAGTAATAGGATAGGTGTGTTGTATACAAGGAAGTAATTCACTCATGTATTGGATTCTTCATCTTCTAAATCAAACCCTAGTTTTGTATCAATTTGCCCATCTGGTTATCATGTATTTTTGTTGAGATTTCAAAGTTTAGATTCTGTTCATTATTTACTACTCAATGGCTTATTTGAAATATATATTTAGATTTTTGAATGATATTTTGATAATTCAAAAACAGACAACTCTATTAGTTATTAGCATTTAATAGGTTATATCAATACTAGTACTTAGTATGTCTGTTTTTCTCACTTAACATTGAGCAGGGGGGGCCGGGGAAGGCGGAGGTTCTAAGAGCAGTGTTCGAATCCACAATGATTTTCGAATACAAGGTAAGGACTGGACTTCATTTTTTTCTAGATGAGACACTTTGAGACCTTTTGGAAAGTGATTTTGTTTGCATTTTCAGTGTAAAATGTGAAAAGTTGTAAAATTAAATTGATTGTGCTACGGAAAATTGTTTTTAATTAGATTTTTTTTTTTGAGAAATATAACTTAGTTTTGTGTTAGAAGGTAATCTGAATTCAAACCTGTCTTAGTAATTGGGTGCAGTAAGATTAGATTGTACACAAATGGTAATAATATACCATCTCTTCTATTAACATAAGCAATAAATGTATTATCTAGGTTAGATGACTAAAACATTCTTTCTATTTAATATTAAAATTGTACTAAAACAATAAAGGAAGTGTAATTTGGTAGTTTGGCTGATATGTTAAATTCTTCATCAAACAAAGGCCCTAGAAGATCAATTGTCTAAGATTTTGGAACATGAGATGGTAATTGAAATAGGTTATGACATAGAGAAAACTATCATATTGATATGGTTCAATTTGAAGAAATCACTTTTATTTTGAATTAGACAATACATTGTATTGTATCTTTAATACAATTTTTTAATGAAATGAGATGAGATGAATGTTATCATGTTGGTTGTTGCACATTTGACAGAACTTTTATTTGATAACTGGAAGAGGGTAGATGGGGCTGCCTTAACTGCATTGAGTTTGGACATTGGAAGTCTTTACTACTCCCCCTTTTGTAAGGTATGTCATTAAAAGCTGTTGCTACTTCTTGTGATTTATATAACTTCATATTCTATTATATGTTTTTGTGACGAATTTGTGTTATAAAGATAAAATGAAATGCGAGTAATAACTCTAACTAAAGATAAAGAACAGTGTGAGATTAGAGAAAAAAAAAACTAAGGTCATTTGATTAGATCTAGCTGCACATTTATCAAATATTCAAGTCTTCCCTTTGGTTCTTTTGATTCTTGCTCGAGCTCTTATCGCACCATGGGCTCGAGCCTTGATCAAAAACTCATTCGGATTGCCATGACTCTAACCATTTGTTGTAGAAGAGGGATCAAATGTATAAAAATCTAAAGAAATTTTGTCACTACATAGTTTTGTCTTCTAAAGGGGAGATGGCAAAAATGTATGGCCATGGTTTAAGCACTTAGATGACCGATAAAGACCCTTTGTTTGTTAGCACATTATAGAAATGGGCAGAGTTATTAGACTTGTTTTTCTTTCATTTCTAGGGGACCATGGTAGATTTATTGCAAATACCGACGATCTCTTGGTCTTTTGTCGGTTTATGTGGTTCTTGGTCTTTTGTCGGTTTATGTGGTTGTCGGATTAGAAATGAAGTCGGGTAACTCTTTAGGATAGAAATGTGTTATCAGTTGTTAATTTTGAGATTTTTTACATGTTAAATTTTTACTAATATATTTGTTTGTATAATGTTTGTAAAGAGTTTGTTTGATCTTTGTTTGGGAAAACCTAAATTAAGAGCTCAATATGAGTTTGAACAAAATAAAAAATTATAAATTTTCTATCAAATATCTCATTGATTTGATTTAGATATGAAATCTATTTTATATATATATATATATTAATAAATTAAATGATTTTTTCTGTTAAACTCAATTCCATTTCAAAGTGTTTATAAGTAGAATTTCCAATAATTCATTTTGAGAATAAGAATGTCATTTCACTTCCCTACCCTATAGGTTTAAAATATAAAAAACAAATCTCAATTCTTCAAAAAGGAGTCGTAGGGATATACAATGTGGTAAAAGTCTATTATATATTAATTAATGTGACACTTATAGCTCTCTTTTTTACTTTAAAGAATTTTTTTATTGAAATGTGTGACAATAGAGAAGTAATTAAATAATTTAACTATCATAATGCCTTCATTCTTTTAATTATCTTATAAACTTTTCTCCACTTCCTTTTTCGAGTTGCTCAAATATTATTTTTATTAGTTTTTTTTATGAATTCTAAATCTCAAAGTCAACTTTAATTATTCCACTAGCACCTCAAATTGAGCTATAAAACAATACTTTAGTATCTAAAGGTTGATAGTTAATTATATGGTCTTTAATCATGATTTTAATTTAAAAAGTTTTTTTTTTCCGTTTATTTGTGTATAAAATATTAAAATTTAGTTTGTTATTTAATTAACAAAATACTTAGAGTAGTTTAGATCACAAAGATTGTTTAGACTAAATAGTTTTCATTACAAAATTTCATATTCAACACCCGGTTAAAGAATTTATGGATTTAAGTAATTGTCTAAATATATTAATCATGATAATTTAAGTGACAGTCTGGTCTAGAAAACTAAATTATTAATTTTGAATAAGGCCTTGTTCTCTTTGAGTTTTTTAAAAACCTATTCCAAAACAATTTTCCAATCAATCACTTCTCAACAATCAAATCACTCATTTCATTAACCAAAATACTAAAATACCCTCTATTTTAAATTATTATTTTTTATTTTATTCATATATATCAATACTTTTTTAAGTCTTTTTACCAAAAATAATCATCACTTCCTCAAAATCATCACCAATCATTACCTTTTTCCCTCTCTAGGTTTTTTCAAAAACCCTAATCCAAACAAGGCCTAAGAATGATAACTTCACATAATTTCGCCTAAATAAAATGTTCTTTTTGAGGTAATATATCATTCTTCTAACCATCACATTTATATGGGTATGCTTGGAATATGTTCAAAATACATCGTTTGAAAAAAGTGAAATATATTTTTTTACCCAATCCTAACTAAATTATATTTAATCTATTATCTAAACCATTTTATTTAGATTTTTTTTTTACCTTTTTATTTAGAATAATTGAAGTCTGTTTGATTTAGTTTATTTATGACAATTTATTCTCACGAATAAAGTGAATCAAAATAGTCCCAAACTCCCAATATTGAAAAAATGACCACTCTTAGCTCATTTAGAAAGATGTGGATTTAAAAAAAAAATCTTAGTTTAAATGTTAATATTGATGCAGATGAAAAATATAAATTAATTTACTGTGAATATATATATATATATATATATATATATATATATATAATACTATTTTAAGAGCTTAATTATTTGATATTATTATTTAATAATTGTTTTTTAATTTCATCTTTTATGAACCAAATTATCAAATTATTTTGACTTTATTTTATAATAGTTTAAAATATTGATATTAGGAATATTCAATTTAATTATTTGACACAAATATAATTTTTTAACCGATGAACAAAGTTTTCTTGCAAAATCATTTTTAAATAAACCTACATATTTTATGGAATAAAATGATAAAGATGTACCAGTACAAAATTATTACATTAAATTCTGATGGGACACATACACCCACCAAAATGCAATCTAATTTTTATTTTTATTTTATTTTATTTTATTTTATGTTTTTTAGAACTAGTTTGATTCAATTTTTTTTTATTTGTAACTTAATCGTTTTAGCTTGTTATTTGCTTATTAAAAGTTGATTTAATCCGGTTTAGTAATTCAAATTATTGTACCAATCTATTGGAACAGTGGTTTATTCAAGTTGTAATCTCAAAATCAAACTTACCCTTATTTTGATTTTTAATGATCAGTTATCCAACTTTATGGACTCCACTTTAACATTCAAGGCTCCATTCATTTTCAAAACAAAAAGTCTAAAATATGCATATTAATGATTTGATGATATTATTTTATTTTACACCTTCAATAGTTCTATTCAATAGGTTTTCAATAGTCTAAAGTAGTTCATGGTGAAAAAACAAGTCAAAATAGATTAAAAGTTCCGAGTCAATTATTCGATTCTTAATGAACTAAATTAAAATGAAATCATGTTTGTGAAATCGAAACTAAAACTTAGTCAAATAAATATTCCCTTGATAAAAGGCAATAAAATATATCCACAAACGCTTCACAAAGAGACATAAAACAACTCATATAAATTTCCAATTTTTCTATTCTTCAAGAAATTTGTGGCATTAAAATAATTGCATTTATTTCTTTTGGCACAAGCATGAAAATATGGGGTGAACTTGAATAGATAGTAACATATATATTGCTTTAATATTTAAGTATTATAATGATTTATGTTCGTATATAAATTATTCACCATTATTTGATTAAAAAAAATGTGGTTTAGGAACAAGACATTATTCCGATAAGGGAAAGAGAATTTGTCTCACCTATGTCCATACTAAGAGGTTGTCGTTTTATATATTTAAATAATTTAATAATTTCATTTATTAATTAAAATATTTTATTTTTATTTTATAAATTTTAAAAAAAAAATCCAAATAACCCAACATAAAAGTATGTCTAGTAAATGTTGAGTAAACTTGATTATTTAGTTTTATTAACGCGTTGACTCAATTTCTGTATCTATTAAGATATTTTATCAGTTGAAACTTATTTAAAAATGCCATCGTGCTAAAAAGTTGAAGTCTTTTTCTTTATAGTATCGTTTTTAGTCCAATTTTGTATCGGTTAAGTTTTAGGAACCGAATGTTATATACACTTGTGTCATAACCCTATACTTTCATGATATAATTTTTATTCTGATACCCTTAATAATATTATCTTTTTCGATGAACGTAATCAAACTTTATTTTGGTAAACCACATTAAATCCATGTATTTTTAACCTAACTAAAAAAGATTTTGATGAATGCAATTTTTGTTTTTTGGTAATGGTTCATGTATAAAGATTTGAACTCAAAGTACCACTAAGATATGAGTCCTGATTGAATTAATGCAAACTTTAGAAGCACAGGATCAAGGTGTCACAATTCCTTTTAATTTGGAGACCCACAAATCAATGATGAATATGTGAAATGCATGCTTTTAAGAATGGAGAGATTTCTTTAGGTTTCTCTAAAAATAATTTTTGAAGGAGCTACTGAGAATGACGACGATGAAATCATGATTCGTAGCAAAAATTAGTTCTCTTGTTTCTAGATTATATGAATTGAATGTACATTTGAATTAGATTACCTTGTAATACTTGCATGAAAATCAATACATTTTATAAAAATGGACCGCATGAGCTTTGTTTATTTATGAGCAACTTGATTGATTTTCATCTAAATATGGTCATAATCTATAACTTTTTTATGTTTTTAAACATTCAAATTCGTATACAAATCCCCTTAAAACAAATTTTCAAAAAATTGCCGTTATAATATAATATGAGTTCTTCATGTTAGTGTGTACAAAGAAATAGAGACAATACATGGTGGGGCATGGGCAAACTGTAATACCACTTCCCCTCCATTTCCTTTTCAAATGAGAAAGAAAAACAATGGAGAAAAAGGGTTTTGCTAGCTTCAATCACATCATGGACCATTTAGGTTATGGAGGATTGTTCTTGTAGGTAAGCACCTTCTTGTGATGGTAGGGACAAATTGTGGACGATTCAATTGTCACCCACATCGTAAAATAATGCAATCATGAACAATTACTCGAGCTCCCTTTCTCGTCTACTTTTGAGTCTCTTGTGGGGTACGATGATGCGTTGGTGTTTCTATGAATAAACAAAAGTATGACCATCTTTGTTCTTGCGAATCTCTCTTTTCTACTAAGAGTATTTTGACCTTTTCAGTTCCTTTTTGATATATTACACTTTTAGTAGTACAATAAGTTAGTTTGATCTACTTATTTGCAACTTATTTGTTAGTTTGTTTGTTAATTGTTTAGATAAGTTTGATAACAATTAATTTTTAAAAATGTGTATAATGAAAAACACAATTAATTCACTTCAACTTATTCGCTAATTGCAAATTGTTTAAGTACGTTCGATAAGATTAATTGTTGAGTTTATAGACGATCGTTGAAATAGTATAAAGAGAAAAAGGTAAAACAAGAAAGATGCAAATTAGTATAAAGAGAAAAGGAAAACAAGAAAGATTGTTTTAAGTATTTCTTTTATTATTGTGTTTGGCAAATTTAGAGGATTTGAAATAAAGGTAATTTCCGCAAGAATAGACTTATATTTATTTTTGAAGAGTCGGAATGTGATTATTTTTTGGTATGTTTTGGAATATTTGTTGTTTTTGTTAGTTCTATTCATTCATTTTTCATGTAATTTATGTTGTTACTTGACAATTATTTTAAGAAGGTAATTTTCTTTATTTTTGTGATCTAATATATATATATATTACATACATAGTTGTATTATTTATTGATTTTGTTAAAGCATAAAAAGTGCCAAATCATAATCAAAATGTCCTTTTCACTTTACACTTTCAACCAAAAAATAGAAAAGAAAAAGTTGGGATGGAATTAATTTTAATAGATTAAATTTTAAAGTACTTTTCTTAAATCTCACATATAACACACAAAATATTATAAAAATCACATACATAGTTGTTTATTGTTTTGGTATGCATTAAAAAAGTACAAACTTTATGGAGACTATAAATCTTTTGAAAACTTACCTAATTAGAACAGCAATTAATCACACTTCTATATCAACTTTGTATCTATTTCTCAATATTAATTATAGTATGATACGCATATTCAACATCTTAAGACAATGATCCATCCAAATTACTAAACATTTAAAGCTGGTTTTGTACCAAATGTTTTTCTTATCTTGTTAATATACATACATTCAATTTAAACTCTTTTTTTTTTTAAATATAAAACTCTTACTAACTAAAAACTCAAATAATATATATATATATATATATATATATATATATATATATATATATATATATATATATATATATATATATATATATTTTGAATGAAATATGCTAGCATAACCCATTTACACCAATTCAACTTAACTCGTTATAAATAAGAATCGAACCTAACCCATTTACACCAATTCAACTTAACTCGTTATAAATAAGAATCGAACCGTGGCCTTTGGTTCTTAAAAACAACTCTGGCGACCTTTGGTTCTTAAAAACAACTCTGGTCACCTGAACAAGAACTAGTAGGTTCAAATAATATAATTTTTTATTAACATAATTATTCTAAAAATACAAAATCTCAATAAAAATACAAAATAATAAGCATATACCTCAATAAAATATTTTATTCGTTTTTTTAATCCAATCATAATTAAATGTTATATTGTTCACTCTTTCATTTATCACATCACTTAATTAATTAAATAAAATATTTTATAATTAAAAATAAATTAATTTTATTATTATATATTGATAAATTTTAAATATTTTACCTACAAATATATGATCAAAATAATAAGAAGAAAATATTTTATCAGAAAATACTCACCTTCTTCATCAACATTATTTTTTTAAGATAAACTATTACTTTATTGGCTAAACAAGCTCCAAGTGAAAATTTGGCAAGAAAACCTTATTTTTAATCTCTTGAAAACCATTTTTATTATTTGGACTCATTACTGGTTTTGATTTCATTTTCATATTATATTGATTATGTATATCTACAAACTCAAAAAAGAAAAAAATCATAATTTTAAAAATAACCCAACTCAAACTCAAACAAGTCCTTACAGTGAGTGGACATAGTAAATAACATGTTAATATTGCACCATCTATTCCAACAAACTATTTCTCTCTCCCTCTCTCTCTCTAGAGATCTCTGCAAGAAATTAATTTTGAATTCAATATTCAATGTTCATCACACACTTAACTGCATTTCCTTCTTAAGTTTATCCCTCTCTCTCTCTATAAACAACAACTTCTGCAACTAAATCCATATTTGAAATCAATGTCATGGTCAAGTAGCATCTCTCTTTGACAGACACTTCCATTCACCAATCTTCAATCCATTGGTTGGAAATACAATAGCTGAAAAAAAAAGGTTAGTTTATCTCTATTCTTCATTTCTAAATGTTTTATCTATTTCAAATTGGAAAATCTTGATGAGAATGATCTTCTGTTTCAATAATCTGAGAAAATCTGCAGTATGAAATATGAAATTATGAATGGGTTTATGTATGGCAGAAAGATGAGAAAGTTTTTCTTTACATTATTTGTTTCTTCTTTTTCTATTCTGTTTGCTTTTTGGGGGGTTTGAGTTTACTTTATTATACTCATTGTTTTAAGCTTTAAAGTTCTTGGGGATAGTAACTATTAAGTAAGATCCATTAATGGTGTTTCACTGCATCTTCTTTCAAGCAGAGAATCAGATTTTATTTGACTAAAAATTCATTTATTATATATATATATATATATTATTTTATAAAATTTAAATATAAAATATTATAAGAATTTAGTAAATTAAAAATTAAATAATTTATTATTATTTAGGTTGTGGGTTTACTTTATTTTTTATAAATATAAATTTAAAAAATAAAAATATATTATAATAATGTAGTTAACCAAAACCCAAATAATTTACAAGTTTATGTAATAACTTAAACTTAACAGTTTTTTTTTATGTATTTTATCATTATGTTGGGATTTTTGTAATTTATTTATTAAAAAAAATAGTTTTTTTTTTCTAAAATATTTTAAAAATTCCCAAATAACACAAATTAATGTGTTATTACAAATATAGGCAAAAACAACATTATTAATATTATTGTTTGCATCATCACATGGTGAACAGTGGAAGTGTTTTCTGCCAGCTACTTTAGATGTTGAATTATGTTACATCTCATAATTTTACCTTTTGAAAAAAACATTTTTTCAGTTTTTATGTCAGAATAAATAAAAAGTATAATATATATATATAGTTTCCAAACAAACTAAATTTAGGTTTATTTTCTTGATTTAAAAAAAAAAAATCACCACATTATTTTATCATTTTAACTATTTATATTACACAAATTTCAAATAACACTTTTATATTACATAAGTTTAAGCAAAAAATATATAAAATTCCTAAAAAAACACTCAAGATCAAACTGCCTAGTTAACACAATATTTGAAATTACAATTGATAAACTTGCTTATAGAATATGTAGGTATAAAATGACCATTTTACCCTTATTTTTATATAGATAAACTAGTAAAGAAATTAAGGATATTTTTGTCTTTTTAAAGTTGAGTAGTATAATTATCTTGTTTTACCCTCTCACATTTTAAAATAAGTCTGGAATAACCAAAAATCCATATTTTATCATCAACTAAAATATTTTTTAAATTTTTTTAATAAATATTTTTTCATTATATATATACCCCATAATGTCTAACTTCTAACTTGCTTTTCAATAACTTGTACCCTTTTCTTATCTAAGCAAATAAAAGACAAGAAAGGCTTGTTTGATCTAATTTTTTTCTAATAAAATCATATTATAGTTTGAAAACCTTATTGATCAAAGAATGGATTATTAGGGATAAAATACTAAAAACATATAAAGTAAGTTTGGTATTTTTGTTAACAATTTGAATTATTTAACTGATGATGAGAATAAGATTAACTCCATATCAAACAAGACCTAAAGAATAAGAAGATAAATAATAATAAAAAAAACTGCAAATTGGAGGAATATGATTACATATCAGAGAGTTGTGACAAAATTTGTTTAATGTGATTTAAGGGGAATAGTTTTGTCCTTATATAGCCATTCTTTGTCTTTTTTTTTTCAAGTTTATTCTCGTGAACAATGATGATGATGAAGATGAAGAAAAAACTGGCTTGCTGCACTCGTCACAAGGAGATAAGTCTTGACTTTGATGAACAAGAAAGTGAGTTCCCTAGTTTATGCTTAATTTGGTATTGTTACAAAAAAAAAAAAAAAAATAACCCGAGAGAATAGTTAAAGTGAAAAGGGTTTGGTTTCAAAATGTTCGATTATCACTAAAAACCGTATTGAATTGAGGTGGATACGCTAGATCTTGTTAACGCTCATGTTTAAAAGAAAAAAAAAAGTAATAATGTATGAGTTTTTTCAAAATAATTTGGTTTAATAATGATTGATGTCCCTGAATACTACCATTTTGCTTAATATATTATTAAAAATAATTAAGCTATTAGTATAGTTCAACTAGTAAAAGTCTTAAACCAAGAGATGTAGTACATTAATTAATATTTTATTATTTTTTATTAGATAAGAGATTATTAAGTTGGTCTCATTCATAAAATTTTCAAGAATTTTCTAAAAGGCCATTCAAAAAAAAAATGATTAGGTTGAATGATATGGAATTGATTAATATATTTTTTTGAAATAATTCTTATTAACTTCCTCAAATGAACATAAATATAATTATTCTATTAATAATTTATCCATTTAATTCCACCTATAAATCAACATTATGAATTATAATCTACAACAATAAAAATAAACCATATACAAAGTACAAACAAGGCTTAAAGTTTATTGTTTTTAATGGTGGAAAATAGTTAATGTGATCATTTGTGTTCTTCCACTTAAAATTTTGTTTTGATTTTAACTTTTGAATTATTTTGAATTATTTTTTTTTGTAAAATCATATGTGGTTGATGCTATAATTTTGATGTAATTGGACCACCTAAGATCTTTCCTTTTTTAAAATAAATAAATCCCATTGACTAAATAGGAAGATAGGATTAGTATTTTATTATCTTATAAGCCAAAATTATTATTTTAATTTTTGGGAATAAACAATTCTCTGTTTCTCTTAACTTCTTGATTTGTTTTGACTTTTTTGCCCCACATGATGCCAAATGGAAGAACGGCTATATTTTGTTTTCTCAGATCTGATCATAGTTTAGATTGTAGCTTTTTAAAATTTAAAATTTCTAGAGTTTGGTTGCATGCATCTTTAGTATAAAAATAGTAGGATCTTGTGTCAATAATATACACATGTTTGGTATAGTTTAATTTTTTTTTATTACATAATGAGTTGTTTTTATATAATGATTTATTAGCTGAATATATTAAGAAATGTCCATTTATTCAAATTGAATTGGATATGCATTCCATATTTTAAACTAGGGTGTGTTTTTAAATAACCACATTTTATACCAAATAAAAATTTATGTTCATCAAAATAAATTGTCATAAATTTTACTAAAACCTTTTTTTCAAAAGAGGTTTCTTACATCATTTAAAGTTCAAACCCTCTTTAAATGACCAAAATACCCTTGATCATTTGAACTGCAAAATTTTATTTTTTATTTTTATTTTTTTGAGAAAGAGATGATGCAATGTACGTGGGTCTTCTCCCATTAATATTAGTATTTGAATCCCAAGATCTTGCTTGATCTCGAGATTTTAAACTTTTTGTTAGATTAGTTTTTTTATCACATTAAATCACTTAATTCATTAACTAAAATATTTAATTTTAATTTTAAATACAAATCAATCTTAAATTTTTTTCATATAACCCACTTTTTATTTAATAAGATTTTTCCAAAAACCTATAAAAAATTTCAATAAACTCAAGATCCAACCAGCTCCAAGAGACATTGCAGTTACTGAGTGGGGCCAAAATAGTGAGAGGTTGGATGACTTCATTTAATTTACTGTTATTTTGTGTATGTCAGCTCTTGTGGATTATTCTATTTAATTAGTTTGACTAATTCCTGTTCCTTTATTTTTTTCTTTCCAAACCTTCTTAATTTAATTAGAGTAACATGCATCTCAACTACCATAATTTCCAATAGAAGGAAAGATCTGTTACATTTATTTCCATAGCAAAATGTATAATTTACCATCTGCACATTTTAAACAAGTCTTTCTTAGTTGAGTATATACTTATATTTTCAGAATTGGATTCTTGAAACTAAGATGGTTTGTGCTGTTGATGAAATAAATTGATGGATGAAATATAAATGGGTGCAAAAAATGATATTATGCAGTAAAATAAACAAAGATTGAGAGAAATCTCAGCAACCTATACATTACCAAACAGAGCGATTTTGTGAAAATATGAAATGGTACAACATGAATGGTCTATCTTGGAAGTAATTAAAATTTCAAGCTATTTAATGGTTTATGTAGTTGTGATGTATATGGTTTTATAATAACACAAGTGTTTTGTTTTGAATTTCAGGAATAATGACATACAATGGTTTGGAGAGCTTCATAATCAACAATCACTCCTACGAAAATGAAAGTTCCACAAGCCGAGGAGAAGGATGTGCAACTGACTCTCTAGATGAAGATGCATCAAGTTGTTCTTCAAGCAATTACATTTTCGGATCATTCTCTTCCCATTCAGCTATGATGAAGAGGGACGAAGAATGGGAAGTTAGGAGAGACAGTCCAAAGCATTTTCGCGTGGAAGATAATGAAACTAATCATGTTGCAGATCTCGAAACAATGAAAGAAAAGTTTGCCAAGTTATTATTAGGAGAGGATATTACAGGGGGAAGGAAAGGGATATCTACTGCTCTGGCTTTGTCTAATTCCATAACAACTCTTTCAGGTACAAATCAAATATATTTAATAAGAGTGTTGAATTAAGAGGAGGCTGATGTCTCATGTCTTAGAAGACCATTTTTAAGTATATGTTGTAGTCTTCTTAATCGTTGATATCATGAACCGAATGTAGCATCGCTGTTTGGGGAGCTCTGGAAGTTAGAACCATTGCCTGAGGAAAGAAAGGGAAGATGGAAAAGAGAAATGGATTGGCTGCTCTCGCCCACAAACTATATGATCGAATTAGTCCCCACCAAACAAAATGGTGCCAATGGGCGTACTTTCGAGGTATTAATTATTGAGCCTATCTGAAAACTAATAAGAAAATTGCCAAAAAATAAGATTGAAAGTTTCTTTTCTTAATCATGATGCAATTATAGTGTAAATGCTATGTTTTATTTGGTATAGAGTTTTTTTTCCTGATCATAATCACTTTAACTTCTGAATCAATGTAAGTTACCAAAACAGTTGCATCACTTGAGAATCCACAATGATTATTATAACAGTTACATTGTAAAAAAAAATAATATATTGGCTGGCTAAACAGATCATGACTCCAAAAGCTCGTGCAGACATCCAAATGAATCTTCCTGCTCTTCGAAAGCTCGATTCTATGCTCCTTGTAAGTGATCTTTCCTTCTTCTTAATCACATTTATAAGTATGCTTTATTTTTGTTATGACTTGAATAATATTCTACAGGAGACATTGGATTCAATGGATGGAACTGAATTTTGGTACGAAGAACGAGGAAGCAGAGGCGAGGGAAGGAACAATAGAACCGAAAGACAGAGCAAAAGGTGGTGGTTACCATCGCCACAGGTACCGTCAACAGGCCTTTCAGAGTCTGAAAGGAAGAGATTATTATACCATGGCAAAGTTGTTAGGCAAGTATTTAAGGCTGCAAGATCCATCAATGAGTCTGTTTTACTTGAAATGCCTGTTCCTACTCTTATCAAAGATGCAATGCCAAAGGCAAGCTCATAACTTACTACTTATTAAAAGATCTCATATGAAATATATATATATATAGTAAGTTAAATGATTTTTACAGTCTGGAAAAGCAAATCTTGGCGAGGAGTTGTATAAGTTGTTGAGCATAGAAGGCATGACAGGTGAGGAGATGGTGAATTCCATAAACTTGAAATCGGAGCATCGTGCTCTTGAGATGCTGAACAAGTTGGAAGCAGCAGCAATGGTATGGGGAGATAGAATAATAACGAGTCATGAGCTGCAAGACGGTTCTAATGATCATAATTACAATATTAAGTCTCCTATTCGCACATCATGGTCATCTTTTATGATGAAGGATCCATTAGCTGAACTTGACAAGAAGGAGTTTTTGATGGGTCAAGCCAATGCTCTTATAAAACAACTTCATATCACATTTCCTAACCTTCCTCCCACCTTTCTTCATGTCATCAAAATACAATATGGCAAGGTTAGTAATTTCATGCTTATCTGCTTAATTACTTATTTTGAAGTCTTAAATTATGATTTCATATTGTTACTATAGACCTATGGATTTCAAATGAGAATATCTGTATGACTAAAGGCTTTTGTGAATTGTGATGTAGCCATTTAGGCTTATTTGTTCGAAATAAACCGTTTTTGGGTGAAAATACTTGTTTGATGTAAAAAAATGATTTATTCAAGATGATCAAAATATCTTTTGTGCTTAAAATGTTAGAAAAATGGTGTTTTATTATTTTAGTTAATGATTTGAAATGGTTTATTAAGATTGCAATTGTAAAAAGAATGTGTTCTTTTGAGTTTTGAATGGATTTTTTTATGGTCATAATAGGATGTTGGACATTCAATATTGGAAGCATATTCTAGGGTACTTGGGAACTTGGCTTACAAAATACTCTCAAGAATAACCGACATTCTTAAGGAAGATATATTCATGAGCAATCCAAATTCGCCAATCCCGACACCTGGCTTTCGAGGAATCGATTTTCCTGAAACGTTAGATAGTCCTGGTCCTGGTGAAAGAATGAGGCATTCTCTAACTGATGAGATGAACCGGGCAGTTGGTGTGTTTCAAAACTTCGATAAACTTGGGATTTCATGTGACGAACCGAAGTTGGTTGGTTCAGTGTTGGGGACACCTAGCCGAAGCCGAGCATGGTGCATGGGCAATAATAATATATAGTTAGTATCAAGAATAGTAATAAAATATGTATATGGTTGTTTTGCAATTAATTACAACATTATTGAGTTTTGTTTATTTAAATGATCAATGAGTTTCAACTTTTATGGATTTGAATTTTTTCTAAGTAAAGTTCTAATTTATAATATGCATATGCCTACCCAAAAGTTCTTACAATTTTATTATCGGAAGTAAATTAGTACGATCTTTACAATAATGTCTTCGTTTCTTATCAAATTTATGTTACTCATTTTTCCGTATTTGGAGTGTGTACACGGGAAAATCCAGTGACAAAGTCTGAACTTTGAACACATGCATTTTAGTGATAATGTAGCTTAAACTCGAACTCAAATATATCCCAATCTAATTCAAACTTGTTTTTTCAACCCAAATTATTAATTTGGGATTGGAGTTTGTAATTCACTCTAATAATAATCTTTAAAGTTTCATTGATTACCCAAGATTTTTTTTTTTTAATGTTTTTATCAATCTTTTTAATAATAACCAACTAATTGTTTGTCTACATTTGACATCCATATATATAATATATAATATAATATATAATATAATATATAATATATAATATAATATATAATATATAATATATAATATATAATATATAATATATAATATATAATATATAATATATAATATATAATATATAATATATAATATATAATATATAATATAATATATATATATATATATATATATGCTTGAATTAATATTCACTTTTTAAAATAAAAAATAATAATATATTAAAAACTTTTATTTATTGTATAATGAAAAAAAGTAGTCCTTTAGTGGGTAAGATAAATGTCACGAGTTAACTATATATCAACAACTTCTCTTTAATATTAAATGAAATTAACATCTTTTATGAAATATAGTACTATATACAGTGGCGGACCCAGAAATATTTTCTCGGGGGGGCCAAATACATAATAACGTGCATTTTTTTGCTATCAAATAAATGCATTTTTAATTAAAATTTTACTCGATAATTACATAAAAATACTAATAAGCACAATTACTAAATTATTCTTGTCCCTGAGTCGGTACAAAAGAAGACAAATATCTTCGTTACGTTGCCTATACCAATCAATCAATTCAAGAAAAAAAATTTTATTTGATGAACTACTTGACTCATCATGTCCTCGAAAAGGTAATCCTTGCCTCAATAGAAAGCGTGTTACATCAAATATTGTCGTTAAACATGTGTGATAATTTATTTCTATATCACGACCATGTGTACGTAAAACGTTTCTCACGTTATGTCTTTGATCTTAAAATGATTCAAATTGAATTCTAGCTTCATTATGACAACTATTTGAAATTCTCATATGACGATTGAATCTTTCTAATGCTCTTTTCCAATTTTTGTACTCATCTACTATAAATGTATCATCTACGTTTTCTCTATTTAAAGGTTTGAAAAGATAACACCAAAAACAAAATGATGCATCTTTTGATATGCTATATTCTAACCATGTATATTTGATAAGTAACATTAGACTCATTAGTAGGCTCATTAATTGATGTAGAAATACAAATTCGTTTATAGAACATCTTCATTATTCTATATCCTACATAAAATAAATGATTAAAAATAAATATGTGTCACAACCCCTAAATAAAATCTAACAAATACATTTATTTGTTGAAATAATTTAAAAATAATTTAAAATTAAGAAATATAAAATAATATTTTACCATTATATTTATATAAATGGTTATTTTACTAATTTGTATTATTAATTATATTAAAATTAATAAAATATATATATATATAAATAAACTATAATATAAATATAGTTTTAAAATAAATAATAATATTATATGATTTTCATTATTTTATATATAATTCTTTATATTTTAACTTATATAAATAAATGTTATTTATATATTAACTAAAATTTATGTATTATTATAAATATTGTATTTTAGAAAATATTTTTTTGTATAAAATAAAATATTAATAATAATTACTTTAATAAAATTATATTTGAAATTAGAATACTATAATTATGAATTAGTTTTTTTTATTAATTTTTATAAAAGAAAGGGTTAGTTTATTATAAATATTAGAAAATAGTGTTTGTATAAAATAAAAATTTTATATAAAAAAATGTTAGAGGCATGGTTTGATCACCTGACCTCTACTATACATTTCAACTCCAAAACCACTTGAGCAAAGCCTTATTTAATAAATATATATATAATATTTTAAAAGTTTTATCCTTGTTGGGGGAGGCCCGGGCCCCCCAAGGCCCCCCTTGTAGGTCCGCCACTGACTATATATATATAAACTTGATATCAAAATGTAACAAAATCATAATTTAATCAATTGGAAGCTTAGCCAAATCTTAAAATGGGTCTTTGCTTGGGAGGAGGAAAGTGTGACTACAGTACTTGCACTGGAAGATCTTGTCCCAATATGTATCCAGGTTAATTATTAATAAATCATATATTATTATTTAACAAAATACATAACATGTAATTTTTTTTTTGTAGGGTATAAGGTTACTTGGCCAGAACTGAAAGGTACCGATGCACTGAAGGCAAAGAAAATTATCGAGAGAGATAACCCTCACGTGCAAGTCTGGCTAGCTCCAAACAATGTTGTTTTTTTCGCCGACAATTGTTGCCAGAGGGTTATTGTTCGTATTGCTGCTTGCCCGAATGGCCTCGTCTTGAACGAGCCTTTTGTTGGATAAAGAGGAAACCGAGTATCTCGTCTTCATCATTCATGAATTTATGTAATACCCTATGCAATTAATAAAGATGTTACTTAATTATGCAATTAGGAAGTTGAATAAGATCGACATTATAGTTTGAAGACGAGAGATTATGAAAATGTGTTATGTAGTTTCAATATATAATTATAATGCATGTGTCTTTATGACTATTAAACATGCACGTCGTATCTAATTCCTCTACTACTTATGTTAATTAAATAAATTAACAAAAATTTTAATATTCAATTTAAAGTGATATTGATTTTTCAATTGAAAATGAAATATAACTTGAAAATAGAGTTTAATATAAAATATCGGTGTTACTATTCACAATCAATTCAAAACTATCTCAAAAGAACCAAGTTTAATGCTTAATATTATTAAGAAAAGAAATCTTCTCATTTATTCATCCAAACAACTTTATAACAAAGATTATAAAAAAGTAATTGTGTTAATTATGATGGAAGAAAAACTAAAATTAAACATGAATAAATGACTTGTAAATAGTCCTTAAAACTTTATAAATTAAAGATAAAAAATTCAAACTTTTATCATGCATAAACTTTAAATTACATTTTTTTTTATAAAATTTTAATTATATATATATTATTATAATTAATAACATGATATACTTTTAAAAAAAGTAATTATATATATATATATATTATTATAAATAATAACATGCTACCATTATATATTATTTTTTAAAATAAATATAAATATATTAGTTCGTGTTATAAAGTTATATATTATATAAATAGAACTCAAATTATTCCAATATTATTTATTTAAATATATATTTATATATGAGACATGTTTAATTAATGTCTAATTATATTATAAATACCTATGTTTTAAATTTAATTTTATGTTTAATCATCAAAGTTAATTAAATAATTAATAAAAATATAATTTAATATATTTAGACCCATGTACTGTATAACTAATCCACTTAAAAGCGTATGTCCTAATAAAAAAATTATTTATACCCCACAAATTCAAAACCAAAGGAACAAATATAATTTGTAATATAAAAAATAAGTTAATTTAGTCTCCAGATATTAATAAATCTAATTAATTTTTATTAATTTTTATTAATTAAATATTAATATATTTTTTCCTTTTTCTTTTTTATTAATTAATCAACTTTTTATTTTTATTTATTTTTATAATTTTTTTATTCTTATATAAGTATTTATTATTAATTATTTTAATTTTAAAATATATATATATATATTCATCATTAATTATTTTATTTTATATTTATGTTTTTATGTTTTTTTTCTTATATTAATATTTCTTATTAATTATTTTTAAAATTGTTTAGTCACAATAGTTAGATATAACTGTGACTTATTCTTTCAACAACAAAAATTCTTACACACAAAAAATAAAAAAATTAAATAATAATAACTCATTCATCCAACAACAAAAATACAACAATTAAATATTAAACAAAATAATTTTCATACCATAACAAATCAAAAATTAAATAAAAATTTATTAATTACATTTTTGTTCTATTAAATTAAATAAGAAAAAAATTATTCACAAAAATATTAAAATATTATAGTAGAACAAAATTAATAAATACGTTCATAAAATCTCTTAAAAATAAGAATTTAAGAATTAAAATAAATAGAAACGAATAAAAAAAGAAAATAGAATAAAAGAAAAAAAAACTAATATAAAATTAATAAAAATTTAATAATACGTTAAATTTAAATGATTTAATTAATGAAAATAAAGAAGAAAAAATATATATTAATATTTAATTAATAAATATATAAATTAAAAAATAAAAATTAACTTAACAAAAAGATATGAGTTTTCTTTTCATTCTCCCATGTAGGCACATTTTAAGGGAAATTTGATTAAATAACCTCAAAGATGAGGTTATTTGATCGGGTGATGATTTACTAATTAAATTGCGTTCGTGGTATTTTTATTTTTTTTTGACGAAATTACCCTTGTAGCGAAACGCTAAGGGATTTAGCGTTTCGCTAAGTGAATTAAGTTTAGTATAATTACTCTAATTTTTTATATTTTTTTCATTTTCTTTCTCTCTCTTCCCTTGTTCTCTCTTTCACGGCGACGGAGGCGACGAAGGCAGAGGCGGCGGGGCGGCGGTCTAACCTAAATCGATTTGCACGATCTTCATTTCTTTCAAACCCTAAACCTAAATCGATTTACACTATCTTCATTTCTTTCAAACCCTAACCCTAAACCTATTTTGCATGCAGGTCAGGTGAATGATGATTCTAAGGTGTCGAAGAAGTTGTTCATTTCAAACCTAATTCGATTTATGTTCATGTTTCCATGGTATTCTCAAACCCTTCTGTTCTTATTTGGTTCATATTGTTTCATATTTGTTATTTGGTTCGTTCATATCATATTGGTTCATATTTCTGGTTCATATTTCTGTTTCAGGGAAGTTTCGCTAAGTGCTTAGCGTTTCGCTAAGTGTTTAGCGTTTCGCTAAGTGCTTATCGTTTTGCTAAGTGCTTATTTATGAGAATGAGTCAAAATATAATGTTATAGTTGGAGAAATTTCCAACCCATTGAATGAGAATTCAAGAAAAACTCGTGCATCAAATACAACAACTTTTGACTCGAAACTAAGCAACTTTTGACTCGAAAAGAGGAAGACGACTTCTTTGATCAAATACAGGTATTCAAGTTTCAATCCTAACTGCACATTGTTCCCAATAATCAGATAATTTCTCAAGTCATGCATGTTTCATTCATAACCGCACTTGTTTCTAATAAAAATATGTATTAATGCGGTATTGTTTGTTGAATTTTGGCAGAATCTAATGAAACTAGAAGAAGTGAAAACTAGACTCCACACACAGTTCGGCCGCGAACCAACACTTGTTGAATGGGCGGAGGCTGTTGGTAATATTATCTCGTAAAAAATTACACGTAAATAATATATGAATACAATAAAAGGATAATACAACAGATACAATAGATTATGTAAAAATGTCTTCTCGTTTGCTCCGAGGCCTGTGAAACACAGTTCCCTTAAAACAGTTTCACCGTCTCCCGTTTGTGCTGGAGAGTTTCGTCGGTGGCTGCTTCCCAGGGTACAACGGAACCTGCAATGATTTAGCACAGAAAAACCACTACAACAGCGAACTAGACAAAAGTACCTGAATCACAATCACCGGGTTTCGCACAGAAATGATCGAGGCAAGAAACTCGAAGAACGCTCACAAGAACACTCACAAGAAAACTCACAAGAAAACTCACAAGAACAAGGAAAGACTTTAGAATTCTAGAGAGAGAAGTGATAAGATAATGTGTAGAGAAGAATACAATGTGAAGGGATATTTATAGTTGAAAATTAAACTCATAATCAATTCTTTAATCCAACGGTCACTAATCCATCATCCATTCATCCAACGGTTATCGTTGCTTGCCTTTTCATTATCTTTGCAAGTTACATCCTACAATAAATATTTTGTAGTTACAATGGCAATTAACATAATTTGTTAATTGCCTCATTCAAGACATTTATGTTAATTGTAACAATTAACAAATTTAATTCACAATGAATTTGATGTGAATTTCATTTGGATGAAATTTCACCTTAATTCACATTTGAATTTCATGTGAATTTCATTTGGATTAATTTCACTTTAATTCACATTTGAATTTCATGTGAATTTCATTTGGATTAATTTCACTTTAATTCACATTTGAATTTCATGTGAATTTCATTTGGATTAATTTCACTTTAATTCACATTTGAATTTCATGTGAATTTCATTTGGATTAATTTCAAACTTAATTCACATTTGAATTTGGTGTGAATTTTATTAGCCCAAATATCATTTCCATTTAATTAATGGAATTAGTTTAATTCCAACAGAGGCCACATCTAGGGAATTGAAGTCGCGGCTTAATTTCTGTAACAGAAGTAGGGAGAGCCTAATATCTGCCAATCTACGGATGATGGTTCACATCGCTAAATAGTATCAGAATCATGGTCTCAAACTTCATGATTTGTTACAGGTACAAGCAAAACTTGAATAAATTTTTTAGCCTATTTGAAAACTATTATTTTGTCAATTTAAACTGAGTCTTTTGTTGCATGAAGGGAGCATGGGTCTTCTGAAAAGTGTTGAGAAATTCAAGCCTCAAGCTGGTTGCAGGTTTGCTACTTATGCATACTGGTGGATAAGGCAATCCATTAGGAAGGCGATTTTCCAGCACTCTAGAACGATCCACCTTCCAGTAAAATATTATTCCTTTCAAGAAGCTAAAGCAAAATGGGAGCAGCCAAGGACCTGATGCCTATGCTAACTTGGTCATATAGGAAAGGATTTTAGACTAATTGGAGAGGCTATTTTTTACTTATTCTCATTTCAATTACTGGGAAAAAAATATAGTAATCTCTTCAAAAGTTTGTTTTTTAATTGGTAATAGATTTTGTATATATGAAAACATATAATATGTAGTTCACAGTTGTAATTGTAATTTTTTAGTTTATGAAATAAAAAAGAATAATATGTTTGATAAGACTATTTGTTCTTGGTACAATTTCATTTATGCAGAGCTCTTTTATTCATTGATAAAAGTGAAGTTCTAGTTCTTTATACTGTTAAGATAAAAACAAGATCTAAAGAGGCATTTCAAGATTAAAATTTATGTAAGTGAACCCCATATTTGAAATAATGTTCTTATAAAAACTATTCAAAAAAGGTGTAATTTTTTTCAGATTTCGATTATACTCCATCATGAATGTCTTAAATATGGAATCGAATCCAAGCCATCACTGACTTGAACCAAATGATCAAAAGTTCAATTCAGATTGGATAGTTAGATAGCTCGGATCGGTTTGTATTCTTACCCAACCAAGGTCCATTCATCATAATTCATAAGACGTGTTACCAATATTTTGTTATAAAAATTGATTGAAAGTTTAAAATTTGGTTCTCTACAATAGTTGAAAGATTAAACAACACAAATAAGAAGAACCTCTCTATTCTATTCAACTAACAAACTAATAATGAACAACATCATTAGCATGAAGATTCAACCATTCAAATAAAAATCTAATCACCCCATGAAGACTTCCCACAAGTGAAGAATACACAGTATCATCAGGAACATAACCAACTTATTTCATCTCATCAAACAATTCAAATGCCTCATCCGATCTTCCCACCTTCAACAAACCCGAAATCATCGCAGTATAACTCACCAAACTCATATCAACACCTTTGCACAATCAGAGACAGTTTGCTTTGAAGATAATTGAAAAAGGTTAAGTAGGAACGAGTTGGGACATTAGGGTTTGAAAGAACAAGGTGGGTTACTTGGGGATTGAGACTTGAAACAAGATATTGTCTAATCTGGAGAGGTGTTGAAGGAATGGAATTTACAAGGATCTTGGAGATGAGATTCACAATCTCTTCTGGGTTGTAAGTAGGGTTTGTGGGAAAGAGATTCTTTACAGTTGGGAAGAATTTTTGAGTCACCATTTTTGACAAATGAAGAATTCGTTCCAGTTACAGGATTAAAGATACATGATTCAAAAGAACATGAATCCAGGTGGAGTAAATTGGATTGATTCACTTCTCTAATGGCGATTACTTTCACTGTCATAGAGTTTCAGATTCATAGAAAGTACCTTTTAGCCTCTCTACTTTCTTGACGAAACGCTAAGCACTTAGCGAAACACTAAGCACTTAGCGAAACGATAAGCACTTAGCGAAACGCTAAGCACTTAGCGAAACTTCCCTGAAACAGAAATATGAACCAGAAATATGAACCAATATGATATGAACGAACCAAATAATAAATATGAAACAATATAAACCAAATAAGAACAGAAGGGTTTGAGAATATCATGGAAACATCCTTAGAATCGACACCTTAGAATCATCCTTCACCTGACCTGCATGCAAAATAGGTTTAGGGTTTGAGTTTGAAAGAAATGAAGATAGTGTAAATCGATTTAGGTTTAGGGTTTGAAAGAAATGAAGATCGTGCAAATCGATTTAGGTTAGACCGCCGCCCCGCCGCCTCTGCCTCTGTCGCCGCCGCCGTGAAAGAGAGAACAAGGGAAGAGAGAGAAAGAAAATGAAAAAAATGAAAAAATTAGAGTATTTATACTAAACCTAATTCACTTAGCGAAACGCTAAGTCCCTTAGCGTTTCGCTACAAGGGTAATTTCGTAAAATAAAAATAAAAATATCACGAACGCAATTTAATTAGTAAATCACCACCAAATCAAATAACCTCGTCTTTGAGGTTATTTAATCAAATTTCCCTCAAACCCCCGTTTTAACGTATGTATGTAATCTATAAGAAATTTATATTAGTTACTAAATACTCAATTAAATTTGTTGATATGTAATTAATTCATATATATATATATATTTATCATTTATCCACTGAATTATTTTAATAAAGATTATCTTTTCATTAATTAGGCACTAAATCAAATTTGTTAATATATCATGTATAATTATTTTTATTTTAAAATAATAAATATAAAATGAACCATAAATAAGATCAAATCAAATCACACTATCTTATTTTATTCTTCTATATAAGATAATAATGAAAATATATAAATGGTTCAAACCTCACGCCTTCTTTTCAGTAAAGATAATATATATATATATATAAATTGTAGTAATCTTATATTTATTTATTTCTTAATTTATTATATAAATTGGAATGATGTAACACATTTATAATTCATTCATTCAAAAAATAATACATTCATCCCTTCTTCCATTATCTTGTTCTCCTTTAGAGACGAAAACCCACAACTATGCATTCACTAGTCCTTTGACGATTGGTTAACGTTCATTCTCCCAGTTTTTTTGGTACTTAATTTTTCCTTTATGAAATTTAGGCTCTAACTTATATGCGAGCAAAAATAATTAAATTACTCACATTACTCAAATAATATAAAACTCAATTTAAATTTATCCCATTCATATTATTCGTGAATATGGTTAAGTTGAGTATAAATTGAGTAATTCAAATTAAATTTTGTTTTTTAGATAAATTATAATATTTATCTAATTTATTTTGTGTCTATAAATCTTAATACATTTGTGATTCATCTAACATGATTTTTAGCACGTTTTGTTTGACTTAACCCATATTTCACTTGCTAAATTTGTTTTGTTTTTTTTTTATATATATTTAACATGTTTATAAATAGATTAACACATTTTTTTTATTACATATGAATATAAAATCTAAAAATATATATTTATATATAATCAAAATAGTAGTTTAATGGTTTTTAATTTTATATAATATAACTAATGATTACAATTTATTAATTAATATTATTTTATAAATTATAAAATAATTTAAGTTAAATATATATTTTTTGGAATTAAAGAAGAACTAACATGACACCCACCACTATACTTTTACTAGGAAATTTGATCAAATGACTCTCAAAATGACCTTAAATGCGAAAAGTGTCAGCACAATAATTTTAATGCGCTGGTGACACTCAAATATTTTTTGAACAATTTTATCCTTTCGCGAGTTGCGTCTCGCAACTAGAACCCTATAAAATCTTATTTCCACCTCTCATTTTTGGCTTCATTTTCTCTCTTTCTCTTCTCCGTTTTCTCTACTCTAAACCCTAATAACGGAGAAGACTTTCACTTCTTTTCCAAAGAAAGAGACATGCGTTTGACTCATTATTTTGTTGACACATTGTTTTTTAAACATTCATGGTGTACCTTATTTATTAATGATTCAGCATTGTAACCAAGTTGATGTATTATATATATGTATCTGTATCACCGAATTCAAAGGAATAATTTTAGAATTTATTGTACGATATTTATTTTAAAATTTGATATAAATGCATTTATTTAAATTAATAATAGAAGTCAAAAATATTTAAAAATCAATAAAGTATTTTAAATGAAAAAAGTGGTTCCTAAAAAATTAAATGTCACGAATCGATTCACATTTAGAACCTTAAATAAGATGGAAATCATGATTGCTTAGTCATTCTAACTTAGCTTACTACATTAAATAACAATTACCAATAAGGAAGAAGTAAACTTTGAATATTTAGACTATTTGTTTACTTGCAATTGAAACCTATTCTCATCTATAAATGATAATGTTCTTCAAATAGAGGCCAGAATACAAGTTTCCTCCAACATCTTGTCATATTTATTTATGGTCATTTTCACAAGAATCACCCCAAATTTGTTTACCAATACTTGAACAATTAGGATCGATCCTAATTGTATTCCTGAATTCTTTCAACTTATTTTTGGTTTGTTCTACCATATGTTTGAAAAACTAAATGTGTTCGTGAATGTACTAAAAAATCATTTTCAGAAATTTGAATATTAGAAATCTCGTATGATCATCGTAGCCTTTAAATGTTGTGTATAGACTTGAAGAAAGAAATGTGTATGGAGGAGGATGTGGATAAAAATAAGAACTATTGCTTAAATTTAATACATCATTCTTAATTCAAACTTGACTAAAAAATATAAGTATTATAATAATTTTAAAAAGAAAAACACATCTAAAAGCTTTACGAAGAAGTAAACTTTAACGGAAAGAAAAAGAAAAAAAAGTAGAAGGGCAAAATCCTCGCAAAATTTTTCCATAGATAAGGTATACATCGATTCATTGGTAAAGAAGATGTCAAATTCATAACTTGTTTTGAATCCTCCCAACAAAAATCAATTTTCTTCATTAATTTTCTTTTTTCAAAACACATTAAATAAATCCCATTTAAAAAAAAATGGAACAAACCATCAAATATAGTCCAATTAAAAAATAAAATACTTTCATCAATATCTTTTCTTAATCAATATTCTAATACATGCAAGATAATTGTTTCTCGTATATTTTATTGTTTATCTCTTTGTAAATGTTACTTTCTTCTAATTTTACTTTGTATAATAATTTCTTGATATTTTTTCAAATATTTATCACATTTCTAATTTTCTTCCCAAATAATTTGCATTTTTCTCTTTCCACACTTTGTAAACTTCACTAGCAATGACACATTTAATTAAAAAGAAAATAATTTTACCTTTGAACTTTTCATTGCATTCACAATTTGATTATACTCCATTCTTTAGGATTAAAATCTAAAAAAGAAAAGAATTAATTAACATAATCAATATTTATTGCTCTTACACTTAACCAAAGATTTTATTTTAATATAAAAAGTTAGCATAATTTCACTAAGTCATTACTTTTACTTTCATTTAAGCTCAAACTCGAACTTTATGAACTAAACAAATTTTCGCACACACCTAGGGAAGCAACCTGGCTCGAAAGTCAAATTTTGAAATTAAATGTTGCTTACAATAAATATACATGTCAAAGAAAAAGAGCCATGCAGAATTTGGGCAATTTTCTTTTGTCAAAATATTTATGAAAAAATGTCAAGAGCTTATTTGATCTTTGGTGTTTTTATTATTATTACTTTTTTTTTTAATTCTCATTTCAATATATTATTATCATTTTAACTATCAAAATCACTTAATTTATCAACTAAAATATCATTACGTTACTTCTATTAAATATATTTTATAAATAATACTAAAAAAAAGTAATTTTATTTACAAAATATTATGGTGCATAATTCAATAAGATTTTGATAATAAGAGCATCAAAATACATTAAATTATGTATATAAAAATTAATTTTGGAATGATATTATACAAATATATCTACTAATTTTAATAACATTGTGTTAATATAATAGCATTTATAATATATATTGCTATATATATTAACAATTGAAATGTCCTTAAATGAGGCAAATATTAAAATTGACAAACAAATTGCATGCATAAAAATATATAAAGTATAAGATATGGATACAAAATCCAGTATAGAATAATTTTATTTACTTTGTAAATATAAATTAATTTTATTTCTATAAAATTTGTAAAATCTTAATATATTACTATATTATGAAAGAGTAATGATATTTTAAGCATAAATTCAATATTTTAATAATTTGATTGAAAATGTCACTAATAAATAGTTTTTTTTTGGAATGTAGAACTATTTATTTAAAATAGTCAAGACTAGTTTAGTTAACTCATTTAAAATAGTCAGAGAGTTTAGTCAACTCATTTTAGAGTTTACCAATTTATCTTAATTAGCATTATGTTTAAAGAATCAATTAAAGATTTTATTGATTTGTTACTATTTAACTTATTTTCTCTACTTATTTAAGACACCTTGTAATTAGTAAAAGACACTTCATTTATAAAAGAAATAAAAGAACACCAATAATGTGCTAAAAAAGATGACAGGAGGATCAATGTTCAAGACATTGTTGCTACTAATATTTGTACAAGGTAAGCCAAATTCATATGGTTTATAATTTTTTTTTTATTTTAATTAAAAACTAACATGATTCTACAGTCATGCTTATTTCAACTTATGACGTTTTTAATGGAAATTGTTGATCTATTAGACACGACTCTTATCAGTTGAACTATCTTAATGGATTTCAAATATTTTATAATTCAAAATTCATGAACAATCTATAAAACATGTTTGTTATTTTCTTTCAGTGTTTTTTGTTACTTGTTGGGCTACAACTCATACAAGTAGAAGCAAAATCTATGTTGCAAAAGATGGGACTGGAGATTTCTACACTATTGGAGAAGCTGTTGCTGCAGCTCCAAACTATAGTAAAACACCCATTTATATTATGATAAAGAAGGGAGTTTACTTTGAATATATTATAATTGAAATCGAGAAGACAAATATAGCTTTCATCGGGGATGGTATGTACAAAACCGTTATATCTGGAAACAGAAGCAGTGCTAGTGGTCTTCAAATGGATCACACAGCAACAGTTGGTAAGCCACTAAAGAAATTTAATCAAATATTTGTAATAATTTTATTCGCAAACTAATTCATTTTTGTTTTATTGTTTCTTAAAAGCAATTTTTGGAGTTGGTTTCATTGCAAAGGGAATATCCTTCAAAAATACAGCCGGTCTAGGGTACCAAGCTGTTGCCCTTAAAAGTAAAGTTCAATCTGCCTTTTATAAGTGCAGTTTTCATGGATATCAAGACACTCTATACACTAAACATGGAAGACAATTCTATAGAGATTGTGTAATCTATGGGAAAACCGATTTCATATTTGGGAATGCTGCAGTCGTTTTTCAGAATTGTTTTATTATTGCGCTTAATAGGGGAGGGACTATAATAACGGCTCAAGGAAGGGAAGGTCCTAATGACAAAGGAGGAACAATACTACATAATTGCACAATAACATATGATCATCATCGTAGATCATCATCCTTTAATACATACTTGGGGAGACCATGGCAGTTATATTCCAGGGTTGTTGTGATGCAAAGTTTTATAGATGATTTTATTGATCCTAAGGGATGGCTTAATATCAAAGAGACAAATCTCGATAAATTATTTTACGCAGAATATAAAAACCGAGGTCCTGGTGCTAACACTACAGGTAGAGTTAAATGGCCGGGATACAAAGTGTTTACTAAGCCAAACCAAGTGTTACGATTTACCGTTAATAACTTCATTCAGGGGAATGAGTGGATACCCTCTACTGGTATTCCATTTATTCCAGGTTTATTATAATTTTGTAATCATATTAAATTATTAGTAAAAATATAATTATTATATCTCACTTGTCTTGTATTTATTTAGGAGAGAAAACAATTTCATTGGAATTAACTTTGATATATTATGAACTTATGAGACATTGAAAAGTTGTTTTGAACCAAAGGCTAACATCACATATATAAATTGAAATATATATATATATATATATATATATATATTTGATAAGAAAGTGTAGAGAAATAATGTGGCATATTTTAAATTCGTTAAAAGTCTGATAATTTTATCAAATATTAAATTAATTATCAATTAATTAAAAAATGGCACGTCATTTTCCAATACTTTCTTTTCTTGTCATATATTTTCCTCCTTCCTCAAATTATATATTAGCTTGACATAATATATCATTATTTGAAAGGTATTCATAAATTAAGCTGAAACCCATGTTTTCCTTTTATATGAGTCTAGTTCAAAACTATTATTTTGCTACAATATTTATTAACTTTGGAATCTACTTTTTTTAATATAAAAATAGCTAAAGTTAAAATTTATTTGTATTTACTTTTGTATAAGAACTTTTATTTTGAATAATGAATTGTCTTAGTTCATGAATCATGTTTTAAATTATAATATACATATATTTTTTTTGTTTTATTGATAAGAGATAATTATTATTACTTTTTAAAAATAATTTATGTATATTAAAAATGATAAAAAATCGTTTAAATATAACGATAAAATATTACATAAAAAAAGAAAGAAAAAAATTCTTAATAAGTTATCGAGCTCGTAAATTCTCGAGAAGAACGATTAACTCTCCGACAAACTCTACCGGCTTTCTGAAACGAATATTAGAAAACGTCATAATAATAACATTATGAATGATATGCATCAGACAACTACGATCATTGAAAGTTTGATAATTTTTCTTCAACCAGATAGTCTACCAAAAAATAATTTGGATAGTAACACAAATATTTAGGCATGTCATATCAGTTGCAATAATCCAAACTTTCCAGCAACTACCTAAAGACTCGAACATTACTCAATGAATCTCAATAATACTTCACAAAAATCTCTAGATACTAGTCACCCATCGACAATACAAAAGAAGTGAGTTGTTGTTTCAACTTTCTCGTGACACATGCGACCAACAATAATACAACATTTTTTTAATGCACATATCAATAATAAGGATTTTACGGTGAATAACACTTCATTCGAAGAACAATATCTTTGATGAAATCTTTAACTCCCAAAGTTTCTCCCAACAAAAATTACATGGAATCACCTTAACGAAAAAATTATAACAATGTCTCACATGAAAATTATCCCTGTCTTGTTAGTGCATAACATCATGTTTAGACGTGGACACTTGATTGCATCCTACTAAAAGTAAAAACACTATTATGGGACAAACACTCCATAATATTTAATCTACTTTTATATCTAATTCGTCTATCGAAACCACTAGACCGAGGATTAAACATGTTTTTAACTATGACATTTCTACATACAACAATGAAAACAAGCTCATGATATGCCGTAGCTAGACTTTTGACAAAACACCAAATGCCGTCCAAAAAACTTATTAAAAACAATCTCCCCCAATGAATATAGATTGCTCACGAAAATATTTCGACATAGAATAATTTTTCTTCCAATGCTACATCCGGTTTGATAATTATATATTATTATGAACCAACTATACCAATTTTGACCATACTTAAATCTGTCCGTCAATGCCTAAATATTATTCGGCTTCGTTTCAAATCTACTACACCATTTTGATAGAAGAGACTAATTAAAATAATTAAGATTTCGAATATTCTGACCTCCTTGATTTGTAAAACATTTAACCTTATCTCAACTAATTTGATGACAAAACATTGAGTTAAAAGATCCAGATAGAAATTTATACATTATTCTCTTCATTTTTCAGGCACACTCTTGGGGGAATGAATAAAGACATAAAATATGTGGGCATAAATGACATTACACTCTTAATGAGGATTAATCGACCCCCATTTGAGATTATTTTGCTTTTCCATCTAGATAATTTATATTAAATTTTAGTGATAATCGAGTCCTAAAAGACCTTGGATCGTAATAGGGTATCAATAACAGTTCTAAAAAAAGTTGTTACTAATACCCTAGTTTGTCGACCCGGCAATCCCGACACTTTCAAAATTAAGCATCATTATATATATATATGATGCTTAATTTAGTTAAAAAATGTTCCGCGTTCATCAAATTTGGTGTTGAATTTAAAATATAATGTGTTATTAGCCTAGTTGGTTAAAGAGTTACTTGTTTTGTTAGGTTGCGAGTTTGAAACATATCTATAACATTTTTTATTTTATTTTTAACCGTTTTATGTTTATGGGCGGGTCAACTCAAAATTTGACCAAAGTATCCATTTACTCTCACATATATATCCACATGAACCACAGTTCTCGACACGACAATTCAGAGACTTTCAAAATTAAGCATCATTATATATATAGATTTAATTTAATTCTCTATTATTAATTCAATATAAACTTATTATCTTCCAACTTCAAGTCGAACACGATTTTGACATGTTTAACACGTTTTTCACACACACAACACGTTTTTCACACGTTTAACATGTTTTCACGCTTTTTTGCATTGTTTAACACGTTTTTGACATGTTAACACGTTTAATACGTTTTCACACTAATAACACATTTAACATATTTTTCACTTTTAACTAGTTTTTGACAAGTTTAATACGTTTAACACGTTTAACACGTTTTTGACAAGTTTAACACTTTCTTCACGTTTTTTGCACGTTTAATACATTTTGGCATGTTTAACACGTTTTTAACAAGTTTAACACGGTTTTAATGTTTTTGGCACATTTAACATGTTTTTGACATTCTAACACGTTTAACACGTTTTTGATATATTTAACACATTTTCACACGTTTAACATGTTTTTGGTCATGTTTAACACATTTTTGACATGTTTAACACGTTTTCACAACCTTACATATTTTCACACGTTTACACGTTTTTCATATTATTGGCATGTTTAACACGTTTTTGACATGTTGAACACGTTTAACATGTTTTTGGCTCATTTAACACATTTTTAACATATTTAACACGTTTTGGTACGTTTTTTTACATTTTTGGCATGTTTTTCATGTTTTTAGCACGTTTAACATGTTTTTGACATTTTAACACGTTTAACACGTTTTGACATTTTAACACGTTTTTGCACATTCCACATATTTTTGACATGTTTAACATATTTTTACACGTTTAACATGTTCTGACAAATTTTAACACGTTTTTGGCACGTTTAATATTTTTTGGCATGTTTAATATATTTTCACGTTTTTGGCATGTTTAACACATTTTTGGCATGTTTTACAAGGTTTACATGTTTTTGGCACATTAAACATGTGAAAAACGTATTAAACGTGTTAAAAATGTCAAAACGTGTTAAACGTGTCAAAATATGCCAAAAACATGGAAACATGTTAAACATGTCAAAACGTGTTAAACGTGCCAAAAACGTGAAATACGTATGAAAAACGTGTGAAATCGTGTTAAACATGTTAAAAACGTGTTAAACATTTCAAAAACGTAAAAAACGTATTAAACGTGTCAAAACTTGTTAAATGTGTCAAAACGTGAAAAACGTGTCAAAATGTGTTAAATGTGCCATAATCGTGAAAAATGTGTCAAATGTGTCAAACGTGTCAAAAACGTATTAAATGTGTTAAAAACGTGTTAAACATGCCAAAAATATGAAAATCTTGTTCAACATGTCAAAAATGTGTTAAACGTGTCAAAAACGTGTTAAACGTGTCGAAAACGTGTTAAACGTGTCAAAATGTGTCAAAAACGTGAAAAACATGTTTTGTTAAACATGTTAAAAACGTGTTAAATGGATAAAAATGTGTTAAATGAGTCAAAAACATGTTCAATGAAAAAATAAAAAATTAATTTGGGTTACCAACCCATATTCATAAATACTATGTGTTGAGTTATGGGATGAGTAAATTTAATTTGGATTGAATATGGGTTGGGTTTACCCGTTTGCTCACCCTAGTTATTTTTAGAATGAAAAATGTTGGAATTGTACCAGATGTCTTTACCTATACCACATTGATGACTTGTGCGACCACTCAAAGCTTGTTTGAGACAACTGTTAAATTGTTCGATGAAATGGTCACGAGAAATATCAGACCAAATGTTTGGTCTTACAACAACTTGATTCATTGTTATTTCAAATCAGGAAATCCAAAGGAAGCCGTCAAAGTATTTGATGACATTTTTAATCTTTGTCCAACAACTTTTAATACAATGATTAACGGATTATTCAACAGCGGTTACCCAACCAAAGTATTCATTTTCTTTAGGAATTTACAAAGTCGTGGATTTGTCCCACAATTACCTACTTTCAACATTCTTAGTAACGGTCTTTGCAAGTCACACAGGATAGATTCCGCATCAAGAATTTTAAATGAGCTTGGAGAATCGGGTCATAAGCCAAATGAGATAACATGAAATATTGTTTTAAGTCTGGAAAGTATGAAAAAGGGCTTGAGATATTGTACGAGATGAGAGACTTAGGGTACACATTCGACCACCACAACAAAACATACTTTCAGCGACCCTTATATGCCAACCCATATTAAGCGTGAGTAAAAATTAAAAGGAAAAAACTTTTACCAATCTTTATATCTAATACCACCACCTTTATTTTTTTTATATATCAACTTTGTAACTTTGTTAAAACCTTATAATTTAAATATTCTAAATTTTAATAATTTTTATGTTTTATTTTTAAACTTTGTAAATATTTTAATTTTTTAATTTTTTTAAAATTAAATTTGACTTAAAATTTTGTTAACATTAAAATTTAATTAATATTTTTTATATAACATTATTTTAAAATTTTTATAGTATTATTAATATATGTCTTTTATTTAATTATTATTTAAATTTAATTAAATTAAAAGTATAATATGAGAGAGTTCATTAGTTTTTGAAATGTTAATATGACATTTATCCCAAATCGGAGAAAAAGAAGAAGTTTTTGGTATATAAAATATGAAAGAGTTCATTAGTTTCTGAAGTGTTTTTAAGGTTATAATGTACTGGAATATAGGTTCACCCTAAAGGTTTAGGGTTATGTTCCTCAGGTACTTGAGAGATGAAGGGCAAATGTGATAATAGTAGAGATAAAAAAATAACATCTAAAATGAAAATAGAAAAAAACAAATTTTAAAAAAATAGTTTAAATATAAAATAGACTTTTAGCGACGTTTTTTAATTTTGCCAACGCTTAAATAAGCGTTGTTAAAACTTTCGTCTTTCGGCAACGCTTGTACCGACGCTTAAATAAGCGTGGTAAAAACTTGCGCCCACCCTGCTTCTGGCGACGCAAGAATAAGTGTCGGTAATGTTTTTGGCGACGCTTTTAAAGGTTGGCAGAAGTCTTTTTAAACGTCGCCGAAAGTCATTTTTGTTGTAGTGGACTCGTTTGAATATTGCACGATTATTGGTGCTTTGGTTAGGATTGGTAGATTAAACGAGGCTAATAAATATGTTGAAGAGATGTTAAGAAATGAGGTTGATCTGGATTTAGGTGTTACAACACGTTGATTAATCTCTCATTTAAAGGAGGGAAATTTGACAAAGTTGATAAATTATAAAAATACCTTGAGAAGGCCGGTTTTGCACCTGATAAGCTGTACACCGATGCGATAATAATCGATGGATTTCTCAATTTGGGTGATTTTGATAAGGCTAAGAAGCTTTTGGATAAGGGTTAAATTGATTTAGATTTCAGCATTGTGGCTTTCAATAGTTACCTAAACGCTTTGGCTAAAAATGGAGATCTTAATGGTGCGTTGATGACTTTAATTCAAGGGGCTTTAGAGATTCATATATGTTTTCTTCTTTGGTGCATCATCTCTGTAAGTTTAGAAGATATACTAAAGCATCTACGTTACTTCAAGCTTATGTAGGATTCGGGGAAGAAATTCTTTTGTCAGCTCAAAGAGCCGTTTTTAATGGACTTCGAGATTTAGGGTTAATGAACGAAGCGAATGAAGTTTATAAGATAATTCAATCGACGAAATCGGATGGCATGGACGTATATGAGTGTGAAGGTGTCAACCCATTCAATCAAGTTAATAGGTAACTTTTGATCAATTATACACATGTTTAATTTAATTGAATTAGTGAAAGTTCTAGTAATGACTTTTGTAGTTTTCTTTTATCTTTCTTTACTTCAAATATTCATTAATTTAGAAGTGTTACATGGTTTATTGATCAATTTTAAATTAGTGTTACATGGTTTATTGATCAATTTTAGGTTTTGAAAATTTATTGACAATAGTCTAAACTTAGATGAAAAAAAGTTAAACTTAAATGTTTGAAAAATAATTTGTGGCATTGATTAAGTTCATGGCAGGTGCAAAGTATGGACACATCACAAAAGGGTCGACACTTTCAAAGTCTCTAATTCCATAAAAAAAAAGCATACAAGTTCTTCAATGAAATTAAATTAATTATTATGATTGTTTATTTGAATGTTGATTAATTAAATTGTTTTAATTAATTATTTTATTATTGCTCACTATTAATAGTGAAATTCATGGTTAGACTCCAATGACAATTTTTAATAAAGACTAAGGTTGTGTTTGATAACTTGACTTATCTATTAATTGAATATATTAATGACTTATTTAAAACCATTAGGTGTGATAACACATATTTATATATTTATGATCATTTATTACTATAAACTTTAAGTAAAAACACGTTAAAAATAATAAGCTCAAATATGAAGTTTATTTTAAAAGAGGAAAAAAGTTTAACACACTACTTTAAAATAAAATCATCAAAAACCAATATATTCTTTTAAATTTAATAAAATTACTGTTATTTATTATAAATTCTTATTACTTCTCTATTTTTTTCTCTCTTTTTTTTTTTTTTATCATAATTCATTTAATTATTTTTTAAGAGAGTATATTTTCAAACATTATCAAATAAAAATATAATTATATCTAAATTATTTATAAAATAAAAAAAATAAAAATATATATATATTATCTCTCATATTTATTTATATATATAACTATAAAATTGTATTAATTTTTCAATTTTTCTCATTAGTAAACAAACTTCTTACTTATTCTAGATAAATATATATTTTTTATTATCTCTTATATACATATATTACGTTAACAAATTATAATTTAATATATACTAGTTAAATAAAACATAATATATATATATATATATTTATTTAATATATTAAATTATATATTTCAATATATTATATTAAGTTTATTAACTAATATGAGTAATATAAGGGTATAATAGTTGAATTTGTTCAGATATTAGTTTTAGATATTATTAAACTAACTGAAATATTGAATAATTTAAATTTCTGATATTCTTGTTTGTTAATTTAATTTTTTATCTCTTGATATTTAAGTCATTAAGTACTTAAAATTCAGTATTCAATATTATTCGGATCGTAATTTTAAGTTTTATCAAATACAGTTTAAGTGAAATTCTAAGTGTACCTTATTTATTAACGATTCAGCATTGTAACAGCAAGTTGATGTATATGTATCTGTATCACCGAATTCAAAGGAATAATTTTAGAATTTATCGTAGATATTTATTTTAAAATTTGATATAAATGCATTTATTTAAATTAATAATAGAAGTCGAAAATATTTAAAAATCAATAAAGTATTTTAAATGACAAAAGTGGTTCTTAAAAAATTAAATGTCACAGATCGATTCACATTTAGAACGTTATAAAAAATTGTACCATTTTAATTAATAAAACATTATTCCCTCTTTAGTGACTTGTTTAACAACAATTTATTTGAAGCTTTTAATTTTTTTTTTTATCAACAATCAATTAATGTAAAAAATGTTACAATATTTCCACTATTTAGAATTTATGTTATAATTTAAGTTACATGTTCTAAAAAAATGTATTAGTTATTGGACCATTTTTTTTTGTAGTCAACGTTAAACAAGATGGAAATCATGATTGCGGAGTCATTCTAACTTAGCTTACTACATTAAATAACAATTACCAATAAGGAAGAAGTAAACTTTGAATATTTAGATTATTTGTTTACTTGCAATTGAAACCTATTCTCATCTATAAATGATAATGTTCTTCAAATAGAGGCCAGAATACATCTTCCGAATTTGCAATTTATTCATGAGAAACTTCTCATTATCTTCTTCGGCTATATTTACCAACCTTTCTAGAATAAGGAAGAAGTTTCCTCCAACATCTTGTCATATTTATTTATGGTCATTTTCACAAGAATCACCCCAAATTTGTTTACCAATACTTGAACAATTAGGATCGATCCTAATTGTATTCCTGAATTCTTTCAACTTATTTTTGGTTTGTTCTACCATATGTTTGAAAAACTAAATGTGTTCGTGAATGTACTAAAAAATCATTTTCAGAAATTTGAATATTAGAAATCTCTTATGATCATCGTAGCCTTTAAATGTTGTGTGTAGACTTGAAGAAAGAAATGTGTATGGAGGAGGATGTGGATAAAAATAAGAACTATTGTTTAATTTTAATACATCATTCTTAATTCAAACTTGACTAAAAAATATAAGTTATAATAATTTTAAAAAGAAAAACACATCTAAGAGCTTTACGAAGAAGTAAACTTTAACGAAAAAAAAAAGAAAATAAAAGTGGAAGGGCAAAATCCTCGCAAAACTTTTCCATAGATAAGGTATACATCGATTCATTGGTCAAGAAGATGTCAAATTCATAACTTGTTTTGAATCCTCCCAACAAAAATCAATTTTGTTCATTAATTTTCTTTTTTCAAAACACATTAAATAAATCCCATTTTACAAAATGGAACAAACCATCAAATATAGTCCAATTAAAAAATAAAATACTTTCATCAATATCTTTTCTTAATCAATATTCTAATACATGCAAGATAATTGTTTCTCATATATTTTATTGTTTATCTCTTTGTAAATGTTACTTTCTTCTAATTTTACTTTGTATAATAATTTCTTGATATTTTTTCAAATATTTATCACATTTCTAATTTTCTTCCCAAATAATTTGCATTTTTCTCTTTCCACACTTTGTAAACTTCACTAGCAATGACACATTTAATTAAAAAGAAAATAATTTTACCTTTGAACTTTTCATTGCATTCACAATTTGATTATACTCCATTCTTTAGGATTAAAATCTAAAAAAGAAAAGAATTAATTAACATAATCAATATTTATTGCTCTTACACTTAACCAAAGATTTTATTTTAATATAAAAAGTTAGCATAATTTCACTAAGTCATTACTTTTACTTTCATTTAAGCTCAAACTCGAACTTTATGAACTAAACAAATTTTCGCACACACCTAGGGAAGCAACCTGGCTCGAAAGTCAAATTTTGAAATTAAATGTTGCTTACAATAAATATACATGTCAAAGAAAAAGAGCCATGCAGAATTTGGGCAATTTTCTTTTGTCAAAATATTTATGAAAAAATGTCAAGAGCTTATTTGATCTTTGGTGTTTTTATTATTATTACTTTTTTTTTTTAATTCTCATTTCAATATATTATTATCATTTTAACTATCAAAATCACTTAATTTATCAACTAAAATATCATTACGTTACTTCTATTAAATATATTTTATAAATAATACTAAAAAAAATTAATTTTATTTACAAAATATTATGGTGCATAATTCAATAAGATTTTGATAATAAGAGCATCAAAATACATTAAATTATGTATATAAAAATTAATTTTGGAATGATATTATACAAATATATCTACTAATTTTAATAACATTGTGTTAATATAATAGCATTTATAATATATATTGCTATATATATTAACAATTGAAATGTCCTTAAATGAGGCAAATATTAAAATTGACAAACAAATTGCATGCATAAAAATATATAAAGTATAAGATATGGATACAAAATCCAGTATAGAATAATTTTATTTACTTTGTAAATATAAATTAATTTTATTTCTATAAAATTTGTAAAATCTTAATATATTACTATATTATGAAAGAGTAATGATATTTTAAGCATAAATTCAATATTTTAATAATTTGATTGAAAATGTCACTAATAAATAGTTTTTTTTTGGAATGTAGAACTATTTATTTAAAATAGTCAAGACTAGTTTAGTTAACTCATTTAAAATAGTCAGAGAGTTTAGTCAACTCATTTTAGAGTTTACCAATTTATCTTAATTAGCATTATGTTTAAAGAATCAATTAAAGATTTTATTGATTTGTAACTATTTAACTTATTTTCTCTACTTATTTAAGACACCTTGTAATTAGTAAAAGACACTTCATTTATAAAAGAAATAAAAGAACACCAATAATGTGCTAAAAAAGATGACAGGAGGATCAATGTTCAAGACATTGTTGCTACTAATATTTGTACAAGGTAAGCCAAATTCATATGGTTTATAATTTTTTTTTTATTTTAATTAAAAACTAACATGATTCTACAGTCATGCTTATTTCAACTTATGACGTTTTTAATGGAAATTGTTGATCTATTAGACACGACTCTTATCAGTTGAACTATCTTAATGGATTTCAAATATTTTATAATTCAAAATTCATGAACAATCTATAAAACATGTTTGTTATTTTCTTTCAGTGTTTTTTGTTACTTGTTGGGCTACAACTCATACAAGTAGAAGCAAAATCTATGTTGCAAAAGATGGGACTGGAGATTTCTACACTATTGGAGAAGCTGTTGCTGCAGCTCCAAACTATAGTAAAACACCCATTTATATTATGATAAAGAAGGGAGTTTACTTTGAATATATTATAATTGAAATCGAGAAGACAAATATAGCTTTCATCGGGGATGGTATGTACAAAACCGTTATATCTGGAAACAGAAGCAGTGCTAGTGGTCTTCAAATGGATCACACAGCAACAGTTGGTAAGCCACTAAAGAAATTTAATCAAATATTTGTAATAATTTTATTCGCAAACTAATTCATTTTTGTTTTATTGTTTCTTAAAAGCAATTTTTGGAGTTGGTTTCATTGCAAAGGGAATATCCTTCAAAAATACAGCCGGTCTAGGGTACCAAGCTGTTGCCCTTAAAAGTAAAGTTCAATCTGCCTTTTATAAGTGCAGTTTTCATGGATATCAAGACACTCTATACACTAAACATGGAAGACAATTCTATAGAGATTGTGTAATCTATGGGAAAACCGATTTCATATTTGGGAATGCTGCAGTCGTTTTTCAGAATTGTTTTATTATTGCGCTTAATAGGGGAGGGACTATAATAACGGCTCAAGGAAGGGAAGGTCCTAATGACAAAGGAGGAACAATACTACATAATTGCACAATAACATATGATCATCATCGTAGATCATCATCCTTTAATACATACTTGGGGAGACCATGGCAGTTATATTCCAGGGTTGTTGTGATGCAAAGTTTTATAGATGATTTTATTGATCCTAAGGGATGGCTTAATATCAAAGAGACAAATCTCGATAAATTATTTTACGCAGAATATAAAAACCGAGGTCCTGGTGCTAACACTACAGGTAGAGTTAAATGGCCGGGATACAAAGTGTTTACTAAGCCAAACCAAGTGTTACGATTTACCGTTAATAACTTCATTCAGGGGAATGAGTGGATACCCTCTACTGGTATTCCATTTATTCCAGGTTTATTATAATTTTGTAATCATATTAAATTATTAGTAAAAATATAATTATTATATCTCACTTGTCTTGTATTTATTTAGGAGAGAAAACAATTTCATTGGAATTAACTTTGATATATTATGAACTTATGAGACATTGAAAAGTTGTTTTGAACCAAAGGCTAACATCACATATATAAATTGAAATATATATATATATATATATATATTTGATAAGAAAGTGTAGAGAAATAATGTGGCATATTTTAAATTCGTTAAAAGTCTGATAATTTTATCAAATATTAAATTAATTATCAATTAATTAAAAAATGGCACGTCATTTTCCAATACTTTCTTTTCTTGTCATATATTTCCTCCTTCCTCAAATTATATATTAGCTTGACATAATATATCATTATTTGAAAGGTATTCATAAATTAAGCTGAAACCCATGTTTTCCTTTTATATGAGTCTAGTTCAAAACTATTATTTTGCTACAATATTTATTAACTTTGGAATCTACTTTTTTTAATATAAAAATAGCTAAAGTTAAAATTTATTTGTATTTACTTTTGTATAAGAACTTTTATTTTGAATAATGAATTGTCTTAGTTCATGAATCATGTTTTAAATTATAATATACATATATTTTTTTTGTTTTATTGATAAGAGATAATTATTATTACTTTTTAAAAATAATTTATGTATATTAAAAATGATAAAAAATCGTTTAAATATAACGATAAAATATTACATAAAAAAAGAAAGAAAAAAATTCTTAATAAGTTATCGAGCTCGTAAATTCTCGAGAAGAACGATTAACTCTCCGACAAACTCTACGGGCTTTCTGAAACGAATATTAGAAAACGTCATAATAATAACATTATGAATGATATGCATCAGACAACTACGATCATTGAAAGTTTGATAATTTTTCTTCAACCAGATAGTCTACCAAAAAATAATTTGGATAGTAACACAAATATTTAGGCATGTCATATCAGTTGCAATAATCCAAACTTTCCAGCAACTACCTAAAGACTCGAACATTACTCAATGAATCTCAATAATACTTCACAAAAATCTCTAGATACTAGTCACCCATCGACAATACAAAAGAAGTGAGTTGTCGTTTCAACTTTCTCGTGACACATGCGACCAACAATAATACAACATTTTTTTTAATGCACATATCAATAATAAGGATTATACGGTGAATAACACTTCATTCGAAGAACAATATCTTTGATGAAATCTTTAACTCCCAAAGTTTCTCCCAACAAAAATTACATGGAATCACCTTAACGAAAAAATTATAACAATGTCTCACATGAAAATTATCCCTGTCTTGTTAGTGCATAACATCATGTTTAGACGTGGACACTTGATTGCATCCTACTAAAAGTAAAAACACTATTATGGGACAAACACTCCATAATATTTAATCTACTTTTATATCTAATTCGTCTATCGAAACCACTAGACCGAGGATTAAACATGTTTTTAACTATGAAATTTCTACACACAACAATGAAAATAAGCTCATGATATGCCGTAGCTAGACTTTTGACAAAACACCAAATGCCGTCCAAAAAACTTATTAAAAACAATCTCCCCCAATGAATATAGATTGCTCACGAAAATATTTCGACATAGAATAAATTTTCTTCCAATGCTACATCCGGTTTGATAATTATATATTATTATGAACCAACTATACCAATTTTGACCATACTTAAATCTGTCCGTCAATGCCTAAATATTATTCGGCTTCGTTTCAAATCTACTACACTATTTTGATAGAAGAGACTAATTAAAATAATTAAGATCTCGAATATTCTGACCTCCTTGATTTGTAAAACATTTAACCTTATCTCAACTAATTTGATGACAAAACATTGAGTTAAAAGATCCAGATAGAAATTTATACATTATTCTCTTCATTTTTCAGGCACACTCTTGGGGAATGAATAAAGACATAAAATATGTGGGCATAAATGACATTACACTCTTAATGAGGATTAATCGACCCCCATTTGAGATTATTTTGCTTTTCCATCTAGATAATTTATATTAAATTTTAGTGATAATCGAGTCCTAAAAGACCTTGGATCGTAATAGGGTATCAATAACAGTTCTAAAAAAAGTTGTTACTAATACCCTAGTTTGTCGACCCGGCAATCCCGACACTTTCAAAATTAAGCATCATTATATATATATATGATGCTTAATTTAGTTAAAAAATGTTCCGCGTTCATCAAATTTGGTGTTGAATTTAAAATATAATGTGTTATTAGCCTAGTTGGTTAAAGAGTTAGACTTGTTTTGTTAGGTTGCGAGTTTGAAACATATCTATAACATTTTTTATTTTATTTTTAACCGTTTTATGTTTATGGGCGGGTCAACTCAAAATTTGACCAAAGTATCCATTTACTCTCACATATATATCCACATGAACCACAGTTCTCGACACGACAATTCAGAGACTTTCAAAATTAAGCATCATTATATATATAGATTTAATTTAATTCTCTATTATTAATTCAATATAAACTTATTATCTTCCAACTTCAAGTCGAACACGATTTTGACATGTTTAACACGTTTTTCACACACACAACACGCTTTTCACACGTTTAACATGTTTTCACGCTTTTTTGCATTGTTTAACACGTTTTTGACATGTTAACACGTTTAATAGGTTTTCACACTAATAACACATTTAACATATTTTTCACTTTTAACTAGTTTTTGACAAGTTTAATACGTTTAACACGTTTAACACGTTTTTGACAAGTTTAACACTTTCTTCACGTTTTTTGCACGTTTAATACATTTTGGCATGTTTAACACGTTTTTAACAAGTTTAACACGGTTTTAATGTTTTTGGCACATTTAACATGTTTTTGACATTCTAACACGTTTAACACGTTTTTGATATATTTAACACATTTTCACACGTTTAACATGTTTTTGGTCATGTTTAACACATTTTTGACATGTTTAACACGTTTTCACAACCTTACATATTTTCACACGTTTACACGTTTTTCATATTATTGGCATGTTTAACACGTTTTTGACATGTTGAACACGTTTAACATGTTTTTGGCTCATTTAACACATTTTTAACACATTTAACACGTTTTGGTACGTTTTTTTTACATTTTTGGCATGTTTTTCATGTTTTTAGCACGTTTAACATGTTTTTGACATTTTAACACGTTTAACACGTTTTGACATTTTAACACGTTTAACACGTTTTTGCACATTCCACATATTTTTGACATGTTTAACATATTTTTACACGTTTAACATGTTCTGACAAATTTTAACACGTTTTTGGCACGTTTAATATTTTTTGGCATGTTTAATATATTTTCACGTTTTTGGCATGTTTAACACATTTTTGGCATGTTTTACAAGGTTTACATGTTTTTGGCACATTAAACATGTGAAAAACGTATTAAACGTGTTAAAAATGTCAAAACGTGTTAAACGTGTCAAAATATGCCAAAAACATGGAAACATGTTAAACATGTCAAACGTGTTAAACGTGCCAAAAACGTGAAATACGTATGAAAAACGTGTGAAATCGTGTTAAACATGTTAAAAACGTGTTAAACATTTCAAAAACGTAAAAAACGTATTAAACGTGTCAAAACTTGTTAAATGTGTCAAAACGTGAAAAACGTGTCAAAATGTGTTAAATGTGCCATAATCGTGAAAAATGTGTCAAATGTGTCAAACGTGTCAAAAACGTATTAAATGTGTTAAAAACGTGTTAAACATGCCAAAAATATGAAAATCTTGTTCAACATGTCAAAAATGTGTTAAACGTGTCAAAAACGTGTTAAACGTGTCGAAAACGTGTTAAACGTGTCAAAATGTGTCAAAAACGTGAAAAACATGTTTTGTTAAACATGTTAAAAACGTGTTAAATGGATAAAAATGTGTTAAATGAGTCAAAAACATGTTCAATGAAAAAATAAAAAATTAATTTGGGTTACCAACCCATATTCATAAATACTATGTGTTGAGTTATGGGATGAGTAAATTTAATTTGGATTGAATATGGGTTGGGTTTACCCGTTTGCTCACCCTAGGTATTTTTAGAATGAAAAATGTTGGAATTGTACCAGATGTCTTTACCTATACCACATTGATGACTTGTGCGACCACTCAAAGCTTGTTTGAGACAACTGTTAAATTGTTCGATGAAATGGTCACGAGAAATATCAGACCAAATGTTTGGTCTTACAACAACTTGATTCATTGTTATTTCAAATCAGGAAATCCAAAGGAAGCCGTCAAAGTATTTGATGACATTTTTAATCTTTGTCCAACAACTTTTAATACAATGATTAACGGATTATTCAACAGCGGTTACCCAACCAAAGTATTCATTTTCTTTAGGAATTTACAAAGTCGTGGATTTGTCCCACAATTACCTACTTTCAACATTCTTAGTAACGGTCTTTGCAAGTCACACAGGATAGATTCCGCATCAAGAATTTTAAATGAGCTTGGAGAATCGGGTCATAAGCCAAATGAGATAACATGAAATATTGTTTTAAGTCTGGAAAGTATGAAAAAGGGCTTGAGATATTGTACGAGATGAGAGACTTAGGGTACACATTCGACCACCACAACAAAACATACTTTCAGCGACCCTTATATGCCAACCCATATTAAGCGTGAGTAAAAATTAAAAGGAAAAAACTTTTACCAATCTTTATATCTAATACCACCACCTTTATTTTTTTTATATATCAACTTTGTAACTTTGTTAAAACCTTATAATTTAAATATTCTAAATTTTAATAATTTTTATGTTTTATTTTTAAACTTTGTAAATATTTTAATTTTTTAATTTTTTTAAAATTAAATTTGACTTAAAATTTTGTTAACATTAAAATTTAATTAATATTTTTTATATAACATTATTTTAAAATTTTTATAGTATTATTAATATATGTCTTTTATTTAATTATTATTTAAATTTAATTAAATTAAAAGTATAATATGAGAGAGTTCATTAGTTTTTGAAGTGTTAATATGACATTTATCCCAAATCGGAGAAAAAGAAGAAGTTTTTGGTATATAAAATATGAAAGAGTTCATTAGTTTCTGAAGTGTTTTTAAGGTTATAATGTGCTGGAATATAGGTTCACCCTAAAGGTTTAGGGTTATGTTCCTCAGGTACTTGAGAGATGAAGGGCAAATGTGATAATAGTAGAGATAAAAAAATAACATCTAAAATGAAAATAGAAAAAAACAAATTTTAAAAAAATAGTTTAAATATAAAATAGACTTTTAGCGACGTTTTTTAATTTTGCCAACGCTTAAATAAGCGTTGTTAAAACTTTCGTCTTTCGGCAACGCTTGTACCGACGCTTAAATAAGCGTGGTAAAAACTTGCGCCCACCCTGCTTCTGGCGACGCAAGAATAAGTGTCGGTAATGTTTTTGGCGACGCTTTTAAAGGTTGGCAGAAGTCTTTTTAAACGTCGCCGAAAGTCATTTTTGTTGTAGTGGACTCGTTTGAATATTGCACGATTATTGGTGCTTTGGTTAGGATTGGTAGATTAAACGAGGCTAATAAATATGTTGAAGAGATGTTAAGAAATGAGGTTGATCTGGATTTAGGTGTTACAACACGTTGATTAATCTCTCATTTAAAGGAGGGAAATTTGACAAAGTTGATAAATTATAAAAATACCTTGAGAAGGCCGGTTTTGCACCTGATAAGCTGTACACCGATGCGATAATAATCGATGGATTTCTCAATTTGGGTGATTTTGATAAGGCTAAGAAGCTTTTGGATAAGGGTTAAATTGATTTAGATTTCAGCATTGTGGCTTTCAATAGTTACCTAAACGCTTTGGCTAAAAATGGAGATCTTAATGGTGCGTTGATGACTTTAATTCAAGGGGCTTTAGAGATTCATATATGTTTTCTTCTTTGGTGCATCATCTCTGTAAGTTTAGAAGATATACTAAAGCATCTACGTTACTTCAAGCTTATGTAGGATTCGGGGAAGAAATTCTTTTGTCAGCTCAAAGAGCCGTTTTTAATGGACTTCGAGATTTAGGGTTAATGAACGAAGCGAATGAAGTTTATAAGATAATTCAATCGACGAAATCGGATGGCATGGACGTATATGAGTGTGAAGGTGTCAACCCATTCAATCAAGTTAATAGGTAACTTTTGATCAATTATACACATGTTTAATTTAATTGAATTAGTGAAAGTTCTAGTAATGACTTTTGTAGTTTTCTTTTATCTTTCTTTACTTCAAATATTCATTAATTTAGAAGTGTTACATGGTTTATTGATCAATTTTAAATTAGTGTTACATGGTTTATTGATCAATTTTAGGTTTTGAAAATTTATTGACAATAGTCTAAACTTAGATGAAAAAAAGTTAAACTTAAATGTTTGAAAAATAATTTGTGGCATTGATTAAGTTCATGGCAGGTGCAAAGTATGGACACATCACAAAAGGGTCGACACTTTCAAAGTCTCTAATTCCATAAAAAAAAAGCATACAAGTTCTTCAATGAAATTAAATTAATTATTATGATTGTTTATTTGAATGTTGATTAATTAAATTGTTTTAATTAATTATTTTATTATTGCTCACTATTAATAGTGAAATTCATGGTTAGACTCCAATGACAATTTTTAATAAAGACTAAGGTTGTGTTTGATAACTTGACTTATCTATTAATTGAATATATTAATGACTTATTTAAAACCATTAGGTGTGATAACACATATTTATATATTTATGATCATTTATTACTATAAACTTTAAGTAAAAACACGTTAAAAATAATAAGCTCAAATATGAAGTTTATTTTAAAAGAGGAAAAAAGTTTAACACACTACTTTAAAATAAAATCATCAAAAACCAATATATTCTTTTAAATTTAATAAAATTACTGTTATTTATTATAAATTCTTATTACTTCTCTATTTTTTTCTCTCTTTTTTTTTTTTATCATAATTCATTTAATTATTTTTTAAGAGAGTATATTTTCAAACATTATCAAATAAAAATATAATTATATCTAAATTATTTATAAAATAAAAAAAATAAAAATATATATATATATTATCTCTCATATTTATTTATATATATAACTATAAAATTGTATTAATTTTTCAATTTTTCTCATTAGTAAACAAACTTCTTACTTATTCTAGATAAATATATATTTTTTATTATCTCTTATATACATATATTACGTTAACAAATTATAATTTAATATATACTAGTTAAATAAAACATAATATATATATATATATTTATTTAATATATTAAATTATATATTTCAATATATTATATTAAGTTTATTAACTAATATGAGTAATATAAGGGTATAATAGTTGAATTTGTTCAGATATTAGTTTTAGATATTATTAAACTAACTGAAATATTGAATAATTTAAATTTCTGATATTCTTGTTTGTTAATTTAATTTTTTATCTCTTGATATTTAAGTCATTAAGTACTTAAAATTCAGTATTCAATATTATTCGGATCGTAATTTTAAGTTTTATCAAATACAGTTTAAGTGAAATTCTAAGTGTACCTTATTTATTAACGATTCAGCATTGTAACAGCAAGTTGATGTATATGTATCTGTATCACCGAATTCAAAGGAATAATTTTAGAATTTATCGTAGATATTTATTTTAAAATTTGATATAAATGCATTTATTTAAATTAATAATAGAAGTCGAAAATATTTAAAAATCAATAAAGTATTTTAAATGACAAAAGTGGTTCTTAAAAAATTAAATGTCACAGATCGATTCACATTTAGAACGTTATAAAAAATTGTACCATTTTAATTAATAAAACATTATTCCCTCTTTAGTGACTTGTTTAACAACAATTTATTTGAAGCTTTTAATTTTTTTTTTTATCAACAATCAATTAATGTAAAAAATGTTACAATATTTCCACTATTTAGAATTTATGTTATAATTTAAGTTACATGTTCTAAAAAAATGTATTAGTTATTGGACCATTTTTTTTTTGTAGTCAACGTTAAACAAGATAGAAATCATGATTGCGGAGTCATTCTAACTTAGCTTACTACATTAAATAACAATTACCAATAAGGAAGAAGTAAACTTTGAATATTTAGATTATTTGTTTACTTGCAATTGAAACCTATTCTCATCTATAAATGATAATGTTCTTCAAATAGAGGCCAGAATACATCTTCCGAATTTGCAATTTATTCATGAGAAACTTCTCATTATCTTCTTCGGCTATATTTACCAACCTTTCTAGAATAAGGAAGAAGTTTCCTCCAACATCTTGTCATATTTATTTATGGTCATTTTCACAAGAATCACCCCAAATTTGTTTACCAATACTTGAACAATTAGGATCGATCCTAATTGTATTCCTGAATTCTTTCAACTTATTTTTGGTTTGTTCTACCATATGTTTGAAAAACTAAATGTGTTCGTGAATGTACTAAAAAATCATTTTCAGAAATTTGAATATTAGAAATCTCTTATGATCATCGTAGCCTTTAAATGTTGTGTGTAGACTTGAAGAAAGAAATGTGTATGGAGGAGGATGTGGATAAAATAAGAACTATTGTTTAATTTTAATACATCATTCTTAATTCAAACTTGACTAAAAAATATAAGTTATAATAATTTTAAAAAGAAAAACACATCTAAGAGCTTTACGAAGAAGTAAACTTTAACGAAAAAAAAAGAAAATAAAAGTGGAAGGGCAAAATCCTCGCAAAACTTTTCCATAGATAAGGTATACATCGATTCATTGGTCAAGAAGATGTCAAATTCATAACTTGTTTTGAATCCTCCCAACAAAAATCAATTTTGTTCATTAATTTTCTTTTTTCAAAACACATTAAATAAATCCCATTTTACAAAATGGAACAAACCATCAAATATAGTCCAATTAAAAAATAAAATACTTTCATCAATATCTTTTCTTAATCAATATTCTAATACATGCAAGATAATTGTTTCTCATATATTTTATTGTTTATCTCTTTGTAAATGTTACTTTCTTCTAATTTTACTTTGTATAATAATTTCTTGATATTTTTTCAAATATTTATCACATTTCTAATTTTCTTCCCAAATAATTTGCATTTTTCTCTTTCCACACTTTGTAAACTTCACTAGCAATGGACACATTTAATTAAAAAGAAATAATTTTACCTTTGAACTTTTCATTGCATTCACAATTTGATTATACTCCATTCTTTAGGATTAAAATCTAAAAAAGAAAAGAATTAATTAACATAATCAATATTTATTGCTCTTACACTTAACCAAAGATTTTATTTTAATATAAAAAGTTAGCATAATTTCACTAAGTCATTACTTTTACTTTCATTTAAGCTCAAACTCGAACTTTATGAACTAAACAAATTTTCGCACACACCTAGGGAAGCAACCTGGCTCGAAAGTCAAATTTTGAAATTAAATGTTGCTTACAATAAATATACATGTCAAAGAAAAAGAGCCATGCAGAATTTGGGCAATTTTCTTTTGTCAAAATATTTATGAAAAAATGTCAAGAGCTTATTTGATCTTTGGTGTTTTTATTATTATTACTTTTTTTTTTAATTCTCATTTCAATATATTATTATCATTTTAACTATCAAAATCACTTAATTTATCAACTAAAATATCATTACGTTACTTCTATTAAATATATTTTATAAATAATACTAAAAAAAATTAATTTTATTTACAAAATATTATGGTGCATAATTCAATAAGATTTTGATAATAAGAGCATCAAAATACATTAAATTATGTATATAAAAATTAATTTTGGAATGATATTATACAAATATATCTACTAATTTTAATAACATTGTGTTAATATAATAGCATTTATAATATATATTGCTATATATATTAACAATTGAAATGTCCTTAAATGAGGCAAATATTAAAATTGACAAACAAATTGCATGCATAAAAATATATAAAGTATAAGATATGGATACAAAATCCAGTATAGAATAATTTTATTTACTTTGTAAATATAAATTAATTTTATTTCTATAAAATTTGTAAAATCTTAATATATTACTATATTATGAAAGAGTAATGATATTTTAAGCATAAATTCAATATTTTAATAATTTGATTGAAAATGTCACTAATAAATAGTTTTTTTTTGGAATGTAGAACTATTTATTTAAAATAGTCAAGACTAGTTTAGTTAACTCATTTAAAATAGTCAGAGAGTTTAGTCAACTCATTTTAGAGTTTACCAATTTATCTTAATTAGCATTATGTTTAAAGAATCAATTAAAGATTTTATTGATTTGTTACTATTTAACTTATTTTCTCTACTTATTTAAGAAACCTTGTAATTAGTACAAGACACTTCATTTATAAAAGAAATAAAAGAACACCAATAGTGTGCTAAAAAAGATGACAGGAGGATCAATGTTCAAGACATTGTTGCTACTAATATTTGTACAAGGTAAGCCAAATTCATATGGTTTATAATTTTTTTTTTTATTTTAATTAAAAACTAACATGATTCTACAGTCATGCTTATTTCAACTTATGACGTTTTTAGTGGAAATTGTTGATCTATTAGACACACTATTATCAGTTGAACTATCTTAATGGATTTCAAATATTTTATAATTCAAAATTCATGAACAATCTATAAAACATGTTTGTTATTTTCTTTCAGTGTTTTTTGTTACTTGTTGGGCTACCACTCATACAAGTAGAAGCAAAATCTATGTTGCAAAAGATGGGACTGGAGATTTCTACACTATTGGAGAAGCTGTTGCTGCAGCTCCAAACTATAGTAAAACACCCATTTATATTATGATAAAGAAGGGAGTTTACTATGAATATATTATAATTGAAATCGAGAAGACAAATATAGCTTTCATCGGGGATGGTATGTACAAAACCGTTATATCTGGAAACAGAAGCAGTGCTAGTGGTCTTCAAATGGATCACACAGCAACAGTTGGTAAGCCACTAAAGAAATTTAATCAAATATTTGTAATAGTTTTATTCGCAAACTAATTCATTTTTGTTTTATTGTTTCTCAAAAGCAATTTTTGGAGTTGGTTTCATTGCAAAGGGAATATCCTTCAAAAATACAGCCGGTCTAGGGTACCAAGCTGTTGCCCTTAAAAGTAAAGTTCAATCTGCCTTTTATAAGTGCAGTTTTCATGGATATCAAGACACTCTATACACTAAACATGGAAGACAATTCTATAGAGATTGTGTAATCTATGGGAAAACCGATTTCATATTTGGGAATGCTGCAGTCGTTTTTCAGAATTGTTTTATTATTGCGCTTAATAGGGGAGGGACTATAATAACCGCTCAAGGAAGGGAAGGTCCTTATGACAAAGGAGGAACAATACTACATAATTGCACAATAACATATGATCATCATCATAGATCATCATCCTTTAAGACATACTTGGGGAGACCATGGCAGTTATATTCCAGGGTTGTTGTGATGCAAAGTTTTATAGATGATTTTATTGATCCTAAGGGATGGCTTAATATCAAAGATACAAATCTCGATAAATTATTTTATGCAGAATATCAAAACCGAGGTCCTGGTGCTAACACTACAGGTAGAGTTAAATGGCCGGGATATAAAGTGTTTACTAAGCCAAACGAAGTTTTACGATTTACCGTTAATAACTTCATTCAGGGGAATGAGTGGATACCCTCTACTGGTATTCCATTTATTCCAGGTTTATTATAATTTTGTAATCATATTAAATTATTAGTAAAAATATAATTATTATATCTCACTTGTCTTGTATTTATTTAGGAGAGAAAACAATTTCATTGGAATTAACTTTGATATATTATGAACTTATGAGAGTTTTGAACCAAAGGCTAACATCATATTTATATTTATATTTATATTTATATTTATATATATATATATATATATATATATATAGAAATAATGTGTTCGTTAAAAGGATAATTTTATCTCCTATTAAATTAATTATCAATTCAATTAAAAAATAACACATCATTTTCCAATACTTTTTTTTCTTGTCATATATTTTCCTCCTTCCTCAAATTATATATTAGCTTGACAAAATATATCATTATTTGAAAGGTATTCATAAATTAAGCTGAAACCCATGTTTTCCTTTTATATGAGTCCAGTTCAAAACTATTATTTTGCTACAATATTTATTAACTTTGGAATCTACTTTTTTTAATATAAAAATAGCTAAAGTTAAAATTTATTTGTATTTACTTTTGTATAAGAACTTTTATTTTGAATAGTGAATTATCTTAGTTTATGAATCATGTTTTAAATTATAATATACATATATATATATATATATATATATATATATATATATATATATATATATATATATATATATATATATTTTATTGATATGAGATAATTATTATTACTTTTTAAAAATAGTTTATGTATATTAAAAATGATAAAAAAACGTTTAAATATAACAATAAAATATTAAATAAGAAAAAGAAAGAAAAAAATTCTTAATAAGTTATCGAGCTCGTAAATTCTCGAGAAGAACGATAACTCTCCGACGTCATAATAATAACATTATGAATGATATGCATCAGACAACTACGATCATTGAAAATTTGATAATTTTTCTCCAAACAGATAGTTTACCAAAAAATAATTTGGATAGTAACACAAATATTTAGGTATGTCATATCAGTTGCAACAATCCAAACTTTCCAGCAACTACCCAAAGACTCGAACATTACTCAATGAATCTCAATAATACTTCACAAAAAACTCTAAATACTAGTCACCCCTCGACAATACAAAAGAAGTGAGTTGTCGTTTCAACTTTCTTGTGACACATGCGACCAACCATAATACGACATTTTTTTAATGCACATATCATCTATAAGGATTTTATGGTGAATAACACTTCATCCAAAGAACAATATCTTTGATGAAATCTTTAACTCCCAAAGTTTCTCCCAACAAAAATTACATGGAATCACCTTAACGAAAAAATTATAACAATGTCTCACATGAAAAATATCTCTGTCTTGTTAGTGCATAACATCATGTTTAGACGGGGACACTTGATTGCGTCCTACTAAAAGTAAAAACTCTATTATGGGACAAATGCTCCATAATATTTAATCTACTTTTATATCTAATTCGTCTATCGAAACCACTAGACCGAGGATCAAACATGTTTTTAACTATGACATTTCTATATATAACAATGAAAACAAGCTCATGATATGCCGTAGCTAGACTTTTGACAAAACACCAAATGTCGTCCAAAAAACTTATAAAAAAACAATCTCCCCCAATGAATATAGATTTCTCACGAAAATATTTCGACATAGAATAAATTTTCTTCCAATGCTATATCCGGTTGGACAATTAGATATTATTGTGAACCAACTATACCAATCTTGACCATACTTAAATCTGACCGTCAATGCCTAAAGATTATTCGGCTTCGTTTCAAATCTACTACACCATTTTGATAGAAGAGAATTATTAAAATAAATAAGATCTCGAATATTCTGACCTCCTTGATTTGTAAAACATTTAACCTTATTTCAACTAATTTGATGACAAAACATTGAGTTAAAAGATTCTCATAGAAATTTATACAATATTTTCTTCATTTTCACTGCACACTCTTGGGGGAATGAATAAAGACATAAAATATTTGGGCATAAATGACATTACACTCTTAATGAGGATTAATCGACCCCCATTTGAGATACTTTTGTTTTTCCATCTAGATAGTTTATATTAAATTTTTGTGATAATCGGGTCCTAAAAGACCTTGGATCGTAATAGGATATCAGTAACAGTTCTAAAAAAAGTTGTTACTAATACCCTAGTTTGTCGGTTCGATTTCCGCAACAGGGGTATCTGTAACGACTCTAGAGAGACATTATAGAAATAACAACAATATCAGTAACGCCATTGTCATAGAGTCGTTACTAATAGATATATCAATTATGACTGTATGACAGTCGTTACAGATGTTGTTCCCGTTTCTGTAATGGCTAAGTATATTACCGTTACTGATACTCATTAAATAAACATTTGTAACGACTCACGATAGAGCTGTTACTGATACCCTTATATGTAATTAACTATGTCTTTCTTCTTTATTTCAAGGATCTTGCAATTGTCGTTAGTTATAGTGGGTAGGAATAGTTTATCCGGGGAGCTTAAATCCAGCTTGATCTCTCGGACAATAATCTAAGCACATCAATTCCTCAAGACTTTGGTGAGCTTAGATATCTAACAAGAACTCTCAATCTGTCATTCAATCATTTCTTCGACACTCTTCTTACTTCCTTGGGTGATTTGCTGATGACTGTCAATTTCGATCTCCATGACAACAATGTCAACAGTGAATTCCTCAGTCATGTTCATTTACTAACCAATGCCCAACCGCGTTTCTTAACAATCCTTTCCTATGTGACTTTCCATTAAAGAAAACTTGTTTGAACAATTCACAGACCATCAACGACACTGAAAACCCGCCTTTGAAAAGGGGGCTTAATCCAGGCAAGTAGACTGTTTCATTTATATATATATATATATATATATAATGCATCAGTCATAATAATTCCCATCAATAGTTGTTTCCTATTCAATGTTTAACATCACGTGTCTTTCAAATAGATACAATAGTTGTTTCCTATTAAATGTTTAACCTAATAGTTGCTGCAATAGTTGTAAAAATGGCATTTAACATTTAGCAAAAGCTGCTACTAGCTTTTTCTTCTTAAAAAGTTTGAGCTATTGAGCTTGCAGCAGTAAGCATGATAAGGAATGTCTCAAGTGGGGGAATTTTGAGCTCTATTTGTGACTAAAAGATATATAGCTTATTTCAGTGTTTAATTAAAATTAAGAAATTGAAAAGAATGTTGTCTGATTTCCTCAACTGTGTTTTCTTCTGGAAGATTGAATCTTGTTTAAACCCAATTGCATGCATGATAACACTAAATGAATACCTTCAACTCAAATTTCTTCTGTAGAAAGGGAAGTATTGATTTTAGGTTTATTTTAGGTATATCAGATTGTGCGAAACTTTTAATCCAATATTTATTGTGTTAGAGACGTTATAGTAGAGAATGGAAATTCCAGACAAAGTTGGATGCTTTTACATTGAGATCATCCACAATATATGTAAGGTGTTGAACAATTCCTAAACTTTGCTCAATGTGCTACTAGATGGGAAAAGATTGTGTGTCATTGCGTTAAATGTGTAAATCGACACTATGAGAGTTTTAATATTAGAAACTGGAAAGACTAATCTTATTATACATGGTATAAGAATAAACTTCGTTTTTTGTTTTTTTATACGGTGAAAGGTGGTCCAAAAATGATATTGTTGATGACGACGTTGATAATGTTGGTAGTGATGATGATGACGAATCAAATAACGACGATGATGTTAACGAGAGTATTATAAAAGAAGAGAATACAATGTTTATCGAAGAAACTGTTAATTGTGGTGATGAATAGTATATGGAAGATATTCTCAATGATTCGTATCCCAACATTCAACACTCTGGTTCAAAAGATTCAATTGACGATGATAAAACATTATACAAATTGTTGGATGATTCAAAACATCCTTTTATGAAGGTTCTCGAATTTCAAAGCTTCGACATTGTTGAAGTTGCTTCATATTAAAAATGTTGGTCATTGGACAAATACATTTTTCGATCTATTGCTAAATTTTCTCAAAGATGAGATTTTACCAGTCAATTCTCATTTACCTAATTCTTATTATGAGTGTAAAAAAATTATTATAGATATCGGTCTTACATATTAAAAGATCAATGTTTGTAATAATAATTGTATGCTTTACCGTAAAAGGATAATGATCTATAACGTTGCAAGGTGTGTGACATCTTGAGATGAAAGATGGATAAGTCAAGTGGAACAGTTCGAAATAAACAGAATGGAAACACATTTCAGCTAAGGTGCAACGTTAATTTCCATTGACACTAAGGCTGCAAAAGTTATACATGTCTTCAAAAATGGCTCTACTAATGAGATGGCACAAAGATAGTAGAGTAGACGAAGAAGTCTTGATGAATCCCATAAATTTCATGACATGGAAGTCGTTTTATGAACACTACACTGATTTCTCTTTAGAGACCCGAAACGTAAGACTTTGTTTGGCTAGTGATGGGTTTCAACCATTTATTAATGGAAAACAATCGTACAACATTTGGTCGGTTGTTATAATACCTTATAATGTACCACCAATGATATGCATGGACTCAAGTAACTTCATGTTATCCATGTTGATTCCTGACCCTAAGAGTCCTAGTGATGCGATTGATATTTCTTTATCATCGTTGATTGAGGAATTGTAGGCCTTATGGCATACAATGCTCAAACTTTTGATGCATCCACTTCCGAGTCTTTTAACATGCATGATGCATTGTTATGAACTATTAACGACTTCCCTGCATATGCAAATCTATCTAGTTAGAGTACTAAAGGAAAATTTGCTTGTTCGTGTTGTAATAATGGTACCGCTTCAATGAGATTGATAAATTGGCAAAAATAGTGTTATATGTGTCACATGCGTTTTCTTCCTCCTATCCACAAATTCTAGAAATAATATGAAACCTTTGATGGTGATACAAAATATCGAATGAACCCTCCACTATTGTCAGGTACGGAAGCCTGTATGCAAGCTCCAAATTTAAAAGACGTTGTTTTAAATAAACATCATTCAAAAAGAACGAAAATCCGTCATGATGTGCGAGGAGATAATTGAAACAAATTATCTATATTCTTTACTTTATCATATTGTAAAACTCTATTGTTGAGACAAAATCTAGATGTCATGCATATTGAAAAAAAATTTGCGATAATATTGTCAGAACAATGATGGATGTGAAAGTGAAGGCGAAAGATGGATAGAAGGCTTGGAAAAATTTACAATTGATGGGCATAAGACACTTATTACACTTCGTTGTGTTCAATAGAGTTCTCCAATGTTCCGTTGCCCCATACGCACTTTCTCCTAGTCAAAAGAAAAAATCTATAAATTTTTGAAAAGATTAAAGATGTCTGAAGGATTTTGTTCTAACATTGCGGGCTGTGTTGACTTGGATGAAAATAAGATTTGGGGTTTAAAGAGTCACAATTATCATATCATATTAGAATATCTTCTTCCTCTAGCGACATGTGGCTTAATTCCAGAAGATGTATACGATGCAGTTGTTAATCTATCAAAGTTTTCTAGGTTATTATGTTGTAAGTCATTGAATAAACGTAACTTGGACCAACTTCAATTTGATATTGTTATAACGCTATGCAAGCTTAAACAAATATTTTTCCGTAATCTTTTTTTCGACATAATAGTTCATTTTCCCGTACATCTAGCGTTCGAGGCTTTTCTTGGAGGACCCGTACACTATTAATGGATGTACCCTATTGAGAAGTACATGGGTACACATTGAAGAATTATATTAGAAATAAAAATTTTCCCAAGGGTTCAATTAGTAAGAGTTATCTAGTGAATAAAAGTATTAGCTTATGTGCGAGATATTTGGAAGATCAAGATCCCCGCATACTTTGGTGCGAGATTCAACCCTATCTGTATTTATATGTTTGGAAGAGTTATCAAAGGAAATTAGTTACATGTACGAACCGGGTGATCGAAAGAGGGCTCATTCATACATATTAAAGAACTATCCGTAGGCAGAATCTATTTACAAGTAAATGCGCAATTACATGTACATTTATCTTCTAATTACATGCATGGACTCAATGTTTTCATTAAAATTGTATGTAGTAAGTTCAAACGAGAATATGATATTCATTTCATAGCAATTGATGAGCGTGATTGACGTTACGTAGCCTATTTCAAGACAAAAATGAGTTACAATTATTGTATAATTTTATTGCATTACTTTATTGGGGCTAATCTTACTAATCTCTTATTAGGTTGATATGACGACGATATCATCCTCTCAGCCTGCAGGTGTATATTATAAATTTTTGAATACATAATAATTTAACTACTTATGTTGTCTAATACTTTTGTAGTATCTATATCAAAGAGAAAATGTCGGGGGGAAAATAAAAAACACTACCCTCTCGAAGTTGACCATGGGTTGGAAAATAAAATAGAATTATCTCCAAGTGGGAAGGTGTGTCACAACAATGGAACAACATGGTCTAGACATATTGGGATCGTGGTTCGGGACCCATTGTGATATCACATCGTCTACTGCATTGGTCAAACTTGAGCTCCACCAACATAGAGCATCTTTGGAAGTCGGTAATGGTAAGTTTTTAATATCTTAATTTATTAACATTCATTCCCTGATACATAATAATAATTAATGAATAACTTAATCTTGTGTCTTTGTATAATTGTTTTGAGACAGTGCCGGAACCTATTGAGAATTATTAAAAAAAAACATATAATAGAACATGTTAAGGTTGCTTTGGATATGTTTCGATGTAATATCTGTTAGGATTTGTATCTCCCAAATCCGAGCAGCTTGAAACAATCTTTAAAAAACACAAGAAAGAAGAACACAAGAATACACAGATTTATAGTGGTTCACTCAAATTGAGCTACATCCACTTCAGCCACCACCAGATTTCACTAAGAAGAAGAAGAAGGAATACAGAGTTTTTGCCTCACACTTTATCTCTCTAGAATTCTGTCTATCAAATGTAAACCCTTAATAATTACATATTTATAAGGTAAACATTCAGGTAATAAACCTAAATAACTTTGGTCAGGCCCAAGCCCAAAACCAAAAAAAGAAAACCCAATAAACTCTAATTAACAATGTAGAGTTTATTATAAGTGTAGGTTCCATAACTCAACAATCTCCCACTTGGAGACTCACTTCATCATCTCTCGATCGGTAGTGGCTTTCCATTCGGTGTCTTAACGAAGAAGACCAAATAAAGTTGCACACAACTTCAGTTTCTCATTTGTCACAGCTTTCGTCAACATATCAGCTAGATTCTCACTCCCGGGAATCTTCTCAAGAGCTAATACTCCATCTTCTAAAGCTGACCGGATGAAATGATAACGAACCTGTATATGCTTCGTCCTGCCATGATAAACATGATTCTTTGCCAAATGAATGGCACTCTAACTGTCGCATCTCAACACACTTCCCTCGTAGTCTTGACCAAATTCTCGCAAAAAGGGTTGTAACCACATTATCTCCTTAGCAGCTTCTGTCACAACAACATACTTTACCTCACAACTAGAAAGAGCAACAATCTTCTGCAATTTTGAAACCCAACTGATTGTAGTACCTCCCAGAGTATAAATGTATCATGTTGTGTTCTTCCTACTATCAACATCACCACCATTGTCAGCATCAACATATCCTTCTAAACCCATATTAGACTTTCGAAAACACAAAGCAAGACCCGTACTTCCTCTTAAGTATCGTAGTATCCACTTTACTGCTTCCCAATGTTGTCTACCCGGATTGCTCATGAATCTGCTAACAACTCCCACTGCATGTGCTATGTCTAGTCTTGTGCAAATCATTGCATACATAATACAACCAATGGCAGAGGCATACGGAACAGTTGCCATGTAATTTTTCTCCTCCTCTGTTGAAGGCGACTGATCTTTAGATAGTCTGAAGTGACTAGCTAAGGGAGTAGTAATTGGTTTTGCATCATACAAGTTAAACCTGCTAAGAACTTTCTTCACATATTCTTCTTGTCAAAGCTTGAGAACTTTTTCATCCCTGAAAATTCTCATCCCAAGGATTTGTTTAGCAGCACCCAAATCCTTCATTGCAAACTTTTCAGACAACTCTTTCTTGAGTTTGTTAATCTCATACAAGCTTGCTCCAGCAATCAACATGTCATCAACGTAGAGAAGAAGAATAATGTACGATTTATCAAACCTCTTGATATAGCAACAATGATCAGCTTCACACCTCAAAAAATTGTTACTTTTCATGAAGCTATCAAACTTCTTATACCATTGCCTTGGAGCCTATTTCAAACCATACAGACTCTTCTGAAGCTTACACACAAGCTCATCTTTTCCTTTGATTTCAAATCCTTCTGGTTGTCGCATGTAAATTTCTTCATCTAGATCACCATGAAGAAAAGCAGTTTTGACATCCATTTATTGAAGATGTAGGTCTTCTTTCACAACCAAACTCAAAATAGTTCTAATTGTCATCAATTTAACTACTGGAGAGAAGATTTCGTTGTAGTCAATACCTTCTTTCTGTTGAAATCCTTTCACAACCAACCTTGTCTTGTACCTCATGGTTTTATCATGTTCTTCTTTAATCCTGAAGATCCATTTGTTGTGAAGTGCTTTCTTTCCCTTTGGTAGCTCAGTGAGCTCCCAAGTCTGATTCAACATCAAAGAGTCCATCTCATCTTTCATCGCAGACTCCCACTTAACCGATTCATTAGATTGTATTGCTTCCTCATAGCATTCAGGTTCACCTCTATCTGTCAACAAGATATAGTTCAGAGATGGAGACCACCTCTCAACTGGTTTTCGATTTCTTGACGATCTTCTCAACTGTATAACCGGTGTTTGCTGATTTACCTCTGGAGCCACGTTCTCAACGATTTCATCTTCAACAACACATTGTTCTTCTTCGACAGTCGGTATATATTCAGCTGAAAAATCTCTTAAATCGATTATACTAGTCTCTTTCAACTTGGAATCACCATCTGATGTATTCCCAACACAATCTTTGTAGAGAACCTATTCATTGAAGATAACATTTCTGCTACGAATGATCTTCCGATTTTGATTATCCCAGAAACGATAACCAAACTCGATATCACCATAACCAATGAAAAAACATTTATTAGACTTTGGATCAAGCTTGCTCCTATCACATTCATTAATATGAACATATGATAAACAATCAAACACTTTCAAATAAGAAAGGTTTACCTTTTTATTGCTCCAGGCTTCTTCAGGAATTCTGAATTCAAGAGGAACAGAGGGTCCCCTGTTTATCAAATAGGCAGCAGTATTAATAGCTTCTTCCCAGAAGGTTTTAGGCAGCCCTGAATGCAATCTCATGCTTCTAGCACGCTCGTTCATTGTTCGATTCATTCGTTCAGCTACTCCATTCTCTTGAGGCGTTCGGGGAACAGTCTTCACCATACTGATCCCATTCTCAACACAATACTCTTTGAAATCTGAATTGATATATTCACCTCCGTTGTCGGATCTCAAGCACTTAACTTTCTGATTTGTTTCATTTTCAACCAAAGCCTTTCACTTCTTGAAAATAGCAAATACTTCAGACTTGTGCTTCATAAAATAAACCCATACTTTTCTTGTTGAATCATCTATAAAAGTCACATTGTAGTATGATCCGCCAATAGAAGAAACAGGTGTAGGTCCCCACACATCAGTGTGTACCAACTCTAGTCTTTCTTTCTTGAGCTCCTTCCTAGTTTTTAAGAAACTCACTCGTTTCTGTTTTCCAAGAATGCAGGTTTCACATAACTGATGTTCAACAGACTTCAGTTCTGGAATCTGCCCATTCTTCAAAAGAATTTTCATCCCTTGCTCATATGGCCCAACATGCAATGCCACAACTCATTGTTCTTCGACTCATCAACTACAGCAACAACTGATTCTCTACAAGTTGAAGTCGTGTATAACGTTCCAGTTTTGTGACCTCGAGCAACCACTATTGCTCCTTTAGTCACCTTCCACGCACCATTTCCACAACTGAAATTGTGACATTCTTCATCAAGTTGTGTAACAGAGATCAAATTGCGCATTAAACTTGGAATGTGTCTCACCTTATTAATCTTCCAAACAGAACCATTTGCCATCTTCAATTTGACGTCCCCCATGCCAACAATATCTAGTGGCTCACCATCTGCGAGATAAACTTTCCCACAGTTTCCAGTCACATAATTCTCCATTAATTCTTTGTGGGTAGTGGTGTGGAAAGACGCTCCCGAGTCCAAAACCCATGAATCTATCGGGCTATCAACAGACAGAAGTAACGCATCAGTGACAGATTCTGTAACAACGTTGGCTGTATTATTTTTATCTTCACCATTTTTCTTCGGTGCTTTGCAGTTCCTCTTTAAATGACCCTGTTTACCGCAATTCCAACACTCAAATGTCCGCCCAGACTTGGACTGACTCCTCCTGCTCATTGACATAGATTTGCTCTTACCTCGGTTCAAATTTCTATCATTACCTCTTCCCCTGTTTTCCACATTTAGAGCAGAACATTTGAATGTTTCACCAGAATCAATTTTACGAACCTCTTCAGCAAAAATACGATCTCTAACTTCAACAAATTTCAGTTTAGCATTTCCAACTGAATTACTAATTGCTGCCCTCATAGGTTCCCAGCTATTTGGTAGAGATGCTAACAAAATCAGATCACTAATTTCATCCCCAAAATCAATCTCAACAGATAGCAATTGATTCACAATTGTATTGAATTCATTCAAATGAGTAGTGACAGAAGTACCATCAACCATTCTTAAGTAAAAGAGTCTTTTCATTAAGTGTACCTTGTTGTTAGCAGATGGTTTCTCATACATATTAGAAAGAGCTTTCATCAGACCCATGGTGGTCTTCTCCTTTGCTACATTGTGAGCAACTGTCTTGGCTAGCGTCAATCGGACAACTCCCAAAACCTGTCTATCAAGGAGTTTCCATTCAGCTTCATCCATCTTCTCTGGTTTCTCACTCAAAGGAACATGAAGCTTCTTTCCATAGAGATAATCTTCAATCTGCATTCTCCAGAAGCCATAATCTGTCCCATCAAATCTTCCAATTCCATGTCCTATACTGTTCTCACATGCCATTGTTTCCAATGCACAGATCTAGACATAGCTGCTCTGATACCGGTTGTTAGGATTTGTATCTCCCAAATCCGACCAGCTTGAAACAATCTGTAAAAAAACACAAGAAAGAAGAACACAAGAACACACAGATTTAAAGTGGTTCACTCAAATTGAGCTACATCCACTTCAGCCACCACCAGATTTCACTATGAAGAAGAAGAAGGAATACAGAGTTTTTGCCTCACACTTTATCTCTCTATAATTATGTCTATCAAATGTAAACCCTTAATAATTATATATTTATAGGGTAAACATTCAGGTAATAAACCTAAATAACTTTGGTCAGGCTCAAGCCCAAAACTAAAAAAAGAAAACCCAATAAACTCTAATTAACAATGTAGAGTTTATTATAAGTGTAGGATCCATAACTCAACAATATCAACCAGAATCATGTTAAAGCTCATAATGGGGATATAGTAGCTATTAGAGCACACATCCTGGATGAATATACAGAAGATGATTGTAATTATATTTTGGATCGCTACTTTCTCCGAGATGATTTCCAGGTGAATCTCTAAATTCTAAACTTTATACATCTCTGTTTACAATATAACTAAGTATTAATTGATGTTTTCAAAAATAGGTAAAAAATGAGCGAAATTCTAAAAATATTAAGAATGTTCGATTGACACATCATGCAGGGAGTGTGTCATTCTCTTAGGTGACAACAAAAATGGTAAGTGTATTTATTCGAGAGTCAATAATATGTTAACTATATTTTGATAATTAACATTAACATTTAATCTTCACATAAGAGGACTAGGGGTAATGCGCCATCACACATTGACCTTTTCTACGAGACACACAATAGAAAAGGAATAGGTGATGACTCTACTCGTGTGGTGGATCCCCATGTACATGAGAAAATTGTAAACATACTTCATATTTCACTTACTTATTGATGTTATAATTAACTTATCAACTTTTGTTTCATTTTGTAGGATGTGATGCGCCAGATGCTTGAGAGAAATCCCGATATATCCAAATATGAGCTGACCGAGAGCGATTTTTGACGAGAAGGGGATGGGACGGTCATTGGAATGGGATCTGGGGTGAGGCCCACTCAATTTCTAGGATATTTGCGGGGTAGAAGCCAATCACAGCGGAAGGAGCAAGAGCTCGAGCTGTTGCGCACTGAATTGCAAGTTGAGTCTTCAAGGAAAATAGAACATCCGGAGTCTCTATGACATGAACAAGCAAATGTGATACATGAGAAAACACTTGAGACACAAAGATAACTAGAAAGACAAAGAGAAGAATTCCAGAACCAACTAGCGGCGTTTATGGCGAGATTTTCTCCATCTCTAGATCAGTCTAGTATATGATATATTATTTAGACTAGTTTTTATCTTTTAGAACTTTGACCGGTATATTGGATGATTGTATTTTTAGATGAATTGAAATTTTTTTTATTGGATGATTGTATTTTTGGATGAATTGGAATTTTGGTTTATTGGTATATGAAATTTTGTATTTTTAATTTGTGTATGATTTATGTCTGAAGTTATTTTGGTTTAAATAGGTAAAAATCAATTTACAATAGTTTTGCTTAAAAAAGTTCATAATCATCGAGAGCAATAGATGTATGCTCTCGGTAATTATTTAAGGTCTTCACTGAGAGTCTTTCTTTAGCTCTCGATAACTATTTAAGACCTTCGCCGAGAGCAGAGGCAATGCTATCGGTAAAAAGAAATGCATTTTCGCCGAGAGCACTCATCGCTCTCGGTGATAATTTTATCTCTGAGGGCAACAAATGCTCTCGGAGAAACTATTTTTTTCTTCATCGACATTCGTATCACCGACACCTTGCGAGAGCATTTATCGCCATCGGTGAACAATATCACCGAAGGTATATTTTCTTTCTCCAATGGTCTTTTCTCTCCTTAAAAATGGCTTTTGACTTTCATAGTAGTGCCCTGATCTGTATTTTCTATAATGAAAAGAGGTTTGATAATTCTAATTTCCATAGCGGATGAAGTTGGAATATCGATTCATAGGTCAAGAAGACGTCACCACATCCACAATTTGATTATACTCCATTCTTTAGAATTACAATCTAAAAACAAAGAAGAGATAATAACACAATCAATATTTATTGCTCTTTCACTCAATCAAAGATTTTATTTTAATGTAGAAAATTAACGTAATGTCCACAAGTCATATTTTTACTTTCATTTAAACTTTTCTTGAACAAGTCACCTCATATATATTTTTATAAATAATATGAGTGGAAACTCAAACTCAAAACCTTATGAACTAAACAATTTTTTGCACCCAGGGAAGAAACCTAGGCTAGAAAGTCAATTCTTGAAATCAAAGGTTACTTACGAGAAATATGCTTGTTAAAGAAAAAGAGCAATGTAGAATTTTGGGCAAAATTTTTTTTTTTCAATATTTATGAAAAATGACAAGAGCTTATTTGATATTTGAGTTATTATTATTATTATTATTATTTTAATATATTACTCTCATTTTAATTATCAAGATCACTTAATTTATCAATTAAAATATCATTACCTTACTTTTATTAAATATATATATTTTAAACACACAAAAAAAACATTTTAGTAATTGTAAAAATAAAATAAATAACTCATATTTTTATCAAAAATATTTTTGATAAAACCCTAAAAAATACCAAATCAAACGAGCTAAAATTGGAGAAAATTTAATATCTCATATATATGTGTAGTCAGTGGTGGTGGGGAAACAAAGCCTTAAGCAAATTTATAAAAACAAAATGGTAAAAAATTAAAAAAAAAATAATTATTTTGATAAGAGAAATTATTTGAAAACAATTCAACATAATTTATAAATTTGATAAAAAAAAAATTATCCTTTTTATATTTCTATATTAATCATATTTGTTATACCAAATATAAATATAATTAATTTTACTTTTAATATTTTTAAATATATAATTAAAGAGTCAAGAATGGTATATAAAATACTAAAGGGTACGCAATTTGATTCTCATTAATAACGTTTTAATTAAGTTGAGGTAGTCTAGTTTCTTAAATAAATAAAAATTATTTAAATAGTTACCAAAAAAATGTCACTTCTAACAAAAAAAATAAATAAATAAATAAATAAAAAAAAAATAAAAAAAAAATCCTTCCTTATCTTTCTTGCAAATCAACATTTTTTCCTTAGTTAAGGATAACTTATCAATCCTATCATAAACTAATAAAAAAAAGTAACTTTTTTTTCTTCTGAATTTACATCAAAAGATAAGGAAAGTTGTAACTGAATAAATATCTTGATATATATTTTTTAAAATAAAATATCTTAGTAAAAGATTAATATTTAAAAATATGATTTAATGACTTATAAGAATTGAATACATTATAAAATATTTTGAGTCATTTTTAACAAAGAAAAAACAAGTTCGATACATATTACAAAACAATCCTCGTACAAATCAAGAAGTTAAATGAAATTCTACTTATGTGATGTAATAATAAATAATTGTTAAAATTTAATATGAAAATGAGCCGGCAAACATATATATATATATATATATATATATAACAATGTTTAATTTTTAAAGTGTTCGGATTGCCGGGTCGAGAGTTGTGGTTAATTTGGATATATATGTGAGAGTAATGGATACTTGGTTCGGATTATGGGTTGACCTACCTATAAACTTAAAACGGTTAAAAATAAAATAAAAAAATGCAATAAGTATGGTTTGAAATTTCAACCTAACAAAAATAAGTACCACCCTTTAACCAACTAAGCTAATAACAGTTTATATTTTAAATTCAACAACAAATTTGATAAATGCGCGTCATTTTAACAATATATGTTCAACTTTTTAACTAACTAATCTATATATAGATAATGATGCTTAATTTTTTAAAGTGTCCGAATTGTCGGGTCGAGAGTTGTGGTTAATTTGGATATATGTGAGAGTAAATTGATATTTGGGTCGGATTGTGGGTTGACCCGTCCATAAACATTTTTACCTTAATATTTTTTCACGATTTTTTATATTATTACTCGTGCAAGTGCACGGGATACATGCTAATTGAAATAATTTTGAATTTGAAATTCAGACAATTATGTTTTAAGAGTCATAATTTTATTTGATTTTCAAAATAATACTAAAAAATATTAAATTTATTTACAAAATATTATGATGCATAATTCAATAAGATTTTAATAATAAGAGCATCAAAATACATTAAATTATGTATATAAAAATTAATTTAGGAATAATATTATACAATATATCTACTAATTTTAATAACATTGTGTTAATATAAATATTTCTTTCACGATTTTTTATATTATTACTAATGCAAATGCATATGTTACATGTTAGTTGAAATAATTTTGAATTTGGAATTCAGACCGTATTAAATTTATTTACAAAATATTATGGTGCATAATTCAATAAGATTTTGATAATAAGAGCATCAAAATAAATTAAATTATGATATCAAAATGAGCAAACAAATTGAAATAATTTTAAATTTGGAATTCAGACTCTTATGTTTTAAGAGTCATAATTTTAATTAATATTCAAAATAATACTAAAAAATATTAAATTTGTTTACAAAATATTATGGTGCATAATTCAATAAGATTTTGATAATAAGAGCATCAAAATACATTAAATTATGATAACAAAATGAGCAAACAAATTGAAATAATTTTGAATTTGGAATTCAGACTCTTATGTTTTAAGAGTCATAAATTTATTTAATTTTCAAAATAATACTAAAAAATATTAAATTTATTTACAAAATATTATGGTGCATAATTCAATAAGATTTTGATAATAAGAGCATCAAAATACATTAAATTATGTATATAAAAATTAATTTAGGAATGATATTATACAATATATCTACAAATTTTAATAACAATGTGTTAATATAATAACATTTATAATATATATTTTTCTATATATTAACAATTGAAATGTCCTTAAATGAGGCAATATTAAAAACTCACAAACAAATTGCATGCATAGAAATATATAAAGTATAAGATATGGATACAAAATCCATTATATATTTATTTTATTTATTTTTTAAATATAAATTAATTTTATTTCTATAAAATTTGTAAAAAATTAATATTAGCCTATTTTATGAAAGAGTAATGATATTTTAAGCATCAATTCAATATTTTAATAATTTGATTGAAAATGTCACTAATAAATACTAATTTTGGAATGTAGATCTATTTATTTAAAATAGTCAAGACTAGTTAATTTAGTTAACTCATTTAAAATAGTCAGAGAGTTTATTCAACTCATTTTAGAGTTTACCAATTTATCTTAATTAGCATTTATGTTTAAAGAATCAATTAAAGATTTTATTGATTTGTTACTATTTAACTTATTTTCTCTACTTATTTAAGACACCTTGTAATTAGTACAAGACACTTCATTTATAAAAGAACACCAACATTGTGCTAAAAAAACATGATAGGAGGATCAATGTTCAAGACATTGTTGCTACTAATATTTGTCCAAGGTAAGTCAAATTCATAAGTTTTATAATTTTTTTATTTTTATTTTAATTAAAAACTAACACGATTCTACAGTCATGCTCTCATTTCAACTTATGACGTTTTTAGTGGAAATTGTTGATCTATTAGACACGACTCTTATCCGTTGAACTATCTTAATGGATTTCAAATATTTTATAATTCAAAATTCATGAACAATCTATAAAACATGTTTGTTATTTTTTTCAGTGTTTTTTGTTACTTGTTGGGCTACCACTCATACAAGTAGAAGCAAAATCTACGTTGCAAAAGATGGAACTGGAGATTTCTACACTATTGGAGAAGCTGTTGCTGCAGCTCCAAACTATAGTAAAACACCCACTGATATTATGATAAAGAAGGGAGTTTACCTTGAATATATTATAATTGAAACCGAGAAGACAAATATAGCTTTCATCGGGGATGGTATGCACAAAACCGTTATATCTGGAAATAGAAGCAGTGCTAGTGGTCTTCAAATGGATCAGACAGCAACCGTTGGTAAGCCACTACAGAAATTTAATCAAATATTTGTAATAATTTTATTCGCAAACTAATTCATTTTTGTTTTATTGTTTCTTAAAAAGCAATTTTTGGAGTTGGTTTCATTGCAAAGGGAATATCATTCAAAAATACAGCCGGTTTAGGGCACCAAGCTGTTGCCCTTAAAAGTAATGTTCAATCTGCCTTTTATAAGTGCAGTTTTCATGGATATCAAGACACTCTATACACTAAACATGGAAGACAATTCTATAGAGATTGTGTAATCTATGGGAAAACCGATTTCATTTATGGGAATGCTGCAGTCGTTTTTCAGAATTGTTTTATTATTGCGCGTAATAGGGGAGGGACTATAATAACCGCTCAAGGAAGGGAAGGTCCTTATGAAAAAGGAGGAACAATACTACATAATTGCACAATAACATATGATCATCATTATAGATCATCATCCATTAAGACATACTTGGGGAGACCATGGCAGTTATATTCTAGGGTTGTTGTGATGCAAAGTTTTATAGATGATTTTATTGATCCTAAGGGATGGCTTAATATCAAAGAGACAAATCTCGATAAATTATTTTACGCGGAATATAAAAACCGAGGTCGTGGTGCTAACACTACAGGTAGAGTTAAATGGCCGGGATACAAAGTGTTTACTGAGCCAAACGAAGTGTTACAATTTACAGTGAATAATTTCATTCAGGGGAATGAGTGGATACCCTCTACTGGTATTCCATTTATTCCAGGTTTATTATAATTTTGTAATGATATTAAATTATTAGTAAAATTAAAATTATTATATCTCATTTGTCTTGTATTTATTTAAGAGAGAAAACAATTTCATTGGAATCAACTTTGATATATTATGAACTTATGAGACATTGAAAATTTGTTTTGAACCAAAGGCTAACATCACATATATAAATTGAAAGGCATACTTTTTTAGTGATTTTTTTTTTTAAATAAGATAATGCTATTACTAAATGAACATTATTTTAAGTTATATATAATTGGAAGGGTTAATAATATCTTTCAAAAAAAGAAAATATATTTATTTAGTGCTGATTTTAAATATATGATTGGAAGGACTACTAACTCTATCAGTAAAATGAGAAAATAAATCCAACATTTTTTTTTTGTCTTCAAATACATCTAAAATATAAATTTTAGTTTATTTTAATGGTACTATTATATTTATCTAAAATATTATAATATTAAAGGATGAAGGGAAATTTAATTAGGAGTAAAATAATAACTAATTAATTTAGGTAAATTGTACAAGATAATTAATAAGACATTTTAATTAAGGCGATAATAAATTTATTTATTACTTTAATTAAAGCAAGATATAAATTTATGCGATGGTACTCATAAGATATGTTTATTATTTTTATACCATAAATATTTCTTTTAGCGACATTTTAAATTTCATTTATGTTATACTTAATTTAATTTTTAAATAAGAGAAAAATGAAAAATGATATAAATTTTGCTAATTAACTATTAATTGAATTGTTTTTATCAAACATAAACCATAAACCCACCCAACTCTAAATCATAAATATGTCCCTACTATTTATTAAAAACAATTATTAGAAGAGCTTATTGTATGTACAATGTTAATAGTTTTTAAATGTTATTTATAGTGATAAAACGATAAATGGATGATAGTTAAACACATTGAATTTATTTAATAAATGGAACATAAAAGGAGAAAACCAATTGCAAAAAAACAGATGCATAGTCATTTGTAATTATTAATATGCATATACTTAGCAAGATTAATAGGAAATCACATCTGAAAAAAAAGAATGATATATAATATCTTACCAAACTTTCAAACATGTCAACTACAAATAGAAAGAAGGGCAGAACAAAACCTAATTGCTAAATTAGATGTTTGTAAACTACAAAAGGAAAATAGGCGAAAACATATTTTGAATTCAAAATATATAGTCTAGAATTAAATCCCAATATAAATATTTGAGAGTATTATAAACTAATAATTTTTCAATATTGTCTTAATTTAGTAAACTAGTCCAACCCAAGCTTATTTGTGACACTTTAACTAATAACATTTTTTTTTTTTAGATATTATGTTAAATAAAGTTCAAAATTTCATTTTTATGAATATTATTCCTGTTGTTGGTTGCTTGGGAAGGTTGTTGACTGTCCGCTTGACTATTGAGCAGATATTTCAAGGCTGGAGTCATGCACCCCTCTTAACTTGAGAATGTAGGTATTGATTGTCCTATTGGTCAGAATCCTGGATGAATGGATGTTCACTCCCTTACCTGCGTCTACCTTGAAGTGCTTGAGCAGCCTGCTGATCTGCACAACAAATCCAATATGTTGCTTCTTCGGAAGCGTCACCATGGTTATTATGGTTATGAAGAGAACTGATGACCAGTTGATGGCCATTCCTTTTGTGATTCCCTATCTTTGTTGATCATGTATGCGTCGAAGGACCCTATCTTTGCTCGAAGGGATTTTGCTACAATATCGTTGAGCACACAATATTCTTATTTCACCAACTTCTTCTTTCCATGAGTAGGAATTGGTTGAGAGAACTCCGAGAAAGTCGTCTGCATCTCCTTAATCGCGTCTGTCGATATCTGGTCGAAAGTGATGAGCCTTTTTGTCGGAAGCTCAAAGTATTCGGCGAACGCCTCCTTTGAGACAGTGATCTCAATGAATTTCACCATGCACTGGATGGTGTCCCTGACGACCTTCTTTGTCGAGAAGAACTGGCGTACCTCTTCTTCGTGTACGCTGTTAGTTCCCCCAAAGAACTTCTTCAAGCCGGTTGCCTCCAAGGATCGGAACATCTCCACCATCTTGGGAATCGCAAGAGTGTAGATGAACTCGAAGTCTATTTGTAGAATGTTTTGAAAGAAAGAAGCCATTTCAGATGCTTAGGGTTTTAGAGATATGATGAAGAAAGTTAGGGTTAGGGTTTAGATCGCAAGAATATGAATCTCTTTAAAGAGTGTGAGTCGTTTAGAAATGTTGGTCACATATTTATATAACATGACAGTCCACGTGTCTTCATGTTATTGGTATCATTTAAAAATAAAGGGAGTATTTATTTTTAAAACTTTATTTTATAAATGTGACCGTTCATTATCCTAAGGGAGATAATGCGACATCGTATTGATAAGGTCGAAGTGTTGTTCCATTCAGCTGACGATTGGTCGTCTGATACGCACTAAGATAGCTGATGCACCGTGTTGTCCGCATGCCTTATATTTCAGTTGAGTGTCACTACTCTGCTGAAGGCATTCTGCTGACAGTAACAGCTGATATACTATGTTTGGCACCTTACCTTGCTCATCAGCTGAGTTGAAGTACTCAGTTGATAGCGCGTAGTATTCAGCTGATGTACAATGTCGATAGCAGAGACTTTGTCTATGAGTTGAGTGTCATTAATTTGCTGAAATTATAAGTTGCTTATGCACAGTCTCGTCTGATGTACAGTGTCATCAACTGACTCTTCTTTCAGCTGAGTTAGAAATAGTTGTTTCAACATGTCTGGCTTATCAGTTGACTATCAGATTCTCCATAATTTTATGCATGATTAATTAATTTAAATTTAAAAGACCTAAAATATTTCTAAAGTAAGAAAACTTAGTCTCGGGGAGTGCCTTCGTGAAGATATCAGTCACTTGTTGATTGGTTGGCACATATTCCAACCGGACATACTTTTGCACTACATGATCTTGGATAAGGTGGTGCAAATGTCGATATGCTTTATCCTTGAGTGCAACACCGAATTATATGTGATTGCTATGGAATTGGTGTTGTCATAGAAGATTGGAGACACATCTGTCCTAATGTCAAAATCTCTCAGCTGTTGTTGTGCTCAAAACAGTTGAGCACAGTAGCTACCAACAGCAAGGTACTCTACTTTTGCTGTTGAAGTGACAATAGACGTTTGTTTCTTACTGAATCACAAAATCATCACCAAGGAACTAACACGTTCCACTGGTGCTTTTCCTGTCAATCTTACATCTTGCATAGTCTGTATCAGAGTAACTAATTAAGTTGAATCTGGAATCATTTGGATACCACAGTCTAACACATTGAGTTCCCTTAAGATATTTCAAAATACGTTTAGCAATTATGTAATGAGATTGTTTAGGATTAGCCTGAAATCTTTCACACACGTCGACAACAAACATGATGTTTGGTCGACTGGATGTCAGATAGAGCAAGGAGTCAATGATCCCTCGATAGGCTGTGATATCAACATCTTGACCGCCTTCATCTTTGTCTAGTTTGCTCGATGAGTTCATGGGAGTTGAGGAAGTTGAGCAGTTCTCCATACCAAATTTTTTTAGGTAATTCCTTGGTGTACTTAACTTGATCTATGAATATTTCAAGTTTCCTAACTTGAAGTCCAAGGAAAAACGTCAACTCATCCATCATTCTCATCTCAAATTTGTCATGCATCAACTTAAAGAACTTTTCACATAATTTGGGGTTAGTTGACCCAAAGATGATGTCATCCACATAAATTTGTACAAGTAAAATATGTGAGTCTTTGATAAATTTGAAGAGTGTTTTATCTACTATGCCAATAACAAAATTATGCTCAAATAAGAATTTTGACAATGTGTCGTAACAAGCTGTAGGAGAAAACTTAATTTCTCATATATGTGTACTCAGTGGTGGTGGGAAACAAAGGCTTAAGCAAAATTATAAAAACAAAATGGTAAAAATTTACAAACAAAAAAAACAAAATTAATTTGATAAAAGCAATTCATTTAAAAACAAATAAACATAATTTATAAATTTGATAAAAAAAAATTATCTACTTTTATATTTCTATATTAATCATATTTGTTATACCAAATATGAAAATAATTAATTTTTCTTTTAACATTTTATAATAAATAATTAAATACTAAAGGTTACGCAATTTGATTCTCACTAATAACATTTTAGAATATATAATTAAAGTGTCAAGAATTATATTAAATACTAAAGGTTACACAATTTGATTCTCACTAATAACGTTTTAATTGTTTTAATTAAGTTGAGGTAGTCTTCAAAGAATTGTACTAGTTACTTAAATATATAAAAATTATTAAACTAGTTACCAAAAAATATCACTTCTAAGTTCTAACCAAAAAAAATCTTTCCTTATCTTTCTTGCAAATCAAAATGTTCTCCTTAGTTAAGGATTAACTTATCAATCCTATCATAAACTAAAAAAAAATAACTTTTTTTTTTCTGAATTTACATCAAAAGGTAGTTATAATTTCAATTATTATTTTTAATGAAAGAAATTAACATTAAAATTAGTTGTAATTGAATTAATATCTTGATATATATATTTTTTTAAATATCTTAGTAAAAGATTAATATTTAAAAATATGATTTAATGACCTATAAGAGATAACAAAGAACTGAATATATAAAATATTTTGAGTCATTTTTAACAAAGAAAAAGCAAGTTCGATACATATTACAAAACAATCCTCATACAAATTCAAGAAGTTAAATGAAATTCTACTTATGTGATGTAAATAATAAATAATTGTTAAAATGTAATATCAAAATGAGCAAACAAATTGAAATAATTTGGAATTTGGAATTCAGACAGTTTTGTTTTAAGAGTCATAATTTTATTTAATTTTCAAAATAATAATAAAAAATATTAAATTTATTTACAAAATATTATGGTGCATAATTCAATAAGATTTTGATAATAAGAGCATCAAAATACATTAAATTATGTATATAAAAATTAATTTAGGAATGATATTGTACAATATATCTACTAATTTTAATAACATTGTGTTAATATAATAACATTTATAATACATATTGTTATATATATTAACAATTGAAATGTCCTTAAATGAGGCAATATTAAAACTTACAAACAAATTGCATGCATAAAAATATATAAAGTATAAGATATGGATACAAAATCCAGTGTAGATTAATTTTATTTATTTTGTAAATATAAATTAATTTTATTTCTATAAAATTTGTAAAATCTTAATATTCGCCTATTTTATGAAAGAGTAATGATATTAAGCATCAATTCAATGTTTTAATAATTTGATTGAAAATGTCATTAATAAATAGTTTTTTTGGAATGTAGAACTATTTATTTAAAATAGTCAAGACTAGTTTAGTTAACTCATTTAAAATAGTCAGAGGAGTTTAGTCAACTCATTTTAGAGTTTACCAATTTATTTTAATTAGCATTATGTTTAAAGAATCATTTAAAGATTTTATTGATTTGATACTATTTAACTTATTTTTCTCTACTTATTTAAGACACCTTGTAAATTAGTACAAGAAACTTCATTTATAAAAGAAATAAAAGAGCACCAATAATGTGCTAAAAGAGATGATGGGAGGATCAATGTTCAAGACATTGTTACTACTAATATTTGTCCAAGGTAATGCCAAATTCATATGTTTTATAATTTTATTTTTTTATTTTTTTTAAATTAAAAACTAACACGATTATACAGCCATGTCTTCATTTTAACTTAAGACGTTTTTAGTGGGAATGGTATATATGATCTTTGATCTCTTAAACACTCTTTTCAGTTGAACTTTCTTAATGAATTTCAAATGTTTTATAATTTAAAATTCATGAACAATCTATAAAACATGTTTGTTATTTTTTTTCAGTGTTTTTTGTTACTTGTTGGGCTACCACTCATACAAGTAGAAGCAAAATCTATGTTGCAAAAGATGGGACTGGAGATTTCTACACTATTGAAGAAGCTGTTGCTGCAGCTCCAAACTATAGTAAAACTCCCATTTTTATTATGATAAAGAAGGGAGTTTACTTTGAATATATTATAATTGACATCGAGAAGACAAATATAGTTTTCATCGGGGATGGTATGTACAAAACCGTTATATCTGGAAACAGAAGCAGTGCTAGTGGTCTTCAAATGGATCACACAGCAACAGTTGGTAAGCCACTAAAGAAATTTAATCAAATATTTGTAATAATTTTATTCGCAAACTAATTCATTTTTGTTTTATTGTTTCTTAAAAGCAATTTTTGGAATTGGTTTCATTGCAAAGGGAATATCCTTCAAAAATACAGCCGGTCTAGGGTACCAAGCTGTTGCCCTTAAAAGTAAAGTTCAATCTGCCTTTTATAAGTGCAGTTTTCATGGATATCAAGACACTCTATACACTAAACATGGAAGACAATTCTATAGAGATTGTGTAATCTATGGGAAAACCGATTTCATTTTTGGGAATGCTGCAGTCGTTTTTCAGAATTGTTTTATTATTGCGCTTAATAGGGGAGGGACTATAATAACCGCTCAAGGAAGGGAAGGTCCTAATGACAAAGGAGGAACAATACTACATAATTGCACAATAACATATGACCATCGTTATAGATCATCATCCTTTAATACGTACTTGGGGAGACCATGGCAGTTATATTCCAGGGTTGTTGTGATGCAAAGTTTTATAGATGATTTTATTGATCCTAAGGGATGGCTTAATATCAAAGAGACAAATCTCGATAAATTATTTTACGCAGAATATAAAAACCGAGGTCCTGGTGCTAACACTACAGGTAGAGTTAAATGGCCGGGATACAAAGTGTTTACTAAGCCAAACGAAGTGTTACAATTTACCGTGAATAATTTCATTCAGGGGAATGAGTGGATACCCTCTACTGGTATTCCATTTATTCCAGGTTTATTATAATTTTGTAATGATATTAAATTATTAGTAAAATTAAAATTATTATATCTCATTTGTCTTGTATTTATTTAAGAGAGAAAACAAATTCATTGGAATCAACTTTGATATATTATGAACTTATGAGACATTGAAAATTTGTTTTGAACCAAAGGCTAACATCACATATATAAATTGAAAGGCATACTTTTTTGGTGATTTTTTTTTTTAAATAAGATAATGCTATTACTAAATGAACATTATTTTAAGTTATATATAATTGGAAGGGTTAATAATATCTTTCAAAAAAAGAAAAATATATTTATTTAGTGCTGATTTTAAATATATGATTGGAAGGACTACTAACTCTATCAGTAAAATGAGAGAAAATAAATCCAACATTTTTTTTTGTCTTCAAATACATCTAAAATATAAATTTTAGTTTATTTTAATGGTACTATTATATTTATCTAAAATATTATAATATTAAAGGATGAAGGGAAATTTAATTAGGAGTAAAATAATAACTAATTAATTTAGGTAAATTGTACAAGATAATTAATAAGACATTTTAATTAAGGCGATAATAAATTTATTTATTACTTTAATTAAAGCAAGATATAAATTTATGCGATGGTACTCATAAGATATGTTTATTATTTTTATACCATAAATATTTCTTTTAGCGACATTTTAAATTTCATTTATGTTATACTTAATTTAATTTTTAAATAAGAGAAAAATGATATAAATTTCGCTAATTAACTATTAATTGAATTGTTTTTATCAAACATAAACCATAAACCCACCCCAACTCTAAATCATAAATATGTCCCTACTATTTATTAAAAACAATTATAAGAAGAGCTTATTATACAATGTTAATAGTTTTTAAATGTTATTTATAGTGATAAAACGATAAATGGATGATAGTTAAACGCATTGAATTTATTTAATAAATGAAACATAAAAGGAGAAAACCAATTGCAAAAAAACAGATGCATAGTCATTTGTAATTATTAATATGCATATACTTAGCAAGATTAATAGGAAATCACATCTGCAAAAAAAGAATGATATATAATATCCTTACCAAACTTTCAAACATGTCAACTACAAATAGAAAGAACTACAAATAGAAAGAAGGGCAGAACAAAACCTAATTGCTAAATTAGATGTTTGTAAACTACAAAAAGAAAATAGGCGAAAACATATCTTGAATTCAAAATATATAGTCTAGAATTAAATCCCAATATAAATATTTGAGAGTATTATAAACTAATAATTTTTCAATATTGTCTTAATTTAGTAAACTAGTCCAACCCAAGTTTATTTGTGACACTTTAACTAATAACATTTTTTTAGATATTATGCTAAATAAAGTTCAAAATTTCATTTTTATGAATATTATTCCGGTTGTTGGTTGCTTGGGAAGGTTGTTGACTGTCCGCTTGACTATTGAGCAGATATGTAGGTATTGATTGTCCTATTGGTCAGAATCCTGGATGAATGGATGTTCACTCCCTTACCTGCGTCTACCTTGAAGTGCTTGAGCAGCCTGCTGATCTGCACAACAAATCCAATATGTTGCTTCTTCGGAAGCGTCACCATGGTTGTTATGGTTATGAAGAGAACTGATGACCAGTTGATGGCCATTCCTTTTGTGATTCCCTATCTTTGTTGATCATGTATGCGTCGAAGGACCCTATCTTTGCTCGAAGGGATTTTGCTACAATATCGTTGAGCACACAATATTCTTTTTTCACCAACTTCTTCTTTCCATGAGTAGGAATTGGTTGAGAGAACTCCGAGAAAGTCGTCTGCATCTCCTTAATCACGTCTGTCGATATCTGGTCGAAAGTGATGAGCCTTTTTGTCGGAAGCTCAAAGTATTCGGCGAACGCCTCCTTTGAGACAGTGATCTCAATGAATTTCACCATGCACTAGATGGTGTCCCCGACGACCTTCTTTGTCCTGAAGAACTAGCGTACCTCTTCTTCGTGTACGCTGTTAGTTCCCCCAAAGAACTTCTTCAAGCCGGTTGCCTCCAAGGATCGGAACATCTCCACCATCTTGGGAATCGTAAGAGTGTAGATGAACTCGAAGTCTATTTGTAGAATGTTTTGAAAGAAAGAAGCCATTTCAGATGCTCAGGGTTTTAGAGATATGATGAAGAAAGTTAGGGTTAGGGTTTAGATTGCAAGAATATGAATCTCTTTAAAGAGTGTGAGTCGTTTAGAAATGTTGGTCACATATTTATATAACATGACAGTCCACGTGTCTTCATGTTATTGGTATCATTTAAAAATAAATGGAGTATTTATTTTTAAAACTTTATTTTATAAATGTGACCGTTCATTATCCTAAGGGAGATAATGCGACATCGTATTGATAAGGTCGAAGTGTTGTTCCATTCAGCTGACGATTGGTCGTCTGATACGCACTGAGATAGCTGATGCACCGTGTTGTCCGCATGCCTTATATTTCAGTTGAGTGTCACTACTCTGCTGAAGGCATTTTACTGACGCACAGTAACAACTGATATACTATGCTTGTCACCTTACCTTGCTCATCAGCTGAGTTGAAGCACTCAGTTGATAGCGCGTAGTATTCAGCTGATGTACAATGTCGATAGCAGAGACTTTGTCTATCAGCTGAGTGTCATTACTTTGCTGAAATTATAAGTTGCTTATGCACAGTCTCGTCTGATGTACAGTGTCATCAACTGACTCTTCTTTCAGCTGAGTTAGAAATAGTTATTTCAACATGTTTGGCTTATCAGTTGACTATCAGATTCTCCATAATTTTATGCATGATTAGTTAATTAATTTAAATTTAAAACACCTAAAATATTTCTAAAGTAAGAAAACTTAGTCTCGGGGAGTGTCTTCGTGAAGATATTAGTCACTTGTTGATTGGTTGGCACATATTCCAGCCGGACATACTTTTGCACTACATGATCTTGGATAAGGTGGTGTCAAATGTCGATATGCTTTATCCTTGAGTGCAACACCGAATTATATGTGATTGCTATGGAATTGGTGTTGTCATAGAAGATTGGAGACACATCTGTCCTAATGTCAAAATCTCTCAGCTGTTGTTGAATCCAAAATAGTTGAGCACAGTAGCTACCAACAGCAAGGTACTCTACTTTTGTTGTTGAAGTGACAATAGACGTTTGTTTCTTGTTTAATCACAAAATCATCACCAAGGAACTAACACGTTCCACTGGTGCTTTTCCTATCAATCTTACATCTTGTATAGTCTGTATCAGAGTAACTAATTAAGTTGAATCTGGAATCATTTGGATACCACAGTCTAACACATTGAGTTCCCTTAAGATATTTCAAAATACGTTTAGCAATTATGTAATGAGATTGTTTAGGATTAGCCTGAAATCTTCCACACACGCCGACAACAAACATGATGTTTGGTCGGCTGGATGTCAGATAGAGCAAGGAGTCAATGATCCCTCGATAGGCTGTGATATCAACATCTTGACCGCCTTCATCTTTGTCTAGTTTGCTCAATGAGTTCATGGGAGTTGAGGCAGTTGAGCAGTTCTCCATACCAAATTTTTTTCAGTAATTCCTTGGTGTACTTAACTTGATCTATGAATATTTCAAGTTTCCTAACTTGAAGTCCAAGGAAGAACGTCAGCTCACCCATCATTTTCATCTCAAATTTGTCATGCATCAACTTAGAGAACTTTTCACATAATTTGGGGTTAGTTGACCCAAAGATGATGTCATCCACATAAATTTGTACAAGTAAAATATGTGAGTCTTTGATAAATTTGAAGAGTGTTTTATCTACTATGCCAATAACAAAATTATGCTCAAATAAGAATTTTGACAATGTGTCATACCAAGCTCTAGGAGTTTTCTTAAGTCCATATAATGCTTTATCTAATTTGAAAACATGATGAGGAAAAGTATGATTTTGAAAACCAAGAGGTTGTTCAACATAAACATCCTCATTGAGTATTCCGTTAAGAAAGGCCCTCTTAACATCCATTCGATATATATTTTAAAATTTTTGAAAGCAGCATATGCTAAGAAGATTCTAATAGTTTCTAACCTAGCTACAGGAGCAAATGACTCCTCGAAGTCAATTTCTTCATCTTGTTTGTATCCTTGACCTACTAGCCTTGCTTTGTTTCTCATATATAGTTTATCTTCATTTAGTTTGCTTCTAAATACCCATATAGTTCCAATAACGGATTGATTATCTAGTCTGAGAATTAAATGTCAAACTTTGTTTCTTTCAAATTGGTTTAGTTCTTATTGCATGACATTGATCTAATCTGGATCAAGCAATGCTTCATCTAATTTCTTAGGTTCTATTTGAGATATGAAAGTAGAGTTTGCATATTCATCAATCAGTTGGTTTCTGGTCCTAAGAGGTTCAGAAGGAATTCCTATGGTGGATGGTTTTTGTTCTATCTGAAGTTCGGTCCTAGAGGGTCAACTATCTGATCAATTGTTCTAGCAACATTCAGATTGTCAGTTGCATACTGACTTTCAGTCTGGCTATCTAGTTGAACATCAACTGTGTCAGCTAGCTAATCAAATGAATATTTTTGTTGACTTGAACTTCATCGTCACTATCATATTGGAGATTAGTTTCTTCCAATCTGTTAAATACTTCATTAATTTCATTAGAATTATTTTCAATAGATTCATCAAATAAAATATGGGTTGATTCTTCAACATTTAGAGTTTGTTTATTGAAAACTCTATAGACTTTGCTGACTAAAGAATAACCTAGCATGATGCCAATATCTCCTTTGGCATCAAAGGCAGACAAATGATTTTTACTATTGTTGTGAATAAAACACTTACAACCGAATATCCTAAAGTATGATATTTTAGGACTTTGCCATACCAAATTTCATAAAGTGTTTTATTAAATCGTTTATTAATCATCGACCTGTTTTGAGTATAGCATGCTGTATTGATAGCTTCTGTCCAAAGTTTTTGAGACACACCAGAATCAACTAGCATTGATCTAGCTTCTTCTTTCAGTGTTTTGTTTCTCCTTTCAGCAACACCGTTTTGCTGTGGAGTTCTGGAACTAAACAACTCGTGTCTAATACCAAAACGAGTCTTTATTAAATTTCCGTTTATGACTTCCAATTACAAGATCTTTTATACAAATATTATTAATTGTTTTAAAGTTTAGGTGATTAAGTCTTTTATGCAATAATCAGTTTTAGTCGTTTTTGGCAATCATGCATACGTGATCGGATAATTTATTCTTCCAATTCATTTTATAGGAATTTCCTACTATACTTTCTGTCAGCAGGGCGTTCCCCTACTGATCTCTAACAAGACATGCATGTTTGTGAAATTCTACTATGTACCAATTATCGCACATTTGACTTTTGCTAATTAAATTATAATATAAGTTTTCTACCAATAACACATTATTAACAGTAAAGTTATCATGGACAATCTTACTCTTACCCACGGTTTTACCTTTCGAGTTATCATTGAAAGTAGTTTTTGGTCCAGTACACTTTGATATGTCTGTCAGCAGCCGTTTGTTGCCTGTCATATGCCTAGAGCAATCGTTGTCCAAATACCACATTGAATCTTCCAATCTGTTGTCTTGTTTAACTACATATATGTACATTGATACATATATTGATTTGGGTCCATGGTTAATTAGTCCCTTGGGGATCCATACTTGAGTTATTTTTATGGATCTCCCATTTTGTGTTTTTCATAATGTGTATATTTTAGAGTTGACAGATGTCTTTCTGCCTACTGATGATCCGTTAATTTTAGAAACTGCTTTTTTGATAAAAACTTCATGGCTTTCTGTCAGGTTTGAGCTTATCAGACCAACTGGCTGCCCTATTTTGGGGCTTAAGCGAGCTTGACTTTTGGTTAATTAGATTAACATATTTAATTTCATTTTTAAGAGTTAAATCATTACAGTTTTGATTAGTTCGAATGTCAGTTGAATTTTCCTTGACTAAATTTATGAAATTAAGTTTGCCTTTTATTGGGTTCAACTTGTTGTAGGACTCAGTTGGATTGCCCTCAACAAATCTCAGACCGGATTTGCATCTGACATGCCTTTGCTGCTCATGCAGTTGCTTGAGGGCATTTCAGACTTAGTCCATGAACTAACCACATAGTTTATTCTTTGATTTTCAACGGATAAACTTTGAATTGTTTCTTTGATGTTCTCATTCCCAGCTGATAGCTCATTCATTTTATTTTTCAAAACTTCCGGTTCATTGTTTTGAGTTGTGAAACTTGTATTGTTAAATTTTTTTTCAAATTTATTTCTTTAAAAAAATCTGACAGTTTCTTGTACTCAATGACCATGTCATTGAGTGTAGTAATTAAATCGATTCTTGTGAATTCATCAGAGGTGAAATCAAATACCTCATTGTCATCTGTCATGAAGCATTTGACAATTTCTTCTTCACTTTCACTTGAGGATCTCTCATCAGAATCACTTTCAGCCCATTTTCTTTTGATTTCCTCAGCAAGTAGAGCCTTCTATTCCTTCTTGTTCTTGGAAGATCTGTTATCCTCCTTGTACTTTCTCTCGAATGGCTTCTTGTCATCTCTTCTGGGTTTCCTACAGTCATACATGAAATGACCTGGTCTGTTACAATTAAAATATTTTAAATTAGCATTATACTTATTTTTATAGTTATTTCTGTTAAGATTAGAGTTAGAATGATTCTTCCTCATGAATTTGCTAAAACTTTTTGACAAATAATGACATCGTGTTGTCCCTGATCTGTTCAGCAGACTTGGCAGATATCGAAGCAGGTGACTCTTCAGTAGTCACCAATGCTTGAGTTGTGATAGAGGTGGACGGCTCCTCCTCATTCCTTGAGTTTATCTCAAACTTATAGGCCTTCAGATCTGTAAAGAGATCATACAGCTCGATCTTGTTGAGGTCATTGGATTCCATCATAGCCATCGTTTTGATATCCCATTCTCTGGGTAAAGCGCTCATAGCTTTGATAACAACTTTCCTGTTGCTATATACCTTTCCCAATGTTGAGAGTTCGATGACTATGCTGCTGAATAGTTCGCCGAACTCAGTCATAGTCTCACCCAGGCGCATTCTGATGCTGTCAAACTTTTATGTGGCAACCATCAGCTTGTTTTCTTTTGTTTGGTTGTTGCCTTCACAGAGTTGAGTCAGCTTCTCCCAGATCTCTTTGGCAGAGGAACATGATTTGATCTTGTTGAACATGTTTTTGTTTAAAGTTTTATAGAGGATGTCTTGGCTACGTTGTCGAGGTTGGCCTTCTTCTTGTCTTCAGTAGTCCATTTGTATTTGGGTTTCTCCGTCATTTGAGGAGCGCCTTCTGTTGTATATTTAGCTGTGTTGATCTTTGGTATCTTCATGGGACCATCTGTGATGACATACCACATATCTTGTGTCGCCAAATGTGCTTGCATTTTGATCTTCCAGACATCATAGTCTTCTTTTGAGAATATTAGAATCTTTTTTTAGGTAAGACATGATTCAGGTATGTGTAGTAGTTTAAGAATAGAAACCTCGCTCTAATACCACTTGTTAGAATCGAAAACAATAATAGAAGGGGGATTGAATAATGTTATTTTATTTTTTCACTTAAATGTGATTTTAATCCTATTAAGGATTGAAAATATGTTTCTATTATTGGACAAATCGTAACAAACTCTTGAACAGTTTTAAGTGCGGAAAATACTTGCAAGATTTGAAGCGGCAGAAATGAGAATGAATGAAGCAATAAAAAGACAACACGAGATTTTATGGATGTTTGGAGATAACAACTCATACGTCACCCCTTCTTTTGTTTCCAGAATGATTCCACTAGAAGACTTTGATTTGTATAGCCACTACACAAACTCACTCAGATCACAGGTCTTAACACTTGCATGTCTGAACTCCTAGCTCTCACACTATCTTCTTGAACAGACGACTATCTATTCAACTTACAAAAATAAAATGTTTATCGAATGATAAAAATGATTATCGCTCAACGTATATCGTCTCGTAACGTAGTGACTTTCGAAGAATTACTAGAGATCTTAGAGAGAGAGAATCGAGAGCAAAACCAGACCAATAAGAGAGCTTCACCGTTGTTTTCTGATACCTTTTTATCCTTGATGCACGGCAACGATCGAATCCATTTTGTCGATACGTGGCAATTGGTCGTTTGTCGTATGTCTAGCGTACGAGATTTTTGTGCACGGTGGAATGGAATATTTGTTTATCATTTTGCATGTCAGAGCAAAGAGCTGGTTTTACATTTTGTCGTATTGCAGTTTATGAGTGATCTACTTGACTTAGCTGATACGCATTCAGCTGATGTGGAACTCAATTGATAGCGAGTTCTGCTGATGAACTACTCTGCTGATAACGAATTCATTTGTTGAACAGTTCTGATGATGAGTTACTCTGCTAATAGAGAACTCAGTTGTTGAACAGTTCTGCTGATGAGCTAGTCTGTTGATAGCGAACTCATTTGTTGAACAGTTCTACTGATGAGTTACTCTTCTAATAGCAAACTCAGTTGATGGAGCAGCTCAGTTAATAGTGAGTCTACTGATGGAGCAGCTCAACTAATAGCGAGTATGCTGATGGCAACTCTACTGTTAGCGAGTCTGCTGATGGCAACTCTATTGTTAGCAAGTCTGTTGATGGCAACTCTACTGCCAGCGAATCTTCAACTGATGGAAACTCTATTGTTAACGAGTCTGCTGATGGAAATTCTGCTGCCAGCGAATCTTCAGTTGTTTGAGCAACTGTACTACGAGCGAGTCTTCAGTTGTTTGAGCAACTCTGCTGCCAATAAATCTTCAGCTGTTTGAGCAACTCTGCTGTCAGCGAACTCTGTTGTTTGAATAACTCTATTGTTGGCAAGTCTTTGATTTTACATGCGCATTAATACATTGCTGAACTTAGTTTTATTCATTCATCAAAACCATGTATGTTCATTTTAATTATCCTAAGTTTATTTTAATTAATTAAAACGTTTTTCATAATTTAACTTAATTTAATGATTTCCCTTTTTAACTTAATTTAACACTTTCCCCCTTTTTGATTTAATAATTTTCCCTTTAACTTAATTTAACAAGATTCTCATAGAAATTTACACATTATTCTCTCCATTTTCACTCCCACGCTATTGGAGGAATGAATAAAGACATAAAATATGTGATCATAAATAACAATACACTCTTAAAGAGGATTAATTGACCTCTTTAAAAATTATTTTGTTTTTCCATCTAGACAATTTATATTCAATTTTAGTGATAATCGGCTCCCAAGAGACCTTGGATTGTAATTTATATACCAATGACATACCAAGATAGGTTGACAGAAGACCACAAATTCTAAATATCAAGATATGTTTAATTTCAATCTTATCATTCTTCTATTTGAAATAGAATCTAATAAAAAGATGTCTGACATATTAAGATTAACTCGAAGACTAGAGCATGCACAGAATAACCATAAAATATTCTGAAGGTGTTTATAATTATTGTTGGTAGCTTGAACCATGTAAAGTGTGTCATGAACAAAAAAATAAATGTGATATGATAAAAAAAAAGATATTTGTTTGAATCACAACTCACTCCCAGATGAGTCACGAGCTTTCTACGAAAGTCATCATTTTTTAGAGGACTTCCATAATAATAACGAAATTGTTTGATCCCTCTGGTTTGTGGAAAATCCTTGAGAACTCCCATTAACAATGACATAATACTTAACCGTCGATAGATAAAATCTAATTCAACCAATCTATTTCTACTAGTAAAAAAACTTACTTTTGTAACGAATGTCAGTAACGGTCTTATATAATCGTTACTGATATTTATTATTTGTAATGATCATATAAGGCTGTTACTGATATCTATTATTTGTAACAGTTTTATAAGGTCGTTACTGATAATACATATTAGTAAGGCTCTAAAAAAATCGTTACTAATACCTTAGTTTGTCACTTAGTTTGTCATTTTGATTTCCGCAGTAGGGTATCTATAAAGGCTCTAGAGAGCCGTTACAAAAATGACAACAATATTAGTAACGACATTGTCATAGAGCTATTACTTATAGTTATAGAACGACTGTATGACGACGGTTACTGATGTTACTTCCATTTCTGTAACGGTTAATTGTATAACCGTTATTGATTCTCATTAAATGAGCATCTATTCTCATTAAATGAGCATCTATAACGGCTCGTTAGAGCTCGTATATGTAATTAGAGAGGGGTAATAATAGTTTATCTAAGGGGATTAAATCCAACTTCATCTCTCGGAGAATAATCTAAGTAGATCAATTCCTCACGACTTTAGCGAGCTTAAATCTCTAATAGGAACTCTCAATCTGTCATTCAATAATTTCTTCGACACTCTTCCTAAATTCTTGGGGTGATTTGTCTATGATCGTCATTTTCGATCTCCGTGACAACAATGTCAGCGGAAAAATTCCCCAATCAGGTTCGTTTACTAACCAAGACCCAACCACGTTTTTTAACAATCCTTTCCTATGTGACTTTCCTTTACATAAAACTTGTCTGAACAGTTCAGAAACCGTCTAACAGAACTGAAAATCCTCCGCCTGGAACGATAACACCACTTTGAAAAAGGGGCTTAATTCAGGATATATATATATAAATCTGCAGAAGATAAACCTAGAATTGAACCCTAATATGAAGTTGCAGTTTCTATAATGAAATCTGATTTCCGTAATGGATGGTGTTGGAATGTCATTCATCAAACTGGTAATACTCTATATGTACTGGAGAAAGAAAGATTCTCATGGCTGTAGTTGTAGAGGCAAGGAAAAATTCAGTGATAATCTAATGACCATATTCTCTTCATGCCTCTGTTTCTTTGGTTTATCCACAAATGAATCGGATGTTGAATCTGAAAAGGGAGGAAATGGGACAGCTAGACGCGTTAGTGGTGGAGAAGGTGACTTAGTTGCCAATGATAAAGGGTTTAGTTTTGAGCTTGACGAACTGTTAAGAGCATCAACTTATGTATTGGGAAAGAGTGTATTTTGTATATTATTTATGAATATTATTGGGATTAGTATATTTATTTATGATTTTATTTAAAAACAAGTATTTATTATTGTTTATAGGGATAAGTAATATTATGAAACAAAAATAATCGGAAAATAATTACTATCAATAACAATTGTCCTAATCTAAAGTCGTTACTGCTTTGTTATGATTGGGATCGCCGATAGAGGACCGGGGTCCGGCTAAAGGAAACATCTTTACACACACACAACGGTTGGCGCTAATCCGGTTAGGAATTAACACCGGTCTTAACACCACACAAACTATCACAAACTCTTGAACCGAGTTTAAGGGCGGAAATGTTTGTTTTAGCCTGAAGCAACACACACGGATCAGATAGAAATAAGAATGGAGAAGAGTCGATTAGAATAAGGGGAGATCGATTCGGTTAGTTAAATGACCGAAAATGATTAACGAACACAAGACACATATTTTATGGATGTTCGGAGATGAAACTCCTACGTCACCCATTTTCTCAAACAAGCGAGAAGGATATTCACTAAGGAATATTCAACAACACAATACACCACACGATCGAGTCTTATTTACTGCTCGATGTTCAACACTCACACAGTATTGTAATACACTTTTACAAATATATAAATACCTAGAACTTAACAGTTTATTTTTATCACTCAATAGCTTTGTAAATTTCTCAAGGTATGTTCTCAAGAGTGAAAGGATCGCGCAAGGAGCCAGAATCCAGAAGATTTTCTTCAGCTCTTTAGCTTCTTTTTATAGTGGAAATATGACAACGGTCATATTTCTCTCTTTGATGTCGTGCCGGCTCAAATCAGGTAACTTGTACGTTTTGTATTTGTACACTTGGCAACTGTACATTTGACGGTTGACGGCTCCTTGGAGGTTGCTTCTAGATTTATACCAAATTAGGTAATTGTTCATATGTCAGTTGCATGCAGTCTAATCAGCAGACTTGTTTCAGAAGACAAGTGACGCAGTCTGAACCTTTGACGACCTTCCACTGCACATTCCCAAAGAATATATGTTTGTATCAACACGTCAGCTGCCAATATATCCATATCTTTGATTTTGTTTTGATTTAAACTGTCTGGTGAAAATGTATGTTGCCTTAGGATTTGATCTGACCGAACACATATCGGTTGATAACTTGACCGGTCCTGAATTTTAATCGAGTCGGACTTCCGAGAATGTAAATAAGAAGTTTCAGTTTGTGTTGTTTTAGGAAAATAGTTTTGACCGATCAAGTTGAAAGTATGTACCTGCACATAAAATTGAATTTAATTAAGTTCTTTAGATAGTTAATTACTTATTAATTATCTCTCTAATTTTTTCTAACATGATTAGTAATAACTGTGAAAATCTAGAGTTGTTATTGGTGATAGTATCAGTAATGACAATAACTTTAAAGACTCGTTACTGATATATATATATTATATATATATATATATATAAATATAAATACAGAGAGGTGTTACAGATATTAATATTAGTAATGGCGCTATAACCGTTATTGATATTAACGGCTACCAAATGGTTTTGGGGTGAGCTCAAATGGTTTTGGGCTTGACCAAAAATAAAGCCCATTAGGGCATTTCATCAATTAACACGCAAAAAAAAGATATAACTTTCTCCTCGATCTCTACTCCCTCTTCCCTGTAAACTTTATTCTCTCTAGAGAATGATTCCAATCAGCCTCCGACCAGTTGATCAGGTTAGTTCGTGTAGGCGAGAACATCATCCCTTTTGTTGTTCTTCTCTGATCAGCGGCTTTAGGCCAGTCATAGTTTTCTTTTGCCTCTATTTTTTCTAGTCATCTTTGATGATGATGATATATGTTGTAATGACAAGTTAGGATGAGGTTATTTTATGTTTCTTATTAGATTACCTCTAGGCTTATATTTGACAGCATTTATATACACATTGATATAATGGATGGTTTAAGTGGCCTAAGGGTCCCGTGGTTTTTACCTTAATTGGGTTTTACACATAAAATCTCGGTGTCTTTTTTCTTTGATTGTTTGATTGTTTGAAATCTATTTTACTCAATTGAATTGGTTGCCCATTTGATTATACAGAAGGGGAAAAAGAAGTTTTAGGCCTTTGTTGTAGCTTGTCTAATTGGATTGTTAAACATGTACTTTTATTCGTTTTCTCTAACAAGTGGTATCAGAGATGAGTTAATTTGGTGGTGATTCTTGTATAATTCAAATAGAAGAATCGTTGAATAGTAATGACACGATGATCAAACTCACAACTACCAACTAAACAATCTAAAAGTCACGGATGGAAGACTTATTGTGTAATTATGATTATGAAGACACTATCTTGGGTGATAAAGACAAACCAGAGGCTATGTTAGATTCAGATTGAAAGAAGCTGAACAGAAAAGCAGTTGGTAAGAAAAGACAATGGGTTGACAATAACATTTATCAGCATGTGGCTATTGAGGTTAATGCTCATAAAGTGTGGACTATTTTGAATGAGTTGTATGAGAAAAATAACACTCAAAATAGAGCATTTCTATTTAGAAAGCTTTGCTCGTTGAAATATCAAGATGGATCTTCTATGTCCGAGCATCTAAATGCTTTTAGGGTATTCTAAATGAGTTGGCTGCGATAGGAATAAAATTTATGATGAGCTTCATGTTATGTGTTTAATTAATTCTTTGTCTGATAGTTGGGAGACACTTGTGGTTTCAATTACCAATTCTATTCCACAAGGTAAGCTCACTTTAAAAATGATGAAAGACAACGTGTTGAATGAAGATGCTAGAAGAAAAGAACAAGGCTTCTCGACTCTAAGTCAGGTATTTGTGACCGAGAGAAGGTATAGAAGTTAAAGTAAAACTCCAAAGAATCGTAGTGGCAGTTCAGACAGGTTGCGGGGAACATTCAGCTCGAGAAAAGAGATTACATGTTATCATTGTGGCAAGCTAGGACACAAAAAGTATAAGTACATATCTTTCAAGCGGGAACAAAAGAAGAATAAGCAAGATATAAGTAATAAGGTTGCAATTGTGGGTGGTAACGACATCGATATTGTTTACGACAATGATAGTATCAACCTTGTTTCTCAAGATACACAATGGGTGGTAGACTCGGGTGCTTCTTATCATCTCACCAATCGTTGTGATATATTTACTTCTTATACTAGTGGACAATTTGATTCAATGATGCTGGGAAACCATGTTACGTATAAGATTGTTGGAAAATGATATGTATGTTTAGATACTAACACTTCGTGCAAGCTACTTTTGACGAATGTTCGACATGTTCCTAATATTCGGATGTATTTGATCTCCACTTGCATTCTTGATGATGAGGACTATCATAGTCACTTTGGTGAAGGAAAATGGAAACTCACTAAGGGGTCTTTGGTGGTAGCTAAAAGAATGAAAGTCGGTTCACTTTATGTAATAGAGGCTAAGTCTTACGGGGGAAAACAAATGAAATTAATGATTGTTCAGCACAACTTAGGCATAAACGACTTGCTCACTTAAGTCAGAATGGCATGCGAGTTCTCTCCAAGATAATCGATCTTCAAGGCTTGAAGTCCACAAATTTGAAGACATGCATGGATTGCTTAGTTGGTAATCAACATAGAGTTTCCTTCAAGAGTTTCTCTCCATCTATGAAGCCCAATATCCTAGATATGGTTCACACAGACATATGTTCTATGGATTCCTTGACTTTAGGTGGTGCTCATTATTACATCACTTTTATCGATGATTGCTCAAGGAAGGTGTGGGCCTATTTCTTGAAGACTAAGGATCAAGCATTTGAATACTTCAAGTTATTTCACGCTGAAGTGGAGAGAGAAACTGGGAAGAAGTTGAAATGTGTTCGTTCGGACAAATATGATGAATATAGAGGGCCATTTGTGGAATACTATAAAAGTCATGGGATCAAGCTTTTGAAGACTGTGCCAAAAACACTTCAACAGAATGGAGTCGCAAGAGGATGAACATGTATATCAATGAGAGAATCTTGTGTATGTTGTCTCATTCTAAGTTGCATAAATCCTTTTAGGGAGAGGCAATGAAGACATCGGTTGATCTAATAAACCTTTCACCCTTAACTCTTTTAGATGGCAACGTTTCAGAAAGAATTTGGAGATGTAAAGACGTCTCTTATGATCACTTGAGATTTTTATGTTGTAAAGTGTTTGTTCATGTTCCTCGAGATAGGATAACTAAGCTTGATATCAAGACGAGATAATGTATCTTTATTGGGTATGACCACGGAGAATTTGGGTATCGATGTTAGAACCAGGTTAACAAGAAACTCATTAGAAGCAGAGATGTGGTATTTTTGAAGATCAGACCATTGAAGACTTTGAGAAAAAGAAAAGCCAAAGTCTACGAAGAATGAATTGTCCGATAATGGTAGGATTCGTACACCACAATCATAGTCCAATGATGTGGAAAATGCCCAAGTTGAGGTTGATGAGACTCTTCTAGTTGATGTTGAGCCAACAGAGGAAGTTGAACAAGATGATGATAGTTCTCTAAACTCACCCAATGATCAGCATATTAGAAGATCTAGTAGGCAACAACTACCTTCTAGTAGGTATCCTCCTAATGAGTATGTGATGTTGACTGACGGGGGAGAACTAGAAACCTATTAAGAATTATTGTCTCATGAAAACAAGAACAAGTGGTCGGTGGCAATGCAAGAAGAGATAAATTCCTTGTAAGAGACCGAGACTTATGACTTGGTGAAACTTCCGAAAAGAAAGAAGACTTTAAAGAACAAATGAGTATTCAAGTTGAAGCATCAAGAGAATAGCTCACAACCTCGATACAAAGAAATACTGGTTGTGAAGGGCTTTGGTTAGAAAAAGGAGATTGATTTTGAAGAGATCTTCTCACCGGTTGTGAAGAGATCATCCATCAGAGTTGTGTTAGCATTGGCTACTAGTCAAGATTTGAAAATTGAACAACTTGATGTGAAGACTGCATTTATCTATGGTGACTTGGATGAAGAGGTCTATATGGAACAACCCGAGAGTTTCAAAGTTAAAGGTAAAGAAGATCTTGTATTTATGTTGAGAAAAAATATGTACGGGCTCAAGCACGCACCTAGACAATGGTACAGGAAATTTGACTCCTTCATGGAAGCAAATGGGTATAGTGAGACTACTTCTAATCATTGTATTTTCATCAAGAGATACGACATTGATGATTATGTTATTCTTCTGCTTTATGTTGATGATATTCTGATTGTTGAGCAATATATTGCGAAAATTGAGAAGCTCAAAAGGGATTTGAACAAGTCTTTTATGATGAAGGATTTGAGTTTAGTGAAGTAGATGCTAGGTATGGAAATCACAAGAGACAGAAAGAACATAACACTTTAGCTATCACAGGAGAAGTACATTGAGAAGGTACTTGAGAGGTTTGCAATGAAAAATGAAAATCTAGTTTCAGTTCCACTTGCAGGTCATTTCAAGTTAAGTTCTATACAATGTCCTACAAGTGAGAAAGAGAAAGATGAGATGAAGAATATACCTTATGCCTCCGCAGTTGGTAGTCTTATGTATGCCATGGTATGTACTAGGCCGGACATAGCACACGTAGTTGGTGCTGTTAGTCGGTATCTCTCAAACCCAAGAGAAGAACATTGGTTTGTTGTCAAGTGGATTCTCAGATATCTTCAAGGCTCTCTTCGAAAGTACGTTTATGTTTCGAAAGTGATACTCCTATTTGGAAAGCTTTACAAATTCTGATATGGCGGGTGATGTTGATTCAAGAAAATTTGTATCAGGTTTTTGGTTACCTTTGCGGGCGGTGTTGTTTCGTGGCAGTCAAGGTTATAAAAGTGTGTTGCTTTGTCTACTACAGAAGCTGAGTATATTGCAGCTACTGAGGAATGTAAAAATGTGTTATGAATGAAGAAGTTCCTATAGAAGTTTGGCCAAAAGCAAGAGAAATTCACTTTATTTCGCGACAGTTAAAGTGTCATTCATCTCTCGAAGAATTTATCTTTTCATTCGAGATCCAAACACATCGAAGTGAGATATCATTGGATACGTGATATTCTTAAGGAAAAAGAGCTAAACTTGGAGAAGATTCATACAAGTGAGAATGGTGCAGATATGTTTACAAAGTTCTTGTCTAAGGACAAGTTTGAAGATTGTCGGGAGAGAGCGAGTTTATTGGAACCCGCGAAGTTGTGCTGACGAGGGAGATTTGTTGGGGTCAGCTCAAATAGTTTTGGGCTTGACCAAAAATAAAGCCTACTAGGGCATTTCATTAATTAACACACAAAAAATAAAAATAAATAAATTTATCTCAGATCTCTACACCCCTTCCTTGTACACTCTGTTCTCTCTAGAGAAGGATTCCAATCAGCCTCTGACCAGTCAGGCGAGAACATCATCCCTTCTTTTGTTCTTCTATGATCAGTGGCTTTGGACAGACACAGTTTGTTTTTGCCTCTATTTTTTCTATCCATCTTTGATGATGATGATGATATATATTGTAATGACAAGTTAGGATGAGGTTATTTGATGTTTCTTATTAGATTACCTCTAGGCTTGTATTTGACAATATTTGTATACTCATTGATATAATGGATGGTCTGTGGTTTTACCTTAATTGGGTTTTCTACGTAAAATCTCGGTATTTTGTTTATTTGATTGTTTGATTGTATGAAAGTTATTTTGCTCAATTGAATTAGCTGCCCATTTGATTATACATAAGGGGAAAAAGAAGTTTTAGACCTTTGTTGTAGCTTGTCTAATTGGATGGTTAAATAGGTACTTTTATTCGTTTTCTCTAACAATTTTGTATATTATTTATGAATATTGTTGGGATTAGTATATTTATTTGTGATTTTTTTTTCAAACAGCTATTCATTATTGTTTACAGGGATAAATAATATTACGAAACAAAAATAATCGGAAAATAATTACTATCAATAACGGTTGTCCAAATCTAGAGCTGTTACTAATCAGTAACAACTGTCAAAATTTAGAGTCATTATCGGTGATAGTAAGTAACGGCATTATCCCATTACTGATATATATATATAAATACAAAGAACCGTTACAGATATAAATATCAGTAATGACGCTAGAAATGGTAATGGGAAATAAGGTTGTTATTGAAACTTATTAGTAATAGCCTTTTCCACTTTCAGTAACGGTTTTAGCCGTCGCTGATGCCCCTTTTTCTACTAGTGTTCGCACATATTCTCATTATGTCCATTACATTAAAAACTCTCAGTTGACGTGATTATAAGTTTTTCAATTTCTAACTGGACAAAAGAACATTTGTCACATCTTGAATTAGTTGAGTCATTGCACTAATTGACTATTAATACAACATCATAAATTTAACAACCTTTGATAACCGTCATCTGATTACTATATATGACTGTCTCTAACAACATCGCAACCTATTGACCAAACATTCTGATGTGCCTAAAATCTTCACATCAATAGTCACTAGAGTTTTACGAATGAGACATATCAAAATAAAGTTCTAACTTTTATCAAATTATGAGAAACGATAAAATGATAAATTGTTTCCATTATTCCAGTCTTATGGAAATTATAAGCCTTCTTAAAAAAAGACAAAGTAAACATGTCGCATCATGACGCTTTATCACTTTCGCACTCCTTAATGGTCTCAAACTGTCCCACAATAATCGAACCGAATTGCCCTGTTTGGAGCGGTTTTCTCCGGTTTGACCGAGAATGGAGCTGGTATTTGTGTCCTTGTCCTACCTCGTCCCGCCCAATCTTACTTCGATTCTGTTCTGAAACTATAATTACAATTAAATATATAAAATCACAAATATATTTATTTATTCATTATATTTTATAAGAGATTTAAGTTAATTTCTGTATAATAATATAAATTTTCAATATATTACAATATATATTATATTAAAATATCTATTTATATAATTTTATTATATAATTTTTTAGAAAATATGGTATAAACGGTTCCCCGTGAGGATTCTTCGAAATCGAACAGGGTGAGAATGGGTGAGAATGATAGTAAAAACAAATCTCCGAATTAAAAAAAAACGGGGATAGTAAATGTATTCTACACTCCGAACCGTTCAATTGTCATCCATATTCATCGACCTCCTTCGTTGAAAAACAAGCTTCCAACATATTTTGTTGTGCTATACTAATTGAATAAAAAAATAAGATAATTAATTTTGTTAATAATGTTTTAAAAAAATATATTTATTAGTTTTTATTTTCTTAAACAATAATTTTTTCATCTATTTTTTTATTAATTAATAACTATTATATTATAACATTATTTGTACTAATCATTTTTTATGATTTTTAAATCATTATATTTTTTTATAAAATAGAACAAATATTAAATAAATAAAAATGTATACCAAAATAGTCAATCTATGAAACAAAATTTTGAACATGTAAAGATCTTTTTGTGCTTTGAGTTTAAATAGTGATGTCTGTAGGATGTCATTCTAGTTTCTCCTTCATTAAAAAAAATGATAAAAAACTTATTGAAAATAGATATTTATCACACTTACCGTTCATTGAAAATCATAAATTAAAATAAAGTTAAAAGTTTTTTTTTTCTTTATTATAAGATTTTTAAAGAAAAATTTATTCATAATAAAAGTTTGTGTTGTTTTGTTTGGTATAATTTTTTATTTATTTAATCTATAATTTTATTTATCAGATTATTTTTAGAAGTAATATGTATAATGTTTCTTATAGATCTAATTATATTTTAAATAACTCTATATACATTATTTTGTTTAGAATAGTTAAGCTATTTAAAACAATACAAAATTAAGAACATAATTCAAGTATGAATAATTCTCGTTCTATGGTTAAAATCTGTACTCTTAATAACTAATTTAAAATCATGGATCGATTAAGATTGTATCTAGTTTGTCTTTATTAGATTTGAATTATAACTTATTTTGACTAATATACTAATTTCGTTTTTAAGCTTTATTAATTCTCATTCCTAAAATCATCGATCGCCTAAGATTGTATCTAGTTTGTCTTTATTAGATTTGGATTATAACTTATTTTTGACTAATATACTAATTTCGTTTTTAAATTAAATTTTATTAATTCTCATTCCTAATTCATTCTGACTAAAGATATATCCGCAATTTTGGTGTAAGTTATATATAACCGTCCGATTTAAGGCTATTACGAGTTTTGTATTATAATATCATATTTTATATTTAATAATCTCTACCATATTATTTACATTTTATTATAAGACTATCAAACATCTCATCTCCTTAAATATCAATATATTTTATTGTTTATAGATTAATTTTGGTATACAACACAACACAAAATATATAAAAATAGAGGAGATGATTGATTAACAACCTTATCGTTAGAGATAGATTTACTAAGAGGCTTTCTTATCGTAGAAATGTGACATGACCCATTATTTTCTAATTTGTTTTTCAATTTAATTCACAATTTGCTTCTCTAATATAAAATATGGCAAAACTCATATTTATCCATTCATTTTATTCATATTTTTTTTAAGCTCACTTCAACTCTTATTTCTGAATCCGCAACTACTCGTTGTCGCCTTAATCTGCAACACAATTATCTGAAAATGAAACAGAATAGATGCATCGTCGTTTCAGAATTAAGTTGAAGAAGATGAAGGTAAAAATTTTGTCCGCATTAAGACTTACAAAAAAAAAAAAAATGAATATACCACCTATAATAAGAGGAACTTGTGTATATTACAAATTAACGGTTTTATAATATTTTAAATATTTATAATATAAATTTAAATAAAAATAAATATATAATAAACAATTTCAAATAAAAATAAATGTAAAAAAAATAAATTAAACAAAAAAAAATGTATATGAAAAAATTTCAAACAAGATTATATTTCAAACTTATTTAAATATATATAATTATTATAATTGTTATCCTTATTTTTATATTATAAATTATATTACTCTTTTAATTATTGTATTTTTTTTTATAATGAAGACTTAACTTACAAAAAGCCTGCTGGAATTCCGCTGGCAAGAGGAAATCACGAAAACGCCGTTTGTTTTAATCTTAATCGCAAGAAGCGATTTGGCCGACTGCTGTTTGCCGGTCAAATCGCAATCGCAATTAAACTGAATCAAACAAAGCCTTAATCTCTCTCTCACTCTCATCAAGCTTTCTCTGTTTAGTCAATCTCTAGACTAAACGAATAAGAAGAATATCTCTAGACAAATCGTTGCCGGAAAAAGACCAATTTCTTCGTCAAATTCCTGCACAATCGAGCTGAAAAGCAGCTCAAATCGAAGATCATTCACTGCTACAGATCTGATCCAGATTCATCAAATCTTAGTTTCTGGTTCAACAATCGAATTCAGAATCTTCCTACTGGATCGTAGTCATGCCGGTGGCTGCTTCCGCCATCTACTTCTTGAATCTCCGTGGAGATGTCCTAATCAATCGCCGCTATCGCGATGACGTCGAGTCAGCTCCTTTCTCTCTTTTCCAGTCACTTTTTCATTTGTATCTGTAGGCATATACACTGTATTCATGTGTATGAACTGTTGGTGCGCTATATTATATGATTTAGCTAGGCGGCAATGGAATAAGGCAAAACTGTCGGTGGATCTGGTTGGAATTTGACATTTCTCCAATCACCGTTCCTTAGAAATGTTGGAATTTGAATTGCTGAAAATCATGCTGATTATTAAGGATATCTTCATTTCTAAGCATTAAAAACTATAAGCTGTAATGGATGGTAAAGATTAAGTTTTTTTCTGAACTTGTAAGGCATAACCAGATCCATATTTTTGTCATTCTTTGTACTACAGGATAACTTTATAGGTATTTAGGTCGAAGAACTGTTCTAATTCTTTATTTTTTGTACTTTCCAAGCATCATGGTCTTGAAAAATTGTGTTCATATTCGATGTCCAGATAAAATTGAGTTGAAAGGCATGCATAAGGAAGACAAAAATGTGAGATAGTGAAAACAAGAGTTGGTCTAAGGGTCTAAGATCTTATTCCCATGAAGTAGTTCAAGGGTTCAAATATTACCATAATAAACAAACTATTGAGAGAGAGGTTAAGAATATGAAATTTCCATATGAGGCATGTGATAGTGTGATGTGGGAGTCTGAGTAAAGTAAATGGTGTTAGCGATGAGAATCAAGCTTCTTATGATTTTCAATAGATTTTACATGTCCATCGTATTCTTCCCTCATTAAGCTAATAGTGAATGTCATCTCCTTTTCTAGCCTTGCTATCCAAACCTGAGGTATTATTCGTTTCCTGCTCTTCAATGTCTGGTTTCTCATTTTGACAAGATGATAGGCTTCTCAGGATATATCTGTAATCAAGAAATTCATAATCCTACATTGGGAACTGGGAAACATATTCAAGTCTGACTAAGCTAAAGTTTGGAGTTGTGATTTTTTCTTTGCAATAAAGCAAATACCAGATACACATGAAATAAAAAATAGATGCATAGAATCTCAATTGTTTTATTTTTTTTTCTCACACAGAAAGTTTTTCATCTAGTAAAAAGGTTCCTTTTATGAGGGAAACTAATAGCCCTTCCATTCCCTAACCTACAGTTTTCCTCTATAGATCTTCTAATACTTTGGGCTTGAGCTGTAACTATTCAGTAGTTGTGTTAGAAGAAAGCAATGCTCCCAACACAATTGTTTCTATTTCTTTTGACAGACTAGACAGCTTAATCAATATCTTTCCCAGCTTATTCCTAACTTATATCTATGTGACTATGTCCATTCCCAAATTGAACTTGTTTTTTTTTTAAAATAATTGGCTTATTAATACATTTCTCCTTTCAAGCTCACTTATTTTATGCACATACTATATGTTGATTTCCTGATACTTTGATCCATTCAATATTTATATCAAGACATGTATCTGCCAAATTTTTTAACTGCTTCAAATTTTCAGCAATGTGATTTTTGGTGTTCATGTTCTTTATGTGAAGAAGTATTTGCTTCATGGGTTTATTTAATCTTTTGCATTCTTGTCTTGTGTACAGAGGAAATATGGTAGATGCTTTCCGTATGAATATAATGCAGACAAAAGAACTTGGTACATGTCCTGTAAGGCAGATTGGTGGTTGCTCTTTCCTGTACATGAGAATCAGCAATGTATATATAGTGATTGTTGTAAGCAGTAATGCCAATGCTGCTTGTGGTTTCAAGTTTCTAGTTGAGGTAACATCCTCTTCTTGTTGCTTAAGTTTCTGTAACTTTGTACCTCTTTATAGTACGTGAGGCTGATAATTGTATGTACACTCAATTTTGTTACTATAGCGCTCCAATTCAAATAACTGAGCCTTATTGTCATGTATATGTTAATAAATAAGATTCAAATTGATTTGAATTCCATTTCTCTGGAAGTTGCAAATTCAACATTCCAGTGATTTGAATGATTCACATTTCAACAGGACATAATCAAATATTGTCACTCCTTCATAAGTAACCAATAATAATCCTATTTGCTGAAATTTTCTTCCTAATTTCTTGAGTAATCTTTTTTGTTAACAATTAATGTTTGTATTATTAATGCTGTCATGAATTTAATTTCTTGAGTAATACTTGATTCTATTTTAGTTATAAATGCAGGCTGTTGCACTATTCAAATCATACTTCGGCGGGGCTTTTGATGAAGATGCTATTCGCAATAATTTTGTTCTGATATATGAGCTTTTAGATGGTATGATAATAAAAAGGGTAACCCTTTATTAAGTGAGTTTTAGTTTCATCGTGAAATATTTTTTCTCTTTTTAGTGATATAGGATGATGCACCTAAAACATAGTTCTGTTGCTTTTGGTTTAATTATTTAAATCTTAGATGCTGTAGTTTCAGTTGCCTCATGTAGAATATACACAGACATGATCATGAATTGAGATATCATAGCTGAAGCTGATTGAGAGATTTAATTGAGGAATATTGTGTAAACATATGGTTTTATTTGATTATCTCAATTGCATCCCATTCCATAAATAGTTAGGGGAGTTGTGTACATATAGGAATACCTTGTAAAGAAGATATTTTTCAATAACAAACAAAAGACAAATTGTCTCATCATTTCTTTGCAGCTGGCTATTTCTTCACCTCACCATGAGAGTTAAGTTCAATTTTCATTATTTTATAAGAAAACTAGTTTCAGTATTCATGTGCATATTGAAAAAGAAAAGACATTAGACATCCTCAAAGCTGTTAGATATGGTAAACTGATGCATCCAAAGAGTTCTGGCTATTTTAATATGCCTGATCCATTTTGCTATTTTATTTCTTGCCATTTGAGAGTTCTTTGTCTTTTGATTGGTCGGTATTACCAAATGGAGAAATTCCGTGTTATCTTGATAATGGTCTAGGAATATGATCCAAGCATAAACAATCAAAGACATGTATATTTCTAAAATTCCAAAGGTACTCTGTTTAGCCATTTATACATGATAGGTACTTATGGCCATAAGATGAACATGTTATGTTGCCCCCTTTGTTAAATATCTTTATTAGATCACAATTTGTCTATCTCTCAAATGCCCTCAGTTCTAACCCTTTGATATTTACAATAAAATTGCAGAAATTATGGACTTTGGTTATCCTCAAAATCTTTCTCCAGAAATTCTAAAGCTTTACATCACTCAAGAAGGTGTATGGTCACCATTCTCCTCCAAGGTTGTTAGGCATTTATGCTCGTATATTTCTCTATTTTATATTCTCCAGATCAATCTGTATCTGTTTGTCACATTTGTAGACTCACTGTCTATTCTAGTATGAGAACAGTTAGCTTGTAAATTTCAAGGAAGGAGGGGAAATTCTTAGATTTTAATTGTATTGCTTGATAACACCGATAGCTTCTCCTTTGCTGGAAGGTTTTCTGATATTTTATTCATCCTATAAAACCAGCCTGTAGATAGACCAGTTCCAAATGCAACACTACAAGTTACGGGGGCTGTTGGATGGCGCAGAGAAGGTCTTGCTTACAAAAAGAATGAGGTATTCATGTCATCAGTCTAGCTTAGTTTTGGTGAATAAGGCCATCATGTCTTTTCTAACTCAATTTTCTCATAGGTGTTTCTGGATATCGTGGAAAGTGTGAACCTTCTTATGTCTTCAAAAGGTGTGCAGAGTGGCCTTGAAGGACTTAGTTGTAACAGTGCTACATTTTTTTCTCATTTATATGCTTCTTAACAGGTAGCGTTCTACGATGTGATGTGTCTGGAAAAGTTCTAATGAAATGTTTTCTTTCTGGAATGCCTGATCTAAAGCTTGGCCTAAATGATAAAATTGGACTTGAGAAAGAGTCGGAACTTAAATCCCGCCCCACTAAGAGGTAAATATGCCCTACTCTGGTAGCATGAAAGAATGGTTCATAATAGTTACAGTTAGTGATTATAACTTGGAAAGTTTGTGGCAATGCATTGGTATTGTTACCCAAGTAATCTGACATCTATATGATTATGTCTTAGTAAGACAGTCTTACTAAAATAACTTAACTGTGGCTGCTCTCTCTCCTTGGAGGGAAAAGAGACAGGTATTTGGGGCTGTCTTTATGATAGTGTTGAGTGTACTGACACTGGGTTTGTTTTTATTCAATGGCCACCTTTGTAAGGAGGTCATTTCTTTTCTATTGTTCGATTAGGTCTTGGAATCCTTTTATTTGTCTTTTTTACCCTCATAAAAAAAGTCCAAAATAGATACCTGAACTTTATAGGAGAAACTATTGACTAGGAAATTACAAGGCAACATAATGAGGAGATAGATCTTGGTTGTACTGAGTGCAAGCACGCTCATTAGATTGGGTGGTATTATATACTATTGAGCAGATAAACATTCTTAAGAAGAGATGGATAAACTTGGCACTGAAAAGCTTGTAAATATGCCATGCTTGTTGGGACAAACCGACAAAGGAATAACATTTTCTAGGAACATTATAAATGCATACACAATTTACGTTTCAAAGATGTTTTATGGAGTCCAAGATTTACATATATTGTTTTAGGATCTTGGTATGTCCTTGTTTAGTTGCATCTCAAACTTAATATTCAAATAGCTTTTTATCTTCTAGATATTCTCTGTAATTCATAATAACAATTTGAAGTCACAGGAAATAGAAAAGACCCGGCCTCATTGGAATCTCACTGATGATTTTGGGTCCTTTTTTATTGGAGTTGATTGTGTCTTAGTGCAAGAGGTTAGGTACTTTGGCTGGAGGTCTTAAAATTTGCACTAGAAATAGGTGCAAACAGAAGAGAAACATAGTGTTGCCATATCCATTCAGAGTTTATCTCTTGCACATACGGCTGTTTACAGTGAGAAAGCAGAGAAAACATTACAGTCTTATCTATCTTAAGTGTTTTAAAATTGCGACTTTCTATGGTGTAGCATTTACAGCCCTGTGACTTTAATTTTCTAATCTTATCCTGTGGAAACTATGACCTGTTTGCAATTTGTGGACTTACATGAAGCTCCCTCATTGTCTTACAATTGTTTCTATTGAGTATAGTTTTGCAAGTTTTACTTTTATAAAGTCTTATTATGATTACCACTTGAGGTACTAGTTTTTCTTCTCCGTGGATTCATTAATTGATTTGATGCAACGATCTTGTGCAGTGGAAAGACGATTGAGCTTGATGATGTAACTTTTCATCAATGTGTGAATCTAACAAGATTTAACTCAGAGAAGACGGTTAGTTTCGTTCCACCAGATGGTGAATTTGAGTTGATGAAGTAAGTAAATATTAAACCTGTTATCATTTGTACAATGTCACTTTAAGTTAGCTAATGCATTGAAGTAAACAACTGATGTGGTGTCATTATCACCTTGACAGTTACAACATTCTGCAAATGGGTGTTGCCAGTTTATCTAGCATTGTACCTTATGCTGGAATATGGATACTACCCAAATCTTTGTGTTCAAATCCTTTTTTCTTCTTACATTCATACAAATTGAATGGCTTTGGCCAGCCTCATATGGGCATGAGCTATGTTGCTAAGAATAGTGATGATTTTGTGAGGAGAGTTTTTCTTCACAATTAACCACCTTTTTGTTCATATATATGGACTTGTAACAGGTATCGTATCACTGAGGGTGTAAACCTTCCATTTCGTGTTTTGCCAACCATCAAGGAATTAGGACGCACACGTATGGAAGTAAATGTTAAGGTTTGTAAGCCTTTTAACTTGATGCTTTCAAACTGTGGTGCAGTTTTGAACACTTATGCATATCTCACACAATCATAAATTCAGGTAAAGAGTATATTTGGTGCAAAAATGTTTGCGCTTGGAGTTGTTGTCAAGATTCCAGTGCCCAAACAAACTGCAAAAGCAAATTTCCGAGTGACAACAGGACGAGCAAAATATGATGCAGCTATTGATTGTATAGTTTGGAAGTGAGTATTTTGTTTCACCCTTTTCCTTTAGTCTTCTAATAGTTGAATTCCATATACTTCGTAGCTTCCCAATCTTGAGATTGTATCTACAACAAGCAACTAGTCTTTAAGCTTGGGATCCCAAATTTTGATTGAGAAACTATTATATTCAGGCCACGTTTACAATTTTTGCAAATGTGAATTATTTAGGATTTTGTGAGGGGAAAGGTCTAATAATAGCCACTGAATTTGTATTGCACAAAAGGTTCAAATAGCCCATTGAGCTTTTGATGGGCTTAAATAGCCCGAACTTACGAGGCTTGAATGATTGAATAATTATAACATCTTTCAAAACTCCCACGCTCAAATGATACTTGTTATTATTGTAGGATAAGAAAATTTCCTGGACAAACTGAACCTACCTTGAGTGCTGAAGTGGAATTAATCTCCACAATGAATGAAAAGAAATCATGGACTAGGCCACCTATTCAGATGGAATTCCAGGTATGAAAAAACTTAAATCTTTATCCAAGCTGATTCTTTTGAAGTTATTTATATTTAATTAGCTTAAGGAACAAGTGTTCTCATACTAGGATCAGATTCAGAAATAATTTAGTCTTTATGTTATTTCTTGTTAGACATTCAAAGGAACATTCAAGTCTTCTGTCCATGATTAGGCTATCAAGAAAATCAGATTTTGTGTTTCAATAGACTGCATTTAACATCTGTGACATTTGATGCCAATAACATGATTGAAGTTTTCAGATGCGGAAATGAATCCAATTCTGCTGGATTTCATCTTTCCTTTCCACATTTGGCTATTATTACCATCATGCTAATTCATTATGTTATTGATTGATACCAATTTCTTGGGTTGATTGATATGTAATATTATACATATGAAACACACTTACTTTTGTTTTATGTCTGGATCTGGTTTCACAAACAAAACATTGAAAACTAAACTTAGTACAGTCAAAAAATTATTGTTTGCTACTCATCATGACCAGATGCAGAAACAAAAACAAAAAGTTTTTCCAAATAAATGTGAGAGAGGCTAACTAATTTGGAAACACTTTATGGAACTGGGTAAAACATCGAAAATTTTCGTTGCAAACATTTGTTTTTCCAAATATTTCATCCGGGTATTGATTTATATGAGATAATATTCTGGAACATAACTTAATTAGACATATATTAATAAATGTGTTGACGTTTTCTGATCCAAACCAAAATCCAACTCCAAGAAGTGTTTTCAAATGGGCTCATTTATAATTAATTATTATTAAAGATAAATATCTAAATTAAACATAACTATCCTATTCTAATTCTTCTAATATTCCGGTCATGTGTCATCCTCTGGCCATTCAAAACCCTAATACTTATTCTTTATCAACTTGTCCTTAAGTGACACCCTCGATCAAATACCAACCGGAATATACCATTTGTCTTTTTGAACCAAAAGTGACAATTAGTGGAATTGGCTCGCCAAACTTAGCATGTTTCAGTCTTCAACAAGTGAAACCTGTAAATGATTATGATATGTGCTGGTGATGAGGTCAAAGAACACGATGAAATCAAAATCTGTCGATGAAAATTCAGATACCATTGATAGATACCAATTCCTATCCTCAAGAGAACATAGAAATGAAACAAAGAATTCCAATCACTTTGATTATCATTAATGTTGTGTTATGCAAGGATGTCATTGATTTACAAGAATCCCTATATATAGTAGTAGATATTCTAATTCTAACTCTAATTCTTCTAATATTCTGGTTTCGTGTTGTAGGCCCTTGGAAACCCTAATACTTATTCAATATTAGTATGCTTGTCTGTTTATGAGATATGTAATGCATATTTCTAGAAATTTATAGATCGTCATAAAATGCTAAATACGTTTGAGCTAAGATTAGAGACACTGTATTTGTATTTGATTCAACACTAGTTACAAGCTCTAATTAACATATGTATATTAGCCTCATACACAACATAAGTTATTTGTCCGCTTAGGTTTATAATCCTAAAAAGAAAGACAAACTACTAAGATTGAACCTAACTTTACTGGTTCTCTAATTTTCCTTCGCAGGTTCCAATGTTTACAGCTTCTGGATTACGTGTTCGTTTCCTTAAGGTAAATGTAGTTCATCAATGTATTTAAATCATATTAACTGCCTTCTATATTCTTTAACATCCCCCTTTTTCATTATTTTTCCTTGCTTTTTCAAAGAAAAACATATTTTTTAGTAGATTGGGGAACCATAAATTTATTATAGTTAACAAGTATATGTTTATTAGATATAAAAATGTGATTGGTTATCTGGTTGAGACCAGAGTCTCAATTTTATAAAAAAAAAACGAGTTTTTGGTATAAAAGTATAGTTGATTATGTGATTGAAGTTTGATCTCATCAAGCTTAAATTATTACACTTTTATACCAAAAGAAAATATAGTTTATTCTAAAACAGGTGAGATATATCCAACCACAAAACATAATATGCCCTTTTGGATTTTGAATCGGGATTCGTCCAACTTAAATTCCGTGATCCAGCTTCAACACAACTTGTGATCCAACTACACTTTTACACCAAATGAAAATAGATTTATTTCTAAAAATTGTGGGATCATAATCCAACCACAACATAATATGCCAAATAAAATTTTGATCTCACCCAACTACAGTTTTTTTTATCAAAAAATTAACTATGAATTTGACGAATTTTCGTTGGGAATGAGATACAACTCCAAATTTAGAAAGAAAAATAATTCTAAATAGGCTCTATAAATGAATAAATGAAATCTTTATTGATATTGATTTCAGCTTTTGTTATTTTCTCATTATGAGACAAACTTTGAATAGTCAATGCTCTCAACATAATACTCTCCATTGTTTCTCTCATTTTGCTCTTTCTTACAATTTACTAACATTTTGAGCCTATTTGTCAGATCCAAAGTTATATTTGCCAAATATAACAAAAAAATAATTTGGATGATACTACAAAAAAATAATCTTAAACAAAATAAAATAATTCACTTTCAATATTGTGATTATAAACTCACTAGATAGTTCAAGTGACAAGAGTTCGTCGTGTCTAAGAGATCAAAAGTCACAGGTTTGATTCACACTTAGAATGTCTTAAGTTGGAGTGAAAGGAGTCTCAGTTTCCAAATAGGCTCATTGGGAACTTAGAATGTTATTTAATTGATAAATATGCATAACCTGGCATGATAGTAGAATCTTTAACAACAATGAAAAATATTCTCAAACTTGGGAAATCCATTTCAGGTATGGGAAAAGAGCGGATACAACACGGTTGAGTGGATTCGTTACATTACTAAAGCTGGCTCATATGAGATTAGATGCTAGTCACAAACGGAAGGCAAGTATGAATGTTATGATTTGGATAATGGAGGATTTCAATGGCGGTTTAGTTGTGTTTAGGAAACTTAAATCACTATTTACTTCTATTTTTTTCTACTTAGCAATGTGGAAGCTAAATACCCCATATGATTGATTATATGAACAATTGGGATTGGTCTTACAGTGATTCTGATTTTCTTGGATTTTTTCTTGTGTGCTTCTTCTGGTTGAATCTTACAATAAACCCTAGTTTTTCTGTCAATAACAGCAATCTTTTTAGTTGCAAAACTAGGGTTTTCTTTATTTAATGTTATAAAATCTCACTTTCCATTATAATTTGAATTTGTGTGGGGTTATTTTGATAATTCTTTTTTAACCAATATGAGTAATCTGCTTATGATCTAGAGCTTGTTTTTATCATGTTTATTTAAATATTGTATGATAAAAAATGAGTCATCTTAGATATTTATGATGAATTATTAAAATGTTTTTTTTTATATTTAATTTTAATGTTAATAAAATAAAATTATTTTAATTAATAAATTAAATATTTGATTATTTAGAGTCTTTTCTAAAAACATAAATCAAACTTCTTTGAGATTTATGTGAAAACTTAGAATTAAAATTATAGGAAGAAGGTGAAATCTATTATTATTTAATTAATGAAGTTGATAGAATATATGGATATAAGGGTTTGGTAGTTGAAAATTATTTGAATAAATTTTGGATTATGCAAAAAAAAATTATTTGATCGTGTTATTTAAAATATATTTATAAATTTTATACAAATATTTTTGGATTATATAATTTTTTTATATTTTAATATTTTGATTAATAAATTAGATGATATAATGGATGGGTAATTAAGTTTTAAATATCTTTTTATACGTGATTTTGTTTGAAATTATTTATTATATATTTATTTTATTTAAAATTATTTAATGTACAAAATTAAGAACCTAACTTTAAGTATAAACAATTTTTATTTTATAGTCCAAATTTGAATCATTTTAATAATTAATTTTAAAACATAGAAAGTCTAAAGTTTTATCTTGGTTGTGTTTTATAGATTTATATTATAATTTATTTTAACTAATAAATTAATTTCGTCTCCAAATAAAATTATATTCATTCCACTCTCAATTCAATTTCAGTATCGAGATAGTCATCTTGGTGCAAATCTTGTCTCGTCAACTGACTCAAACATATTACCGATTTTGTATTACGATATCATATTTTATATTTAGTAATATTTATCGTACAATTTACATTTTAACTATATAACTATCTCTTTCAATATTAATATTTTTTTTTATCGTTTAAAGATTATTTTGGAGACAATACAAATACACAATATTTAAGGAGTAATCTCAAGACAAATATGAAAACTGTCCTCATAGAACTTAGAAAATCAAAGCTTAAATTTAAGCAAAATAAATGTATAAAGAATAATTAAAAATATATATATAAAGAGTAATTTTAAAAAAATGTATAATGAATAATTCAAACAAAATTATGTATATGAAAATATTTAAAATTTAATAAAATATACCGTGAACATTTTACATATTATCACTTTAAATAACGAATTTTGGGTCACTCATTTCCGGAAAAAAAATATTTTTAATTATAAAATATTCTCTCATCTTTTACTAATTAATTTATATCTCTTATATTAATAAATTTCCCTCTCTTATAAATTAAATTTTATATATTTTTTTCTTATCTCTTTTCCCATCTCTCCAGTAAAAATAATTTTAAAATTAAAACAATTATTCACAATAACTATTATAACTCAAAAATTAAAAACAACATCCCTCGTTAAAATATCATACTAATATTTTTTAGGTTTAAGATATAAGCTTAGGATTTATGATTTATGATTTATTTTATAAATATATATATTTATATAATTAATTTAGAATTTAGGATATATGATTTAGAGTTTAAGGGATATGGTATAACAATTATTTTATTATAAATGAGTTTTTTTTTTTTTTTTTTTTAACTTTGCATACTTTATTACTTATTTTGTAACTTTGCATACTTTATTACTTAATTTTTATATTATATTTTATTATTTCATCACAATATTTGTTTATATTGTATTATTGTAAAAAAAATATTTAAAAATCTTGTCTATTAAATTTAAAATTATTATGATAATTTATTTACAAAATTTGAGTTATTTTTAATTATTTTTATATAAGGATTTAAAGAGAAGACAGAAAGGAAAAAAAGAGAAAGTGCACAAATAATAAATTTTTATTTGTTTTCTAAATTAATTTATATTCAGGAAAAATATTAATAAAATTTAGAATAAAAATATAAAAAATAAATTGTTAGCATTCAAGAAAATTAAAAATTCTTCAACATTTTGATATACGTCTATAGAAAAAAAATATTAATAAAATTTAGAGATTAAATAGAAAAAATAATAAATATTAATAAAATTTAGAATTTAAGAATGAAAATTAATAAGTAAGAGGGAGAGATAAACTAGGGAAAATTAAATTGTAATTAGTGTATTGAAGAAATATAAATTAGTAAAAATGAGAATATTTTGTGATTAAGAAGAATATATTTTTTGGGACACTCAAATTCGGCGTCCTCTCTTTTTAGTTAAAGATTATTAAAATTTAGGTTATTTGTTGAAAATATTTTTAAAAATATTAATATTTACATAAACAAAAATTAAATAAAAAAAATTATTTTAATTGATAAATTAATTTATATTTATAAATTATATAAAATTTGTTAATTTTTAAAACTAATTTAAATTTTTCTTACCAAATTATTAAGAATTAACAAATAATTCTTTATTAAAAAAAATAATAACTTAAATCTTTTTACAAATCGAATAAGGTAATTTAATATGAAGAATGAATTCATGAAATGGAGTTTGGATGGATTTAAAAAAAAAATAGACTAAGTATAAGAAAAATAAAAAGATTATAAATAAAATAAGTAAACAATATATTTTATTTCAGGTAGAATTAAACAATAAAAAAGTACATTATATTAAAATAATAAAAAATTAGATGTGATAAGTTGAAGTCCACTTAAACCATAATATATTTCTGTCATGTACGTTTATATTTACCGACCAACTTCAGCACGTAAATTTGACGAGATGACTCTAAAGATCCCAACCTTAATTGTTTGTGTGGTCACCATAAATTTATATTGGGTTGGTGATCATTTTATTTATTTTTTTTACGAAAATACTCTCATTATAAAACGTGATAGGCTTTCACATTTTGCGAAGGTAAAATGTTCTTTATATAAATACTTAAATTTTTTTCATTTCGTTATTTTTTTTCTCTCTCTGTTTTGCGTTCTCTCTTTCTCGCGATGGCATCGGAACCCTAAACAAACACAACATACAGATCAACGACTAAAACTCGTTCTAATCCATTATTGTTTATCATACATATCGATTTATGTTCTTATTTCCATTATGTTCATCTTCAAACCCTAAACTATGAGGTTGTTCTTATTGTTCATCTTGTTCATATTGGTTGTTTATCTTGTCGATGATCATGATATTTGCAGATAATGCTCTGAATCAGTTCCGTTTCAGAGAAGATTCACGTTTTGCGAATGGACTTCACGTTTGCGAATGGATTACACGCAGGGGCGAAGCCAGGATTTGAAACCTACCCGGGCTAATTTTTTATTAAAAAAATCTATCCGGGCTAGTTTTATAGTTTGCTGTCACCAATGTCTTTTAGCGACGAAAAATAACCTTTTAGCGACGGAAAATAACCAATGACGACGGTAATTTACCGTCGTTATTGATAAAATACATAAGGCTACCCGGGCTACAGCCCGGGCCAGCTTGCACTTGGCTCCGCCCCTGATTACACGTTTCGCGATGGACCAAGATTTCTTGTTTTTTATAGTTAATCATGACTTCATTTAGGAATGTATCAACATCACTCATGGTTTTGAAGAGATTATGTCTTAGCAAAATAAACATTAATAATCTTTACATGGAAACATTTATATTATTCAGAAAAGGTCTTTTAAGAAGCGATTATTGAGCTTCAGGTAAAAAAGATGGTTTCAAATCGATTTGTAAGTCAATTGAAGAAAGTAAAGAAGAAGTTGAGTTGTTAAACAAAAGATTAACAACACAACTACTTCTTTACTTTTTTCAATGGACTTACGAATCGATTTCAAACCATCTTCTCTTACCTGAAGCTCAATGATCGCTTCTTCAAAGTCCTTTTCTGAAGAATCTAAATGTTTCTATGTAAGATTAATAAGATTTATTTTGCTTAGACAGATTCTCTTCAAACTCATGACTATGTTGTTGATACCTTGTCAAACGAGAGAGATTATTTATAAATAATTTAAAAAATTTGTATTTCGCGATCGAAAGTCCCTCCCCGATGTGACTTCACGTTTCACGAAGTATTTCACGTTTCACGGAGGAAGTCGAAGAGGCGCGCGTTTCTGCACACACTATACTATTTATAATTATGTTCTACGCAGAACATTTCATTTCTTCACTTCGCGAAACCTCGTCTCTCTCTAGCATCTACTTAACTTCACTACTCCCTGCCTCGACGATTCTTCCTTCTTGTCTTCTCATTCCATCATCGTCATCATTAATCAGGTTAGTTTAGTTTTTGGTTTAAACCGTTTAGGGTTTCGCTATGGGTTTAGGTTTATGTTTATGGTTTCTCTATGGGTTTAGGGTTTTCACTATGGTTTAGGGTTTCGCTATAATATTTGTATTTTTTCTTACATTTTTGTTGTTGTTCCTTTTGTAGATGGCAAAAACCACCGTTATTGAGTTTCTTGGTAAGATTTATTGGAAAAGCATCCTCTGCCTCAAGAAGATAGCTATCAAGTTCGATACAATAGATCTTTTAGAGAGGGTTTATACCCAATTCAAATATTTATTCACAGCCCCAGGCTTGCAGTTCTCAGGAATAGTAGTCCAGCATATGTTACTTAGGAGGGTAAACTCAAACTCTAAGAAGATGACATTCATGGTGAATGGGCAGGAACTTGTATTTGGTATGAAGGAGTATGTCTTGGTTACAAGCCTTAACTTCGACATATTTCCTATGGTAAACGAAGAAGAAGATGAATGTCGAGGTTGTCCACCTCTCTTGATGAAATATTTTAAAGGAAATATGACTATACGAATGAACGAGTTTGAGTCTCGTTTTATGTCATGCACTAACAAGTAAGATGCATGGAAGATGGGGCTGGTATGCCTGATTTTCCAGTACCTATTTGCATTTGACCCAAGAAGGATTGTATTTGTCAAAATACTCCACATGGTGGAAGACGAGGAAGCTTTCCTCCGATTTCCATGGGGGAAGGTCACCTTTAGACCCACCCTGAAGGGTCTGAACAAGAACATGAAACATCTCAGTTCCTTATATTTTAAGAAGATCTAGGAGAAATCGAGTTTTGATCCTTTTCCTCATTTTGTTTATAACGTTTATGGGTTTGCACTAGCATTTTAAGTGTGGACATATGAGTTCATCAAAGGCTTTGTCCCTAAATTCGTCAGTAGGAATGAGTTTAATGAGCATTTACGCTCAAGTTGTTAGTCTATCAATCCTACAGGAAGAACACCTTGCAGGAGATAAAGTTTGTCCTTCAGACTACGGATCTGATTGAGATGGAAGAGTCCTCCATAGAGAAGAGGTTATACAGTGGGTGAACTTTGAACAAATAGACGAGTCAACTGATGATTTGCTTGAGGGATTTACATATGGGAAGAGATCCAAAGTTGAAGATGAAGATGCAAATGAAGAACCTAAACCTAAACCTGAAGATACTCTCAAACCTGCCACCAAGAAGGGAAAGTCTAAAGCTACTCTTAAAGAAGCCAACCTGAAGAGAAAGCTTGCTTATGATGTAGAATATAGTCCCCCCAAAACTGCCAGCATTCTTAGTCCCCTCACTACGACGTCAAGTCCTGCATCACCTCCAGCACCTTCTTTTGATGAGATAAAGGAGGAGCTAAAAGAGTTGAGAACAGAGCTGAAGGATGAGCTAAAAGAGCTCAAAGAGGAGCTCAAAGAGCTGAAAATAACCATCAAAAAAACTCAAGAAACTCACTATGCTTATATGAAAAAGTTGGTTATTAGTATGTCCAAATAGTTATTAGCCAAATCCAACCAAAAGATGGCCATATTATTAGCCAAATTAGATCATATGGAGGAGAAGAAGAAGAAGAGGAAGAAAGAGGAAAATGATCAGGTTAGATATCAAAATTTAACCGTTTCGCGAAGTACTTCTCGTTTTGCGAATTACTTCACGTTTAGCGAAGTACGTCACGAAAAGAGAAGTACTTCACATTTCACGATGAAGGAATGCAACTCACCAGAATGTTTTTCTATTTTGTAGGAGATGAAGATGAATGAAGGTGAGGAGATGGAGAAAAAGGATGAGGTGGAGGTGAAGGAGAAGAAGCATGTGAAGAAGGGTGGGTGGTGATGAAGGAAGGTGAAAGTGAGGAGAAGGATGTGAAGGTGGAGGTGAAGGAAGGTGAAGGTGAGGAGAAAGATATGAAGAAGGTGGAGGATGATGAGAGTGTGGAGGATCTGAAAGTGGAGGTGAAGGTGGAGGATAAGGAGAGTGTGGAGGATGTAAATGTGGAGGTGAAGGTGGAGGAGAGTGTGGAGAATGTGAAGGTGGAAGAGAGTATGGAGGATGTGAGGGTGGAGGATGAGGAGAGTGTGGAGGATGTGGATGTGGATGTGGATGTGGATGTGGAGGTGGAGGTGGAGGTGGAGGTGGAGGTGGAGGTGGAGGTGGAGGTGGAGGTGGAGGTGGAGGTGGAGGTGGAGGTGGAGGTGGAGGTGGAGGTGGAGGTGGAGGTGGAGGTGGAGGTGGAGGTGGAGGTGGAGGTGGAGGTGGAGGTGGAGGTGGAGGTGGAGGTGGAGGTGGAGGTGGAGGTGGAGGTGGAGGTGGAGGAGGAGGTGGAGGAGCAGGAAGATGAAATGGTGCTCAGCGAAATTATGCGACAAAAGATTGAAAAGAAGAAGAAGAAGGATGAAGATGATGATGATTTGAAAGTATACAATACTCCTCATAAAGCAACATTTGGGCGAAATGAGAGGATGAGGAAGCCGAAGATAGATGTCTCGTACACCAATCCTTCGGGAAATTGGGAAAGCCAAATGATCCAATAAGAGTCAATCCCCTTCAGAATTTTGAAGATGATCTGCTGGATGAAGTACATAAATGGATGAATGATCTAGATACCATAAATGAGAAAAATAATCTCCATACTTGCGAAGCGGGGAAGGAGGTATTTCATAGAATTCTAACAAGGTTCACATGGTTTCAAGATACGGTAAGTCGTATAATTCATCATTAATGTTATTCTAACAAGGTTCTTTGCTATATACTGAATGTTTTCTCATTGTGCAGGAAATCGATGCATGATGCCACTTGTTGAGAAAAAAAAGATTGCAACATATCCTAAGACTTATAAGAAATATAAAGTAACAATAGGGGACTGCTTACTCGGAGATAAGCTCAAGCGAGAGTACAACATTTGACGTAAAGATCCTAAAATGTATAAAAACGAAGAATTTCTCGACTATTACTAGGGTGTTGAACATCGATATATGCCTGATTGGTCATCATTAGATGATATATATATGCCTGTGAACATTATTAACAAGCACTAGATACTCTGCGTTGCTCGTCTACAACAGTGGCGCATCAACGTTTATGACAGCAATTCTTATCTTTTAAGAATCTTTATCCATTCTTGAGACCATTGTGTGAAATAATTCCATATTTACTTGTAAAGACAACCTCTCTTGCTGAGCAATGAAGGTTTTCTAAGATCAACTTGAATCCCATGACATACGAAAGGCTTCCACACCCCAAAGTAAAAAAATGAAGCTAAGAGAGGGGAAGTCCCCAAAGCAACTCAGAGCGGGGACTATGGTGTCTTCATACTAATGTATATAGAATACTTGACTGCTAACCAAGGTGTAGAGAATGTGACCTCAGATGAATTGGATTTTTGAAGAAAGAAGTTGGCAGTTAGGTTATTCCATCAAATTGAAGAACCATAGTTGTTGTATTTTGTAAAGTTGATGTAATGTTAATATTTTGTACTTGTAGTGAATTTGAAGTGAATTTTGGAGAGAACTTGAAGTGTATATTTTGTATTCTAACTTATTTTATATTCATTACATTGGAATAATTTGTAGTGAATTTAAAGGGACTTCACGTTTCACGAAATACTTCACGAATGGACTTCACATTTCGCGAAGTACTTCACGAAGGGACTTTAGGTTTTGCAAAGTACTTCACGAAGGGACTTCACGTTTCGTGAAGGACTTCATTAGATCTAAAACATACCAAGATTCAGACATGAACTTTACATCTTCAAAATTTTGAAGATGATCTGCTATATGAAGTACATCTTCATTTCGTGTATGCGTAAATGAAACTTCAAGGCTGAATTGCAGTAAGGAAGGATACTAAATTGAGTATCCTTCCTTGCCTGAAATTCAGACTTGAATATAACCTTATGTTAAAATTGAAGATAACCTTCAATGTAAATGTTACATCTATTTATAAAGAAAAGAAACATAAAAAGAAGTGTAACTTTAACTTCAAAATCCTCCACTTTATACTTTAACTTTTCGTTTGAAGATTAGCGTTTAAGAAATGCACTAGTTTGAGGTTAATATAGTTTGATCTCTTTAGTATATTCAATTAACAACATAACATAAGATGAGTTATCCCAAACCACCACAATATTAAAAATATAGTACACTAGATAAGTTACAATAAATGGTTCAAGCTAAAGACTCATACTGCTGAGATGATGATGCTCTTGTAGTAGATGGTGCAGGCATCACTACTTTGCATGTTGCCCTATTATGTTCTAATCCATCACATGATTTGCATCGTATTGGGACCTTACGGACCTTACCTTGGGATTATTTACGCTTTATTTGTGGTCGCCCTTTCTTAACCTTAACATGTGGTTTTAGACATACGAGTTGTTTGATAATTTCGGAAACATCCCAATTGTCTTCATCACCAACAGGATAACATGTCTCCGCATATGCATTCATCCAAGATTCAGTTGTGTAATATTTGTGAGCAAGGAAAATAGAATGATTAAACAATTTTTTAAATAGATTGAACATGTGAGCTGAATAATACCTTGAACAAAATTCATAAGAAACCAAAATTCGGTGACGGACAGTAGTCATTGCATGCGTACAAGGAAGACCGGATACTTCAAATACCCTACAAGTGTAGTTCATGTCTTTCAAATTGACTTTAAAATGGGACTCATTGTCATGCACATAAAACTTGAATCGGTTAAGCGAGGATACGTTATAGAATATGACCTTCTCGAATTTCTCGCGTAATAACTTTTCATAAGTTAGAGATAAAAGTTCTTGGTGGTTAGACGCTTTTTCTCTTCTATCATTAAACCAATGTTGTATTGTGAATCTTAAATACTCAGCCATTGTTGAAATGGAATACTTTATGGCTTCCCTTCTATGACTAATAAAACTCTCATCATAATTTTTGTGAGTTGATTATATCGCTTACCGGGGAAAAATGTTGTACTCCATCTTTGGAACCCAATTTCTTCCAAATAGACAGCAATTCTTTGATAACCCTAATCTTGTCAAAAAATCGATTAAAGTTGGAGATTGTACGCGCACGAGAAGACAAATCAAACTTCAGATGACATTTATAAATTTTGAATTTGGCCATAATATTCATCTTTATGTGATATGTGCACGCACCGTGGTCTGCTTCTAGAAAAACAACACACAAGGCATTGGCGATGCTTGGATGTCTATCGGATACGAAGACGAGATCATAAACTAATCTAATTTCTTCTCTCAATTTTTGCATGAAATAAGTCCAGGAGTTATTATTCTCTGAATCAACAATGCCGAACGCGACATGATATAGTTGCTCATTCGCATCCAATGCAATAGCCACCAATAGTTGACCTCCCACCTTGTGTTTAAGAAAACGGGCATTAACGCACAATACAGGACGATAAAAGGCTTTGAAACCCCTAATTGAGAGGCCTAGGGACATGAACATATATCTGAAGTGGTCAAGCTCGTTTGTCTGAATGTCTATTGTGGTACCCGGATTATTCTTCTCCAACATGTAAAGGTATGATGACAATTTCTCTTAGGAATCCTCTAATGTTCCTTGCATTGCCATTAAAGCCCTTTCCCTTGCCCTCCAAGCCTTATTATAAGTCAAATATATCTCATAAGTTTTCTGCATATCTTCAATTATTTTCTTAGGAAAGTGTTCATGGTGATGGTCCATGTACTTACTCTTTATGCACATGTTTGCATTTTTTTCTCTAGCCTTGACAAAACTGAGCATGAGTGATGTTGGTCGAATTTTCGAATCTTAAACATCTCAGATAATTTACCTTTCACAGCACGCAATCTCCACTTGTATGTCTCATCCAAACATTTCACATACCAAAGATGTTTTCTTGACTTCTCCACTTTGAATTCAAAATGATTAGTCATCGCATATTTATATAACCTCAGTTGAAGTTCTTTTTTATTATCAAACAATGCATCGACTTCCAATACGGTTTCACTACTTAAAGCTGTCGCAAATGAGGGGTTTGTCGGTGATGTGTCTGTTGGGTCTATCGATGGTGTAGTCATTGATGCTTTTATTGCACTAGATGATGTACTCATTGATGCTCTTCTTGCACTAGATAGTGTACTCATTGATGCTCTTCTTGCACTAGATGGTGTACCCATTGATGCTCTTACACTAGATGGTATATCTATTGATGCTTTTGCACTAGATGACGTAGGTATTGATGTTCGATGAGGCGTGAGTGCAGTTGCTAGTGCGACACTAGTAGTAGCATGCAAGTCCTGAGTAAGTATCCCATAATGAGGCAAAGAGTTTTCTCCTGCTTCATTTTGACTTTCAAAGACATCCGAGGGTACAACTCTTAGTAGACTTTTTTGAGTAATTGATGGTGGTAGTATATTATCTTGAGTTGGGTATATAAGTAGTGGTATCTTTTCTTGAATAAGTGGTGACTTCTCTACTGTAGAGACACATAATGGTGACACAATGCGACCCAAAATCAACCATGATAAATATGTGCTCACATCCTCATCTTGACCAATAACAACATGGGGAAGATTTGTGATACGCGGAACATCATACTTGACTTGAAGCACTAAATCATATGTACATTTTTGCACGTTAAGTGTATCATAAAGGATATCAACTAATTCGACAAACGTAGTATTTTGGGGGTAAATCCAAAGTTTTAATTGAAGTTGCATGAAAATACATTATACCATCAACAACAAATTTCCTCCCTCCATTATAGAAAACGAATACTTCAGTTGCAATAGAAAACATGAATGGATAAATAATACTATTTAAGTCATGTAATTATTCATTAAATGCGAGAAGGGAATGGCACTTTGCGAAACGGGAAGGGCCCTTTACGAAACGGGAAGGGCCCTTCGTGAAACGGGAAGAGACCTTCACGAAACAAGAAGGGACCTTCGCGAAACGAAAAGCCCCATCTGAAACAAAACCGAATCAAAGTATCATGGTGGTGGTGATTAAGAACCGAATCAGAATCAGAACCGAAGGGATGTCTCATTCATTTAAATAAACAATAAAAACAACAAACGTACCAGTTGCCACAGTGCTCGTGCTCGTTGTGCTCGTTGTGCTCGTTGTGCTCGTTGTGCTCATTGTGGTGTCCGTCGAAGATCGTTGTCGTGGCCGCCGTGGCTGCCGTCGATGACCGTCATTTAGGGTTAGAGAGAAGGAGGAGAAGAGAAATGAAAAAAAATGCCGAAGTTATATTAAATAGTAAGGGTATTTTAGATTTTTCACACTTTTTCACTTCGCGAAACATGAAGGCCGGTCGCATTTCATGTTGAGGATATTTTCATTAAAAATAAATAAAGTGGTCACCAGCAAAATATAATTTATGCGCTGACCAATTAAGGCCATCTTTAACGTCATTTTATCAAATTTACCTTTAGCACTACCATCGAAAAAAAACTAATTTTATATTTTTAGTAATACAATTATGTTTTAATTTTTATTTTATTTTATTATTATATATATATTTATTTATTGAATTAAGAAAATTAACAGGATAAATTACAGCGACATCATCTTTTATTCCCAATTAAAATACTTTAAATCAGAATTTGACTTTTAGTCTTTTATATATAAGAATAAAAGTGTAATTTAGGTTCTTATTCTAAGTTGGAGCTAATTAAAGAACTCAAACCTATCTAGGAAAATATATATATTAAAAAACATTAAAAAAAACATTGTCATTGACATAGTATAGTCCCATCAAATGATGCCTTTTTCTGCACCTAACTCCAAAAAGTGTAAAAAGTAGGACCATTAATTAATAATGCATTTCAAACACACCCACACCTTCCCTCTTTGACTCTCTCTACCATTCTCTTTCCTTCCTCATTTATTATTACAAGTCTACTCCATTTCAAAAACAAACAAAATTAACTTTGGCCTTTTTTATCTTTGTTATTTTTAAATAATTTATCCAAATCAATTTTTTAATTAATCACTTCTCAAAAATTAAATCACTCATTTCATTAACCAAAATACTAAAATACCCTCTATTTTAAATTATATTTTTTATTTTATTCATATATATCAATACCATTTATGTCTTTTTACCAAAAATAATCATCACTTTCTCAAAATCATCACCAATCATTACCTTTTTCCCTCTCTAGGGTTTTTTCAAAAACCCCAATCCGAACAAAGCCTTTGGTTCGGTGTTTTTAATAAAAAAACTAAACTTAATTAGAAAAATTCTTAAAAAAAATATATTTGAAACAATACTTGAAAAGTTAAGGTGTGTAAGTTTCTTTTATAAAAAAATCATTATAATTATCAAATTATTTAAGTAGGAGAAAGAATTGGAGGGAGATACAATTTGATTGATAGAAAAAATAAAATAATTTCTATCTGTTTTATATTTTTTTACAATTTTTTTTTAAACTAATGAGAAAATTTCATATTATAACATTTTTTTCCTCCTTATCATCCTCTTAAAATATTAAACTATTCTTATTTTACTTTTATTTAAATTAAATTTTAAGTATACAAAATATATTTTAATAATTTAGTAAACAAAAGATCGATAACTCATTTTCCTATATCACTGAATATTTAATAAAAATAAAAAAAAATTACAAAATTAAAATAAGCATAAAAGTACAGTTCTCTCCCTTTAATACAATCTTTTAAATAAAAACAAAACTTAAGGATATAATAATTTTCTTGGTCGGAGTGTATTTTATTGATAAATGGTTTAATTTTTTATTAATTTTAAGAAATATTCACTTTTAAATATTCTTTTTAAAGATTGATTGACATAATTTACTCATAATTAATATCATCCAAAATAAAATTATATTCTTAAATAAAAAATTAATCAATTTATTAAATAAAGAAAATTTTAAATATTGAATCTTACATTAAACAAAAATTATTATTATTATATATATATATTTAAAAATCACGAAATTAGCACGTTAAATCATCATCACTGTTAATGACAATTATAATTCGTCTCACGATCCTGATTTTACAATTTTTCTTCCGTTCCGTTGGATCAATAATTGACGGTGATGAGACTAAGTAATATGTATCCATCAAATATTAATAAATATAATTAAATATATAATATTATTATTTATTTATATATTCTACCTATTTCTATCAAAATTTTAATTTTATTTTTTATAATATTATAAAATTTTAATAAATTACGATAAATATTATATAAAAAAAGTTATTTTATAATAAAAAAGTTACTTTTACATAACATGATATATATCGGGTCTCATAATATTTTTCGAAACCAAAATTATTATATGAAAATAAATATTTTAATAGTGATAAAAATCAATTGATTAATTAAAATTTATTGTAAATAAATATTTAATATTATTTAAATTATTAATTAAAATATATTTTTTTAATATTTAGAAAAATGATATTCAAACAAGGTATTTGTCCGAATGAGTACATCTGTCATCACACTTCAAAATTGAACATCTTATTGAAAGGGCTTAGGGGAAAAAAGGTTTCTCATTTATCCCTTTAACAAAACAAAATTCTCCAATGGATTCAAGAGAAACACCGGCGGCGGCGGCGGCTTCAATGCACCAATCTCAATCTCATCATCTGAGACAACCCACTTCCTACAACTACAATCACTCCACTGTTTCCTCTCAAACCTTACCCGTCGGTTCAAATTCGAATTCCGCCTCACCCTTTATGCAGACTTCACGATTTCCCCTCAATTCCTCCGCCCCACCAACTGTTGACGGTCTGAGCTCACCTTTTGCTGATGGATCCCTTAACATTGTGCCAGATAAGAAGAAGAAGCGAGGAAGGCCTAGGAAGTATTCTTCTGATAGTGGCATTGGTTTGGGTCTAAACCCTGATGCTAGCCCTACTCAAGTTACTCCTTTCTCCACTTCTGGTCATGGGTTTTCTGGAACTGGCAGTCAGTCTTCTGATCCAAGGGTTAAGAAGAGTAGAGGAAGGCCTCCTAGTTCAGGAAAGAAGCAACTTGATTCTCTAGGTATATATGCATGTGTATCTATTTACATTACTTGATCTTTGTAGATGGGTTATAGATAGATTTGCAACTTGTTTAATCTCTATTCATTTTTTTGGTATGAACAGGACCTTCTGGGGTTGGGTTTACACCACATGTGATATTAGTTCATGCAGGGGAGGTAAATTGATTGTTGTTTTTCATAGATCTTTAAGTTTTGAATCTCAAAAGTTTCTTTTATTATTAAGATATAGTATTCTTTTGATACATTCATTATTCTATTCAATATGATCCAAACTAGATTCTGTTTTCTGCCTTCTTGATGATATTGCTTCTTGTGTCAGTTTTTTAATCAAATATGTTCAAATAAAGAGGTTTTCATATCATGTTTAGTTCTTGAAAGTAGATAATAAATTGTATTACATAAGAGTTCACTAAATTTTATACACCTATGTTGGACTAATGCCATATTTGATCTTGGGTTATTTGGAAAAAAAGACTGATTTATTTAGATAAAATAACCCAAATTTAAAGGAACACTATTTTAATATTTTAGTTTATGATTTGAATAATGCGAATATATGATTATTTGAAATAATTCCAAATAAACATCAAACAAACTCTTAAGAAAATCTCTATGCACATTTAGGAAACTATACATGTAGAAATGATATATGTTTCCATATAAGTTGATGGGGGGAATATTAACATATATATATATATATATATGTATATAGATTAATATATATGATAGAGATTGATAATATCATCATAATATCATCAACATATTATTAGAAATACTAGAGATTGTTATAATATTATCACTATATTATTATTCTTATCATTTAGACCCCCCCTTATAAAGTTGTTTAATGTCTCATGTAATCCAATTTACATCAATTAATATGATATTCTACATCTCATTGTTAAATTCTTTGATTTTTTTTTAGAACTAATTGAACAATTTCTCTCATTATTCAACTAAGTTACTATTTCTTTTCCATTTTTCTTCATCATAAATTTATAATCAACTTTACATACATAAAAATGTTTTACTTGCAAATATATATATTAATTTTTAGGAAAGTATATTTTAAATGTTTTACTTGCATTATCTATGTAACTTTTATATCCATCAACTAGATGTTCTTATTTTTTTGTAATGTATGATATATTTTCTTGTTTCTTAGGACATAGCGTCAAAAATCATGGCGTTCTCACAGGAAGGGCCTCGCACTATTTGTATTCTCTCAGCAAATGGTGCAGTCTGCAATGTCACCCTCCACCAACCTGCATCTTCTGGGGGCACTGTTACTTACGAGGTGCATTATGTTTATTTGCATGGTTTCGAAATATCAGCTATTAGATTTTTTTTCATTCCTTATATGTTCATTGCCAAAGTTTATATATGTCCTTTAACTGATTCAGTTATTTATACCAAACTCTTGCTTATTGATTTTATAATTAAGGGTAAAAGTTCATTTTGCTTCATTTATTTAAAAAAAGAAGCTCAAATTACTTATTCTCCTCATTTATTGGCTTACTCCATTAAATTTTTAAATTAGCTTTACACAATTTTTGCATCTCCTTAATCTCAATCATTGACTAGAACTATTTGTTCTTTCTAAAGTGCATATCATCACATTATCAGAAGTAATTTGAGTCAGTTTATTTTTTAAATTGAGGAAGCAAAATGAATTTTTGATGCAAGTTAAGAAAATAAAGCAAATTGAGCTTCTTTCCTGTTTATAAACTGAGCTTATCATTCTCGGGGAATGCATCTTTTGCAGGGCCGCTTTGAGATAATCTCACTATCTGGCTCTTTTGAGCTGTCTGAAAGCAATGGTAGTACCCATGGAAGAAGTAGCAGTCTTAGTGTGTCATTAGCTGGTTCAGATGGACGAGTGTTAGGGGGAAATGTTGCCGGGATGCTAACTGCTGCTACTCCAGTGCAGGTTTCTTCTGTTATTTTATTTCATTTCTTCTCGAAAAACCAAAATAATTTTGTTATATATCTCCTTTGCATGTCTATTATAATTCAGAAAAATCTACATAATTTGTTATGTTTGCCAAAAATCATAATAAATTATAAAGTGAACTGGATCATGATTCAAAAAATAATTTATATGCTACATGAAGCAACAAAAAACACAGTATAATTTGAATCACAATCCAAAACAATTCATTTAGAAATAGATACACAAACATCCTAAACTGATCTAATCTTAATTCGTATTTACATGATATATGGTTGTCATTTTCTTTTGGTGTGGAAAATGGCTTAATGTAATTTCTTATAAATACATTGTTTCATGGTAATAAAACATGCTTTGTACACTCCATTCAAACAAGAAAATAAAAACAACTCATTATGTTAGCTCAAGTAATAAGAGTTTTGCCTAAAAAACTAGAGGTGTAGGGTTTGATTCCCATCAAGAACGTCTGAACTTGAAAAATCAGCTCACATGATGATTAGTTGTCTTCAAAACTTTATCACTCTCAACTCCCCATTCTTCTTTACAGAGAAGCCAATTGTATTGAATATTTAAAATTCCTCTCCAACCTTTTGATTTCTTTCCAAGATGTTTCAGAAAGATGTTTGTCATTTTGGTTCTTAATATTTTGCATTTATATATTGTTTCAGGTGATAGTAGGAAGCTTTGTTTTTGCTGAAGTGAAGAAACCGAAAGCTGAGATTTCTTCAACACCATTTCCAAGGAATATGTTGGCTTCTGCTGTGACATCTCCACCTTCTCAGTCTCAGGGGGGATCAAGCGATTCGTCTGATGATAATGGTGGCAGTCCTTTTAACCAAGGAGGAACAACAACACTTTTTAACAACAATTCTAGTCACCACCATCAACCGCAACATCATAACATGAGTTTGTATTCAAATATGGGATGGGGTAAGTAGTAAACTGTAACTGTTTATGGAGATTGAGACTGGTGAATGGGGGAGAATTTACATTATTGACTTAAGAGATTGTGTTATGTATTCTGGTTGGTTTAGGAGTTTGCTAGACATGTATCATGTACTGTAGTAGGTGTTTTTTCCTTTTTAAAATTTATTTTAGAACTGCTATGTTAGTTTATTCTAACTAGAATTTGTATTTGTGCTATTTGAAAACAATTTGGTTTATGAATTTTGATCTGAATTTGGTAGGAGAATTTGTCACAAAAAAAAATCAAATTCTAGATTTGTGTCACATTCAGTTTATAGGTGATATGTTTTGAAATGTGATTTCGTCTAGACTAGATTTCACACATTTTAAAAATAGCTGTTAAATTAAAAGTTTGTGTTCTTGCTTGTTTGTTGATGATGTTAAGGCTTGTGATAGGATCATATTTTTTTGTCAACTCTTTAGAATGGGTTTTCCTCTTTGTTATTTTGTTTCCACAATATTTTTCAAATGTTATACTGTATATTCTGAAAACAAAATTTATTTATACCCGACGACATGAAAAATATTTGATTAGTCAAATTATTTATAGTACATTTGTTAAATTTATTCACCATCTATTTTTTTTGTGTGTATACATGATTTTTTCAATTTTGTTAAATTTATTCAAATGTTAGTTCTTCCATGTCAACTCGGAATATGTAGATTTTTTTTTTTTTTTATCTTTTTTAATCGGTTTGAATTTTACAAAATTTACAAGATTATATATACATTTTTACATTCTTATAAATAAATCTATTATTCTTTCTCTTTTGTTAAATAATTTAATTGTTTTTATTCAACTGAACATTATAATTTTCTAGTTATTATTATATTTATTTAGTATAAAAGTTTATTTTAAATAAATATTATTTCTTACTATTACTTATATACTTTATTTAATTTTGTGTTATTGTTAAGGTTATATAAAATTTGATTTTTTTTCAAATCCGTCACACTTTTTTTACTATTTAATATTATAATAATATATATAGAAACATAAATTAATATAATCAACAACTCATTTTCTGTGATTTATTGTGTCTAAAACCCTTCTTCTCCAACTCCATTTCCCTTGACCTTATGATTTAACTCTGCTCTATTAGTTCATTTGGTTTTATGATCACTGTCTTAATTCTTCTAATTCTTCGGTTATTTTGTTCGTCTACCTTTCAATTGTGATTTCAGAGTTTAGCGACTCCAACTGGAGAATAGAGCTATAAATAACTGTATTGTTAGGTCATTATCAGAGTTTAGCGACTCCAACTGGAGAGTAGAGTTATAAATAACTCGTATTGTTCGGTTATTATCATATTGTTGTTATCAAACTCAACTTCTTGTCGTTTTTTTATTTAATGGTGATAATGAGTTCAATATTTTTTATAATTGACTAATCGATATTGTTTTTCTATTTTCAGATCTACCGATGAATTTTCAGAAATTAAAGCATGACTGGTAAATATTGATTTATTTATAAAACTTCAGTATTGAAATTGTGCTTTTATTTGATAATAGGTACATATCAGCTCAAATTGAAAACAATTATTCAGCACATAAATGAAGAAAGGAAGAGAACAATGGTATATTATCAATCTTACCCAATTGTGTGTCAGAGTTGTGATGGGCCCCAATTTTTTTTTTGCCCAATTTTTTTGGATTAGTTTAACCAAATATTAAGAAAATTTTATATAGAATGAGTGAATAAAATAAGTTTTATCATTTATTTTAATAATTAGATAAATAAAAATTGAAAATTTTAAAGAAATTATAAGTATAAAATATTGATCTTTTTGAGTTGGCTTCAACCCACTCGAGCCCTGTATAGATCGGTCTCTGCCGAATAGGCGGTGGAATGACTCATATATTGTCGTAGTTTTTATTCATGGGAGAGAACCTATGCCTTCATGGGAGAGAACCTATGCCTTGTGCATAAATCAAAAAAAAAAGAATTTTAGTGTTGAACAAATGTGCATTCTGCAAATTGATATAGATAAATCACAATTGGAAAGGGAGGTAGTGTCAAAAGATCGAAAAAGATTCAATTTTTATATATATTTATATTTATATATATATAATATTAAATACTGTAAAAAATAAGTGAGTGTAATTTTTAATATTTTTTTTAATTATAAATATCACATAAAAATAACTCCAATCTTATAAATAAATTTATTATTATTCTTTTATTTGTTAAACAATTTAATTATTTTTATTCAACGAAAAATTATCATTTTTTAGTTATTATTATATTTATTTAGTATAAAATTTTATTTTAAATAAATATTATTTATTGTTATTACTTATGTAGTTTATTTATTTTTGTTTTTGTTAACCTTCATTTCATTTATGGCCGTATTTTGTCAGTTGGGTTTGGGATCTATACTTTCAAACTTGGTACTTCCTTGTTGTTAAAGTTTATTTTTAAACTTTATAAGTTAAAACTTCTAATAAAGTTCTTATTATTAAGGTTATACAAAATTTGATTTTTGTAAGGCCCCGACGAATCGTCAACTTTCTGGCTCCGTAGTTTAGCACGTGTCGTGGGCGTGTGACAATACGGAGGTAGGAGCACGTCGCGGGATGACTCGAGTATCAATGCATTTCAACATTGGTTTGCGTGTCATACATCTTTTAAAATCAAACATTTAGTTTTTAATTTTTTTTAAAAATACATGGAGCGTTAAGAAATTAATTATGTAAAAATAATTAATTATTTATTCAAATTTTAATAATATGGGGGGCTAAATAAAAATTTAACCAGAATTCGGTTTAAATTAATTAAAAATAACTAATTTAAAAGATTATTTATTTGAAAATCAGAGTCGCCAAGTGATTTTATGAAAATCAATAAAATGATACGTGTATAAACGTATTTATACTAGAATTTCTAGAAAAAAAAGGGGTTCGTGTTCTGGTTACGCTCGGGAAAGGGCTTTCGCGCTATGTCCTTTGCACCGTCAAAAGATGACATCTTTTTATTTTTTAAAAATACTATAGCTATTTAAACTTCTTTTATTATATTTATTTTCTTCAATGAGTAGTTTGAAGGTCCTAAACAAAGGTAGACTTCGGTTACATAAATAATTATACAAAATTATTTAGAAAGGTGTATATGCGATTGCATTGATATATATCTGAGTAAAATCCTGAAAAATATCATAAGAAGTGTTATAATTTAAAAATAAATTCCAAACAGGACCTTAGCCAAAACATTGGTTTAGGAAGTATCCCAAAAATATTAAAATATAATTTTCTGACCTTTCGGGAATATTTAAAAATGGATTCGAGGTTCTAAAATTACAAAAATAATTTTAGATTTTGAAAAGTGGAACCAAACAGGCTTTAGGACACGAGTCATAGGGTCTAGGTCTAGTTTGGCCGATCTAGGCTCGGTCAAGACTGGGGTGGTCCGGACTAGGGTTCGGACGCATGGGTCAAGGGACCAGAGGGCTCGGTCTTGGGTTTGGGAGGCTCAGTCCTAAACTCGGTTTGCTCGGTCTTAGACATTGGAGGCTCGGTCCTAGGTCAAGTTCACTAGTTGTGGTCCTTGGTCCTAGGTCTAAGGTTAGGGTTAGGTTTACCGGTCCTAGAATAAGGGAGGGCTCGGTCCTAAGGTTAGAAATATCGGTCCTAGGCTAAAGTGGTACTCAGTCCTAGGTTATAAACATTGGTCCTAGGGCTAGGTCCTAGGGTTAGAAACATCGGTCCTAGGCTAAAGGGGTGATTGGTCCCAGTTTAGAAACATTGGTCCTAGTCCACGGTCGAAGCTGAAGAACACCGGTCCTAGTCCTCAGTCGGAGCTGAAGAACGTCCTCGTTCGGAGGTTGGGTTTTCTCGGTCGCGGGTTCTTACCTAGGGTTCATTTTCTCGGTCGCGACTGAAGAATAGGACCGAGGAATATCGGTTTTAGGCTAAAACCTTAGGTCCGAGGTGTTCTTATTTTGGTCAAAATTTTAGAAAGCTATAACTTTTGATTTAGATCATGAAATCATGATCTGTAAGCTATAGTTAGTTTATATGATCATAAAAAACAAAAACCCTAACATAAATCACGATTTCAAGATCTTTACAAAGATCAATTTCTAAACACCATTTCTAGGTCAATTTTTGAGATTTTTCAAATTAGGTCATTTCAAAGTCTGATTTAACTTTATAATGATGAATATAGTTGAACACAATCAAAACAAGAACATCATTCAAACATTAAAACAGTTTTTGAAAATTATATCAAAATTAAAAAAAAAATAAAAACACAATTTGATTAAACATGATCAAATTGATGTTACAGTTACTTGGAATTCATCCTAACATATTAAGAAACATGTATAACAACTAATTGGATCAAAAAATCCATATTAAAACCAAGAACACGAATTTTTTAAAATCTAATTTTAAGCATAATTTTTAAAAACATCAGTTTTATTAAAATGATCAAAACGTTGTTATAGTTGGTTAGAAATCATTCTAACATGTTAACAAACATGTATAGAAACTGACTGGATTAAAATATCGAATTAAACACAAGAACATGAGATTTTAAAAAAAAAATCAGTTTTTAAATTTAATTTTATGAAAATTTTGATTTAGAGTGATTTGATATGATTTCTTTCAACAGAAAGTTCATACATGATATATATAATGATTCTAAACAAAGAAACCACACAATCAAGCTCAAAAACAGATCAAACCCTATCAAACAAGAAATTTAAAAAAAAAATCAAATTTTCAATCACAGATCATGATACAAATGATATAGAAGAATACCAACAACTGGAGAACACTCCTTGGATATGTTAGAATCTATCCCAATGCCTGGATCGAAGCTTGGACCGTTAGAGCAGGTTTTCAAAAAAAATTAGTTCGTCGGAATCTTCAAACCTTTGATTTAGGTGGTGATTGATTGATATTTGTTTGATGATTTGGTTTACAAACCAAAGGGAAGTATTTATAGTCGGGGAAGGTCGGTTGAGGAAGGCCAATTCAACTCGAATTCTTCGATTTTCAGTCTTATCCCTTATCTTATCCTCAACCGTGGCAACCTATTTCTAGTGCGAGGTGTACAACCTAACTAGGGCCTATTGTAGGCGATGATGAGGTGGAGACGTGGGTGAAAAAATTAGTGGATACGACTATCGAAGAAGCTAGAGCTTTTGGAAGAAACGCATCGACGATGTCTCATTTTTGGCGAGCATCGCGATCCAATGAAGAAGAAGACCGAAACAACGTTGTTTCTTCTAACGTCGTTCGCATTTCGTTCGCAGTCAACGGTCTTGACTAACGGGGTTAGTCCATCCCATTAGTTGATTCAGTGTGGTAGGCGCGCACGAGCTTGACTATAGCCGACTGTGTGGCGCATTTCTTAGCGCCGGATAAAAATCCAGATTGATCTATGACTCAGAATCCTGCTACAAAAATTAAAAATAACTTCTGCTACACCAAATTATCAGATTTTATTTTTATTAAAAGGTTATTAAAAATCGATTTTTAATCTTTTTTTCACTCATTTTTTCACCAAAAATTCCACAAAAATATTTCTATCACCAAAATAATAATTATGTTCATATTTTATTTTTTGGGTATTTTTGGGAATTTTAGGATATTTTATATTGGTTTAAGTCATAAATTAAACATAATTCATGATTAAATCACAATTAAATATTTTTAACCTCTTTTTTTTTGTCTAATTTGAGTAAAATAAATACAATATTTTATTCTCAAATTATTTTTGGAGTTTTGAACAATTTTCCTAATTAGAGTTTAATTATCACAATAAATAACTCTTAATTAGATTTTCATTCCTTTTTAAAATTATTTTGAATATAAAAATTCTAATACTATTTGAAAATAAGGTAAGTCAAATTTTTATGCTTACATTTTTGTTTGAACAATGTTAACATTCGTTAAAAACACGTCACTAAAAATATGAATCTTCTTTAATTTGATGAGAAACACTCTCTTCACCTTTTATTCGTTCAAACGACTCTTCTTCTCTTCCTTTACCTTCTGATTTATCCGTATCAAACTCCATTCCCCTTCGTTCATTTGGTTTTATGCTCATTATCTTAACTCTTCGGTTATTTTGGTTGTCGGTCAATCACAACTCTACCCTCCAATTGTGATTTTGGAGAGTATCATTTCAAACCGAAAAGTAAAACTTTAAATTACGTATTTTTTGATCAATATCGTATTGTCATTATCAAACTCATCTTTTAGTTCATTTTTTTTATTTAGTGGCGATGACGAATTCAATACTTTTTATCATTGACTAATAGATATTGTTTTTTTTTTCAAATCTACCGAGGTATATGTAGAAATTGGAGTGCCATGACCGGTGAATATCGATTTATTTATACAACTTCACTATTGGAGTCATGCTATAATTTGATAATAGGTCCTTACCAGCTCAAACTCGAAACAATTATTTGTTTTATTGTGCACATAAATGAAGGAATGGAGAGAAGAATAGTAGATTATGAATCTTACCCAATATGTGATGGAAGGACTTATGTATTGTCGTAGTTTTTATTCATGGCTGAGAGCTACTGCCTTTACATGAATATGTTGGAATTAATTAAAATAATTTCATAATAAACTTAAATCATAAACTATAATACCCTAAATCTTCATTTTTGTTCCTAAGATAAGATATGAAAGACAAAAACGGAATATATATACCTGGATCCTTAGACATGATTAGATGAGATGGTCTTTCAAAAGGGCAGAAATCCTTTAGCCTTATTTCTCCGATGACGGGGATTCAGAGAGAGCGTGTGATAAAAATAATTTCGTTCTTATTTTTTATCAACCAACATCCCTTTTATAATTTCTTCTGCCTTTTGGGGACCATAACCGTCATAACTGCCTCATTACGCTAATTTATAATTTGACCTCTCATCAAATTAGAAATATCGCAAGGTATCCACAATTTAACATTCATAACAATAACGTCCTTAAGTCAAATCTCAAACATCCTTAGATCACATAATATTGACTTATTATAATCAATGACCATATATATTCATTTAAATATATAAATGTCTCTTTAAATTCTAACAGAAGAATCTTAGTGTTGAGAAAATGTGCGTTCGAAAGAAAAATCTTAGTTGGATACGGAGTAATCACACAGTAAAATGAAAGTTTATTTTTAATTGTAGATGTCACGTAAAACTTTGTTTAACTGAAGTTTAAAATTGTTAGAAAATAACCTTATTTTATATAATCTTAAAAATAAGAATTTCTCAAATATTGTAAAGTTGAAAGAAAATCTCAATGTCTCCAATAAGAACTCAATTTAATAATTGGAACTTTTATTTATTAAAATAATGTCCTATATTACAAAAAGACTATGAAACTTAGTCAAGATTTAATACATTTAATACGCTGAATATATAATTAAATGCATATGAATTGATAGAGTATAACCAATTAAGAATATTTGAATTTACATTTATCCAAAAAAATTTGATTAAATCAGATTGTTATCCCCATAATTCTTATGCACTAATAATATAGATTATAAAAATCAAATTTTAGATTTTCTTAATACAACTTTAATTCATTGTTTATAAAACATTGTACATCAAAATATTTCAATTTCAGAAATCTAAACAAACATGGACTATCGGTCTCTAACTCGGTCCAGGTTTGGTGTCTTGGTGGTAGCTTGAGATAGCTTCAGCTATTATAATTAAATGTCCAAATTAGGTCTTGTTAGAATAAATTACTTATTGAATTATTTAAATAATTTTGTTTGTTGTGAATTATGAAATGTTGATTTATTATGTGAGAAGATTAAAGAGGAGTAATATTGAATACAAATATTTTTTAAAAAGAAAATATATTTTTTAATTGATAAATAGATTCATTTATTGGTGGAAAGGATATGTGAAAATATAATGAATTATTTAAAAATATTTAAATAATGCTCATGGAGCAAGACCTAAAATAATTGAGTTTAACCAAGAGAAAAAAAAAATACATAAAAAGTAAAAGATGAATGAATTTCCCCGACTAATTGCTTACTTACACAAAGAGGCTTGATTGTTTTAATTTAGTATTTTTTTTTTTTTTTGAAAAAAATGACAATGAAGAATGAGTTTAGGTAGACCAAGAAAAGAAGACATCAAATAGACTTATTTTGAGTGTGATAAATTCAAAGGTAAACTCTCCATTAGGAACACTTCAGGATAGACAAATGATAATTTTAATCAGATAATTTGTGTTTAATTTGTATTTCAAGTTGTAACTATCTTTTTAAAATTCTTTTATTTTAAAGGGATGTTAAAATATTATATTTTATTTATCTAAAAAAATATGATAATACTTAAACATAATTGTTTAAGGTTAAAAAAAATAAATCAAACTCCGGTACAGGTAAATAATATGTTAACATTTGAAAACATTAAGAAGAAATATTATTTTTTATAACTTTAACAATAAAAACCCTAAATTGTGAATTTAAAAAAAAAATTCTAAAATTTTATTAGTCTCAATTTAACAATTTATTAATATATATATATATGCGCCTGTAACCCTCAGAAATCGCTTCCCTTAGTTTAGCGTGTTGTGGATCGTGGACACATGACAATATGGGGAATATCGCGGGGTGACTCGAGATTCAATGCATTTCAACAATAGTTTGCATATCAGACGTCTTTTAAAAGAAAACATTATTTTAAAAGATTTTTAAAATAATACATGGGAGTTTTGGAGTTAATTATATAAAAATAATTAATTTTGTTCAAATTTTAATAATCTGGGGACCAAATAACATTTTAGTTGAAACCTGATTTAAATTGATTAAACATAACTAATTTAAAAGATTATTTATTTGAAATAGAGTCTGATTAAACATAACTAATTTAAAAGATTATTTATTTGCGCTAATGATACGTGTATAAACGTATTTATACTAGAGTTTTTATAAAGGGTGCGTATTTTTGGTTACGCTTGGGAAAAGACTTTCGCGCTAATGTCATCCGCGTCCGTCAAATGACGATTTTAAAATTTTAAAATAAATAAAATTTGACTATTTAAGATTTATTTATAACATTTATTTTCTTCAATTAGTAGTCCGAAGGTCCTAATCAAGGATACATTTAGATTGTATAAATAATTATACAAAAAATATTTAGAAGGGTGTACCTGCGATTGCGTTGATATAAAACTGAGTAGAAATTCTGAAAAATGAAAAGTGTTATAATTTAAAAATGAATTCCAAACGGGCCTTAACCAAAATATTTGTTTAGGAAATATCCTGAAAATATTTAAATATCATTTTCTAACCTTTCGGGATTATTTGAAAATGGATTGGGGTTCCAAAATTATAAAAATAATTTTGAATTTTGAAAAGTGGAACCAAACATGCTTTAGGACCGGAGTCCTAGGGTATGGGTTCGGTTTTTGTGATATGGGCTCGGACGGGCTCGGTCTAGACTGTGGTGGTCTGAACCAGGGCTCAGGAGCATGGGTTAAGGGACTAGAAGGCTCGATCCTGGGTTCGAGAGGAACTCAGACTACTCGGTCGAGGGACCGGAGAGCTCGATCCCAGGGTTTAGGAAGCTCGGTTCTGAACTCAGGCTGCTCGGTCTTAGGTCTGAGAGGCTCGGTCCTAGGTTAGACTTCTCGGTCTGAGGTTAGAAACCTCGGTCGGGTTGCTCGGTCATTTCTCAAGAACACCGGTTTTGAATCTCGGGCCTAACTCAAGAACATCGGTTCTCGGCATCGGTCCTGACTCAAAAATACGGGTCCTTGGTCTCGTTCTGGACCGAAGATCCTCAGTCCTATTTCTCGGTTCCGGTCCTACAAGACTCGGTCGTCGGGGACTAAAGGTTCTTGATTTGGTCATAAATTACAAAGGCTATAACTTTTTACACGGATCATGGAATCATGATTTGTAAGCTGTAGATGATTCATATGATTATGGAGAATAAAAGCCCTAATCTTAATCACGATCATTTGATCTTTACAAATATCAATTTTTAAAAACCATTTTAGGTCAAAATCTGGGATCTTTTGAATTAGGCCATTTCAAGGTCTGTTTTTTGTTCCATTAGTTTTGAAATGATGAATATAGTTGAATACAACCAAAATAAGAACATCATAACATCACTGTAACAGTTTTTGAAGATGAAATCAAAATCCATTTTTTTCAAAAACACAGCTGGATCAAACATGATCAGGATGATGTTACAGTCATATGTATTAACATGTTTATAAACATGTTTAACAACTATTTGTGTCAAAAAAACAAGAGTAAAACTCAAAAACATGAATTTTCAAGAATCCAGATTTTCAATTCAAATTTTCGTTTTTTGAGTTTTAGTTTGATTTGATCGAATCTCTTTCAACAAAAAGTTCATATCCATGGATTGATTTTGAACAAAGAAATCACACAATTAAACCCTAGAACAGATTAAACCGATCAAACATGGAAAAATCTAATTTTCAAACACAAATTGAATTACAAAGGTTTTGAATTCATACCAACGATTGGAGAACACTCCAAGGAGTTGTTGGAAGCTTTCTAGAAGCCTAGATCAAAGCTTTGATCGTCGGAGATGGTTTTCACAAAAATCAGTTTTTGGCAAAATCTGAATTCTTTGATTTGTAGTGTAATATGGATTGATTGTTTGATGGATTGGTAGAGAAACACCTAAGGACTATTTATAGTAACTTTAGGTCGGTTGAGGAGGAGCAATTCAAGTCAAACTTGATGATTAGAAGTTCTATCCCTAAATCTTATATCATTCGTGGCAGCCTAGTTCTAGGGTAAGATAAGATAAATAGGCTTAGGACTATTATAGGCGAGGATAATATGAACACGTAGGAAGAAAAACGAAGGGATAAAGTGGAGAAATGAGGAAAAAATCCCTTCTGGAAGAATCGCCGCCAATTAGTCGCGATTCTGACGAGCGCCCCGTTCTAGCGAAGAAGACACCTAAAATGATGTTTTTTTATTATTGATTGTGCCGTTAGGTGATCTGTTGGAGGTCCGTTGGCGTTTAGGTGATTGGGCTAACGGGGTTAGCCAACCCCTTTAGGAATGGAAATGGGTACCCGATGGTCGAGTTCGGGTTAAGGTATTTAAAATCGGGGTCGGGATCGGGAATAGGAAGTAAAAATGATTACCCGGTTGGGTTCGGAGTCGGGGATGGGGAGTGTGTAAAACCCAAACCCGATACCCGAAATATATATTATATATTATTAATAGGCCAGAATTACAAATTGAGGCTTCTTATTGAGTGTCAATTGCAATATCGGACCTCTTATTTAAAACCTCACAAATTGGGGCTTTCCATTGCCAATTTTTACAAAATAAGGCCTCTCACTAACAGAAATGGATGTCTGTTAAAAATAAATTAGGTGGCATTTATATTTATAAAAGAATAAAGACATGTGGCTATACACGTGGCAATTTAATAATTGTTATTATCAAACAAATTTATTCATTCAATTAAAAATAAAAATAATTCTCAATCTTCTCTCACAATACACATTCACAATACACACGTCTTCCCTCTCCAGGTAAACCCTATCTCCATTTTTTCATTCCTCCAGGTATCATCATCGGCGAATCGGCGCCGTAAAATCTCAATCGTCATCGCCGGAGTAACTCTCGACCAATCGCCCTATAACTGCAAAAAATTCCACAAACAACCATCTTTCGCAAACTTGACCCTCATTCGATTAGAATCTTGTTTCAACCATTGTAGACTCATGCGACAACCTTCGAGTTTAGCTTTGCAGTTATAGGGCGATTGGTCGAGAGTTACTCCGGCGACGGCGACTGAGATTTTACGGCGCCGATTTGCCGATGATGATACCTAGAGGAATGGAAAAATGGAGATAGGGTTCACCTGGAGAGGGAAGACGTGTGTATTGTGAGAGAAAATTGGGAATTATTTTTATTTTTAATTGAATGAATAAATTTGTTTGATAATAACAATTATTAAATAAAATTAAATTGCCACGTGTATAACCACATGTCTTTATTCTTTTATAAATATAAATGTCACCTAATTTATTTTTAACAGACATCTATTTCTGTTAGTGAGAGGCCTTATTTTGTAAAAATTAGCAATGAAAAGCCCCAATTTGTGAGGTTTTAAATAAGAGGTCCGATATTGCAATTGACACTCAATAAAAAGCCTCAATTTGTAATTCTGGCCATTATTAATATATATTTATATATATTTTCAAATTCCACATCATTAAAATCATTATAAATTTACAATAAATATATTATTTATTACACACCGACACCCATGCTCCATGCCATCATCATTTCAATTTCTCTTCCCCATGACTTTAATCTTTAATTTATTTAATAACAAAATATTTTATCTCTCTACTCACTCTTTATTTCTTATTTTTAAGTTTAACTTTCATTCAACTTTCTTCAATTTCTCTCTAGTTTTGTTTTTAAGTTTGACATTCATTCAACTTTCTTCAACTTTTCTCTAGTTTTTGTTTTTAAATTTAACATTCATTCAACTTTCTTCAAATTCTGTCTAATTTTTGTATTCAAGTTTAACATTCATTCAACTTTCTTCAACTTCTCACTAATTTTGGCTGAATTTCAAGTAATAATAACAACAATGTTGTTATATTTTGTTGAACTTCTACAATATAATAATGCAAATAAGTAATATTTTTATTTGTGTTTTTAATTTTTAGAAAACAATAAATATAAATTCATATTTTCATCGGGTAATGGGGATACCCGACGAATCGGGGATGGGGATACAACTAGAGATACCAGTCGGGTTCAGGTTTGGGGTTTGGTAATAAAATAAAAATCGGGTTCAGGGATGGGTACTTCACTACCTAGCGGGTAGGGTACCCATTGCCATCCCTAATCCTGTTAGTTGATTCAATGCGGCTCGGGCGCGCGTTTGTTCCATTCCAACGGGCGGCGTGGATGATTCCTGAGCATTGGATGAAAATCCAACGCTGATCCGGTGGTCTGCATTCATGTTGCAACCAGCTTTCCTGGTTTCGGCTACACCGGATCATCAGTTTATTTTTTATTTTTTATAAAGGGTTATTTGAAATCGAATTTTTAACCCTTTCTTGCGTTTTTTCTTCACTAAAATTCCACAAAAAATAATTTTGAAAACATAATAAAAATCAAAAATCATGTCCATTATTTTAATTTTTGGGTATTTTGGGGTATTTATTTAATTGTTTCAAGCAATAAATTATACATAATTTATTTTTAAAATCATAATTAATTAATTTCAACCTCTTCTTGAGTTTAATTTGACTAAAATAAATAAAATATTTTAACCTCAAATTATTTTTGAATTTTTATTTAATGTTCCTAATTAGGGTTTAATTATCACAATAATTAACTATAACTTGATATTTAATCTATTTTTGAGTTATTTTGAATTTAAAAATTCAAAATTTTATTTTAATATTATTTGTAAAATAGGGAATGTCAAATTTTCATGTTTACAATGCCGAATTATCAAATTGAGGCTTCTTATTTGGGGCCAACTGAGATTTCATATCCTTTTTTCAAATATTACAATTTGGGGCTTCTTATTATTGAAATTATACAAAATGAGGTTTTGTCTTAATAATTTCTAACACTGTTAACTTGTTATGTTAACTTGTTATCTACCTGTCAAAAAGACAACAATCTCACCTTCACCCCCATTTATCCTCCAAACTACTACCATCTCTCCAAATCCTACTCATTTAACACCACTACTACTGAATCACATGTTTCACTTTCACAACCACCTTCTCCTATTCATATTACACACTCAATATTCCCTTATCATACCTACATCTCATACAAATACAATTGTTCTCTCTTTTCACTCGTCATTCTCCAATTCATGCTACCGTCTACTGTATACATCCAATGACCACTTGAGCCAAAACTTGTACATTTCCGATCTGTTGTCCTTAATATAAACTCTACATTTGAACCAACTTCAGTCTCCATTGCCAATAAAGATCAAGCTTGTCTCCATTTCCAATAAAGATCAAGCTTGGAGAATGACTATAAGTTTTTAGTATAATGCTCTACTGCAACATCATACATGGGATCTTATTCATCGCTCTCATACTCAAAATGTTGTTGGTTGCAAATGAGTATTCAAACTCAAACACAAAGTTGATGATACTATTGAACACCACAAAACACGTCTTGTTGTTAAAGGCTTTCATCAACAATCAGACATTGACTATGAAGAGACTTTTAGTCCAGTTGTCAAGCTAACAACAATACAAACAATTCTTTCTCTTGTTGTTAATCATCAATGACGCATTCATCAACTTAAGTCAGTAAGCATTTCTTTATGGTGCTTTACTTGAAGAAGTTTTATGGGACATGCCCTAGGTTTATCCATCCATAACTCCCAAATCATGTTTATCATCTTAACAAAAAAATTTATGGACTCAAGCAGACTCCTCATACATAACACTCCACCCTCAACCATGCCTTGTCGACCATTGAGTTTGTTCAATCAAAGTTAGACACATCATTGTTCTTGTATCACAATGGCAATATATATTCATACTTGTCTATGCTGAAGAAATAATTGATGAATATTGTTGAATATAAATCCTTGACTTATAATTGTTAAATATATTGTTTGTAATTTGTTATATTATTTATAGCAGTTAATTAACTACCAAGTATTGTTAGGAGCATGTAATTAATTGTTAATGTTGTTAAGAGCATCTAGAGTTTTTAATTGAACTGAAAGTGTAGGGACTTAAATAACATAGTTGAAAGTTATGTACTTAATACAACTTTGTGTAAGTATAAACATGAATAAGAGAAAGAAAGTTTATCGAGTTATTTTTTTAGTTCACTCTTCATCAATTCTTCTAGCTATTAGTTCATTTTGATTAATACTCAAATTCATATTGAATTTGTTCATGGTATTAGAGCATGAGTGAAGAAAAAAAATCAATTCGAAGTTATTTAAGACAAAACTGTTGTTACAGAAATACGTAAGATGACGTAAACAATAAGAAAAGACACACATTTAACATGGTTCACCAAGATTAAACTTGGCTACGTCTACTAGAAACAGATAATATTATTAAGTAGATTATAACATAGATTACACCACGACAAATTAGAATTTCGACACGAGTTTATATAACAGTACTTGATCCCCTAAAACCCTAATAGATACAAAACTGAGACAAAAAACGATACTCTCAAGGCAAAAACTTTATTTTTCTAAAGTCGACTACATCTTTAAATAAGCCTCAACTATGTCAATACTAATATTTTGTCAAAGATTCTCCAAAATATTGTCATAATATTTTCTTAGTTATATTACCATACAAAATATTAGATTTTTTTTTATGTTAATATTATTTCCCTAAATCAAGATTATACATCAAAAAAATATAATTTTCTTTTGTTCAATATTTTCTTTCCTTGCATTACAAATTCAAGACAACTCAACAAATCTCCACCTTGACTTGAATTCTCTTAAATGTTCAAAAGCATTAATCAATGGCCAGATGTACTCGTTGATGTCGGTTGACCCAAATGCACTCATCGATGTCGGATAGCCTAGATGCACTTGTCGATGTCGGATGGCTCAAATGCACTTGTCGATGTTAGATGGCCCATATGCATTCATCAATGCTGAATGACCTAAATGAATTTGTCAATGCTAGATGACACATATTCATTCGTCAATACTAAAGGTGATCAATATGCATTTTTCAATGCTAGAGGTGGCCCAAATGCATTAGTCAATGATAAATGTGACCAGACGCATTAGTCAATGCTAGAGATGACTCAAATGCATTAATCATGTTAGAGATGATCAAGATATATTAGTCAATGCTAAATGTGGTCAATATGCATTAGTCAATGCCAAATTAAGGTGGCCTATATGTATTAGACAATGGCAGAGGTGACCTATATAGTCAATGTCAAAGGTGGCCTAGATGCATTAGTCAATATTAGATGTGGTCCATATGCATTAGTCAATGTCGAATATGACCCATATACATTAGTTAATGACTCATATGCATTATTCAATTTTAGAGGTGACATAGATGCATTACACAATGTCAAAGTTGACCTAGATTTATTAGTCAATGTTAAAGGTGACCTAGATGTAATAGACAACATCAAAGGTAGACCAGATGCATTAGTCAATGTCAAAGGTGCCTCCAAATGCATTAGTCAATACTAGAAGTGGCCCAGATGCATTAGTCAATATCAGAGGTTGTCTAGATACATTAGTCAATGCCAAAGATGGCCTAGTTGAATTAAACAATATCAAAGGTGGACCAAATGTATTAGTTAATGGTAGAAATATCCTAGATGAATTAGTCAATGTCAGAAATCACCTAGATGCATTAGTCAATGCTAAAGATGGTTCAGATACTTTATCGTCTCTCTCTTTTAGATCTAGAGTTGTCTCTAAAACAACTTAACAACTTTTTTTATTAACTTAAATATTCAAGTCTATTCAACAATTTTCAGCTTGACTCTCATTACTGCAAACTATTGTGCAACTTCAGAACCGAATACAATTTCTTCGTAGGTGAATAGTTCTAACGTATCCACCTCCTCCATAGTAGCATGTAGTGCATAACCAACCATATCCTTATAAATGTATCTCTAAGGCGGTTTAACTTCAATCCTTTATGACAACATTCAACTACACTTTGATGAATATATTAAAATGGTTGAGAATCTAATAGTTCAGGCTTTGACAACTCAACCTCAACGTGGTGTTCTTTTTTTTGTAGAGAAAACTCTATCTCCACCTGTTTATCAACACTGCTACTTTCTGTTACAGACTTCACAATAGAGCTAAGTGTAAGATTCTTATCAAAGATGATGTTTTTACTCAAAATAATTATTCTCTTAGATTGAGACCATAATCTGTATCTTTTGACACTTCATTCTTCTCTCTTGCCTCTAGTTTACCATATTCACATGATTATAAATTGTGAAATAAAAAAATTCAGATAACTTGTCAGACCACATCTTGTAAGGTGTTTTTATTTAATCTCGATGTAATGTCCACAATTTAACAAATAATATGTTGTAGTGACTACTGCTTCCTAAAACCTTCTATCGAGCTTTACAGTAGAGAACATGCACCTCGTTCTCTTCAAAAATGTTTAATTGATCTTCTCAATCGTACCACTTTGTTGTGGCGTATGCCTGACTGTGTAATGACGAACAATCCCTACATCTTTGCAGAACTATCAAAGTTGGAACAAAAAAGCTCTTTTTAGTAATTACAGACATTATTCGGCTTAAGACCCTTTGAAGTAGACGACTTATTGTACTTCTTCTCTTTTCATCGCTCATCACCTTCGTTGATAAACAACCGTCTATGGTGCAAATCCCTATGATTAAGGGCAGACTTGACGTCTTTCTGACTTACTGTATCTTTCTATATTCGTAGAATGAACATACGTTGTTTCAGAAGTAACTTATTGATGACCAACTTCGACATGTAGAACTTCAACCATAACACAACGATCTATTTTATATTATATTTAATATAAGTAATTTAGTTTATTTAGGTAAATATTATTAGGTCTTATGTTTAAACTTTGGTAGGTTAATTTGTTTACTTCTTTTTTTTAGAGATCGGTGGTCTAACTTGCCTCATCCTAAGGCCGACTTTAACGATTAAATTTGTGATAGTAGTTCCATACGATAAAATTTCGATAAAATTTAAAGTTCAAATATCGATTGCTAAAAAAAAAAAACACTAAAAAATTAAAGCCTAAAATGATTACAATTATAATTTGAGGGCATATAATAAAATATCATTAAAATTGAATCACAATTTTGATATTTTGTGAAAGAAAAAAAAAATAGTGAATGCGTAGCCAAGAAATATAGAAAGAGTCAGTTTTTACATTTTTGCTTTTGCTTTTGCTTTGCTTTGGTTTGGTTTGCTCTTTGCCTTGCCTTGTATTCCTCTCGCTCTCTCAATTCAGAGTCTCAACGCTCCCTCTTTCCTAGGAGGGGGTCTGTCTGCATCGAAATCTCCTCCTATCGGATTCGCTTTCACTCATCTACCATGGCGACGGAGTCTTTTACCGACAAGGAAGCGATTTTCAGGAAGCTGAGAACCAAATCAGAGAACAAGGTACGTATCTACATCATTTTCGTACTCATAGGTCAGTTCTTATCGTTCCCTCTTCAGATCTCATTCAGATCTGTATTTCTTCTACTAAATCTTGGATATAAACGCATTACAAATTGCCGCCTTTTGTTACTTTGCAGATGTGTTTTGATTGTAACACCAAAAATCCGAATTGGGCATCTGTGACTTATGGGATCTTTTTGTGCATTGATTGCTCCGCTGTTCATCGGAGTCTCGGTGTTCATATTAGCTTCGTGAGGTGAGATTACATGTGGTTGTAATTTAATCTGGGAAATAGGAACTAAGATCTTGCTTTTCCTTGTGGATCTAATGTAACAGTTCTGATCACATTGTTGTTTTATGTTAACTAAACCACAGTTAGACCGTGCTAGTTGGATTGGATCTCTCATAAAATTAAGCACACAGGCTTTCAGATGTGTTTTAATTTTCAATGTACCCTGAATTCCATTAGAGGACTAATAAATAATTCATCAGAAATCATGAAAGAAAAAGGAGACTTGACATTTTATTATATCTTCTTGATCTAGTTTGATACAGTCTGAAATTGTTATCCACCGAGAAAAAGGAGACTTGAAACATAGAGTTTCTTGGCACTGAATGTTTGGGAATTGATTTACTCAAAAAGTATATAAAAAGAAAACAGATAGAAAAGGGTTATTCAAAATATCAACACTTTGATGCATTCTGTGGTTTCTTTACTGTTGATTCCTCCGATTTCGTTTGAGTACAAGGTGTTGGATTTATCATGTTTGTTTATGCTGTTGTCTGAACTTGTGATTAATGAAAATTGTTGTCTTTTCAAAGAAAAATAAATCTACTAATGTATATATAATGGACCTTTTTAGGCAATTATAATTAATCTGTAAATATATATTCATTGCTTTTGACTCTGTAGTTTAGATGATAGTTAAAACGAGGCATTTCCAACTTAATGTTTCAATGGGATTAAAAACCTTGGCCTTACTAGTACCTAGTCTTGAGAACTTAACTTAACCACCTGGAAGTGTAGTTTTTTACTGTTATTTGTTCATTAACTAGAAATGAAACTGAATCCACATTAGAAACATTCAACTGACATGACTGCAACAGATATTAGAAAGTAACACTAGTCTCTGACAATCCGAATTGTATTTAGTGAAATAAGTATAAAGCTTATTAAATACGTAAACCACTATAGTCAGAATGGATGTAATCTTGATGGATTCCTTCTATTATCCACTATTAATTATTGACATGCCTCATCATTGTTCAATAATTAATAGTTATATCACAAGTTTAAATCCCCTGTTTAAACAATCATCATTTTACTATCTTCTATTATTTAGTCATTGTCTATTTTCACCACTCATCTTCTAATTAAATTATCTTTGAAATATATTAACCACCTATACATTTTCGGTATTCTACTCAATTATTTTCTTTGACATGGCATATGTAAATGTTAGCTTGTCGATAGGACTTATTTTTCTATTTGTATTGGATTATTTCTTTGTAGCATTTTATAGAATGTCCTTTATTACTATTATTTAGTCTTAATTATTTTTCATGTCAATTTCATGGTTAATTGCATTTGAAGGTCTACGAATTTGGATTCATGGACTCCAGAACAGTTAAAAATGATGAGCTTTGGAGGAAATAGTCGTGCTCATGCTTTCTTCAAGCAACATGGTTGGACTGATGCTGGAAAAATTGAGGCAAAATATACTTCCAGAGCTGCTGAATTATATAGGCAATTACTCACAAAAGAAGTAGCCAAGAGTGTAGCTGATGAAGCTGTTTTGCCATCATCACCCAAGGCCTCTCAATCAACAGAATCTTCTAATGGTGTTTCTCATGTGAATACCACGGAACCACCAAAAGAAATCGTGGTGGAAAAACAAGAGACTTCTCAAATCTCTTCTTCACCCAAGAAATCTCATACTGTAACCACTAGTACTGTTAAGAAGCCTCTTGGTGCAAAAAAGGCTGGTAAATCTACTGGCCTAGGTGCTCGAAAACTGACCAATAAGGTGAATTCATTCTTTTAAATTCTTGTGTGTATATAGACAAAAGCTACTATGAATCTCATTTGGAAATACTTTTTGGATCTGGAATATGTTTAAAATAGTTATGTTTCTAAACGTGATTTCACGTTCCTAAAAAAAGATTTGCCCATTTTAAGTGGTGAGAAAACACTTAAAGAACCCTTGAATGGAAATGACGTAACTCCATCTGTATCCACGTCCATATGAGTTATGTAAGAGAAAAAAAGAGTTTCTAAAGAAATCTATTGACAGTTTCTCATAAAGTGTATCCAAATGAGCCATTGCAATAGATTTATCAGCCTCTGAAATATTCTAGGCTGAGAATTCTATAATTTGCTGATTACACACTTCCTATTTTAATTATTCTTCATTCATGCTTTCATTTAATGCAGGCAAGTGAAAACCTGTATGACCAGAAACCTGAGGAGCCACCTGCCCAGGTTATCACTTCAAAGAGCAGCATCCCAGCAGCTGGTTCTGGTTCTGGTTCATCTTTTACATCTCGTTTTGAGTATGTAGATGAACCTATTAATCAAACGAATTCTGGGGATAGTTATGTGATTAACCACATTGCTCCTCCAAAGTCGTCAAACTTCTTCTCAGATTTTGGGATGGACAATGGGTTTCAAAAGAAACCTAATGCTAGTTCTAAGGTTCAAGTAAGCAGTCTTACTGTGTTTTTTTTTTCATTATTTTTAATACTGTAAAGGAAGTATCAATATTGTTGGAGGCATCTCATATAATATTTCACCAGATCTAAAACTTTTTTAGGCAGGGCATCTGTAAACTATATATCATAGGGGATGTGAATCATATCATGGATTATATTGAAGCATTTCCTCTTATTATGTTGAATCACCTCCTTTTTGACCCCTTAATCACCAACTTATTCTGTTTATCAGATTGCACTTGTCCAGATGTGCATTACTAAGGGCTTGTGTGATCTAGGGTTATTTGTTAAAAAAAACTAGTTTATGGCTAAAAAATCTTGTTTGATGCTGTTTTAGAAAAAAACAGTTTATTTGGACCTTTTTACCAAATTACCCTTAGTTTTTAAGAGTTTCAAATATTATAAAAAGTGAAGGGTGTTTTGGTATTTTAGTTGATGATTTGAGTACTTTGATAGAAAGAAGTGACTGGATGATAGAGTAGTGGTTTATTTGAAAAAAGTTCTAAGTAAACCACATCACACAAGCTTTAATTCCAGATATTCTTATTATCCCCAAAAAGTTTAAGTTATTCTTTTTGATCATTGGTTTTTTATACTGAATTTTTTGTCACAAACATTATTCTTTATTTATTTATTTTTTCTATTCCAAATTCACAAGTTATGCTATTTTGGTTATCTACTGTGGCTGGTTCAATATTTTATTTTTGCTATTGGCTGATTAATCTCAAAAACATGGAATCCCAGTTCTGTTATTTGCTCATCTTACTGAAAAAAATGGAATGCTTGGAGTTGTATTACAAGTTTCTTGATTTTAAGTTGGTTTGGAATTGAAATTCTTATGTTTGGAGAAATCATAAAATTGCAATAACCTAAATAGAAAGGATGAAACTCAAACATAAAATGTCATGCATTCAATTGCATTTGAATTATAATTTCAATTTCAATTCCTTACTTTAAGTCATCAAACAAACAAAGGATTTGGAGTTGGATCCCCAATTCCAATTTTGCTTAAACCTAACATAACCTTATACATTTTTATGCATCAGGTGGAGGAAACTGATGAAGCGAGAAAGAAATTCACCAATGCCAAGTCAATTTCATCAGCCCAATTCTTTGGGGATCAAAACAAATCTGCCATGGATGCTCAAATATCATTGCAGAGCTACTCGGTATTGTGCTGTTTCTGTAATCTTTGATTCATTTTCTTTTGCTTTCTTTAGATTTTATCATGGAAGGGAACTAAAACTGAGAGACTTTACGACTTTTAAACCTATAGTTTTATTAATGGTTATAGATTCAACTCATACTTGATTTGATAGAGGATAATGTGGAATATCACATTTTTAATGTCGAAACCATGAATTTCAATTATCAAGGTGAAGGAATATAGTTGACTCTCCTGGATAGGAATTTTAACTATCCTTAAGTCCTTCATTTTGTCTTAGAGCCTATTTTTACTGGTAATTCATCACAATCATAATCCATTGGAAACTTGCCGAAGTTAAAATTTAAAGTGATTATTATTTTTGGTTTTGTATAAGTTGTTTCATTTGATACAAGTTACTTTAATAGCCCTCTGTTTGAATTCAAGGATTTGTGTTGTTTTCTCAGGGTTCCACAGCCATCTCCAGTGCAGATCTTTTTGGCCAGGGTTCAGACAATATGAATGACTTCAATGCATCTGACTTGATTAACCGCTTGTCTTTCCAGGTATATTGCACTTCATTGTGATTTCAAGTTCTCTTTTGGAAAATATTAATAAAAGTTAGTATGATCGTTCTTATTAACTCCTACAAACCCTAGGTTGGGTTGTAGGGTTTTTTAATGGAGAAAGGGGAAGACTTTGCCAGTGATTGATATCACAACTTATCTCTTAATCTATAAGATTAAGTGCTTATTTGAATTAAGTTTGTTTCATAACTATTATTTAAAACTGTTTAGATTTATCTCAAATTAAGCTAGAATACCTATAACCTAAATTGGTAAGCTACGAAGGACTTAACTCGTAATATAGTATCATGAGCGTACAAAGAAAACTTTAACCCCTGAAAATTAAATCAAATTACGTTGTTAAGGGCAAAATAGTCTTTAAGTACTTTTGTGACATTAGCTTCATATTTTATCAAAAGTTTTTTTTTGAGAAAATGTTGAGTCCTATTTGAAAGAGTCAAAACTCATGTCTCATACAAAAAGAAAAGGAAACAAAGAGGAAACACTTCAAACACAACAAAGCATATGATTGAGACAAAACCTCAAATCACAATGCAACAAACACAAAAGTAAAGACAATATCAAACAAACAACAAATGAAAGACACAAGTGAAGAACCAAACTACACAGCCCAAACAATCTTCAAGCAAGGAAACCATGATCACACCATTAACACCAAAACATCACCATTTTCAATCAACCAAAAATTTGGAAGATTCACCAACCAACAGAAGATCAAATCCCCATTTCATCAATCCAATTCAGACTATTCAAGAGATTTACACTAGGAAGATGTCATTAACTGCACAAGAATTTTATGGGCATAAGACGACATTAATTTTTTCTTCTCTTAACTCTTTGTCAGGCACAACAAGATCTGTCGTCGCTAAAGAACATAGCAGGAGAGACTGGGAAGAAACTGAGTAGCCTGGCATCCAATTTAATGACAGATCTTCAAGATAGAATTCTCTGATGGCTGGTCGGTTTTGTTCGGTTCAACCTGTTTGTTGAAAACAATGTGAAGAAAAACATGGTGCTATTATAGAAGAAGACTTTATAATATTTCTTTGTTTGTTTTTATTTTGCATAGATGGTAGAGAGTGTCAGACCAGGAATATACTTTTGGATAGAAAATATGACTATAAATTTGCTGATGAATGGTATCCATCAGACTTTGTGCTTTAATTAGAGATATGGTTAATGGTTTTTAAGAAATTTGTTGGATATTTGAAAATATTTTCTATTGAGCCTTTTCTTGTAAAAAAAAGGGCAAACTCTTTAAGAGAAATGGTAATCAATTTATTTATGATCTGGTTTTATACATAATCCTGTTGTGAAGCATCACCATTATTAGTATTACATGTTTGATTATGAAAGATATTTTATAGGCATGTAGATGGACATGTCTCTAAACTGTTTTTTTAGACCAACAAAAGTGATGTTTTCAAATTTATTCAATTTATGATTTTTTTCATCCTGTTAACCATTAATGTTATAGACTCAAACTCTTGCTCTTTGCATAATGTGTGCAACATTGCTTTATTTATAAGCCAATTGAAAAACACTTTTTATTTATTGCAATTAAAATAAAACTATCAAGAGAATGAAAAAAATATGTAATCTCATATCAATGTTTTGTGATGGAAAAGTATGCTTATTTAACAAAAAGACTAGAATTCTTTTCAGTTGAACATCAAACCAACATAGTCATGACCCAAATTCTGACTTATAGGCTATCTTAGTTGTGACTAATTTACTCGGTATAATATCAAACTAACCAACATAGCCAAGACCCAAATTCTGACTTACAGGCCATCTTAGTCGTGCCTAATTTTCTCGGTAGAACATCGAACCAACGTAGCCATGACCCGAATTCTGACTTAGACGTTTCATCAATGAAGCGACCAATTGTGTGAATCAACGGTTAGGGTTAAATTATTATCGTGATACTATCATAAGTAGGATATCAATGATACTTGAACCATTGCATTTGTTTGTATCTTTATTTACATAAGTATTTCAAATACACCATATTACTAAACAACATTCAAATACACAATGTTTTCAAAAGTTTATCTTTCTTTTGTAAGGAAATTAAACAATTAAACTAAACTTTATGATAATATTCCCCATTTGAGTTTTATTTTATTAGTTTTAACTTCTTCAATAATACTATTAATACACATAAAATTCCAATTATTACACCACAATTGTAGGTATCAATAGAAAATTATACCTTCAAATAGAAAGAGAAAAAAAATAACACAAAGAAGGTGATCAAGAACTTGAAACCTTTCAAGATGCTCTAGGATCAGTTCCATGTTGCCAAACATAAACAAGTTCATCCCATCCAGTACTAGCCAACAACCCTTCAACAAGAACACTCATATCCACACCAACTGCAAATTCGGTATGATGATCATACCTAGCTATTAGTGCATCCTCCACCATATAATCCCACAAACAAACCGCCATATCATAAGAACACGACGCGATCAAACTCCCTCTATGCGGCGAGAACTTCACTTTCCTCACCGCGTAACCATGCCCATTCAGCACTGCCACCGGGATCCTATAGCTCCGAACATCCCAAACCTTAATAGACTTGTCAACCGACGCTGTCGCGATGACACAATCGTCGTACTTGTTCCAATCGCATGACAAGATCTCGAACTCGTGCGCGGGAAGTATCATAGTCGATCCCGGTTCCCTAACATCCCATATTCGGGCAGTGCAGTCGCCTGAGGCCGACGCAAATACGTCCGCGTGGCGAGGATTCCATGCGGCGGAGTACACGCAATAGGCGTGTTCCTTGAATGTGCGGACGCTCGTGGGGCGATCAATCGTCCATAGCTTGACGGTGTCGTCCCAAGAGGCGGTTACGAAAGAGTCACGGCGGACGGGGTTGTAGTCAACTGAGTGGGCCTCACGCGTGTGCTCTTGGAAGGAACGGACAGGGTTTGAGGCGGGAGGGAGGGATAGATCGTAGAGCTTTATCGAACCATCTGCACTGGCGGCGATGAGGAGAGATTCGTGGGATTCGGACCACGCGACGTCGTAAACTCCGTCGGCGGTGTCGAAGGCTGCGATTTCAGCGATGGGTCCAGTGGGTACGAGGTCGAGAACATGGACACGCCCGTTTCCAAGGATTCCGAAGTTTTGGGAAGTGGCGACAGCTAGGCGGTTCTCAAAGAAGGGGCTAAACTTCACGGAGTAGCCGTTGAATGGGGTCTTGAACACAGGCATGGTTGTTTGGGCCCTATGATATCAAAAACAAATCTCTTGTAATGTTTCAAACAAAAAAAGATTTGAAACATGTCCATTTGGAAAATTTGCATCTTGATGAGAAACCGTCAATAATTTCTGAATTTCTGTCCAAATAATTACATTTGAAATATGGATCCACATAGAGATGAGATAACTAATTTGGTAAATAATTTCTGAATTTATGACCAAATAATTACATTTGAAATATGGATCCAAATAGAGATGAGATAACTGATTTAGGTCTGGATCCAGATTTAGATGAGAAATCTTTCATAATTTCTGAATTTGTATTGAACACAAGAATGGTGTTTGTGGCCCTAGGTTATCAATAACAAAAAATCTTATCATTTTTTCAAACAAAAAAGACTTTAGACAATCCATTTGGAAACTAAATGAGAAACCGTCAATAATTTCTGAATTTGTGTCTAACTAAGTCCTATTTCCAAACGTAAGATCCACATAATCACAGAAAAAAACTGTTCCAAAGAAATTTAATCTAGATCCGGATCAAGATCAAAAACAAAAATCTTGTAAGTATTCATACAAAAAAAGACTTGAAACATTAGTTTGGGTTTGGATCATGATATGAGATGAGAAAACGTCAATAATTTTTTAATTTGTGTCTAACTAAATTCTATTTCTAAACGTAATCTCATCTCATTCGGATACACACATTGATCCACATGCAAATGAGATAACTAGCAACAACAAAAAAGAAGTGGTTCCAAAGATATTTATACAGTTTTCAACTATATCCGGATTCAAATCAAAAAGGTTTTCTAAATAGGCCCAATAAGCCAAATTTGATTTCTTTTTTGGTTTGGATCCAGATCTAAATGAGAAACCATGTCTACATTCTTTGGAAGCACTTTTTTATGTCAGTTATCTCAACCGTATGTGAATCCATACTGTCATGCTGTATAGTTTCGCTGTTTGTATCATTTCTAGTGTCCACGTGACAATCACATTTGTCATAGTCTTAAGTAAGATTCAATATTGAATAGTACATTAAGACTATGAAAAATGCAATTATCAAATACAATATAGAAATTATACAAACATTACAACACTATATATTTTAACATGACAGCATGCATGTGTATGTCACAAAGTAACACAAACAGTCGAAGGATACAACAATAAATCATATCGGGTACTTCATTTTATGGTCCTAATTCCTTATCGATTCTAAAATTGTCATAAGTGTAAGTGACCAAAACATTCATTTCATATTTCCATAACAAACTGCATAAAAAGTTTAGTACTTCTGGATTAACAGCTGAAGTCATATCCAAGTTCAAGAATTCTGCAGGAAATTTGATAACTTTTTCTACATTCACACAAATTCACAAACTTGAACCTAGTTTCTCTGCAGAAAGCAAATAAAATTTGGAGATTAAAGCTAATAACTAAGTTTAGTCAATTAAGCTCCTAAACATGAAAGAAATCTGCAACTAAATGAAAATTCCTAAATTTAACATGAAAGTTGCAATTCACACTAATGGGAGACAAACTAGATGAAAACCCATCATTCAAATAGCAACTACCAATTAATCATATATTCTATTGATGAATTGACTCTCAGATGACACATGAGTGAAATTCATCATAACTTCGTCCATTTCATCACAATAAAACGTGATAAAACATCATCAAGGTATTAGTAATGCAGTAATACCAACATATCACAAAAATGGGCATCAACAGGATCAATTAGGAGCTTAACAGACATTCAGACATCGAAATGGAACAGAGAGAGTTGAAAGGACCTACCTGCGATGAGGGAGGCAGTGACGATGGAGGCTGCGATGGCGGTCGGTGGACTGCGACGGTGGAGGCTCAGAGCGTTTCTCTTTCTCTCTCTAATTGCAGGATTCAGCTTGGAGAAATGGAATGGAGGATGGGAACCGAACCTAGTGAGCCCTACTGTTGAATGTTGGTTAAGTTAATTTTTTTTATTAGTAATATATGATATGGCAATAGATAAAATAAAATAAAATAAAATAAATGATTTTTTTAACTAAATTATAACATGTTTGGTTTAATATTCACATTACTCTTTTTGTTTTTGAAATTACAATTTCTATTATCACAACTATCAATTAATTATGATTACAAAATTAAAACATATATACTCAATGTATCATTAATTGACATAATATCTATAATTTAACAAATCTTAACCTTAATAAAATCGAGTTGATAAACACTTCTATAGTGTTAGTCGACTTTCAAAAAGATTACTAAATCTATAACCTAAATTGATTGATAGCATTTAAAAGAAGGAAAGCAAAGAGATATAATATTTGATTATTCAAAAATTGAAAGATATTGATTTAGGATTGTGTTTGTTTTTACTTAAGATGAAGTAAATTATTTGCATGATTTGGTGTATTGTGCTATATATTTTTATATAATAATTTTAGTAGATGTGTGATTTTTTTTTATGACTGGTTGATTTTATATTTTTTCAAACTTTCTATTATATTGAGATAATTGGAAATAAAATGAATAATATATTCTTTAATCCTATCTTTTCCATCACCACTTCACATCATGTTATTATAAAATTAACCTTTATAAACAAAGGGTGTCAATGAGCCTTGATTTGACGAGTATTCTATTTACACGAGAATTTTCTCTTCATGTTTGATGCATTTGAAGAAATTATTTTCCATTTTTGACTTTTAATAAATGATTGCAACATTGATGTTTTTTTTTCTTTTATTATTTCTTATTTAGTCTGGCAAGGGTACCTTACTCGTGTATATATCCCAATTTTCATTTTATTACTTGACTTCGAATCTGACGGATATCTCTATTTATATTTCATTCCTGATTCGTTGGGTACTCAATCCCCGACGGGTACCTCATTATCCAATTAAAATATAAATTTATATTTATTATTTTCTAAATATACTAAATATTATAAAGATAAATGAGAATATACTAAATATTCATATGTATAACAATTTTGTTTTTATTATATATTGACTTAAAAAAACTAGAGAGAAGGTAAAAAATGTTAAAAGATTATTGAACTTGAAAATAAAAAGTGAACGTGAGTAGAAAGAGAAAAATATTTTGTTATAAAAATTGTGAAAGATTAAGAGCTATGGGAAGAGAAATTAAAATGATATCGAAGACTTAAAGTGGAGTGTGAATATAGATAACATAAATAATATATTTATTGTAAATTTGTAATTATTTAAAATTTTAAAAGTCATTTTAAACTTTAATATATATATATATATATATTTTAATATTAATATTTCGGGTACCGGGTTTGAGTTTTGCACACTCCCCATCCTCGATCCTGAACCCGATTTAAAATATTCAAACCTGATTATCGGATACCTATAAGTAATACTCATTGAGTATTGAGTATACGGGTACCATTGTACTAGATATTAGAGCACACTCACTTGGATAGCTTTATATTTTCGATCCAAAATGGTTGAAAGAAACCAAAACCAACTAATGTCTAATTCTTTCTTCCAATTTATATTGGAAGAAAACTCAGCCAACATAACTTTGAACTCTAGATAAGTCAAGTCATTACAATTCTTAAAAGCAATAGGTTATTTCGATTTGTTTCCGACACTTATCCTACACCAGTCACAATGGTTGAAATTGCATCTATTGTCGACTTCATTATCAACAATGAAGAGGAGAAATCTAGCATTGTTAACCTCGAGTTTGAAGCTTGGAAGAGCCAACAAATAATTAGTTGACTCTTATGGAATCGGTTACACAAGCTGTTGGTGATAGGGATAACAACGGGTACCCTATCCGCGGGGTAGTGAAGTACTCATTCTCGAACCAATTTTTATTTTATTAACCATCCCCGACTCCGAACCCGACGTGTATATCTATTTGTATCTCCATCCCCAATTCGCCGGGTACCCATTACCTAGGGATGACAATGGGTACCCGATGATCGGGTTCGGGTATTTTAAATCGGGTTCGAGGTCGGGGTCGGGAATGGGGAGTGAAAAATGATACCCGATCAGGTTCGGGGTCGGGGATGGGGAGTGTTGGAAACCCAAACCCGATACCCGAATATATTAAATATTAATATATATTAATAAAATTTAAGTGACTTATCAAATTCCAACTACTAACTAATTAACTATCATTAAATAAATATATTAATTATTTTATCATTACTCTTACCATCATTTCCTACATACATCATGCACACGCTTAACATAATTTCATTAATTTGTAATAAATGTTTCCCTCTCATATATCTCCATTCAACTTTACTTTTCAAAAGTTCAAGTCTTCAACTTCTATCTTCTTCAACTTCTTCTTCAACATAAGTTACATAGTTATGCAAAGTAATGTTTCCTCCTCTTCTTGGCCTTTAGTCCACTTTGTTTTTTCCAGTCTATTCTTCAACTTTTACAATCTTATATTTATTTATTTACTTAATCTTCAATATTTATTTTGTAGTTTTTCTTCCGTTTTAACAGCAACAAAGTTGATTTTTTCTGTAAGATCTACATGACTACAAGTCTACAACACAAGTATGTAAGTAATACTTTCATTATTTATAGACTTTTTATTTAATATGTGGAATCTCTTTAATACTAGACATAACTGATATATACGACAAGAGATTTAGGCATACTTTCATTGCATTATATATAATATGTGTAACGATCTGCCTTTAGTATAGGAATTAATATCACATTTAATTCTACAGTTATGCAAAATTAAGTTAGTATTTACGTTTCTTGTTTTCAGCATTTTTATAGGCGTAGTTTATTTCTTTTACTGTAATCTGTTTTATCTTTATCTTTTGACAATTAGAAATCTCTCTTCATCTGTTTATTTCCACACTTCATTGTTCATCATTTTTTGCATTCCGCACAACAATTGGTATCAGAGCGGGTTAGATCCGATCAGATTATCACTTTTGTTTTCTGGCGAGAGAATGTCTTCAATGAATCTGAAAATCGAAAAATTCACAGGGCGAAACAGTTTTGGTCTATGGAAGATCAAAATGCGAGCCTTGCTTAAACAACAAGGCGTCTGGGCACCATTGTCGAAGGAAAAGGCGAAGATAGTTGCAGGTCCTGCAAAGGAGTCTTCCTCTGGTAAAATCACTGCTGAACTTGAGGTCTTGGAAGAGAAGGCGCACTCAACAATTTTACTCTGTCTGGCTGATGAAGTGATTACTGAGGTATCAGATTAAGATACCGCAATCGGTCTGTGGTCAAAGTTAGAGGCTTTGTACATGACAAAGTCACTGACTAACAAGTTGTTATTGAAGCAACGTCTGTTCAGTCTTCGTATGCTTGAAGGTAAGTCTCTTCGTGAACATCTTGATAAGTTAAACACTATATTACTTGAATTGAGAAATATAGATGTTAAGATCGAAGATGAAGATGCTGCATTAATTCTGTTGGTATCTTTACCCAACTCGTTTGAAAATTTTGTTCAATCGTTCGTTGTGGGTAAAGACTCTGTAACTCTAGAGGAAGTTCGGTCAGCACTTCATACTAGAGAACTGCGTCATAAGGCGAGCGGTGAAATTGTAGACAATCAAGCATCTGGGTTGATTGCCAACACAGTCAACTACAAAGGGTCTGGAAAGAAGAAGGATTAGAAATACAAAGCTAAGGGCCCTAATGCTAAAGACATCTGCAATTATTGTAAAGAACCTGGTCACTGGAAGAATAATTGTCCTAAGAAAAGGGGCAAATATTCTACGGCTGCGATAGCACATAAAGACAGAGACACCGACTCAGAGGAGGACATTGCCCTTGTAGCTAACGCTTCTCTACACCCTATTGATACGTGGGGTGTTAGATTCAGGGTGTTCATATCATATGAGTCCGAACAAAGAATGGTTCGATACCTATGAAGATTATGATGGTGGAAACGTTGTCATGGGAAATGATGCCATATGTAAAACGGTGGGTATTGGGACTATCAAAATTCTGACTGATGATGGTAAGATACGGACCCTAACTGGCGTTCGGCATGTTCCTCAACTGAAGAAGAACTTAATATCTTTAGGCATTTTAGATGCTAAAGGTTTCAAGTTTAGCGGTGAAGAAGGAACATTGTGCATCAGTAAAGGTTCAAAAATAATACTGAAAGGTATTAAACAGAATATCTTGTATATACTACAAGGTAAGACGCTGACAGGTTCCGCTGCGGTCGCATCCAAATCTGTGAATCGGTACTCTGATGTAACCAAGTTGTGGCATATGCGACTTGGACATATGGGGGAGAGGGGGATGCAAATTGTGTCCAAACGAGATCTTCTATCTGGCCACAAGGTTACCAACCTTGAGTTGTGTGAACACTGCATTTTCGGGAAAAAACATCGCCGCAAGTTCAGTAAGGGAGTTCACAAAACTAAGGGCACACTGGATTATATCCACTCTGATTGCTGGGGTCCTACTCAAGTTGAAGGTATAGGAGGTTATAGCTATTTTGTAACATTCATAGATGATTACTCAAGGATGACCTGGTTGTATCTTCTGAGACATAAGAGCGAGGTATTTAAGACCTTCAAACATTGGAAGGCACTGGTGGAGAATCAAACTGGAAAGAAGGTTAAGAGGCTGCGAACAGATAATGGACTTGAATTCTGTTCATCTGAGTTTAATGAGTTCTGCAGAGATATGGGGATTGCAAGACATCACACTGTCCGAGGTACACCACAACAGAATGGTGTAGCAGAAAGGGTGAATCAAACATTGTTAGAGAGAGTTAGAAGCATGCTCTCTAATGCGGGATTGACTAGAAAGTACTGGAGCGAGGCTGTCTTAACAGCTTGCTATCTGATAAATCGTGCACCACACACTGGGATTGATTGCAGAATCCCTTACGAGGTATGGTCTGGTAATGTCGTTGATTATTCTCATTTGAAAGTCTTTGGGTGCACATCTTACTATCATGTTAATGAAGGAAAGTTGGAACCAAGGGCAAAATAGGGTATTTTCATGGGCTATGGAGATGGAGTCAAGGAATATAGAATCTGGTCATCTTCTGAAGGTAGAGTAATCCTCAGCAGGGATGTCACCTTTAATGAGAAGTTTATACTTAACTCCTCTATCAAGCCATCACTTTCTGGAGAAAATAATAATACCGAGAAATAGGTGGAGCTTGAGGTGGCTCCAGTTCAAGGGACAACTGACATGACACACGATACTGATAAGCCATCTGAGGAAGTTTATCAATTTGGAGCACCTGAAAGTCAATCTGACATTGCAACACGACCTAGAAGGCAAATTAAAGCTCCTGACAGGTTAATTCATTCAATCGAGGGAAGAAAGATCTCAACTGGTCCTGGAAGTAGGACAATCAGTCCCTCTATAAATGATACTGAAGTAATGGTAAGTTATGCACTTCAGGTAGCTGAAGATGTCATACATAACGAGCCATCTTCTTACAATGAAGCTGTTAATGGTGCTGATTCTGCGCAATGGATTGCTGCCATGTGTGAGGAGATGGAATCACTTCACAAGAATAATACATGGGAGCTGGTTACTTTACCTAAGGGAAGAAGAGTCATTGGGTGTAAATGGATTTTCAAAAGGAAAGATGGAACCTCTAGTGCTGAAGGGACCAGATATAAAGCACGATTAGTTGCAAAGGGATTCAGTCAAAAGGAAGGCGTAGACTACAATGAGATATTCTCACCTGTAGTCCGACACACTTCTATCAGGGTACTACTAGCTATAGTAGCACATCAGGATCTGGAACTCGAGCAATTAGACGTGAAGACGGCTTTCTTACATGGTGAGATTGAGGAGGATATACTGGTGAGTCAGCCTGAAGGATTTCTTGTTCCTGGTAAGGAAACACATGTTTGTAGTCTGAAGAAGTCTTTGTATGGACTTAAACAGTCTCCTCGACAGTGGTATAAGCGGTTTGACAATTTCATGATTGAACATGGTTACAATAGGAGTGCATATGATTGTTGTGTCTATCACAACAAAGTCAGTGATGGTTCTTTGATTTATTTACTCCTGTATGTAGAAAACATGTTAATCGCAGCCAAGAAGATGTCGGAGATTCAAAAGCTGAAAGACCTTCTTAGTTCTGAGTTTGATATGAAAGATCTAGGTGAAGCACGAAAAATTCTGGGCATGGAAATAGTAAGAGATCGAGTTCAAAAGAAACTATTTCTTTCACAGAAGAGTTATATTTTGAGAATGTTGTCTCGTTTTGGGATGAGTACAGCAAAGGCTCTCAATACTCCTGCAGCTGTTACTGATCATTTGTCTGCATTCGCACCCCAGTCTGAAGCTGAGAAGTTATACATGTCTAATGTACCGTATGCTAGTGCGGTAGGTAGTTTAATGTATGCCATGGTATGCACTAGACCTGATATTGCCTATTCAGTTAGTGTTGTTAGCAGGTTTATGTCTCGACCTGGTAAGGAACACTGGCAAGCGGTAAAGCGAATATTTCGCTATCTAAGAGGCACATCCGATGTTGGTCTCATTTATGGGAGTAATAACCAGTGTCTCGTAACTGGTTATTCTGACTCAGATTATGCTGCAGATATCGATGGTAGAAGATCAATGACTGATTATGTTTACACCCTTGGTGACTCTGTGGTTAGTTGGAAGGCAACATTACAGTCGACGGTGACATTGTCCACTACCGAGGCTGAGTATATGGCGCTAACTGAAGCAGCCAAGGAAGGTATATGGTTGAAAGGATTAATCAGTGACCTTGGTATCCATCATGATCAGGCAATTGTTTTTTGTGATAGCTTAAGTGCTATTTGTTTGGCCAAAGATCAAGTGCATCATGATAGAACCAAACATATTGATGTTCGTTATCATTTTCTTCGTACTGAGAGGAGAATCAAAGTGAAGAAGATCAGCACACATCATAATCCTGCTCACATGTTCACGAAGCCGGTCCCACTTAACAAATTCACTCATTGTTTGGACCTGCTAAATGTTGACAGTTGGAAGTAGTTTGATCAGGCTCTTCTTGTTGGGTGATACTAAGGCAAGGTGGAGATTTGTAACGATCTGCCTTTAGTATAGGAATTAATATCACATTTAATTCTACAGTTATGCAAAATTAAGTTAGTATTTACGTTTCTTGTTTTCAGCATTTTTATAGGCGTAGTTTATTTCTTTTGCTGTAATCTGTTTTATCTTTATCTTTTGACAATTAGAAATCTCTCTTCATCTGTTTATTTCCACACTTCATTGTTCATCATTTTCTTGCATTCCGCACAACAATATGTCTATCAGTTATTTGACTCGGATTAAATAAACCGCATCAAACATTATATAAATTTATCCAAGTGTTAGAAGGATTTTCACAACTAACAAGCTAGGGTTCTAAATTATAATAGAATATTAATATTATTAAATATTTTTTATGAAATAATTTATTATTTAATAAACTAATACAATAAATAAATTTATTTTTTATAAAGGTAAAAATAAAGGGTCAAAAGAGTTTTTTTTAAGGAATATTAAAAGTTCTTTATATTTAGTTCAATGTATTAGTTTAAAAATAAAAGAGTTTTTTTTTAAATATTATGTTTAACTATATTTAGAGAATAATAGTTCAACATATTAGTTATTTATTTTTATAAATATTTTTAGAAAAATATTAATATATAAGACCAGGTAAAAGAATCATATTAATCCTTATTTTCTAAGTAATTAATTGTTTGTCAAAGATTTGAGGTATGTTATTAGTATATTTTGTATTTGTTAATGTTGATTGTTTTTTATTGATTTTGTAGGTTGTATTTAAATTTGTTGAAAAAGTGTATTCAAGAAGGATGTTTTTTGTGAGAACTAATTTGATGATTTTTGAAGTTTTTGTGTTTAATTAAGAATTATGTTCTATCACTTTTAAGTTTATTTGTATTTTTTAGTATGGATGAATTTATATTATGTAGTATGAATGAATTTATATTTTATAGTGTGGATGATTTTCTGTTTAAGAATATAATATTTATTAATAGTTTTAGGTTAATTATATTTTGTAGTAACATATTATATTTAATTTATATAATTTTAGTTAATTAAAATATAAAATTTTAATATTTAATATCGGGTAATGGGGTACCCGATGAATCAGAGATGGGGATATAAATAGAGATACCCGTCGGGTTCGGGTAGTAATTTGAAAATCGGGTTCGGGGATGGGTACTTCACTACCCGATGGGTAGGGTACCCGTTGCCATCCCTATCATTACTCGATTAAAATATGAATTTTTATTTATTATTTTCTAAATATACTAAATACTAAATATTAAAAATAAATATGAAAATATTATTTACTTGTATAGTTATATTGTAGTAGTCATAGGAAACACATTCCATAATCCAATCAATAAAAATCATAGAAAAACAGATACAACCAGAAAATCCTGAATGTCTTCCCATCTAATAGAGTCGAAAGCTTTCTTGATATCTATTTTGAAAATCACTCTCCGAGATATTTTCTTTTTCTTGTAACTTTTTAAAAAGCTCTGCATGAAAACAATATTATGAGAGATTGTCCTACTAGGGATAATGTCAGATTGATTAAGATTTATTATTTTTCCTGTGACATTTTTAAAGCGTTTAGAAATGATTTTTGAAATTATTTTGTAAACCACATTGTAACAGGAAATTGGTCTGAAATCTTGTACTTTTTCGGGCACCGCAATTTTGGGGATTAAGGTCAGGACCGCTGTATTCCATTGTTTTCACATCTTCCGGTTTTTGAAAAAACTCTAAAACTCCATCAGTAATATCTTTACTCACAACCGATCAATTGTCTTTGAAAAACTTCGCATTGAAACCATCTGGACCCGGGCTTTTATTTCCATCAATACTGAAAAGAGCTTCTTTAACCTCAACCCCCGTGACAACATTATTAACTCGCGACTATCCTTAACAGAAAATTTTCTATCAATAATCTGATACAAGGAATTTAGGTGACTTTGATGCTATTTTTTTGTATCAATTAGCTGCTTATAGAACTCGATAGCCAGATCTTGTACACCCTTCTGACCCTGAACATATTCTTCATCATCATTCTTCATCTTGTACACGTTGTTTCTCATGTTTCTAGCCTTGCATTTCCTGTAGAAGAAACCTGTATTTTTATCACACAACGAAAGTCAGCTCTATCTTAACTTCTGCCTAACAAAGTTCTCTTCAAGTAGACTCAGCTTCCATAAGTTTTCGAGTGCATCCCTCTCTGTCTAATTGAGTTGTTCATCACTATCATCCCTTAATAAAATTTTCTAAACCTTTTACAGTTCTTCTCTTGCAACCAAAACTCTACTGGAGATATTGCTGAACTTTTTCTTGTCAAAGTTTTGGAGTTGATTCTTCAGGATCTTAAGCTTTTCAGAAACCCTGTACATATTGGAACCCCTGACATCTACAGATCATACACTTTGAAAAATATCATTGAATTTGTCGTTTTCCATCCAAAAGTTGAAGATTTTGAAGGCTTCTTGAACCTCTTATCCTTTTTTCAGAACAATTTAATCGGGCAATGATCAGAAATTCTAGGATTCAGAATATGAAGTTGACTTCTCAGAAATTGGTTAATCCAATTCTCATTGACCAGACATTTGTGAGCCAAACTTTGATCTCATCAACCTACCATCAATCTTACTTCTGTTACTAATACTGAATCTACTTGTGTCTCCTATGCCAATAAAGATTTAACTTGGCGGGCAACTATGGCTTTAGAGTTTAATGTCTTACTTCAGATTAATATTTGGGTTTAAGTCCCACAAACTCTCAAAATGTGGTTGTATAAAAATAGAAATTCAAGCTTAAACGTAAGGCTTATGGTACAATTGGACGTCACAAAACATGACTTGTCGTTAAAAGGTTTTCATCAACAATCTGAAATTGATTATGAAAAAACATTTAGCCCGATTGTCAAACCAACTACTATACGAACAACTCTCTCCCTTGTAGTTACACATCAGTGACCCATCCACCAACTTGACGTCAATAACACATTTCTACATGAAACATTATTTGAGGAGGTTTATATGGCTCAACCACTAGGATTTACACATCTTGACTTACCACACCATTTTTATTGTTTACAAAAAGTCATCTATGGTCTGAAACGAGCCCCATATACCTGACACTCTACATTGTGCAGTGCCTTGTTATCGCTTGGTTTTGTTGAGTCTAAGTCTGATACATCTCTTTTTCTTTATCACTTGTCGTGTTTATTAGTCAATGTGGACGATATCATCTTTACAGATAGCTCCTCGACTCATATTAGCTTCATTATTTATAAATTACGTGACATGTTTCCTCTTAAAGACACGAGAGATATTCATTACTTTCTCGGGGGAAACTACTCGGGCAACTACAAAGCTATTTCTTAGCCAGATTCAATTTTGGAGAGGGCTAAAGTGCTTGATGTCAAACCTCTTCAAATCCAATGGTCTAGTTCTTCTTTTTCTAAAACAGGATGGTGAACCTCTTATTGATCCATTTTTAAATGTGCATAAAGTTTAAAATGAAGTTCAAATCTGACTGTTCAAATAGAAAAAAAAAAAACATAAAAGAATGATTATAGGTAAACGTTTAGACTAGTGATCAAACCAACTATTTATAAATACATAAAAGGACTTAATATTTTACTTATCTCAGGTGTTCAAAGAATTATGTATATATAATTAATCTCTGTTAATAATTTTTATAATTTAAAATAAAAGATGAACACTAAAGATGTAGAAAAATTGCACCTACAACAAGAATAAAAGTGAGATCTACAGTTTTTATTCAAGTGGTGAATGTAATCTAATTATCATAGGAAGGTATATAATTTGGTTATCATTGAACTTTATAGAATAAACCGAACAAAGTTTACAAAAATTCGTAAGCTAAATCTCAAACTTGACAATCATGGTAATGCTTTTGATGGTGAAGGTTGTACTCATGACAATCGATAATCGAAAGTAAATACTCATGATGACAATTATTATTAGTAAATTGTTTAAGCATGAATATGAGCAATAGAAGTGAGTATAGTACCTTCACAATATCATGTTCTTCACAATATCATGTTGATGTAAAAGTTAGGTAATATTAATATATATGCATAAGGATATATACATGAGAAATCCTTCCTATTTATGTGAGATGATCAATTGCTAATATTTTGTTATTTTCTACACTAAATACCACCAAGATTGTATTTATCTTCAATTTGGTAGATAAATTAGAAATAGAGTTTCATATTGACACAATTGATAAATCACAAGAACAATCACTGCATAATTGCCACATAGTCTTGCCCGAAAGACCCAATGGGTTTGATTTCAGATATTTGTGTCTGTTCGAGTTTGAATTCAAATTCGAACGAAGAAACTTAAACTAAGTCTTGAACAGTTGAATATAATCTAACTTGTTAAGATGGTTAGTTTCTATTTGGTTTGTATTTTTCATTTTACTTTATTGAATTTATTGAATGGAAGGGGATAGGTTTTTTATAATTTAAGGAATAGTTGTTTCCAAAATAGGGTAAAATTGCAATGTTGTATTCATAATGTTTTTTTTTGTTGAAGACCTCCATACAGTGTTCTAAATGGCGGTCGAGGCGGCCGTCTAGGCGGCGCCTAGGCGGTAGGCGGTCCAATACCGCTCCGCCTATACATGAGGCGGTCAGATTATTTAATTATTTATTATTTTTAATTAATTAATTACTAATATGAATATATATATATCAATAAAAAAACTCTTTGAAATGACTCTTTACATTCCAATTCATTTATCTTCTTCTTTTTCATTTACATATTCTTCGATCATCTAATCATCTTTCTCTTCTTCAGCTCGTCTACATACTTATTTTTGTTAAATGTTACTATGTTAGAGAATATAAATTTGACTTTTTAGTAAAATGATAATTATAGAACATCTTTATTATATTTATATTCAACCGCCTAGGCACCGCTTAGGCACCGCCTAGGCACCCGAGGCAGTAGGCAGTCACTTACCGCTCCGCCACCGCCTACCGCCGTTTAGAACACTGCCTCCATACATATGGCCATGAGAAGTCATGCAAAAGTAAGAATTTCTAATTTATTTATGCAATATACTGTTTATATTTGGAAGGGTAAATTAATGTCGAAACAAAAAATTTCAAAATTTTAATGAAGGTTTTTGTTTGATATTTATTCTTATGTATATGTTCAATGCGAATATTGTTATTGCTAATAATGTTATTGTACCAAAACACTTATTAATAAATTGAACAATATCGTTCTTTGCAGTAAATTTTTGTTAATCTTTTATACTTAATATGAATTTCATATTAGATAAAGAAAGATCAATAAAAAGTACTAAACTAAATATTGCTCTAGTTATTAAAAATTGTCCTAGGTGCAAAACACTTTACAACAACAATAATATTCTTGTCAAAAACATACATATGAGGAAATATCAAACAAAACCTTCATTATAACTCACAAAATTTCATCTTCATATCAAATGACCAATTCAATAATATACAATTTATTGAAGACAAACAAGAACATTCTTACTTTTGCATGGCTTCAAATGGCAATATGATTGAAAGCTTTGAGCTAGAGAATCAATAATATGGATATAGCATTTAGGAAACAATATCAAAACATAGATCCTATAATTCAATAAAACCAAACAAAATAATAAAAAGAAGATTCAAGCAAATGCAAACATTACTCACCATCATAGCATGTTTAATTTCAATCATCGGTTCAATCGAAACTGAAGAGATGAGTTCAGAGGCTTAATTGCAGTTTCTTCACCCGAATTCAAATTTAGACCTGTTGATTGTTCTTTCATAAGATTTCATGGTGTTGATGACAAATACAAATAGTGAATAGTGAAAATGACGTATTGTAAAGAGAGATGTCAAACAATTATGGTAATGCTTTGATAGTGAGGATTGAACTACTTTGGTAAAAATATATATGCATAGGAAAAGCTCAATTGGTAATACTTTGTTACAAGAGCTTATATTTTCTACACTATTTGTAAATTGTATCACAAAGATTGTATTTATCTTCAATTTGGTAGATAAATTGATAAATCACTTTTACAACCACTACATACCGAGGTGCTAATTGTTACCTAGCTTTCCCCGAAAGACCCAATGGGTTCGATTTCAGATATTTGTGCCTGACTGAGTTTGAATTCAAATTGGAACGAAGAAACTGAATTGAACCATTGAACATAGCCAAACTTGTTTGGATTGTTGGTTTCTATCTGGTTTGTATTTTTTACTTTACTTTATTGAATGAAATGACTATGTTTTTATAATTTAAGAAATAGTTTTTTCCAAAATAGGGTTAAATGCAATGCTTTATTAATAATGTTTGTTTTGTTGAGGACCTTCATACATATGGCCATGAGAAGTCATGCAAAAGTAAGAATTTCTAATTTATTTATTCAATATACCGTTTATATTTGGAAGGGTAAATTGATGTCGAAACAAAAAAAATTACGGGTTTTAATGAAGGTTTTAATTTGATATGTATTGTATGTTTTCAATACAAATATTGTTACTCTTGAAAATATTATTGCATCAAAACACTTATTAAAAAATTGAACAATATCCTTTTTTTAGTTAATTTTTGTTGATCTTTTATACTTAATATGAATTTCATATTAAATATAGAAAGATCAATAAAAAATACTAAAATAAATATTGCTCAAGTTATTAAAAAATTGTGCAAAAATCTTTACAACAACAATAATATGATCTAGTCAAAAACATGCATGGGAGAAATAAACAAAAACCCATCATTATAACCCACAAATTTTCATTTTGATATCAAATTACATATTGAATTAATATAAAATTTGTTGAAGACAAATAAGAAAAAACTTACTTTTGCATGGCTTCAAATGGCAAAATGATTAAAGGCTCTGAGCAAGAGGAACAATAATATGGTTATGGCATTTAGAAAACAATATCAAAACCTAGATACTACAATTCAATAAAGCCACAAAAATAAATAAAAAGAAGATTCAAGCAAATGCAAAGGAGACTCACATCATAACATCGGTTAGATCGAATCCAAAGAGATGAGTTCAGAGGCATAATTTCATTTTCTTCATCCGAATTCAAATTTAGACCGTCGCATATATCTGAAATCAAACCTATTGGATGTTCTTCATGTCGTTGATGGCATTCAAAAACGAATAGTGAAAATGATGGATTGTGAAGAGAGTACTAAAAAGAGAAAAGCCAAAAGACCCTTGAGATTTCGTTCTCGAAAAGTAAGGAGTCTACAAGATACGAAGAAATATGATAAAATTATTTATATTAGATTTTAGATGTTTCATCCTAACCCAATTTATGTTTGTAAGGGTGTGTTTGTTTATATTGATATGGTTGTTTATGGATTAGACTAATTCCTTATCGATTATCAAATTGTCACAAGTGTAATTGACCAAAAACTTTCATTTCATATTTCTATAAGAAACTGCAAAAATAGTTTCAGGATATATTAGTATTTCAAGTTCAAGGATTCTATAAGAAATTTTATAACTTTTCTACATTCACACAAATTTACATACTTAACCTAGTTTCTCTGCAGAAAGCAAATAAAATTTGGAAATTAAAGCTAATAACTAAGTTTAGTCAATTAAGTTCCTAAACATGAAAGAAATCTGTAACTAAACAAAAATTCCTAAATTTAACATGTTGCAATTCACACTAATGGGAGACAAACTAGATGAAAACCCCATTAAATCATATCTAATATCAAATGACCATTCAAATAGCAACTAACAATTGATCAGATGACACATGAGTGAAATTCATCACAACAAACTTGATAAAAAGATGTAAGATATTTCAACATCATCAAGGGTATTTATTATTAATGCAGTACTACCAAGCTACGACATAGAAATGGAACAGAGAGTTGAAAGGACCTACCTGTGTTTGGCCTAGAGAGAGGGTTTGGTGATTTAGTCGGCTAGGGGAGACAGTGAGGATGACGGCTGCGATGAATAGTTGAATATTGAATTAGGTTAGATTTTGATTAAAATGTTTTAGTTTTTAATAATTTCATTAAAATTTTAAAAATGCATCTTAAATTTTGATAAAATTGATATTTAAATTAAAATTATAATTATAACATTTTTTATTAGATTAAATATATTATGGTAAAAGATAAAATAAAATAAATAAATTCTTTTTATATTTATATGGTAGTGAATTTATTACCTAAGGTATTGAATCAATTTGTTTTATTATATATATATATATATATATATATTCAAAAGATTCTTGAAGATATGTTTAGTTTAATATTCAAATATCTATTACACGTTACTTTTATATATAAAAAAAATTAATTATGAGTTTTTATTATCACAGCTAGCATGGATCCGTGCAAATGTACAGGTAACAGTATTGAACATATCTTGATGTTAGATCTTAAATCACCATCTTTGGACGAATCAGTATATTTTGAAATTGATATTTTCGATATTCAATCTTTTTAAAATATTTCAGTTTCACTAATTGTAGTTGATTTTCTAAATAATAAATATATTAGGATTAGATTGTAAGTTAAAGTAATTGAAATGAAAGATAAGTAGAGAGAAAATTATAATGAAATGGAGAAGGTAGAGAATACAATATGGTTTGATGAAACCAAGAGTCTCTTGAGAAAACCAAAAGTCTTTTTGAGAGAATGACATTATCCTTAAACAAGGCAAAATGATTTGAGTTAAGTAATTTGGTGATGATATTAACTAATTGATCATCAATAAAAATGTATTTGATGATGAGAGATTTTTAGGGAGACCATGTAATAATTTGGGTGTAATAATTTGGGACGAATGAAGGGCCCATGGTTGACATTGAATTTTCAATCGGTAATTATTCTCGACTTTAACCATCGGTAATGATTTTCTCGACTTACCATCGGTAATGATTTTCTCGACTTACCATCGGTAATGATTTTCTCGACTTTAACAGTCGGCATGACTTTAATAGTCGGTAAAAAGAACATTGAAGTTGGGATCAACTTTTATAGTTAAGACATATGTAGAAAATGTGAGATGACAAAATATGAAGTTTGATGGTGATGAAGATTAAGATGTTCAAAATGATGGAATTTAAAGAATGTGACGATGAACATGAAAATATTGAGAAAATGATGGGGGATGAGAGAAAATATAAGTGTAGAAATAATTGAGAGAGATTTTAAAATTTTAAAAATAAAGATGGTGTAACAAAATTAAGGATAACATGTGTGGTTGAGACATTTAGAGGAAGACATGTTGATGAGATGAGTTTGTAGAAAGACATCATCTCAAAAGTTAAAGACATAAATGAGAGAGCTTTTATAATTTTAAAGATAAAGTGGGTGTAACAAAATTTTTGGGAAAAACGACTTAGCGTCATTTCATTAAAAATTCCCAAAAACGGGAAAAAAAACCACGAGTTTAAGAGATCATTCTAGACAGGCCTAAAATGATTTTGAAGTCGTAACATTCTGAATAAAAGCTAAAAACGTAAATGAATTATCTGTTTACAATGCTTTCAATTCTAGTGAGTTTAAAAAACGGTAAATTCCAGTTCTTGCAGATATTCCAGTTCTACTCCGTGCTTGGAATCCTCTCCACGTTCCCGCGAGGGCGCTGCAATCCGATACAATATCTTTCCATAACTCGTCAATGCTCTTGCGGGTTCTGTTATATACCTTTGCATTCCGTTCTTGCCAAATGTTATACACCACTGCTCCAAAGCCGCACTTGAACACGCTTGTTGCAAATCTATTTCCCTTGGCTTTGAGTAGTGCCGCTTCTTTGATTTCATTCCATTCGCTCGGGAAACTGATCAGCTCTAGGCTTTTATAGAATCTGTCCCAAAGCTCCGAAGCAATACAGCAGCTCCCGAATAAGTGATCTATGGTTTCTTTATTTCCTATGCATAGAAGACAACTCGCGTCCGGGATGCTCATATACTTACTAATACAATCACGTGTGCTGAGTCTTTCCCAGAAGGCGAGCCATAGGATGAACTGGTGTCGAGGGATAATCTTCGTTGACCATACAAGAGGAGCCCATTCTACTTTCTGCGCTTTTTCCCGGTTACCTCCCATATTTTCTTCAATACCAGCTTCCCATTGTCCTCAGCTTTCCATTCATGAATATCTGGTCTGTCGTGTAGTTGTATGTTACTTATATGATCAAGTATCCTCTTTCCTTCTGGAATTCTTTTCAAGAGAAAGTTCCAATTCCCGTCTTTGATGTCTCTGATTTTCGCTTTTGCGCAGTCCCTTCTGATACGAGTATTTTGAAACTCCTCCTTGTCGATGATAGGACGGTTTTCAAACCAAGAGTCGTGCCAGAATAGAGTGTCTTTCCCGTCCCCTAGTCGGATGTCATAAAGATCTGCAATATCGCTTCTTAGTTTAAGAATCTTTTTTAGAGACCAGCTCATACCTTCGTGAATTTTGTAGGTCCAGATGCTGGTTTCGTGTTTCATAAACCTCGTATGAGGTGTAACAAAATTAAGATTAACATCTGTGTGATTGAGACATTTAGAGAAAAGACATGTATATGAGATGAGTTTGTTGAAAGATATCATCTCAAAAGAGAAAGACATAAATGAGAGAGAGATAGAAAGACATCATCTCAAAAGATGAATGACATAAATTGTAACGAAGTCACAACCAGGACCTCGATGATCGAACAGTGAAGAATTATATTGGAAAGTGAATAAAAACTCTAGATAATGAAACAAACTGAAATGAGATTTTGTCTATTGAACTTAATTGAAATAAGAACACGATTACAATCCTTAAATAAAGTAAAGCAACTAAGACATTAAACTAAAGACATGAAGAGTCTCATTACTAGATAAGATCAAGAGTCTTGGACAATCCAAGAGGCTCTTTAACAACCAAAGACTCCTTAATTATTATTATTATTACTTTAATTTATAACACTCCCCCTTAAAGTGATGCCCGATGAACTAGTCCCAACTTAGATCGTAGATTTTCGAAAGGACCTTTAGGAAGTACTTTTGTGAAGATATCAACAACATTGTCTTCACTCCTTACTGCAACCATCTCAATGATTCCCTCTAGTACTTTTTCACGAATAAAGTGATGCTCCAACTCAATGTGTTTTGTCCTCGCATGAAACACAGGATTTGAAGTCAATTTAATAACACTCAAATTATCTCCATGTATAGGAACTGGATGATCAAACTTGACATGAAAATCCTCCCAGAGTCTACGAAGCCATATGCACTCCTGTGCTGCGTGAGTTGATGCTTTGTATTCCGCTTCTGTTGTAGACAAGGATACCGATCCTTGTTTCCTACTACTCCAAGATATGTTAGTGTTTCCACAAAGAAAAACAAACCCAGATGTGGACCTTCGATCGTCTCGATCTCCAGCAAAGTCAGCATCTGTATATCCTTGCAAAACAAATTTCGCATCTTTCTCATATAGTAGACCAATATCTAGCGAGGTATTAATATACTTCAAAATTTTCTTCGCTTCTTCGAGGTGTGGTTTCATTGGCTCCTACATGTATCGACTCACCACTCCAACTACATAAGCAATGTCAGGCCTTGTTATAGTCAGATAAATCAAACTTCCCACAAGAGAACGATAAGGACGAGGATCTGGTAGACATGTTCCTTCATCTCGACTAAGTCTGGGATTTACGTCGAGAGGAGTATAGCTCTTTTTTCCATCAGTCATACCAAATTTTTCTACCAACTTCTTTGCATAGTTGATCTGCGATACAAACAACCCTTTATCGAAATTTTCGATTTGTAGACCAAGGAAAGTTCCAAGTTCACCAAGCTTCTTCATCTCAAAACGAAGCGAGAGCTCATCTTGTAGACGAGCAACCTCATCATAGTTACTGCCCGTCAAGATTATGTCATCCACATAAAGAAGCACCACCACCATCTGTCCATGATTCTTCTTTATAAATAGACTTGAGTCAGATTTTGAAGCCTTATACCCACAAAATTGAAGATATTCTGCAATCTTTCCATACCAAGTACGCGGGGCTTGCTTTAATCCATATAGTGCCTTCTTAAGTCTACAGACCAATTGGGAACCATCAGTCTTCTCGAATCCAGGTGGTTGTTCCATATATATTGGACGATCAAGTTCTCGGTAGAGAAATGCATTCTTGACATCCAATTGTCACAGCTTCCATCGAGAACTTGCTGCTAAGGACAACACAGTGCGAATTGACGTCATCTTCGCAACTGGGCTGAATTTCTCCTCGTAATCTTCTCCATACTTCTGTGAGAATCCTCGAGCGACCAATCTAGATTTGTATCGATCTATGCTTCCATCAGCCTTTCGCTTGATTCGATACACCCACTTACATGTGACTGCTTGAGTATCAGGAGGCTTCGGAACAACGTCCCATGTCTCATTTTTCTTGAGAGCATGCATTTCCTACTCCATTGCTGTCACCCATTCCTTGACATTTTTTGCTTCATTATAAGAAGTGGGTTCCTCGTCGTCTATTGCGTTTGCCAAGAAACAAGAAAATGTTGTTACAAAATTATCATCCCTGAATCGACAGGGCCTTACAATGTTCCTTTTTGGTCGAAATTCCCCATTATGTTGTTGACTTGATTCTTCCTGATGTAGACTTCCTGGTAACCTTTCACATTTGGCTCCTTCATCGACTGAAGTATCTTGAGCTAAGTTAGGGCTCCCCTGTCACTATTATTACTACTACAAGAGCTTTCCGTAGACGTGGGAATGGGAAGATCTGTCTGAACAATTTCTTCAACATCCTTCATATAGTGCGAAGAAATTTCGTCGAAAACAACATCTCTCGACACAGTGCATTTGTGGGTTGATGGATCCATACACCGCCACCCTTTCCTTCTCTGGTCATAGCCGACAAACACACATTTGACTGTCTTCGCATCCAATTTGCTCCTTCTCGAGTCTAGAATATGGACATAACAAGTAGATCCAAAAACTCGAAAATGTTTAACATTTGGCTTAAAACCAAAAAGCATCTCGAATGGAGATTTGAACTCATTCGGGCTAAGCGAAACTCGATTGATGACATGAGCAGCACAACTCATGCCTTCTACCCATAACTGCCTTGGTATATTCTTCATATGCAACCAAGACATACAAGTCTTTGTAAGGTGTCGAATCTTCCTTTCGGCTATCCCATTCTGTTGCGGGGTCTCAGGGCAGGAGAGTTCTCTTTTTATGCCATTTTGCCTACAAAAATTTTCAAACTCTTTTGAGAAAAATTCCCCACAATTGTCTGTCCGCAATACTCGAATTTTTCTTTCTTGTTCTCTTCTACCGTCTCCTTGAACTCGAGAAATTTAGAGAACTCTTCAGACTTCTCTTTCACAAAGTACATCCAAGTGAACCTAGAGAAATCATCCACAAACAAAAGCATATATTTACTTCCCGAGTATGAGGCAGTTCGAGTTGGTTCCATCAAGTCAATATGGACTCGATCCAAAGGACCCTTACTTCTCGATACAGAGTTGTCGAAAGGAAGTCGATGAGCCTTCCCATATTGACATCCTTCACACACACTGCCCTCCTCAATTCTCAGATCTTCAGGTAGAACTTCGACAAGTTTCTTTCGAGATATAACACTGAGCTTAGTCATATTGACATGCCCAAGTCTTGCATGCCATAGAAAAGAGGTGCTTTTGTCGTTCACCTTTTCTATGTACGAATTTGAAGCTGAAAGGACAAAAAGATTGTTTACTCGAGTTCCAGTATGAACCACATCCGCCTTGATTTCTTTCACGTTCCTTAGGAACTTCACATCATGTGGACCAAACAATACCAAATTTCCAGCATCTACAATATTTGCAACCGAGAAGAGATTCTTCTGAATTCCTTGGACGTGGTACACATTCTTCAGAGTAATAGATTCTCCTTTGTCACTTTCAATGACAACCGATCCTTCCTTTTTAACTTCGTGAACCGAGTTATCTGCCGTGACAATGTCACCGCCCCCATTATGAACTCGACTCGACGAGAACACAGAATCATCTTCAGTAACATGATGTCTGCACCCTGAATCGACGATCCACCTTTGATCGATCTCCTGTTTACCATGAGAAGCCTCTGTTTTCTTTTCCTTTGAAGTCGTCACATCGACATGAAAAGCCTTGTCCCAGTCCTCCTCAACACGCTGGTTAGACTTTTCTCTGAGATTTGAACCAGCGAAATTTCCATTCAAATTTACTCGACAATCTCTCTTAAAGTGTCCAGTCTTTCCGCACCTGAAACACTTAAGGGGTTTTTTAGGGATATTTGAAGAATCCTGACATGTTTCCTCCTTCTTCGACTTTCCCTTTTTCCAACTCGATTTCTTCACGAACAACGCATTGTTCGACTCCTCCTTTATACTCATTCCAGTCATTTGTGCAGCCAACGACTCTTGAGATGACAAGAGATTTTCAAACTCCTCGAGTGAAGGTTGTTGAGCCCAACCTTGAATTGAGGTGATGAATGGTGTATATTCAGGTCGAAGTCCTCGAACAATATGTCTCTTTGTTCGAGCCTCTGAGATTTTCTCCTCTGGGTTCAATAAAGAAATTTCTGAGCATATGTTCTTTACCTTAAGAAAGAACTCCGAGACAGATCCGATTTGCTTTGCGGCTGCCAACTCTTTTTCAAGCATCTGGAGACGAGCCTCGTTCTTCTTATTGAAAAGACGATCAAGCGTTTCCCAGATCTCACGAGCAGATCCACAACCGATGATGTGTTCGAACAGATTGTGGGAGATTGACCTCTTCAACACAAATTCTGCCTTTGCGTTGAGTCTCTTCCGCTTCTTCGATGCTTCCGCATTTTTAGCAACATCCTCAGGAGCTACATCATCATCGTCTACGACGATGTCCCACAAATCTTTCCCAACCATGTATGATTCCATACAAGTTTTCCATATCCGGTAGTTTGACTGGTTTAACAACTCCAAACCGAGTCCAGCTACACGACCACCACTTTCCATATCGAATAACAACGATATCTTCTTCAACAATATTACCAAAGCTCTGATACCTTGTAACGAAGTCACAACCAGGACCTCGATGATCGAACAATGAAGAATTATATTGGAAAGTGAATAGAAACTCTAGATAATGAAACAAACTGAAATGAGATTCTGTCTATTGAACTTAATTGAAATAAGAACACGATTAAAATCCTTAAATAAAGTAAAGCAACTAAGACATTAAACTAAAGACATGAAAAGTCTCATTACTAGATAAGATCAAGAGTCTTGGACAATCCAAGAGGCTCTTTAACAACCAAAGACTCCTTAATTATTATTATTATTATTACTTTAATTTATAACATAAATGAGAGAGATTTTATAATTTTAAAGATAAAGAGGGTGTAACAAAAGTAACAATAACCCGTGTGGTTGAGTCATTTAGAGAAAGACATATTGATAAAATGAGTTTGTAGAAAGACATCATCTCAAAAGAGTAACAAAGTAAGGATAATCTGTGTGGTTGAGACATTTAGAGGAAGACATGTTGATGAGATGAGTTTGTAGAAAGAAATCTCAAAAGATAAAGACATAAATAAGAGATATTTTATAATTTTAAAGATAAAGAGAGTTTAACAAAATTAAGGATAGCCTGTGTGGTTAAGACATTTAGAGGAAAACAATGTTGATGAGATGAGTTTATAGAAAGACATCATCTCAAAAGTTAAAGACATAAATGAGAGAGATTTTATAATTTTAAAGATAAAGTGGGTGTAACAAAAATAAGAATAACATCTGTGTGATTGAGACATTTAAAGAAAAGACATGTATATGAGATGAGTTTGTAGAAAGATATCATCTCTGTGTGGTTGAGTCATTTAGAGAAGGATATTGATGAAATGAGTTTGTAGAAAGACATCATCTCAAAAGAGTAACAAAGTAAGGATAATCTGTGTGGTTGAGACATTTAGAGGAAGACATGTTGATGAGATGAGTTTGTAGAAAGAAATCTCAAAAGATAAAGACATAAATATGAGATATTTTATAATTTTAAAAATAAAGAGAGTGTAACAAAATTAAGGATAGTCTGTGTGGTTGAGACATTTAGAGGAAGACAATGTTGATGAGATGAGTTTGTAGAAAGACATCATCTCAAAAGTTAAAAGACATAAAGGAGAGAGATTTTATATTTTTAAAGATAAAGTGGGTGTAACAAAAATAAGAATAACATCTGTGTGATTGAGACATTTAAAGAAAAGACATGTATATGAGATGAGTTTGTAGAAAGATATCATCTCAAAAGAGAAAGACATAAATGAGAGAGAGATATAAAGACATCATCTCAAAAGATGAATGACATAAATGAGAGAGATTTTATAATTTTAAAGATAAAGAGGGTGTAACAAAAGTAAGGATAACCTGTGTGGTTGAGTCATTTAGAGAAAGACATATTGATGAAATGAGTTTGTAGAAAGACATCATCTCAAAAGAGTAACAAAGTAAGGATAATCTGTGTGGTTGAGACATTTAGAGGAAGACATGTTGATGAGATGAGTTTGTAGAAAGAAATCTCAAAAGATAAAGACATAAATATGAGATATTTTATAATTTTAAAAATAAAGAGAGTGTAACAAAATTAAGGATAGTCTGTGTGGTTGAGACATTTAGAGGAAGACAATATTGATGAGATGAGTTTGTAGAAAGACATCATCTCAAAAGTTAAAAGACATAAAGGAGAGAGATTTTATAATTTTAAAGATAAAGTGGGTGTAACAAAAATAAGAATAACATCTGTGTGATTGAGACATTTAAAGAAAAGACATGTATATGAGATGAGTTTGTAGAAAGATATCATCTCAAAAGAGAAAGACATAAATGAGAGAGAGATATAAAGACATCATCTCAAAAGATGAATGACATAAATGAGAGAGATTTTATAATTTTAAAGATAAAGAGGGTGTAACAAAAGTAAGGATAACCTGTGTGGTTGAGTCATTTAGAGAAAGACATATTGATGAAATGAGTTTGTAGAAAGACATCATCTCAAAAGAGTAACAAAGTAAGGATAATCTGTGTGGTTGAGACATTTAGAGGAAGACATGTTGATGAGATGAGTTTGTAGAAAGAAATCTCAAAAGATAAAGACGTAAATAAGAGAGATATTTTATAATTTTAAAGATAAGGAGAGTGTAACAAAAGTAAGAATAACATTCGTGGTTAAGACATTTAGAGAAATACATGTTAATGAGATGAGTTTGTAGAAAGACATCATCTTAATAGAAAAAAACATAAATGAGTGAGAGATTTTATAATTTTAAAGATAAAGAGGGTGTAACAAAAGTAAGGATATCCTTTGTGGTTGAGACATTTAGAGGAAAACATGTTGATGAGATGAGTTTTTAAAAAGACATCATCTCAAAAGATAAAGACATAAATGAGAGAGGGATTTTATCATTTTAAAGATAAAGAGGGGTAACAAAAGTAAGGATAACATGTGTGATTGAGACATTTAGAGGAACACATGCTAATGATATGAGTTTGTAGAAACATTATCTCAAAAGATAAAGAAATAAATGAGAGAGAGATTTTATAGTTTCAAAAATAAAGAAGGTGTAACAAAAGTAAGAATAACTTGTGTGGTTTAGACATTTAGAGGAAAACATGTTGATGAGATGAGTTTGTAGAAAATATCATCTCAAAAGATAAAGACATCAGCAAAATGAGTGAGACACGTTTCTTTTAGGTGGTGTATCTTACATTCGACGACACCATTTTGTTCATTTATACGTGAACACGATTCAATATAGAATTCAAAACTCATATAAGTTTCTCCTCAATCAAATTGAAAGAGTTTGATAGGATCGTGGGTGTTAACCCTTATGAATGCTCCAATACGAAGTTAAAGTAATTGAAATGAAAAGATAAGTAGAGAGAAAATTATAATGAAATGGAGAATTTAGAGAATACAATAAAATAGATGATAAACTCTAAGGAGTTAGATTGTTATTGAATTAGTATACTAATATCTATAGTAAAGAAGATAATAAATGAAAAGTTGCAAGTAACATTTAATGATAAGTCTTCGGTTTGATGAAACCAAGAATCTTTTGAGAAAACCAAAAGTGTTTTGAGAGAGTGATGGTCTTAACTCCATTAAATTGAATAAATGTGTTTGCGAACTTAACATCGAAAATTAGTCACACTTCGAAGGGAAAATAATAAAAACTTAGCATTATAAACAAAAATTAAATAAATAAATATCAATAAAAATTAAATATTGTTTATTCTGATTTCTTACCTTTTTACTATAGTTTAGACTCCGCCGATTCTCCAGAGTTACGTTCTCTAGAGATTTACGTCTTTCTTATCTCTATTCAATCTTTAGCTCTCTTTGATTGCCTCCATAATCTTCGAATATTTCATTTTCCTACATATTTCTATGGCGATGTTTAATCATCTTTCTCATTTCATTCATCGATGTTCCCTCAAGCGATTTGATATTTGAGTCGCAACTCTATGTGAACAAATATAGTTTCTCAACTACAGAATACTAATGACTTCTTAGAAATTTCGATGTAAGCGTTTCTTGTTAATCGAAACAAATTATCGTGTGTATGTATTGATTTATAAACTTTACTGTTGATTCTCATTCATCTTCAATTCGATGTCTCAAATTGTAATCAAAAAATTATTTTATTTGTATGCTATTTAATTTTTGTGTCATCTCCATTATCTAGAAGATAAATTTTCAAACATTGACAAAAATAATATTTGTAAATGAACACCTAACCAAACTAATCCAAACAACAAAGATTGACCTAATTAGTATAAATACCATCATCATTCGAGCAGATCTCTCATTTTCTGCGCTCTATCCCTCTCGCTCTCGCGCTCTCTCTCTCTCTCTCCTACCACCTGTTCTTTCTCTCACTCCCTTCTCGAAGATGGGGTTTCTTAGCTGAAATCCGGGAATCTGAAACACCCGAAATTTTAGAGTCTGGAGAAACCCTAAATTTTTCTCCTATTAATACTCTTGTTTTTAGTTTCCCCAACGATCAGTCCGATTCATTGAAATTTCTGGATTCTGAATCTAAAGATATATCTGCATATCTGAATTCAACTGAAACTAAGACTCTAACACTAATCTCTCCCGATCACATCGATCCTATCGAGCCGTTGAATGCAATAGAATCTGTAATGGTGGTGAGTTTCAATTGAAAACTCATGAGTTTACATTTGCTTGAATTTGTTTCCTGATTTTTTTTGTATTGCAGGGTCCGGGTTTTGATAATTTAAGAAATAGTTGTTTCATAAACGCGATTTTGCAATGTTGTATCCATATTGTCCCTTTTGCTGAGGGGCTTCAATCATCTGGTCATAAGAAGTCATGCAAAAGTAAGAAATTTAATTTATTTCTTTGATAAATATTTTATGTTTTGATTGATAATTTGAGATCAATGAAAATCTGTAGGTTTTATTGAAGGGTTTTGTTTAATATGTACTATTATGCATCTTTTTGATGAAGCTATTATTGTTTATGATGGAAATAGTATTGCAATAATTGTTCACAACATAGACAGTATCCTTATTTAATTTTTATTGATTTTTTTCAATATTTTATTTGAATTTGTGACTCTTAACTTTCTAATTCTAGAGATTTCATCTTGTTTAATGAAAGATCAACAGGAAGATGCTCATGAGTTTCTTCAGTGTTTGTTGGATAAACTTGAACATGCCCCTCTATATGGATCGGATTTTGTCAAACAGATTTTTGAGGGTTGTCTTGTTAGTAGAGTAAGTAACAGTTATTATTTTTGTTTTTGATTCAATTTGGTTTAATAAAATATTTGTTACAATTGGTTTTAGATTGAAGGTTGCAATTGTGGTCATTATTCTGACACTTATGAACCGGTGATTGACCTTAGTTTAGAGATTCAAAATGCTTTTTCTCTAGAAAATGCTTTGAAGTCTTTTACGGATGTTGAAAGAATCGGAGATGGTGAAGCAATCTTTACGTGTGTAAGTTGCAATGATAGTGTTGTTATAGAGAAACAACTTGAGTTGGACACAGTTCCTTCTATTGCTTCTTTTCATTTGAAAAGGTTCAATTACAACGGTGTCATTCTCGACAAGATTGATAAGCACATCGAATTTCCATTGGAGCTCGATCTTCGCCCTTACACTAGGCAATGTTGGAATTCTGATGTGAGTTTTATTTTGCTTCAAATTTCTGGTTTTTGAATAAAATTTTGATTCAGTGTTTGTTTTTTTTATTGAAAATGTAGATTCCATTGATGTATGATTTGTATGGAATTGTGGTCCATGTTGGATCCTCTCCGATCTTTGGGCATTATTATTCGTTTGTTCGTTCTTCACCAGATGCAGGGTACAAAATGGATGATCATAATGTAAGACTTCTTTTATTATCAAAAATTTGTTGGTTATTCTCACTTCACCTCAAAATGTCTTTCTTTTACTATTTATAGGTTACTAGGGTTAATGAGAATATTGTGTTAGCTGAGGCAGCTTACATTCCTTTCTATGCTAAGAAAGGAACACAAATGTCTTCAACTTACAAGACTGCTAGTAAGCAATATTTATCCATGGTTCTTTCAAACGGGTTGCCCACATTTATTCTTGAAAATGATGATCAATCTTCTTTAATCGTGGCGATCAATAATGGGGATTTTAGTGATTATGTCACTCCTATGACTCCACCTAGATCTCGTAACGAGGGAGAGAATTCGAGTGAGTTTTTATTTTTTTTGAAATTTTGGGATTTTCTTAAAAAATATGGACTAATTTACTAATGAATGTAATGCTATCTCAGTAATGAAGTATCTAATGAATGGTTCTCTAACGACTGAAGTGAAAATGAAAGTAAATTCGTCAAAGAGACAACTATAAAGGAGAATGTTGAAGAAGAATCAGATGAGAGGAAGAATTCTCTAAACGGAGGTAGTTCATGCTTCGGGTTCCTATAGAATATATATTGATTGTGTTAGAGTATAATATAATATATTTGTAAGATATTATCATAATATTGTAAATTATGATAATATCAATATTATATTATTCAGTTTCCTTATATGTCAATTATAATGTCTATATAATAGACATAATCTATGTAACCATAAATAACAATTCAATACAATATTTATTTTTTTATTCTAACATGGTATCGAGTCTTGTTATCGTTTTTGAGTCAATCAAGTGATAGTCTTCCGCTGCCTCCATCAATGGTTACCTTAGCTATAGATGGAGGGCTCTAATAATTTATTATTAATATTAGTTTTTGTTGGTGGTATTAAACAACTTATTTGGGGTTTTGGATTTCATTTGAGTGGATTTGTTTTCGTCTAGTTGAATTGGGGATTTATGTAACTTGGTGGAAATGAGTTTAGTTGTTTTGTTCTTAAGTGAGGAGGGTAACTTGGACGGATCGAATGTTTATTTGGTTGAATTAGCTGTTTAGAAGAATGTTGGTTTTATTATTAGTCTTGGAGGAGAGAAAATCAGAAATGAGTTTTAGAAGCTTGATTTGATTGGTCTTTGTTTGATTGGTTTTGGTTTGGGTTGTTTTGTTGAGTATATGGAGTTGAATTTGGTTTGGTGTTTCCCTATGTTTGTGAAACTTGGTTTGATTGGTTTTGGTTATTGTTGAGAATAAGGAGTTGAATTTAGTTGGGTTTTCCCTAAGTTTGTAAATTTTTTGGTTTGATTGACATTGTTTTGGTTTGGTTTGGTTTTTTGTGTTGTTGATTTCAGTTTGGTTTTTCAAGGAGTTTATGAAACTTGTTTTGATTGATTTTGGATTGGTTGTTAATTTTGGTTGGTCTGAATCGAAGAAGAGTTATTTTTTTAGTGGATGGTCAATGTATTGGACAGAAGAGAAAAAGAAGGAAGAGAAGAAGATTAAGAATAATGTGTAACTTATTATTGTTCGCGTTTTTGTTTTCTGACTTTCAAACTCTCAATGTTTATTTTTGTTGCATCGTGAGTTTGAGTGAGATTTTAGAGTAATATATAATCATAATGACAATATCATAATATTAGAGTGATAATATTAGAGTGAGATTTTAGAGTAATGTTTATTTGTAAGATATTATCATAATATTATAAATTGTGATAATATCAATCTTATATTATTTAGTTTCTTTATATGTCTATATAATAGACATAATCTATGTAAACATAAATAACAATTCAATACAATATTTCTCTCTTTAGTTTAATAGATTGTTACAAGAGAGATTGTAATATGTGGGAATGAACCACAATGACAAGTTATGGTACAACCAACCCCTAGAGTTGTAAGTAATATATGGATAGAAAATAAACAATTAAAAATTAATAATACATATTTTACTCATTTTTCAAATCATTAGGTAGTTTTACAAATGAATTTATTAATGAACAATTGTTTTTTTTAATTCTTAAAAGTTTATTTTTTTTGTGATTTTGATTATTTTGTTGAACTTGTGACAATTCATATCATAATTTTTTTTTATCGAAGATTTTTCATCTATTCTTACTATCTTCACGAGACTAGGATTAATGAAAAATTGTCTTACTTTAAAAAATAAAATAAAAAATTTTAAATACAAAGAATGTAATATTACAAATTGAATTTAAAAATAAGAAATTAAAGTTAAAACTTTGATTAAGTATTTAATGTTGGTCTAACTAATCAACAAGTAACCCGCGACGAGAGCCAAAACAATGACGGTGGGATCCTTCTTTCATCGGAGTTCTAAGGTTTTTTAATATCTAAATTTATATTTGGAAAATAAAAAATAGTCTTTGTAAAATAGAGATAACATTAAATATTAAATCCCCTCTTCTATCTTAACGGCAAAAAGAGGTGAATATTCTTAGACTTTCTGAGATACTGGGTTCGATCCGTCAAACGGTAAGTTCTGCGTCTGGTAAAATGGTTAAGTGTATTTGCGGGCTATATGTTTAATCCGTGGGGAACTCATTGTTCTAAAAATAAAAAATAAAAAATTAATTAGACTTACTTTATTAAAATTAAAAAAAGTATACGTATATAAACGTATTTTTAATTAGAGTTTTGTTTTGGTTCATAGTTTGTGATATTCGGAAAAACATTTTGCTCTACATCCCCGTACCTGCTTAGAAAACGGTCTATACTTTATCGTTTACAAAAAATTAATCTATGGTCTGAAACAAGCCCCACATACCTGACACTCCACATTGTGCATTGCCTTGTTATCACTTGGCTTTGTTGAGTCTAAGTCTGATACATCTCTTTTTCTTTATCACTTGTCGTGCTTATTAGTTAATGGCTAGGGGACAATATCATCTATACAGATAGCTCCTCGACTCATATTAACTCCATTATTTATAAATTACGTGACATGTTTCTTCTTAATGACATGAGAGATATTCACTACTGTCTCGAGGAGAAATTACTCGGACAACTACAAGGCTATTTCTTAGTCAGGCTAACTATATTTTCGCCTTTTTAAATTTTGGAGAGGGATAACGTGCTTGATGTCAAACCTCTTCAAATCCAATGCCTCTAGTTCTTCTCTTTCTAAAACAGGATGGTGAACCTCTTATTGATCCATTTTTAAATTTGTATAAAGTTTAAAATGAAGTTCAAATCTGTCTGTTCAAATAGAAAAAAACATAAAAGAATGATTATAGGTAAACGTTTAGACTAGTGGTCAAACTAACTATTTATAAATACATAAAATTAGGGATGACAATATCCCCGAGAGTGGCTTTCAAAATAGATATCAAGAAAGTTTTCGACTCTATTAGATGGAAAGTCATTCGAGACTTTCTAGTTGTATCTGCTTTTCCTATGAATTTTATTGATTGGATTACGCAGTGCGCCTCCTTTGTTGTTATCAATGGAGTCCACGGAGGCTATTTCAAGGGTGAAAACGGGGTAAGGCAAGGGGATCCCCTCTCTGAGAGCATCTTCGCGATGTTCATTCTAGCGCACGCATGAATCGCGATCTTTGAGAGCATCTTCGCGATGTTCTGAAAGAATCGTCCATACATCTTTTACTCATTTTGTGAGGTAGAGGAGGTAACCCATTTATGTTTTGCTGACGATTTGTTCATTCTAGCGCACGCAGACATTGATTACATTAAAACTATTAGGGCTGCACTAACGTTCTTTTCTGAGGTTACAGGTTTAACTATTAATGAAAGCAAAAATGTGACATATTATGGAGGCGTAAATGACGAAACGAAACAGGACATCTTCAATATCATGGGCATCAAGGAAGGAAGTTTTCCTGTAAGGTACTTAGGAATTCCGTTAACCGCGAAGCAGATCGAGATCTCACACTGCAAGCCGCTGATTGAAAAGGTAAAAAACACGATATCTAGCTAGGCAGCGAAAAAACTTTCTTATGTAGGGACGATCGAACTTATCAAAACAGTGGTCATGGGCATAGTTGGCTACTGGGCGCAGCAAATTGTCATTCCGAAAAAGGTAATGAAGGAGCTCGATACACTGATGAGGAACTTTATCTGGGGCAGTAGCGGAAGAGAAGGAAAAAAAGTCAAATGGACCGCTCTCTGCAAACCGAAAGACGAGGGAGGCATCGGCTTGAAGAACTGTATCGAGTGGAACAAGGCTCTCACCTTCAAGCATCTGTGGGCTTTAGAGCGCAATTAGGAGTCACTATGGATCAAATGAGTGCATACGAGGTTTATGAAATACGAAACCAGCATCTGGACCTGCAAAATTAATGAAGGTATGAGCTGGTCTCTAAAAAAGATTTTTAAACTAAGAAGCGATATTGCAGATCTTTATGACATCCGGCTAGGGGACGGGAAATGCACTCTATTCTGGCACAACCCGTGATTCGAAAACCAGTCTATCATCCACAAGGAGGAGTTTCAAAATACCCGCATCAGAAGGGACTGCACAGAAGCGAAAATCAAAGACATTAAAGACGAAAATTGGGACTCACTCCTGAGAAGAAATCCAGAAGGACAAAAGATATTTGATCATATAAGATAATACAACTACACGACAGACCGGATATTCATGAATAGAAAGATGAAGACAATGGGAAGCTAGTATCGAAGAAAATATGTGAGGTAACACGGGAAAAAGCACAGAAAGTAGAATGGACTCCTCTTGTATGGTCAACGAAGATTATCTCTAGACACCAGTTCATCCTATGTCTCGCCTTCTGGAAAGACTTAACACTCGTGATCGTATCAGCAAGTATATGAGCATCCCGGACACGAACGGTCTTCTATGTAGAGGAAATGAAGAAACATAGATCACCAATTCGGGAGATGTTGTATTGCTTCAAAGCTTTGGGACAGATTCTATAAAAACCTGGAGCTGATCAGTTTCCCGAGCGAATGGAATGAAATCAAAGATGCAGCACTACTCAAAGTCAAGGGAAATAGATTTGCAACAAGCGTGTTCAAGTGCGGCTTTGGAGCAGTGGTGTATAACATTTGGCAAGAAAAGAATGCAAGGGTATATGACAGAACCCGCAGGAGCATTGAAGAGTTATGGAAAGATATTGTATCGGATTGCAGCGCTCTCACGGGAACGTGGACAAGAATCCAAACACGGAGCAAAATTGGAATATCTGTAGGAACTGGATTTACCGTTTTTTAAACTCACTAGAATTGAAAGCATTGTAATCAGATAATTCATTTACATTTTTAGTTTTTTAGCTTTTATTCAGAATGTTACGACTTCAAAATCATTCTAGGTCTGTCTAGATTGATCTCTTAAACTCGTGGTTTTTTTCCCATTTTTTTGAATTTTTAATGAAATGACGCTAAGTCATTTTTCCCAAAAAAAAATAATTAGGGATGAAAATGGGGCGGTTCAGTTCGGTGAATGACAATACCATCCCCACCCCGACCCGATCGGGGACATGGTTTCCCCGCGGTGCACCGGAACCGAATTACAATTTAAATTTAAAATATAAATAATAAAATAAAACAATTCATATATTTAGAGTTATAAATTATCAAAATATTAAATACCAAACAAAAACAACATTCAATAATAATAATTTTAAAGTATTAAATACCAAAACAAATAAACTTCCAATAATAATAATGTTTCAAAATATAACATAAACTCTAATGGACTAAATCTCTATTCTTCATTTTTAATGATTAGGATCACATTCTGTATTAATAAATAAAATGAAGTATTATTATATATTTAATTATACATATTTGATAAAGAAATCTAACCTTCTTCTTCTTCTCAATTTCATCATCTCTTGTTACTTTCAAAAACGATATAGTAGGCTAGTACAATGTTCATTTGGCACTAATAACATTAGATTCTACATTCATAAAAAAATATTAATAAATAACAAGACAAAATAATTTTCTTGATTAATAACATCATAAAAATTCATAACCTCTTTCTTCATCCTCCACTTTAACATCTTCATCATCAACATCTAATAAAAATAAAGAATAATATATTAAATTTATTAATAGGATAAAGAGTTTAAAAACAAATCAATAAAATATTCAAATTACCTATATTTTCAAACTCGCATAACTAATTGCGAGTACACATTAGAGCTTCAAGTATATTTTGAGTTAATCTACTCCTATGAGAACTTAACACCCTTCTAGAAGTACTAAAAACAGATTCAGACGCTACAGTGAATACTAGAATTGCTAAAATATCTTAAGCAATAATTTGAAGAAGTGGATACTTACAAGCATTCATCTTCCAACATATTAATATATAAAAATCTTCAACACGGTCTATAGTATCTTCTTCCAAATAAACATCCAATTCACTCTTCACGTGTACAATCTTTGATCTCTTCCTTTTCATAAACTTTTGGAGATCATTTTTCGCAAACTATACTAAATAAAATCATTTCACATTCTCTTAAAAATATTCGATTACTAACATACTCTTTTATTTTATTTGAAAAATAATTTGTAACACAGTTTTTTATTTGAGGAACAATAAAATACTATACATGAATATAATAGCAAAAGAAAATTATAGGACACAAATATTATACAAATTAAATAATAGCGATCTAAACTAATTATTTATAATGGAAATAAAATAACTAAACTGACCTGAAATCGAAAATATCGTCGTCTCTCGAAGATGTAACAAAGATTATGAAAGAAAAAGATGAAGATAGAAAAAACCCTACAGAAAAGATGCGATGCCGTATTATTTATATTAATTAGTAAGAAAACAGGAAAATAATATACAAAATAATATTAACAAATAATTCAACTAACCTTCAACCTGAAAATATTCTAAAGATTCAAGATAGAATCATGGTAAAAGCAGTTTCCCGAACAAAGTTAACAAAAAATCCGTATGCTAAATCTCAACCTTGACAATCATGGTAATACTTTGATGATGAAGGTTGTACTCATGACAATCGATAATTGAAAGTAAATACTCATGATGACAATTATTATTAGTAAATTGTTTAAGCATGAATATGAGCAATATAAGTGAGTATAATACCTTCACAATACCATGTTCATGTCAAAGTTAGGTAATAATATATATGCATAAGGATATATATATACATGAGAAATCCTTTTTACAAGAGCTTATATTAATTTTCTATACTAAATACAAATTGTATCACCAAGATTGTATTTATCTTCAATTTGGTAGATAGAGTAGAAATAGAGTTTCATATTGACACAATTGATAAATCACAAAAACAATCACTGCATAATTGCCACAGTCTTGCCCGAAAGACCCAATGGGTTTGATTTCAGATATTTGTGTCCGTCCGTGTTTGAATGAAAACTCGAACGAAGAAACTGAAACTAAGTCTTGAACAGTTGAATATAATATAACTTGTTAAGATGGTTAGTTTCTATCTGGTTTGTGTTTTTCATTTTACTTTATTGAATGAAAGGGGATAGGTTTTTATAATTTAAAGAATAGTTGTTTCCAAAATAGGGTAATGCAATGGTTTATTCATAATGATTGTTTTTTTGTTGAGGACCTTCATACATATGGCCATGAGAAGTCATGCAAAAGTAAGGATTTCTAATTTATTTATGCAATATATATATTGTTTATATTTGGATGGGTAAATTAATGTTGAAACTTAAAATTTCGAAATTTTAATGAAGGTTTTTGTTTGATATGTATTCATATGTATATTTTCAATGCCAATAGTGTTATTGCTAAAATTATTATTGTACCAAAACACTTATTAATAAATTGAACAATATCGTTCTTTGTAGTAATTTTTTGTTAATCTTTTATACTTAACATGAATTTCATATTAGATATAGAAAGATAAATAAAAATTACTAAAATAAATATTGCTCAAGTTATTAAAAATTGTCCTAGGTGCAAAACACTTTCTTACAACAATAATATCCTCGTAAAAAACATACATAGGAGGAAATATGAAACAAAACCCTTCATTATAACTCACAAAATGCCATCTTCATATCAAATGACCAATTCAATAATATACAATTTATTGAAGACAAACAAGAACATTCTTACTTTTGCATGGCTTCAAATTGCAATATGATTGAAAGCTTTGAGCTAGAGAATCAATAATATGGATATAGAATTTAGGAAATAATATCAAAACATAGATCCTATAATTCAATAAAACCAAAAAAAATATTAAAAAGAAGATTCAAGCAAATGCAAACATTACTCACCATCATAGCATGTTCAATTTCAATCATCGCTTCAATCGAAACTGAAGAGATGAGTTCAGAGGCTTAATTGCAGTTTCTTCATCCGAATTCAAATTTAGACCTATTGGTTGTTCTTCTATTAGATTTCATGGTGTTGATGACAAACACGAATAGTGAATAGTGAAAACGACGTATTGTAAAGAGAGTATTGAAAAGAGAGATGTCGAACAATTATGGTAATGCTTTGATGGTGAGGATTGAACTACTTTGGTAAAAAAAAAACATCTTGAATATGAATGTGCAGCCTATGATTGGCTTATTTCCAAAGCTTGGATTCTTGCCATCTTGAAATCATTCATAAAGAAATCTATCCTACTATGCTTAAGACATGCAAAGACACTTACCGAAGAGAAGGAACAGAGAAGGGCTTCTTTCCCAGCAGCTAGAGGTGGGAAGGCCTATTTCCGTCTTTCCTGGTCTTGAAGTGATAGTTTGATTCCTTTGTTCACTGAAAGCTTTCAAATATATATGCACAGGAAAAACTCAATTGGTAATACTTTGTTACAAGAGCTTATATTTTCTACACTATTTGTAAATTGTATCACCAAGATAGTATTTATCTTCAATTTGGTAGATAAATTGATAAATCACAAGAACAACCACTACATACGGTGGTGCCAATTGTTACCTAGCTTTCCCCGAAAGACCCAATGGGTTTGATTTCAGATATTTGTGCCTGTCTGAGTTTGAATTCAAATTGGAACGAAGAAACTGAATTTGAGTCTCTAGGACTCATCTTTTCGGTCTAATTGAACCGTTGAACATAGCCGAAATTATTAGGATTGTTGGTTTCTATCTGGTTTGTATTTTTCACTTTACTTTATTAAATGAAATGGGCTAGGTTTTTATAATTTAAGAAATAGTTATTTCCAAAATAGGGTAAATTGCAAAGTTTTATTCATAATGTTTGTGTTGTTGAGGACTTTCATACATATGGCCATGAGAAGTCATGCAAAAGTAAGAATTTCTAATTTATTTATTCAATATACCGTTTATATTTGGAAGGGTAAATTGATGTCGAAACAAAAATATAACGAGTTTTAATGAAGGTTTTAATTTGATATGTATTCATATGTATGTTTTCAATACAAATATTGTTACTGCTGAAAAAATTATTACATCAAAACACTTATTAATAAATTGAACAATATCCTTTTTGCAGTTAATTTTTGTTCATCTTTTATATACTTAATATGAATTTCATATTAGATACAGAAAGATCAATAAAAAAAAATACTAAAATAAATATTGCTCAAAGTTATTAAAAATTTGTGCAAAAATCTTTACAACAACAATAATATATATGATCGAGTCAAAAACATGCATGGGGAGAAATAAACAAAACCCATCATTATAACCCACAAATTTTCATTTTGATATCAAATTACCAATTGAATTAATATAAAATTTATTGAAGACAAATAAGAAAAATCTTACTTTTGCATGGCTTCAAATGGCAAAATGATTGAAGGCTCTGAGCAAGAGGAACAATGATATGGATATGGCATTTAGAAAACCTAGATACTACAATCCAATAAAGCCACAAAAATAATTAAAAAGAAGATTCAAGCAAATGCAAAGGAGACTCACATCATAACATGTTCGATTATATTCATCGGTTAGATCGAATCCAAAGAGATGAGTTCAGAGGCTTAATTTCATTTTCTTCATCCGAATTCAAATCTAGACCGTCGCATATATCTGATATCAAACCTATTGGATGTTCTTCATGTCGTTGATGGCATGCAAAAACGAATAGTGAAAATGATGGATTGTGAAGAGAGTATTAAAAAGAGAGAAGCCAAAGACCCTTGAGATTTCGTTCTGAACATGAAAGAAATCTGCAACTAAATGAAAATTCCTAAATTTAACATGAAAGTTGTAATTCACACTACTAATGGGAGACAACCTAGATAAAAACCCCAATAAATCATATCTAATATCAAATGATCATTCAAATAGCAACTAACAATTGATCTGATGACAGTGACACATGAGTGAATTCATCATCAAATTCTTGTATTTCATCAAAAAAATACACAACGAACTTGATAAAAAGATGTAAGATATTTCAACATCATCAAGGGTATTATTAATGCAGTACTACCAAGCTACGACATAGAAATGGAACAGAGAGAGTCGAAAGGACCTACCTGTGTTTGGCCTAGAGAGAGGGTTTGGTGATTTAGTCGCCTAGGGGAGACAGTGAGGATGGCGGCTGCGATGAATAGTTGAATGTTGAATTAGGTTAGATTTTGATTAAAATGTTTAAGTTTTTAATAATTTCATTAAAATTTTAAAAATGCATTTTAAATTTTAAATTTTGATAAAATTGATATTTAAATTAAAATTATAATTATAACATTTTTTATTAGATTAAATATATTATGGTAAAAGATAAAATAAAATAAATAAATACTTTTTATATTTATATGGTAGTGAATTTATTACCTAAGGTATTGAATCAATTTGTTTTATTCAAAAGATTCTTGAAGATATGTTTAGTTTAATATTCAAATATCTATTACACGTTACTTTTATATATATAAAAAAAATTAATTATGAGTTTTTATTATCACAGCTAGCATGGATCCGTGCAAATGTACAGGTAACAGTATTGAACATATCTTGATGTTAGATCTTAAATCACCATTTTGGACGAACCAGTATATTTTGAAATTGATATTTTCGATATTCAATCTTTTTAAAATATTTCAGTTTCACTAATTGTAGTTGATTTTCTAAATAATAAATATATTAGGATTAGATTGTAAGTTAAAGTAATTGAAATGAAAGATAAGTAGAGAGAAAATTATAATGAAATGGAGAATGTAGAGAATACAATATGGTTTGATGAAACTAAGAGTCTCTTGAGAAAACCAAAAGTCTTTTGAGAGAATGACATTATCCTTAAACAAGGCAAAATGATTTGAGTTAAGCAATTTGGTGATGATATTAACTAATTGATCATCAATAAAAATGTATTTGATGATGAGAGATTTTCAGGGAGACCATGTAATAATTTGGGTGTAATAATTTGGGACGAATGAAGGGCCCATGGTTGACATTGAATTTTCAATCGGTAATTATTCTCGACTTTAACCGTCGGTAATGATTTTCTCGACTTACCATCGGTAATGATTTTCTCGACTTACCATCGGTAATGATTTTCTCGACTTTAACAGTCGGCATGACTTTAATAGTCGGTAAAAAGAACATTGAAGTTGGGATCAACTTTTATAGTTAAGACATATGTAGAAAATGTGAGATGACAAAATATGAAGTTTGATGGTGATGAAGATTAAGATGTTCAAAATGATGGAATTTAAAGAATGTGATGATGAACATGAAAATATTGAGAAAATGATGGGAGATGAGAGAAAATATAAGTGTAGAAATAATTGAGAGAGATTTTAAAATTTTAAAAATAAAGATGGTGTAACAAAATTAAGGATAACATGTGTGGTTGAGACATTTAGAGGAAGACATGTTGATGAGATGAGTTTGTAGAAAGACATCATCTCAAAAGTTAAAGACATAAATGAGAGAGATTTTATACTTTTAAAGATAAAGTGGGTGTAATAAAATTAAGGATAACATATGAGAAATTTAGAGAAAAGACATTTTGATGAGATGGATTTGTAAAAGGACATCTCAAAAGAGAAAGACATAAATGAGAGAGAAATAGAAAGACATCATAATGACATAAATGAGAGAGATTTTATAATTTTAAAGATAAAGAGGGTGTAACAAAAGTAACAATAACCTGTGTGATTGAGTCATTTAGAGAAAGACATATTGATGAAATGAGTTTGTAGAAAGACATCATCTCAAAAGAGTAACAAAGTAAGGATAATCTGTGTGGTTGAGACATTTAGAGGAAGACATGTTGATTAGATGAGTTTGTAGAAAGAGATCTCAAAAGATAAAGACATAAATAAGAGAGATATTTTATAATTTTAAAGATAAAGAGAGTGTAACAAAAGTAAGAATAACATCCACATCCGTGGTTAAGACATTTAGAGAAATACATGTTAATGAGATGAGTTTGCAGAAAGACATATCTTAATAGAAAAAAACATAAATGAGTGAGAGATTTTATAATTTTAAAAATAAAGAGGGTGTAACAAAAGTAAGGATATCCTTTGTGGTTGAGACATTTAGAGGAAAACATGTTGATGAGATGAGTTTTTAAAATGACCTCATCTTAAAAGATAAAGAATAAATGAGAGAGGGATTTTATCATTTTAAAGATAAAAAGGGGTAACAAAAGTAAGGATAACATGTGTGATTGAGACATTTAGAGGAACACATGTTGATGATATGAGTTTGTAGAAACATTATCTCAAAAGACAAAGAAATAAATGAGAGAGATTTTATAATTTCAAAAATAAAGAAGGTGTAACAAAAGTAAGAATAACTTGTGTGGATTAGACATTTAGAGGAAAACATGTTTGCGGACTTAATATCGAAAATTAGTCACACTCCAAGGAAAAAAAATAAAAACTTAGCATTATAAACAAAAATTAAATAAATAAATATCAATAAAAATTAAATAATGTTTATTATGATTTCTTACCTTTTTACTATAGTTTAGACTTCGCCAATTCTCGAGAGTTACGTTCAGTTTTACGTCTTTTTTATCTCTATTCAATTTTTAGCTCTCTTTGATTGCCTGCATAATCTTCGAATATTTCATTTTCCTACATATTTCTATGGCGATGTTTAATCATCTTTCTCATTTCATTCATCAACTGGATGTGTTATTCCCTCAAGCGATTTGATATTTGAGTCGCAACTCTATGTGAACAAATATAGTTTCTCAACTACAGAATACTAATAACTTATTAGAAATTTCGATATTACATGTAAGACTTTGCCTACTGATCGAGGTGTAGAGTTCACATCACAAAAATTTACGGAATTCTACAAAGAGGAAGGAGTTGAACGTCACATTATGCCACCATACACTCCATAACAAAATGACATGGTGGAGGGAAGAAATTGTATTGTGATGGGTGCTGCGATGAGCTTACTTAAGAGCATGCAGGTACCGACAAATCTCTAAGGAGAGGCAGTGCGACATACAGTTTATCTCTTGAACCGTTTACGAACAAAGGTGCTAGAAACTTGCACCCCTTGCCGGGCATGGACTATTAAGCAACCTCATCTAGAGCACTTGAGAGTATTTGGGTGTACCGGACATGTTAAGACTGTGGGACCACATCTCATGAAGCTTGATGATCAAAGTCAAGCCATGATGTACATTGGTGTTAAAGATAGAAGCAAGATGCATAGGTTTCTTGATCCATCATGCGGGGAAATTCGTGTGAGTAGAGATGTCATGTTCAAAGAGGAGGAGAAGTGGGAGTGGTGCAAAGACGAAAACAAATTTGTAAAAAAATCCTTTGAGTTCAGAATCCTATGAGATGATGACAACCTAGCAGAGTTAGAAAACGCAACAGGTACATCGAACTCCCATCGTCATCAAGAGATCTTATGTGAGTCCACAACCAAAGTTGGCCCCATCAAACATCATTTCCTCGCTGATGTCTATGCGGAGGAACCACTGTAAGAGATGAATCTTGATGAATTGTTGTTGCTCACCACCAACAAGCCAACAACATATCACAAGACGATAGTTGAAGAGCCATGGAATGAGGCCATGAAGAAAGAGTTCGAGTCTATCAGGAAGAATAAGACATGGGAGCTCACTGAATTACAACCCACTTACATGATCATTGGGTTAAAGTAGATTTTCAAGTTGAAAAGAGACGGCGAAGGAAACATCCTCAAACACAAAACAAGATTGGTATCAAAAGGCTATGTGCATAATCAAGACATTGACTTTGAGAAGACCTTTGCACCGGTGGCGAAACTTGACACAATCAAGTTAGTTCTTGTCATCGTACCTCACCGTGGATGGGAGATTCACCACTTGGATGTCAAATTAACATTTCTCAATGGTGACAATGAAGAAGAAGTCTATGTTGCTCAACCTAAAGGCTACATCATCTGAGTTCAAAAAGTAGATGATGAAGGAGTTCGAGATAAATGATCTCGGGCTACTCTCATACTACCTTAGTATTGAGGTGGACCAGAAGAAAGATAACATTGAGGTGAAGTAGAAAGCTTATGCGAAGAAGGTGTTGAAACAATTTGTAATCGATGATTGCAACTCGAGCAATTATTTGATGGAAGCAAAGTTTCAGCTCGAAAAGGACGTGGAAAAAACTTAGTGGATCTGAAGGAGTATATGTGTATCATCGGGTGTCTCATGTACTTGACGTACACTCGACCCGATATCTCTTATAAAGTTGGCATAACAAGTCGATACATGGAGCAGCCCATCACTCTACACCAACAGGTAGTAAAACACATTTTTTGTTACGTGAAGGGAACAATGAGCTATGGGATTCAATTAAGAAGAGGACGATAAGTTGAAAACTCATTGGTTTTACTAACAGCGACCTAGTCGGTGACACAGATGACAAAAAAGGTACTAGAGGGATGGTGTTTTATCTCAAAGAGAATCTAAACACTTTGAAATCTCAGAAGTAGCGAATTGTTACTTTATCTTCATGTGATGCGGAGTTTATGGCAACTACTGTAGTGTCATGTCAAGGACTTTGGTTGAGAAACTTGTTGAGCGAGGTGCTCGGATGCGAGCCGAGGTCGGTAACCCTCTATGTCGACAACAAGTCCGCAATAGCATTAATGAAGAACCTAGTGATAGAAAAATTAAGTAGATTAATTTTGTGGAACCGGCCACACATTACGATTTTTGAATATTTATTCTAAATAATCAAAAAGGGAGAAATTGATAGAAAATAATTGTTATAACTTATGAAAAGTTTAATGAATAGATAAAACTAAGTTCAAATATATATGTTAAACCACTAAGTTATATCAAGTATATTAATTGGTTTAAATATAACAAGAAGCTGTTGTAGCGTAGTGTTTAACACCTCTGCTTGTCACACAGGTGACCAGGCTGCAAATAATATTTAAAGTTTTGCTATTTCAGGGAAATTGAGCAAAATCCGTTCGGCCAAGAAGCTTAGTCAGCCGGTTGGTCAACTGGAGTTCAGTTAGGAGATCGGTCAACCGGTTCGTCCAAGAAGCAATCAGCCGGTTGGTCAACCGGAGTTCAGTCAAGGAGTCCAGAACCGGTCAGTAAAGTTCAGTCAAACCGGATTGGTCAACCGACACTTTATGCAGCCGCTCAGTCATAAATGTTCCGGTTGATTAAATGCAGCCGCTCAGTCATAAATGTTCCGGTTGATTAAATGCAGCCGCTCAGTCATAAATGTTCCGGTTGATTAAATGAGTAATCCAAATCAATCCAGAAGCAATCTCCAGGCAGCAGGTAACTGTCAGGCATGCTTGATCAAATCTAGAAGCAATCTCCAGGCAGCAGGTAGCTGTCAGGCATGCTTGTCCAAATCCAGAAGCAATCTCCAGGCAGCAGGTACAGCAGGTAGCTGTCAGGCGGCCGGCTAAGAGCACGTCTGCCATGTGTCCAACATGCAAACCGGCTAAGAGCATGTCTGCCATGTGTCCAACATGCAAACCGGCTAAGCGCATGTCTGCCATGTGTCCAAATTGATCTGTCCAAGAGGGAAGGCGTGCAAGCTTCTTGATCATTACCGGGAGAGAGAAAATATGACCGTTGTCATACTTTTCATATAAATAGAAGGCAAGGAAGAAGTAGCGAATGAATCAAGCAAGAAAATCATTCAATACAATTCAAGTGATAAGATTCTAGAGAGATAAACTTGTATATTCAAAACCGGTGTGTCTAAAACCGGAAGTTTTCTATACTGTGTTGTGTTGAGTTGTTGTATTACATCAAAGAGTGAGTTTGGTGTAACCGGCGAGTAACGAAGTTGGGCTCGACCGGAGGTATTGTTATAACTATAAAAGTTAGTGGAGATCCTTCTCATAATCTGAGAAAAAGGGGTGACGTAGGAGGGTTTGCTCCGAACATCCATAAAAAATCTTGTCTCGTGTCTTGTATTTATTTCCCGCTTATTTACTCCAAAACCGAAATACGTTAACCGAAATATAATCCTACTCCAATAATCAAAACCGGTCTATACATACTCCTTAAACCGACTCCTCATAAACTTCATCCAAATCGTATTCGTTGCTTCAGATTGAAACGGACATTTCCGCACTTGAACTCGGTTCAAGAGTCTGTGACAATCTGTGTAGTGTTAAGAGCGGTTTTAGTCTCTAACCGGACTATCACCAAAGTGGTGTGTGTGTTGTAAGCGGCCACCCTTCCAGAAACCGGAAACAACCCCGGTCCTCCAAGGGCGTCCCCGATCCTAACACCTAGTATTTCATGAATGCATCAAACACATCGACACTCGATTCCACTTCATCCGTGAATGCGTCGAGAATCGACAGATCGTTGTAGAGTTTGTAAGCACCAAAGAGGAACGTGCAAACATTTTTACTAAGGCACTAACAAGAGTCAAATTTACGGAGATACGAGAGCTACTCGACGTGAAGAATCTCGAACCAAATTAAGCTTACGGGGGAGATTGTGAGTTTAAACATTGATTGAGAAAATTGAAAGTTGTTGGTCTTTATTGTCTTTTAATGCAATTATGACTTATTTAATTATTAATGAGTTTGAGCTTGTATTGTATGTATAAGTAATTTAGGGTTTCTAGGCTAATTACTCCTTTATAAGGGTTATTTGTAAAGGTTTATATACAACACTTAAGACTCTTAAAATTTTTCCTCTTCACCAAATCTTATTGTCCTTCCCAGTTTTTCCAACGTTTTCTTTCCTCATAATTGTTTTCATAAGATCCGATAATCAGAACCAATATTTTCGGACTAACATGGAAGACATAACGCTGCGACATTTTTTTAGTGTAACCAAACACCGAACTTATGTAAAATTTTCTTTCTTGATGTGACTCAAGTTTCAAACCTAAAAAAATGTAAGTGCATTGGGATATTCAAAACATGTTAGAAAAAAGAATTAAAAAAGTACAAGATTTCGATCGGTTATTCTTTGTTAATACAACATATTTTTCTTAATACTTCATACTTCTTTCTTTTCTTGATATAGTATTAAACAATAACTAGACACATTGTAGGAAGAGATATGACGTAATTATAAATGAATAATTATAATCTCGATAAGAAAAAATTGAAATTCAAAAATTATTTGAAAATGACAAAAAAAAAAAAAAGAGTTGGTGATCGTGATTGTTTTGAGTAGAGCATATAAGACAAAGTGCTACAGCTCTTTTCGAGTGCAATAAAATACAAGACTATGTTAATTTTTTCTATTTTACTGCAACTCTAGTTTCAAATCGAAAAAGGAGTGAGTGAGTTTATATCCTTTTTGAATTTTAATTTAATTTTTAACAAAAAAAATTGGCTCGAGAAATTCAAAACAGGATAGAAAAAAGAATTAAAAAATACATATGCATAGGAAAACTTCAAAACAATTATGGTAATGCTTTGATGGTGAAGGTTGTACTACTTTGGTAAAATATATATGCATTGGAAAAGCTTAATTGCTAATACTTTGTTACAAAGAGTTTATATTTTCTACACTATTTGCAAATTGTATCACCAATATTGTATTTATCTTCAATTTGGTAGATAGAATAGAAATAGAGCTTTATAATGACATAATTGATAGATCACAAGAATAACTGCTGCATACCGTGCCAATTGTTACCTAGCCTTCCTCGAAAGACCAATGGTTCGATTTCAGATATTTGTGTCTGTCTGAGTTTGAATTTAAATTCGAAACGAAGAAACTGAATATTGAATGTACTAGTAAAAAAATTGATTATTAAGGAGAGCAAAAACTCTCAGAAAAAACTCAAATACCTTCGGTGATAGTCTTCGCTGAGGGCGATAAATGCTCTCGAAGAATCTCAGTGATACAGCTATCGGTGAAAAGAAAAGAGTATTTGCAAGGGCATATTTAGCTCTCGAAGACAAGTATTTGCGAGGGCAATCAAAGGCCCTTGGTGAAAAAAAAGAGAGTATTTGTGAGCAATTAAAGGCCCTCCCTCGATGAAAAGAAGAGAGTATTTGTGAGAGCAATCAAAGGCTCTCGGTGAAAATTGTATATTTTTACCAAGTGCAGAAGCCTATTGCTTTCGGCTATGATGATTTTTTTAAAATAAAACTATTGTAAACTGAATAATTACCTATTTAAACCTATCAATTTGAAACAGAAATCATATATAAATTAAAAATACTGAATTTCATATACCAAAATCCCAAAAATACAATCATCCAATTAACCTAAATCTCAATTCATCCAAGAAATACAATTATCTAATAAACTAAAATCTCAATCATCCAATATACCGATCAAAGTATTAAAAGATAAAAGCAAGTCTAAATAACATATCATATACACAGACTGATCCGGAGGTGGAGGTGATCTCGCCATAAACGCCGCCAGGTTCTAGAATTCTTCTCTTTGTCTTGTCATTTGTCTTTGTGTCTCAAGTAACAGAGACTCCAACTGTTCTCTTTTCGTAGTCAATCATGTATCAATCTGAAGACGTACCTAAAACATTAAAGAAATCAGCAACTAAATGAAAATTCCTATAATTAACATGAAAGTTGCAATCATATCAAATGCAATTCACACTGACTAATGAAATACAAACTAGATGAAAACCCCAAAAATTACATTATGCCTCTAACAATTATATCCTTCAAGACAGAATTCCACATTAATGATAACATATTCTATTGATGAATTGACTTTCAGCACATGAGTGAAATTCATCATCAAATTCGTGTATTTCATCACAAAAACACAACAAAGATGTAAGATATTTCAACATCATCAAGGTATTATTCATGCAGTAATTCCAAGCTATACAGTGACGATGGCGGCTATATCAACAGGATCAATTAGGAGCTTAACAGACCTACGACATAGAAATGGAACAGAGAGAGTCGAAAGGACCTACCTGCGTTTGGGTTTGATGCGATGAAGGAGGCAGTGACGATGGCGGCTGCGATGAGGTTGAGAGTCCCTGCGATGAAGGTGGAGGTCAGAGCGTTTCTCTTTCTCTTGAATGTTGGTTAGGTTAGATTTTGATTAAAATGGTTTTAAGTTTTTATTTAAAACTTAATAATAAATGTATTTTAATTTTTCACTTATTGAAATTATAATTTTAATTATAACATTTATTTATTTGTAATATATAATGTTTGGGGTTGTAACTTAGGTTATTTTTTATCTGATGATGTTTAAACATTGAATTGTTTCGTATAAGACTCAAACTATTTAAAATTTGAGTTATACGAGACTTTAAAAAATTGAATATTAGTCTTCTTATTTTTAAATAATATTTTTTTCTAAATTAATTTATTACATTTGTAAAAATAAAATAATATATATATTTTTTTTTCAAATTTTTCAAATATTTTCGCACATCTTTTTTAAAATTTAAACTTTATTATACAGTTTTGAATGAATATATCTCCAAACAATACTCAATTTAAAATACAAATACGTTTAAATTAATAAATCGTAAACAATGTTACGTGGTTTTAATGTTTATAAAATATAAATAAAAAGTCTACCTTTATTTACATTTTTTTTAAATATTTTTTTATACTACAATTTTTTTTAATCACTAAAACCAATTTACAATAATTTAAGCTAATGTTAATGTTAGATTCAAAGTTTAAGTTTCATGTGATAAAAACGATCAAATTCAAATCTCGGATATCAATTGGGCCATAAAAGTAATATATGTTATTTTAATAATTAATTATTTGAGATCGAATAATCTCATGTCAAACAAGACCCAACGATTACTTTTCGGATTTAATAGTTTTCACTTTAAGCTCCCTGGATATAATAGATTTCTTTTGTTGATATATATATATATATATATATATATATATATATATATATATATATATATATATATATATATATATATATATATATATATATATATATATATCAAAAGTAAAATAAAGATAGTTTAAATATTATAATTATAATCACTTTAAAAAAATTGTAAAATAAAAATGAAAGTTATCTTTATTTAATATAAAAGGTATATGTAAATTAATGAGGTAAAATCGTCATTTTTGAAAAATAAACTTTTCATACTTTTTTTATGAAGTAAAAGAAATGAGTTTATGGAAAAACATTATATTGTTAATTTTTTATTACTCTCTTTTTTAAACTTTATATGATCAATTTAATTTCTTTTTTTTTTTAATTTGAAAAAAGATTTAAATTGATATTATATATATATATATATATATATATATATATATATATATATATATATATATATATATATATATATATATATATATATATATATATATATATATATATGTATATGTATATGGTAATAAGTTTAATTGAGATTAATAACACTAACAAATATCTAAGATTTTTGAAATTTAGATTTTATAATTAGAAATAAGAAATTATAGAACAATAAAAGAGATAATATTAAAAGTTAATTAGACTTTTTTTTTTTTTTTTTGATAGACACCATATTCTATATTTGGATTATTAGAATCACAAATATTCATTTAATCATATATATATATATATCCAAATTAACTATAACTCTCGACCTAAATTGAGATTAGTTAGTTGAAAAGTTAACTTATATTTTTAAGAATGTCCCGCGTTTATCAAATTTGATGTTATATTTAAAATAAAAAGTTTTATTAGTCTAGTTGGTTAAAGGGTTGTACTTATTTTTGTTATGTTGCAAATTTGAAATATACATATAACATTTTTTATTTTATTTTTAACCGTTTTATATTTATGGGCAGACCAACCCACAAGACCCAAATATCTATTTACTCTCATATATATATCCAAATTAATCCGGACAATTTAAAAATTATGCATCATTATATAATATATAAATTTGTTAATTATTTTAATAATTTTGTTAAATATAACTTTTACAAAAGTGACTCTTTTGATAAAAAAAAATGCTTAAAAAGTAATATATAAGAATAAAATAAATTATAAATAAAATGAGAAACTCAATATATAAGTAAAATGATAATTGATTAAATTCAGATTTTTTTAAAAGAAATGAATAATGACAATCTTGACCCTGACTAAAATTGTGGTTAATTTACAAGTTAGTTATTTTAGTAAATTAAAAATAAAATATTATTAAAAATAAAGAAACATAATCTTAACTTGAATGGTGCGATGGAATAATAACATTTAAACAAGGGATATGTTGTGTGATATACTTAAGTCAAATTGATATTTTAATTGACCAACAAAAATATGAATGACATAAGTATATTTTAAAATTGATATTTTCTATATTCAATCTTTTTAAAATATTTCAGTTTCACTCATTGGAGTTGATTTTCTTTTTGTTTATTAATGTGTTTGAATGAAACCATATATGAGTTCATTTGATAAATATAGTATGATTAGATTGTAAGTTAAAATAATTAAAATGGAAAGATTAGTAGAGATAAAATTATAATGAGAATGTGAGAATATAATAAGAGATGATAAAAGTTACATTGTTATTGAAATAATATTGTTATTAAGTTAATATTAAAATTTATATGTACTAGTATATATATTAAAATAAGATAGTAATAAAATGTTACAAATAATATTTAATGATAACTCTTCGGTTTGATGAAACTAAGAGTCTTTTGAGAGAGTGATAGTCTTAACTCCATAATCTTTAAATTGATTGAGATATTTTAGCCATTAATATCTTCCCTCAAACGAAACAAAGTGGGTAACAATAAGGCAAATGATTTGAGTTAAGCAATTTGGTGATGATATTAATCAATTAATCATCAATAAATATGTATTTGATGATGAGAGATTTCAGGGAGACCGAGTAATAATTTGGGATGACATTGAATTTTGAATTAGTAATTATTCTCGACTTTTAACTGTCGATAATGATTTTCTCGATTTTAACCGTCGATAATGATTTTCTCGACTTTAACCGTCGATAATGATTTTCTCGACTTTAACTGTCGATAATGATTTTCTCGACTTTAACCGTCGATAATGATTTTCTCGACTTTAACCGTCGATAATGATTTTCTCGACTTTAACCGTCGATAATGATTTTCTCGACTTTAACCGTCGATAATGATTTTCTCAACTTTCATAGTCGACATCGACTTTAACAGTCGGTAAAAAGTACATTGAAGTTGGGATCAACTTTTATAGTTGGACATATGTTAAAAATGTGAGATGACAATACAGGAAGTTTGATTGTGGTGAAGATTAAGATGTTAAAAATGATGGGATTTAAAGAATATGTGATGGTGAACATGAAAATATTGAGAAAATGATGGTGGATGAGAGAAAATATAAGTGTAGAAATAATTGAGAGATAGATTTTATAATTTTAAAGATAAAGATGGTGTAACAAAAGTAAGATAACATGTGTAGTTGAGACATTTAGAGGAAGATATGTTGATGAGATGAGTTTGTAGAAAGACATCATCTCAAAAGAGAAAGACATAAATGAGAGAGAGATTTTATAATTTTAAAGATAAATAGGGTGTAACAAAAGTAAGAATAACCTGTATGGTTAAAACATTTAGAGAAAGACATGGTGATGAAATGAGTTTGTAGAAAGACATCATCTCAAAAGATAAAAACATAAATGAATTTAGAGATTTTATAATTTTAAAGATAAAGAGGGTGTAACAAAGTAAGGATAACCTGTGTGGTTGAGACATTTAGAGGAAGACATGTTGATGAGATGAGTTTGTAGAATGAGATCTTAAAAGATAAAGACATAAATGAGAGATATATTTTTTAATTTTAAAGATAAAGAGAGTGTAACAAAAGTAAGAATAACATGTGTGGTTAAGACATTTAGAAAAATACATGTTTTTTGAGATGAGTTTGTAGAAAGACATATCTCAAAAGAAAAAGACATAAATGAGTGAGAGATTTTATAATTTTAAAGATAAAGAGAGTGTAACAAAAATAAGGATATCCTTTGTGGTTGAGGCATTTAGAGGAAAACATGTTCACGAGAGTTTATAGAAAGACATCATCTCAAAAGATAAAGACATAAATAAGAGAGAGATTTTATAATTTTAAAGATAAAGAGGGGGTAACAAAAGTAAGGATAACTTGTGTGGTTGAGACATTTAGAGAAGAAATGTTGATGATATGAGTTTGTAGAAAACAATATCTCAAAAGATAAAGAAATAAATGAGAGATTTTATAATTTAAAAGATAAAGAAGGTGTAACAAAAGTAAGAATAACTTGTGTGATTTAGACAATTAGAGGAAAACATGTTGATGAGATGAGTTTGTAGAAAATATCATCTCAAAAGATAAAGACATCAGCAAAAAACAGTGAGACACGTTTATTTTAGGTGGTGTATCTTACATTCGACGACACCATTTTTTTCATTTGTACGTGAACACGATTTTCATACATTCGACGACACTATTTTGTTCATTTGTACGTGAACACGATTCAATATAGAATCCAAAACTCATATAAGTTTCTAGATCATGGGCGTTAACCCTTATAAATGTTCTGATACCAATTTAAAGTATTTGAAATGAAATGATAGTAAAAAAATACAAGAGAGATGATAAACTGTTACATTGGTATTTAATTAAATTAAATTTACATGTACAAGTATTTATAGTAAAGAAGATAGCAAATGAAAGGTTGCAAATAACATTTAATGATAACTCTTTGGTTTGATGAAACAAGAGTCTCTTGAGAAAACCAAAAGTCTTTTGAGAGAGTGATGGTCTTAACTCCATGATCCTTGAACATTGATGATATTTTAGCCTTTAATATTGTATAATTGTACATGTACTTTTTTTTAGGTGCAAAATGAGTATTTCGGGATGTTTTGCCCGTCTGATTAACTTGAAAAAAATGTGTTTGCGGACTTAACATCGAAAATTAGTCGCGCACTACCAAAAGAAAAAAAAATTACCCTTTTAAACAAAAAATAAATATCAATAAAAATTAAATAATGTTTATTCTGATTTCTTACCTTTTTACTATAGTTATAGTTTGGAAGATTCTCGAGAGTTACGTTCTCTAAAAAAATTTACGTCATTATTATCTCTATTCGTGGTTTATCTCTCTTTGATTGCTTGCATAATCTTCGAAGATTTCATTTTCCTACATATTTCTATGGCGATGTTTAATCATCTTTCTCATCTCATTCATCGATGGGATGTGTTATTCCCTCAATCGATTTGATATTTGAGCCGCAACTCTATGTGAACAAATATAGTTTCTCAACTACAGAATACAAATGACTTCTTAGAAATTTCGATGTTACATGTACCGTTTCTCGTTAATCGAAACATATTACTGTGTATATGTATTGATTTATAAATTTTAGTGTTGATTGTCATTCAATCTTCCCTTGATGTCTCTCAAATTGTAATCAAATAAATAATTTTATTTGTATGCTAATTAATTTTTGTTTCATCTCCATTATCTATAAGATAAATTGTCAACAATTGAAAAAAAAATAATAATATTTGTAAATGAACACCTAACCAAACTAATCCAAACAACAAAGATTGATCTAATTAGTATAAATACCATCATCATTCGAGCAGATCTCTCATTTTCTGCGCTCTCTCCCTCTCGCTCTCTCTCTCTCTAGCTTACCCTCTCTCTCATCATCATCTTTTGTTCTTTCATAGCCCTAACTTGCGTAAAACTTCTGCAACCTGTTCTTTCTCTCACTCCCTTCTCGATGATGGGGGGTTCTTAGCTGAAATCCCGGAATCTGAAACCCCCGAAATTTTAAAGTCTGGATAAACCCTAAATTTTCCTATTAATACTCTTGTTTTTTTAGTTCCCCCAACGATCAGTCCGATTCATTGAAATCTCTGGATTCTGAATCTAAAGATATATCTGCATATCTGAATTCAACTGAAACTAAGACTCTAACACTAATCTCTCCCGATCACATCGATCCTATCGAGCCGTTGAATGCAATAGAATATGTAATGGTGGTGAGTTTCGATTGAAAACTCATGAGTTTACATTTGCTTGAATTTGTTTCCTGATTTTTTTTGTATTGCAGGGTCCGGGTTTTGATAATTTAAGAAATAGTTGTTTAATAAACGCGATTTTGCAATGTTGTATCTATATTGTCCCTTTTGCTGAGGGGCTTCAATCATCTGGTCATAAGAAGTCATGCAAAAGTAAGAAATTTTAATTTATTTCTTTGATAAATATTTTATGTTTTGATTGATAATTTGAGATCAATGAAAATTTGTAGGTTTTATTGGAGGGTTTTGTTTAATATGTACTATTATGCATCTTTTTGATGAGGCTATTATTGCTGATGATGGAAATAGTATTGATAAGCACATCGAATTTCCATTGGAGCTCGATCTTCGCCCTTACACTAGGCAATGTTGGAATTCTGATGTGAGTTTTATTTTGCTTCAAATTTCTGGTTTTTGAATAAAATTTTGATTCAGTGTTTGTTTTTTATTAAAAATGTAGATTCCATTGATGTATGATTTGTATGGAACTGTGGTCCATGTTGGATCCTCTCCGATCTTTGGGCATTATTATTCGTTTGTTCGTTCTGCACCAGATGCATGGTACAAGATGGATGATCATAATGTAAGACTTCTTTTATTATCAAGAATTTGTTGGTTATTCTCACTTCACCTCAAATGTCTTTGTTTTACTGTTTATAGGTTACTAAGGTTAATGAGAATAGTGGGTTAGCTGAGGCAGCTTATATTCTTTTCTATGCTAAGAAAGGAACACAAATGTTTTCAACTTACAAGACTGTTAGTAAGCAATTTTTGTCCATGGTTCTTTCAAACGGGTTGCCCACATCTATTCTTGAAAATGATGATCAATCTTCTTCAATATCTCTTAACGAGGGAGATAATTCGAGTGAGTTTTATTTTTCTTGAAATTATGGGTTTTTCTTATAGAGATAATGGACTGGTTGACTAATGAATGTAATGATATCTCAGTAATGAAGTATCTAATGAATGATTCTCTAACGGCTGAGGTGAAAATGAAAGTCAATTCATGGAAGAGACAACTAGAGGAGAATGTTGAAGAAGAATCAGATGAGAGGAAGAATACCCTAGGTAGTTCAGGCTCGGGTTCCTATGGAATATGTATGTTGATTGTTACAAGTGAGATTGTAATATGTGTGTTTTATCGTCTTTCACTGACAAAGAGGTGAAGTAGGATTAACTAAAAGTAATACAGGGAATGTAATAGTACAAATTGAATTTGAAAATAAAAGTTAAAGTTAAAACTTTGATTAATTATTTAATGTCAGTCTAACTTGTCAGTCTAACTGATTAGCAAGCAACCCGACCCGAGAGCCAAAGTAATGACTGGGATCCTTCCTTCATCATTGTGACAAGTCAGTCCCTGGAGTTCTAATGTTTTTTAAGATCTAAAATTTATATTTGGAATATAATAAATAGTCTTTTTAAAATAGAGATAACATTAAAATTAAATCCCCTTTTTTTTATCTGAATGGTATCCAGAGACGGATATTTTCAGACTTTTTTAGGTCCTAGGTTCGATTCCGTCAAATGACAAGTTCTTCGTCTGGTTAAGTGTGTTTGTGGGTTATATGTTTAACTCGTGGGGATTAGTCGCATTCTAAAAGAGAAACGAAACTCATTGTTCTAAAATTATAAATTAATTAGACTTACTTTATTAATACCATAAATAAGGACAATAAAGGCTATGTTTGAACTTTTGGGTTATTTGAATATTTTTTTGGTTATTTAGAATAAAATCATGTTTGATGTATAAATTAATTATTTTAATAAATTTCTAAAATAAATTAGTACTTAATATAAATTTATCTTAAAATAAAGCAAGAGAATTTGAATTGTGTTATGAAAAAATTGATGATTAATTGAATAATATATTAGGCCCTTTTGGTTAAAAACCCTTAAATAATTAACATTTTATAGTAACTTAAAAAATATCACATTAATATTTATTGTTAGTTTATTTTTTTGGAAAATGATTTAGCGTCGTTTCATTAAAAATTCCCCAAAACGGGAAAAAAAACCACGAGTTTAAGAGATCATTTTAGACATGTCTAAAATGATTTTGAAGTCGTAACATTCTGAATAAAAGCTAAAAAGCTAAAATCGTAAATAAATTATTTGATTACAATGCTTTCAATTCTAGTGAGTTTAAAAAATGATAAATTCAAATTCCTGCAGATATTCCAGTTCTGCTCCGTGCTTGGAATTATTCTCGCGAGGGCACTGCAATCCGATACAATATCTTTCCATAACTCTTCAACGCTCCTGCGGGTTCTGCCATATATCCTTGCAGTCCGTTATTCCTAAATATTATACACCACTACTCCAAAGCCGCACTTGAACACGCTTGTTGCAAATCTATTTCTCTGGCTTGAGTAGTGCCTCTTCTTTGATTTCATTCCATTCACACATGAAACTGATCAACTCCAGGCTTTTATAGAATCTGTTCCAAAGCTCCGAAGCAATACAGCAGCTCCCGAATAAGTGATCTATGCTTTCTTCATTTCCTCTACATAGAAGACAGCTCGCGTCCAGGATGCTCATATACTTTGTTGGGTCAAATTAGTTTGACTAAGTCATTTTAATGATGTATTAATAAAACTTTGATTAAGAATGAAGCTAAGTCGTCTAATTGTTTTTGTGCAGGTGCATCAAAAATATGCTAAATTAGACATGAACTAAAACAGGCTTTAGACGTAGTTAGACGTGCAGTCTAATAGACGTAGTTAGACGTGTAGTTTAATAGATGCGTAGTTAGACGTGCAATCTAACAGATATCTAGTTAGACGTGTAGTCTAACAGATATCTAGTTAGACGTGTAGTCTAACAGACGTAGTTAGACATGCAGTCTAGTAGATACGTAGTTAGACGTGCAGTCTAGTAGATACGTAGTTAGACGTGCAGTCTAACAGATACGTAGTTAGACGTGCAGTCTAACAGATGCGTAGTTAGACGTGCAGTCTAACAGATGCGTAGTTAGACGAGTAGTCTAACAGATGTGTAGTTAGATGTGTAGTCTAACAGATGCGTAGTTAGACGTGCAGTCTAACAGATTCGTAGTTAGACGTGCAGTCTAATAAATACGTAGTTAGACGTGCAATCTAATAGATACGTTGTTAGACGTGCAGTCTTACAGATGCGTAGTTAGACGTGCAGTCTAACAGATACGTAGTTAGACGTGTAGTCTAACAGATGCGTAGTTAGACATGCAGTCTAACTCCATTAGACTTGGTGGTTTGATGGATCTCGCGATTAGACGTCGACGTCTAACTCACTTAGACTTGACAGTCTAATGGAGCACGTCTAATGCCTCGCTTCAACAGCTGTTTGAAGTTAGCATACGTCAGCCCATGATCAACTAGCTGTACGCTACTCCTGCTCCACTCATCCGTGCAGTCCGGTACGCTAGATTTTTGTATCTAATAAATGAACGCCACGTACGCGAATATTCCTCCAACTACTTGTTCAGTAAAGGATAGTTCCAGAAGAATATCTGGCGCACTACTAGTTTGGTACAACCACGATTCTTATGCACAGAGCCTGCTATACTCTTGTACTATGGAGGCTTTCCAATGAGCGCTTGCCACCTGTCCATCTAGAAAATTCGACCGTTGGTTTCCTGACTCTATATATAGATCCTCAAGGACAACGGTCGAGGTACGAGACACACACGCCTTACAACGAGCCTTACGAAGTACTGATTATACCAGCCTTACCTACTATCAATCTCATACTCTTACACTTACTAATTTGTACATCTTCAAGTTCAAGAGAGAATCAAAATCTGTCTAGCTAAGAAATATTCTTAATCATATTGTAAGTTTAATAGAGCTTGTTCTGTTCAACAGTTAACTAACCAGTAAATTATATTTGATTAAAAGAAATATAGTGAAATCCTTCCGGTTGTGGAAGAAGGGGTGACGTAGGAGAGTTTTCTCCGAACATCTATAAACAACTTGCTGTGTCATTTACATTCCATCTTTCTTTCTCTCATTGGTTCATAGCTTCAAACCTGAGCAAACAGTTCTGTACTTGAATCGTTTCAAGAGTTTGCAAGGGTTTGTGAAGAATAGAAAGTGATATTAATCCCTAACATGATTTCTATCAAACCGTTTTCTAGAAGTTGTCATCAATAGCTAGACCCCCATCTCTATTGATTACACGGTTCCTATCAATTGATATTAGAGCCCCGTTTCTATTCTCAATCTATCACCAAAAATGTCGACCATATCCAAAGATATTAGTGCCACCGCAATCCCTACGTTTTCAAAAGAAAACTACATTGTGTGGAAAAAGAGAGTTCGTGCTCATCTTTCCTCTCTTCATGATGACATGTGAAGTGTTATCACATATGGTCCCATCAAAACCGAAAAGGACAAATCCGAATAGACCAATGAAGATAAGAGGAGGAACAACCTCAACAACATGGCATTAGACGTTCTGTATAGATCTCTTGACGATAACATGTTCAACTACATCATTGAATGCGAAACTGTCAAGGAGATCTAGGACAGACTCACTCAACTGTGTGAGGGAAATGAGCAAACCAAAGAGAACAAAATTATGGTTGCCACTCAGCAGTTCGACAACTTCAAAATGCGTCCTGGAGAAACAATGACTAAGTTTGACGCAAGATTCAACAAAGTTGTCTCCACTCTATCTATTCTTGGCAAGACCTACAGCAACAGAGAGATTGCTATCAAGGTCATCCGTGCTTTACCAAGGGAGTGAGACATAAAGACCATGGCAATGAGGGAGTCCAAAGACCTTAACAAGATCGGGATCTTCGATCTGTTTACTGATCTCAAGACCTATAGTTCGAGTTGAACTCAAGGATTGAAGAAGATCATCCCTCATCCACCATCATTACCAAGCCCTAGTGACCGTAGAAGAGCCACCAATTGCCCCTGATGTGAAGACATTTGTCCAGCAGCTCAGCAGCGATGCTATGTCTCTCTTCGTGAAGAAATCGGCAAATTCATGAAGAAGAACAATTCTAACTCAAGCTCCTCAAATACCAATGACGATAAGAAATCTAAAGCTAATGTTAAATGTTTTAACTATGGTATTTAGGTCATTACAAATCGGAATGTCGGAAGCCGAAGCGTGATGAGAAAAAGAAGGACGAAGAAAATGAGCTGAAGACTCTTTGGGTAGGCGACGGGAAGAACAAATGGAACTATAGCGACTCTGACTCATCATCCAACGACAATGATGATGACGAGGTTGCTTGTTTCATGGAAAGAGAGGAAGAAGAAGAATCTCAGGAGTCAGAGGTATTTGACTTATTTTCTGAAAAAAATTTCAAGGGAAGAACTGATAGCTGCAATAAATGACATGGTCATAGAGTACAGAAAGCTATTAGAGTCCCAAAATGAAATAAAATCTACCTTTGAAGTGTCTCAACCTATTTTATCTCAAACTCTAGAATCAAACGTTATTGAAAATGGCAAGGTCGAGATCTCATCTGAGAATGAGATGATCAAAGAACATATACAAACTCTCTCTTCTGAAAACAAACAGTTAAACTATATTGTCAGTTCTTGAACAAGGTCTGGAGAAGCTGTCAAATATCAAATCAGTCTGTTGAAACCTACTAGATCCAAATTCGGTTTAAGATTTGATAGCAATGACCCACACCAGTCCTGTAAGAAGTTAAACTCAATAAATTACAAGCTTATGCCAATAAGTTTTGTCAAAGAAGTTTAACTGACACTGAAACTAATCCAATCCATGAGGAAGACATGTTGATGAGATGAGTTTGTAAAAGAAATCTCAAAAGATAAAGACATAAATAAGAGAGATATTTTATAATTTTAAAAATAAAGAGAGTGTAACAAAAAGTAAGAATAACATTTGTGGTTAAGACATTTAGGGAAATACATGTTTTTTTGGGGGAAAACGAATTAGCGTCATTTCATTAAAAATTCCCAAAAATGGGAAAAAAAACCACGAGTTTAAGAGATCATACTAGACAGGCCTAAAATGATTTTGAAGTCGTAACATTCTGAGTAAAAGCTAAAAACATAAATGAATTATCTGATTACAATGTTTTCAATTCTACTGAGTTTAAAAAACGGTAAATTCCAGTTCCTACAGATATTCCAGTTCTGCTCCGTGTTTGGAATTCTTGTCCACGTTCCCGCAAGGGCGCTGCAATCCGATACAATATTTTTCCATAACTCTTCAACGCTCTTGCGGATTCTGTCATATAACTGGTGTCTAGGGATAATCTTCGTTGACCATACAAGAGGAGCCCATTCTACTTTCTGTACTTTTTCCCGGGTTACCTCTCATCCTTTCTTCGATACCAGCTTCCCATTGTCCTCAGCTTTCCATTCATGAATATCCGGTCTGTCGTGTAGTTGTATGTTACTTATATGATCAAGTATTCTCTGTCCTTCTGGATTTCTTCCTAGGAGTGAGTTACAATTTCCGTCTTTAATGTCTCTGATTTTTGCTTTTGTGCAGTCAATTCTGATGCGGGTATTTTGAAAATCCTCCTTGTGGATGATAGGCTGGTGTTCGAACCAGGGGTCGTGCCAGAATATAGTGTCTTTCCCATCCCCTAGCCGGATGTCATAAAGATCTGCAATATCGCTTCTTAGTTTAAGAATATTTTTTAGAGACCAGCTCATACCTTCATGAATTTTGCAGGTCTAGATGCTGGTTTCGTATTTCATAAACCTTGTATGCACCCATTTGATCCATAGTGACTCCTGATTGTGCTCTAAAGCCCACAGATGCTTGAAGGTGAGAGCCTTGTTCCACTCGATACAATTCTTCAAGCCGATGCCTCCCCCGTGCTTCGGTTTGTAGAGAGCGGTCCATTTGACTTTTTTTCCTCCTCTTCCGCTACTGCCCCAGATAAAGTTCATCATCAGTGTATCGAGCTCCTTCATTACCTTCTTCGGAATGACCATTTGCTGCACACAGTAGCCAACTATGCTCATGAACACTGTTTTGGTAAGTTCGATCCTCCTGCCTAAGAAAGTTTTTCGTTTCCCAACCAGATATCATATTTTTTACCTTTTCAATCAGCGACTTGCAGTGTGAGATCTCGATCTGCTTCGCGGTTAACGGAATTCCTAAGTACCTTACGGGAAAAACTTCCTTCCTTGATGCCCATGATGTTGAAGATGTCCTACTTCATTTCGTCATTTACGCCTCCATAAATTGCCACACTTTTTCTTTCATTAATAGTTAAACCTGTAAACTCAGAAAAAAAAACGTTAGTACAACCCTAATAGTTTTAATGGAATCAATATCTGCGTGCGCTAGAATGAACAAATTGTCAACAAAGTATAAATGGGTTACCTCCTCTACCTCACAGAATGGGTGAAAGATGTATGGATGATTCTTTTGGAACATCGCGAAGATGCTCTCAAAGATCGCTATGATAGTTACGAAAAGGTAAGAAGAGAGGGGGTCCCCTTGCTTACCCTATTTTCACATTTGAAATAGCCTCCGTGGACTCCATTGACACTAACAACAAAGCAGGATGATGAACGTATTGCATAATCCAATCAATAAAAATCATAGGAAAAGTAGAAACAACCAGAAAGTCTCGAATAACTTCCCATCTAACAGAGTGAAAGCTTTCTTGATATCTATTTTGAAAGTCACTCTCGGGGATATTTTCTTATTCCCGTAGCCTTTAAAAGGCTCTACTTGAGAAGAATATTATGAGAGATTGTCCTACCGGGGATGAATGCAGAGTGGTTAAGATTTATAATTTTTCCTATCACATTTTTAAATCGTTTAGAAACGATTTTTGAAATTATTTTATAAATCACATTGCAACAGGAAAATTGGTCTGAAATCTTGTACTTTCTCAGGTACCGTAGTTTTTGGGGATCAAGGTTAAGACCTATGTATTCCATTGTTTTAACATCTTCCTGTTCTTGAAAAACTCTAGAACCCCATCAGTAACGTATTTACCCACAACCGACCAATTGTCTTTGAAGAACTGTGCATTAAACCCATCAGGACCTGGACTTTTATTCCCATCAATACTAAACAGTGCTTCTTTAACCTCAACCCTCATGACCACCGCGGGCTATATGTTTAATCCGTGGAGAACTCATTGTTCTAAAAAAAAATTATAAATTAATTAGACTTACTTTATTAAAATCAAAAAAAGTATACGTATATAAACGTATTTTAACTAGAGTTTTTGTTTTGGTTCATAGTTTGTGATATTCGGAAAAACATTTTGCTCTACATCCCCGTACCTGTTTAGAAAACGGTCTATACTTTATCGTTTACAAAAAAATTATCTATGGTCTGAAACAAGCCCCACATACCTGACACTCCACATTGTGCACTGCCTTGTTATCACTTGGCTTTGTTGAGTCTAAGTCTGATACATCTCTTTTTCTTTATCACTTGTCGTGCTTATTAGTTAATGGCTAGGGGACAATATCATCTATACAGATAACTCCTCGACTCATATTAACTCCATTATTTATAAATTACGTGACATGTTTCTTCTTAATGACATGAGAGATATTCACTACTTTCTCGAGAGGAAACTACTCGGACAACTACAAGGCTATTTCTTAAAAGTAAAGTGGACTGATGTGTAAACCTAAGGACGAAGGAGGTGTGATTTTAAAGAATTGTGTCGAATGGAATCGTGCCGTTACTTACAAGCATTTATGGGCCTTACAATCTAAGCAGGATTCCTTATGGGTCAAATGGGTGCACTCCCGGTTTATGAAATGTGAAATGAGCATATGAACGTACATCCGAATTGGTGATGGGCGTGGCACTCTGTTTTGGCACGACCCATGGTTCGAAAACAAACCATTGATTAGTAGAGACGAATTCCGAGGCTTAAGGATCTGGAGGGATTGTGTGGCTGCCACGGTCCATAACATTCATAGCGGGCTTTGGGTTTCGGTTATTACTAGAGTCTTGGAAGGCAAAAGAGCTATTGATCATTTGAACGGTCTCAATATTTGTAATATGGTTGATGTGCACTTGTGGAAAGTGGAAGAAAATGGGAAATTAAGTCAAGTGCGATTTGGAACGTTATTCGGGAAAGAGGTCAAATTGTAAGTTAGGCTTCACTTGTGTGGTCCTTAAAAATCTTTCCGAGACACCGGTTTATTCTTTGGTTGGCTTTCTGTGGTAGACTTAGTACTCGTGATCGTATTCTTGCTTATATGGATATTCCGGACGCCAATTGTGTTCTTTGTAGTGGGTTTGCGGAGTCCATTGATCATCTTTTGGGTGGCTGTTTTTTTGCTAGGTCTATTTAGAATCTTTTTACTTTAGCCATGGGAATTGTGAGCTTGTCGGGGTCTTGGGAGGATATAAAAGTTGCTGCCCAAGTCTTATCTAAAGGTAGTAATTTCATGCTAACGTTTTTAAGTGTGGGTTTGCTGTCATCGTTTATCATTTTTGGGCTGAGAGAAATGCTAGAGTCATTGGTAGAGTTCGTCGAAACGTTGATCATGTGTGGAGCGACATTGTATTTGATTGTGGTGCGCTAATTAGAACGTGGAGACGGGTTCCTAAAGGCGAGCAGGAATGGGTCCTTTGTCACGAATGAAAGTCAATTATGATGAAGTCACATCTTTTAAATGTTGTAAGGCTAGCTAGTTCTTTATGTTTTGTTTGTAAGTCATGTATGTTGCTTTGTTAAAATTGTTTGGTTCTTGAACTTTATTCTAACTTTATAGGTTTGTTAGAAAGTTAGAGGAAACTATGTCTATTTTCTTTCCCGTTTGGGAATTTTAATAAAATGACACTAAATCGTTTTCCCCCCCAAAAAAAAAAACTATATTTCCGCCCTTTTAAATTTTGGAGAGGGATAAAGTGCTTGATGTCAAACCTCTTCAAATCCAATGCCTATAGTTCTTCTCTTTCTAAAACAGGATGGTGAACCTCTTATTGATCCATTTTTAAATTTGTATAAAGTTTAAAATGAAGTTCAAATATGACTGTTCAAATAGAAAAAAAAACATAAAAGAATGATTATAGGTAAACGTTTAGACTAGTGGTCAAATTAACTATTTATAAATACATAAAATTAGGGATGACAATGGGGCGCTTCAGTTCGGTGAATGACAATACCATCCCCGCCCCGATCGGGGACGGGTTTCCCCGCGGTACACCGGAACCGAATTACAATTTAAATTTAAAATATAAATAATAAAATAAAATAAAATAATTCATATATTTAGAGTTATAAATTATCAAAATATTAAATACCAAACAAAAACAACATTCAATAATAATAATTTTAAAGTATTAAATACCAAAACAAATAAACTTTCAATAATAATAATGTTTCAAAATATAACATAAACTCTAATGGACTAAATCTATATTATTCATCTTCAATGATTAGGATCACATTCTGTATTAATAAATAAAATGAAGTATTATTATATATTTAATTATACATATTTAATAAAGAAATCTAACCTTCTTCTTCTTCTCATTTTCATCATCTCCTGTTACTTTCAAAAACGATATAGTAGGCTAGTACAATGTTCATTTGGCACTAATAACATTAGATTCTACATTCATAAAAAAAAATTAATAAATAACAAGACAAAACAATTTTCTTGAATAATAACATCATAAAAGTTCATAACCTCTTTCTTCATCCTCCACTTTAACATCTTCATCATCAACATTTAATAAAAATAAAGAATAATATATTAAATTTATTAATAGGATAAAGAGTTTAAAAACAAATCAATAAAATATTCAAATTACCTATATTTTCAAACTCACATAACCAATTGCGAGTACACATTAGAGCTTCAAGTATATTTTGAGTTAATCTACTCTTATGAGAACTTAACACCCTTCTAGAAGCACTAAAAACAGATTCAGACGCTACAGTGAATACTAGAATTGCTAAAATATCTTAAGCAATAATTTGAAGAAGTGGATACTTGCAAGCATTCATCTTCCAACATATCAATATACAAAAATCTTCACCACCGATCTATAGTATATATCTTCTTCCAAATAAACATCCAATTCACTCTTCACACATGTACAATCTTTGATCTCTTCCTTTTCATAAACTTTTGGAGATCATACTTCTCAAACTATACTAAATAAAATCATTTCACATTCTTTTAAAAATATTCGATTACTAACATACTCTTTTATTTTATTTGAAAAATAATTTGTAACACAGTTTTTTATTTGAGGAACAATAAAATACTATACATGAATATAATAGAAAAACAAAATTATCGTACACAAATGTTATACAAATTAAATTATAACGATCTAAACTAATTGTTTATAATGGAAATAAAATAACTAAACTGACCTGAAATCGAAAATATCGTCATCTCTTGAAGATGTAACAAAGATTATGAAAGACAAAGACAAAGATAGAAAAACCCTACATAAAAAATGCGATGCCATATTATTTATATTAATTAGTAAAAAAACAGTAAAATAATATACAAAATAATATTAACAAATAGTTCAACTAACCTTCAACCTGAAAATATTCTCAAGATTCAAGATAGAATCATGTATGTAGAAAAATAAAGATGATTATAATAAATCCTAGAGAGAGAGAAATGATAATGAGGAAGATGAAGAGGTAAAACGTAAAAGATAAATTAGAGATAGTGTGTAAAGGGAAGGAAGATAGAGGTTTTCAATAAAAAGAGAAAAGTAATGATGACATTAAATAATGATTTCATTAATTAATATATTTTCATTAAATAAATATAATTATATTTTATCGGTTCGGGAATCGGTTCGGTGCATGTAAATACCATCCCGCCCCGAACCCCTCAACATATTTCGAGTTTTCCTTGATCCACCCCGATTCCCAGTCAAAACGGGGTAAAACCATACCAATCGGTTCAGTTCGGCTAGGTTTCATCAGGGCGGTTTCAAATTGTCACCCATACATAAAAGGACTTAATATTTGAAGTACCTAAAATATTATATTATTAACTATAGATATCTTAAGTGTTCAAAGAATTATATAGATATAATTAATCTTTGTTAATAATATTTATAATTTAAAATAAAAGATGAACACTAAAGATGTAGAAAAATTGCACCTACAACAAGAATAAAAGTGAGATCTACAGTTTTTATTCAAGTGGTGAATGTAATCTAATTATCATAGGAAGTATATAATTTGGTTATCATTGAACTTTATAGAATAAACCGAACAAAGTTTCCCAATGAAATGAAGAAACATAGATCACATATTCGTAGGGGTGAGCATAATTTGAGTTTATCCAAACCCAACCCTAATCCAAACCCAAAATATTAATTCGGGTTGGTTAATTTGGGTTGGGTTGAGTATGGGTTAGGTTGAGTATGGGTTGGATTTAATTTGGTTTGGTTAGAGTTACCCAAATTATTCAAATTATATAAATTTAATTTAATTCTCTATTATTCATCCAATATAAACTAATCATCTTCCAACTTTAAGTCGAACACGTTCAACACATTTTTCAAACGTTTAACACGTTTTTCACATGTTTTTAATATTTTTAACACGTTTTCACACTTATAACACGTTTTTCACTTGTTTAACACGTTTCACGTTTTTGGCACGTTTAACACGTTTTCGACATGTTTAACACGTTTTCACACTAATAACACATTTTTCACATTTTTGTCATGTTTAACATGTTTTTGACATATTTAATACGTTTAACATGTTTTTGACAAGTTTAACACGTTTTCCACGTTTTAGCACATTTAACACGTTTTTAACATATTTAACACGTTAACACGTTTTTGATAAGTTTAACATGGTTTTCACGTTTTTGGCATGTTAACACGGTTTTCACGTTTTTGGCACGTTTAACACGTTTTTGACATTTTAACATATTTTTTACACGTTTAACACATTTTTCACACGTTTAACATATTTTTCATATTTTTGGAATTATTAACACGTTTTGACATATTTGACACGTTTATCACATGTTAACACGTTTTCCCTATTTTTGGCACGTTTAACACATTTTTGACATATTGAAACAACACGTTTTTGGCTCATTTAACATATTTTTAGCACATTTAACATGTTTTGGAACATTTTACACGTTTTTCACGTTTTTTTGCCGTTTAATACGTTTTTGGCACGTTTAACACGCTTTTGACATTTTAACACGTTTAACACGTGTTTGCACATTAAACATATTTTTGACATGTTTAACATGATTTTTGCACGTTAACACGTTTTGACAAGTTTTAACACGTTTTTGGCACGTTTAACACGTTTTTGACATGTTTAACACGTTTTTATGTTTTTGGCACATTTAACACGTTTTCACGTTTTTGGCACGTTTAACACGTTTTTCACTTTTGGCACATTAATTGTGTAAAAAAATGTATTAAACGTGTCAAAAATGTGAAAAACATGTTAAATGTGTCAAAATGTGCCAAAATTGTGGAAAACATGTTAAACGTGTTAAAACGTGTTAAACGTGCCAAAACGTAAAAAACGTGCCAAAACGTAAAAAACATGCCAAAACGTGTGAAAATATGTTTTAAATGTTAAAAACGTGTTAAACGTGTCAAGAATGTGAAAAATGTGAAAAAACATGTTAAACGTGTTAAAACGTATTAAATGTGCTAAAAACGTGAAAAACATGTCAAAATGTGTTAAACGTGCCAAAAATGAGGAAAACGTCTTAAAATGTCAAAACCTGTTAAATGAGTCAAATACATGTTAAATGAAAAATAAAAAAATAATAATTTGGGTTATCCAACCCATACCTAACCGAACCTATACCTAACCCATATTAGTAAATAATATGGGTTGTGTTATGGGTTAGGTAAATTTAATTTGGGTTGAATAAGGGTTGGGTTTACCCGTTTGCTCACCCCTACATATTCGGGAGCTGCTGTAATTTTTCAGAGTTTTGGGACAGATTCAATAAAAGCCTGGAGCTGATCAGTTTTCCCAAACAAAGTTTACAAAAATTCGTATGCTAAATCTCAACCTTGACAATCATTGTAATGCTTTGATGGTGAAGGTTGTACTCATGACAATCGATAATCGAAAGTAAATACTCATGATGACAATTATTATTAGTAAATTGTTTAAGCATGAATATGAGAAATATAAGTGAGTATAGTACCTTCACAATATCATGTTCATGTCAAAGTTAGGTAATAATATATATGCATAAGGATATATATATACATGAGAAATCCTTTTTAATTATGTGAGATGATCAATTGCTAATATTTTGTTACAAGAGCTTATATTTTCGACACTAAACACAAATTGTATCACCAAGATTGTGTTTATCTTCAATTTGGTAGATAGATTAGAAATAGAGTTTCATATTGACACAATTGATAAATCACAAAAACAATCACTACATAATTGCCACAGTCTTGGCCGAAAGACCCAATGGGTTTGATTTCAGATATTTGTATCCGTCTGTGTTTGAATGCAAACTCGAACGAAGAAATTGAAACTAAGTCTTGAACAGTTGAATATAATCTAACTTGTTAAGATGGTTTGTTTATATCTGGTTTGTATTTTTCATTTTACTTTATTGAATGAAAGGGGATAGGTTTTTATAATTTAAGGAATAGATGTTTCCAGTAATGCAATAGTTTATTCATAATGATTGTTTTTTTGTTGAGGACCTTCATACATATGGCCATGAGAAGTCATGCAAAAGTAAGGATTTCTAATTTATTTATGCAATATACTGTTTAAATTTGGATGGGTAAATTAATGTCGAAACTTAAAATTTTGAAATTTTAATGAAGGTTTTTGTTTGATATGTATTGTTATGTATATTTTCAATGTGAATACTGTTATTGCTAAAAATATTATTGTACAAAAACACTTATTAATAAATTGAACAATATCGTTTTTGCAGTAAATTTTTGTTAATCTTTTATACTTAACATGAATTTCATATTAGATATAGAAAGATAAATAAAAATTACTAAAATAAATCTTGATCAACTTATTAAAAATTGTCCTAGGTGCAAAACACTTTTTACAACAATAATATCCTTGTCAAAAACATACATAGGAGGAAATATGAAACAAAACCCTTCATTATAACTCACAAAATGTCATCTTCATATCAAATGACCAATTCAATAATATACAATTTATTGAAGACAAACAAGAACATTCTTACTTTTGCATGGCTTCAAATGGCAATATGATTGAAAGCTTTGAGCAAGAGAATCAATAATATGGATATAGCATTTAGGAAATAATATCAAAACATAGATCCTATAATTCAATAAAACCAAACAAAATAATAAAAAGAAGAATCAAGCAAATGCAAACATTACTCACCAACATAGCATGTTCAATTTCAATCATTAATCAACAAGCAACCCGCGACGAGAGCCAAAATAATGATTGTTTTTTTGTTGAGGACCTTCATACATATGGCCATGAGAAGTCATGCAAAAGTAAGGATTTCTAATTTATTTATGCAATATATATACTGTTTATATTTGGATGGGTAAATTAATGTCGAAACTTAAAATTTTGAAATTTTAATGAAGGTTTTTGTTTGATATGTATTCTTATGTATATTTTCAATGCGAATATTGTTATTGCTAAAAATATTATTGTACCAAAACACTTCTTAATAAATTGAAAAATATTGTTCTTTGCAGTAATTTTTTGTTAATCTTTTATACTTAACATGAATTTCATATTAGATATAGAAAGATAAATAAAAATTACTAAAATAAATATTGCTCAAGTTATTAAAAATTGTCCTAGGTGCAAAACACTTTCTTACAACAATAATATCCTTGTCAAAAACATACATAGGAGGAAATATGAAACAAAACCCTTCATTATAACTCACAAAATGTCATCTTCATATCAAATGACCAATTCAATAATATACAATTTATTGAAGACAAACAAGAACATTCTTACTTTTGCATGGCTTCAAATGGCAATATGATTGAAAGCCTTGAGCAAGAGAATCAATAATATGGATATAGCATTTAGGAAATAATATCAAAACATAGATCCTATAATTCAATAAAACCAAACAAAATATTAAAAAGAAGATTCAAGCAAATGCAAACATTACTCACCATCATAGCATGTTCAATTTCAATCATCGGTTCAATCGAAACTGAAAAGATGAGTTCAGAGGCTTAATTGCAGTTTCTTCATCCAAATTCAAATTTAGACCTATTGGTTGTTCTTCTATAAGATTTCATGGTGTTGATGACAAATACGAATAGTAAATAGTGAAAACGACGTATTGTAAAGAGAGTATTGAAAAGAGAGATGTCAAACAATTATGGTAATGCTTTGATGGTGAGGATTGAACTACTTTGGTAAAAATATATATGCATAGGAAAAGCTCAATTGCTAATACTTTTTTACAAGAGCTTATATTTTCTACACTATTTGTAAATTGTATCACCAAGATAGTATTTATCTTCAATTTGGTAGATAAATTAATAAATCACAAGAACAACCACTACATACGGTGGTGCCAATTGTTACCTAGCTTTCCCTGAAAGACCCAATGGGTATGATTTCAGATATTTGTGCCTGTGTGAGTTTGAATTCAAATTGGAACGAAGAAACTGAATTTGAGTCTCTAGGACTCATCTTTTCGGTCCAATTGAACCGTTGAACATAGCCGAAATTATTAGGATTGTTGGTTTTTATCTGGTTTGTATTTTTCACTTTACTTTATTGAATGAAATGGGCTATGTTTTTATAATTTAAGAAATAGTTTTTTCTAAAATAGGGTAAATTGCAATGGTTTATTCATAATGTTTGTTTTGTTGAGGACTTTCATACATATGGCCATGAGAAGTCATGCAAAAGTAAGAATTTCTAATTTATTTATTCAATATACCATTTATAATTGGAAGTGTAAATTGATGTCAAAACAAAAAAATTACGAGTTTTAATGAAGGTTTTAATTTGATATGTATTCTTATGTATGTTTTCAATGCAAATATTGTTACTGCTGAAAATATTATTGCAACAAAACACTTATTTATAAATTGAACAACATCCTTTTTGCTGTTAATTTTTGTTCATCTTTTATACTTAATATGAATTTCATATTAGATATAGAAAGATCAATAAAAAAAATACTAAAATAAATATTGCTCAAGTTATTAAAAATTTGTGCAAAATCTTTACAACAACAATAATATATATGATCTAGTCAAAAACATGCATGGGGAGAAATAAACAAAACCCATCATTATAACCCACAAATTTTCATTTTGATATCAAATTACCAATTGAATTAATATAAAATTTTTTGAAGACAAATAAGAAAAATCTTACTTTTGCATGGCTTCAAATGGCAAAATGATTGAAGGCTCTGAGCAAGAGGAACAATGATATGGATATGACATTTAGAAAACAATATCAAAACCTAGATACTACAATCCAATAAAGCCACAAAAATAATTAAAAAGAAGATTCAAGCAAATGCAAAGGAGGAGACTCACATCATAACATGTTCGATTATATTCACCGGTTAGATCGAATCCAAAGAGATGAGTTCAGAGGCTTAATTTCATTTTCTTCATCCGAATTCAAATTTAGACCGTCGCATATATCTGAAATCAAACCTATAGGATGTTCTTCATGTCGTTGATGGCATGCAAAAACCAATAGTGAAAATGATGGATTGTGAAGAGAGTATTAAAAAGAGAGAAGCCAAAGACCCTTGAGATTTCGTTCTCGAAAAGCGAGGAGTCTACAAGTTACGAAGGAATATGATAAGAATTATTTATATTAGATTTTAGATGTTTCGTCCTAACCCTATTTATGTTTGTAAGGGTGTGTTTGTTTATATTGATATGGTTGTTTATGGATTAGACTAATTCCTTATTGATTATCAAATTGTCAGAAGTGTAATTGACCAAAAACTTTCATTTCATATTTCCATAACAAACTGCAAAAATAGTTTGCAGGATATATTAGTATTTCTATATTAACAGCTGAAGTCATATCCAAGTTCAAGGATTCTATAAGAAATTTTATAACTTTTCTACATTCACACAAATTTACATACTTAACCTAGTTTCTCTGCAGAAAGCAAATAAAATTTGGAAATTAAAGCTAATAACTAAGTTTAGTCAATTAAGCTCCTAAACATGAAAGAAATCAGCAACTAAATAAAAATTCCTAAATTTAACATGTTGCAATTCACACTAATGGGAGACAAACTAGATGAAAACCCCAATAAATCATATCTAATATCAAATGACCATTCAAATAGCAACTAACAATTGATCAGATGATACATGAGTGAAATTCATCACAACAAACTTGATAAAAAGATGTAAGATATTTCAACATCATCAAGGGTATTTATTATTAATGCAGTACTACCAAGCTACGACATAGAAATGGAACAGAGAGAGTCGAAAGGACCTACCTGTGTTTGGCCTAGAGAGAGGGTTTGGTGATTTAGTCGGCTAGGGGAGACAGTGAGGACGGCGGCTGCGATGAATAGTTGAATGTTGAATTAGGTTAGATTTTGATTAAAATGTTTAAGTTTTTAATAATTTCATTAAAATTTTAAAAATGCATCTTAAATTTTAAATTTTGATAAAATTGATATTTAAATTAAAATTATAATTATAACATTTTTTATTAGATTAAATATATTATGGTAAAAGATAAAATAAAATAAATAAATACTTTTTATATATATATGGTAGTGAATTTGTTACCTAAGGTATTGAATCAATTTGTTTTATTATATATATATATATTCAAAAGATTTTTGAAGATATGTTTAGTTTAATATTCAAATATCTATTACACGTTACTTCAATAAAAAAAAAATTTAATTGTAACAGTATTGAACATCTTGATCTTAGATCTTAAATCACCGTCTTTGGACGAATCAGTATATTTTGAAATTGATATTTTTAATATTCAATCTTTTTAAAATATTTCAGTTTCACTAATTGTAGTTGATTTTTTAAATGTAAGTTAAAGTAATTGAAATGGAAAGATAAGTAAGAAAATTATAATGAAATGGAGAAGGTAGAGAATACAATATTAGTGATGATAAACTCTAAGGAATTAGATTGTTATTGAATTAATATTAAAATTTAAAGAAGATATTAAATAAAAGGTTGCAAATAACATTTAATGATAACTCTACGGTTTGATGAAACCAAGAGTCTCTTGAGAAAACCAAAAGTCTTTTGAGAGAATGACATGATCCTTAACAGTGATGAGAGTAAATAAGGCAAAATGAATTGAGATAAGCAATTTGGTGATGATATTAACTAATTGATCATCAATAAAAATGTATTTGATGATGAGAGATTCCAGGGAGACCAAGTAATAATTTGGGACGAATGAATGACCCATGGTTGACATTGAATTTTTAATCGGTAATTATTCTCGACATTAAACGTCGGTAATGATTTTCTCGACTTACCATCGGTAATGATTTTCTCGACTTACCATCGGTAATGATTTTCTCGACTTTAACAGTCGGCATTACTTTAACAGTCGTTAAAAAGAACATTGAAGTTGGGATAAACTTTTATAGTTAGACATAGGAAGAAAATGTGAGATGACAAGATATGAAGTTTGATGGTGATGAAGATTAAGATGTTCAAAATGATGGAATTTAAAGAATGTGATGATGAACATGAAAATATTGAGAAAATGATGGGGATGAGAGAAAATATAAGTGTAGAAATAATTGAGAGAGATTTTATAATTTTAAAAATAAAGATGGTGTAACAAAATTAAGGATAACCTGTGTGGTTGAGACATTTAGAGGAAGACATGTTAATGAGATAAATTTGTAGAAAGACATCATCTCAAAAGTTAAAAACATAAATGAGAGAAATTTTATAATTTTAAAGATAAAGTGGGTGTAACAAAATTAAGGACAACATATGTGGTTGAGAAATTTAGAGAAAAGACATTTTGATGAGATTTGTAAAAAGACATAAATGAGAGAGATAGAAAGACATCATCTCAAAAGATGAATGACATAAATGAGAGAGATTTTATAATTTTAAAGATAAAGAGGGTGTAACAAAAGTAACAATAACCTGTGTGGTTGAGTCATTTAGAGAAAGACATATTGATGAAATGAGTTTGTAGAAAGACATCATCTCAAAAGAGTAACAAAGTAAGGATAATCTGTGTGGTTGAGACATTTAGAGGAAGACATGTTGATGAGATCATGAGTTTGTAGAAAGAAATCTCAAAAGATAAAGACATAAATAAGAGAGATATTTTATAATTTTAAAGATAAAAGAGTGTAACAAAAGTAAGAATAACATCCGTGGTTAAGACATTTAGAGAAATACATGTTAATGAGATGAGTTTGTAGAAAGACATCATCTTAATAGAAAAAAACATAAATGAGTGAGAGATTTTATAATTTTAAAGATAAAGAGGGTGTAACAAAAGTAAGGATATCCTTTGTGGTTGAGACATTTAGAGGAAAGCATGTTGATGAGATTAGTTTTAAAAAGACCTCATCTCAAAAGGAGGAACACATGTTGATGATATGAGTTTGTAGAAACATTATCTCAAAAGATAAAGAAATAAATGAGAGAGATTTTATAATTTCAAAAATAAAGAAGGTGTGACAAAAGTAAGAATAACTTGTGTCGATTAGACATTTAAGGAAAACATGTTGATGAGATGAGTTTGTAGAAAACATCATCTCAAAAGATAAAGACATCAGCAAAAAGAGTGAGACACGTTCCTTTTAGGTGGTGTATCTTACATTCGACGACATTATTTTGTTCATTTATACTTGAACACGATTCAATATAGAATCCAAAACTAATATAAGTTTCTCCTCAATCAGGTTGAAAGAGTTTGATAGGGCCGTGGGTGTTAACCCTTATGAATGCTCCGATACCAAGTTAAAGTAATTGAAATGAAAAGATAAATAGAGAGAAAATTATAATGAAATAGAAAATGTAGAGAATACAATAAAAGAGATGATAAACTTTAAGGAGTTAGATTGTTATTGAATTAATATACTAATATTTATAGTAAAGAAAATAGTAAATGAAAGGTTGCAAGTAACATTTAATGATAACTCTTTGGTTTGATGAAACCAAAGAGTCTATCGAGAAAACTAAAAGTGTTTTTAGAGAGTGAGGATCTTAACTCCTTTAAATTGAATAAATGTGTTTGCGGACTTAACATCGAAAATTAGTCACACTCCGAAGTAAAAAAAATAAAAACTTAGCATTATAAACAAAAATTAAATAAATAAAAATTAAATAATGTTTATTATGATTTCTTACCTTTTTACTATAGTTTAGACTTCGCCAACTCTCGAGAGTTACGTTCAGTTTTACGTCTTTCTTATCTCTATTCAATCTTTAGCTCTCTTTGATTGCCTGCATAATCTTCGAATATTTCATTTTCCTACATATTTCTATGGCGATGTTTAATCATCTTTCTCATTTCATTCATCAATGGGATGTGCTATTCCCTCAAACGATTTGATATTTGAGTCGCAACTCTATGTGAACAAATATAGTTTCTCAACTACATAATACTAATAACTTCTTAGAAATTTTGATGTTACATGTAAGACTTTGCCTACTTATCGAGGTGTAGAGTTCACATCACAAAAATTTATGGAATTCTACAAAGAGGAAGGAGTTGAACGTCACATTATGCCACCATACACTTCATAACAAAATGACATGGTGCAGGGAAGAAATCGTATTGTGATGGGTGCTGCGAGGAGCTTACTTAAGAGCATGTATGTACCGACAAACCTCTAAGGAGAGGCAGTGCGACATACAGTTTATCTCATGAACCGCTTGCGAACAAAGGTGCTAGAAACTTGCACCCCTTGTCGGGCATGGACCATTAAGCAATTTCATCTAGAGCACTTGAGAGTATTTGGGTGTACCGGACATGTTAAGACTGTTGGACCACATCTCAAGAAGCTTAATGATCGAATTCAAGACATGATGTACATTGGTGTTAAAGATAGAAGCAAGATGCATAGGTTTCTTGATCCATCATGCGGGAAAATTCGTGTGAGTAGAGATGTCATGTTCAAAGAGGAGGAGAAGTGTCATGTTCGTGTGAGTAGAGAATTGTAAAAAAATCCTTTGAGTTCAAAATCCTATGAGATGATGACAACCTAGCAGAGTTAGAAAACGCAACAGGTACATCGAACTCCCATCGTCATCAAGAGCTCTTAGGTGAGTCCACAACCGAAGTTGGCCCCATCAAACATCGTTCCCTCGCTGATGTCTATGCGGAGGAACCACTGTAAGAGATGAATCTTGATGAATTGTTGTTGCTCACCACCAACAAGCCAACAACATATCACAAGATGATAGTTGAAGAGCCATGGAATGAGGCCATGAAGAAAGAGTTCGAGTCTATCAGGAAGAATAAGACATGGGAGCTCACTGAATTACAACCTAGTTACATGATCATTGGGTTAAAGTGGATTTTCAAGTTGAAAAGAGACGGCGAAGGAAACATCCTCAAACACAAAACAACATTGGTATCAAAAGGCTATGTGCATAATCAAGACATTGACTTTGAGAAGACCTTTGCACCGGTGGCAAAACATGAGACAATCAAGTTAGTTCTTGTCACCGTAGCTCACCGTGGATGGGAGATTCACCACTTGGATGTCAAATCAACATTTTTCAATGGTGATAGTGAAGAAAAAGTTTATGTCGGTCAACCTGAAGGCTTCATCATCTGAGTTCAAAAAGTAGATTATGAAGGAGTTCGAGATAAGTGATCTCGGGATACTCTCATACTACCTTAGTATTGAGGTGGACCAGAAGAAATATAACATTGAGGTGAAGTAAACAACTTATGTGAAGAAGGTGTTGAAACAATTTGCAATCGATGATTGCAACTTGAGCAATTATTTGATGGAAGCAAAGTTTTAGCTCGAAAAGGACGTGGAAAAAACTTAGTGGATCTAAAGGAGTATAGGTGTATCATCGGGTGTCTCATGTACTTGACGTACACTCGACCCGATATCTCTTATACAGTTGGCATAATAAGTCGATAATGGAGCAACCCATCACTCTACACCAACAGGCAGTAAAACACATTTTTTGTTACGTGAAGAGAACAATGAGCTATGAGATTCAATTAAGAAGAGGACGATATGTTAAAGAACTCATTGGTTTTACTAACAGTGACCTAGTCGGTGACAGAGATGACAAAAAAGGTACTAGAGGGATGGTGTTTTATCTCAACGAGAATCTAGACACTTTGAAATCTCAGAAGTAGCGAATTGTTACTTTATCTTCATGTGATGCAGAGTTTATGGCAACTACTGTAGCGTCATGCTAAAAACCTTGGTTGAGAAACTTGTTGAGCGAGGTGCTCGGATGCGAGCCGAGGTCGGTAACCCTCTATGTCGACAACAAGTCCGCAATAGCATTAATGAAGAACCTAGTATTTCATGGATGCATCAAACACATCGACATTCGATTCCATTTCATCCGTGAATGCGTCGAGAATCGACAGATCGTTGTAGAGTTTGTAAGCACCAAAGAGGAACGTGCAAACATTTTTACTAAGGCACCAACAAGAGTCAAATTTACGAAGATATGAGAGCTACTCGACGTGAAGAATCTCGAACCAAATCAAGCTTACGGGGGAGATTGTGAGTATAAACATTGATTGAGAAAATTGAATGTTGTTGGTCTTTATTGTCTTTTAATGCAATTATGACTTATTTAATTATTAATGAGTTTGGGCTTGTATGTATAAGTAATTTAGGGTTTCTAGGATAATTACTCTTTTATAAGGGTTATTTGTAAAGGTTTATATACAACACTTAAGACTATTAAAAAATTTTCTCTTCACCAAATCTTATTGTCCTTCCCAGTTTTTCCAACGTTTTCTTTCCTCATAATTGTTTTCATAAATCCGATAAATCAGAACCAATATTTTCGGACTAACATGGAAGACATAACGTTACGACATTTTTTTAGTGTAACCAAACACCGAACTTATGTAAAAATTTCTTTCTTGATGCGACTCAAGTTTCAAACCTAAAAAAATGTAAGTGCATTGGGATATTCAAAACATGTTAGATAAAAGAATTAAAAAAGTACAAGATTTCGATCATTGGACCTATGGGTTATTCTTTGTTAATACAACATATTTTTCTTAATACCTCTTTCTTTTCTTGATATAGTATTAAACGATAACTAGATACATTATAGGAAGAGATATGACGTAATTATAAATGAATAGTTATAATCTCGATAAGAAAAAATAGAAATTCAAAAATCATTTGAAAATGACAAAAAAAAGAGTTGGTGATCGTGATTGTTTTGAGTAGAGCATATAAGACAAAGTGCTCCTGCTCTTTTCGAGTGCAATAAAATACAAGAGTATGTTAAATTTTTCTATTTTACTGCAACTCTTGTTTCAAATCGAAAAAGGAGTGAGTGAGTTTATACCCTTTTTGAATTTTAATTTAATTTTTAACAAAAAAAAAAATTGGCTCGAGAAATTCAAAACAGGATAGAAAAAAGAATTAAAAAATACATATGCATAGGAAAACTTCAAAACAATTATGGTAATGCTTTGATGGTGAAGGTTGTACTACTTTGGTAAAATATATATGCATTGGAAAAGCTTAATTGCTAATACTTTCTTACAAAGAGTTTATATTTTCTACACTATTTGCAAATTGTATCACCAATATTGTATTTATCTTCAATTTGGTAGATAGAATAAAAATAGAGCTTTATAATGACACAATTGATAAATCACAAGAATAACTGCTACATACCGTGCCAATTGTTACCTAGCCTTCCCCGAAAGACCAATGGGTTCGATTTTTCGATTTCAGATATTTGTGTCTGTCTGAGTTTGAATTCAAATTCGAAACGAAGAAACTGAATATTAAATGTACTAGTAAAAAATTGATTATTAAGGAGAGCAAAAACTCTCGGAGAAAACTCAAATACTTTCGGTGATAGTCTTCGCTGAGGGCGATAAATGCTCTCGAAGTATCTCAGTGATACAGCTATCGGTGAAAAGAAAAGAGTATTTGCAATGGCATATTTAGCTCTCGAAGACAAGTATTTGCGAGGGCAATCAAAGGCCCTTGGTGAAAAAAAGAGAGTATTTGTGAGCAATTAAAGGCCCTCCCTCGATGAAAAGAAGAGAGTATTTGTGAGAGCAATCAAAGGCTCTCGGTGAAAATTGTATATTTTTACCAAGTACAGAAGCCTATTGCTTTCGGCTATGATAGTTTTTTTAAAATAAAACTATTGTAAACTGAATAATTACCTATTTAAACCAATCAATTTGAAACAGAAATCATATATAAATTAAAAATACCGAATTTCATATACCAAAATCCCAAAAATACAATCATCCAATTAACCTAAATCTCAATTCATCCAAGAAATACAATTATCTAATAAACTAAAATCTCAATCATCCAATATATCGACGATCAAAGTATTAAAAGATAAGCAAGACTAAATAACATATCATATACACAGACTAATCCGGAGGTGGAGGTGATCTCGCCATAAACGTCGCCAGCTGGTTCTGGAATTCTTCTCTTTGTCTTGTCATTTGTCTTTGTGTCTCAAGTAATAGAGACTCCAACTGTTCTCTTTTCGAAGTCAATCATGTATCAATCTGAAGACGTACCTAAAATCATACCGTTCGAATTTGGACAGTTGGATAGCTTCGGTCTTCTTGGATTCAAAGTCGTCTGAACTCAATGAACACAACTTCGATGAAAGATCGTCGGCTGAAGTGGATCTAGAAAAATCAGTCATATAAAAATCAAGTTATGACAACTAAAAAGTTATTTTCAGACTATAAGAATTATTTTTATTGAATAATAGTTAGTTATTTGTAAATTAGCTGAAGTTACATTCATGTAACATTGTAACCTTATTACTATGTATACTCTTTATTACCAGAACGTAACCCTAATCAAAGTCTATTGCACAATTTATTTGTTGGTAAAATGTATTTTGCAAATAAGAATGGACAGTATGATAACAAACATAAATATGCGCTCACAAAAGTGAAGGACCATCTCTCTAACTGCCGCTCCACTAACAATAACTTTAGCACCTGCCTCAGCAACTCCTTTGATTATCTCCTCAATTTTAGCTTCCTCTGTTTTTGCATAATTTTCTAGCTGAAGAATATCACATTATAAAAAGCATGTTATCAATCAACTATAGCACAAATTAATTTTAACAAAAGTAAGATATTTGCATTAAATTTAGAAGGAAAGTGAGTATAGAAATAATCTGTTTTGGTATTTAAAAATTTTCATGTTGTTAGTGATCTGAAAAATCTACATTAGTAATGTTTGGCAAAAATAACAATAATCTAATCATGATAAAAGTATTTGATTACGACGAAGAAAAGAAATATCTATACCAAATGAAACAAAAAATTACAATATGATGTTGAAATGATTTGTATACTCAATGAAGCAACAAAATTCAAACTATAATCTAGATCATAATCTAAAAATAACTAATCATCATCCCAGAAAAAAATAATTATACCAAACAAAAAAAAAATCACTTTCAACTTTAAGTTTGACGATTGGATGTTGGAAAAAAATTATACCAAACTGAAAAATTTTACTTTCAATTTTAATTTTAATGATTTTCCAATGAAATCGTGAGTGTGACAATACCAAGCAAGTAAAAGTTCACTTATCTTATCATAGTACACTAATAAAAAAATTGATTATTAAGGAGAGCAAAAATTCTCGAAGAAAACTCAAATACCTTCGGTGATAGTCTTCGCCGAAGGAGATAAATGCTCTCAAAGCGTCTCGGTGATACAAGTTTCGGTGGAAAAAAGAGTATTTTTGAGGGCAATCAAAGGCCCTTGATGAAAAGAAAAGAGTATTTGTGAGGGCAATAAAAGACCCTCGGTGAAAAGAAGAGAGTATTTGTGAGAGCAATCAAAGGCTCTCGGTGAAGATTGTATATTTTTACAAAGTGTAGAAGCCTATTGCTCTCGACTATGATGATTTTTTTTTTTAAATAAAACTATTGTAAACTGAATAATTACCTATTTAAACCAATCAATTTCAGACATAATCTAACTATTACTACAGCAGCAGTTTCCTGATCAAATCCTTGTATCAGTTCCTGCAAAATTGGGCTTAATTCAGTTATTGAGATTAAACTAGTGCATGTGTGAAATGTTTCAGGAGAATGAATCTCCCTTCTTTAAGTGTTTTCCATCATTGTATTATATCTGTCACGTATTAATTTAGTGTTAACAAAGAGGAATATCAATATCTGGCAATGCAATTAAGATAGATAATTTTACTTCATCTATATTACACTCTCAATATTGCAAATAGGGGAGGGGGGAAATACAGTTCTATAAACAAATAAACAATTAAGGATGCTATGTTTGAAATTAAATACCCATCTATAATAGGTGGCTTAGTTTACTTTTTCATTCATTGAGGCGGGAGAAGCGCCGTAAGTTATTACTCATATCTTCTACCAAAAACTGTCAAAATAAACGTTGATTCATTTAACAGATAAACTCCTTAAGGTTCTACACAAGTGCTTTCAAAAGTATAATTTACCATCCTTGAGATATAATCTTGTTAAACTTTGAAGGTAATCGCAACTATATAAACAATATGTAATGTGAATGAAAACCAGAAACACCAGTTTCCAGTGGGATCTTGAAAATTCTTCAAAGCTGATGAAAAGTTTGCATTTAGCTGATTCATAAGCCTTATTTGTAAACCTCTTTTAGGACAAAACCTGATCATTTAGATTTTAAAACAGCAGCAGCTGGTTCTTCATCATTTATAGCCAGAATTTAACAATGTGTTATCTCTCAAATTAAACTAACAAAAATTCTCTATTGGAGGAAGAAGAAAGAAAATGAAAAGAAACAATTTTTCACCGAAAGCTGACATCACATACCCTCTGAAATAAAACTTATCTGCGAGGGATAAATGATGCCCTCGGTGGTCTTCACACATATCAGCGAGGAAAAACTGATGCTCTCGGTTAAAATTATATTTCCGAGAGCATTTGAACGCTCTCGGTGAGCTTCCTCGGTAATTACACATTTTGTACTATGAAAGGGGCTAGGTTTTTAAAATTTAAGGAATAGTTATTTCCTAAATAGGGAATTGCAATGGTTTATTCATAATGTTTGTTTTGTTGAGGACCTTCATACATATGGCCATAAGAAGTCATGCAAAACTAAGAATTTCTAATTTATTTACATATTCAATATACCATTTATATTTGAAAGGGTAAATTGGTGTCGAAACAAAAAAATTACGAATTTTAATGAAAGTTTTTATTTAATATGTATTCTTATTAATCTTTTCAACTCAAATATTGTTACCGTTGGAAATATTATTGCACCAAAACACTTGTTAATAAATTGAACAATATCTTTTTTCAGCAAATTTTTGTTGATCTTTTATACTTAACATAAATTTCATATTAGATATAGAAAGATCAATAAAAAAAATACTAAAATAAATATTGCTCAAGTCATTAAAAATAATTGTCCTATGTGCAAAAGTCTTTACAACAACAAGAATATGCTAGTAAAAAACATACATACTAGGAAATAAGCAAAGCCCTTCATTATAACCCACAAAATTTCATTTTAATATCAAATTACCAATTGAATTAATATACAATTTATTGAAGATAAATAAGAAAATCTTACTTTTGCATGGCTTCAAATGGCAAAATGATTGAAGGCTCTGAGCAAGAGGAACAATAATATGGATATAGTATTTAGAAAACAAAATCAAAACCTATATACTACAATTCAATAAAGCCACAAAAATAGATAGAATGAAGATTCAAGCAAATGCAAAGGAGACTCACATCATAACATGTTCGATTATATTCAGAGGTTTAATTTCATTTTCTTCTTCTGAATTCAAATTTAGACCGTCACATATATCTGAAGTCAAACCTATTAGATATTTTTCTTTAAGATTCCATGTCGTTGATGACAAATACAAATAATGAAAATGATGAATTGAAAAGAGAGTATTAAAAAGAGAGACGCCAACGACCTTTGAGAATTCGTTCTCGAAAAGCGGCGGAGTCTACAAGTTACGAAGAAATATGATAAGAATTATTTACATTAGATTTTAGATGTTTCGTCCTAGACTCCTAGTCCTAGCCCTATTTATGTTTGTAATTTGGGTGTGTTTGTTTATATTGATATGGTTATTTATGGATTAGATTAATTCCTTATCGGAGTGTAATTGACCAAAAACTTTCATTTCATACTGCAAAAAATGTTTGCAGGATATATTAGTATTTCTAGATAAACAGCTGAAGTCATACCAAGTTTAAGGATTCTGCAAGAAATTTTATAACTTTTCTACATTCACACAAATTCACAAACTTGAACCTAGTTTTTCTACAGAAATCAAAGCTAATAACTAAGTTTAATCAATTAAGCTCCTTCCTAAACATTAAAGAAATCAGCAACTAAATGAAAATTCCTATAATTAACATGAAAGATGCAATCATATCAAATGCAATTCACACTAACTATTGAAATACAAACTAGATGAAAACCCCAAAAATTACATTATGCCTCTCACAATTATATCCTTCAAGATAGAATTCCACATTAATGTTAATATATTCTATTGATGAATTGACTCTCAGATGACACATGAGATGACACATGAGTGAAATTCATCATCAAATTCGTGTATTTCATCACAAAAAACACAACAAATGTGACAAAAAGATGTAAGATATTTCAACATCATCAAGGTATTATTCATGCAGTAATTGTTGAGAAACGATCTAATCTAAACACGCAATAAAATAAGATATAGAGATAAAGTGGTAAAGAATAATAAAGAACACAAGATATAACGAGGTTCGGCCAACAATGCCTACATCCTCGGGGAGTCGTCCATTCTATTGATATTCCATGGAATAATGGTCCAAGTAACCCTAGGTTACAATGTCTCTATTTATAGGAGTACATCAAAAGCCAAAAGACTAAACTACTACTCCTAAGCCCAATAAAGGCTTAAAGCCCAATTACAATATATAAACTCTAATTAAATATGAGCCCAAAACCCAACAATCTCCACCTTGGGCGAATACTGCGCTTATTGAGATGTGATGAATAAATTACAAATCTCCACCTTGACGAATTTCACGTCCCTTAGGAAATACACGAGTCGTACCCATCAATCTTCACCTCCACTCCATTCAAGAGCCCTTAGAAGAATAACAATCTCCGCCATTACGTATATCGCGCCATCAAAAAGTTATGAGCCACACATCAATCTTCACTATTCGAGCCATTCACGAGATAAATCATTATACCTCCACTTCCGTTCAAAAGCCCTTAGAAGATAAAATCATAGAGTTTATAACACCAAGTAAACTTGGCAACTACGCTACTTCAGCGACTAGAGATATTCAACAACTCTTCCCAATCTTTGTTCATACCCGTTGACATATGCGGAAACTAGAATTAACAATTCTTTATATGTCAAAATAATCTTTACCTTTGTTTGCCACAAACTGAGTGTCTTATTTTTCAAGTCCAACAACCGACTGAAAGCAAAATACCGAATAGACCCAAGACGAACTTTCATCGTCGACTTTTTCAAAATCAGATATCTATCGAAAACTGAGGACACCCAAAACGAACTTCCATCGTCTACTTCCTCAAAATAAGATATCGATCAAAAACGAGAAGACTCAAGACGAACCTTTATTGTCTACTTCATAACGAATAAATTAGGCTATCACGACATCTCTTTTCTCTAGCTCAAGATCTGACAAAGTATTTGTCACCCATCTTGCCTTAAACGTTGCATACTCAATCAACTTGAACCTCATACTTCTCCTTGACCAAATTAGCTTGCAATCTGCTAGTTTCTTGAATCCAAAAATGCCTAGCAATCCAAGAATATTATTTCAAGATTCACTATCTCTCTTCAATTGTCTTCACCAATGCTTCAAATGATCATCTATAGTTTCTCTGAAAGAAATCGAATATCCTTCCATTTGAATTGATCGAACCTCTCATCTAGCCCCTTTTTCATGACTAGGAATCCCTATTCAAGGTCTCAATCATCCCATTCATCTAATATATGATCCACAATGTATAGACAAATAAGATAGAACAAAAGAAGTAACAAAATCATCACCTTCGAATTAACTGAGTCTCCCATCTAGCCCCTTTTTCATGACTAGGAATCTCACTCAAGGTTTTTATTTATCTTCTCACATTAGAAGATAATGCAATGATTTCTTCTCGGTCGTTTGAGAGTTGCTTTCAAGATGTCTCCACCTCAACTTATAAGTGTCTTTCATTAGTCTTCCTCTTCTTGGTCTTTCATTCATAATATGTGTTAGCTGGAATTGTTTCAATCTTTAATCACCCGCCAACTCAATGCAATCTTGCAATTTTGGCATGAAGGATTGCCCTGTCAACATGTCGACAATGTTATCATCGGTAAACACCATTTTGATAATAACTTTCCATATTCGATCATGTTTTTGTCAAGTGTAAAAGCACATAATCTCACCACCGTCTTCATCTTGATTAGCTCTTCCAATAAGATGAGGTCATAACCAAAAATATACAAACTTTTTGGTCCCAAATAAGTCAAATAAAACAAAATTAGGCAGACACTTTAAGACCCAGAAAAACAAACTTCGAGACGTCCAAACCTTGATCTGACCGTTGAAAATGTAGAGGAATGAGTTACCAACCCTCTCGACAAAATCTCAGTGCAATCGGACTCTGTTTGAATCTCCCATCGTCAGTTTGATGAACTCTGTGCGGCTGTAGGCGAAAATCTACTACTAGATTTTCTCTCTACCCCTCTTTTAATTTGACTTCTTCAATAACCGGTTTCCAAAGAAAAATCTCTCCAAACTTATTTCAGCCGAGAATTTCTTCAAGTCAAAGCCCTCGCCATAGTGAAATAATGTCACCCATGTATGCCAAGACAACAATCGGTTATAATAAAACCTCCAACTAATTTTCAATAAGCATGAAGATGTATCGTTTGTTCTCCACATCCTTCTAGCAAAATCCTGCATAGAAAGAATCTAACAAACCATATATATGATTAGTGCACCCTCAACTCATACCTTAGAAATTATCATTCTTGGTAGAACCCTTGAGGCATCAATACCCACTTGACAACTTCGCACCAGCACTTACCAGATATTTGCCAATCAAAACCTACTCACAAGGTTTAATGCAAATCCAAATTCGGCCTTTATACACACATATCAAAACCACACTCTTGCAAACAAAATTAAAGCCACCCGCTTTAATCAGAAAACCCTTTACATGTTGCATCAATTGTCTTCCATAATATGCAACACCGAATAAGCACTCCACCTTCTTTTTCAACTCCAATTTTCAATGTCCCCATTGACGAATATCAAATCTCTTAGAAGATAAACACAAATCTCCATATTTGATAAATTCAAGTCAAACAAGCCTCAATACAAATCCAAGATCAAAGCATACAAAGCTTTGAGAGTTTGATTAAAATCAAATAAGGCTTTACTTGTGAAAATTGGAACAAATAGGCCTTAAACCTATTTTATAAAATCAAACGAGACTTAAATAAAAAAGTCTTAGTTGAAAAAGTCTTAGTTGTTGACTGCTTCAAAGATTCTTGGCTCCTCTCTATATATATTATATTATATCATAATATAATATCTATATATATGGAATATATAGAGATATATATGGAATATATATATGGAGATATATATGGAATATATATGGAAATATATTTTCTTTTTCCTTATTATATTTTAATAGACCAAAATAATATACCTCATCTTCTTCATTCTGGTGTTGTTGCTTACGACGACTTTTCGTCACCTGCACCCATTGGCGCCTTCGAGAAGAACAAAAGTTCATTGTCTTCTTCTCTCTTCTTCTCAAGCATTGTCACCCAGAACTAAGAAATATTTTAACGACCGTTGACATCTCCTTAGCAATTGAAGATTTCGACTCAAATCTTCACAGCGGCTAATTCATCTGCAACCAATGTCGTTTCTCCAATAGCCATCTTCAACAAAAGCACAAATATCCAACAACTTCTTCAATGGTGGTTAGGGTTTCTATCATATCTTCACAAATAGATTAGGTTAAACATTCTCAAAACATGCTCTGATACCACTTGTTGAGAAACGATCTAATCTAAACACGCAATAAAATAAGATATAGAGATAAAGTGGTAAGAATAATAAAGAACACAAGATATAACGAGGTTCGGCCAACAATGCCTACATCCTCGGGGAGTCGTCCATTCTATTGATATTCCATGGAATAATGGTCCAAGTAACCCTAGGTTACAATGTCTCTATTTATAGGAGTACATCAAAAGCCAAAAGACTAAACTACTACTCCTAAGCCCAATAAAGGCTTAAAGCCCAATTACAATATATAAACTCTAATTAAATATGAGCCCAAAACCCAACAGTAATACCAAGCTATACATATAAAAAAAAATCGGCATCAACAGGATCAATTAGGAGCTTAACAGACCTACGACATAGAAATGGAACAGAGAGAGTTGAAAGGACCTACCTGCGTTTGGGTTTGATGCGATGAGGTTGAGAGTCCCTGCGATGAAGGTGGAGGTCAGAGCGTTTCTCTTTCTCTTGAATGTTGGTTAGGTTAGATTTTGATTAAAATGGTTTTAAGTTTTTATTTAAAACTTAATAATAAATGTATTTTAATTTTTCACTTATTGAAATTATAATTTTAATTATAACATTTATTTATTTGTAATATATAATGTTTGGGGTTGTAACTTAGGTTATTTTTTATCTGATGATGTTTAAACATTGAATTGTTTCGTATAAGACTCAAACTATTTAAAATTTGAGTTATACGAGACTTTAAAAAATTGAATATTAGTCTTCTTATTTTTAAATAATATTTTTTTCTAAATTAATTTATTACATTTGTAAAAATAAAATAATATATATATTTTTTTTTCAAATTTTTCAAATATTTTCGCACATCTTTTTTAAAATTTAAACTTTATTATACAGTTTTGAATGAATATATCTCCAAACAATACTCAATTTAAAATACAAATACGTTTAAATTAATAAATCGTAAACAATGTTACGTGGTTTTAATGTTTATAAAATATAAATAAAAAGTCTACCTTTATTTACATTTTTTTTAAATATTTTTTTATACTACAATTTTTTTTAATCACTAAAACCAATTTACAATAATTTAAGCTAATGTTAATGTTAGATTCAAAGTTTAAGTTTCATGTGATAAAAACGATCAAATTCAAATCTCGGATATCAATTGGGCCATAAAAGTAATATATGTTATTTTAATAATTAATTATTTGAGATCGAATAATCTCATGTCAAACAAGACCCAACGATTACTTTTCGGATTTAATAGTTTTCACTTTAAGCTCCCTGGATATAATAGATTTCTTTTGTTGATATATATATATATATATATATATATATATATATATATATATATATATATATATATATATATATATATATATATATATATATATATATATATATATATATATATATATATCAAAAGTAAAATAAAGATAGTTTAAATATTATAATTATAATCACTTTAAAAAAATTGTAAAATAAAAATGAAAGTTATCTTTATTTAATATAAAAGGTATATGTAAATTAATGAGGTAAAATCGTCATTTTTGAAAAATAAACTTTTCATACTTTTTTTATGAAGTAAAAGAAATGAGTTTATGGAAAAACATTATATTGTTAATTTTTTATTACTCTCTTTTTTAAACTTTATATGATCAATTTAATTTCTTTTTTTTTTTAATTTGAAAAAAGATTTAAATTGATATTATATATATATATATATATATATATATATATATATATATATATATATATATATATATATATATATATATATATATATATATATATATATATATATATATGTATATGTATATGGTAATAAGTTTAATTGAGATTAATAACACTAACAAATATCTAAGATTTTTGAAATTTAGATTTTATAATTAGAAATAAGAAATTATAGAACAATAAAAGAGATAATATTAAAAGTTAATTAGACTTTTTTTTTTTTTTTTTTGATAGACACCATATTCTATATTTGGATTATTAGAATCACAAATATTCATTTAATCACATATATATATATATATATATCCAAATTAACTATAACTCTCGACCTAAATTGAGATTAGTTAGTTGAAAAGTTAACTTATATTTTTAAGAATGTCCCGCGTTTATCAAATTTGATGTTATATTTAAAATAAAAAGTTTTATTAGTCTAGTTGGTTAAAGGGTTGTACTTATTTTTGTTATGTTGCAAATTTGAAATATACATATAACATTTTTTATTTTATTTTTAACCGTTTTATATTTATGGGCAGACCAACCCACAAGACCCAAATATCTATTTACTCTCATATATATATCCAAATTAATCCGGACAATTTAAAAATTATGCATCATTATATAATATATAAATTTGTTAATTATTTTAATAATTTTGTTAAATATAACTTTTACAAAAGTGACTCTTTTGATAAAAAAAAATGCTTAAAAAGTAATATATAAGAATAAAATAAATTATAAATAAAATGAGAAACTCAATATATAAGTAAAATGATAATTGATTAAATTCAGATTTTTTTAAAAGAAATGAATAATGACAATCTTGACCCTGACTAAAATTGTGGTTAATTTACAAGTTAGTTATTTTAGTAAATTAAAAAATAAAATATTATTAAAAATAAAGAAACATAATCTTAACTTGAATGGTGCGATGGAATAATAACATTTAAACAAGGGATATGTTGTGTGATATACTTAAGTCAAATTGATATTTTAATTGACCAACAAAAATATGAATGACATAAGTATATTTTAAAATTGATATTTTCTATATTCAATCTTTTTAAAATATTTCAGTTTCACTCATTGGAGTTGATTTTCTTTTTGTTTATTAATGTGTTTGAATGAAACCATATATGAGTTCATTTGATAAATATAGTATGATTAGATTGTAAGTTAAAATAATTAAAATGGAAAGATTAGTAGAGATAAAATTATAATGAGAATGTGAGAATATAATAAGAGATGATAAAAGTTACATTGTTATTGAAATAATATTGTTATTAAGTTAATATTAAAATTTATATGTACTAGTATATATATTAAAATAAGATAGTAATAAAATGTTACAAATAATATTTAATGATAACTCTTCGGTTTGATGAAACTAAGAGTCTTTTGAGAGAGTGATAGTCTTAACTCCATAATCTTTAAATTGATTGAGATATTTTAGCCATTAATATCTTCCCTCAAACGAAACAAAGTGGGTAACAATAAGGCAAATGATTTGAGTTAAGCAATTTGGTGATGATATTAATCAATTAATCATCAATAAATATGTATTTGATGATGAGAGATTTCAGGGAGACCGAGTAATAATTTGGGATGACATTGAATTTTGAATTAGTAATTATTCTCGACTTTTAACTGTCGATAATGATTTTCTCGATTTTAACCGTCGATAATGATTTTCTCGACTTTAACCGTCGATAATGATTTTCTCGACTTTAACTGTCGATAATGATTTTCTCGACTTTAACCGTCGATAATGATTTTCTCGACTTTAACCGTCGATAATGATTTTCTCGACTTTAACCGTCGATAATGATTTTCTCGACTTTAACCGTCGATAATGATTTTCTCAACTTTCATAGTCGACATCGACTTTAACAGTCGGTAAAAAGTACATTGAAGTTGGGATCAACTTTTATAGTTGGACATATGTTAAAAATGTGAGATGACAATACAGGAAGTTTGATTGTGGTGAAGATTAAGATGTTAAAAATGATGGGATTTAAAGAATATGTGATGGTGAACATGAAAATATTGAGAAAATGATGGTGGATGAGAGAAAATATAAGTGTAGAAATAATTGAGAGATAGATTTTATAATTTTAAAGATAAAGATGGTGTAACAAAAGTAAGATAACATGTGTAGTTGAGACATTTAGAGGAAGATATGTTGATGAGATGAGTTTGTAGAAAGACATCATCTCAAAAGAGAAAGACATAAATGAGAGAGAGATTTTATAATTTTAAAGATAAATAGGGTGTAACAAAAGTAAGAATAACCTGTATGGTTAAAACATTTAGAGAAAGACATGGTGATGAAATGAGTTTGTAGAAAGACATCATCTCAAAAGATAAAAACATAAATGAATTTAGAGATTTTATAATTTTAAAGATAAAGAGGGTGTAACAAAGTAAGGATAACCTGTGTGGTTGAGACATTTAGAGGAAGACATGTTGATGAGATGAGTTTGTAGAATGAGATCTTAAAAGATAAAGACATAAATGAGAGATATATTTTTTAATTTTAAAGATAAAGAGAGTGTAACAAAAGTAAGAATAACATGTGTGGTTAAGACATTTAGAAAAATACATGTTTTTTGAGATGAGTTTGTAGAAAGACATATCTCAAAAGAAAAAGACATAAATGAGTGAGAGATTTTATAATTTTAAAGATAAAGAGAGTGTAACAAAAATAAGGATATCCTTTGTGGTTGAGGCATTTAGAGGAAAACATGTTCACGAGAGTTTATAGAAAGACATCATCTCAAAAGATAAAGACATAAATAAGAGAGAGATTTTATAATTTTAAAGATAAAGAGGGGGTAACAAAAGTAAGGATAACTTGTGTGGTTGAGACATTTAGAGAAGAAATGTTGATGATATGAGTTTGTAGAAAACAATATCTCAAAAGATAAAGAAATAAATGAGAGATTTTATAATTTAAAAGATAAAGAAGGTGTAACAAAAGTAAGAATAACTTGTGTGATTTAGACAATTAGAGGAAAACATGTTGATGAGATGAGTTTGTAGAAAATATCATCTCAAAAGATAAAGACATCAGCAAAAAACAGTGAGACACGTTTATTTTAGGTGGTGTATCTTACATTCGACGACACCATTTTTTTCATTTGTACGTGAACACGATTTTCATACATTCGACGACACTATTTTGTTCATTTGTACGTGAACACGATTCAATATAGAATCCAAAACTCATATAAGTTTCTAGATCATGGGCGTTAACCCTTATAAATGTTCTGATACCAATTTAAAGTATTTGAAATGAAATGATAGTAAAAAATACAAGAGAGATGATAAACTGTTACATTGGTATTTAATTAAATTAAATTTACATGTACAAGTATTTATAGTAAAGAAGATAGCAAATGAAAGGTTGCAAATAACATTTAATGATAACTCTTTGGTTTGATGAAACAAGAGTCTCTTGAGAAAACCAAAAGTCTTTTGAGAGAGTGATGGTCTTAACTCCATGATCCTTGAACATTGATGATATTTTAGCCTTTAATATTGTATAATTGTACATGTACTTTTTTTTAGGTGCAAAATGAGTATTTCGGGATGTTTTGCCCGTCTGATTAACTTGAAAAAAATGTGTTTGCGGACTTAACATCGAAAATTAGTCGCGCACTACCAAAAGAAAAAAAAATTACCCTTTTAAACAAAAAATAAATATCAATAAAAATTAAATAATGTTTATTCTGATTTCTTACCTTTTTACTATAGTTATAGTTTGGAAGATTCTCGAGAGTTACGTTCTCTAAAAAAATTTACGTCATTATTATCTCTATTCGTGGTTTATCTCTCTTTGATTGCTTGCATAATCTTCGAAGATTTCATTTTCCTACATATTTCTATGGCGATGTTTAATCATCTTTCTCATCTCATTCATCGATGGGATGTGTTATTCCCTCAATCGATTTGATATTTGAGCCGCAACTCTATGTGAACAAATATAGTTTCTCAACTACAGAATACAAATGACTTCTTAGAAATTTCGATGTTACATGTACCGTTTCTCGTTAATCGAAACATATTACTGTGTATATGTATTGATTTATAAATTTTAGTGTTGATTGTCATTCAATCTTCCCTTGATGTCTCTCAAATTGTAATCAAATAAATAATTTTATTTGTATGCTAATTAATTTTTGTTTCATCTCCATTATCTATAAGATAAATTGTCAACAATTGAAAAAAAAATAATAATATTTGTAAATGAACACCTAACCAAACTAATCCAAACAACAAAGATTGATCTAATTAGTATAAATACCATCATCATTCGAGCAGATCTCTCATTTTCTGCGCTCTCTCCCTCTCGCTCTCTCTCTCTCTAGCTTACCCTCTCTCTCATCATCATCTTTTGTTCTTTCATAGCCCTAACTTGCGTAAAACTTCTGCAACCTGTTCTTTCTCTCACTCCCTTCTCGATGATGGGGGGTTCTTAGCTGAAATCCCGGAATCTGAAACCCCCGAAATTTTAAAGTCTGGATAAACCCTAAATTTTCCTATTAATACTCTTGTTTTTTTAGTTCCCCCAACGATCAGTCCGATTCATTGAAATCTCTGGATTCTGAATCTAAAGATATATCTGCATATCTGAATTCAACTGAAACTAAGACTCTAACACTAATCTCTCCCGATCACATCGATCCTATCGAGCCGTTGAATGCAATAGAATATGTAATGGTGGTGAGTTTCGATTGAAAACTCATGAGTTTACATTTGCTTGAATTTGTTTCCTGATTTTTTTTGTATTGCAGGGTCCGGGTTTTGATAATTTAAGAAATAGTTGTTTAATAAACGCGATTTTGCAATGTTGTATCTATATTGTCCCTTTTGCTGAGGGGCTTCAATCATCTGGTCATAAGAAGTCATGCAAAAGTAAGAAATTTTAATTTATTTCTTTGATAAATATTTTATGTTTTGATTGATAATTTGAGATCAATGAAAATTTGTAGGTTTTATTGGAGGGTTTTGTTTAATATGTACTATTATGCATCTTTTTGATGAGGCTATTATTGCTGATGATGGAAATAGTATTGATAAGCACATCGAATTTCCATTGGAGCTCGATCTTCGCCCTTACACTAGGCAATGTTGGAATTCTGATGTGAGTTTTATTTTGCTTCAAATTTCTGGTTTTTGAATAAAATTTTGATTCAGTGTTTGTTTTTTATTAAAAATGTAGATTCCATTGATGTATGATTTGTATGGAACTGTGGTCCATGTTGGATCCTCTCCGATCTTTGGGCATTATTATTCGTTTGTTCGTTCTGCACCAGATGCATGGTACAAGATGGATGATCATAATGTAAGACTTCTTTTATTATCAAGAATTTGTTGGTTATTCTCACTTCACCTCAAAATGTCTTTGTTTTACTGTTTATAGGTTACTAAGGTTAATGAGAATAGTGGGTTAGCTGAGGCAGCTTATATTCTTTTCTATGCTAAGAAAGGAACACAAATGTTTTCAACTTACAAGACTGTTAGTAAGCAATTTTTGTCCATGGTTCTTTCAAACGGGTTGCCCACATCTATTCTTGAAAATGATGATCAATCTTCTTCAATATCTCTTAACGAGGGAGATAATTCGAGTGAGTTTTATTTTTCTTGAAATTATGGGTTTTTCTTATAGAGATAATGGACTGGTTGACTAATGAATGTAATGATATCTCAGTAATGAAGTATCTAATGAATGATTCTCTAACGGCTGAGGTGAAAATGAAAGTCAATTCATGGAAGAGACAACTAGAGGAGAATGTTGAAGAAGAATCAGATGAGAGGAAGAATACCCTAGGTAGTTCAGGCTCGGGTTCCTATGGAATATGTATGTTGATTGTTACAAGTGAGATTGTAATATGTGTGTTTTATCGTCTTTCACTGACAAAGAGGTGAAGTAGGATTAACTAAAAGTAATACAGGGAATGTAATAGTACAAATTGAATTTGAAAATAAAAAGTTAAAGTTAAAACTTTGATTAATTATTTAATGTCAGTCTAACTTGTCAGTCTAACTGATTAGCAAGCAACCCGACCCGAGAGCCAAAGTAATGACTGGGATCCTTCCTTCATCATTGTGACAAGTCAGTCCCTGGAGTTCTAATGTTTTTTAAGATCTAAAATTTATATTTGGAATATAATAAATATCTTTTTAAAATAGAGATAACATTAAAATTAAATCCCCTTTTTTTTATCTGAATGGTATCCAGAGACGGATATTTTCAGACTTTTTTAGGTCCTAGGTTCGATTCCGTCAAATGACAAGTTCTTCGTCTGGTTAAGTGTGTTTGTGGGTTATATGTTTAACTCGTGGGGATTAGTCGCATTCTAAAAGAGAAACGAAACTCATTGTTCTAAAATTATAAATTAATTAGACTTACTTTATTAATACCATAAATAAGGACAATAAAGGCTATGTTTGAACTTTTGGGTTATTTGAATATTTTTTTGGTTATTTAGAATAAAATCATGTTTGATGTATAAATTAATTATTTTAATAAATTTCTAAAATAAATTAGTACTTAATATAAATTTATCTTAAAAATAAAGCAAGAGAATTTGAATTGTGTTATGAAAAAATTGATGATTAATTGAATAATATATTAGGCCCTTTTGGTTAAAAACCCTTAAATAAATTAACATTTTATAGTAACTTAAAAAAATATCACATTAATATTTATTGTTAGTTTATTTTTTTGGAAAATGATTTAGCGTCGTTTCATTAAAAATTCCCCAAAACGGGAAAAAAACCACGAGTTTAAGAGATCATTTTAGACATGTCTAAAATGATTTTGAAGTCGTAACATTCTGAATAAAAGCTAAAAAGCTAAAATCGTAAATAAATTATTTGATTACAATGCTTTCAATTCTAGTGAGTTTAAAAAATGATAAATTCAAATTCCTGCAGATATTCCAGTTCTGCTCCGTGCTTGGAATTATTCTCGCGAGGGCACTGCAATCCGATACAATATCTTTCCATAACTCTTCAACGCTCCTGCGGGTTCTGCCATATATCCTTGCAGTCCGTTATTCCTAAATATTATACACCACTACTCCAAAGCCGCACTTGAACACGCTTGTTGCAAATCTATTTCTCTTGGCTTGAGTAGTGCCTCTTCTTTGATTTCATTCCATTCACACATGAAACTGATCAACTCCAGGCTTTTATAGAATCTGTTCCAAAGCTCCGAAGCAATACAGCAGCTCCCGAATAAGTGATCTATGCTTTCTTCATTTCCTCTACATAGAAGACAGCTCGCGTCCAGGATGCTCATATACTTTGTTGGGTCAAATTAGTTTGACTAAGTCATTTTAATGATGTATTAATAAAACTTTGATTAAGAATGAAGCTAAGTCGTCTAATTGTTTTTGTGCAGGTGCATCAAAAATATGCTAAATTAGACATGAACTAAAACAGGCTTTAGACGTAGTTAGACGTGCAGTCTAATAGACGTAGTTAGACGTGTAGTTTAATAGATGCGTAGTTAGACGTGCAATCTAACAGATATCTAGTTAGACGTGTAGTCTAACAGATATCTAGTTAGACGTGTAGTCTAACAGACGTAGTTAGACATGCAGTCTAGTAGATACGTAGTTAGACGTGCAGTCTAGTAGATACGTAGTTAGACGTGCAGTCTAACAGATACGTAGTTAGACGTGCAGTCTAACAGATGCGTAGTTAGACGTGCAGTCTAACAGATGCGTAGTTAGACGAGTAGTCTAACAGATGTGTAGTTAGATGTGTAGTCTAACAGATGCGTAGTTAGACGTGCAGTCTAACAGATTCGTAGTTAGACGTGCAGTCTAATAAATACGTAGTTAGACGTGCAATCTAATAGATACGTTGTTAGACGTGCAGTCTTACAGATGCGTAGTTAGACGTGCAGTCTAACAGATACGTAGTTAGACGTGTAGTCTAACAGATGCGTAGTTAGACATGCAGTCTAACTCCATTAGACTTGGTGGTTTGATGGATCTCGCGATTAGACGTCGACGTCTAACTCACTTAGACTTGACAGTCTAATGGAGCACGTCTAATGCCTCGCTTCAACAGCTGTTTGAAGTTAGCATACGTCAGCCCATGATCAACTAGCTGTACGCTACTCCTGCTCCACTCATCCGTGCAGTCCGGTACGCTAGATTTTTGTATCTAATAAATGAACGCCACGTACGCGAATATTCCTCCAACTACTTGTTCAGTAAAGGATAGTTCCAGAAGAATATCTGGCGCACTACTAGTTTGGTACAACCACGATTCTTATGCACAGAGCCTGCTATACTCTTGTACTATGGAGGCTTTCCAATGAGCGCTTGCCACCTGTCCATCTAGAAAATTCGACCGTTGGTTTCCTGACTCTATATATAGATCCTCAAGGACAACGGTCGAGGTACGAGACACACACGCCTTACAACGAGCCTTACGAAGTACTGATTATACCAGCCTTACCTACTATCAATCTCATACTCTTACACTTACTAATTTGTACATCTTCAAGTTCAAGAGAGAATCAAAATCTGTCTAGCTAAGAAATATTCTTAATCATATTGTAAGTTTAATAGAGCTTGTTCTGTTCAACAGTTAACTAACCAGTAAATTATATTTGATTAAAAGAAATATAGTGAAATCCTTCCGGTTGTGGAAGAAGGGGTGACGTAGGAGAGTTTTCTCCGAACATCTATAAACAACTTGCTGTGTCATTTACATTCCATCTTTCTTTCTCTCATTGGTTCATAGCTTCAAACCTGAGCAAACAGTTCTGTACTTGAATCGTTTCAAGAGTTTGCAAGGGTTTGTGAAGAATAGAAAGTGATATTAATCCCTAACATGATTTCTATCAAACCGTTTTCTAGAAGTTGTCATCAATAGCTAGACCCCCATCTCTATTGATTACACGGTTCCTATCAATTGATATTAGAGCCCCGTTTCTATTCTCAATCTATCACCAAAAATGTCGACCATATCCAAAGATATTAGTGCCACCGCAATCCCTACGTTTTCAAAAGAAAACTACATTGTGTGGAAAAAGAGAGTTCGTGCTCATCTTTCCTCTCTTCATGATGACATGTGAAGTGTTATCACATATGGTCCCATCAAAACCGAAAAGGACAAATCCGAATAGACCAATGAAGATAAGAGGAGGAACAACCTCAACAACATGGCATTAGACGTTCTGTATAGATCTCTTGACGATAACATGTTCAACTACATCATTGAATGCGAAACTGTCAAGGAGATCTAGGACAGACTCACTCAACTGTGTGAGGGAAATGAGCAAACCAAAGAGAACAAAATTATGGTTGCCACTCAGCAGTTCGACAACTTCAAAATGCGTCCTGGAGAAACAATGACTAAGTTTGACGCAAGATTCAACAAAGTTGTCTCCACTCTATCTATTCTTGGCAAGACCTACAGCAACAGAGAGATTGCTATCAAGGTCATCCGTGCTTTACCAAGGGAGTGAGACATAAAGACCATGGCAATGAGGGAGTCCAAAGACCTTAACAAGATCGGGATCTTCGATCTGTTTACTGATCTCAAGACCTATAAGTTCGAGTTGAACTCAAGGATTGAAGAAGATCATCCCTCATCCACCATCATTACCAAAGCCCTAGTGACCGTAGAAGAGCCACCAATTGCCCCTGATGTGAAGACATTTGTCCAGCAGCTCAGCAGCGATGCTATGTCTCTCTTCGTGAAGAAATTCGGCAAATTCATGAAGAAGAACAATTCTAACTCAAGCTCCTCAAATACCAATGACGATAAGAAATCTAAAGCTAATGTTAAATGTTTTAACTATGGTATTTTAGGTCATTACAAATCGGAATGTCGGAAGCCGAAGCGTGATGAGAAAAAGAAGGACGAAGAAAATGAGCTGAAGACTCTTTGGGTAGGCGACGGGAAGAACAAATGGAACTATAGCGACTCTGACTCATCATCCAACGACAATGATGATGACGAGGTTGCTTGTTTCATGGAAAGAGAGGAAGAAGAAGAATCTCAGGAGTCAGAGGTATTTGACTTATTTTCTGAAAAAATTTCAAGGGAAGAACTGATAGCTGCAATAAATGACATGGTCATAGAGTACAGAAAGCTATTAGAGTCCCAAAATGAAATAAAATCTACCTTTGAAGTGTCTCAACCTATTTTATCTCAAACTCTAGAATCAAACGTTATTGAAAATGGCAAGGTCGAGATCTCATCTGAGAATGAGATGATCAAAGAACATATACAAACTCTCTCTTCTGAAAACAAACAGTTAAACTATATTGTCAGTTCTTGAACAAGGTCTGGAGAAGCTGTCAAATATCAAATCAGTCTGTTGAAACCTACTAGATCCAAATTCGGTTTAAGATTTGATAGCAATGACCCACACCAGTCCTGTAAGAAGTTAAACTCAATAAATTACAAGCTTATGCCAATAAGTTTTGTCAAAGAAGTTTAACTGACACTGAAACTAATCCAATCCATGAGGAAGACATGTTGATGAGATGAGTTTGTAAAAGAAATCTCAAAAGATAAAGACATAAATAAGAGAGATATTTTATAATTTTAAAAATAAAGAGAGTGTAACAAAAGTAAGAATAACATTTGTGGTTAAGACATTTAGGGAAATACATGTTTTTTTGGGGGAAAACGAATTAGCGTCATTTCATTAAAAATTCCCAAAAATGGGAAAAAAAACCACGAGTTTAAGAGATCATACTAGACAGGCCTAAAATGATTTTGAAGTCGTAACATTCTGAGTAAAAGCTAAAAACATAAATGAATTATCTGATTACAATGTTTTCAATTCTACTGAGTTTAAAAAACGGTAAATTCCAGTTCCTACAGATATTCCAGTTCTGCTCCGTGTTTGGAATTCTTGTCCACGTTCCCGCAAGGGCGCTGCAATCCGATACAATATTTTTCCATAACTCTTCAACGCTCTTGCGGATTCTGTCATATAACTGGTGTCTAGGGATAATCTTCGTTGACCATACAAGAGGAGCCCATTCTACTTTCTGTACTTTTTCCCGGGTTACCTCTCATCCTTTCTTCGATACCAGCTTCCCATTGTCCTCAGCTTTCCATTCATGAATATCCGGTCTGTCGTGTAGTTGTATGTTACTTATATGATCAAGTATTCTCTGTCCTTCTGGATTTCTTCCTAGGAGTGAGTTACAATTTCCGTCTTTAATGTCTCTGATTTTTGCTTTTGTGCAGTCAATTCTGATGCGGGTATTTTGAAAATCCTCCTTGTGGATGATAGGCTGGTGTTCGAACCAGGGGTCGTGCCAGAATATAGTGTCTTTCCCATCCCCTAGCCGGATGTCATAAAGATCTGCAATATCGCTTCTTAGTTTAAGAATATTTTTTAGAGACCAGCTCATACCTTCATGAATTTTGCAGGTCCAGATGCTGGTTTCGTATTTCATAAACCTCGTATGCACCCATTTGATCCATAGTGACTCCTGATTGCGCTCTAAAGCCCACAGATGCTTGAAGGTGAGAGCCTTGTTCCACTCGATACAATTCTTCAAGCCGATGCCTCCCTCGTCCTTCGGTTTGCAGAGAGCGGTCCATTTGACTTTTTTCCTCCTCTTCCGCTACTGCCCTAGATAAAGTTCTTCATCAGTGTATCGAGCTCCTTCATTACCTTCTTCGGAATGACCATTTGTTGCACCTAGTAGCCAACTATGCCCATGAACACTGTTTTGGTAAGTTCGATCCTCCCTGCCTAAGAAAGTTTTTTCGTTTCCCAACCAGATATCATATTTTTTACCTTTTCAATCAGCGACTTGCAGTGTGAGATCTCGATCTGCTTCGCGGTTAACGGAATTCCTAAGTACCTTACGGGAAAACTTCCTTCCTTGATGCCCATGATGTTGAAGATGTCCTACTTCATTTCGTCATTTACGCCTCCATAAATTGCCACACTTTTTCTTTCATTAATAGTTAAACCTGTAAACTCAGAAAAAAAACGTTAGTACAACCCTAATAGTTTTAATGGAATCAATATCTGCGTGCGCTAGAATGAACAAATTGTCAACAAAGTATAAATGGGTTACCTCCTCTACCTCACAGAATGGGTGAAAGATGTATGGATGATTCTTTTGGAACATCGCGAAGATGCTCTCAAAGATCGCTATGATAGTTACGAAAAGGTAAGAAGAGAGGGGGTCCCCTTGCTTACCCTATTTTCACATTTGAAATAGCCTCCGTGGACTCCATTGACACTAACAACAAAGCAGGATGATGAAACGTATTGCATAATCCAATCAATAAAAATCATAGGAAAAGTAGAAACAACCAGAAAGTCTCGAATAACTTCCCATCTAACAGAGTTGAAAGCTTTCTTGATATCTATTTTGAAAGTCACTCTCGGGGATATTTTCTTATTCCCGTAGCCTTTTAAAAGGCTCTACTTGAGAAGAATATTATGAGAGATTGTCCTACCGGGGATGAATGCAGAGTGGTTAAGATTTATAATTTTTCCTATCACATTTTTAAATCGTTTAGAAACGATTTTTGAAATTATTTTATAAATCACATTGCAACAGGAAATTGGTCTGAAATCTTGTACTTTCTCAGGTACCGTAGTTTTGGGGATCAAGGTTAAGACCTATGTATTCCATTGTTTTAACATCTTCCTGTTCTTGAAAAACTCTAGAACCCCATCAGTAACGTATTTACCCACAACCGACCAATTGTCTTTGAAGAACTGTGCATTAAACCCATCAGGACCTGGACTTTTATTCCCATCAATACTAAACAGTGCTTCTTTAACCTCAACCCTCATGACCACCGCGGGCTATATGTTTAATCCGTGGAGAACTCATTGTTCTAAAAAAAAAATTATAAATTAATTAGACTTACTTTATTAAAATCAAAAAAAGTATACGTATATAAACGTATTTTTAACTAGAGTTTTGTTTTGGTTCATAGTTTGTGATATTCGGAAAAACATTTTGCTCTACATCCCCGTACCTGTTTAGAAAACGGTCTATACTTTATCGTTTACAAAAAAATTATCTATGGTCTGAAACAAGCCCCACATACCTGACACTCCACATTGTGCACTGCCTTGTTATCACTTGGCTTTGTTGAGTCTAAGTCTGATACATCTCTTTTTCTTTATCACTTGTCGTGCTTATTAGTTAATGGCTAGGGGACAATATCATCTATACAGATAACTCCTCGACTCATATTAACTCCATTATTTATAAATTACGTGACATGTTTCTTCTTAATGACATGAGAGATATTCACTACTTTCTCGAGAGGAAACTACTCGGACAACTACAAGGCTATTTCTTAAAAGTAAAGTGGACTGATGTGTAAACCTAAGGACGAAGGAGGTGTGATTTTAAAGAATTGTGTCGAATGGAATCGTGCCGTTACTTACAAGCATTTATGGGCCTTACAATCTAAGCAGGATTCCTTATGGGTCAAATGGGTGCACTCCCGGTTTATGAAATGTGAAATGAGCATATGAACGTACATCCGAATTGGTGATGGGCGTGGCACTCTGTTTTGGCACGACCCATGGTTCGAAAACAAACCATTGATTAGTAGAGACGAATTCCGAGGCTTAAGGATCTGGAGGGATTGTGTGGCTGCCACGGTCCATAACATTCATAGCGGGCTTTGGGTTTCGGTTATTACTAGAGTCTTGGAAGGCAAAAGAGCTATTGATCATTTGAACGGTCTCAATATTTGTAATATGGTTGATGTGCACTTGTGGAAAGTGGAAGAAAATGGGAAAATTAAGTCAAGTGCGATTTGGAACGTTATTCGGGAAAGAGGTCAAATTGTAAGTTAGGCTTCACTTGTGTGGTCCTTAAAAATCTTTCCGAGACACCGGTTTATTCTTTGGTTGGCTTTCTGTGGTAGACTTAGTACTCGTGATCGTATTCTTGCTTATATGGATATTCCGGACGCCAATTGTGTTCTTTGTAGTGGGTTTGCGGAGTCCATTGATCATCTTTTGGGTGGCTGTTTTTTTGCTAGGTCTATTTAGAATCTTTTTACTTTAGCCATGGGAATTGTGAGCTTGTCGGGGTCTTGGGAGGATATAAAAGTTGCTGCCCAAGTCTTATCTAAAGGTAGTAAATTTCATGCTAACGTTTTTAAGTGTGGGTTTGCTGTCATCGTTTATCATTTTTGGGCTGAGAGAAATGCTAGAGTCATTGGTAGAGTTCGTCGAAACGTTGATCATGTGTGGAGCGACATTGTATTTGATTGTGGTGCGCTAATTAGAACGTGGAGACGGGTTCCTAAAGGCGAGCAGGAATGGGTCCTTTGTCACGAATGAAAGTCAATTATGATGAAGTCACATCTTTTAAATGTTGTAAGGCTAGCTAGTTCTTTATGTTTTGTTTGTAAGTCATGTATGTTGCTTTGTTAAAATTGTTTGGTTCTTGAACTTTATTCTAACTTTATAGGTTTGTTAGAAAGTTAGAGGAAACTATGTCTATTTTCTTTCCCGTTTGGGAATTTTAATAAAATGACACTAAATCGTTTTCCCCCCCAAAAAAAAAAACTATATTTCCGCCCTTTTAAATTTTGGAGAGGGATAAAGTGCTTGATGTCAAACCTCTTCAAATCCAATGCCTATAGTTCTTCTCTTTCTAAAACAGGATGGTGAACCTCTTATTGATCCATTTTTAAATTTGTATAAAGTTTAAAATGAAGTTCAAATATGACTGTTCAAATAGAAAAAAAAACATAAAAGAATGATTATAGGTAAACGTTTAGACTAGTGGTCAAATTAACTATTTATAAATACATAAAATTAGGGATGACAATGGGGCGCTTCAGTTCGGTGAATGACAATACCATCCCCGCCCCGATCGGGGCGGGTTTCCCCGCGGTACACCGGAACCGAATTACAATTTAAATTTAAAATATAAATAATAAAATAAAATAAAATAATTCATATATTTAGAGTTATAAATTATCAAAATATTAAATACCAAACAAAAACAACATTCAATAATAATAATTTTAAAGTATTAAATACCAAAACAAATAAACTTTCAATAATAATAATGTTTCAAAATATAACATAAACTCTAATGGACTAAATCTATATTATTCATCTTCAATGATTAGGATCACATTCTGTATTAATAAATAAAATGAAGTATTATTATATATTTAATTATACATATTTAATAAAGAAATCTAACCTTCTTCTTCTTCTCATTTTCATCATCTCCTGTTACTTTCAAAACGATATAGTAGGCTAGTACAATGTTCATTTGGCACTAATAACATTAGATTCTACATTCATAAAAAAAAATTAATAAATAACAAGACCAAACAATTTTCTTGAATAATACATCATAAAAGTTCATAACCTCTTTCTTCATCCTCCACTTTACATCTTCATCATCAACATTTAATAAAATAAAAGAATAATATATTAAATTTATTAATAGGATAAAGAGTTTAAAAACAAATCAATAAAATATTCAAATTACCTATATTTTCAAACTCACATAACCAATTGCGAGTACACATTAGAGCTTCAAGTATATTTTGAGTTAATCTACTCTTATGAGAACTTAACACCCTTCTAGAAGCACTAAAAACAGATTCAGACGCTACAGTGAATACTAGAATTGCTAAAATATCTTAAGCAATAATTTGAAGAAGTGGATACTTGCAAGCATTCATCTTCCAACATATCAATATACAAAAATCTTCACCACCGATCTATAGTATATATCTTCTTCCAAATAAACATCCAATTCACTCTTCACACATGTACAATCTTTGATCTCTTCCTTTTCATAAACTTTTGGAGATCATACTTCTCAAACTATACTAAATAAAATCATTTCACATTCTTTTAAAAATATTCGATTACTAACATACTCTTTTATTTTATTTGAAAAATAATTTGTAACACAGTTTTTTATTTGAGGAACAATAAAAATACTATACATGAATATAATAGAAAAACAAAATTATCGTACACAAATGTTATACAAATTAAATTATAACGATCTAAACTAATTGTTTATAATGGAAATAAATAACTAAACTGACCTGAAATCGAAAATATCGTCAGTCTCTTGAAGCTGTAACAAAGATTATGAAAGACAAAGACAAAGATAGAAAACCCTACATAAAAAATGCGATGCCATATTATTTATATTAATAGTAAAAAACAGTAAAATAATATACAAAATAATATTAACAAATAGTTCAACTAACCTTCAACCTGAAAATATTCTCAAGATTCAAGATAGAATCATGTATGTAGAAAAATAAAGATGATTATAATAAATCCTAGAGAGAGAGGAAATGATAATGAGGAAGATGAAGAGGTAAAACGTAAAAGATAAATTAGAGATAGTGTGTAAAGGGAAGGAAGATAGAGGTTTTCAATAAAAGAGAAAAGTAATGATGACATTAAATAATGATTTCCTTAATTAATATATTTTCATTAATAATATAATTATATTTTATCGGTTCGGGAATCGGTTCGGTGCATGTAAATACCACTCCGCCCCGAACCCCTCAACATATTCGAGTTTTCCTTGATCACCCCCGATTCCCAGTCAAAACGGGGTAAAACCATACCAATCGGTTCAGTTCGGCTAGGTTTCATCAGGGCGGTTTTCAAATTGTCACCCATACATAAAGGACTAATATTTGAAGTACCTAAAATATTATATTATTAACTATAGATAATCTTAAGTGTTCAAAGAATTATATAGATATAATTAATCTTTGTTAATAATATTTATAATTTAAAATAAAGATGAACACTAAAGATGTAGAAAAATATGCACCTACAACAAGAATAAAAGTGAGATCTACAGTTTTTATTCAAGTGGTGAATGTAATCTAATTATCATAGGAAGTATATAATTTGGTTATCATTGAACTTTATAGAATAAACCGAACAAAGTTTCCCAATGAAATGAAGAAACATAGATCACATATTCGTAGGGGTGAGCATAATTTGAGTTTACCCAAACCCAACCCTATCCCAAACCCAAAATATTAATTCGGTTGTTTAATTTGGGTTGGGTTGAGTATGGGTTAGGTTGAGTATGGGTTGGATTTAATTTGGTTTGGTTAGAGTTACCCAAATTATTCAAATTATATAAATTTAATTTAATTCTCTATTATTCATCCAATATAAACTAATCATCTTCCACTTTACGTCGAACACGTTCAACACATTTTTCAAACGTTTAACACGTTTTTCACATGTTTTTTAATATTTTTACACACGTTTTCACACTTATAACACGTTTTTCACTTGTTTAACACGTTTCACGTTTTTGGCACGTTTAACACGTTTTCGACATGTTTAACACGTTTTCACACTAATAACACATTTTTCACATTTTTGTCATGTTTAACATGTTTTTGACATATTTAATACGTATTAACATGTTTTTGACAAGTTTAAACACGTTTTCCACGTTTTAGCACAATTTAACACGTTTTAACATATTTAACCGTTAACACGTTTTGATAAGTTTAACATGGTTTTCACGTTTTTGTGCATGTTAACACGGTTTTTCACGTTTTTGGCACGTTTAACACGTTTTTTGACATTTTAACATCTTTTTACACTGTTAAACACATTTTTCACACGTTTAACATATTTTTCATATTTTTGGAATTATTAACACGTTTTGACATATTTGACACGTTTATCACATGTTAACACGTTTTCCCTATTTTTGGCACGTTTAACATTTTTGCACATATTGAAACAACACGTTTTTGGACTCATTTAACATATTTTTAGCACATTTAACATGTTTTGGAACATTTTACACGTTTTTCACGTTTTTTTTGCCGTTTAATACGTTTTTGGCACGTTTAACACGCTTTTGACATTTTAACACGTTTAACACGTGTTTGCACATTAAACATATTTTTGACATGTTTAACATGATTTTTGCACGTTAACACGTTTGACAAGTTTTTAACACGTTTTTGGCACGTTTAACACGTTTTGACATGTTTAACACGTTTTTATGTTTTTGGCACATTTAACACGTTTTCACGTTTTTGGCACGTTTAACACGTTTTCACTTTTGGCACATTAATTGTTGTAAAAAAATGTATTAAACGTGTCAAAAATGTGAAAAACATGTTAAATGTGTCAAAATGTGCCAAAATTGTGGGAAAACCTGTTAAAACGTGTTAAAACGTGTTAAACGTGCCAAAACGTAAAAAACGTGCCAAAACGTAAAAAAACATGCCAAAACGTGTGAAAATATGTTTTAAATGTTAAAAACGTGTTAAACGTGTCAAGAATGTGAAAATGTGAAAAAACATGTTAAACGTGTTAAACGTATTAAATGTGCTAAAAACGTGAAAAAAACATGTCAAAATGTGTTAAACGTGCCAAAAATGAGGAAAACGTCTTTAAAATGTCAAAACCTGTTAAATGAGTCAAATACATGTTAAATGAAAAATAAAAAAATAATAATTTGGGTTATCCAACCCATACCTAACCGAACCTATACCTCACCCCATATTAGTAAATAATATGGGTTGTGTTATGGGTTAGGTAAATTTAATTTGGGTTGAATAAGGGTTGGGTTTACCCGTTTGCTCACCCCTACATATTCGGGAGCTGCTGTAATTTTTCAGAGTTTTGGGACAGATTCAATAAAAGCCTTGGAGCTGATCAGTTTTCCCAAACAAAGTTTACAAAAATTCGTATGCTAAATCTCAACCTTGACAATCATTGTAATGCTTTGATGGTGAAGGTTGTACTCATGACAATCGATAATCGAAAGTAAATACTCATGATGACAATTATTATTAGTAAATTGTTTAAGCATGAATATGAGAAATATAAGTGAGTATAGTACCTTCACAATATCATGTTCATGTCAAAGTTAGGTAATAATATATATGCATAAGGATATATATATACATGAGAAATCCTTTTTAATTATGTGAGATGATCAATTGCTAATATTTTGTTACAAGAGCTTATATTTTCGACACTAAACACAAATTGTATCACCAAGATTGTGTTTATCTTCAATTTGGTAGATAGATTAGAAATAGAGTTTCATATTGACACAATTGATAAATCACAAAAACAATCACTACATAATTGCCACAGTCTTGGCCGAAAGACCCAATGGGTTTGATTTCAGATATTTGTATCCGTCTGTGTTTGAATGCAAACTCGAACGAAGAAATTGAAACTAAGTCTTGAACAGTTGAATATAATCTAACTTGTTAAGATGGTTTGTTTATATCTGGTTTGTATTTTTCATTTTACTTTATTGAATGAAAGGGGATAGGTTTTTATAATTTAAGGAATAGATGTTTCCAGTAATGCAATAGTTTATTCATAATGATTGTTTTTTTGTTGAGGACCTTCATACATATGGCCATGAGAAGTCATGCAAAAGTAAGGATTTCTAATTTATTTATGCAATATACTGTTTAAATTTGGATGGGTAAATTAATGTCGAAACTTAAAATTTTGAAATTTAATGAAGGTTTTTGTTTGATATGTATTGTTATGTATATTTTCAATGTGAATACTGTTATTGCTAAAAATATTATTGTACAAAAACACTTATTAATAAATTGAACAATATCGTTTTGCAGTAAATTTTTGTTAATCTTTTATACTTAACATGAATTTCATATTAGATATAGAAAGATAAATAAAAATTACTAAAATAAATCTTGATCAACTTATTAAAAATTGTCCTAGGTGCAAAACACTTTTTACAACAATAATATCCTTGTCAAAAACATACATAGGAGGAAATATGAAACAAAACCCTTCATTATAACTCACAAAATGTCATCTTCATATCAAATGACCAATTCAATAATATACAATTTATTGAAGACAAACAAGAACATTCTTACTTTGCATGGCTTCAAATGGCATATGATTGAAAGCTTTGAGCAAGAGAATCAATAATATGGATATAGCATTTAGGAAATAATATCAAAACATAGATCCTATAATTCAATAAAACCAAACAAATAATAAAAAGAAGAATCAAGCAAATGCAAACATTACTCACCAACATAGCATGTTCAATTTCAATCATTAATCAACAAGCAACCCGCGACGAGAGCCAAAATATGATTGTTTTTTTTGTTGAGGACCTTCATACATATGGCCATGAGAAGTCATGCAAAAGTAAGGATTTCTAATTATTTATGCAATATATATACTGTTTATATTTGGATGGGTAAATTAATGTCGAAACTTAAAATTTGAAATTTTAATGAAGGTTTTTGTTTGATATGTATTCTTATGTATATTTTCAATGCGAATATTGTTATTGCTAAAAATATTATTGTACCAAACACTTCTTAATAAATTGAAAAATATTGTTCTTTGCAGTAATTTTTTGTTAATCTTTTATACTTAACATGAATTTCATATTAGATATAGAAAGATAAATAAAAATTACTAAAATAAATATTGCTCAAGTTATTAAAAATTGTCCTAGGTGCAAAACACTTTCTTACAACAATAATATCCTTGTCAAAAACATACATAGGAGGAAATATGAAACAAAACCCTTCATTATAACTCACAAAATGTCATCTTCATATCAAATGACCAATTCAATAATATACAATTTATTGAAGACAAACAAGAACATTCTTACTTTTGCATGGCTTCAAATGGCAATATGATTGAAAGCTTTGAGCAAGAGAATCAATAATATGGATATAGCATTTAGGAAATAATATCAAAACATAGATCCTATAATTCAATAAAACCAAACAAAATATTAAAAAGAAGATTCAAGCAAATGCAAACATTACTCACCATCATAGCATGTTCAATTTCAATCATCGGTTCAATCGAAACTGAAAAGATGAGTTCAGAGGCTTAATTGCAGTTTCTTCATCCAAATTCAAATTTAGACCTATTGGTTGTTCTTCTATAAGATTTCATGGTGTTGATGACAAATACGAATAGTAAATAGTGAAAACGACGTATTGTAAAGAGAGTATTGAAAAGAGAGATGTCAAACAATTATGGTAATGCTTTGATGGTGAGGATTGAACTACTTTGGTAAAAATATATATGCATAGGAAAAGCTCAATTGCTAATACTTTTTTACAAGAGCTTATATTTTCTACACTATTTGTAAATTGTATCACCAAGATAGTATTTATCTTCAATTTGGTAGATAAATTAATAAATCACAAGAACAACCACTACATACGGTGGTGCCAATTGTTACCTAGCTTTCCCTGAAAGACCCAATGGGTATGATTTCAGATATTTGTGCCTGTGTGAGTTTGAATTCAAATTGGAACGAAGAAACTGAATTTGAGTCTCTAGGACTCATCTTTTCGGTCCAATTGAACCGTTGAACATAGCCGAAATTATTAGGATTGTTGGTTTTTATCTGGTTTGTATTTTTCACTTTACTTTATTGAATGAAATGGGCTATGTTTTTATAATTTAAGAAATAGTTTTTTCTAAATAGGGTAAATTGCAATGGTTTATTCATAATGTTTGTTTTGTTGAGGACTTTCATACATATGGCCATGAGAAGTCATGCAAAAGTAAGAATTTCTAATTTATTTATTCAATATACCATTTATAATTGGAAGTGTAAATTGATGTCAAAACAAAAAAATTACGAGTTTTAATGAAGGTTTTAATTTGATATGTATTCTTATGTATGTTTTCAATGCAAATATTGTTACTGCTGAAAATATTATTGCAACAAAACACTTATTTATAAATTGAACAACATCCTTTTTGCTGTTAATTTTTGTTCATCTTTTATACTTAATATGAATTTCATATTAGATATAGAAAGATCAATAAAAAAAATACTAAAATAAATATTGCTCAAGTTATTAAAAATTTGTGCAAAATCTTTACAACAACAATAATATATATGATCTAGTCAAAAACATGCATGGGGAGAAATAAACAAAACCCATCATTATAACCCACAAATTTTCATTTTGATATCAAATTACCAATTGATTAATATAAATTTTTTGAAGACAAATAAGAAAAATCTTACTTTTGCATGGCTTCAAATGGCAAAATGATTGAAGGCTCTGAGCAAGAGGAACAATGATATGGATATGACATTTAGAAAACAATATCAAAACCTAGATACTACAATCCAATAAAGCCACAAAAATAATTAAAAAGAAGATTCAAGCAAATGCAAAGGAGGAGACTCACATCATAACATGTTCGATTATATTCACCGGTTAGATCGAATCCAAAGAGATGAGTTCAGAGGCTTAATTTCATTTTCTTCATCCGAATTCAAATTTAGACCGTCGCATATATCTGAAATCAAACCTATAGGATGTTCTTCATGTCGTTGATGGCATGCAAAAACCAATAGTGAAAATGATGGATTGTGAAGAGAGTATTAAAAAGAGAGAAGCCAAAGACCCTTGAGATTTCGTTCTCGAAAAGCGAGGAGTCTACAAGTTACGAAGGAATATGATAAGAATTATTTATATTAGATTTTAGATGTTTCGTCCTAACCCTATTTATGTTTGTAAGGGTGTGTTTGTTTATATTGATATGGTTGTTTATGGATTAGACTAATTCCTTATTGATTATCAAATTGTCAGAAGTGTAATTGACCAAAAACTTTCATTTCATATTTCCATAACAAACTGCAAAAATAGTTTGCAGGATATATTAGTATTTCTATATTAACAGCTGAAGTCATATCCAAGTTCAGGATTCTATAAGAAATTTTATAACTTTTCTACATTCACACAAATTTACATACTTAACCTAGTTTCTCTGCAGAAAGCAAATAAAATTTGGAAATTAAAGCTAATAACTAAGTTTAGTCAATTAAGCTCCTAAACATGAAAGAAATCAGCAACTAAATAAAAATTCCTAAATTTAACATGTTGCAATTCACACTAATGGGAGACAAACTAGATGAAAACCCCAATAAATCATATCTAATATCAAATGACCATTCAAATAGCAACTAACAATTGATCAGATGATACATGAGTGAAATTCATCACAACAAACTTGATAAAAAGATGTAAGATATTTCAACATCATCAAGGGTATTTATTATTAATGCAGTACTACCAAGCTACGACATAGAAATGGAACAGAGAGAGTCGAAAGGACCTACCTGTGTTTGGCCTAGAGAGAGGGTTTGGTGATTTAGTCGGCTAGGGGAGACAGTGAGGACGGCGGCTGCGATGAATAGTTGAATGTTGAATTAGGTTAGATTTTGATTAAAATGTTTAAGTTTTAATAATTTCATTAAAATTTTAAAAATGCATCTTAAATTTTAAATTTTGATAAATTGATATTTAAATTAAAATTATAATTATAACATTTTTATTAGATTAAATATATTATGGTAAAAGATAAAATAAAATAAATAAATACTTTTTATATATATATGGTAGTGAATTTGTTACCTAAGGTATTGAATCAATTTGTTTTATTATATATATATATATTCAAAAGATTTTTGAAGATATGTTTAGTTTAATATTCAAATATCTATTACACGTTACTTCAATAAAAAAAAAATTTAATTGTAACAGTATTGAACATCTTGATCTTAGATCTTAAATCACCGTCTTTGGACGAATCAGTATATTTTGAAATTGATATTTTTAATATTCAATCTTTTTAAAATATTTCAGTTTCACTAATTGTAGTTGATTTTTTAAATGTAAGTTAAAGTAATTGAAATGGAAAGATAAGTAAGAAAATTATAATGAAATGGAGAAGGTAGAGAATACAATATTAGTGATGATAAACTCTAAGGAATTAGATTGTTATTGAATTAATATTAAAATTTAAAGAAGATATTAAATAAAAGGTTGCAAATAACATTTAATGATAACTCTACGGTTTGATGAAACCAAGAGTCTCTTGAGAAAACCAAAAGTCTTTGAGAGAATGACATGATCCTTAACAGTGATGAGAGTAAATAAGGCAAAATGAATTGAGATAAGCAATTGGTGATGATATTAACTAATTGATCATCAATAAAAATGTATTTGATGATGAGAGATTCCAGGGAGACCAAGTAATAATTTGGGACGAATGAATGACCCATGGTTGACATTGAATTTTTAATCGGTAATTATTCTCGACATTAAACGTCGGTAATGATTTTCTCGACTTACCATCGGTAATGATTTTCTCGACTTACCATCGGTAATGATTTTCTCGACTTTAACATCGGCATTACTTTAACAGTCGTTAAAAAGAACATTGAAGTTGGGATAAACTTTTATAGTTAGACATAGGAAGAAAATGTGAGATGACAAGATATGAAGTTTGATGGTGATGAAGATTAAGATGTTCAAAATGATGGAATTTAAAGAATGTGATGATGAACATGAAAATATTGAGAAAATGATGGGGATGAGAGAAAATATAAGTGTAGAAATAATTGAGAGAGATTTTATAATTTTAAAAATAAAGATGGTGTAACAAAATTAAGGATAACCTGTGTGGTTGAGACATTTAGAGGAAGACATGTTAATGAGATAAATTTGTAGAAAGACATCATCTCAAAAGTTAAAAACATAAATGAGAGAAATTTATAATTTTAAAGATAAAGTGGGTGTAACAAAATTAAGGACAACATATGTGGTTGAGAAATTTAGAGAAAAGACATTTTGATGAGATTTGTAAAAAGACATAAATGAGAGAGATAGAAAGACATCATCTCAAAAGATGAATGACATAAATGAGAGAGATTTATAATTTTAAAGATAAAGAGGGTGTAACAAAAGTAACAATAACCTGTGTGGTTGAGTCATTTAGAGAAAGACATATTGATGAAATGAGTTTGTAGAAAGACATCATCTCAAAGAGTAACAAAGTAAGGATAATCTGTGTGGTTGAGACATTTAGAGGAAGACATGTTGATGAGATCATGAGTTTGTAGAAAGAAATCTCAAAAGATAAAGACATAAATAAGAGAGATATTTTATAATTTTAAAGATAAAAGAGTGTAACAAAAGTAAGAATAACATCCGTGGTTAAGACATTTAGAGAAATACATGTTAATGAGATGAGTTTGTAGAAAGACATCATCTTAATAGAAAAAAACATAAATGAGTGAGAGATTTTATAATTTTAAAGATAAAGAGGGTGTAACAAAAGTAAGGATATCCTTTGTGGTTGAGACATTTAGAGGAAAGCATGTTGATGAGATTAGTTTTAAAAAGACCTCATCTCAAAAGGAGGAACACATGTTGATGATATGAGTTTGTAGAAACATTATCTCAAAAGATAAAGAAATAAATGAGAGAGATTTATAATTTCAAAAATAAAGAAGGTGTGACAAAAGTAAGAATAACTTGTGTCGATTAGACATTTAAGGAAAACATGTTGATGAGATGAGTTTGTAGAAAACATCATCTCAAAAGATAAAGACATCAGCAAAAAGAGTGAGACACGTTCCTTTTAGGTGGTGTATCTTACATTCGACGACATTATTTTGTTCATTTATACTTGAACACGATTCAATATAGAATCCAAAACTAATATAAGTTTCTCCTCAATCAGGTTGAAAGAGTTTGATAGGGCCGTGGGTGTTAACCCTTATGAATGCTCCGATACCAAGTTAAAGTAATTGAAATGAAAAGATAAATAGAGAGAAAATTATAATGAAATAGAAAATGTAGAGAATACAATAAAAGAGATGATAAACTTTAAGGAGTTAGATTGTTATTGAATTAATATACTAATATTTATAGTAAAGAAAATAGTAAATGAAAGGTTGCAAGTAACATTTAATGATAACTCTTTGGTTTGATGAAACCAAAGAGTCTATCGAGAAAACTAAAAGTGTTTTTAGAGAGTGAGGATCTTAACTCCTTTAAATTGAATAAATGTGTTTGCGGACTTAACATCGAAAATTAGTCACACTCCGAAGGAAAAAAAATAAAAACTTAGCATTATAAACAAAAATTAAATAAATAAAAATTAAATAATGTTTATTATGATTTCTTACCTTTTTACTATAGTTTAGACTTCGCCAACTCTCGAGAGTTACGTTCAGTTTTACGTCTTTCTTATCTCTATTCAATCTTTAGCTCTCTTTGATTGCCTGCATAATCTTCGAATATTTCATTTTCCTACATATTTCTATGGCGATGTTTAATCATCTTTCTCATTTCATTCATCAATGGGATGTGCTATTCCCTCAAACGATTTGATATTTGAGTCGCAACTCTATGTGAACAAATATAGTTTCTCAACTACATAATACTAATAACTTCTTAGAAATTTTGATGTTACATGTAAGACTTTGCCTACTTATCGAGGTGTAGAGTTCACATCACAAAAATTTATGGAATTCTACAAAGAGGAAGGAGTTGAACGTCACATTATGCCACCATACACTTCATAACAAAATGACATGGTGCAGGGAAGAAATCGTATTGTGATGGGTGCTGCGAGGAGCTTACTTAAGAGCATGTATGTACCGACAAACCTCTAAGGAGAGGCAGTGCGACATACAGTTTATCTCATGAACCGCTTGCGAACAAAGGTGCTAGAAACTTGCACCCCTTGTCGGGCATGGACCATTAAGCAATTTCATCTAGAGCACTTGAGAGTATTTGGGTGTACCGGACATGTTAAGACTGTTGGACCACATCTCAAGAAGCTTAATGATCGAATTCAAGACATGATGTACATTGGTGTTAAAGATAGAAGCAAGATGCATAGGTTTCTTGATCCATCATGCGGGAAAATTCGTGTGAGTAGAGATGTCATGTTCAAAGAGGAGGAGAAGTGTCATGTTCGTGTGAGTAGAGAATTGTAAAAAAATCCTTTGAGTTCAAAATCCTATGAGATGATGACAACCTAGCAGAGTTAGAAAACGCAACAGGTACATCGAACTCCCATCGTCATCAAGAGCTCTTAGGTGAGTCCACAACCGAAGTTGGCCCCATCAAACATCGTTCCCTCGCTGATGTCTATGCGGAGGAACCACTGTAAGAGATGAATCTTGATGAATTGTTGTTGCTCACCACCAACAAGCCAACAACATATCACAAGATGATAGTTGAAGAGCCATGGAATGAGGCCATGAAGAAAGAGTTCGAGTCTATCAGGAAGAATAAGACATGGGAGCTCACTGAATTACAACCTAGTTACATGATCATTGGGTTAAAGTGGATTTTCAAGTTGAAAAGAGACGGCGAAGGAAACATCCTCAAACACAAAACAACATTGGTATCAAAAGGCTATGTGCATAATCAAGACATTGACTTTGAGAAGACCTTTGCACCGGTGGCAAAACATGAGACAATCAAGTTAGTTCTTGTCACCGTAGCTCACCGTGGATGGGAGATTCACCACTTGGATGTCAAATCAACATTTTTCAATGGTGATAGTGAAGAAAAAGTTTATGTCGGTCAACCTGAAGGCTTCATCATCTGAGTTCAAAAAGTAGATTATGAAGGAGTTCGAGATAAGTGATCTCGGGATACTCTCATACTACCTTAGTATTGAGGTGGACCAGAAGAAATATAACATTGAGGTGAAGTAAACAACTTATGTGAAGAAGGTGTTGAAACAATTTGCAATCGATGATTGCAACTTGAGCAATTATTTGATGGAAGCAAAGTTTTAGCTCGAAAAGGACGTGGAAAAAACTTAGTGGATCTAAAGGAGTATAGGTGTATCATCGGGTGTCTCATGTACTTGACGTACACTCGACCCGATATCTCTTATACAGTTGGCATAATAAGTCGATAATGGAGCAACCCATCACTCTACACCAACAGGCAGTAAAACACATTTTTTGTTACGTGAAGAGAACAATGAGCTATGAGATTCAATTAAGAAGAGGACGATATGTTAAAGAACTCATTGGTTTTACTAACAGTGACCTAGTCGGTGACAGAGATGACAAAAAAGGTACTAGAGGGATGGTGTTTTATCTCAACGAGAATCTAGACACTTTGAAATCTCAGAAGTAGCGAATTGTTACTTTATCTTCATGTGATGCAGAGTTTATGGCAACTACTGTAGCGTCATGCTAAAAACCTTGGTTGAGAAACTTGTTGAGCGAGGTGCTCGGATGCGAGCCGAGGTCGGTAACCCTCTATGTCGACAACAAGTCCGCAATAGCATTAATGAAGAACCTAGTATTTCATGGATGCATCAAACACATCGACATTCGATTCCATTTCATCCGTGAATGCGTCGAGAATCGACAGATCGTTGTAGAGTTTGTAAGCACCAAAGAGGAACGTGCAAACATTTTTACTAAGGCACCAACAAGAGTCAAATTTACGAAGATATGAGAGCTACTCGACGTGAAGAATCTCGAACCAAATCAAGCTTACGGGGGAGATTGTGAGTATAAACATTGATTGAGAAAATTGAATGTTGTTGGTCTTTATTGTCTTTTAATGCAATTATGACTTATTTAATTATTAATGAGTTTGGGCTTGTATGTATAAGTAATTTAGGGTTTCTAGGATAATTACTCTTTTATAAGGGTTATTTGTAAAGGTTTATATACAACACTTAAGACTATTAAAAAATTTTCTCTTCACCAAATCTTATTGTCCTTCCCAGTTTTTCCAACGTTTTCTTTCCTCATAATTGTTTTCATAAATCCGATAAATCAGAACCAATATTTTCGGACTAACATGGAAGACATAACGTTACGACATTTTTTTAGTGTAACCAAACACCGAACTTATGTAAAAATTTCTTTCTTGATGCGACTCAAGTTTCAAACCTAAAAAAATGTAAGTGCATTGGGATATTCAAAACATGTTAGATAAAAGAATTAAAAAAGTACAAGATTTCGATCATTGGACCTATGGGTTATTCTTTGTTAATACAACATATTTTTCTTAATACCTCTTTCTTTTCTTGATATAGTATTAAACGATAACTAGATACATTATAGGAAGAGATATGACGTAATTATAAATGAATAGTTATAATCTCGATAAGAAAAAATAGAAATTCAAAAATCATTTGAAAATGACAAAAAAAAGAGTTGGTGATCGTGATTGTTTTGAGTAGAGCATATAAGACAAAGTGCTCCTGCTCTTTTCGAGTGCAATAAAATACAAGAGTATGTTAAATTTTTCTATTTTACTGCAACTCTTGTTTCAAATCGAAAAAGGAGTGAGTGAGTTTATACCCTTTTTGAATTTTAATTTAATTTTTAACAAAAAAAAAAATTGGCTCGAGAAATTCAAAACAGGATAGAAAAAAGAATTAAAAAATACATATGCATAGGAAAACTTCAAAACAATTATGGTAATGCTTTGATGGTGAAGGTTGTACTACTTTGGTAAAATATATATGCATTGGAAAAGCTTAATTGCTAATACTTTCTTACAAAGAGTTTATATTTTCTACACTATTTGCAAATTGTATCACCAATATTGTATTTATCTTCAATTTGGTAGATAGAATAAAAATAGAGCTTTATAATGACACAATTGATAAATCACAAGAATAACTGCTACATACCGTGCCAATTGTTACCTAGCCTTCCCCGAAAGACCAATGGGTTCGATTTTTCGATTTCAGATATTTGTGTCTGTCTGAGTTTGAATTCAAATTCGAAACGAAGAAACTGAATATTAAATGTACTAGTAAAAAATTGATTATTAAGGAGAGCAAAAACTCTCGGAGAAAACTCAAATACTTTCGGTGATAGTCTTCGCTGAGGGCGATAAATACTCTCGAAGTATCTCAGTGATACAGCTATCGGTGAAAAGAAAAGAGTATTTGCAATGGCATATTTAGCTCTCGAAGACAAGTATTTGCGAGGGCAATCAAAGGCCCTTGGTGAAAAAAAGAGAGTATTTGTGAGCAATTAAAGGCCCTCCCTCGATGAAAAGAAGAGAGTATTTGTGAGAGCAATCAAAGGCTCTCGGTGAAAATTGTATATTTTTACCAAGTACAGAAGCCTATTGCTTTCGGCTATGATAGTTTTTTTAAAATAAAACTATTGTAAACTGAATAATTACCTATTTAAACCAATCAATTTGAAACAGAAATCATATATAAATTAAAAATACCGAATTTCATATACCAAAATCCCAAAAATACAATCATCCAATTAACCTAAATCTCAATTCATCCAAGAAATACAATTATCTAATAAACTAAAATCTCAATCATCCAATATATCGACGATCAAAGTATTAAAAGATAAGCAAGACTAAATAACATATCATATACACAGACTAATCCGGAGGTGGAGGTGATCTCGCCATAAACGTCGCCAGCTGGTTCTGGAATTCTTCTCTTTGTCTTGTCATTTGTCTTTGTGTCTCAAGTAATAGAGACTCCAACTGTTCTCTTTTCGAAGTCAATCATGTATCAATCTGAAGACGTACCTAAAATCATACCGTTCGAATTTGGACAGTTGGATAGCTTCGGTCTTCTTGGATTCAAAGTCGTCTGAACTCAATGAACACAACTTCGATGAAAGATCGTCGGCTGAAGTGGATCTAGAAAAATCAGTCATATAAAAATCAAGTTATGACAACTAAAAAGTTATTTTCAGACTATAAGAATTATTTTTATTGAATAATAGTTAGTTATTTGTAAATTAGCTGAAGTTACATTCATGTAACATTGTAACCTTATTACTATGTATACTCTTTATTACCAGAACGTAACCCTAATCAAAGTCTATTGCACAATTTATTTGTTGGTAAAATGTATTTTGCAAATAAGAATGGACAGTATGATAACAAACATAAATATGCGCTCACAAAAGTGAAGGACCATCTCTCTAACTGCCGCTCCACTAACAATAACTTTAGCACCTGCCTCAGCAACTCCTTTGATTATCTCCTCAATTTTAGCTTCCTCTGTTTTTGCATAATTTTCTAGCTGAAGAATATCACATTATAAAAAGCATGTTATCAATCAACTATAGCACAAATTAATTTTAACAAAAGTAAGATATTTGCATTAAATTTAGAAGGAAAGTGAGTATAGAAATAATCTGTTTTGGTATTTAAAAATTTTCATGTTGTTAGTGATCTGAAAAATCTACATTAGTAATGTTTGGCAAAAATAACAATAATCTAATCATGATAAAAGTATTTGATTACGACGAAGAAAAGAAATATCTATACCAAATGAAACAAAAAATTACAATATGATGTTGAAAATGATTTGTATACTCAATGAAGCAACAAAATTCAAACTATAATCTAGATCATAATCTAAAAATAACTAATCATCATCCCAGAAAAAAATAATTATACCAAACAAAAAAAAAATCACTTTCAACTTTAAGTTTGACGATTGGATGTTGGAAAAAAATTATACCAAACTGAAAAATTTTACTTTCAATTTTAATTTTAATGATTTTCCAATGAAATCGTGAGTGTGACAATACCAAGCAAGTAAAAGTTCACTTATCTTATCATAGTACACTAATAAAAAAATTGATTATTAAGGAGAGCAAAAATTCTCGAAGAAAACTCAAATACCTTCGGTGATAGTCTTCGCCGAAGGAGATAAATGCTCTCAAAGCGTCTCGGTGATACAAGTTTCGGTGGAAAAAAGAGTATTTTTGAGGGCAATCAAAGGCCCTTGATGAAAAGAAAAGAGTATTTGTGAGGGCAATAAAAGACCCTCGGTGAAAAGAAGAGAGTATTTGTGAGAGCAATCAAAGGCTCTCGGTGAAGATTGTATATTTTTACAAAGTGTAGAAGCCTATTGCTCTCGACTATGATGATTTTTTTTTTTAAATAAAACTATTGTAAACTGAATAATTACCTATTTAAACCAATCAATTTCAGACATAATCTAACTATTACTACAGCAGCAGTTTCCTGATCAAATCCTTGTATCAGTTCCTGCAAAATTGGGCTTAATTCAGTTATTGAGATTAAACTAGTGCATGTGTGAAATGTTTCAGGAGAATGAATCTCCCTTCTTTAAGTGTTTTCCATCATTGTATTATATCTGTCACGTATTAATTTAGTGTTAACAAAGAGGAATATCAATATCTGGCAATGCAATTAAGATAGATAATTTTACTTCATCTATATTACACTCTCAATATTGCAAATAGGGGAGGGGGGAAATACAGTTCTATAAACAAATAAACAATTAAGGATGCTATGTTTGAAATTAAATACCCATCTATAATAGGTGGCTTAGTTTACTTTTTCATTCATTGAGGCGGGAGAAGCGCCGTAAGTTATTACTCATATCTTCTACCAAAAACTGTCAAAATAAACGTTGATTCATTTAACAGATAAACTCCTTAAGGTTCTACACAAGTGCTTTCAAAAGTATAATTTACCATCCTTGAGATATAATCTTGTTAAACTTTGAAGGTAATCGCAACTATATAAACAATATGTAATGTGAATGAAAACCAGAAACACCAGTTTCCAGTGGGATCTTGAAAATTCTTCAAAGCTGATGAAAAGTTTGCATTTAGCTGATTCATAAGCCTTATTTGTAAACCTCTTTTAGGACAAAACCTGATCATTTAGATTTTAAAACAGCAGCAGCTGGTTCTTCATCATTTATAGCCAGAATTTAACAATGTGTTATCTCTCAAATTAAACTAACAAAAATTCTCTATTGGAGGAAGAAGAAAGAAAATGAAAAGAAACAATTTTTCACCGAAAGCTGACATCACATACCCTCTGAAATAAAACTTATCTGCGAGGGATAAATGATGCCCTCGGTGGTCTTCACACATATCAGCGAGGAAAAACTGATGCTCTCGGTTAAAATTATATTTCCGAGAGCATTTGAACGCTCTCGGTGAGCTTCCTCGGTAATTACACATTTTGTACTATGAAAGGGGCTAGGTTTTTAAAATTTAAGGAATAGTTATTTCCTAAATAGGGAATTGCAATGGTTTATTCATAATGTTTGTTTTGTTGAGGACCTTCATACATATGGCCATAAGAAGTCATGCAAAACTAAGAATTTCTAATTTATTTACATATTCAATATACCATTTATATTTGAAAGGGTAAATTGGTGTCGAAACAAAAAAATTACGAATTTTAATGAAAGTTTTTATTTAATATGTATTCTTATTAATCTTTTCAACTCAAATATTGTTACCGTTGGAAATATTATTGCACCAAAACACTTGTTAATAAATTGAACAATATCTTTTTTCAGCAAATTTTTGTTGATCTTTTATACTTAACATAAATTTCATATTAGATATAGAAAGATCAATAAAAAAAATACTAAAATAAATATTGCTCAAGTCATTAAAAATAATTGTCCTATGTGCAAAAGTCTTTACAACAACAAGAATATGCTAGTAAAAAACATACATACTAGGAAATAAGCAAAGCCCTTCATTATAACCCACAAAATTTCATTTTAATATCAAATTACCAATTGAATTAATATACAATTTATTGAAGATAAATAAGAAAATCTTACTTTTGCATGGCTTCAAATGGCAAAATGATTGAAGGCTCTGAGCAAGAGGAACAATAATATGGATATAGTATTTAGAAAACAAAATCAAAACCTATATACTACAATTCAATAAAGCCACAAAAATAGATAGAATGAAGATTCAAGCAAATGCAAAGGAGACTCACATCATAACATGTTCGATTATATTCAGAGGTTTAATTTCATTTTCTTCTTCTGAATTCAAATTTAGACCGTCACATATATCTGAAGTCAAACCTATTAGATATTTTTCTTTAAGATTCCATGTCGTTGATGACAAATACAAATAATGAAAATGATGAATTGAAAAGAGAGTATTAAAAAGAGAGACGCCAACGACCTTTGAGAATTCGTTCTCGAAAAGCGGCGGAGTCTACAAGTTACGAAGAAATATGATAAGAATTATTTACATTAGATTTTAGATGTTTCGTCCTAGACTCCTAGTCCTAGCCCTATTTATGTTTGTAATTTGGGTGTGTTTGTTTATATTGATATGGTTATTTATGGATTAGATTAATTCCTTATCGGAGTGTAATTGACCAAAAACTTTCATTTCATACTGCAAAAAATGTTTGCAGGATATATTAGTATTTCTAGATAAACAGCTGAAGTCATACCAAGTTTAAGGATTCTGCAAGAAATTTTATAACTTTTCTACATTCACACAAATTCACAAACTTGAACCTAGTTTTTCTACAGAAATCAAAGCTAATAACTAAGTTTAATCAATTAAGCTCCTTCCTAAACATTAAAGAAATCAGCAACTAAATGAAAATTCCTATAATTAACATGAAAGATGCAATCATATCAAATGCAATTCACACTAACTATTGAAATACAAACTAGATGAAAACCCCAAAAATTACATTATGCCTCTCACAATTATATCCTTCAAGATAGAATTCCACATTAATGTTAATATATTCTATTGATGAATTGACTCTCAGATGACACATGAGATGACACATGAGTGAAATTCATCATCAAATTCGTGTATTTCATCACAAAAAACACAACAAATGTGACAAAAAGATGTAAGATATTTCAACATCATCAAGGTATTATTCATGCAGTAATTGTTGAGAAACGATCTAATCTAAACACGCAATAAAATAAGATATAGAGATAAAGTGGTAAAGAATAATAAAGAACACAAGATATAACGAGGTTCGGCCAACAATGCCTACATCCTCGGGGAGTCGTCCATTCTATTGATATTCCATGGAATAATGGTCCAAGTAACCCTAGGTTACAATGTCTCTATTTATAGGAGTACATCAAAAGCCAAAAGACTAAACTACTACTCCTAAGCCCAATAAAGGCTTAAAGCCCAATTACAATATATAAACTCTAATTAAATATGAGCCCAAAACCCAACAATCTCCACCTTGGGCGAATACTGCGCTTATTGAGATGTGATGAATAAATTACAAATCTCCACCTTGACGAATTTCACGTCCCTTAGGAAATACACGAGTCGTACCCATCAATCTTCACCTCCACTCCATTCAAGAGCCCTTAGAAGAATAACAATCTCCGCCATTACGTATATCGCGCCATCAAAAAGTTATGAGCCACACATCAATCTTCACTATTCGAGCCATTCACGAGATAAATCATTATACCTCCACTTCCGTTCAAAAGCCCTTAGAAGATAAAATCATAGAGTTTATAACACCAAGTAAACTCGGCAACTACGCTACTTCAGCGACTAGAGATATTCAACAACTCTTCCCAATCTTTGTTCATACCCGTTGACATATGCGGAAACTAGAATTAACAATTCTTTATATGTCAAAATAATCTTTACCTTTGTTTGCCACAAACTGAGTGTCTTATTTTTCAAGTCCAACAACCGACTGAAAGCAAAATACCGAATAGACCCAAGACGAACTTTCATCGTCGACTTTTTCAAAATCAGATATCTATCGAAAACTGAGGACACCCAAAACGAACTTCCATCGTCTACTTCCTCAAAATAAGATATCGATCAAAAACGAGAAGACTCAAGACGAACCTTTATTGTCTACTTCATAACGAATAAATTAGGCTATCACGACATCTCTTTTCTCTAGCTCAAGATCTGACAAAGTATTTGTCACCCATCTTGCCTTAAACGTTGCATACTCAATCAACTTGAACCTCATACTTCTCCTTGACCAAATTAGCTTGCAATCTGCTAGTTTCTTGAATCCAAAAATGCCTAGCAATCCAAGAATATTATTTCAAGATTCACTATCTCTCTTCAATTGTCTTCACCAATGCTTCAAATGATCATCTATAGTTTCTCTGAAAGAAATCGAATATCCTTCCATTTGAATTGATCGAACCTCTCATCTAGCCCCTTTTTCATGACTAGGAATCCCTATTCAAGGTCTCAATCATCCCATTCATCTAATATATGATCCACAATGTATAGACAAATAAGATAGAACAAAAGAAGTAACAAAATCATCACCTTCGAATTAACTGAGTCTCCCATCTAGCCCCTTTTTCATGACTAGGAATCTCACTCAAGGTTTTTATTTATCTTCTCACATTAGAAGATAATGCAATGATTTCTTCTCGGTCGTTTGAGAGTTGCTTTCAAGATGTCTCCACCTCAACTTATAAGTGTCTTTCATTAGTCTTCCTCTTCTTGGTCTTTCATTCATAATATGTGTTAGCTGGAATTGTTTCAATCTTTAATCACCCGCCAACTCAATGCAATCTTGCAATTTTGGCATGAAGGATTGCCCTGTCAACATGTCGACAATGTTATCATCGGTAAACACCATTTTGATAATAACTTTCCATATTCGATCATGTTTTTGTCAAGTGTAAAAGCACATAATCTCACCACCGTCTTCATCTTGATTAGCTCTTCCAATAAGATGAGGTCATAACCAAAAATATACAAACTTTTTGGTCCCAAATAAGTCAAATAAAACAAAATTAGGCAGACACTTTAAGACCCAGAAAAACAAACTTCGAGACGTCCAAACCTTGATCTGACCGTTGAAAATGTAGAGGAATGAGTTACCAACCCTCTCGACAAAATCTCAGTGCAATCGGACTCTGTTTGAATCTCCCATCGTCAGTTTGATGAACTCTGTGCGGCTGTAGGCGAAAATCTACTACTAGATTTTCTCTCTACCCCTCTTTTAATTTGACTTCTTCAATAACCGGTTTCCAAAGAAAAATCTCTCCAAACTTATTTCAGCCGAGAATTTCTTCAAGTCAAAGCCCTCGCCATAGTGAAATAATGTCACCCATGTATGCCAAGACAACAATCGGTTATAATAAAACCTCCAACTAATTTTCAATAAGCATGAAGATGTATCGTTTGTTCTCCACATCCTTCTAGCAAAATCCTGCATAGAAAGAATCTAACAAACCATATATATGATTAGTGCACCCTCAACTCATACCTTAGAAATTATCATTCTTGGTAGAACCCTTGAGGCATCAATACCCACTTGACAACTTCGCACCAGCACTTACCAGATATTTGCCAATCAAAACCTACTCACAAGGTTTAATGCAAATCCAAATTCGGCCTTTATACACACATATCAAAACCACACTCTTGCAAACAAAATTAAAGCCACCCGCTTTAATCAGAAAACCCTTTACATGTTGCATCAATTGTCTTCCATAATATGCAACACCGAATAAGCACTCCACCTTCTTTTTCAACTCCAATTTTCAATGTCCCCATTGACGAATATCAAATCTCTTAGAAGATAAACACAAATCTCCATATTTGATAAATTCAAGTCAAACAAGCCTCAATACAAATCCAAGATCAAAGCATACAAAGCTTTGAGAGTTTGATTAAAATCAAATAAGGCTTTACTTGTGAAAATTGGAACAAATAGGCCTTAAACCTATTTTATAAAATCAAACGAGACTTAAATAAAAAAGTCTTAGTTGAAAAAGTCTTAGTTGTTGACTGCTTCAAAGATTCTTGGCTCCTCTCTATATATATTATATTATATCATAATATAATATCTATATATATGGAATATATAGAGATATATATGGAATATATATATGGAGATATATATGGAATATATATGGAAATATATTTTCTTTTTCCTTATTATATTTTAATAGACCAAAATAATATACCTCATCTTCTTCATTCTGGTGTTGTTGCTTACGACGACTTTTCGTCACCTGCACCCATTGGCGCCTTCGAGAAGAACAAAAGTTCATTGTCTTCTTCTCTCTTCTTCTCAAGCATTGTCACCCAGAACTAAGAAATATTTTAACGACCGTTGACATCTCTTTAGCAATTGAAGATTTCGACTCAAATCTTCACAGCGGCTAATTCATCTGCAACCAATGTCGTTTCTCCAATAGCCATCTTCAACAAAAGCACAAATATCCAACAACTTCTTCAATGGTGGTTAGGGTTTCTATCATATCTTCACAAATAGATTAGGTTAAACATTCTCAAAACATGCTCTGATACCACTTGTTGAGAAACGATCTAATCTAAACACGCAATAAAATAAGATATAGAGATAAAGTGGTAAGAATAATAAAGAACACAAGATATAACGAGGTTCGGCCAACAATGCCTACATCCTCGGGGAGTCGTCCATTCTATTGATATTCCATGGAATAATGGTCCAAGTAACCCTAGGTTACAATGTCTCTATTTATAGGAGTACATCAAAAGCCAAAAGACTAAACTACTACTCCTAAGCCCAATAAAGGCTTAAAGCCCAATTACAATATATAAACTCTAATTAAATATGAGCCCAAAACCCAACAGTAATACCAAGCTATACATATAAAAAAAAATCGGCATCAACAGGATCAATTAGGAGCTTAACAGACCTACGACATAGAAATGGAACAGAGAGAGTTGAAAGGACCTACCTGCGTTTGGGTTTGATGCGATGAGGTTGAGAGTCCCTGCGATGAAGGTGGAGGTCAGAGCGTTTCTCTTTCTCTTGAATGTTGGTTAGGTTAGATTTTGATTAAAATGGTTTTAAGTTTTTATTTAAAACTTAATAATAAATGTATTTTAATTTTTCAATTATTGAAATTATAATTTTAATTATAACATTTATTTATTTGTAATATATAATGTTTGGGGTTGTAACTTAGGTTATTTTTAATGATGTTTAAACATTAAATTGTTTCGTATAAGGCTTAAACTATTTAAAATTTGAGTTATATGAGACTTTAAAAAATTGAATATTAGTCTTCTTATATTTAAATAATATTTTTTTCTAAATTAATTTATTCTATTTGTAAAAATAAAATAATATATATTTTTTTTTTCAAATTTTCCAAATATTTTCGTACATCCTTTTTAAAATTTAAACCTTATTATGCAGTTTTGAATGAATATATCTCCAAATAATACTCAATTTAAAATATAAATACGTTTAAATTAATAAATCGTACACAATGTTACGTAGTTTTAATGTTTTTAAAATATAAATAAAAGTTTATCATTATTTACATTTTTTAAAAATATTTTTTTATATTACAAATTTTTTTTAATCACTAAAATCAATTTACAATAATGTTAATGTTAGATTCAAAGTTTAAGTTTCATGCGATAAAAACGATCAAATTCAAATCTCGGATATCAATTGGGCCATAAAAGTAATATATGTTATTTTAATAATTAATTATTTGAGATCGAATAATCTCATGTCAAACAAGACCCAACGATTACTTTTTGGATTTAATAGTTTTCACTTTAAGCTCCCTGGATATATATATAAATATATATATATATATATATATATATATATAAATATATATATATATATATATATATATATATATATATATATATATATGTTTTTTTTTTTTATATAAAGATAGACCTCTCATCAACCGTTAGAGGCTAATTTTTTTATTAAAAATATTTAGTTTTCTTTACCAAGTCAAATGCATTTATATTTGTTACTTTATTTTTTTTTTTATCAAAAGTAAAAAAAAGATATTTTAAATATTATAATTATAATCACTTTTAAAAAATTATAAAATAAAAATGAAAGTTATCTTTATTTAATATAAAAAGTATATGTAAATTAATGAGGTAAAATCTTCATTTTTGAAAAATAAACTTTTCATACTTTTTTTATGAAGTAAAAGAAATGAGTTTATGGAAAAACATTATATTATTAATTTTTTATTACTCTCTTTTTTAAACTTTATATGATCAATTTAATTTTTTTTTTTTAATTTGAAAAAAGATTTAAATTGATATTATATATATATATATATATGGTAATAAGTTTAATTGAGATTAATAACACTAACAAATATCTAAGATTTTTGAAATTTAGATTTTATAATTAGAAATAAGAAATTATAGAAAAATAAAAGAGATAATATTAAAAATTAATTAGACTTACTTTTTTTTTTCTTTTGATAGTCACCCTATTCTATATTTGGGTTATTAGAATCACAAGTATCCATTTAATCTCACATATATATCTAAATTAACTATAACTCTCGACCTAAATTGAGATTAGTTAGTTGAAAAGTTAACTTATATGGTTAAGAATGTCCTGCGTTTATCAAATTTGATTTTACATTTAAAATAAAAAGTCTTATTAGCCTAGTTGGTTAAAGGTTTGTACTTATTTTTGTTATGTTACAAATTTGAAATATACATATAACATTTTTTATTTTATTTTTAACCGTTTTATATTTATGGGCAGACCAATCCACAAGACCCAAATATCTATTTACTCTCACATATATATCCAAATTAATCCGCTCTTGACCCGATAATCTGGACACTTTAAAAATTATGCATCATTATATAATATATAAATTTGTTAATTATTTTAATAATTTTATTAGATATAACTTTTACAAAAGTGACTCTTTTTATAAAAAAAAGGCTTAAAAAGTAATATATAAGAATAAAATAAATTATAAATAAAGTGAGAAACTCACAATATATAAGTAAAATGATAAACGATTAAATTCAGATTTTTTTAAAAGAAATGAATAATGACAATCTTGACCCTGACTAAAATTGTGGTTAATTTACAAGTTAATTAATTTAGTAAATTAAAAAAAAATAAAATATTATTAAAAATAAAGAAACATAATCTTAACTTGAATGGTGCGATGGAATAATAACATTTAAACAAGGGATATGTTGTGTGATATACTTAAGTCAAATTGATATTTTAATTGACCAACAAAAATATGAATGACATAAGTTAAAATATTTCAGTTTCACTCATTGGAGTTGATTTTCTTTTTGTTTATTAATGTGTTTGAATGAAACTAGGGATGGCAATGGGGCGGTTTGGGGCGGGGAATGCATTTACCGTCCCCGCACCGTTTTAATTTCGGGGAATTTTTTAATACCATTCCCGCCCCGTTCGGTTTTTTTCGGTTTCGGGGAATCCCGCGGGGCACCGTTAATAATTATTTTTATTTAAAATAAAATAAAAATTATAAAATAAAATTATATAAACAAGTTTTTTAATATAATATATATTATAATATATTAAAATTATATTATTATAAAGAAATAACATTACTACTCTTATAAAATATAGTGAATAAATAAATATATTGATAATTTAATATATTTAATTATGTTTATGGTGTTCGGAGCAGATTCGGGGTAGATTCGGGGTGAAATCGGGGCGGGTCGGGGCGAGGGACACAAATACCATCCCCGCCCCATTCCCATTCGGTTTCGGGGAAAAACCATCCCAAACGGGGCAATTCGGTTCGGTTTTCGCGGGGCGGTTTCAAATTGTCATCCCTAAATGAAACCATATATTAGTTCATTTGATAAATATAGTATGATTAGATTGTAAGTTAAAATAATTAAAATAGAAAGATTAGTAGAGATAAAATTATAATGAGAATGTGAGAATATAATAAGAGACGATAAAGAGTTACATTGTTATTGAAATAATATTGTTATTAAATTAATATTAAAATTTATATGTACTAGTATATATAGTAAAAAAGATAGTAATAAAAGGTTACAAATAACATTTAATGATAACTCTTTGGTTTGATGAAACCAAGAGTCTCTTGAGAATACCAAAAGTCTTTTGAGAGAGTGATAGTCTTAACTCCGTAATCTTTAAATTGATTGAGATATTTTAGCCTTTAATATCTTCACTCAAACGAAACAAAGTGGGTAACAATAAGGCAAAATGATTTGAGTTAAGCAATTTGGTGATGATATTAATCAATTAATCATCAATAAATATGTATTTGATGATGAGAGATTTCAGGGAGACCGAGTAATAATTTGGGACGACTGAAGGGCCAATGCCCCGTTGACATTGAATTTTGAATTAGTAATTATTCTCGACTTTTAACTGTCGATAATGATTTTCTCGACTTTGACTTTTAACTGTCGATAATGATTTTCTCGACTTTAACCGTCGATAATGATTTTCTTGACTTTTAACTGTCGGTAATGATTTTCTCGACTTTAACCGTCGATAATGATTTTCTCGACTTTAACCGCGTCGATAATGATTTTCACGACTTTAACCGTCGATAATGATTTTCTCGACTTTAACCGTTGATAATGATTTTCTCAACTTTCACCGTCGACATCAAAGTACATTGAAGTTGGGATCAACTTTTATAGTTAGACATATGTTAAAAATGTGAGATGACAAGATAGGAAGTTTGATTGTGGTGAAGATTAAGATGTTAAAAATGATGGAATTAAAGAATATGTGATGGTGAACATGAAAATATTGAGAAAATGATGGTGGATGAGAGAAAATATAAGTGTAGAAATAATTGAGAGATAAATTTTATAATTTTAAAGATAAAGATGGTGTAACAAAAGTAAAGATAACCTGTGTAGTTGAGACATTTAGAGGAAGATATGTTGATGAGATGAGTTTGTAGAAAGACATCATCTCAAAAGAGAAAGACATAAATGAGAGAGAGATTTTATAAATTTAAAGATAAACAGGGTGTAACAAAAGTAAGAATAACCTGTATGGTTAAAACATTTAGAGAACGACATGTTGATGAAATTAGTTTGTAGAAAGACATCATCTCAAAAGATAAAGACATAAATGAATTTAGAGATTTTATAATTTTAAAGATAAAGAGGGTGTAACAAAGTAAGGATAACCTGTGTGGTTGAGACATTTAGAGGAAGACAGGTTGATGAGATGAGTTTGTAGAATGAGATCTTAAAAGATAAAGACATAAATGAGAGATATATTTTTTAATTTTAAAGATAAAGAGAGTGTAACAAAAGTAAGAATAACATGTGTGGTTAAGACATTTAGAAAAATACATATTTTTTGAGATGAGTTTGTAGAAAGACATATCTCAAAAGAAAAAGACATAAATGAGTGAGAGATTTTATAATTTTAAAGATAAAGAGAGTTTAACAAAAATAAGGATATCCTTTGTGGTTGAGGCATTTAGAGGAAAACATGTTGATGAGATGAGTTTATAGAAAGACATCATCTCAAAAGATAAAGACATAAATAAGAGAGAGATTTTATAATTTTAAAGATAAAGAGGGGGTAACAAAAGTAAGAATAACTTGTGTGGTTGAGACATTTAGAGGAAGACATGTTGATGATATGAGTTTGTAAAAAACAATATCTCAAAAGATAAAGAAATAAATGAGAGATTTTATAATTTAAAAGATAAAGAAGGTGTAACAAAAGTAAGAATAACTTGTGTGATTTAGACATTTAGAGGAAAACATGTTGATGAGATGAATTTGTAGAAAATATCATCTCAAAAGATAAAGACATCAGCAAAAAAGAGTGAGACACGTTTATTTTAGGTGGTGTATCTTACATTCGACGACACCATTTTTTTCATTTGTACGTGAACACGATTTTCTTACATTCGACGACACCATTTTGTTCATTTGTACGTGAACACGATTCAATATAGAATCCAAAACTCATATAAGTTTTTGGATCATGGGCGTTAACCCTTATAAATGTTCTGATACCAAGTTAAAGTATTTGAAATGAAATGATAGTAAAAAATACAAGAGAGATGATAAACTGTTACATTGGTATTTAATTAAATTAAATTTACATGTACAAGTATTTATAGTAAAGAAGATAGTAAATGAAAGGTTGCAAATAACATTTAATGATAACTCTTTGGTTTGATGAAACAAGAGTCTCTTGAGAAAACCAAAAGTCTTTTGAGAGAGTGATGGTATTAACTCCATGATCCTTGAACATTGATGATATTTTAGCCTTTAATATTGTATAATTGTACATGTACTTTTTTTCAGGTGCAAAATGAGTATTTCGGGATGTTTTGCCCGTATAATTAACTTGAAAAAAATGTGTTTGCGGACTTAACATCGAAAATTAGTCGCACGCACTACAAAAAGAAAAAAACAATAAAAACTTACCCTTTTAAACAAAAAATAAATATCAATAAAACTTAAATAATGTTTATTCTGATTTCTTACCTTTTTACTATAGTTTGGACGATTCTCGAGAGTTACGTTTTCTAAAATTTTACGTCTTTATTATCTCTATTCGTGGTTTATCTCTTTTTGATTGCTTGTATAATCTTCGAAGATTTCATTTTCTTACATATTTCTATGGCGATGTTTAATCATCTTTCTCATCTTATTCATCGATGGGATGTGTTATTCCCTCAATCGATTTGATATTTGAGCCGCAACTCTATGTGAACAAATATAGTTTCTCAACTACAGAATACAAATGACTTCTTAGAAATTTCGATGTTACATGTACCGTTTCTCGTTAATCGAAACATGTTATCGTGTATATGTATTGATTTATAAATTTTAGTGTTGATTGTCATTCAATCTTCCATTTGATGTCTCTCAAATCGTCATATAAATAATTTTATTTGTATGCTAATTAATTTTTGTTTCATCTCCATTATCTATAAGATAAATTGTCAACAATTGAAAAAAAAAAAAAAAATTGTAAATGAACACCTAACCAAACTAATCCAAACAACAAAGATTGACCTAATTAGTATAAATACCATCATCATTCGAGCAGATCTCTCATTTTCTGCGCTCTCTCTCTCTCTCTCTCCTTCTCGCTCTCTCTCTCTCTCATCATCATCTTTTGTTCTTTCATAGCCCTAACTTGCGTAAAACTTCTGCAACCTGTTCTTTCTCTCACTCCCTTCTCGATGATGGAGGGTTCTTAGCTGAAATCCCGGAATCTGAAACCCCCGAAATTTTAGAGTCTGGATAAACCCTAAATTTTTCTCCTATTAATACTCTTGTTTTTTTAGTTCCCCCAACGATCAGTCCGATTCATTGAAATCTCTGGATTCTGAATCTAAAGATATATCTGCATATCTGAATTCAACTGAAACTAAGACTCTAACACTAATCTCTCCCGATCACATCGATCCTATCGAACCGTTGAATGCAATAGAATCTGTAATGGTGGTGAGTTTCAATTGAAAACTCATGAGTTTACATTTGCTTGAATTTGTTTCCTGATTTTTTTTTGTATTGCAGGGTCCGGGTTTTGATAATTTAAGAAATAGTTGTTTAATAAACGCGATTTTGCAATGTTGTATCTATATTGTCCCTTTTGCTGAGGGGCTTCAATCATCTGGTCATAAGAAGTCATGCAAAAGTAAGAAATTTTAATTTATTTCTTTGATAGATATTTTATGTTTTGATTGATAATTTGAGATCAATGAAAATTTGTAGGTTTTATTGGAGGGTTTTGTTTAATATGTACTATTATGCATCTTTTTGATGAGGCTATTATTGCTGATGATGGAAATAGTATTGATAAGCACATCGAATTTCCATTGGAGCTCGATCTTCGCCCTTACACTAGGCAATGTTGGAATTCTGATGTGAGTTTTATTTTGCTTCAAATTTCTGGTTTTTGAATAAAATTTTGATTTAGTGTTTGTTTTTTATTGAAAATGTAGATTCCATTGATGTATGATTCGTATGGAACTGTGGTCCATGTTGGATCCTCTCCGATCTTTGGGCATTATTATTCGTTTGTACGTTCTGCACCAGATGCATGGTACAAGATGGATGATCATAATGTAAGACTTCTTTTATTATCAAGAATTTGTTGGTTATTCTCACTTCACCTCAAAATGTCTTTCTTTTACTGTTTATAGGTTACTAAGGTTAATGAGAATATTGTGTTAGCTGAGGCAGCTTACATTCCTTTCTATGCTAAGAAAGGAACACAAATGTCTTCAACTTACAAGACTGCTCGTAAGCAATTTTTGTCCATGGTTCTTTCAAACGGGTTGCCCACATTTATTCTTGAAAATGAAGACCAATCTTCTCCAATTGTCGCGATCAACGGGGATTTTAGTGATTATGTCACTCCTATGACCCCACCTAGATCTCTTAACGAGGGAGAGAATTCGAGTGAGTTTTTATTTTTCTTCAAATTATGGGTTTTTCTTAGAGAAAATGGACTAGTTGACTAATGAATGTAATGATATCTCAGTAATGAAGTATCTAATGAATGATTCTCTAGCGGCTGAGGTGAAAATGAAAGTCAATTCATGGAAGAGACAACTAGAGGAGAATGTTGAAGAAGAATCAGATGAGACGAAGAATCCCCTGAAGAATCCCCTAAACGGAGGTAGTTCAGGCTCGGGTTCCTATAGAATGTATGTTGATTGTTACAAGTGAGATTGTAATATGTGTGTTTTATCGTCTTTCACTGACAAAGAGGTGAAGTAGGATTAACTAAAAGTAATACAGGAATGTAATAGTACAAATTGAATTTGAAAATAAGAAGTTAAAGTTAAAACTTTGATTAATTATTTAATGTCAGTCTAACTGATCAGCAAGCAACCCGACCCGAGAGCCAAAGCAATGACTCTGGGATCCTTCCTTCATCATTGTGACAAGTCAGTCCCTGGAGTTCTAAGGTTTTTTAAGATCTAAAATTTATATTTGGAATGTAATAAATAGTCTGTTTAAAATAGAGATAACATTAAAAATTAAATCCCCTGTTCTATTCTATTGGTACCAAGAGTTGGATATTCTTAGGTCCTGGGTTCGATTCCGTCAAGTGACAAGTTCTACGGTTAAGTGTGTTTGCGAGTTATATGTTTAACCCGTGAGGATTAGTTGTATTATAAAAGAGAAACGGAAATCATTGTTCTACAAAAACAAAGTTATAAATTAATTAGCCTTACTTTATTAATACAATAAATAAGGACAATATAGGCTATGTTTGAACTTTTGGGTTATTTGAATATTTTTTGGTTAATTAGAATAAAATCATGTTTGATGTATAAATTAATTATTTTAATAAATTTCTAAAATAAATTAGTACTTAATATAAATTTATCTTAAAAATAAAGCAAGAGAATTTGAATTGTGTTATGAAATAATTGATGATTAATTGAATAATATATTATATTAGGCCCTTTTAGTTTAAAACCCTTAAATAAATTAACATTTTATAGTAACTTAAAAAATAGCACATTGATATTTATTATTAGTTTATTTATCATTATACAATCTAATAATATATTATATATCTACTCTCTTTATAAAAATCATCAGAGAAATCTTTTTTCAATTATCATGTTGACATTATTATTACAACTTTATCTTATTTTGAATGTTATCGGAGATAAGCAGTTAAATACTCGTGTTTTTGTATTTTATTTATTTTGTCGTTAAATCATTTATATCATTTTGTATTAATCAATTTTAAAAAATAATTATTAAAAAAAGTTTTAAAAAGTGAAAGCATATGTTAAAGATATAATTGTAATCAATAAAATAATATAATCAATTACTATATCTTAGGTGATTACATTTTTTTTAATTAATAAATAAATATGTCATTAATTGTTTTTAATTGCGTGTTTTTTTTAATGATAGGGGAAGCGAAAGATTTGTAGCGAAAGTATAGCGAAATGTGGAAAGGCATGATGACTCAACATTTCAAATTTTTTATTTATCTCTCCGTTCATTAATAATTTCTCTCTATTCTCTTTATTAATCATTTATTTTTTTATCTTTTCTTCAATCTTTATTAATAATTTATTTTTATAGTTAATTTATAAATATATATTTATATATTTTATTATTTATATATTTATAATTTATTAATAAAAAATATATATTATATTTGATAAATTAAGATAATAAAAAATTAAATATAAAATTCTTAATTTTTTAAATTAATTATTTCTCCTCTCCCTATATATAATTTATATATTTATTTGATTTTAAAATGAGTTATAATAGGGAAAATAAATAAATTAAATATATAATTTTTAAAATTATATATATATTTTTACTTAAACTCGTAGTTGTTTTTCTTTTTTCTCTCTTTAATTATTTTTTTATATTTCATTTTCTTGTGAATTATATTATAAACTTAATTAATTAAGTCAAAATGTTATATATTCTCTCTTCTTATATTATCATATTGGGTTAACTCTTATTAAAAACATTTTTTATTTACGATTGAATATTAATATATCATAGTTTGAGTTATATTTATTTTGAATATTAGTATGATTTGATTTGAGTTAGTTTATCTTAACAAATTTTTATTTTCTATTATAACTCATTTTAAAAACTAATAAATAAACTATTAATATATATATTAACAGAGAAGAGAAATAATTAATTAAAAATTTAAGAATTTTTATAGTTAATTTTTTATTCTTTTAAATATATATTTATCAAATATAATATATATTTGAATATATATATTTAGTTATTTTTTTATTTAATTTATTATTGTCTCTATTATTATTTTAAATTTTATAAATAAGTTAAATAATAAAAATATATAAATATATATTTACAAATTAACTATTAAATAAATTATTAATAAAGATTGAAGAAAAAATAAAAAATTAATAAAGAGAAGAGGGAGAAATTATTAATGAACGGAGAGAGATAAATAAAAAATTTGAAATGTTGAGTCATCATGCTTAGTCAGCTTTCCACATCAGTTCGCTGCACTCTCGCTACAAATATTTCGCTCCCCATATCATTACTCTTTATCTTTATCTCTTTTATATATTTACCTTTCTTATTTTATTTATTTTACTTATTTTATTTTATTATTAAGTTTTTTTATCATTAAATATAATTAATTTTTAATATATTTTTTTCTACTTTATTTACTTAATTAAAAATATAAAATATTATTATTTTTTATATTATAATTGGTTAAAATATATTAAATATTAAACTTTTATATATTTACCTTTCTTATTTGATTTATTTTATTTTATTATTAAGTTTTTTTTATCATTAAATATAATTAATTTTTAATATATTTTTTTCTACATTATTTATTTAATTAAAAATACAAAATATTATTATTTTTATATTATAATTGTTTAAAATATATTAAATATTGAACTGTGTCCTAAATTAATAAAATATAAATATTTAATATTTTATTATATTAATTATATATATATATATTTTAAAATACTTATTATAAAAATAAGATAAAGTCTTTAATATATTATATAATATTAATTAGTCAAATTAAATATAATGTTTTACTTAATAATATTATACGATAACATTGCATAATATTTTAATAATATTTTTTATTAAAATATTTCATATTTAACTTTTTAAATATTTTTTAAATATTTATTTTATATAAAATTGTTATTTTATTTTAATTAATTTATTATAATTTTATTATTAATATATAATATTTAAAATTAATTATATATCTTTATATTTTTTATCTTTTATTTTCTTAATATTAAGTATTTTGACCCTCTTTAGAAAAGAGTACATGTAATAATAATAGTAAAAAATACACCAAAGTAAATAAAAATATTATAATACAAATTCGATATTTTCTCCAAATTCTGCACCGCCGTCAGGTTCTGTACCACAAATTAGCACGTGTTATATAACTAGATGTCCATCATTTAGCTTCGTCAGATGAATGATTATACCACCACATTGGAAAGGGTGGTATAGTGTAATGAGGGTGTAAAAAAACTTGCACGAAGTATTGACCAACATGGGCGCTCTTGGTCTGGAACTAGAGGGGACCTTAATGGCAAGTGAGTAAAACAACTCCAATTATTCTCACCAAATGTATGCAGTACAAGGTTGTACCACAACCTTGATGCGATGACAATTCCTAAAGTCATAGAGTCCATCCAATGCCTCTCTGGTGCCGGTTGTCCAAAATATTTTAATAAAAATAATAGATTATCTGTCATTTCCTGATTTGGATAAAGCTGATCATATTGACGCTTATTTTGTCGAATCTCCTCCATAAGACCTCCATAAGACCGTATCGTACTTGAAACCAACATTCTTCACCATACCCAATTAGTTCGGCTATCGCCCTAAATCCATAGTGACCGCCAGGTTCAACGTCAACAATATGAGAAATATAACGCTGCATAACCGTATGTAATTTCTCAATATAGGTATCACGGATGGGTGGAACGGGAGAGTGATCATGGGTCGACAAAGTATTGCGAACCCCCGACCACGTCCTCTCCTTCGAGACGTTGCATTCGTTTGAGTGGCCCTAGATCCTGAAGTGGATATATCTGCAAAAGAAAGTATGCGACGTCTATTTTGCTCATCTTTTCCTGTAGGTCGACCTCTATGTTCCGTATTGTACAAAGGGGCTCGAACTGTACTTTGAGATGGATCCGCCATATTAAAAAATCGATCTATCATTTGTTCTCGCATTTGTGGATCCATCCCATCTAATATCTCAACAACCTTAGATGTCATGTTGGCTCGTGCTTCGTCGTCATGGTACCCATGAACGTTCATAGACAACCTCCTCCAATGAGCGTTGATACTCTATTGGAATTGGAATGGAAAGGAACCGATAATGTGCAAGATCATGCTTGCAAGGCAATCCGTATATTATTTTAATTGAACAGTTGCATGTGCCGGCTAGTTGGTGAGATGCTTCCTCGGCGCATTTCAGCTCAGCATAAATAAACTCCATTGCTTGTAGTAAAAGTCGACACCTTAATTGATAAAAAAAACGTCTTCATGTAAATGTGTATGGCGTGGAATGTTGAGAGATCTCTCGAACGACTTTTGAATTTCCCCAAACTGATTTGTTAACATCTTGTGTATTCTTATAAAAGATGTTTCCAGGAATGACATGGTATCTCCCAAATACATTTTTAAGTCTCGCATGTGTCCCTTCCGCCTTGCAATAGAAGAATGCATTGTGTTTTAATAATGGTTGGAATTTAAATAGTACAATATTTAAAGTTAAAAAGTGAATACACCTTTGACTTGAATTATTCCTAAGGTGCATACATGTATCAATCCATGCTGAAACAAACCGCTCTTTGTAAGAGTGTAACCATGTCTCCCAAAGATAATTTAGGGCACCCTGGAATCGTCTATACTCCTCGCGCATGACTTCCCACTTATGATGGTAAGACCAGTGTGTGGATGAATTAATGAGCGGGTGCCATGACGCATTAAACTTGTTCCACTTTAGACCAAGCATATGCCTGCATTTTTTCATTACGCACTAGTTTATGTGCCCAATACAGAGGATGTGGCGTGACATAGGAAAACATATTTTAATGGCATTAATAAGCGCCATATTCCGATCTGAAACAAACACCGATGGCAACAATGTCCCCTTTTCAAGCATCCACTTCTTTAAGGTACCTAATGCCCATGTTAGTTGCTCTTCCCTCTCATTGCTTAGATATGTGAACATAAGAGAGTAAGTTTTCATTGTGGATGTGATACTCACAACCTCCAATAGTGGTGACCGATACTCATTGGTCTTATATATGGCATCAATGATCAACACAGATGGACAGTTGACAAAAAGTAACAGACTTTTAGGGTGAACCCAAAGAATATCCGTGATTTCATTGGTGTCTGGATTTATACAGTAATCATGGAGGTAATTTTTTTTAATTAACTGCTCCAAGACAAACTGTACTTGATTTAGGCCGGCCCGTTTGGCGGATTTATTTGTGAAAAAAGCATTGTAAATGGTTTTGATCCCTGTAGTGTTTGACGGGTCTCTTTGTTTCAATATATTAAGAACTTTACGAGGTGCAGTGCTATTGTCCATGTCGAGCACAAACTGTCGCCCCATTGGTTTTAACCTAGACGGGTACTCATGACCATACATAGATTCTGCGGATTGATGGTTATGGAAACCACATACAACCCTTAAACGCCACATCACACCTTCTGGAGGTATTGGTCGCAGCTCGAATGGGCATTCACATTTTTTGTCCTTGTATTCCTTTTAAAGAATTGCCCATACTTGCCGCATTTTAAATTAGCAGAATTTTTAATCACTACCACAACCATGTCTTCGCCCAATTTATCATATCTTCTCTACTTTCAAATATCTATATGAAATAGTAATGTAAGAACTCAATTAGTTTCATTGATTAGTTTTTCATAATTGATATTAATCTTTTCTAAAATAAATAAGAAATATGCATAAAATAACGATAATAACTAACTTGGTCTGTGGTTATTCATTCTGTTAAAAGTATATTTGATTTTTAGGTGAGTTATCAAACCAAAATTGTTATTTAGATTTGATTTTGCTAATTTAGAGGAGGTTGGCCCTAGTAATAGGGTAAGCAACCTATTATTAAAATACTGTGACTAATTATTAATATATAGTATTATTAAGTAAAACATTATAATCATTTAACTATTATTTTTATAAGTATTTTAATATATATATATATATATAATAAAATAAAATATTAAATATTTATATTTTATTAAATTAGGACACTTCAATATTTTATATATTTTAAACAATTATAATATAAAAATAATAATATTTTGTATTTTTAATTAAATAAATAAAGTAGAAAAAATATATTAAAAATTAATTAATTAATTAATTATATTTAATGATAAAAAAAACTTAATAATTAAATAATATAAGAGATAAATAAATAATTTTGGAGGTGAGTAAGGAGTGAGGATTGGGAATATCAGTGTGGGAAAAGCAATTTAAAAATCTAATAAAATTTTTAATAACCTCGTCTGTTGACTTATTCACTAATAAATAAATAAGATCAACTATAGAATTAATAAAAAAAAAAAAAAGGCATATTTGTTAAATTGGATTTATAAAAAATATAGAATTGAAAAAATATATTTTTCAAATACTATAAAATCATTTATATAATAAGTCTTTTCTCAAAAAAATAAAAATCATAATATTTTAACAAAATGTATATCATTGATATCAAAATTAGAAAGAAAGTTTGATGGTGGAATTACATATTTAATTGTGATCAAGAAGATTAACTTTAAGAACAACTATTCTTTTTTCTATTAATATGAGTATTGAAATCATTGGAATTGGAGCAAAGTCCAATAAGGATAGACAAAAGATTATGAATGTTATGTGAAATTAAGGATAGACAAAAGATTATGAATGTTATGTGAAGGGTGATATAAAATATGTCATCGTATTCTTCAATAAAGAGTGATATATAATATCGAATTCTATAAAATAAACAGTACAAAGTTTAGAAAAAAAAAAGTATTCTCAACCTCTGACAATTATGGTAATGCTTTGATGGTGAAGGTTGAACTTTTTTGATAAAAATATATAAGCAATAGGAAAAGCTTAATTGATAATACTTTGTTACAAGAGTTTATATTTTCTACACTATTGCAAATTGAAGATAAAATATTGCAAATTTTATCACTAAGATTGTTTTTATCTTCAATTTGGTAGAAAGAATATAAATAAAGCTTTATAATGACACAATGGATAAGTCACAAGAACAATCTCTATATACCGTGTCAATTGTTAAATAGCCTTCCCCGAAAGACCCAATGGGTTCAATTTCAGATATTTGTACCTGTAATTTGAACGAAATAATGAATCTAAGTGTCTCATCTTTTTCAGTCCAATTGAACCATTGAGTAGCCCTTCATCGTAAATGTATAGAGATTATTAATACTAAAACTTAAATTGATTGAGAGAATTCAAGACAGGCAAAATGAGAGGGAAAATGAGATGGTTTAATTATTTAAGAATTGAAAGAGATAAATTTAAGATTGTGTTGTTCTTAATCTAAATAGAGAAAATATATTTTTGTATGATTGCAGTGTTTTTTCTATATGTTTTTAGATAGTAGTTTTAGTAATGTGTGATATTTTTTTTTGTATGATTGGTTGATTATATATATTTTTTTCAAACTTTCTATTATATTGAGTTGAGTTGGTTGTTTCAAAATAAAATAATTATTTTTAAAAATTAATTAATATAAAGTTAATAACAGTCCATAATTGTGTGTGTTTGATTGGTGCTTAGGAATACAATAATAACTTATACAAGATAAGATGATGTGGATTTTTTTTATTATATTTTCTTTATTTTTAGAGGTCAATTATGAATTTGGTAGATAGAATAAAAATAAAGTTTCATATGGACACAATTGATAAATCCCTGCATACCGTCCCTACAACAAAACATGCTTTTAATAAGCATGGGCAAAAGTTAAAAAAATAAAAGTTTTGCTAACCTTTATAAATTTTTTTTTATTTATATTTTTAAAAATTTTTATAAACAAATATTTTAAAATTTTCATTTTAATACTTTTTTATGTTTTATTTTTACTTTTTTAAAAAATTTTAATTTCACTTTTTACAATATAGTCGAAATAATTAATTTAAATTATATACATTTTGATCTTAAAACTCAAATTTATTTGTTTTAGAGTGAATTAAATATAAATTTATTACTATATAATATCAAAATAATTAAATAAAATTAAAATTAGATGAAATAAAATAAATAAAAGTGATAGATAAATAATACAATAAATTAACTATTAAGTATTTTATTTATAATTTGCAAGTTAAAAATAAACCAGACTTTTATTTTAATTATGATTGGTTATCCATTATTGGATGATTTTTTTTTTCCTTTGTTTTAATTTTTACTTGATTAAAAGTCCACTTAATTTAGACATAAAAAGTTCATTAACATTTTCTTTATTTTCTCAAATTAAAATTAAAGAAGACCTATTTATTCTTTGTAAATCATATCCCATGTAATTCCTAACCCAGTCCAATAATAACAGTAACCTCCATTTTACAGAGTAAAAATTAGAAAGAAAGTAATAATATAAAAACCGTGAAAAAAAATTACGGATAAAATTTTTTATTTTATTTTTAACCGTTTTAAGTTTATGGGTGAGTCAACCCACAATCCGACCCAATTATCCATTTACTCAACATCATTATATATTAGTTAGTTAAAAAGTTGAACTTATATTAATATTAAAACGTCCCGTGTTTATCAAATTTGGTGTTGAATTTTAAATATAAAGTCTTTGTAGCCTAGTTGGTTAAAAAGTTGTACTTGTTTTGTTAGGTTGCAAGTTCGAAACATACCTCTAGCATTTTTAATTTTATTTTTAACCGTTTTAAATTTAAAAACGGGTCAACCCACAATCCGACCCAAGTATCCAAATTAACCACAGCTCCCCCGGCAATCCGGACATTTTAAAAATATATATATATAGATTAGAGAGAGAAAATGTGAAGAATTTGAGAAGACAACGTGAATACCTCAACTTAGGTTCTCGAATCTCACACTGAGCCGAGGAAGTGTTTTGAGAGAGGAAAACTTGCCGACGGAAATGGAAGAAAGGAAATACAAGGATGATGAGACTGAGCTATGTGAAATAGTTCCTCATATGGAGACACTAGAGCGGAAGCAGATCGGTATACCAATACCTAAATTCGAGGTAATTTTTGGTCTTATCAATCCATTCATAGAGGACATTGTTCAATGTTCATAGCTGTTTTGATTTGTGGTACTGTGAAATTACTAACACATTTGGGGTCCTAGGGCTCTCATGTCTTGGTTTGACTTAGTTCGCCTGGTTGGTGTAAACAAATCGTGATTAGGGTTGTTTTCCTATGAAATCGTTATTGCTTCTTGAGATTTACTTGTCTAGAAACCCTCATCCCAGTTAGTGCATCTAGTGTGATGCGATTCATGATTCAACTAATCTCTTATAGGACTTGCTGACTCTAAATTTCTTTATTCATGATGTCCTAATAAAATTTAGATTTGAAAAGTCACATGTATCTTCAACCCCTCCTCCTCTGCGTCTTCCTCTCATAATTTGACTTAGGGGATAACAAATGTTTTGAACAACGGGAAGGGGAAGGTAACACAGTAGTAAACAAATGTCTCTTCTTAGTTTGGTTACTCAATTTCCAAATACCATTTGCAGGATGTGGCTGAGGAAGTCAAACATAACAGGTCAATAATTCCAGTTCATTCCTCTTCTTTTCTTTGACAGAACATTTGCGAATGTCTCCAGATCTCACAAACGTAGTGCATCCTTTTCTGACCTAAAAATATATGCACTCCCATGATATGTTTAGTACTGCAGTAATTACATATAGATAGCACTTTAACTGTATTTTTATTTTTGTTTATGGAGGTGAGTTAAAGAAACAAATTGATTATTCTATCTTTTTTGTTAATAATTTGTGACAAGTACTCATTATTTGTGAACAAGGGACAAGAACTTCATCCTTTTTCAGATCTATAAATGTAACTACTCCTAGGATCTGTGTAGTACTACAGTAATTACATATATATAGCACTTTCATATTAGGACTTATAAGATAAATTTTGTGATAGATTGTGATCAATCATATATAGTTACTAGGTCTTTTCTGATTATACTATTTGCCTTTAACTGGATTTTCATTTCTGTTTATGGAAGTGAGTTAGAGAAACAACAACATTATTAATTGATATTCTATTTTTGTTGTATTAATAATTTGTGACAGGTACTCATCATTTATGAACATGAACAAGAACTTCAATTTGATTTTCAGCTTTATGAGTAGGAACTATCTCTCCTTTTAGCCATTCCAGTTCATCCCTCTTATTTGGTTTGATAGATATTTGTGAATGTCTCTTGATACCAAGAAACGTAGTTCATCCTTTTATGACCAAGTAATGTATCCATTTCTAGGATCTATGTAGTAATACAGTAATTACATATAGATAACACATTCATATTAGGACTTATAAAAAAAACTTTGAGACAGAATGTGATCAATCTTGGTTTTTTTAATCATATCAATTTGTCTTTAACTGGATTTTAATTTCTGTTTATGGAAGTGAGTTAAAGAAACAACAACATTATTAATTGATATTCTGATTTTGTTGGTGACAGGTACTCATCATTTATGAACAGGAAAAAGAACTTCAATTTGATTTTCAGCTTTATGGGTAGGAACTATCTCTCCTTTTATCCATTCCAGTTCATCCCACTTATTTTGTTTGATAGAATATTTGCGAATGTCTCTAAATCCCAAGAAACGTAGCTCATCCCGGATCTATGTAGTACTACAGTAATTACATTACATATAGATAACACCTTCAAATTATGACTTATAAGAAACTTTGTGATAGATTGTGATCAATCCTGGTTTTTTCTACTCATATCAATTGTCTTTAACTGGATTTTAGTTTCTGTTTATGGAAGTGAGTTAAAAAAATAACAACATTATTAATTGATATTCTGTGTTTGTTGGTGACAGGTACTCATCATTTATGAATATGAAAAAGAACTTCAATTTGATTTTCAGCTTTATGGGTAGGAACTATCTCTCCTTTTAGTCATTCCAGTTCATCCCTTTTATTTGGTTTGATAGAACATTTGTGAATGTCTCTAGATCCCAAGAAACGTAGTTCATCTTGGATCTATGTAGTACTACAGTAATTACATATAGATAACACCTTCATATTAGGACTTATAAGACAAAGTTTGTAATTGATTGTGATCAATCCTAGTTTTATTAATGATATCATTTGCCTTTAACTGAATTTTAATTTCTGTTTATGGAAGTGAGTTAAAGATACAACAAAATTATTAATTGATATTCTGTTTTTGTTGTATTAATAATTTGTGACAGGTACTCATCATTTATGAACTGGAACAAGAACTTCAATTTGATTTTCAGCTTTATGGGTAGGAATTATCTCTCCTTTTAGCCATTCCAGTTCATCCCTTTTATTTGATTTGATAGAACATTTGTGAATGTCTCTAGATCCCAAGAAACGTAGTTCATCCTTTTTTGACCTAATAATATGTAGTACTATAGTAATTACATATAGATAGCACCTTCATATTAAGACTTATAATACAAACTTTGTGATAGATTGTGATCAATCATATATAGTTACCTAGTTTTTTCTAATGATTTCATTTGCCTTTTACTTGATTTTAATTTCTGTTTATGGAAGTGAGTTAAAGAAACAACAACATTATTAATTGATTATTCTATATTTGTTGTTTTTATATTTTGTGACAAGTACTTGATCATTTGTCATTTTTGAGCTTTGCTGGCCAAAATTTTTAATCCTAGTCTACTATAAGGAGGCGCAGACGAAACCCGAGGGACAAGTCCACTTCTTTCCAGTGAAATTCGTAAGTTTTAAATATTACACTCCACTTGATTGTTCATGTGTTGATCATTTTGATGCCTCATCTTTCATATCTCCAATAGTCTCTCAGATATAAATTATTTTATAAGTACACTATTATTTTTAAAATATGATTTTAATCATGCATATTTGAAAGTATTTTCGGTTAGCTAGGATCATAATTATCACTTATAAATTACCAGTAATAATAATATTGTAGGTTTTTGTTTTTATGCAGTTTTTGCTTCAAACAATAATATTTAATTTTTAAGGTCTAAATAAAATCAAAAGGCGTTATAATAAAATATTGAAGTTTAATATATAATATAGTCAGTGTTTGCCTATTATGAAATGATCTCATGTAGATAGAAGAGTGGTAGCGTAATAGATTATTTATTTTTCTTTCACACTCCACTATATTTGATATAAAGGAATACTCCTACAAGATTTTTACAACTCATAAGGGTAATATCTTTATCAATGTTTGTCTTCTTCTATTAGATTTCGACGATTGGTTTCTATGAGATTGTCAAGATATATATGTTTGTCTATGCTATTGTAGATGAGTTAAATTTTCTAATGTTTCCCTTCATTATGAATCCTAAATTGTATTAACACTTCTCTAAACAAGAATGTAAGACTTGTTAAGGTTGCTCTTATGATTGGTGCTGGTAACATGGTAAATGTTATTCTTTGAAAGTTTCACTTAAGGTAATTTTGAGAAGAAAAAAAACTTGTTTTATTCATTGCCAGGAAAATGCATGATCAATATAACTTAGTATAGTAAGTGATTTTGCAGGAAAGTAACTCACATCCATTGCCAAATATAGAAGCAAATGAGCGTCAACAAGTACGTGTTCTTGCAACAATTTATTCACATCCAGTTGTATGCTCATAAAAATCACTACACTCATTTATAATATTATTCTTTCAAAGGATTTTTTTCCTCTTGTTTATATTTGTGTTTTTGGTAGTGGATGATTAGGCGATAGATACAGTATCTTGGACGCGATGCAATAGTGAAGTTGATAGTGTGGAACAATAATAACCCCAACTTCAGCTTGAGGTTCATACGTTAACAACTATTACTTTACTACGAAAATACATTTAGTTCTTATTTTTTGAAATCTCTATCTCATGGAAAACAAAAAAAAGAGTTTCACAAGAGTTGATCTAGTGAAGTGCTTTGAAATGATAAAGGTATTTTTGTTTGTTCATTTGTTAACTTCAAATGCATATCAATTTTGTTTATTTATTGCATTTGATTCCGCTTGAACCTTTTCCTCACCTTTCTTTTTTCTATTATTGTTATTTAGGTTACATTAACTTTCTCCTCATTGGTTGGATTTTGTCCGAATAAAAAAATGGGATGCAGGTAAAACAAAAACAAAATATAATTGTCTATATTTCTTTATTAAAAAATTTAATAATTATCAAGTTTTATCCATTCAAGTATGTGTGATTTTTAAATTTGAAATTTTTTGAAGGGCATTACAGGTTTAGTAGTGATAGTATTGAAAACTGCCATGATTGTTCTGGAAATAATTTATTATTATGAAATTTGTAATATTTTAGTTAATGTCTTGTTTATTAGACTATAATATGATTTTGTGAAATAATATTATTGAGAGAATTTATCTTTCTTTTATTTATATTTAAAATGACAATAATGTAGAAATGATCTTCTAAATGTTATTTTTAATGATTATTTAATTTTAAAAAATACAAAAATAATTTAGAAAATATTATTAAAAAGAATTAAATAAAATAAAAAATAAAACAAAATTGTTAAATATTAAATAGACTTTTGGCGACGCTTAAACTAATGTTACCGACCCTTAAATAAGCGTCGTTATAACTTGCGCCGACCCTGCTTATCGCGACGCATAAATATTGGTCGGTGATATTTTTGGCGACGCTTTTAAGGGTTGACAGAAGTTTTTTAAGCGTCGCCGTAGGTCCTTTTTGTTGTAGTGCGTGCAAATTGACACATAATCTGCTCTGAAAGACGCAATGGGTTTGATTTCAGATATTAGTGTTTGTCCGAGTTTGAATTCAAACTAAGTCTTGACAGCTGAATATAATTTAACTTGTTAACATGTTTAGTTTATATATGGTTTGTATTTTTCATTCTACTTTATTGAATGGAGTTAGATTTGGGCGAGGACACACAACAATTGTTTCCTCGATCGCCTTCTTCAAGGCCTCATTAGTCAACACTTTTGTCTCTTCAATCTTTTTCGCCTTCACCACCTCCACTTGAACCAATTTAGTCGCCACTCTCATCTTTGACCAGGTGTTCCACTCTTCATTTTCGATTTCCCTCTCAACGATCGAATTTAAGGAATTTATTCGAATTCTTTAGCAAGTTCGGGATCATATACTCGTTCTTCAATAAAGTTAATTTCTACGCAGATTCTTCGATAGAAACTTTATAAGTTTACTTAAACATGTCCTTTTCCGCAAAGATATTCACTTGCTCTTCAAGACGATGGGATTACCTAAGAAAGATGCGCCCTATACCGATTGTTGTTTCTTCTTAAGTAGTGGTCGAAAGATATTCAAATACTGATCTCAATTTGAGACTCTATATTGTCGAGTTTATACAAAATGGGGTTTTTCCTAAAGGACATCAACTTTCGTCAAAAAAAAAAGTATTACGTGACCACGTTAGTATTATTTAAAATTAAATATCACTGTTAATTTTTTAATTATAAAAGCCACGTACGTAATATATTTTTTATGAACATTCATGTCCGTTAAGGCAAAACCCATTTTGTACAAACTTGACAATGTTGAGCCATAAATTGTGAGGTTCAAAAGAAGAGGTCCCAAATTGCAATTGGTTTAAAAAAAAGGAGCATCAAATTGTGAGGTTCAAAAGAAGATGTCCCAAATTACAATAGACTCCAATAATGAATGACCCTCAAATTATAAAGTTTAAAAGAAGAGGTCCCAAATTGCAATTTACCTCCAATAAAATGTCCTAATTTGTTATTTTGAATATATATATATATATATATATATATATATATATATATATATATATATATATATATATATATATATATATATATATATATATATTCTCAATACTTAATTATTCTCCATGACCTCATATTTATTGAATATAAAAATAAATAAATTAATTAATTTTTATATAAATATATTATTAAATAATTTTTATATGAATATATTATTAAATAAGTTGTTATATATATATTTAATATATATTATATAGATATAAAATAATTAATAAAAATTAAATTATTTATCTATATATAATTATATATTAAAAATAATATAAAAGAAAATTAGAAAGAAAATACTTTTGACATTCTCAATTAATATTTTTTAAATATATATTATTAAATTAGAAAATATATTTTTTTTTTAAAAAGACTTTTGATATAACGTTAACTTATGGTTGAATTTATATTTAAATTAAATAAACGATTCATTTTATCTAACAAAAATATCTAAATCTCTCCTAGCGATATTCAAATCCTTGTAATCCAGAATTAAGTATATATATATATTAAAAATATATAAAAAATTCATATTATATATATATATATATATATATATATATATATATATATAATTATGAGATAAAAATATGTGATCAGAATATTTATATATATAAAAAAAATTATATAAACAAATTTAAAATACTAAGTAGCTTATTTGATTAAAATGTTAATATTTTTTATGGATAAAAATGTATTACGTTTATAAATTTTTATGTTGAATTTAAAATATAAATTATTATTAGTCTAGTTAGTTAAAATGTTAAATATAATTATGTCGCAAGTTTGAGATTTATGTATTACAATTTTAATTTATATTTTTTAATTTGACCATTTCAAATATATGGACGGGTCACCCGACCTAAATATCCATTTAGGTTCATATATATTTAAATTAACCACAACTTTACCTATCAATTCAACCACTTTGAAATTAAACATTTTATATATAATTTATTATTTATATATAATTATTTGTTAAAAAAGATTATAAAGTAAAATTAGTAAGAAAATATTGACATTCTTTATTAATATTTTTTAAATATATATATATATATTATATTGTTTAAAATAATTTTAATTTTTTTTTATAATTTATACCCATACTCATTAACTTACGGTTGAGATTATATTTAAATGAATCAACCCGATTCATTTTGTTTAAAAAAATATCTAAATCGCTCACAGCGCGTGACCCGCAAATATTTACCATTCAGAATTAAGTGTTAATATTCAATGTTTTAAAATTGGCGGTCCGACCGGGAGTCCAACCGGTTTAACCGTGAAACGGTTGAATGAATGGTCCGACTTATGACTTTTATACCGTTACATTTCGAACCGGTCAAATTCTAGTTTGACCGAACGGTTAGACCGAAAATCCAAACCGAAAATTTCCGGTTGGAAAGGTTGTCCATCATTTTATTAGATTTGTTCTATATACTTCTTCTCCTAAAATGGGATTAGAAGCTCCAATTGTACGCCTAACGAAAACCAAAAATGGGATATCACGTATTCAATCTCCAAAGCACGTACATTTGCGTTGCTCCTGTAGCACATCGCATAATTTTATTTTATTTTTACATTTTAACCCTTGAACTTTTACTTCATCAATTTTATTTATTAAACTTATTTATATAATTAATTTATATAAGTTATTTATATTTTAATTTATTTATATTTTAATTTATTTATATGTTTAATTTATTTATATGTTTTATTTGTTTATATTTTGATTTTTATTCTATATTTTATATTATGTTTATTTATATAATTATTAATTTAATTTATATAATATTTTTTATATAACATAAATTTATAATAATATTTAAAAAAAATTATAATAATATTAAAAAAATTACTTTAATATATATATATATATTATATTAAATATAATTATAAAAATTACCAAATACATTACAATAATACACAAAATACGAAGTACTTAATAAACTAAAATAACACACCAACACAACAAAATAAAAATACACTACAAATTATGAAACAAACAACTAATATTTAATAATACGGAAAATCCGCATTGCTTCCTCAAATATTATTGAAATATTGATCAAATGTATCAGTTTGAAATGCATTGATTGGACTTGTTGTTGCACTCTTTTTCTCCAAAATGTGGGTCTGTTCAGCTTCTATATATGCACGAATCCTGAGATATTTTATAGAACTCACATCTTGAAACAAAATTCTATTTTCATCCCTTACTTTTTGCATTTCTAGATGGGATTTCATTTGGTCATTACTCTTTTTTAACTCAGCAAAAAGTTTATTATTTTGTTCTTGAATGGTGTTGATGGTCGATGATGAATCATCGATCATCTTTCTTTTCAGTTTGGCTTTCTTCACTCCAATAGGTCTCTCTGATGGAGAATTACCAACAACATTATCCGAGTCGTCCAAGTTTAAAGAAAATGAAGAAATACTTAGGGATGTTTGTCTCACTGACTCGGGAGTTGGGTTTTCTGACTCCGATGAGGGATTGTTGGCAAATAGTTATTTTTTCTTTGCCTTCGTATTACCATCTTTAAATTTTTCAAAATTTTTAATAATATCCCAAACATGATCGTATTTCCATCCAGACTTGAATTTAGAATCTTGTGTAAATAATATTTTTGCTCTAGTTATCTACAAGTTATAAAAATATTAATCAAATTTAATATAAATAATAAAGTGAGAAACAAAATGTTCATTATATAAAATGTGGATGCTTACTATATCTTCATTTGAAGCACCACTTTGATGCATATTTTCTACTGCTTTTATGCATGCATGTAGTGTTTTAGTGGCTTTCTCAATTCTTTGTATTCGTGCTTGCATAGATCTTTTGGTGCGAACCTCCCAATGCTCAAGTTTTTCTTCATTAAACGATTGTTCTATACGTGACCAAAATTGCTCAGATGATTGGTACACCCAACAATTGGGTCTTGAGAAATTTCCTTATAAACCCGACATAAAAGAATATCTTCATCGTGGTTATATGAAGCTGACCGGATCAACATTCTTACAACAAGTTAGATATGATAGAGAGATTTATTCTAGAGAATAGAGGATGTTGTAAATCATATTGCAACATCATATCTTGTTTTCTAGTAAAAAATCTTCCACTTTCACACCTCTCTATTTTTTAAATTGAAATGATCATTCACTACAAAGATTCTCACACTTCTTAACTTTCAAATATTCCCACGCTTCTCAATTTTTTTAATTGAAATGATCATTCACTACAAAGATTCTCACACTTATCAACTTTCAAATATTCTCACATGTCTCAATTTTCTGAATTGAAATGACCATTCACTACAAAGATTCTCACACTTCTTAATTTTCTGAATTGAAATGACCATTCACTACAAAGATTCTCACTCCTCTCAACTTTCAAATATTCTCACGCTTCTCAATTTTCTGAATTGAAATGACCATTCACTACAAAGATTCTCACACTTCTCAATTTTCTGAATTGAAATGACTATTCACTACAAAAATTCTCACACCTCTCAATTATAAATAAATATACTACTATAAATACATATCATATGCTCATGGTATCACACTCAATCTATTTATACATCTTAATCTCTCTAAAATGAATTTCGAATTTGGCAATTCATCTTCCTTTTCTGATGATGATGATAATATGTTAGTTATAAATACTTTAAAAAAAAGTGATATGTAATGTTATTGCTAATAACAACATTATCATTCAATAACTTCGTCAACAACAAAACCACCAAGCCTCGCATCGGGGTTCTGTTCCTGGTCATATATTTATCAACCGTGATCGAGAGGCTGCTCATAATAGATTGTACAATGATTATTTCTCAGATAATCCATTATACAATGAGGCCATGTTTTGTAGAAGATACCGAATGTCTCGATCGTTGTTCCTTCGGATTACTGATACAATCAAAGATCATGATCACTACTTTCAACAACGAGCGAATCGTGCTGGCAGACTTGGACTATCTCCAATACAAAAAATAATTGTTGCATTTCGTATGTTGGCATATGGTGTCCCAACAGATGCTACTGACGAGTATATTAAAATTGGGGAGTCTACTACTATTGAAAGCATGAAAAGGTTTTGTCGAGTTGTAGTTGAGGTATTTAGTGAACAATATTTAAGGAGACCTACCTCTAATGATATTTCTAGACTTCTTTATATTGGTGAGAAACGTGGTTTTCCTAGAATGTTAGGGAGTTTAGATTGTATGCATTGGAGATGGAAAAATTGTCCTACAGCGTGGTCGGGGCAATATGCAGGCCGTAGTGGAAAACCTACAATTATTCTTGAAGCACTAGTAGATTATGATCTTTGGATATGGCATGCTTATTTAAGCTTACCCGGCTCCAACAATGATATCAACGTATTGGTGTCATCTCATTTTTTCTCGGATTTAACTCAATGTATCGCTCCTCCAGCTCATTATGTAATTCAAGGAAAAGAATATAATATGGGTTATTATTTAGCTGATAACATATATCCAAAATGGTATACCATTGTGCAAACAATTCATGAGCCACGTGGTCAGAAAAAAAATATCTTTTGCAATGAAATAAGAAGCTTGTAGAAAAGATGTTGAACGTGCATTCGGAGTTCTTCAAGCACGTTTTGGCATTATAGCAGGACCAGTGCGTTATTAGAAAAAAGAAGTGCTTCATGATATAATAACTACGTGCATAATTTTGCATAACATGATTGTGGAGGATGAACGTGATCTAAGTGTACCAATTGAGATTGAGTTGGAAACACTACCACCGGAGGTTGACATGGTAGTAGATGAAAATACTCGATTTGAAGAATTCATATCTCGATATAAAAAAATTAGAAATAAAGATGATTACATTGCACTTCGAAATACATTGATTGATCATTTGTGGGAGAAATACAACAATTCCAACATTTGAAAAATTATCTCCTTTTTATTTTTACGAATAATTTTTTATTTCAATCTCATATGTATTTTTTTGTGTTCGTGTATTGTAATTTTTGAAATTTTAATAAGTTTTTATAATTAATTTATATTTAAGTTTAAAATATTTGTATGATATTATAATATTGTGGTGTAATTTATAAGTTTGTAAAATATATTGGTGATATTAAAAAGTTATAAAAGTTGATGTAAGAAAAAATATTGTAAGAATATTCTTTTTGGGTTTGAGAATGAGTTTTTCTATTAGAGAAGAATTACTGTTTGATGTGACATTTACACCAAAATGAGTTTGAAAATGGGTTTTTCGGTTGGAGATGGTCTCAGGTAGCTCTAATTCATAACTAATACACTCTTTTTACCGCTTTTGTCTCCGTACCACCACCAAACAGAATCAAAATTCCCAATTTCAATTCGAAGACTCAAGGAGAGAATCTCTCTTTGTAGCATTTTCATTTCCTACACTTCTTTCCCTTCCTCTAGTTGCCTGGGCGGTCGATACAGATCTTTAATTTGTTCATTCCAACCTTGTCTTTTCGTTGAAATTGTGCTCACTTATGTCCGTCTGTCTTCCATTTCAACTTTGAATTTTTGCTTAGGTGACAACGTTAATTCATTATTGGCCATTAGCGAGATTCAAATGAAGGGGAGCGAGAGATAGAGACGGGGAAGAAGAAGAAAGACTGTCATCTCTAAACTTTACCTCACATGTTGACTAAAGTTACAGAAAGTAATCATGATTAAGTTAAAAGAAAAAAAAGATGATGGTAGATTAAGGTTAAAAGAGTAATCATGGTTAAATTAAGAATTTCTATTGATATTATCTTTTAAGTCATTGTTATTTATTATTTTTAAATGATATAAAAATTAAATTTTGGTCCGACCTAGTGATTCAACCGGTTGAACCAAAGTTAAAAAAAAATTATCGGATCGATGACCGGAACGGTTTTCAAAACCTTGTTAATATTATATATATATATGATAAAAATATATAATAATTTTTTAAAAGTTCATAATTATCTATATATATATATATATATATATATATATATATATATATATATATATATATATATATATATATATATATATATATATATATATATATATATATATATGAGAATTTATTTTTGAAAAAGTCCCATATATATTTAAAATGAAAAAAATCGTTTAAGCATAATGACAAATCATGACATTAAAATAACAAATAGAATATAAAAAATAAGAAAACAATACTTAAAAGTTATCGAGCTCGTAAATTCTCGAGAAAAACGATTAACTCCCCAACAAACTCTAATGGTTTTCCTGAAATATTTTTAAAAAGTATCATAATAATAGTATTATGAATGATACGCATCGGACAACTAAGATTATTGAAAATTCGACGATTTCTCTTCAACTAGATAGTCCACCAAAAAATAATTGGGATGGTAACCCAAATATGTAGGTCTGTCATATCAGCCGCATCAATCAAATTTCTTGGAAACTACCTAAAGACTCAGGCATCACCCAATGAATCATAGTAATACTCCACAAAAGGCTCCAAATACTAGTCACTCTCGACAATGCAAAAATAAGTGAGTTGCCGATTAAACCTCTTATTGACACATACGACTAGCCATAATATAACATTTTTCATGCACATATCATCTGTTAGAATTTCACCATGAATAACTCTTCATCCAAAGTACGAGATCTTGGATGAAATCTTTGACTCTCAAGTTTTTCTCAATAAAAATTATATGGAATAATCTTAGAGAACAACTTGTACCAATGTCCCACATGAAACTATCCATATCTTGTCAATGAATAATGTCTTGTTCAAACGGTGACACTTGCTTGCGTCCAGCCAAAAGTAAAACTTTATTATGGGACGAAGTCTCCATAATGTTTAATCTCCTTCTATATCTAATTTAGCTAGAGAAACCACTACACCGAGGATCAAACATGTCATTAATGGCATTTCTACGTATAGCAATGGAAGCAAACTCGAGATATGCCGTAACTAAACTTTTGACACTATATCAAATGTCGTCCCAAAATCTAATCGAAGAACCATACCCCATAATGAATCTAGAATACACACGAAAACTTTTCCACATATGATAAATTTCCCTCCAAATGTTACACCCCGCTAGATAATTAAATATTTTGGTAAATCAACCAGACCAATCATTAAATAACTTACATCTGTTTAGCGATGCCCAAAGACTATTCGGCTCCATTGCAAATCTACTACACCATTTTGATAAAAGAACTTTATTAATAGAAATAAGTTATGAAATATCTAGACCTCCTTGATCTTTAAAACATTGAACTTTATCCCAACTAATTAGATGACAAAACGATGAGTTAGAAGATCCCCATAGAAATTTACACATTATTCTCTCCATTTTCACCGCCATACTCTTGAGGAGAATGAATAAAGACATTATATATGTGGACAAAAAACACACATTCTTAATGAGGATTAGCCGATCCCCTTTCGAGATTATTTATTTTTCTATCTAGACAATTTACATTCCATTTTATTGATAATCGGGTCACAAGAAACCTTGGATCGCAATTTAGCACCTAATGGAATACCAAGATATGTTGACGAAAGATGGTCAATTCTGAACTCAACACATGAATTTGTCAACCTTATCCTTCTTCTATTCGAAACAGAATTTGAAAAACATGTGTCTGATTTATTTAAGATTAACTTGAAGACCGGAACATGCATCGAATAACCATAAAATATCTCAAAGGGGTTAAAATTCATATAAGTAGCTTGGACCTTGTAGAGCGTGTCATCAGTGAAAAACAAATGTGATATGAAAAAATGATATCTTCTTGACCCACAACTCACTCCACGGATGAGTCTCAAGTTTTCTGCGAAAGTCATCATTTTTTAGAGAGATTTCATAATAATGACGAACAAAAAAGGATAGAATGGATCACCCTGTCTATTCCTTTCTACTAGTAAAAAAAGGGCCTTTAGCGACGGTTTTTCCCGAAGGTTTTGTAAAACTCTCCTAAATTCTACCGAGAGGAACAAATCCTTCGGGATTAAAAATAGATTCCGAGTGGGGTGTAAAACCTTCGGGTTTATTCATTATTACCGAAAGTTCTACCAAGAACTTTCGGTTTTTACCTTCCCAAAAAACCCAAAAAAATTCTAAGTGTTGGATGTGGGTTAATTGCGAAAGTTTTTGTAAAAACCTTCGGTTATGAAATGCCTGGGTTTTTTAATTACGAAGGTTATTCAAAGAACCTTCGGTTTTGCCTGTTTTGAAAATTTCATTTCCGAAAGTTTTACAAAGAACCTTCGGTTTTGCTCAAATAAAAAAAATTCTAAATTTTGAAAATGGTTTTTTCCGAAGGTTTTTTAATAAACCCTCGGTTTTGACTAATATCAAAACCGAAAGTTTTATAAAACCTTCGGCCTCAACCTCTATAAATACAAACCCTAACCCTTCTCTTTTTCATTCCGCTTCTCTCATTTCTCTCTCTTCCGCCTCCGCCGCCTGCCTCCTCCAAGCCGCGGGTTCTTCTCCTTTCTTCAGGTAATTATTTGTTTGATTTGGTTTTTTTTGTTTTGTTTATTGTAAGATTTAGATTTCTTAAGTTTATATATATATATTATAGATCTAGATTTATGTTAGTTTACGTTATTTTTTGTTTAATTAATATATATATATATATATACATATATCTGAAATGCATTTAGGATATGGGTGATGATTCGACATGAAAGAGACTTCGGCGTACGCTGGAGAAACTGCATCCGTGTTACCAGAATCTGATAACACAATCAGAAATTGCGGCACGTGAGGAAGAGGTCAGAAAGATGACGCTGGAAATGGAACAAATCCGATTAAGGGATGCCGAAAGAGGTCGTTTGCTTAGTGAAATCAAAGCGGACCGGGCCGAAATGTCTCAGAGATTAGAGAATCTCGAACAGGAACTTGTCTTGTTGAGGAGTCGACTGAATCAACCACCCCCTCCTTCCACCCCATCTAATAATTAATTTCTAAATTTATTAAGGATTTGTTATGGGTTTATGACAATTAATATTTAATTTTATGCGTTATGTTTTAATATTTATGAATTATTGTTATTATGTTTGTTTGGTTTGGTTTAATATGTTTTAAATAATTATGTTTTGTTGACTTTTCACCTTTTTAAAAAAAAAAACCGCATCGCCATAACCGAGGGTTTATTTGAAAACCTTCGGTTTTGACCAATTTTTTTTTGTAAAAACCGAAGGTTTTCAAATAAACCTTCGGTTTTGACCTTACATTAAAAAAATGGGGAAGGGTAAAACCGAAGGTTTTCAAATAGACCTTCGGTTTTGACCTTACATTAAAAAAATCAGATTTTTTTCTAAGTATGGGGAAGGGTAAAAACCGAAGGTTTTCAAATAAACCTTCGGTTTTGACCTTACATTAAAAAAATCAGATTTTTTTCTAAGTATGGGGAAGGGTAAAAACCGAAGGTTTTCAAATAAACCTTCGGTTTTGACCTTACATTAAAAAAATCAGATTTTTTTCTAAGTATGGGGAAGGGTAAAAACCGAAGGTTTTCAAATAAACCTTCGGTTTTTACGGGTAAAAACCGAAGGTTTTCAAATAGACCTTCGGTTTTGACCTTACATTAAAAAAATCAGATTTTTTTCTAAGTATGGGGAAGGGTAAAAACCGAAGGTTTTCAAATAAACCTTCGGTTTTGACCTTACATTAAAAAAATCAGATTTTTTTCTAAGTATGGGGAAGGGTAAAAACCGAAGGTTTTCAAATAAACCTTTGGTTTTGACCTTACATTAAAAAAATCAGAAGGGTAAAAACCGAAGGTTTTCAAATAGACCTTCGGTTTTGACCTTACATTAAAAAAATCAGATTTTTTTCTAAGTATGGGGAAGGGTAAAAACCGAAGGTTTTCAAATAAACCTTCGGTTTTTACGGGTAAAAACCGAAGGTTTTCAAATAGACCTTCGGTTTTGACCTTACATTACAAAAATCAGATTTTTTTCTAAGTATGGTGAAGGGTAAAAGCCGAAGGTTTTCAAATAAACCTTCGGTTTTTACGGGTAAAAACCGAAGGTTTTCAAAATAACTTTCGGTTTTAACACTAACGAGTTTGTTATATTATTTTGTTTTTAACCCACTAATCTTAACTTCTAACTAATATAATCAATTTTGTGTTGTATTTTGAAAATTTATATTGTGTTTCATGTTCAAATATTTATGATTGTGTTTGATTATTATAGAGAAGTATATATGAATGTTCATGTTTGATTATCTTATGAATGTATGTAATGTTTGATCATATGGATTGTGCAATATTTTAAAGACATCAAATGTGTTAAATTAATGTTGTTAAAGGTCATTAGAAGGTGAAAAACCAAAGAATTTAACAATTTGTCAAGTGCTAATTCCGAAAGTTATATAATTAACTTTCGGAAATAACCATCAAAACCGAAAGTTGTATATAAACTTTCGGGTTTTACATTTCTCAAGAACGAGGGTTTTATATAAACCCTTCAGTTTTGATGGATATTTCCGAAAGTTAATTATATAACTTTCGGAATTATCATTTCACAAAATTGTTAAATTAATTGGTTTTCTACCTTCCAATTTAGACTCCTAAGTAATATAATCAAGTGTGTGTTTTTATTTTAAAAATTTAGATTGTCTTTAATGTTAAAATGTTTATGAATGTGTTTGATTATATATAGAAGTGTATATGAATGTTTATGTTTCATTATCCTATGTATTTGTGTAATGTTTGATCATAGGGATTGCAAAATGTTTTATGGATATCAAATGTGTTAAATTAATGTTGTTCATGGTTATTAGAAATTGAGAAACCAAATAATTTAACAATTTGTAAAATTATAAAACCGAAAGTTAAGCATATAACTTTCGGAATTAACCACCAAAACCGAAAGTTTTAAATAAAACTTTCGGAAATGAACGTTATCAAAACCGAAAGTTTTATATAAAACCTTCGGAAATTACCCTTATTAAAACCGAAGGTTTTATATAAAACTTTCGGAAATGACATTAATCAAAACCGAAGGTTTTATATAAAACCTTCGGAAATTACCCTTATTAAAACCGAAGGTTTTATATAAAACTTTCGGAAATGACATTAATCAAAACCGAAAGTTTTATATAAAACTTTCGGAAATGATATATTTTAAATTAAAAAGCCCTAGCCTCTTTTCTTTTCCGCTCTGCCCGATCTCTCTTCCCGTTTTCTTTTCCGCCAGCCGTCCGCCCTCCCCGATTGAAACCGCCAAGACCACGCCGCCCAGTCGCCGCCGACGCCGAGACGAAGCCTCCAAGACGATGACGCCTCCGCCTGAAGAAGACTTCTCCGCTGGACCTCCTCCGTCCATCCGACTGCGTATCTGCCGCCGCTACACCTCCGCCTCCGCCTGAAGAACACCATTGAAGGTTAGTTTTTTATCTTAGGTTTATTTTGTTTAGGTTTATTAGGTTAGATTCTTTGTACACAGTTCTAATTTCATTAGGTTATATGATTTTGATTTAGGTTAGATTAAGTTATATATTAGGTTATATGATTTTGATTTATGTTATTGGAATGAAATCAAAATTGATGTTGGAATTTATTGATGTTGGAATTTATGATTTTCATTAGGTTAAATCATATATTGATGTTGATTTTGGTTATATTTGGTTAGATTAGGTTTATATGTTATATTTGATTTTTTGGGAATTTGTTAGAATTGGAATGAAATCAGAATTGAATTGGATTTGATTGGAATTTGTATGATTTGGATTGAATTTAGAATTGGGTTTTTTTGGAATTTGTATGATTTGGATTGAATTTGTTTGAATTGGATTTTTAGATTTGGTTTTGGATTGGGATTTGGATTAGGTTTTTCAAATTGGTTGTTGGATTTTGTTTTTGCTTATATTATGTTGGATTATTGTTAGATTAGGTTTATATTTTATTGGAGTTTTGACGGATATAATCGAATTACAATACTATTCTCACAAACGAGTTGTTTTATTCAAGTGTAAGTGGTTTGATACACACTCGGGGGAACTAGGAGTGAAAGTGGATAAATATGGCTTCGTAAGTGTAAATGTAAACCGAATATTAAAAACGCAAAGTCAAGACCCGTATATATTGGCGAGTCAAGCAAAACAAGTATTCTACGCCCCTGATATGTCAGCCCGACCCGGTTGGAAGATTGTGACAAAAATAAAACCGCGGTTTACAAACATATAGTTCAGATTAATTAATTAGGTAGATTTAATTATGTTTTTAACTTTATATTCATTTTTATTACTACTTTATTTCAAGTATTCACTCATTTTTATTAATGGTGTGAATTAAGAATGTCTGAAGCTCCTAAAACAACTTGGAAGAGTATGAGGAAGACACCCAAGAAATTGGATAAGAGTTACCAAAACCTACTTGCCCAATCCGAGTCGTTAAAGCAATGAGGATCGTCTTCGAGAGACCAACCACCGATTCCTGTGGTCCCGATAGCTACTGCGCCTCCCCGAACATACGAGACTGAAGACGATATTGATGACTTCGCAGAGTATATAGAGAGCACATTCGCTGATAACCTGCCTAGCGATGAGGCTGAAGACGAGGGTCTTGAGGAGCCTATCGAGGAGTAGGATGACGAGGAGGAGCACGGGACCACTCCCGACCCATCATCGACAGGTATTTCGTTTACAAATTAGTTAGTGTTTCAATTGATTGACATATTTAATTAAGATTTTGATAATTTTGAAGAATCTTCTGCCCGCAAGAGACGGGGGAAGAACAAGAATATTGCGCTGTCTAAGAGGCTAGCGGGGACGAGGATCCCTCTAACGTTTAGAGAGAAGGATGGGAGGCCAGGCGGTACAGATGTGGGAAGAACACGGTGGTCTAAACATGTGGGGTCGATTATCCGGGACCCCGCAGCCGTCTCACACCGTCTTCTCAAGTGGAAGGCTTTAAGTGCAGACCAATTGGATTCACTGTGGATTGCTATCAAGGTAATACTTATAACTTGATTATACATTACGTCATTAAATAATTATTTGTAACATTTGGCTGTTATTTATTTCAGGATCCGTTCGAAGCGACTAATGGTGACATTGAGTCTTTTCGAAAGACGGGGTTGGGACACGCCAATCAGATATGGGATAGATGGCGGTCGGATTTGAACAAGAATTATATCCGCGTCCACAACGGAGACGAGGCGGCGGTACTGGCTAATCCTCCACCGGACTACAATCGAGATGATTGGGAGTTTGTGTGTCGCAACCATTTCTTCACAGAAACGTTTAAGGTACGGTTTCATAATTCAAATAAAAGTTGATATTAATTAATCTAACTTCATTTGTTATTTCAAATACAGAGACACAGTTCTACCAATATGAAGAACCGGAAGAATCTGAAATTCCCTCATCGAACGGGAAGTAGACCGTTTGCACAAATTGAAGACGAGTTGGTAAGTTCATTATTTGTAATAACTTAATATAAAAATTGTTATTAATTATATAAATCATTTATTTCAACAGGCGATTGAAATGGGACGGCCACCGTCTGTAATTGAAGTATTCAAGAGGACCCGTACACCAAAACCGACACAAGAAAACCCAACACCCGTCCCGGACGAACACGTGCAAGAAAAAATTGTAAGTGAATTGAATATGCCTAGTTTTTTATTATAGAAATGATATTTTATTTGAATTGTGCAGGCTGAGATGGAAGAGGTTGTTAGTAACGAACCGGGAATATCAGATTTTGAATTGACGGAGAGGGTGTTCGGACAACAAAAATACGGGGTAGTGTTCGGAATGGGATCAGGCGTCCGGCCCACACACTTTCGTGAGGATCGTCGTAGTGGAAACAGTTCACAGCGAAACAATGAGCGATTGTTAGAAGAGAATCAAATAATGAAGCTCAAGCTGGAGGAACTGGAGAAGAGAGATGAAGAAAAAAGGCGCAAAATGGAAGAATTACAATCAGAAAAGAAAGAAATTGTGGAAAGAATGGAGAGGGAGAAGTTAGAGATTACCGAAAAAATGGAGAGGGAGAAGTCAGAGATGAACGCGAGAATGGAGAGAATCGAATTATATATGAGGCAACAACCACCTCCTCCCCCCACAAGCTAAGTTTGTTTCGACTATGAACATGTTTTCATTAGTAGTTGAATTTATAACAGATTGTTCGGAATATTTGTTTGGTTTCGAATTTTGTAATGTTCATGATCAATTAATGTGATCGTTTAATGTATGCTGCATTTCTTTTATCATTAATATATTGGTTTGGCTGAACAGGTTTTGGTTGCGAGCAAAATAAGCCGCACATTTTTAAAAATTTAGGGGAAAAAACCGAAAGTAATATTGAAATCTCTCGGTTTTTCTCTTTTTGGAAAAATGAGAGATATTAGAAAACTCTCGGTTTTTAGCCAAAGAGAAAACCGAGAGTTATATGACAAACCCTCGGTTTTTATCCAAGAGAGGAAAACCGAGAGTTATTTACAAAACTTTTGGTTTTCCTCTTCGGGTAAAAACCGAGAGTTTTCATATAACTTTCGGTTTTCTTGAAAAGGAGAAAACCGAGAGTTATTGGAAAACTCTCGGTTTTTACACGAAGAGGAAAACCGAAAGTTTTGTAAATAACTTTCGGTTTTTACCCGAAGAGGAAAACCGAGAGTTTTGTAAATAACTCTCGGTTTTCCACATAGAGAAAAACCGAAAGTTCTTTGCAAAAACCCTCGGTTTTTCGACACTGAGAAAAACCGAAAGTTATTTGTAAAACGAGGAAAACCGAAAGGTCTTTGTAAAACCCTCGGTTTTCCACAAAAGAGGAAAACCGAAAGGTCTTTGTAAAACCCTCGGTTTTTCCACAAAGGGAAAACCCGAAAGGTCTTGTAAAACCCTCGGTTTTTCCATAAAGAGAAAACACGAGAGGTCTTGTAAAACCCTCGGTTTTTCCGCAAAGAGAAAAACCCGAAAGTTTTCATATAACTCTCGGTTTTTCACTTTATGGAAGTCCCGAGAGAGTCAATACCGAGGGATGGCGAGGGTAACTAAAACCGTCGGTAAGGTGTCTTCACCGAAAGTTATAGGGTCAAAACCGAGAGTTTTAACTCTCGGTTTTGACCCCTTTTTCACCAGTGTTCAGAGCTCTCGAAAAATCTTTGAGATTTTCCATTAACAACGACAGAAAACTTAATCGTCGAGAGGAAAAATTTAATTCAACCAATCCAATTTGCACTCATATCTAATTCAACCAATCCATTTTGCACGCATTCTCATTTTGTCGATTATATCAAATAAAAATTCCTAATTGACACGATCATAAACTTTTTCGATGTTTAACTTGATAAAAACACATTTTTCATCTCTTGAATTAGCTGAGTCAATGCACTCATTGGCTATCAATATATATATATAATTTAAATTATATAAACAAATTTAAAATAATATATTATTAATTTAGTTGTTTAGAATAATGAAGTTATATTGTTAGTAATATTGTACAATTTTCAATTTTAATATAATAACTCATACAAATTAATATTATTTTAATACATTTTTCTTTTGTACAATCATGCCACGCATAGGTTCTAAGTAGTTTATATGAAAAGGGTTTATATGAGATGAGAAGGGTTAATAGTGTATTTTAAAACTAGACAGTTTGGATTTTTGAAAAGTAATTTATTTGTGGTTAGTTTAGGTAATATATGTAATAAATAAAATAATGTATAATTGATATTTGGGGTTCGAATTTAGGTTATTTTTATCATATATATGACTTAAATTTTAAATTGTTTCATATAAAGCTCCAATTGATACTTTTTAAAAAATGAATGAAGCCCCGCCTTCTACTTTTACATTGTATTTTCCTAAATAATTTATCAAATTTGTAAAAACAAAATAATATATATATATATATTAATTTTTCCAATTATTTCCACGACACATATTTTTAAAACATTCAAACTGTATTAGATAGTTTTAAATGAGTATATCTCAAAATACACTTAATTTAAAATAGATACGTCCAAATTGGTAAATCGTACACAATATTATGTCATTATAAAGTTTTTTGAAAAATAATTATAAAATTTATATCTATTCAAATATTTTCAAATCTTTTTTTATATTACAAATTTTTTTAATCACCAAAACCATCTTAGCATAATTAGAATGCGTCACTCAATTCTTAAAATATACATTAAAGACATCTGTAAATATTATTTCATTTAAAAACATTAAAAAACGCATAGGTTCCAAATAGTTTATATGAAAAGGGTTTATGAGATGAGAAGGGTTAATAGTGTATTTTAAAACTAGACAGTTTGGATTTTTGAAAAGTAATTTATTTGTGGTTAGTTTAGGTAATATGTATAATAAATAAAATAATGTACAATTGATATTTGGGGTTCGAACTGAGGTCATTTTTATCATATAGGACTTAAACTTTGAATTATTTTATAAAGCTTCAATGAATACTTTTAAAAAATTGAATGAAGCTCAGCCTTCTACTTTTACATTTACATTGTATTTTTCTAAATAATTTATCAAATTTATAAAAACAAAATAATATATATATATATATATAAATTTTTCCAATTATTTATATGACACATATTTTTAAAACATTCAAACTGTATTTGATAATTTTAAATAAGTATATCTCAAAATATACTTAATTTAAAATACATACGTCCAAATTAGTAAATCGTACACAGTGTTATATTATTATAAAACTTTTTGAAAAATAATTATAAAGTTTATTTCTATTCAAATTTTTTCAAATTTTTTTTATATTACAAATTTTTAATCACCAAAACGATCTTAGCATAATTAGAATACGTCACTCAATTCTTAAAATATACATTAAAGATGTCTTTAAATATTATTTCATTAAAAACATTAGAAAAATGAAAGTAAAATGATGATCATTTATTATTTTAATTATTAATTATTTGAGATCATACTCTCAAATCAAACAAGACCATGCTTACTTTTTGAATAGTTTTCACTTTTATATATATATATATATATATTTAAAAAGAGAGATGTCTCATCAACCGTTAAAGGCTAATTTTTTTATTATAAATATTTAGTTTTCTTTACCAAGTCAAATGCATGTATATTTGTAACTTTAGTTTTATTTTATTTTTTTTTTGATAAAAAGTAAAATAAAAAATAGTTTAAATATTATAATTATAATCACTTTTAAAAATTTATTAAAAAAATGAAAGTTATCTTTATTTAATATAAAAGGTATATGTTAATTAATGAGGAAAAATCTTCATTTTTGAAAAATAAACTTTTCATACTTCTTTTTTTATGAAGTAAAAGAAATGAGTTTATGGAAAAGCTGTCATATTATTAATTTTTTATTAATATCTATTTTAAACTTTATATGATCAATTTAATTTCTTTTTCTTTTTTATTTTTAAAAAATATTTAACTTCTAACAAATATCAAAGATTTTTTAAATTTAGAATTTATATTTAGAAACAAGAAATTATAGTTAAAAATAAAAGAGATAATATTAAAATTTAATTAGACTTAGATTTTTCCCCTAATAATTAAATTTACTTTTTACGAAATAAATGAAGAAGCTTCACTTTATTCCATATTTGAGTTATTTTAATAATTTTTTTAGATATAACTTTTAGAAAAGTGAGTCTTTTTGGTCAAAAAGCTTAAAAAGTAATATATAAGGATAAAATAAATTAGAAATAAAGAATATTTCTCATATTTTGATTAATTAATTCAATAAATGAAATGATTATCGATAAAATTGCGATTTTTTTTTTAAAAGCAATGAATAATGACAATCTTATGGTCTGGTTTGATCTTTGATTATATGAATATTTTTTTATTATTCGGATAAATTGTGTGATTCTCGTTCTAAAAAATTTGTGTGATTTAAAAGTTAATTATTTTAGTAAATTAAAAAAAATTGTAATTAATTTTTAAATTATTATTAAAAATAAAGAAACATAATCTTAATTTGAATGGTGATGGAATAATAATATTTAAACAAGGGATATGTTGAGTGATATCACTATTATACTTAAGTCAAATTGATATTTTAAATGACTAACATAAATATGAAAGATAAGTATATTTTAAATTGATATTTTCTATATTCAATCTTTTTAAAATATTTCAATTTCACTAATTGTAAATGATTTTCTTTTTGTTGTCTATTAAAATCAATGTGTTTGAATTTCATTTGATAAATATATTATGTTTGGATTATATAATTGTACATTGACTAAATTTTAGACGCAGAATGAATAACCAAATTGGTTCAATTATATTGTTTGAAGCGAAACCATTTAATTAACTAAGGTCAAATCACTAATAATTAGGGCCTCCTTGATGTCTTGGATTCGAGCCAGACCTTCAGGACGTTTCGCTCGCCTAATTAAATTGAATTAGTGTGTTTGCGGACTTAACATCGCACTCCAAAAGAAAAGAAAAACTTAGCATTCTAAACAATAAATAAATAAAATCGATAAAAATAAAACAATGTTTATTTTGATTTCTTACCTTTTATTTACTAATGTTTAGACTTCGCCTATTCTTGAAGAGTTACGTTCTCTAGAATTTTACCTCTTTTTTATCTCTACTCGTCGTTTAACTCTCTTTGATTGGCTGCATAATTTTCGAAGATTTCATTTTCCTACATATTTCTATTGCGATGTTAAAAAATCGTTTTCATCTCATTCATCGATGGGATGTGTTATTCCCTCAAGCGATTTGATATTTGAGCCGCAACTCTGTTTGAATAAATATAGTTTCTCGTAATGAATTCTTAGAGATCTCGATGTGACAGGTAAGTGTTTCATGTTAATCGAAACAAATTATTGTGTATATGTATTGAATTATAAACTTTAGCGATTGATTCTCATCCAATCTTCAATTCGACGTCTCTCAAATCGAATTCAAAGAAATAATTTTATTTGTACGCTAATTAATTGTTTCATCTCCATTATGTAGAAGATAAATTGTCATCAATTGACCAAATTAATATTTGTAAATGAACACCTAATCAAACTAATCCAAACAACAAAGATTGACCTAATTAGTATAAATACCATCATCATTCTCATTTTCTGCTCTCTCTCTCTCTAGTTTACTCTCTCTCTCATCATCATCTTTTGTTCTTTCGTAACCCTAACTTGGGTAAAACTCATACCACCTGTTCTTTCTCTCACTCCCTTCTCGAAGATGGGGGGTTTCTTAGCTGAAATCCCGGAATCTGAAACACCCGAAATTTTAGAGTCTGGGAAAACCCTACATTTTTCTCCTATTAATACTCTTGTTTTTAGTTCCCCCAACGATCAGTCCAAATTTCTGGATTCTGAATCTAAAGATATATCTGCATGTCTGAATTCAACTGAAACTAAGACTCTAACACTAATCTCTCATGATCCCATCGATCCTATCGAGCCGTTGAATGAAATAGAGTCTGTAATGGTGGTGAGTTTCATTTGAAAACTCATGAGTGTCAACTTGCTTGAAATTGTTTTCTGATATATTTTTTTGTATTGCAGGGTCCGGGTTTTGATAATTTAGGAAATAGTTGTTTCATCAACGCGATTTTGCAATGTTGTATCCATATCGTCCCTGTTGCTGAGGGGCTTCAATCATCTGGTCATGAGAAGCCATGCAGAAGTAAGAAATTTTAATTTATTTCTTCGATAAATATTGTATGTTTTGATTGATAATTTGATATCAATGAAAATTTGTAGGTTTTATGGAAGGATTTTGTTTAATATGTACTCTTATGCATCTTTTTGACGAGGCTATTATTGCTGATGATGGAAATAGCATTGCAATTCGAATCATTGTTGACAACATAGACAGTATCCTTATTTAATTTTATTGATTTATTTTATATTTTATTTGAATTTGTGACTCTTAACCTTCTACTTCTAGAGATTTCATCTTGTTTTATGAAAGATCAACAGGAAGATGCTCATGAGTTTCTTCAGTGTTTGTTGGATAAACTTGAACATGCCTCTTTAACAGGATCGAATTTTGTCAAACAGATTTTTGGGAGTCGTCTTGTTAGTAGAGTAAGTAACAGTTATTATTTTTGTTTTTGATTCAATTTGTTTAATAAAATATTTGTTACAACTGGTTTCAGATTGAATGTTGCAATTGTGGTAGTTGTTCTGACACATATGAACCAGTGATTGACCTTAGTTTAGAGATTCAAAATGCGTTTTCTCTAGAAAATGCTTTGAAGTCTTTTACAGATGTTGAAACAATCGGAGATGGTGAAGCAAACTTTACGTGTGTAAATTGCAATGAAAAAGTTGTTATAGAGAAACAACTTGAGCTGGACTCAGTTCCAGCCATTGCTTCTTTTCATTTGAAAAGATTTAAGTACAACGGTGTCATTCTCGACAAGATTGATAAGCACATCGAATTTCCATTGGAGCTCGATCTTCGCCCTTACACTAGGCAATATTGGAATTCTGATGTGAGTTTTATTTTGCTTCAAAATCCATATTTTTGAATAAAATTTATTCAATGTTTGTTTTTTATTGAAAATGTAGATTCCATTGATGTATGAATTGTATGGAATTGTGGTCCATGTTGGATCCTCTCCGATCTTTGGGCATTATTATTCGTTTGTACGTTCAGCACCAGATGCATGGTTCAAGATGGATGATCATAATGTAAGACTTCTTTTATTATCAACAATGTGTTAGTTATTCTCACTTTACCTCAAAATGTTTTTCTTCTACTATTTATAGGTTACTAGGGTTAATGAGAATGTCGTGTTAGCTGAGGAAGCTTACATTCTTTTCTATGCTAAGAAAGGAACACAAATGTTTTCAACTTACAAGACTGCTCGTAAGCAATTTTTGTCCATGGTTCATTCAAATGGGTTGCCCACATCTATTCTTGAAAATTCAGATCAATCTTCTTCAATCGTTGCGATCAATAATGTGGATTTTAGTGATTATGTCACTCCTATGTCCCCATTTAGATCTTTTAATGAGGAAGAGAATCCGAGTGAGTTTTTACTTTTCTTAAATTATGTTTTTTTCTTTGAAAAATGGACTAATTGGCTAATAAAGGTAATTAATGAAATCTCAGTAATGAAGTATCTAACGAATGATTCTCTAACGGCTGAGGCGAAAATGAAAGTCAATTCGTCGAAGAGAAAAAGAGTCGAAGGAGAGGAAGAATCCCCCTAAACGGAGGTAGTTCAGTCTCAAGTTCCTATAGAATGTATGTTGATTATTACAGGTGAGATTGTAATATGTGGGAAGGAACTACAATGACCATGGTTGGAAATTGTTTAATCGTCTTTGACTGACAAAGAGGCAAAACAGAATTAACTTGAATTAAGTATCGTCCAACTCCTGGAGTTGAAGTATTATATGGATAGAAAATATCGATCCAAACATCTTTTTTTGGGAAAAACGACTTAACGTTATTTCATTAAAAATTCCCTATAAGGGAGAAAACCAAATGAGTTTTTGTATTTTCCTAAACAAGCTTAGAAATTTTTAGTTCGTATCAGTCTAATGAATTACACGTTTAACAAACAAATCAAAAACGTTTATCTAACTAAAAAGTTTTTCTTTCTCGTGATTTCTGTAAAATTAATCTTCCAATTTCGACCAAGTGTCTAGTTCAACTCGGTTGTAGGAATTCGTCTCAAAGTTTGAAGGTTTGTGCTGCTATCGAAAACAATGTATTCCCACGTTTTTCTTCACTTCTTCTGATTCTCGAGTGTAGCCTTGCATTTCTTTCTCGCCAGATGTGATAGACGATTGTACCGAAGCCACTTTTAAAAACGCTTGACATAAAACTCTTTCCATTTGATATGATAATAGCCTCCTTTTTTTATCTCATCCCATTTCGTAGGCAGGCTAACCATTTCCATATTTCTAGCGAACTTCTTCCACAGCTCCGATGCGAAAGGACAACAACCGAATAGATGATTCAATGTTTCTTTGTTTCCTTCGCACAACAGGTAACTTTTGTCCGAGATTTCCATGTATTTCTTGACTTGATCTCTTGTGTTCATCCTTTCTCTAAATGCCAGCCATAAGAAGAATTGGTGTCTCGGGATCACCTTTGTCGACAGACTAGGGGGGAAATTCCGCTATCTGTTCCCTTTCTCTAATAAATTTTACATGCCTTGCTGGATATGAGCTTCCCATTATCTCCAACGTCCCATGAGTGAATGTCAGGTGTGTCGTTGAATTGTATATTGCTGATATGTTCCAAAATTCGTTGTCCTTCCGGAATATTCTTTAAGCATTGAGTTCCACTGCCCGTCTTTTATGTCTCTGATTTTTGCAACTGAACAGTCTCTTCTAATTCAAATATTTCTAAATTCTTCCTTGATGATTAATGGTTGATTTTAGAACCACATATCATGCTAAAATAGTGTGTATTGTGTGTTTCTCCCATCTCCCAATCGAATGTCGAAAAGTTGAGATATACTGTTTCTGAGCTTGAAAATTTTCTTTCACTCCCAGCCCATGTTTTCGTTTTCCTTACTGGTCTATATACTCGTTTCGTGTTTAATAAACCTAGTGTGCATCCATTTGATTCATAGTGCTTCTTTCTTGCGTTCGATGGCCTAGAGATGTTTGTACGTTAGCGCCTTGTTTCATTCCACACAGTTTTTCAGTCCAATTCCACCTTCCTCTTTCGGTTTACACAAGGCGGTCCATTTAACCTTTTTCCCGCCTTTGTCGCTGCTGCCCCATATAAAATTTCTTATTAGTGTATCAAGTTCTTTCATTATTTTTTTTGGAAGTAGGCAATAGATCAAAACTTTTTTTTGGAAAAACGACTTAACATTATTTCATTAAAAATTTCTTAAAACGGAAAAAAAAACTCACGAGTTTAAGAGATCATTCTAGTAGTTATAAATGATCAAAACTTAATGATACCATATCGTAGATCTTCGTTTTTTCACATCATCTAGTATTTATAAATGAATTTATTGTGATTTTATTTATATTTATGTTAGTAACTTGATGTTTGTTTCTATATACCTTTATTTTGTTGAACTTGTGACAATTCATATCACAACTTGGTTTTATCAATAAAATAAAATAAAATAAAATTTCACCAATTCTTACTACCTTCACAAGGCTACATTTTTTTCACATATTCTTAATAAATAGTCTTTTCTAAATAGAAATAAGATAAAAAAAATTAATTAAACTTGCTTTATTGTACAATAAATGAAGATAAATAAGTACAATATAGGCTACGTTTAAACTTTTGGGTTATTTGAATAATTTTTGATTATTTAGAATAAAATCATGTTTGATGTATAAATTAATTATTTAATAAATTACTAAAACAAATTAGTATTTAATATACATTTATCTTTAAAATAAAGCAAGAGAATTTGAATAATGTTATGAAATAATTGATGATTAATTAATTGTAATATATTAGGTCTTTTTAGTTAAAAACCCTAATATAAAATAACATTTTATAGTAACTTAAAAAATAGCACATTGATATTTATAGTCTATTTATCATTATACACTATACTATTATATTAACTAATCTCTCCGTCAAAGTAATTGGAGAAATCTTTATTCATTCATCATGTTCACATTTTTGTTACAACTTTCAGTTATAAAAAAATATTAATTAAGGATATATTTATTAAAGAAAGTTTCATTAATATTTTTAATGACAAAAAGAATATATTTTTTTATTTATATTGTTTTTGTTGTTAAGTTTAAACAATGATTATATATTTCATGTTTAAAAAAATAACTTTTAATTTTTTTTTTTAGAAAAAAGAGAAGAGAGAAGATCTTAAATATATAATTGTAATTAATAAAATAATATAATTAATTACATCTTATTTGATTACATTATTTTTTTAATTAATAAATAAATATGTGATTACTTGTTTTTATTTGTATGTTTATATATTTATTTTAAATATTCTTTTTGTATAATTATTCAATATTTTATTATGACCTTTTAGTTTTAGTTGTTACTTGAAAAAATTTCCGTGCGATACATACGGATAAGAATAAAAACAAAATATATTAAAAAATTATAATAATATGTATTTAATGTTTAAAATTTTAATAAATCATGAATAATATATTAAAATAAAAAATAGAATGCTCTCATTCTACATTTAATTCACTTCGGTAAAACAACTTATTTTCTCACATGTTTCATCACATATTTTTTTCGAATAAATCTCTAATCTCGTGACTTTACACTTTCACTTTGTCAATCAAATATTTGATTCATATTTTTTAATAATTAGCATCGTGACATCACCCTTTGGTCAATCAAATATTTGATTCATATTTGTTTAACCACTTTCAAATGATATCGGCCTATTATCTCTCGGCAAACCACATCTCAATCACACTTGGTTAAAGGTTGACAAATAACATTTTTAATTTTATTTTTAACCGTTTTAAGTTTATAGGTGGGTCAACCCACAATCCGACCCAAGTATCCATTACTCTCACATATATATCCAAATTAACCACAGTTCTCGACCCGACAATCCGGACACTTTAAAAATTAAACATCATTATATATATATATATATATATATATATATATATATATATATATATATATATATATATATATATATATATATATATTAGTTAGTTAAAAATTTGAACTTTTATTGTTAAAATATCTCGCGTTCATCAAATTTGGTGTTGAATCTTAAATATAAAGTGTTGTTAGTATAGTTGGTTAAAGGTTGTACTTGTTTTGTTAAGTTGCAAGTTCGAAACATACAAATAACATTTTTAATTTCATTTTTAACCGTTTTAAGTTTATGGGCAGGTCAACCCACAATCTGACCCAAGTATCCATTACTCTCACATATAAGGATGTCAATTTGAAACCGCCCCGCGAAAACCGAACCGAATTGCCCCGTTTGGGATGGTTTTTCTCCGAAACTGAACGGGGATGGTATTTGTGCCCCCTCCCCGACCCGCCCCGATTTCACACAAATTCTGCCCCGAACATCATAAACATAATTAAATATATTAAATTATGAATATATTTATTTATTCAATATATTTTATAAGAGTAATAAGGTTATTTCTTTATAATAATATATAATTTTAATATATTACAATATATATTATATTTAAAAAATTATTTATATAATTTTATTATATAATTTTTATTATTTTATTTTTTTATTTTTTTAAAAATTATTAATGGTGCCCCGCGGGATTCTCCGAAATAAAAAAAAACCGAACGGGGTGGGGATTGTATTAAAAAAATCCCCGAAATTAAAATGGGACGGGGATGGTAAATGCATTTCCTGCCCCGAACCGCCCCATTATCATCCCTACTCACATATTTATATCCAAATTAACCACAGCTCTCAACCCGGTAATCCGGACACTTTAAAAATTAAGCATCATTATCTATATATAGATTTGATGTTTAGTACTTTTTTTAACTCAAATGAATATGCTTAGGATGGGTCGGTACAATATACCTTAATTTTTTATCCATACGTTATACCTTACCAAAAGATTCGGTATAAAAAATGCATAAATTTATCTTACTTTAATTTTGGTATACCTTAATTTTGATACGATATCGGTATTATATCCATCATATCTAAAAAAACATATTAACTTTAATAAAAATAACAACTTAATATAATTAATAGATAAACGACAATTAAAAATATTTATCATAAAATATTTTTTAAAATTAATAATATAATTCAGGTTATAAGAAAATAATAAATATAAATATTATTAATTTATACTTCATTAATAAAAAAAATCATCGCTCGTTATAATTTGTTCATTTCCTTGAACAATTCAAGTTCATCATTTGTATAAATTTTTCGAATTCTTTCTCTTTTTAACTAATCATTTGTGTACATGAATGTCTCCACCATTTTAGGATTCAAATTATTAAAAGTAAAAACCGTTGAAAATAAGATTGCAAAAAGTAGACTCGCTAACATCCTAGAGAAAGCTATACTAGCTACAAATCAGTCATGCCGAACTAGGACATGTTCTTATCCAATTTAGTCAATTTTAGCCTTTGTTGCGGTGCAGCTGACTCCCTACTATGTTGATTGCGCCCATCCGATTACTATTGAGGATCTCACAACTCCTTTGTTCCATTGCAAGTTAATTCATTTTAGAATTAACCTTTCCTTTGGCTGGCATGAGCCCGTCCAACGTTGTTACTCGGGCAAGGGGAGCCCGTCCAATGTTGTTACTCAGGCAAGGGGAGCCCTTAAGGCTTGGTTTGTCGATCCTGAGAATCTTCCAAAGGGACCGACGACCTGCAGTAAGACTGGGAAAGAAAGGAGAGAACTCAGATCACATACCAATCCTGGGAAGCAGATCCCTACAATCAAGAAAGGCGTCCTACTTGATGGGGATAAAGGTCTTTGTGATTCTAAGACAAATCCACTTTCTGGTATGTTTTATAGCCCACGTGATGTTGAATCTTATGAGTCTAGATGCATCTGGGATGCATTCATCAAAGAGAATCATGATCATGATAGAACTGATAGAAATGATTTGGCTAGGATTGATAGAAACAATGAAATTGGGATTAGGATTGATAGAATTTTAATTCCTATAGATTGTAAAAATGCCTTAGGATTAGCTGCACAATAGGATTTTTAGGGTCTAGAGTTGGTATCCTAGACCCATATCTATGGAAAAAGTGGTCAAGAAAACAAACTTGGTTGAATCTGGGAAAAATAGGGTCTAAACTGTGGAAAAATCACCCCTCGGGTGCCGTTCTATTGGTCTATTGGGTCCTAATGCTGTTGAGAAATCAGGGTCTAAATATGGGTCGTTTGAAGCTAAGACTGATGAAAATCTAAGCCTAGGGTCGAAAAATGATGATAAACAGGTGGTGGAGAAATTGAATTATGATACATGGTCTGATGTGGCTGGAAGAATTGGGTCGATGAGAAGAGGTCTGATGATGTTAAGAATTTGGGTATGAATGCTAAAACTGGAATTAAGGAAGGGGTAAAGGATGATTCTGGGAATTTAAGGTCTATGAGGTCTATGGCCGATGAAAAAAAGGTCATAATGCTTCTAGAATCAAGGTTAATGAAATCTTGGGTCTTGAGTCAAAATCTGAAGCAGAGCTCATGGTTGAAGATATTCTAATTCAGAATGCAGATGCATGAAATAGAGGTGAAGTGAATCTGAGGTCAATGAATACAGAAATACAGGATTTAAATGGTGCTAAAAATGTGGATCAAGAAGTTTAGACTAGAAATGTGTTACAACTTGTACCTGATCGGACGGAAGAGGACGTGACACGTGGAGCATTTGGGACCATATGATCCAGAATCTATTTTTATTTTATTATTACAGTTTATTTGTTTCTCTGTTAGACTTTGTTTATGTTTAATCCCTCAACTTATCTTTTATATGCATTTTGGCTCTGTCCTTTTGGCCAGCTCACCATATGGTTGTAACAGAATCACGTGCTGAATTCTATGAAGGTTTATATCCTCAGCTGATTCATCATTTGAGAATTATGAAATTACAATGAGCTCAACTCTTTTCTTCTTATCTCTCATCTAATTCTTAATACTCTTTTAAGCATATCTTATCATTTCCGGCCAGTGGCTTGGATTCTCTTCTCACATCCCCTCTTAATCAGTCGATCTTCACGATGGTCGAAACAAGGCATCAATCAGATAACGATTCCCTGCGTGTATCGGTAGAGGCAATGAATCAGACGATAATGGAAGTACGTACATGGATGGAGAGTAAAGTCGGATCCATCGAAAAACAGTTACATACCTTGGCGATTAAGGATAATTATGATCATTCGGAAGATGGTGCATGGTCTTCACGAACAGGGGCACCAAGGGAGAGGCAATATGTTCCGCCCACAAGACTCACGAAGGTTGATTTTCCCAAATTTGATAGAATGGATGTCGAGGGCTGGTTGATTGTAGCAGAATAATTTTTTAGAGTCGATCGTACCGCAGATGCAACTAAGGTAGAGATCGCTCCTATTCATTTCTCAGGAGATGCTCGAAACTGGTACGGATCGTTTCTGCAGACCAAAAACCAAACAATAGCATTAACCTGGATAGATCTCAAGAAGTCGTTACTTCAGTAGTTTGGCCCATCAATCTGTGATACCCCAATCAGGCAGTTAATGAACTTGAAACAAAACAAAAGTGTTCAAGATTACAATCTAAGGTACATGGCTATTTCTCAAAAACTTATACACATGCCTGATTAATATGTACTTGACTGCTATCTAACTGGTCTTAGAGAAGAGATTGTTAACTCGGTCCGGTTGTTGCAACCTCATTCACTAAACGATGCTATGGCAGTAGCTAAGGTGCAAGAAGCCACTTACAAGTCACGGTTAAGTAGTGGACATTTATACAACACTATCCCACCCCTTCTCCCCACACCTAATCAACCTAAACTTACCTAGCCAAATAACCCTAAACCTCATCAGCCCAATTACTCATATTCCACTCCTTTTAATCCTAACCCAAGACAGAGGTACATGCAGCAAATGGACCCCAAAATTCTAGATTAACGGAGAAAGAACGACTTATGTTACACCTGCGACGAAAAGTATGATGGAAATCATAGGTGTAAGGCCAAACTATTCATGATTATGATGAATGAGGTAGGAAATCTGAGAATGTACTGCCAGAAATTGCTGAAACCTCTAACCAAACATGTCCCTTAACCCAACCCAATAATAATGATCCCTCAATTTCTATCCATGCCCTATCATATTCTAAACATTATCAAACTCTCAGAATATCGGGAAAAATTGGACTCCTGCCCATTACTATCCTAATTGATACATGTAGTACCCACAATTTCATTAACAACCGAATTTTGAAGAATATCAATCACCCAATTTTACCTACCATTGACTTACCGGTGAAAGTAGCTGACGGTTCTGAGCTGATTAGTGGAAGTTGCTGTAAAGGTTTAAAATGGAGCATGGAGGAAGAAGATTTTCAAGCCGACATGAGGGTATTGACCATGTCCGGTTATGACGTGGTTCTGGGCATAGAATGGTTGATTACGTTGGGCCCGTCTTCTTGGGATTTTGAGCGGCTTACACTCACATACAAGAAGGAAGAGAAGAATAAATCTCTGTAAGGTATAAATCAGACAAGTATAAATATACTAGAAGGGAAGAAATTGTCTAATGTGCTAGCAAAAGGCAATAAGGCGGCCATGGTGCAGTTAAAAAATGCAGAAGAATATAGTTGTCAATTTTTTGCAATTGCAGCTGTAAATGTTCAGGAAATACCTAAGGATCTGACAACCATCTTAGCCTCGTTTGAATACTTGTTCCAAAAACCAACTGAATTGCCTCTGTTCGAGATCAGGATCATCAAATTCCGTTGAAAACCGGAACAAAGCCAGTTTGCCTAAGATCGTATAGATATCCAGCACTACAGAAAACAGAAATTGAGACAATGGTAGATGAAATGTTAGATAAGGGAATCATTCAACCTAGTCATAGTGTTTTAGCAGCACCTGTGGTCTTAGTGAGGAAAAAAGACTTAACATGGAGGTTGTGTATTGATTACCGTCAATTGAATGCTGAAACGATCAAGGATAGGTTCCCAATTCCCATTATTGAGGAGCTGCTGGAGGAATTGCACGGGTCTGAGTTCTTTTCTAAATTAGACATTCTCTTAGGTTACCATCAGATAAGAATGAAATCTACGGACTGTCATAAAACAACTTTTCAGACACATGAAGGATTGTATGAATTCTTAGTCATGCCCTTCGGATTGACCAATGCTCCCTCCACGTTTCAGAGCCTGATGAATTTGGTACTTAAGCCTTTACTACGACAATTTGTGCTAGTCTTCTTTGACGATATCCTCATTTATAGTTCAACATGGGCAGAACATCTGAAACATTTGACATTGGTATTGGAAACTATAAGACAACATACTCTCTTCCTCAACAGGGGAAAATGTGAATTTGGGTGCACTAAGATTGCATATCTATGACACATAATTGATAAAGCGGGAGTTTCTGTACACCCAGAGAAGCTGAAGGCAATGGAGACATGGCCCGTACCTGAGTCAATTAAACAACTTAGAGGATTTTTGGATCTCACTGGATATTATCAGTGTTTTATTCGAAGTTATGGGGTGATAGCTAAACCATTGACGGACCTTCTAAAAAAGGGGAGTTTTAAGTGGAATTCAGAAGCAGAGGTTGCTTTTAACCAATTGAAACAATGTATGAGCTCTACACCAACCTTGGCCTTCCTAATTTTGCAATCCCCTTTGTTGTGGAAACAGATGCTAGTGGCAGCGGAATTGGTGTTGTTCTAATGCAAGAAAATCATCACATTGCATTCATAAGCAGATTATTGTCTAGTGATAAACTCCATCTTCAACTTATGAGAGGGAACTAATGGCCCTCACATTTGCAATCGATAAATGGAGACCTTATTTACGATATAATCCATTTGTTGTTAAAACAGATCATGAGTCGTTGAAGTATCTGCTGGAGCAAAGAGTTCAAACACCTGCGCAGGAAAAATGGCTATATAAGTTGGTGGGATATGACTTCTTTGTTGAATACAAAAAGGGAAAGACAATGTGGTAGCGGATGCCCTATCTAGACGAGGTGTAAATGTACAATGTGCAGGACTATTGGTGTATCATTCTTCTATAATTAAACGCATACATTTAACTTGGAGATCAGACCCGAATCTGATAAACTAATTGAGGAAATCAAAGAAGATGAAACCTCACATCCATAATTTACATTCATCAACGGTACCTTGAGAAAAGAAGGGAAGTTGGTAGTTGGCTTTGACACTGAACTGCGGTAAAAGAAGGGAATGGTAAAAGATGTAAGAGAGTTTATACGAACCTGTAATGTATGCCAAAGAAACAAAGGAGAGACGACAGCTCCAAAGGGACTCCTGCAACCGATAAAAATTCCTGAAGGAGTTTGGGAATCAATCTCTATGGACTTTATTGAGAACTTACCTAAATCAGGGGGTAAAATTGTGATCCTTGTGGTGGTAGACAAACTGTCAAAAATAGCTCATTTCATGGGGATGCAGCATCCGTTCACAACAAAAACCGTAGCGGAAATCTTTCTTAACAACGTCTTCAAGCTTCACGGAATGCCAAAGTCAATCATAAGTGACCGAGATAAAATATTCCTCAGTGCTTTCTGGAGGGAGTTCCTTAAGCTACAAGGGGTGCATCAAGCATTATCGTCAGCTTATCACCCACAGACGGACGGGCAAACAGAAGTCGTCAATCGATGTTTGGGAACGTACCTGCGTTGTATGGCTGGCCAGCGTTTGCATCAATGGGACAAATTTCTACCCCTAGAAGAATGGTGGTATAACACGAATTTCCATTCTGCTACACAAATATCACTGTTCGAAACCATTTACGGTTACAAACCCCCCATACACACTCCTTACCTTGTAGGGGACTCAAAAATTGAAGAACTAAACCAAAATTTGCTAACAAGAGAAGCAACCCTGCAGTTGCTCAGGTTCCATCTGCAAAGAGCCCAAAATAGGATGAAACAAGTACAAGATAAAAATAGAACAGATGCTAGTTTTGCAATTGGAGATTGGGACCTCGTCAAACTTCAACCCTATCGACAAATTTCAGTTCGAAAAAAATATTATAAATTATCCCCAAAATATTTCGGATCTTTCCAAGTCACAGATCGAATAGGTGAAGTTGCTTACCGTTTGGCGCTAGAGCAGGAAGCGAAGATACACAATGTATATCACTTTTCGTAGTTGAAAAGGTATTACGGAACTCCTGGTATGATTGAAGAGATTCCCAAGTTGACCACTTTAGACTGGATCCCATAAAACTTTCAGGACAAACGGGAACAAAAGATCGTTGGAAAAAATCGAAGACAGCTGCTGGTCAAATGGAAGGATTGGGAGAATGAAGAGAATTCATGGGAAGATCTGGAAACATTGAACATCAAACACCCAGAACAGGTCTTGGAATGGGGACAAAAGGGGAAGAGATTGGGCTTTGGTCGGCGAGGACGCTGATTTGCTAAAGGGGGAGTAATGTTACAACTTGTACCTGATCGGACGGAAGAGGACGTGACACGTGGAGTATTTGGGACCATCTGATCCAGAATCTATTTCTATTTTATTATTACAATTTATTTATTTTTCTGTTAGACTTTGTTTATATTTAATCCCTGAACTTATCTTTTATATGCATTTTGGACCTGTCCTTTTGGCCAGTTCACCATATAGTTGTAACAGAATCACGTGCTGGATTCTCTGAAAGTTTATATCCTCAGCTGATTCATCATTTAATAATTATGAAATTACAATGAGTTTAGCTCTTTTCTTCTTATCTCTCATTTGATTCTGAATACTCTTTTAAGCATATCTTACCCTTTCCGGCCAGTGGCTTGGATTCTTTATACTCCTTTAAGCATATCTTACCCTTTCCGGCCAGTGGCTTGGATTCTCTTCTCACCTCCCCTATTAATCATATCAAAATGATGATATGGGTGATGATAGGAAATCAGGGTCCTTGACAGGGGAAAAACAGAGTTATAATACTACTACCGGTCAAGGTCTATCGGATTTCGAAAATGTTGAGAAGATTGGGCCAGAAGCTTTGTTCGGTCAATGATAAGTATGATGAAAATTGAATATTGGGTTTAGGTCAGATGCAATACTGGGTCAGGATGTTGGAACAATGGGCAAAGATTCAGTAATAGTTAATGGTGTGATTAAGAGATCTTTGACATGGTCTGATGCAGAATTTAGTGTTGAGGGGAAACTGGCTACGGAAAATGTTGAGGGGATTTTGGGTCAGGAAGGTGTGGTCAATAATTTTGAGAACTACTTTGTGATATCTGGGTCTTTAGCTACTAAAATGATTGGGTCAGATCAACAGAATAATTCATCTTCTTATGCAAGTAGGCTTGTCGGTCTTACTAAGTCACCTGGAAACCTGAATATATCTAAAAAAACTCGGTCTTACTACTTACAGTATAGGGCCGAACACAGAAGATTATGCTAGAACTTCATGCCTAAAGCCAAGAAAGGAGAGCCTTATTAATGAGCTTGATGATGATGCTGGTTTCATCCTGGGTCTCAATCCTAGGCCTGATACTACTAAAAAATTGGGTCTGGAACCAGTCATTGCTAACTACACTAACCGGTCAATTTCTGGAATTAAGGGTCTGACGGTTGGATCCACTGAAACTAAATTAGTTGTAGGTATGATCTCAGAGATTGAGGTTGGATTTGAATCAGATACTAGTACTGACTATGATGAGACTATCATTTGTGATTTGGAGTATCATACTACTATTATCAAAACAACTGCTATGAAATTTGGGTCAAAATTGAATGATGCTGAAGGTGTTGGTGCTGATGTTAGAAGTGTGGGTCTAAGTACAAAATTGTGCAAAACCAAGCCTTCCATAAAACTGGAGAAGAATTCAAAATCAAAAGAAAAGAAACTTGCCAAAAAGACAAACTCAAGTCCTAAATCTAATGATGAACCTAAACTATCTGGAGTCAGAATGCCTAAAGCAATCTTAGAACTTAAGACTAACTATTTGAGAACTTTTTCCTCCTAATGGTCCTCGATCCCGAAGCAAGAGAATATGATGGAAAACTTGGCCTTAGTCAAGAAGGGATACTAGTTGAAGATCAAAACTAAAAGATGAACAATGATAATCTAGGGAATAATAGGGATCCTCATGATGAAATTCTAAAGATTGAATTGATTGAGGGTAATGGTATTTCAGGTAATAAAAGGGTCAGATGGGCAGATCAAGTTACCCGTAAACCAAAAGACAGTACTATCTATTGAGGTGATTCGCATAGTTCCCACAGCTCTCGTAGTTTGTGCGTCTGGTAGTAATAATGACCGGAGGGGAAGTAATGGGTCCGAATGTGATAATCGACCAAGTAGAAATGGACATCCTTTAGTGTGGTCTATAAAGAAGAACGAGATTGCAAATCTGGTTGGACTGAGAAATCAGATAAAAAGTTTTTTTTTCAAATCAAAAGGTAGGAAATAAATACGAGAAAAGATATAAGCGATCAGTTGATTACCCAATTCAATGTTCACTATTTGCAAGATTGGAATCTATTCACTAAGGTTCAGTATGATGAAGTGGTCCAGTGGTCGGTCAATGTTATGAGAGATGTCTCCAAATGCAGTAAAACGAAAGTTTACACAATTAGAAACAACCGTAATAGAACATGGAAGAACGATAAAGTGTGGAACAAAAATGCAGCCCCTAATTTGGAAAAAGGCAATGTTTGTTTGGATTACACTTGATCACCAACATAGATTTGAACTTCCCCTAGAAATATGAACTCAAGTGTGTAAAGGCATGGGAATATGTTATTGTTGGTCATTTCATAGGAAATACAAAAGTCTCGTTTTCTGCTATGAGAAACACGCTCATGGGTCAATGGGAAAAAAATGGACTAGAAAGAAACAAGGTCAATGATCTTGGTTTTTATTTTCTATCTTTTTGAAATGAAAGTGAAATCAAAACGATCATTGAGACCGAATACTCGTTTATTAAAGGTCAACGTTTCAAACTATACAAGTGGTGTGAGGAGTTGAACATCAATCACATGCCACCAGAATTGGAACATGTATGGGTTAATCTGAAAAATGTCCCACCACACTTGTGTAACTCTAGTGGCCTTGGATATATTGCGAGCATAATTGGAAAGCCATTATTGTTTGATCCTGTCATGAAAGGCTATGAGAGAGCGTATGTTGTTAGAGTCAGTGTTGAAATACATCTAGAAAGTTCCCTCCTGGTGAAGTTGGAACTTAAAGACAAATTTGGAAATTTCTTCGAAATTGGAGTTCATTATGAGTGTCGACCAAATAGATGTTTGAGATGCAATACTTTCACTCATTCGATTAATAAATGTCCTGCGAACAACACGTGAAATTCAAACATAAACAATCTGACTCATATGGTTAAGGGGAGAGGACAAGATGGCAGCTACTATTGAGAATGTTGTTAGAAGGTCAGAAAGATAAATAGAATCAAGCTCAAAAAGAAAATTTTAACCAAACAGAGGTTATCATTGCTAGCAGTCATACTCTGGCTGATGTGGATGATAATGAACGGATAGAAGGTGAGAAGACTGTAAATTCAGGACATAATAAGGCTAAGGTTCAATTTCGTGTAAAAAAATTACAAAAAAGATGAAATGGGTTAAAGTTCAAAAGAATGGTAAAAATCAAAATCGGGTTAGAAATTAGAGGAAGGAGATCGTCTCCTTAGGTCAATATCAGAATTGAGTCGAGAAAACTGAAGATCTAGGTCAAAAGGATAATGAAGGTCGGAGTTGTGTTGATGATCAGAATGAAGGAAATCTATGTCAAGGTCTTAACCAATAAATCTAGGAGTGTATTGGAAACATCAGTCATGACCAAGGAATCCATAAACCTCAAGGATCTAAAAATATCGGTCTTGACCGAGTAGACTAGGAGCCCCAAGATGATAGAAAAGAAGTTCTTGACCGAGGAATGCGGGAAGCTCAAGGTGCTAAAAACGTCAGTCCTGATAGAGCGACCCAAGAACCTCAGGAGGGGAAATGTGTGGGTCATAACCAAGGAATTCTAGGCCCTCACTATGCGAGAAGGTTGAGTTCCGACCGAGAGAACCTGAATCAACAGAATGTCGAAAATTTAGATCTTGAATGAGAGAATCTGGTTGCTAAGAATGTTGTGGTTATGGGTCATGAGGTTCTCAAAAAGCCGCATATCTGGGTCGTGGGTCAGACCCTCACAATGCTGGGACACTTGATTATAACCAAGGAACTAGAAATCATTAGAATGTTGGGAATTTGAGTAAAGACCGGGGCAATATGGGTCAAAATGTCATAAGGGTTAGAAGCAACCAGGGAAATCTAGGACCTAAAGGTATTGGGTTTATGGATTGCGACTAAGATAATCCAGAACTTAATAATATTGAATTCCTAGCTAACGATCATGAAATTTTAGGCTCTCAAGTGGTTGAATCTCTAGACCACGACATGAAAATTTAAGTTTTCGAGAGATCAAAATTTTGGGTAACAATTTCCCCCCCAAAAAAAATTAGATTGCAAGGTCTTAGAGATATATACAAGGTCTACTACACTTTCGAATCATGGACTGAGTCAAGTTACTATTACTAGCATACAGATTGAACTAGAATGTCTTGGTCAAAATATAACAGGAATAGGTGGAACGACTGTTTGTGACCAGAATATTGAAAAAATTGAACAAAGTTATGATGCTGATTTGGGACTACTAGGGTTGTTGGCACTGGTCTACAAAGCGAAGTAGACTCAGATGAATCAGATCCAATCACGGATGAATGTGATTTTCAAGGAACACAGTCTTCATCAATTGGCAACCAAATGTCTTATAGTCAATCAGTAGCCATTAAAGATAGTGAAGACAGTGATGCCTATGACTACTCTATAATGAAGAGGATGATGAAGTTCAAGACAACTTTGAAACACATGAACCAAATCCCTATATTCATTCATGAATGTCTTAACATGGAATATAAGAGGTCTCAATGATCCTCTTAAATGCAAAAAAATTAAGAGGATTTATGAGAGCCAAAAAGTAACTATCATGGGAATTCTGGAAACGAATGTCAAGTGCAGGAATGTTGATAAGGTTCGCATGTTGTGTGTTGATAGAGTTAAGAACTTATACATAATTCGAACTCAAAGACGGGAAGAATTTGGTTAGTATGAGATCTTAAGGTCATTGATGTTAAGTTGCTGCTTTCCAATGACCAAGTAATAATGGTTGAGGTCAATGATAGGACTGTTGGAATTGAGTTTCAGCTTGCAATTGTTTATGGAAACAACTCAAGTATTGAAAGGAGGTTGCTTTGGGGCTGTCTTAGTACTTGGATTGATTGTGATAAACCTTGGGCTATTCTTGGTGATTTTAATGTCACAAGAGTTGAGACTGATTGAAGCCCGGAGTCAAATATTACCTAGGATATGATCGATTTAATGACTACATTAGAGATATGAGTTGCATCGAACCTACAAATTCGGGAAATATTTTACTTGGTCGTCAACTCTTGGAGATGAGCAAATTAGAAAAAGTTGGAATGATATAAGTCTTATTAAAGACTCCACCATTAAAGAGCAACACACTTAGTCTCTTGTTTTTATATTCCATCTATTAAGTGTATTTAAAATCTTTACATATTCTAACGTTTTAGTTTCTCTTATTTTGTATAAATTCATATTCTTGTAATTGTAATGATACACAGAAATACATTCTTAATCTACAGCAAGTTCTTGCTTACTTATCTCTTCTAACTTGGTATCAGAGCCATTATTCGGTTTTAACAAACCTCTGTATTCATGGCCTATTCTTCATCTTTTTCCGTTTCAATCACTCATCTCTTCCACAATCTCACATCCATTAAACTCGAGCACAAAAAATTTCTTATTTGGAAATCTCAAATCTTACCTACCCTAAAAGGTTATGGTCTCTATCCATTTGTTACTGGAACTAATTTTGCCCCTAAAGCCTTTCTTCAAGTCGATGCTGCTGATGGATCTAGTGTCCTCACTCCAAATCCTGCTTTTACCATCTGGGAGGAGCAAGATCAGAGGATCCTTCATGGCTTCTCTCCACCCTTCCAGAATCCATCCTAGCCAAGTGGTTAGTGAATCATGCACTACATCTAAAGCCCTTTGGTCTGCTTTAGAACGCACAATCGCCTCTCAATCTCAAGCTCGTCTAATGCAGCTTCGTCTTCAACTTCAGACGGTAAAAAGGGCTCACTCTTGATGACCGAATATTTACAGAAAATAAAATCAATTATTGATAGTCTCACTGGTGCTGGGCAAAACAAGATTTCATCCTTTATGTTTTGGGAGAACTCAGTCCTGAATACGAATCTCTCACTGTAGCGGTAACCACTCGCACCGACCCCATCACCATCGAAGACTTCTAAGGAATGCTTCTTACACATGAGATTTGTCTTGAATCACTCCACTCTAACTCTCCAACCGCTAATCTTGCCTTTGAATCGAGAGGGATTTCAAAACCATCCCACTTCCAACGATCGCGACGTTCGGTCTCCTCTCCAAGTGATTATAGTGTAGAAAATGAAACTATCAATAGATTGAGCCTTCAATGGGCCTTCAAGTTCATCTAAATTTTCACACTCCGACCGGGCTTCTACTATCGGGTTAGGGGGTTCTTCTAATAATGGGCCTTCTATTTTGGGTCGTGGGCCTCGTGGGCCCAATAGAAATAAAATACAATTTCAATTGTATGGTCGTTTTGGCCATACGGATAATGTTTGTCGATCGGGTCTGTTTTGTAATATTTGCAAATTTACAGGTCATTTGATTGAAACTTGTCGACGTCGTCAGAATCAAAATTCAACGACACACTCTGCTATGATGGTTACACTTTCTTCTGTTTATGACTCGGTCTGGTGTCTTGACTCTGGTGCTACTGACCATCTCACGACGAACCTTGACAATTTTAGCATCTCAACTCCATATAATGATACAAAAACTATTCAAATGGGAGACGGTAACCCTCTTCCTATTTCTAATATTGGGCAATCATTCATTCCATGTTCCAATAAAAACCTTCATCTACGTAATATATTGCATGTCCCATTAATAACCAAAAATATTCTAAATGTTTCCAAATTTTCTGCCGATAATAATATATTTTTTGAATTTCATACAAGTTATTGTATTGTCAAGGATCAGGTCACGAAGAGGGAACTCCTTCGCGGCACACTTAAAAATGGGTTATATCGCCTAAACTCAATTGTCAACCCTCCGCCCACTCATCAAGCTCTTATTGGAAGTCGTTCATCTGCCAACTCTTGGCATCATCGTTTTGGACACCCTTCATTATCAACATCAACATTTATTATGTCTTCTTTTCATTTACCTATTATTGGCAACAAGAAATTAAGTTTTTGTGAATCTTGTCAATATGGAAAAGCACACAAAATTCCTTTTCCTATTTCTCAATCTCGTTGTAAGTCTCCATTAGAATTAATACATTCTGACGTTTGGGGTCCTGCTCCTCTTTTCTCTACTAACGGTTTTCGATATTTTGTCCATTTTATTGATGACTATAGCCGCTTTACTTGTCTATATCCTATCTATAGAAAATCTGATGTCTTGCCAACTTTTATTAAATTTAATACACTTATTGAAAATCAATTCAACACATCTATCAAAACTCTACAATCTGATTGGGGAGGCGAATATAGGAGTCTGAAATCTTATCTTGAAACTCATGGCATCCAACATCGTCTATCATGCCCTCATACAAGTGAACAAAATGATGTTGTTGAACGCAAGATTCGCCACCTTATAGAAATGAGCCTCACTCTTCTTGCTCATTCTTCTATGCCCCTATCTTATTGAGATGATGCGTTTCTAACAAGTACGAATCTAATTAAATCGTCTTCCTTCAAATTGTAAGCCTCGTCAATCTCCCATTGAAATTCTTTTTAATCGTCCTCCTAACTATCTATTCCTTAAAACTTTTGGATATTCTTGCTTTCCGCTCACTCGATCATATAACTCTCACAAAATTGATTTTCGAACTCTAAAATGTATTTTTCTTGGCTATAGTCCAAATCACAAAGGATATCGTTGTCTACATCTTCCTTCCGGAAGAATGTATATCTCTCGTCACGTCACTTTTGATGAACAAACATTTCCATTTAAAAGTACATTATCAAAATCTACCAATCTTTCTACACCAGCAGTCTCTCCAATATCGCACTTTCCTTTTCTTCCACGTTCATCACCACCAATCTCCCCAATTTTAACATCACAAATCCCTATAGTACCATCTTCTCCAACATCCGAACACTCATCATCATCATCAAACTCCAACCATCCATCTTCACCAATCAACTCGCCAATATCAAACTCCTATCAACCATCGTCATTAACCAACTCATCTTCAATCAATCCTCCTACTCCCATACGTGGACTTACCATCGTTATACATGCTCCTAAATGTTCCTCTCATCATATGATCACACGTGCCAAAACTCGTTCCCTTCACAATGCTAACATTGCCACCATTTCCACCTCTCCACCCACATGTTTCTCCACCGCCAATAAATATACTCAATGGCATTCTGCCATGACAAATGAGTTTAATGCTCTAATTCAAAATAAGACGTGGTCTCTTGATCCTCGATCCTCGCAGAATATCGTGGGTTACAAATGGGTTTTCAAAATCAAACAAAGAGCCGATGGTTCAATTGAACGTCAGCCCAGTTGCAAAGGGATTTCATCAACAAGAAGGCATTGACTATCTTAAAACATTCAGCCCAGTTGTCAAACATACTACCATCTGAATCATCCTCTCACTTGCTGTCACTCGGCAATGGCCTATTCATCAACTCGATGTTAGCAATGCCTTTCTACATAGAACTCTACACGAGGAAGTTTTTATGTCTCAACCGCATGGGTTCACTCATCCTGATTATCCTAATCATGTGTGCAAACTTCACAAAGCACTCTATGGACTCAAACAAGCTTCATCGAGGGCTTCATCGAGATGTAGTTCTTTGCTTTTAGATCCTTTAGTCTTGCTTCATCGAGGGCTTTCTTTTGTACTTCAGACAACTTTTCTTCATTGATTGTCTCAACAAATCCATCTTTCACCACACTGAAATATTCTTTCGACCTCAACAGATTCTCCATGAGTAGACTCTAATGATCATAGTCTCCATTGAACTTAGGAATGCACGACTGCGCAAAGTTGCTTGATTCTGCCATCTCACTCACCTGTAATTAGGGCTCTGGTACCAAATGAATTGCGTGGTACGCAATTGAATTGCAATTGAATCCACGCACCACCCCACGCCCCACGCACAACCCCCATGCACCATGCACCACGCACCACGCACCACCCCCACGACCCACGCAATTGCGTACCACGCAATTCAATTGCCCACGTGAAAATGTTCACAAACCATTCAGATTAAGGAAAGACTATACATTTCTCGGATCAAAGCATTTCAAACCAAAAGAATATAATTAACTCAACCCTAAACTAAAACCCTAAAACCATAAAACCTTCATACTCAACATCCAAAAACAGTAAAATCATCGGGGAGTAGTCGAACTAACCTCAGTAATGTGGGCGAACGTCGGGGAGACGGGCTCAGCGTCTCCAGGGCTTGGAAATCGTCGGGGAGTCGGCCTGGAAGCGTTTGGTGATCGTCGGGTAGTCGGGCTCGAGGGGTAAGCGTCCGACGATCGTGGGCGAGTCGACTGGGGCTGGAACCGTCCGGTTGGTGATCGTGAAAATGGGGGAAGAGCAACCGTCGAGAGGGCAAAAGGAAACGGCAAAAATGAGGGGAAAACGAAAAGGAAGAAAAAAAATGTAAGAAGGGTAAAACTGTCAAAATTTAAAAAAAAAATTAAATATAAAAATTGAAATTTTTGAAGTTATTTTTGGGAATTACCCTCTTAAGGTAATTTGATCAAATTTCCTCTACATAAGTTACATAAATAACTAAAGTTTTATTGAATATTGTTCTTTAAGAGTGTATGGCTATCAAAGAAGGTAGATTATTTGAAAATGGGTGGGGAAGAGTTTAGGGTGGGGGCCTCATTATCCAGAAATTGGTGGTAAAACTAGTCTGAAATCTTCCCCCTTTCTCTCCCTTCTGAAACTTCAGACGGCCATGGCTGCTCAGGAGGCAGCTTTCTATCTCTTCTCTTCTCTAGCTCCTCGTTTCTCCATATCCTCACTACACGCTAAACCTTCTTCTTTCCCTTCTCTTTCACAAACCCTAAGTTTTCCATCCGTTTCTTTCTCCATTCTCCCCTTTCGCCCACTACGAAGAACACCCTTGTTCGAATTCCAGCTCTGCTCCGCTGTACAAGAGATTTCAGTTCAAGACGAAGAGGAAGAGCAGTCTCAGAATTCAAATCAAAGGAAAAAGCTTTTCGTGTTGAACTTGCCCTGGTCTTTTACAGTAGAGGAGATTAAGAACATCTTCGGCGAATGCGGAACAGTTGCAGATGTTGAGGTCTCTTCTCCCTACCTCTCTTCTTCTTCTTTTCCCTCGCTATATCTGTTTGTTGATTTGTCAAATTTGGGGGAGTTTTTTATTAGATAATCAAGCAAAAGGATGGGAAAAGCAGAGGTTTTGCGTTCATCACAATGGATTCTGGTGAAGAAGCTCAGGCTGTAATCAGCAAGTTTGATTCTCAGGTTAAGTAACTGAATTTTCCTTTTTGTTGTAGAAATGTATGTCCAATTGAAGTATTTATGGTATGCAGGAATTATCAGGTAGGATCATTAGAGTTGATTTTGCAAAGAGACTTAAGAAACCTTCAAAGAATCCTCCAGTTCGAACACAAACAGGAGAGGCTCGTTATAAACTATATGTCTCCAATCTTGCATGGAAAGTAAGATCGACTCATCTGAAAGAACTTTTCTCATCAGATTTTAATCCAATTTCTACTAGGGTTGTCTTTGATAACCCTTCGGGAAAGTCTGCTGGATACGGGTTTGTTTCATTCGCGACAAAGGAGGAAGCAGAGTCTGCAATTTCTTCTTTAGATGGGAAGGTACTTGACATTTTGCTGCTTAATCTCGTGGAACAATTGTTCATTTTGAATTTGAAAATTAGTTCATATCAATTATCTCTAAAGACTAGGGATATTCCATTTGTGTCAATCTTTACCTAAAGATTAGGGATGAGTTGATTTTAACACACCCTTTTATGTTTCATAGTATAGATTCTACAAACCTAACATGTTAGATACATCTTCAAAGCTTTAATCTTGGGGAGCTTTTGGTGTTCGGTATTTCAAATTTTAATGTGATCAAACTTCAGATTTCAATCTCTTATCTCAAGATTCTTTACCATTTGAGCTGTCATGAGTGGGTTCATTTATGATGAACTGTATTCTTAGTAATACTTATCGGCTCCCCCAAGTTATCAGATTTAAGTTTGATAGCTTTTGCATCAATGATTCCAAGTTCTTTTATTATGATTTGAATCCGCATTCCTTCACACATTGCAAGTGATAGTGCTCATAATCCTGCTTCAACGTTGCTTCTTGAAACCTAGTTGTTTTCTTTCTCCAAGGAACCAAATTACCTCAGATATATTTGCAGTAGCCTAAGGTTGATTGCCATTCAGGAATGTCTATAACCCAGTCTCCATCTATGTTCACGAGAACACCTTCTTCCTTGTTCCCCGAAACAATATCCCATTTTCGGAAGTGCGGATTCTGGATTCTGGATACTGCATCATATGATTAAGAGAGTTCATACATTTGATTAGCGCACTAACAAGAAAGGCAATGTTAGGGCATGTGTGTGAGGTATATTAGATGACTCACTAGTCGTTGAGAGGTATATTAGATGAATCACTAGTCGGTGATATCTCTCTTTGTCAATATGTGTATCATTCTCTCATGTGCCAATTTTTTGTAAGGATCAATTGGTTTGTAACCAAACATTCTTGTTTCCTTTAATAGATCCAAAAAGTATTTTCGTTGTGTCATAAACATACCCTTTTTTGAATGAACCAATTCCATTATGAGGAAAAAATTTGGATTGCCCACTATCATTTGTTTCAAATTCTCTAGCTTTGTGAACTCAATTTCGTCATCTCTAGTGAGGATAATATCGTCAACATATATAATGAGAACAATTATCTTCCTTTGACAAGGTGTGGTCAACTTGACTTTAAACATACTCATGATTTGTCAATTTTTCAAATATCTTGAAGAGCTTTAATACGAATACATAACCTTTCATAATTTTGTTGTGAAATGAGAAAATTGGAAAACCTTGCATTGTTAACCGGGGAGGAGAGAAAGATATTTTTGTGAAGAGCTTTTGCTTTCTCTTGAATTTTTTTTTGATTCCTTGTATCTAAAATGACAAGTACATAAGATTATTTATAGTCACAATGATTTTTTCAAGTCACTCTTAGGAATATTGGAAATTACTTGTAACATGAAATTTAATTTTTAAGAAGGTCAACTTTTCAATAAAAAGTAAAGAATGCAAGGTTCTTTCAAAATATACAAAAACAGGAAAGAGGGAAACTAAACAAAGACTATTACAAACTAGGACATAAACATTGAAGATTAAATGCCAATAAGATCAAAAGATTTTCATCTAGTGTAGGCCCAATAAGAAATCACTTTAGAATAGACTAAGTTGAAGTGGGGTTATGACTGCTAGGACTATGCTAGTTTCCTCCATAGAACAAACTTTGATTTCAAAGAAAAAAAATATCATTCTAGAATCCATACAAATTTTGATTTTCACCAACTTTCTAATGGATGAAAATTGTGTTTGGATTTCACCAAAGTAGTTCAAGTGTGATTTAGTCGAAACTAAAAAAACAAGTTCATAACTTCATTTTTGGGTGGATGTTACTTTTACCGCCCATTTTATATTCCTAAAGATTTGAGGCAATGGCTTATAGGTTTGCATATCATACACATTTTGCTAATCAAAATTGAGGTTTTAGGTTGGATTCTCAATAAAAATCAAGGAGAGATCATTCTCTGATCTCATAAAAGAGAAGAAGTTCACAATCAACAAGTTAATTAATTTATGTAACTGCGTTTCTTATGTGATTTACTATTATTACTTAGTTTGCTTTATTGTCCAAATACAGGAATTGCTGGGTCGGCCTATTCGCTTAAAAATCAGCGAGAGAAATGCTGAAAACTCGGAGATTGAAAATGGGGAAGTAAAAATCAGTGAGAGGAATGCTGAAAACTCGGAGATCGAAAATGTGGAAGTGCCCGCAATTGAAGAATCTGAACAATCGCAGGCTTTGCACACATAAGTGAAGTTGTAAAAAAAGGCAAGCATTTTTCTATTTACACACCTTTTTGCTGTTGTGTTATTTACAGCATTTGTTGTTTCATTATAGTCTAAACAAATTTAGTGTGACATATATATTGCCAAGTTATAATAGTAATTTCAGTAACAATTTGCTAATTTGGTATTTAACTCATTATGTATAATAATGAGATTTGATATGAGAGAGTAAAGCATGAATGAAAAAAAAAAATGGCACTTTTTTTTCATTTGGTTTTTACAATTTCAATATTGGCTTGGTAATAGGTTTGAATCATGATATTTGAAGTTTTGAAAATTAGTTTTTCTCTTATTATGAATCTCCAAAATTCTTTTAGAGTAAAAGAATTTTATCAAAAGGTTTATAATTCGATTAATACTAAAAAAAAAAAGTTTAAAATTCAATTATCACTTTTAAGTTAGAACTCGTCACCCACTTTAATAATTGAAGATGATTATTATAATTTATGTCTTCTAAGCATCATACAAAAAAGAAAAATAAATAAATAGAAGTCTACATAAATAAAATAAAATCTTAAATAAATAAATAAAAGTCTATATAAAATAAAACAAAAACAAAAAATAAAGTCTTGTTAGTGTCAGCCTAGCCGGGCAATAAAAGATTTCAAACTTTTGGTTGAGATTTAATAAATGATGTGACTTTTGAATTAAACTGAATAAATTTTGTCAACTAATTTATTTTTATTTTCTTTTTTATAAAATTGATAGATATTATTAAAAAATGATAAATAATATTAGTTTAAGTAAATAATTCATTTATATTTTTATTATTATATAATGATAGATATTTTTAAACCAAAAGAACATATCTTTGAAATAGATAAATCTTACATCATAAACATCTAATCACAAATGACCTAATAACATATTGAGAAAGCACTAAACATAATAATGAATTAGTTTTTCAACAATATAAATAAATCTATCGAATTATTATTCGGAATCGAATTTGAGATTTTTTTTTTTAAGTGTGTTTAGTTAGAAATGAGCCATTTGAATATTGAACTTATATAGTGTTTTTGACCAAACGGATTAAATGTCCAATATATGTGAAAAAGTATTTAAAAAAGAGAAAAAAAATAAAGATGCATTTCAATTTTCAATATCGAGCCACCTATTTGAAAAATTGTACAAATTTTGAGTCACAATTAATAATTTAATAAATAAATTAACAAAGGATCAGACTACATAATTAATGTATTCACAATCTGACTAAAACTCATAGAGAATATGAACACAATCTCACTAAAATTCACAGAGAATATGAAAGAGATGTTTATACATTTGTCTTTATCAATCACTTTCATTTCAACTATAAATAATAAAATATAAAGAGATTATTCTTAATATATTAATATTATTTATTCATTTGAAAATGCAAATTACTAACAAATTCGTTATTTTTTTTCATTTAAGTTTTCCCACTAACTCACTTTAATGGTATTTTTTATAAATGAATATGTCGCGTATACGAGGAATTTGTGCTTGTTTTCGACCCAAATTGATGATTATATTATTTTATATACAAATGAAAATATATTTTTTTAACTATTGAATCTAAAAACAAGTATTATACAGCTACCCAAATAAATAAATATATTATATAATTATTTGAAAATCATAACCCACAAAAACATGAAAAAAAGAGTCAACTAAAAGATCTTCCAACCTGTCCAAAACAGTAGCCATTAAGAAAAGAGGTTGTTCCTTACCAATATCATTCAATTTACTACAACTGCCCCTTCCTCCATATTAATTACCCATTATTTTCTTACAACCACAAATACCCTAAAAATACCCATTTCTCTACTTTCATTTCATATCCATTTCCCTTACTCTCCGGCGGCCAAAATGAGCCATAATCAGCCGGACCTCTCCGCCGCCGGCGACCACCGGCAATCAGAAAACAAACCCACCTTACCAAAAACCCAAACCATATCCATAGCCAAACTCTTCTCTTTCGCCGACACTTATGATTATTTCCTCATGTTTTTTGGATCCATTGGAGCTTGTGTTCATGGTGCTTCTGTCCCTGTTTTCTTCATTTTCTTTGGTAAATTGATCAATATCATTGGACTAGCTTATCTCTTTCCGGCCGCCGCATCCCATAAAGTTGCTAAGGTAAGTAATTATTAAAAAAAATTATTTTTTATTTTTTGCTAATATATATATATGTAAATTTGTAATTGCAGTATTCACTGGATTTTGTGTATCTCAGTGTGGTTATTCTATTCTCTTCATGGATAGGTAAGATTTTATTTTTTTTGTTTTTTTTGTTATGTTGTTATTTATTTTTTATTTTTTTTTTAGAGGTGGCATGTTGGATGCATAGTGGAGAAAGACAAGCGGGGAAGATGAGAATGGCGTATTTAAGATCAATGTTGAATCAAGATATTAGTTTATTTGATACTGAAGCTTCTACTGGTGAAGTTATTGCTGCCATTACTAGTGATATTATTGTTGTTCAAGATGCCCTATCCGAGAAGGTAACTTCTTCTTTTTTTACTTTTTTTTTTGTTAAAGTTATAATTTACAAGTTTTTATGAAACTTTAATCATTTGTTTGAGGTGGGTTTTATTTATTTTCATGTAATTTGATCATTTTATTTGAATAATTCACTCTAAAAAAAAGTATAGAAAATTTCAATTTTTATTTTGAATTTAGAAAATTAATAGTATCTCCCTTCAATTTAATGCATTTTTATTGGAAATCTAATCAAAAGGAAAAAAAATCTTAACTTTATAAAAAAGATTAATTGGAATATTAAAAAACATTTGTAGTTATAACTTACAAGTCAAATTATGAGTTTAATCACTTGTTTGAGGTGGGTTACATTAATTTGGTCATTTTATTTGAATAATTCACTTTCTAAGCAAAGCCTAAAATTTCCATTTTTTTAATTTTAGAAACTAGCAGTATTTCACTTCAATCTAAAGTTTTCTTGCTAAACATGGAATAAAAAAAATTAACTATAAAAAATATTAATTAGAATATTAAAAATTATTTGTAGTTATAAGTCAAATTATGACTTTAATCACTTGTTTGAGGTGGGTTTTATTTTTTTCATATAATATGGTCATTTTATTTGAATAATTCACTTCAAAAATCTACACAATTTTTTTTTTTAAACTAGCTCTATCCAATATTTTTTAATTGAAAATACAAGTCTCAATTTTCTAAAATATATTATTTGAAATATTAAAAAAAGTAGTATTAGTTATAAGTCAAGTTATATGACTTTATGTAACCGAACACATTTAATGTTAAGAGGTGGAAGGTGGAAAAGGTAAAACATCATAATAAATGATTACGTGTTTTAGTTGAGCAGTTGCAATTGAAATAAATGTTTTAATACTCATAAATACAACATTATCCTTTATATAAACTTTATAACAAATTGTTTTAATAAGTATTATTATTATTATTATTATTATTATTATTTGAATTCAGTCAATTCATAGGTTTAAATAAACCTTTGATTATTTATAGTTTTTATTTCTTTATTTCATTAACTTGTTATTTTATGTTGTAACATTTAAACAATGTTTCAAATTTATTTTTTGAATCATATAAACACTATTTGTATTATTAAACAGGTGGGGAATTTTATGCATTACATAAGTCGATTCTTAGCTGGTTTCATAATCGGATTTGTACGAGTATGGCAAATAAGTCTCGTAACTCTCTCCATCGTTCCCTTAATTGCTCTTGCCGGCGGTATCTACGCTTATGTAGCCACAGGTCTCATTGCAAGTGTTCGAAAATCTTATATTAAAGCTGGCGAAATCGCTGAAGAGGTTATTGCCAATGTTAGAACGGTTCATGCATTCGCGGGCGAAGAAAGGGCTGTAAAAGCTTATAAAACGTCGCTCCTTGGAACTTATAGTTACGGAAGAAAAGCTGGTTTGGCGAAAGGTTTAGGCCTCGGAACTTTGCATTGTGTTCTTTTTCTTTCGTGGGCACTTCTAGTCTGGTTTACGGGTATCGTCGTTCATAAGGATATCGCTAATGGTGGAGATTCTTTCACTACTATGCTCAACGTCGTCATTGCTGGCTTGTAAATTCTCTATTCACCCTCTCAATATTTGTTCTAATAGCTTATTTGATATAAGTATTTCTTTTAAATATACCATTTTTAAAAATATATAACTAGGAGCATATAACTTTAATGTTTTTATAATTAATTAAGAATATTTAATATTGATCGATAATTTGAATAAAATTAGCATCAGGTCGGGGTTAGGGTTACAAATGAGTCAAGCTGGTCAAACTCGATTTGAGTTCGACTTTGACCAAGTTCGAATCGAGCTTGAATCGACTCGTTAAATATTCGAGTCGAGCTTAACAATAAATAATATATACTTTAATTTATTTTAATATTAAAATCTAAAATTTAAAATAAATATTTTTTTTAACAAATATTTAAAAATTTAATTTCAGTTCAAAATTTTCAAATTCGAGCTAAAAAATATTTAATCGAGTCGAGTTTGCATGATCTCGACCAGCCTCAGTCGATGTCAGATTTTTTTATAACGGGATGAATTCTGTAATAAAAAGGAGAAGATTACCTAAAACTCAAACTATATTATATATTTTTTTATTTTATTAATTAATTAACTTTTGAAATTTATAATCATTACCATCATTACATTAAATATATATCATTTATTATATATTCTTAATCACATTTAAATTAACCATGTGTTATTTTTCTTTATATTCTTAGTCATTTAATCTTTCTTCTATTCTAAAAAACAATTTTAAGTAATTTTTTTATTTTGATATGATTATTTTTAAATATATTTATAATTTAACAAAGTTTTTAAAATCTAAAATCTTATATATATTTGATCGGGCAAGCAATTGAGTACCCGTCGAGTATCGATCGATTACCACGACGATACAAATAGATATACTCGTCGAGTTCATAGTCGATATTGTCTTCGTAAGTTTAATAAAAGTGTTACAAGTATGAAAATCAAAGTGTTATACGAGAGTTTATATTAATACCATGTTGAATGAAATTAATTAATTTGTAATAATCAAGAAACCTTTAATTTACTTGTATTTTTTGAAACTAGGTCATTGGGGCAGGCGGCGCCGGACATCTCCGCCTTCATCAGAGCAAAATCAGCAGCATATCCAATCTTCAAAATGATCGAAAGAGATACAATAATCAAGAAGAGCGAAAACAACAAATCCGGTACAAAACTAAACAAAGTAGAAGGCGGAATCGAATTTCAAACCGTAAATTTCCACTATCCATCTCGTCCAGACGTACCAATCTTCACCAATTTCAATCTCCAAATCCCTCCCGGAAAGATCGTCGCCTTAGTAGGCGGTAGCGGATCCGGAAAAAGCACAGTCATATCATTAATCGAACGTTTCTACGAACCAACCGCCGGCAAAATCCTCCTAGACGGCTTCGATATCAAATCATTAGATCTCCAATGGTTAAGAAAACAAATCGGATTAGTAAATCAAGAACCAGCTCTATTCGCAACAACAATAAGAGAGAATATACTATACGGAAAAGACGATGCTACAATGGATGATATAACACGAGCTGCTAAGTTATCAGAAGCGGTTAGTTTCATAAACAATTTACCTGATAGATATGAAACGCAGGTAGGTGAGAGAGGGATACAGTTATCGGGAGGACAGAAACAGAGGATTGCGATTGCGCGTGCTTTGGTGAAGAATCCTTCGATACTTTTGTTAGATGAAGCTACGAGTGCGCTTGATGCGGAATCGGAGAAGAGTGTTCAGGTTGCGCTTGATCGTGTTATGGTGGGAAGAACGACGGTGGTGATTGCGCATAGATTGTCTACTGTTAGACATGCGGATACGATTGCGGTTGTGAGAAATGGTGAAATTGTTGAAATTGGAAGCCATGATGAGTTGATTTCGAGAAGAGATAGTGCTTATTCTTCTCTGGTTCATCTTCAAGAAACCGCTACTTTGCATCGTCTTAATTCTCAAGGTCCTTCTATGTCAAGACCCGTCAGGTATTATTTATTTGTTTTTCAAATAATTATATTGGCGGTTTTTCTCGCGTAATTGAAAAAAAGTGCGAAATAATATTTGTGTTATCGTATCAACCTATCTCACATTATTATGTCTCCAAGACTAATACACATAATTATTGAATATAACTTTATATATATATATATATATTTATTTATATTTTATAAAAAAAATTAAATTTATTTATTTATAATAAATATAAATTTTCAATATATTATGATATATATAATATTAAAATATCACTTTATATAATCTTATGAATAATTTTATAGATGTTAGGATATAACCATGTTAACGGAATTTTTTGAAACTGAACTAGTAAAAACAATCATCGAAATAAAATGATAATCATCTAAATAGAATAAGCGGAAATGATAAATGCATTCTCATCCACTGTTCTAGTATAAATTTTAGTTTTTATATTTAATATTATAAAAATGGTATAAAAAGTACATTTAAGTATATATTTTCTATCATTAAGGTTCAACAAAATTTTGTGCCTTGTTATTTTTTTATTATTTTTAACTCTTTGGACAATCAATTAAAATATCATCCATTAAAAAAAACATGTATTATATATTTTACATTGATAATGTCATTTGAGTAAAAGACATTTTAGTAACATATATATCAAAACTTGTTTGGATTTGGTTTATTTGAATATATTTGTTTGGTATTATTTTTTTAATTTTGGTAAGTCAAGTCTATTTAACTGGTAAAAAATATTAATATATAATAAAATATATATTTTTTATTAAAAGAAATATAAATTATTTTAATATTTTGGTTTTTAAATTAAATTATGTAATTTAAAAAAGAATTTGATAAGAAAAATGGTTGGGTTTTTGAATTTATTTTAAAAAAGGCTACAGTTTTAAATAATATTTTAAATTCATTATCACCTTCCATTTAAAAAAAATACAATAAGTTCATTTGTTAGTTATTGACTTGATTTATTATTTAACTCAATTAAGCTTTTAAATACTAAATGAATTGTATAGTATCTTGGAAACTAATTTAACCTAACATCTTGCCATTTGGACTAGAAATCCATCAAGTTTATACTAATAATTGTGTGCTTGTAACAGCATGAAATTTTCACGAGAGTTGTCCCGAACAATGAGCCGAGGAACAAGCTTTCAGTCCGATAGAATTTCAATTGGATGGATAGGCGGTGAAGAAAATGTTAATAAAATGAAAGTCGATGTTTCCAGCCGGAGATTATACTCTATGATCGGTCCAGATTGGAAATATGGAATCTCGGGCACGATTTGTGCCTTTATTGCCGGAGCTCAGATGCCACTTTTCGCTCTTGGTGTCACTCAAGCTCTTGTATCTTATTACATGGGATGGGAGACTACACAACGCGAAGTTAAGAAAATTTCTCTACTTTTTTGTGGAGGTGCTTTTATAACCGTCATTGTTCATGCTATTGCTCATCTTTCTTTCGGGATTATGGGAGAGCGACTCACTCTTCGTGTTCGCGAAAAGATGTTTTCAGGTAAAAAAAAATACTCTTTAACTTCAAAATTTTATACCCCATACCAATTTTAAAATTAAAAATATTTATACATACTATGTTTGTTGATATTTTTATGTTTGATTTGATTATAGCCATTTTGAAAAATGAGATTGGGTGGTTTGACGGCATGGAGAACTCGAGTTCTATGCTCGCGTCGCGTTTGGAGGCTGACGCCACGTTGTTGAGAACTGTGGTTGTCGATCGCTCTACGATTTTACTACAAAATCTTGGTTTGGTTGTCACCTCGTTTATCATTGCGTTTATATTGAATTGGAGATTGACTCTTGTTGTTATGGCGACTTATCCTTTGATCATAAGCGGTCATATAAGCGAGGTATTTTATCATCTATATTATTCTCTACATCCTTATTATTTGATGTTATGATAGAAGATTTAAGATTTTTGTTGAAATTTAAAGATGCTTCAAAATACTTGAAAAATACAACTAGAACTAGTTTGATCTTTTTTTTTTATGGATTTTGTTTTAAAAATCTAGATTAATAAAAAAAAATGGGTTATTTGAGATGGAGTAATGAAAAGAATAAAGTTTTTACTAGAAATTTAAGTTAGAACATTGACCATATTTGTTATTATATTTTGTAATCATTATAATAACCAGAAAAAATATGTTTTTAATTGACAAAATATATAATAAAATACTAGTTTTCAAAGAGCAATAACCAAATACAAAGCAACTTATGATTGTTAACATATGGCTTGTGTATTATGAATTCTAATGAAAAAATCCTGATTTTTTTTGTATGAATTTTCAGAAAATGTTTATGAGAGGATATGGAGGAAACTTAAGCAAAGCATATCTAAAAGCAAACATGCTAGCCGGTGAAGCCGTAAGCAACATTCGAACCGTGGCTGCATTTTGCGCCGAAGAGAAAGTTCTCGATCTTTACTCTCATGAACTCGAAGAGCCTTCAAGACGTTCATTCGTTCGTGGCCAAATTGCGGGTATTTTCTATGGAGTTTCTCAATTCTTCATATTCTCATCTTACGGCCTAGCTTTATGGTATGGTTCTACTCTAATGGCGAAGGAACTTGCTAGCTTTAAATCGGTCATGAAATCTTTTATGGTTCTCATTGTAACCGCTCTTGTTATGGGAGAAACACTTGCAATGGCACCGGATATTCTTAAAGGTAACCAAATGTTGGCGTCGGTTTTTGAAGTGCTTGATAGGAAAACCGAGGTTAAAAGCGACGTTGGTGAAGATGTGTCGAAGGTAGAAGGAAATATAGAATTGAAAGGGGTACATTTTAGCTATCCTTCACGTCCGGATGTTGTTATATTCAAGGATTTCGATTTGAAAGTTCGCGCCGGCAAGAGCATGGCTCTTGTGGGACAGAGTGGCTCCGGAAAGAGCTCGGTCATTGCTCTCATTCTTCGCTTTTATGATCCAACCTCGGGAAGAGTCATGATCGATGGTAAGTATAATAATTTTGCATAATTTAAAAATATTAGTGTTTGCGTTTCAAGGGCTAAGAACATCGAGGTTGATGTAGTCGAGCCTAGGCTAAGCCAAATGGACTAGGACAAACCCGAACCCTAACATATTAACTTGTTTGATATTGATTCAAAAACTATATATACACAAAGGAAAAATGATTTAACAAATGAATTCTTTAATAATCTCAAAAGACTTCCAGTTTTCAAAAAAAAAATTGATTTTGTAACCTTCAAATACCACCACATCAATTTGGATAATACGAATTAAGATCTTTTAAATTAGATAGTTACACTTTAGAGCGTCGTATTAATAACGTCTAGATTACATGTTCACATGGAGGTGGAGCTTATTCTTTTGTGAACCTTAGTGTCATATTTTGTTTTAGGTTCATGTTTTATACTATTAGGTTGTTTTGAGTAGATTTGTCGTTTTTAAATATGTAATGGGATGTTTTTGTTTTTTGTTTGATTTAACTAGATTATTACAAATGTAATTGGCTTGTGACTAACTTTTGTTTTTCACAGATAGAGATATCAGGAAATTGAAGCTAAAAACACTACGCAAACACGTCGGTTTAGTCCAACAGGAACCGGCCCTATTCGCGACATCAATTTTCGAAAACATCCTCTATGGAAAAGAAGAAGCTTCGGAAGGAGAAGTGATGGAAGCCGCAAAGCTAGCAAATGCACATAACTTCATAAGCGCCCTACCTGAGGGATATTCAACCAAAGTAGGAGAACGAGGTGTTCAACTTTCGGGTGGCCAAAAACAACGCGTAGCCATTGCTCGCGCGGTTCTAAAGAATCCGGCTATACTTCTTTTGGACGAGGCAACTAGTGCTTTAGATGTTGAGTCGGAAAGAGTGGTTCAACAAGCGTTGGATAGGTTAATGAAGAATCGAACGACGGTTATGGTGGCTCATCGACTTTCTACTATTAAGAATGCGGATCAAATTGCGGTTTTGCAAGATGGGAAGATAATTGAGAAAGGAATACATTCGGAGCTAGTGGAGAATAAGAATGGAGCTTATTATAAACTCATCAATTTACAACAGCAACAACAACAACAAAAATGAGTTTTAATATTGTACTATTATTATGTTATTACATACTATGTTTTAAACTTAAATATTTACTGTGTACTATATAAATTGTAAAATTTGGTAACAGATTATTTGCAACAATAAGCATTTAAAGAAATTTGAGATTGATTGTAATTGTATGTTCTTCTTCAATTCTTAATTTAAGATTTCAAGTTCCATTCTCTACATTACTATAAATTACCAATTTAACATTACAATCATTTTTTAATTTTTGAAATTATCAATCTTGTGTTTGAAATGAATAATTTTTTTCAAAATTTAAATAAAAGAAAATCAGATCATGTTACAAAAGGTTTTATTACCAAAAAAAATTCTTGATATTTATGTGGTCTTAAGAATAGGATCTCAATGAATCTAACAGCTCATTGAACATACACACCTTCCAGCTCCCAAGAACCCTAGTTCTATTACTTGTTTGATTTTATGAAAGACGGTTGTCAAGGAGGGAAAATAACAAATTTAGTTAACATATATATTTTTAATTACAAAACAATATTTTAAATTTAGGGATTAGAATGATACTAAGTGTACTTAATATCCACATTACATTTTAATGAGATTTTTTTTTTTTTATTAAGATCTCCATTTTCAATTCATCACGGATTTTTCAAAAATTTCACAATATAACGGTTTATATCATATTAAAAGAAAATTTATAATATAATATTTTTTTTTTATATAGTATAACATATTAAAATTAATAGTATTATTAGGAGAATAAACTAGTAAAAATCCAGAATTTATGTAAAATTAGTAAGTATTTATAAATTTGTAAAATCAAAGTTCATGTTAAATCATAAAATTTATTAAAAAAGATAAATGATATATTATTATTTATATATATAATTAAATATAAATTAATTTAAAAAACAATCATTAACCCATGACACTAATAGAAAATTAATTTTTTTTTAAGAAGTCATCACCAAATCACAATAATAGAAAATATAATTACAAAATTTATTATAAAAAATTATTTATTTGAGAAAATAATAATTTTGTTTGAAACATGTAAATTATATAAAATCATAAAATCAAAATAAATTATAAAATTATAAATAATAAAATATAATTTTAAAATAGTAAAAAATTATTTAAACTAACATTGTAAAGTTTTCTTTCAAATGAACACCCAAAATAAACACCCAATAAAATAAAATAAAAACTAGAACTCTACCAAAGTTTTATTTACATTTTCTCTTAAAAACTCTAATATTTGAGGTTAGAGGATAAAATAAATGTGAGAGAATGGTAGATTAAAGAGAGAAAATATAAAGTGACTTAAAAAGAAATGAGTAATTTTAATATTTAAATAGTTAAAATTGATTATTAGATTGTTGATAAGATATTTTTGAATTTTGAGATAAAAAATGGATTTTTATCCCAATAACCAAACATTAAACAAGCCCAAGTCTATTTCAACATAATGTTAATAGAAGATTCAAATAAATAAGAAGATTTAACACAAAAGTATAAAAGTAATAAAATTGCCAGTAATTTCAACAAAAAATTTAACCTCAATACTCATATGATGTCTCAGAATGTATCAAAATAGGAAACAACGGATTCTAAATTTCAAACAGGTGCAAACAAACCAAAAAAACAAAACAAATTACCGCTTCCCACCGCCACCTCCCAACTTCTGGCCCTTAGGTGCAGCACCCTTGGGGTTGTTAACCTTAACCTTCTGAGACTTAGCAATCGTTTCAGATTTCTTCGCCTTCTTCTCATCCTTAGTTTTCTTGATCCTCTCTTTGATTTCCCTGTAAATGTACATGAATTTTGAACATTATTAATCTATACCACCTCCAATTATAATAATAGCGAGGGTAGATATATATGTATATACCTCAAAGCTGCTTCTCGGGCTGCATCTCTAATCTCTGGCTTTTCAGCTCTTCTCTTCTGTATAACTTCTAAGGTTACACCAACAATGGACCTTGAATAAGGCTTCTTTGTGGTTCTACGCCTCTTTTTAACTGCCTCAGCAGCAATGTCCTACAAAAATGAAATTTTATATTATTTATTACAATCGGGGTAATGGGTTGTTTTGTTATACACTTAGTTTCATGTTGATCATATCAAATCACCTTCTTGTGTTGTTTCCTGTACATTGCTGTCCAGGTAAGCTTGGATGGTTTCAGACGGTTATGGAAATACCTCTTGCACTTTGAATTTGCAAATAGGAAAACCTTCACAAACAAGAACATAAAAAATGTTGGTTATTGAATGGACTAGCAGCAAAAGAATTGAATAGACAATTTCTACCTGAGAATCTGAACGGATGAATCTAATACCCCTTCCTGGGTATATCTTGGCACCACTGAAACGGCATAGCTCAGTCCTGATAATCCAAATAGGAAATGGGCTTGTTAGGGTATGCTTTCACTATGGATAATAAGAGAGTTAAAGAAACATTGTGATTCAAATCCAGTACCTATACTAAAACAAACTATATTTTATAGATTGTGACATGATAGAATCAAAAAGACTCGACATTTATGGATTCAACAGAAATGGCTAGCTATGAATGAAAGAATTGACATATAGCAATGTCCACCTTTGGTTACACAAAAGATGATAAACTCCATATCCAGAACACATTTTGGAACTAAACAGCATAACAAGATTTAAAAATTCTCATTCATTAATTCCCTAATTAACAGAACATGATAGAATCAAAGGACTCGACAGAAGTGGCTATCTATGAATGCCAGAATAGACATATAGCAATTTCAACCTTTAGTTACACTGAAGTTACAGATAATCAGATGATAATCTCCATTTCCATAACCCATTTTGGAACTAAACAGCATAACAATCAGAGATTAAAAGATTTGCATTCATTAATTCCCTAACTAACAGAAATCAACACAAGAACAGATACTGAGCAATCCACCGTAAGTGTTATTTCAATCGGAATTCTCAGAAACTATTACTACAACAACAAGATAAGAAAGTTAAATCAGAATGAATTTCAACAGAAGCACATTCTAGCAGATATATCATTTCTGCGACGTGTTTGAAACAAATCATGACTAAGAGAGATCAAGTTCATCGAATCAGACAACGATAAAATCGAATAGATAATCGACAAGAGACGTACTTGAGAACCATGGTGGCGCTGCTGCTGCTGCTGACGGGCTGAACCTCTCTCTCTCTCTCTCTCTCTCTCTCTCTCTCTCTCTGATGGAGGTTGGTTCTCAAAACCCTAGAACTGAAAATTAATAATAATATCACATTACTGTACCGGTCTGAAGCCCGTAAACATTTTAGGACAAATTAATTATTTACGGCCCATAAAGAGCCCACATCAAAAATTCAATAATTTAATAAAATTTGAAAAATAAAAAATTGATATATTCAATTATTAACAAAACAATAAAATACTAAAATATTGTTATATAATATTTTATATCAAATATTTTTTTTTCTTTTTGAAAATTTAATTATTTCATAAATAATTCCCATAATTTTTTTTACTGATTTTACTTCTAAAATAAATTAGACATATATGCCTCAATTTTATGAGGTGTCTCCAAATGAGACTTAATAAATAAAATATTTTGTTGTTTTTTTTTAAGTCAATACATTATAGTCGTGGTTTAAGTATAATAATAATAATAAAAAGAATAAAAATTAAAATGTTCAACAAGTTTATTTTTTAAATACTAGTAATGGCCTTGAAATGAGTGAAAAAATATAATTTTTTATTTTATTTTTTAATTTAGTAATTATATTTTATGGTTTACTAAATAAATATAATAAGTTTGTCTAATTTTTTTAAAAAAATATTAATTAATTTTGTTAAATGATTTGTTAACACATTGAGAGATGTTTGGTTCAAATAAAAAAAAATAAGAACAGAATAAGATGGATATATTTGAATAATAAAAATAAATATAATTGATAAAAGTTGATGTATTTGATTAGTACTGTATTCTTATTAATAATGTTTAAATTACTAACAAGAAATTATTATTATTATTATTATTTTGTAATTGAAGTTATTATTAATGTCTCAAATTTATTTTTACTATATATTATTTAATAAAAAATAAAAATATTATTATTTTTACATCATATTTTTTTAAATATATTAAAATATTCAAATACGTCATAATTTAATAAAATATAAACACATCATCATATTAATTACATTTTTTTTCAAAAAAATAAATAAACACTTACAACAAAAATAGTCGAATTATTCAAAAATAAAAAAAAATTATGAATTACAAATAAAAAAAATTATCAATTATACATAAATAATATAAGACTTTACAATAGGATATAATCGAACACATCTAGGTTAAATACAAAATTTTACTTAGTAACATGTTATAAGTAATTTTTTTAATAATAATTTTTATTAAAATATTTCATTTTTAACTTTTCTAATATTATTTTTTTTAAGTTTTTATATTTTAATTAATTTATTATAATTTTATTAATAATATATAATATTTAAAAATGATTATATAAAAATGACTATTTTATTATTAATTAATGTAATTATTAATAAAATTTTATTTTATTAATTTTATTTTATTTAAATAATTTTTTATTATTATTTAAATAAATAAAATAATATTTAATAAATAAACTATAAATTTATTATTATTTTAATTATAAAAGAATATATATATATATATATATATATATATATATAATAATAATATAATTATAATTACTAGAGGGAGAAAGTGAAAATGAGCAAGAGGACTAATAGATTTATTTATTTAGAGGAGAATAAATGTTCCTTAATATCTGGTCAAATCAATATAGCTGAATTAAAATCATTAATTAAACCTATCAATCTTTTTTTATTTATCATTTTTTAGTAAAAAAGTATTTATTATGCCCTCAACTTTTTTTATTTATCATTTCTTAGTAAAAAAATTATGTATCAAACATGCCTTTAGTGATATAGGATCAAACCTTCTTGGTGTTTATATTTTGTATTTTTCTAATTTTGGTGTGTGCACGAGTGGTGAGGGAGGCTTAGGCAGTCGCTGAACGGGCATTAGACCGATCATGCACAAAACACAGCGAGATTAACTATTTGAGAGTAATAATAAAAATATAAACAGCAAATGTTCACCAACAAACATAACATAAATATAATATTAACAAGCTCAAAGATCCTCAAGAAGATCAATGAGGGCACCGACCGCCTCTATCGGTTTTCCGGAAGAGATCTCTCATATCGTCATAATAATAGTGTTATGGAATAAACACATTGATCGATCACCCTCACTAAACGTCATACGGTTCCTTTCGAGCCAAATAGTCCACCAAAACTAATCGGGATAGGGACTCATCGACTCAATCCAACTAGATCACGGTTTCTATCCAAACATCTAACGATTGACTCAACCCCGGTCCTGAGAATTGGGCTACCCCAACCCCATGTAGAAAAACGTAAAAAAAAAATAGTTGCCATATAATTTTAGTTTAATTTTTTTTAGATTTGAACCCAATAACCAAATATAAATTCTTATGTTTCCTCATGAACTCACTAGGCTAAACACAATTATGTTAAAATAATAAATTTAATTAAAAATCTAGAAAATTAATTATCTTGGGAGGTGAGCTGCCCTATCCCATGGGTTTGTTGGGATTACCTAAGGTCGACCCTAGACTCAATCATCACCCGCTCAATATCAATCATGTTTCAAAGTAGGCTTCAAATCATATTCACTTCTTTGCAATGCAAAAGCAAGTGAGGTATCATCTCCACATTTTCGCAACACATTCTACAACGAGTAACCATAATACACTCATTTTGTATTCATCTATCATCTATCAAGATCCCTTAATGCATGACACTTCATCCAAAAACGAGAGTTTTGAAGGAAATTTAGAATCCCATAACTTCTCTCATAGTAAACCATATGGGGCAATCTCTGCAAATAATAGGTAACAATGACCAATCTTAAAAAAATCTATATTTTGTCAAAATAAGATATCACACGATTAAGGAATCATTACCTTGTTAACCACTAAGAGTAACATATTTTAATGTAAGATTATCTCTCTATCATTAAGTTTTCTCATGTATTTGATTCTACTCACGAAATTATTCGAACATTGATCGAACATGTCCTTGATCGAAGCATTTCTATAGATTGCGGTTGAAGCGAGGGTTGGTAATAACAATGCAAGACTTTTGATACTATACGAAATATCGTCACAGAAGTTGATCGACGAGTCATTGCCTATCGAAAATCTGCACTTCCCACAAAAAGACTTCGACATAGTAGAGATGTCTCTCCAAACACTACAATCAGATGGTCGGGGCTAACTTTGGTGAACCATTCAGACTAATATTTTTATATATTTGTATCTAATCATATTAACTCATAAACATTTAGGCTTCGAATGGATTTTTTTAAAATAAAGAGAACTAGCATGACACCCCACAACTATGATCTTTCGCTTACATTCAAAGTTCTTCTAGTGATAATCGAACTAATGATATTTTAGTCTCTTAAGTTGACTTTTTTCACTAGGATACCATGATGGGGAGGCTTTGAAGAGAATCAATTGCCCAATTTTGACAAGAGATCTTTGTTATATGAATCTAAATTTGACTCCCAAGCCTCCTTGATCATTGAATCTCTTTACTTTAACTCAACTCACCAAATGATCAATGGAGGGCTTAGAGGATCCCAAAAAATGTGCACATAATTTTTTCCGTCTTCACAACCATACTATTGAGAATATGAAACAAAGTCATCATAAAAGTGGATATATATGACAATGCATTTGTATGATGATCAAACAACCTCATTTCGAAATCATCGTGCTCTTCCATATATGTAACTTCCTCTCAATTTTAAAATTGAGAGGAAGTTACATATATGGAAGAGCACGATGATTTCGAAATGAGGTTGTTTGATCATCATACAAATGCATTGTCATATATATCCAAGATAAGTAGACGGAAATGTTATAATGCCGAAGCTCATAATACTTGTTAAATATGTTTTCTTAGTATATTCTTTATTACTGAGATCTTGAAAATTTTCTTGCTTGAAGATCTCAACATGATACAATAGTGTTCAATCATAACCTACTTTAATTTAAGACTTTTTAAGTGACAATCGAACTGGTGTATTGTTGTTATTGTTTAAATTTATAGCAATCGGTTACTTATTTTATTGTTTTAAGGTGGAAGACGAACTAGTTTTTTTAGAGTTTCAATTCTTACACCTCTCTTGGATCGGGTTGGTTATCTTAAGTTTTGGTTTTTAAATGAGTATAAAGTTTAGAATTAAATCATATTAAATGTAGTAGGGCTCCTGAAGTTTGGGTACCTATTCGAAATATATATAATCATATATAACTTTTTATAGTTTACGTTATATTAAAATCATATAATATAGTAATATATAATATTTTTGAATTATATTTAACAAAAGTAATATAGTTTAGTTGATTAAATGATATAGTAACTTGAGATAATTAAATATAATGAAGACAATAAAATGAGAGAATAATTACAATATGTGTATGAGAATAAGAGAAAGCATGCTTTTAGGAGCTACATTTACATTGTTATTGTTTGATTATTAACATAAGAGAAAGCATGCTTTTAGGAGCTACATTGTTATTGTTCGATTATTAACATACATTGATTAATATTTATATAAAGGAAATAATAAACGAAAAGTTACAAAATAAATTAATATTTAATGTTGACTATTCAGTTTATGAGTCAATGAAACCAAAAGTATCTTTAAAAACTCAAAGTCTCTAAAGAGAAATCCACGATTCGTGTCGTTTGAGAATTAAGTAATTGATCTTGATTCTTGATCATTTAACATTGATGATATTATAGTCGTTAATAAATTCTTTCAAACAAACTAGAGTAATACATACGTGAGTTTGTTACGTAATTAGAGAAAATTGTTTGAGCGACGAAGGTGATTATATTAACTAGTTGATCATCAATATATATGTATTTGATGACGAGAGATTTCAAACAAATCGAGTAATAATGCGGGACGAATGAAGGACCCATGGTTTATATCGAATTTGTAGTTGGTAATTATTTTATGAACTTTACATTTGGTATCGACTTTAATAGTCAACATCGCCTTTTACAATCGATATTTATTTTCCCGACCTTTACAGTCCGCATCGACTTTTATACCTAAAAATTATAGTCGGTAATTATTTTTACGACATTTACAATCGGTAATTATTTTCTAAATCTTTACAGTCGGCATCGACTTTTACAATCGACGTCAACTTTTAGTCGGTAATTATTTTCTCGATTTTTAGAGGCATCGACTTTTATAGTCAGTAATTATTTTGACATTGAAGTTGTGATCAACTTTTGTAGTTGGGAAAATATAATAAATGTAAGATTTATAAAGAGTTTGTGTTTTTAAAGGGAAAAAATGTTTAACAAAGTGATGCGACAAGAGAAATTGATTTGTAAAAAAGTGTAAATAACGCTAATATTTGTGGTTGAGTCATTTAGAAGAAGCTAAGTAGCACCGATACTTTGAAAAAAAATTAGAGTATCCGATACATATACAATACGACAAAACAAGTATCGGATACGACAAAATATGTATCGTTAACTTTTGCAGGGTTGACAAATTCAATACGGTTTGAATATGGCTTGGACACGTTTTGAAGCTTGCTCCGAACTCAAGATTAATAGGAATAAGTTTGAGCTTTTTTTCATTAGCAAAGTTCCAAACACTCAAGTTATGTCCAGTATCTTCAGTTTCAAAATCAACTCTCTTCCATCGAAGTATCTAGGCTTCCCTCTTGGAGCAAAACGAGTTACAAGGATATTTGAAATTCCGTTATTGAAAAATGTATACTAGGTTGGCTGCATATTAGTTCTCATAAAAAACTATCTTCCTACCATCTCCACTTATATGATGTCACTTTTTCCCATCCCTATTTCAATGGTTAATATAATTAAATCTATTATAAAAAACTTTCTTTGGGGTAATTCGAAGACTTCTCACCTAGTTAGATGGGACATTTTGAAGTTGTCAATCTATGAAGTTGACCTCAATACCTCCCTCCTTTGTAAATGGTGGTGGAGGTTCAATAATGAAAGTGACAGTATTTGGAAAAACACATTAATTTCCATGTACGATCTTCGCGACCACGAATGGTGCCTCTTTTAGAGAGATCATATAGGGGAAGAAGTATGTGGGGACGCATTATCAAAACGTGGGAGACTCTCCATCCCCTTTTAATTTTCATGGTTGGTAACAATAAAAAAAAATGACTTTTGGAGCGACCCTTGGCTCCCAACTGGAAAATTGGATGTTTCATTTAGGGTTCTCTTTGAACTCACCAACAAAAAAAAGTTAGGGTAGCGGACTACTTTAGACTCATCTCTAGAAATTTTGATTAGAAGACCCCTTTTCAATGTAGACTCTCTCACGTTGAAGAGGGGAGACTATTTAGATGTATTGACTCACTTGCACATATTCACATCAATTTAGAGACGAATGACAAGTTTATATTAAAATGATCCCTTGATTTCAAGGCTAATACCATCTATCACGCAACTCTTCCCGGGGTCCAAACACATTTTCCTTAGAAAGATGTGTAGAAAACTAAAATCCCTACTAGGATATCCCACTTTACTAGGGAAACACTTCACAAAGGGCTTCTCACTACTGTTAAGCTTCAAAAGAAAGGGATGCACGTAGAAAGGTATTGTATTTACGAAAGGAGTGAGGAAATCATTGATCACATCCTTTTCCACTACATTTTTGCAAGAGACATGTGGGCCCTCTTATCGAGCTGCCTGAATATTCAATGGGATGTGCCTCCCAAAGTTACTAACTTATTGGAGAAATGGATCAACTAAAGCAAGAGTAATAATATTGATGACGACTGAAAGTCCATCCCCTCATCTGGTGGTGTACGATTTGGAAAGAAATGAACATAAGAACCTTCCAAAAGAGGAGTTATCTATCACGGTGCCTCAATATTCCTAGCCCAAGGGGAGACCCAATCGTTTTAATAGGCCCAACCCAAGGAATATTCTAGTTTGAAGGCATGTTCTAGATTAATATCATTAATTGGTAGTTAAAAGGCATGGTCTAGATTAGTGCATCATTAATTGACAATAAAAAGGCATGTCCTAGATTGATATGTCACTAATTAGCAATTAGGAGGAATACCCTAAAGTAGTGCGCCACTAATTAGAAATTAGAAGGAAGACCCTAAATTAGTGCGTCATTAATGTGGTAGCCATAATGAGTTCTATAAATACCTCAACGGTATTATTTTGTAAATCACCAAGTATTCAAGTTATATAATATTATTCTTTGTAAGAGTTTATTCTCTCTCTAGAATTCTTGTGTCATTTCTAATAAACATCAAGTGTTGCATCGAGTAAGACCGACTAGTTACTCGTTTTTGTGAAGATCGTAACTAGTTCCGCACGGATCGTTGGTGGAAAGACCAAGCCCGTGACAAGTGGTATCATAGTAGAATGACGAAAAGATCGAAGGAAAGTGCAACTACTAACAATGTGAATGGAGTGGAGAAACTTCCCCAAAAGATCGAAGATGATCTTAAGAACCCGAGCTAAGTTCAAATGGGAGGATCCAAAAATACCAAAGAAAGGGGGAGATCAAGAGATGTTATCGTTGACATTATCTTCAGGTTGGAGAAAGTAGAACTCAACGTGGCTTATAGATAAGATAACTTCGAAGACCTAGAGGAACGCATCGCCGAGCTCGAGAAGGAGAGAGACGAGATCTGAGAAGGGATGCAAGGTGCCTTGAACGAGGGGTTGTTCAAATGTCAAGAGCAAACTTAAATCGTGGAGTAGACCCTCCTTGGTGAGATTAGTACCTTGAACGAGAAACTCGAGGTAATGACTTCTAAGTTACAAGCTACTAAAGAGGATGTGGCGTTACTCAAGAAAGCGGTTGCGTAAGAGTGCAGACGTGCACCTATAGGAGTCCTTAATCTGACAAGGATAGACGTTCAAAGACCTAAAGCATAATTAGGTGAAAGGAACGCAAAAAAATCGACAACTTCTTATGGGGTCTAGATCAATACTTCAAAGCACTCGACCTAGTGGAAGAGGCGAGAAAGATAGATACTGCCACGACGTATCTAAAAGACACTGCAATACTGTGATGGAGGAGAAGAAGTAGTGACACAAAAAGAGATCTATGTTCTATTAATACTTATGGTGAATTCATTGATGAACTCAAAAGACAGTTCTATCCTGAAAACGTCATTCGAGAAGCAAGTGCCAAGTTACGGAAACTCTCACATATGGGGAGTATAAAAGAGTATGTCAAGGAGTTCATCGCTACTCTCTTTGAGATTCCCTAACTACTCAGACAACAAAACCTTGTTTGCCTTCACTGATAGTCTATAAATGTGAGCAAAGATGGAGTTGGAACGGTGTGGTGTCCCAGATCTAGGCACCGCTATTACAGTGGTTGAATCTCTTGTCAAAATGAGAAGACAAGAGAAACCAAAGTCGACCTATGAGAGGAATGACAAGGGAGGAAATGGTGAAAACCATATCTACAATAATGAAGACCCAATTAAGTTTACCAAACCCAATGGTAGAGAAGTTCAGGACGAGAAATGTGGAGAGAGACCCCAAATAAATTGTTTATTTTGTGAAGGGCCACACAAAGTAAGAGAATGCCCTATGAAGAACAAATTATCAGCATTGATGGAGGAGAAGGAACGTCTTCATAATGAAGCTCGATTGGGGTTGTTAAACCTACTTAGTGTTGTTACAACAAAGTTTGAGGAGCCAAATTCTGCAAAGAAAGGACGACTATTCGTAGAAACAAAAGTAAGAAACCGCATGGTTAAAGCTTTGTTGGATATAGGAGCCAACAACAACTTTCTAGAGGTAAAGAAGGCGGGAAGACTGAGGATCAGGTACACTAAGGGGCAAGGGTGACTTAAATCAGTCAACTCAACACCAAGTGCAACTTATGGAGTTGCTCATAATGTAAATATCAACTTGGGGGAGTTGATTGGCCTTTTAGATTTCTCCATTATTGACATGGATGACTACAAAATGGTTATCAACATAGAGTTCCTAGATAAGGTAAATGCCTTCCTACTCCCTTCTGCTAATACGATGTACATTTAGAGCAAGACAATATTTGCACAATACCTTTAACAAGAGAGGGCAAGAGAGAAACTAGACACATATCTGCCATGCAACTCTCAAAAGGTGCGAAGAAGACCCACCCATCATATTTTGTCATATTGGAAGAAGATGAGAAAGCTGTGTCAAAAGAGAAGATACCTTCTGAAGTTACAATTGTCCTAGAGAAAGGTCAGGAGGTAATGCCCGCTAGATTATCAAAGAAACCCCACCATAAGAGTGAGGTGAATCACAAAGAAGAGTTAGTCAAATGTACTAAACCATCAGTGACGGTTTTTTATCGCATTAAACTTCCCAAATTGGAGGAATTGAAGAGACAACTAGAGGAGTTCTTTTTCAAGAAAGAGAAGTGCGAAATAGCCAAGGCCGCCAAAAGAATGAAGAAATGAGAGGACAAGAAGAGAAGACACATGGAGTTTAAAGGAAACCGAGTGATAGTAAAACTTCTCCTCCATCAATGGAGACAATTTTCCAAAGTTCACAAGGGGCTTGTGAGGCAATACGAAGGTCCTTTCTTAGGGAAGAAACGGGTTGGAAAGCTAGCACATCACACAAAACTTCTGTCGCATTTGGAGACATCATCCAGACCTACAAGTAGGATGCGACGAGGACGTCGCCAGAATGAGTGGGGGAGAATGTCACGGTGCCTCAATATTTCTAGCCTAGGGGGAGGCCCAATCGTCTTAGTAGGCCCAACCCAAAGAATATTCTAGTTGAAAGGCATTTGCTAGATTAATGTCATTAATTGGTAGTTAAAAGGCATAGCCTAAATTAGTGCATAATTAATTGACAGTAAAAACACATGTCCTAGATTAGTGTGTCACTAATTAGCAGTTAAGAGGAATACCCTAATTAGTGCGCCACTAATTATTAAATAGAAAGAATGCCCTAAATTAGCGCGTCATTAATGTGGTAGCCATAATGAGTTCTATAAATACCTTAACGGTATTACTTTGTAAATCATCAAGTACTCAAGTTATATAGTATTATTCTTTGTAAGAATTTATTATCTCTTTAGAATTCTGGTGTCATTTCTAATAAACATTGAGTATTGCATCGAGTAAAGCTGACTAGTTACTCATTTTGCGAAGATCGTAACTAGTGTCGCACAGATTGTTGGTGAAAAGACCGAGCCCGTGACATATCGCACCGAAAGATTAAAAAGATTTATGCTCTATGTTTTTGCCTCTTTCGGAAGAGAGTTTTTTTTGTACAAGATGATTTTTTTTTGACATTATCGATATGCAGCCCCTTGTTTTGTCTTTTGTTTTATTCTGTTTTATTTTTTTCCTCCCTCCAATTGTCTTCTATTGAATGCTTCTTGCGCTATTTTATTTAATGAAAGTTGACATTTTATAAATAAATAAAGGAAATAGTAAACAAAGTAAATTAATATGATGTTAACTATTTAGTTTACGGGTAAATAAAACCAAGAGGAAACCTAAGAGTCTTTTGAGAAATGAGTGATTATTGATAATATTATAGTATTTAATAAAAAAAATATGGTCACAGTTAAACACATTAGCCCACAAACACATTTAACCATTTAACTAGGCGCATAACTTGTCGCTTAACGGGTTCGAACCCAATACCTCAAGGAGGGTGGAGATATTCACCTCTAGATTTTTATTTTTTTAATAGCCCATGGAAAGGCATCACCTTTGGGTAGTTGTTTATACAAATAAACAATTTTTTTCTTGAGAAAACCTTGAACAAATCCCTCCATAGTTGTGAATTTTGATAAATATCTCTTAATAAGCTTTTAACCATATGTCTTTCCCAAATTGAGAAAAGAACATAATTCATCGTTATAGCTGGTTGGTTTGTGTTATTTAAATAATTCAATTTGAAAATATTATCTCACTCTCTTTCTAATTATATTACTTAATTTATTAATTAAAATATTATATATTTTAAATTATTAATTTAATTTTATCATTATATATTAATATTTTTTTAAATATTTTTACAAAATTTATACCTCCTCAAAATCATTATAAATCATTCCTCTTTAAAAAAAAAATTTAGGTTATCTAAAAACCCTAATCCGTACCCAATATAAGTAACAATTTATTTAACTTATATAATAAATTTTATTGGTTGATTAAAATATAAAAAAATATAATATATACTTATACATGATATATTTATTAATATTTTCAAGTTCATACTAAATTGAATTGAATTAAAGTATATCTCAAAATTAGTAATATAAGGTTGTAAGTTAAAAAGAAGAACATTGTAGAACATTTTCTTAAAAACGTAGTAATTACCAAAACTACCCTTGAGCACCGTACCAATCCCTATATACTCAATTCACATACGCATCTCTCACGCAATCTCTCTTCTCTCTCTTTCTTTCTTTTGTGAACACAACCGAACCAATCTGACTCCATCTCCGGCCAGCTGATTTCTGTAGTTGCTAGATATGGCGGGGGCTGATCGTGAAGCAGTCGAGACATTCATCAGCATCACCGGAGCCTCTGAAGAGGTTGCCATCCGAAAACTCGAGGTCAATTCTTCTAGCTTCATTCCTCTGCCGATTGGAGTTCCTATATGTGATTGTTAGTACATATGCTTGGGGTTCTATGATTCAATTCTTCTGTTCCCGAGTTTATCTGCTTATTCGTTATCGGTGGGTTTTGTTCAACACTACTGTTTAGTTACCATTAGGGCTTTTTAGAGATTTGAATCAACGTTTATAATCCGATTGTTCGTCCATACCCTTCCTTTATTTTAATGATTGAGTTTGTGTAATCATCTCAAGATGTTATCTTTTTCAATGTGTAGCGTTTATTTGGAATATGACTTAACAAGTTATTGAGTGGTTTCTATTGTGATTGTTAGTAAATACTTAAGTGGATTAGGGTTTTTGACTTAGACTTTATGAAGGGAAGGGAAGGGAAGGGAAGGGAAGGAAAGGGGAATGCAAAACTAGTTCTCTTTGATTTTGTTACTGTTCTGTATCTTCTTGCCACCTTTTCTCCATTGAAGCAACAAACCCTTAAGTTTATCTTCTCTCTGAACAAGTTTTCATCCAAATGCAATTCCAGTGTTATGTAGGCTTACCCTTCTGACTGCTGACAGGGTTAGATCGTGATTTTGTATCCTTTTCTCCAATTTGACATGACTACTGGCTGTGTGGTTTATTAGATCTTATTTCTATTAATGAGATGTGGTTTTTTGAAGTTCTCTTCCATCACCTGTTTCTTTTTTTTGTTAGCCTAAAGAAGCCTTAAATGGACCATATGTTCTTGTGCTGGTTGAATTATGAATTGATTAGTAATTGTCTGTTTCTGTTTAGGACTTTCATGGAGATCTGAACCAAGCTGTTAATGCGTATTTTACTGAAGGCGATAGAAACATGTGAGTGTGTTTTTTCTTTTTCATTTTTCGTTATTTAGCTTCTTTTACTAAACTGATGTTTTTTTCATTGTACACATAATCTAATCAGCATAAGAACTGCACCTACTGTTATTCCTGAGGATGATTCTATGGACATAGATGAGCCCTTTCTTACCGAGACCAGAGGAAATCCTTTTCCATTTCTATCTTCTGCCAGAAATACGAGTCCATTCGCGCTTCTGGATCCTGATTTCGGTAGAGGTCTTTTTGACGGTGGCACAGCCTTTACAAGCCGTGAACCCTTTGTTTCACATCCAAGAGAAGTTAGGGAGATCCCCATTGAGGTCATAGGTGGGCATGGGAACTCTAGTCGTTCTGGTCATGCTCCATCTATAGAAGAAATTACTGGTTCTGCTCAGGAGCATGGTCCAGAAATACACGGGCCTATCGTTATAGACGAAGAAGATGATGAAGTTATTCAAAGATCACATCCTGCACCGAGTGCTCCTGTTATAGGAGATTTCCCTGATTACACAAATGATATAGAAGAAGAAATGATCCGAGCTGCTATTGAGGCTTCAAAAAAGGATGCTGGAGAAGTACACCTTGGTCCAAATTTTGATTTTGAAAATGTAATTACTGTTTTGTATTGTGATTGTGTTTTGCCTATCACTTAATTTGATCGTCTAAGTATTTAGTGATTTCGCATTTTAAATGCAGGATTCTGGAAGACAAACCCAACAAAGGCAGCCTAGTGCAGAGGATGCTCAGCTTGCTCATGCTGTCTCCTTATCATTGAAGGTTTGAGTAATTTTCATGTATGTTCAATCTGTACATTGCACTTGTCTGATTATGAATCCAAATCTGAATTCATTTGGAAGGCGGTGGAGCAAGAAAGAGCCGTGCATGAATTGGGGGATAATTCTGGAGAGGCTCAAAATAAGGATGAGAAGGAAGATATTCCGGAGTTAATTACATCAAATAGAAGGTGGATGTCTTTTCCTGCTAATATACTAAAGCATTAATTAACTTTTATTTCCACTTGAACGCACATAAATTTCTTTCACTCCCTCAAGTGGTATGAGTCTTGAACTTGAGCTTGTTTGATCCTGAGTTATTTGGGTTTTTAAAAAAAAATCTCTTACCATATTACCTATCCTTTCAACCATCAAATATCATAATTACTGGCCCAAATAATAACCCCACCTCCCCACCCACTGTTTCATCAAACAAAATTTTAGGTTGAGGTCTCAAGTTCAATTTTCACTAAAAGCACCTAGACGGTGGAATGTTGTGCTACCCTCTTCCAAGGAAAACCCTGGTCTCAAAAAAGTTAAATTCTTTCTATTGTCCTTATGCTCATTCCTCAAGGAGGGAATTGATTTTTACATTACCTGGAAAAGTAGGTTGGCTGTTGGAAGCTCTTCTTTCCAAGATGAAGCGGAAGATGCAGAAGAGCATCCACTGGTTAGGCACAGAATTACACGCAATTCTGGGGAAGCTGAAGTTAGTGCGTCATCAAGTGCTGAACAACATACTGGTCCTGATACCGCACAAAACAGGAACGGCTTCAATTTTGATGAGGTAATACAGAATTCATTCTATATTGTCTAATTAGTTATTGTAATGAACAGTTGTATAAGATCTTCATTTGCTTTTGAAGTGGGGAGGAATCTCGTCTGAGGAACATGATGAAGCAGTGATGCTCGAAGCTGCTCTTTTTGGAGGAATCCAAGAAAGCAATTACAATTTTCCATATCCACGTCAGCAGTTTGTGCAGAATGGTTTGGGGACAAATCAAGGCCTTTATCCTCAAAGGATACCTCGCTCACCATCACCAGGGCTTGCTGCTCAGCGCATGATACGAGAGCAACAGGTCTAAATATCTTTTATTTTATTTTTGATAAAGGTCAACTTTCATATTAAAGAAGAAAATCGCAAGATGCATTCATGGGTTACACAAACAAGAAAGCAGAAACAAAAAGAAGAAACAATAGATTAGATTAGATTCATCATTCATATCAATCGAAATAATCCCATCCAGTGCAAATCCCCCATTTATTGATTAGATTCCTATCAAATGTAAATCTCAAGTCTCTAGTGGTAACAACATTGTGTTCCAACTATGTTAAAATTTTCATGTATATTATGTAGGATGATGAATATCTTGCATCATTGCAAGCTGACAGAGAGAAAGAACTTAAAGCTGTAGAAGAGGCTGAAGTAATGCGTTTGGAGGAGCAAGCAGTTAAAGAAGCTGCCGCAGAAGCAGAAAGGCGTAAGGAGGAAGAATTGCGTAAAAAGATCGAGGAAGAACAGGTACTACCAAACCATGTTGCATAACCTGAACATTATAGTTTGATGTTTGCTCGGAAGATGAGTTTTCCAGAACAAATCACTGTAGCAATTATATTTTCTATTGGCCATATCAAATATATTTTTTTTTAACTCTTGTTTGTATTTTGCATGTCTGCTAATGTCCTTGTCATGCATAAAATATCTTAGGGTGTGAGGGACACAACATCTGCCACTTGGCTTGTAATGTTGAGCTGATTTGAAAACTGTTATTTTATCATCATCTCCCTCACACTCACATTGGAAAATTGCTGGTGTTTTTTCTTTTCTTGGCATGAAAATTGTAATTGAATTAGATGAAATGAAACCTCATTTATATAAAACTTTTTGGCTACTTTTGTATCCACACTTAATGTTTTGTTTTTTTTTACCATTGTACGCTTACTGAATATATATATATATATTGATTATTGGGTCGGAGGATAAAGAGTAAAGACACAAGTCTTGATTACATTTCACCATATCAACTATTTTGTTTTTAATTAGGAACATTTGGAACACTAGGCCAAAAGTTGGGTTAAAATTTTGGACTGTGTTCCAAAAGATTTTCTTGATCAAGTGCTTATGCCAAATGTAGATTTTTTTTGTATTTTTAGTAAGTGAACAAAACCTTATACCACAGACCGTTATGTGAAGGCATAGTTGATATGACCTTTTGGCAATGCAAATACAGTCTTACTTCTTCTTTGTAAACCATGGTTTATTCCTTGGAGGAACTAGCATGACCTCCCACAACCATGACCTCTCACTGCCATTCAGACTCTTATTGGGAATTGAACCCGAGACCTCAATACAACTTTACTTACAAGATTTAATACCAATATGGCATTTTCAGTCTTGCTTTCCTCCTTCAAAGAGACTGTTATCCTGATAATCACTTTCCATCATGACAAGACCCATAATTAACTTGTCTTCATGCCAAAATGGACACTGAAGTTTATTTTTCCATTTGTTGTACACCTTACAACTTTGTCCTTGTGATGAAGTTTGCAGGTATGTTATGTTATTTTCAGTTTCCACCATAATGCTAAAAATGTGATTGTAATGCTAGGAAATTGAGAGAAACCTTGCTGCAAAAGAAGCTTCTCTTCCTAAGGAACCAATGGCAGATGATGAAAATGCTGTAACACTTCTTGTAAGGATGCCAGATGGAAGCCGTCGTGGTCGCAGATTTGTTAAATCAGATAAACTACAGGTAATTAATTAGTCATTTATGTTAATGGAATAACAATAGCATCATATTCTATCATGTTGCTATTTACTTATTTTGCAGTGCATTCTAACTAGTAAACTTCATTGGTTTATTTTGCAGTCCCTTTTTGACTTCATTGATGTTGGGAGAGTTGTCAAGCCTGGCTCATATAGACTGGTATTTCACTATCATTCACCTTCTAGTCCCCTTTTTTCACAAAAATAAAAATGTTAAACCCTACCTGAAACAAGCACCACATATGATCTGATATCTGTGCAATGATCTTTTGTTAATTGGTGGGTTTAGTTCCATACTAGTATATTGAGTAATATAAATGCATATTTATATAATAGAGCAAACATAAAAAGTTAGAAATGGTATCTTGGGTAAAATCAAGAAATACATAATATTTGTTTGTCATACACAAGTTAACAAACCTCTAGGGTTTATACAAGAAAGGAGATGAAACCCAAGAATAATATTAAGCTAACAATATATAATCTGATATTGAAATACCCTAGCTACTTCCTCTATTTATTATACTAAGTAAGCTAACAATATCTAACTAATTATATTCTTCAACTAAAGGGCTTTAATTCAGGCAGAGGTTCGTTACATCTTTTTCCTTGCAGTTATATTGTTGTGAAAATGGTTAACAACATTCACACTAATTAACTTTGATTTAGTTTTTTTCCTTTCCTTTTTCTCCGAGCTCTTCAACAATATCATATATAATTTTCTCTTGTTGGTTGATCACTTTCTCATAATTTTCAATAGTTTCCCTTCCCTAGGGTGCATGTGATTCACCCTCCATTTAGTTATTTTATCCAATTGTGATTTCAATGTAAAGATGATTATAGGCTTTCTATTCTATTCCTATTGTATTACCAAAAACATTATAGATGTTGAAAGCCTAGCGATGCATGCATACATTTATTTTTCTCTTCTTTGTTCTTTATTTTATTTATCGTGTTTATAGCCTAATAAGAACACTATGAATTGGGTTTTGGACGTGTTATTTGAATTGCTAAAACTACAATTTCTCTTCGAAAGAAAAGGTCAATTGGTGATATAGGGACTAATGGTATGTATGGAACAGGTGAGGCCCTATCCTCGAAGAGCATTCAGCGAAGGAGAAAGTGCATCGTCCATGAATGAATTGGGTTTGACAAGCAAGCAAGAAGCTTTGTTTCTGGAGTTAATTTAGAGAGAATTTATTTACAAAATCTGTAAAAAGAAACCCTAAAAAAGAAGCGAGATTTGTTGAGGATACCCGAATGGATTGTCAGTTGGTTTATGATTATGTCTGGAAAAGAAGGGGTGATTAAATTATTTTTTCTTTATATATGAAGACTTTGCTTTCTTGCATGTTGCTTCTGGGTTGTTGATTGACTTTGTTGTAGAACTGGTTCATGTTTATGCAGTTTGTGAAGGGTTTGGTTTAATCATGGTAACATGAAAAATCATGGCTCATTTGCTTCATTTCATTCTGTAGACTAAACTACTATATTCTTTTTCACAATTTGTCAGTTACAATCCCATTTCATTTGAAAACTGCCAAAGTCAGTATATTTGTTTCTTGATGATCTCAAGTTATAAGTGTGGATTTAATTTTATTTGGTATAATTTTGTGTTCTTTAATTTAAACTCAGGCTCAAGATGGCTCGATTCGGTTTCTATTAGCTTGAACAAGTTTTGACTATTTATCTTACCAGCTCGATTCGCTTTAAAGTTTGATCTCTTTTGACCGAGCTGTTAATTTAAACATTAAATAAAAGGCATGTCAAAACAACACAATATCATTTCATGCACATCTTCTAGAATCATTTATTGAGGCAACAATATTATTTGGATTAAAATCCTATCAAAGATTTATGTTTGAAATGACAGCTTTGTTTTATTAGGTGTTATTCTAAATAACTTTTTTTATCACAAAATTTATCATTTCAATAATGAGATAAAGTTGAAATATCAAATTAATAAAAAAAAAAATTGATCCCTTCTATCAAAATATTAAATTACTCAAATGTTTGAGGAATTAACTCAGATCATTCAATTATATTTTGAATTCATATTTGAGGATTTTATTAAAATAATCTCAACCAAATATTTGAATTTGATTGTTACATACTCACATTCATGAATTATTGTGTGGATATCTTCTTATCTTGAGCTCAGATAAAAAAAACTTCATTAAATATGAGTTTGAATCTTTACAACAATTAAAGAACAACATATATTTATGATAGTTCGGTATGATATACCTTAATTTTTTATTCATACCGTATGCCGTACCGAAAATTTTCAATATAGGAAAAATCACACCGAGATATCGATATGCCGAAATCGCGGTATGATACAAGTAACATACAGTTCATACCGAATATTGACGATATATTGAGATTTTGGTACAGTATCAATATTAAACATATTTATACTCCATTGGATTATTTAAAAAACAATCAAATACTTTATAGTGAAATCAAATTATTTTCGTATCTCGTAAAATGATTGAATTGTCAAATTGTGATTCCTTACTAGGATAAATGAAAGTGTAATTTCGGACATGTTCTTTTAAATCTCTGATTCTTATTGGTAGAGTTATATAAAATAAGTTGTCTTAATAGTTTCAAACGTCGTTAACTTAATTTTAATTAAATGGTCCATTTAATAAAAAATCGTTTAAACACAACGATAAAAACATAACATGAAAAAGAGTTATGTACAAATTGAATAGGAAAAAAGCTCACTTAGACGTATGTACTTGTACAACTAGCTCACTTAGACGTATCACTTAGACGTATGTACTAATAAAAGATCATTTAAACATATGTACTATCAAAAATTGGCTCATTTAGCCTCTTTTAATAACCATGGTTAACTTTTATTTTTAAATTTATATATTTATTAATTAAATATTAATATATTTTCTCTCTCCTTCTTTTTCATTAATTAAACTAAGTAATTTATTTTATTATTAATTTTTTTATTATTTTAACATTAGTTTCACTTTTATATTTCATCATCTTTTTTTATTAGTTTTTATTTCTCATATTTCTCAAATTCTCATTTTTTTTAAAAAATTTAACAACTTATTTATGAGTTTTATGTTTTATTGTAATATTTTTTTAAAAGTTTTTTTTATTTAATTTAATATAATAAAAATGAAAAATGGTTTTTTCTTATTTAGTTTAATATAAATAAAAATGAAATTAATAATTTTTTATTTAATTTTTATTCACGACTTATATTAGTAGTAAAAAAATTGTTTTGTCTAATATTTGATTATTACTCTTTTAGTGTTTGATTAATGAGTTTTTATTATTATTCAATTCTTAATTAATTTATTTTTATGTTGAAAGAATTTTTTTGTTGAAGGAATTTTGATTGTTATATTCAATTACTGGATCAAACAATTTTAAAATAATTAATAATTAATGTGAATATAAAAAAAAGAAATATAGAGTTAAAATAATTAATGATGAATGCTCGTATATATAAAATAAAATAAAAATAAACAATCATAAACACTCATATAAAAATAATAAAAAATTATAAAAAAGATAAAAATAGAGGATTCATTTATTAGTAATAAATGAAATAATAAATGAAAAGGAAAGAGAGAGAAAATATATTAATATTTAATTAATAAATATATAAATTTAAAAATAAAAATTAACCATGGTTACTAAAAGAGGCTAAATGAGCCAATTTTTTATAGTACGTACGTTTAAATTACTTTTTATTAGTACATACGTTTAAGTGAGCTAGTTGTACAAGTACATACGTCTAAGTTAGCTTTTTTCCAATTGAATATATTAGAATAATTAATTGACTCTAATATCTTCAAAAAGAGCAATAATATCTCCACACGAATCCACAAGTTTTCAGGATTTAATCTCTGACATCGTCATGATAATAATATTGTGAATAATTTTTAACGGCATACTTTCGTTGTTAAAAGTTCTCCGATTTCTTTCCAACAAGATAGTCCACCAGAAAATTATAGGGATAAAGACCCAATTCATGCCTCCCAATAGCCGTTAACGGATCATTGTATTCCAGTCAAATTGCAAAAAAGAAAACTTCATTACAACAACATACAACATGACAATGTGAAAATAAATGAGAAACCATCTAAACCTTCATATGTCGTTAACTTATTATATATGCGACATTTCTAAATAAATAAATATCAATGCCACTAATTTAATTATCGAATTTAAAATTAAAAAAACAAACTAATAAACCTTAATATTCAATATCAAAATGCTAGAAAATAGGATTACCTTTATATTATTTATAATAAAGGTGATGCTTTATTTATTTTGTATGGAGGGAGAGGCAAACAAAATAAATAAATAAAAGGACAAAAGTGGTGACACAATTATAAAAAGTCACGATATATAACCAACACAAAATTAAACATAGTAAAGTAGACTAATAAATGATGTATTATTACATAATACATGGTAAGGACTTAAATTGACTTATTTCATGTTGATATCCTATCATCAAATCAGTTCTTTCACCAAATCATTCAAATATCAACTAAAAGATGAAAATATCATTATTTCAATCTTTATAACATTTCAAAATATTAATGTATTTTCACAATTTGGAACCAGAATTGATCTTTAAGGTAGCAGCTGATATTCTTCGTTTCTGGAGAATTCCTTTAACTTTAAAGAGTGCCTCATGAATTTCGTCAAAATGAGGTCTTGTTGCTATCTTTGTATCTTCCATCCATTTCTTCACTTTAGTAAATGGCTTCAGAATTCGAATCCGATCCTCATCATCAACAACCTGAAAATGTTTTCATTTGGAAACATGTTTTCTGTCAGATTTCGAATATTACTTCCTCCTAAAAGTATTTAATTTTCATGTAGAGAAGAAACAAAATGACCCACTTAGACAAAAATATGTTACCTCGAGTTGCATAAGTTCGCAAACCAAACTGATATCAGCTATGGATGGTTGGGTGCTTCCCAGCAAGAACCGCCCACCATCTGTCAGCCAAAAGGACTCGATCGTCTCAAGAGAAGCAGACAATAGTATTTCACCTTCAGCAGCTACCTTTGGAATCAATTTCCTTCCAACCAAAGGGGCAAGTGTGCCATTAAAGACATATCCAACTGCCAATCACATCATTAACCCAACATGTGAATTTTTTATTTTATTTTTCTTCCTGTAAGAGGTAAATTTCATGTAAAATGAAAATAAAAATGTAAGTTAGTGAAAATGGCTAAGCTATTTGATTGGACAAGGTAAGATTTACTTGGTCAGTATTATGACACTATTTGACAAAAACCAATAATCTTAATAGTGAGCCCCCCAAAAAATTGATCATATGTCAATTCTTGCAAGGAATATGTAACGGTAGTAGTAGGATATACTAAAAGTATAAGGTTAGTATGGTAATTCATAGGGGTAGTATTGTAATTAATTGAGTATGTTAGTGAGTTAGTAGCTTAAAAATAGTAGAGTATGTATTATTTGGATGAATGAATGAATAGTATTGAATATGGTTTATCTAAAAGGCTTAGGTCATTCTAGTTTCATCTACAATTCTTTTACAAGTCCTAGATCTCCATGCTCGTAAGTAACATCATAGTAAAAAAAAGAGGGTTCATCCAAGTGGCACTTGAAAGTGTCTTTTATTTTTCTTGGGACCGGGGTTTTATTCCCAGGAGGAGACTAGCACAATCTCCACTTAAATCAGATCGTTCTTAGCAAAAATTGAATCTTATACCAAAATGACTCTTTCCACTTGAGCTACCTAGTGAGTTTTACTTGAAAATGTCTTTAATTTACCATCTGATGTTCTACCATCAAAATTGAGATTAGTAGTATACTAACTACTATTACTGTGTCTCAAATGACAAATATGATTGACGAACCAAGAAAATAATGAGAAAAAAAGACAAGTAAGCACCTGCACCACGTCGTAAATTGGTGTGATGCCAATCCAACACAGATTCAATCTTAGCCCTTTTGAACAGATCTGATGGATACCTTACAAAAAAAAGAAGAAATATTAGTTAAGAGTATGATCAGTATCTTAAGAGGGTAAACTTGCAGTGTTATTATACAAGGAAGATATCTAACACGCAACCCAATATAACATAAATGTCATTGTGGCCAAGAGAGCATAAGGGCCTCTGTAAGAAATACAGCTTAAGATAAGAAAGCAAGAGATCTTACCAATGATCTGCAACTCCAGGAAATGCACAAGCAATATATTTCAGAATTGCATGACTGCGGGATACACAAAACCCATATCAATATGATATATAAAGAATGGGTGATAGACTATCGCCTTGATGAAGCAGGAAGGACAGCAAAATTCTTACAAGATTCATTCAAAGTCACACTACCAAAATGATTTTGCAAGAGCATTATGGTGAACTTTTAGTGTGTGATACAACTGAAAATAAAGATGCTGAATTTTAAAGTGACGAATTAGTTAAATGTTTATAAATGGTTAATAAACAAAATGAAAATTATCTAAATTTAAGAACTTGATATGTAAGTTTTGATTTAATAAAATGTGGAACTAATGTCGGAAAAATACTTAAAAGAAAATTTTAACCTTACAATATCGTAATATAAGGTTAATGTTGTTTATTGTTTGCTTATTACTTAATTAAAAGCCAGATTTTCTAGCTGAATTTAAATAATTAAGTGATTTTAGATAACAACTATGAAATGAACTTAATTCAAATAATCTCTAACAAAGACAAGCCAAGAGTCAACACTTGTTCCATAAACTTGTTTACAATGCCACAACATACTTTCAAAAAGAAGTTAAGAAGGAAAGACAAAGGCACATCCATGACAATTAAACCCACTTTCTTATGAGCAACTAAAAATAGAAGAAACACGGCTAGATAAAACATCTAGCAGCTGGTTTTAGGTGACTCAAAAATAAGGGCAAGAGAAATATCAACATATGAAACCTCAAAAGAAAGGAGAAAATGAAATATGGCAACCTGTATTAACACTGAAACAGAATTCATGGTAGGAAATGTTGAATGAACATGTTTGCTGCAAATCTAGTAGAACTGATAATTAAGCCAAAACAGTAAAATGAACTAATTTCTAAGAACTGGAAAAACTTGAACAAATACCTCTCAAACAACTTGAACCTTCCATCAACTATTGCTGGGACTTGTTTCATTGGATTTACATCTGAAACAAAATCATTCAAGCCCTAAGTTAGGGTTTTTGTGAAATACCTAATGTGTGTTTGTATAAATTGGGGCACTGACTTTTAAATTCAAGAGAGTGATGCTGGAGCTTGGTGAGATCGATATTGATCTCTTCAAAATCTATTCCGTTGACCCTACAAAACGAGATTACTTAAAGATAAGCATGAACTTGTATACTCGGCAAAGCTTACAATTTGGTGGGTGCAAAATCGACAATGAATTGGATAAAATTGAGGAAATCTATCGAAATCAAGATTCGGGTTTGTAGAGGATTTACTTGCAAAAGATGAGAATTGCGCGGGAAGGTTGTGACATTCGATCGACATATACCTTTAGCTTCATCTTCTTCACTCTTCTCTCTATCTCTCTAGTCTAGTCTAGTCTATCCATTATTAGTTCATGTTTTTATCTTTTTTTTATATTATTATTATTATGAAAAATATAATTTATTTTAATAATTTTTTTTGTGAGAATGGTAGAGCATAAGAAAGAATAACATCAATTGGGAGTCTTCTATTTACAAAAGTAAAATAAATTTGTTTTATTTATTTAGAAGTTTATTTGATAAAATTTGGATTTATCAATAATTATATAAATAAATAGTAATTACTATTTTTAAATAAAATGTAATGATTACAATAATTTATTTAAATAATATCTCAGGAATTTATTTTATACAAGAGAATAAATATTTTAAACTATATATATAAAAATGTGAGCAAATAAATTGAATAAAATGAAACAATTATCTCAATCAAATAAAAAAAAAACTTTGTTTTGTAACATTTTTTAAATTATATTTGATCTCTTATTTGTGTATGTGTTAGGGTTTCGTTTGTGTCATTCATTCTATGAATGAAAATCAATTATGCTTCAATTGTTAGGCTCGCCGTGAAGAAAAAAGAAAACGATGCATCGTAACTGAGAAGGCAAATGCTATTGCCACCAAGACTGTCAAAATTGAGAGTTTACGTAAAATCATTGGACAGTTGCAAACTCGTAAAATCTAGAATTTACTTGAAATCGTAAAAATTTAATTTTAAAAAATAATAGTTATATAATATTATTATTTATATATAATTAAATATTTTATACTTAACCAATTTTAAAATTTTATATATTTAAATATAAAATTAATTAAAAAATAATAATAAGCAAATGACACTGTAAAAAAAATATACTTAAAAAAATAATTATATTAATTAATTTATTAGAATAAATAATAACTTTATTTTTTAATTTTTAAATATAAATTTGTTTTTTAAACGTAAAATCGTATAAAGTTTTAAAATCAAAATTTTTACAAACTCGTAAAATCGTAAAATCTTATTATCGTAAATTTAAAATCGTAAGAGTTTACCTATTTAAGAGTTTATGTAAAATTAGACTCGTTAACCTTATGTAAGATCGTAAGATTTTAAGAGTTGACTCGAAATTTTAACAGCCTTAATTGCCACACATCTGAAGAAGGGAAGAGTAGTCAATGATCTCATTCTCCTTATTTATTCTCAACCGCGTTACTCAAGATGTTGAAGCTAAACAAAAGGTTAAATATTTGACAGTTTATTTATGTATGTGTTGTGGTTCGTTTGTGTGTGAAGAAAAGGCGACATTAGAACTGAGAAGACGAAGGTTACAACCACACGTCTGAAGAAGAGAGCAACATCCAAGGATCTCATTCTCCTCATTTCTTATGTACTGCGTTACAGCCGAGATGCCAAAGAGAGAAGGTTATATATTTGATCTCTTATTTGTGTACGTGTTATGGTTTGGTTTGTGTCATTTATTTTATGGATGAAGATCGATTTTGCTTCATTTGTTAGGCTCGCCGTGAAGAATGGAAAACACTGCATTGTAACTGAGAAAGCAAAGGCTATCGCCACACATCTGAAGAAAGGAGTAGCAACCAAGGATCTCATTCTCCTCGTTTCTTTTCTACCGCGTTACAATCAAGATGTTGAAGTTAAACAAAATGTTAGATATTTGATCATTTATTTGTGTATGTGTTTGTGGTTTTGTTTGTGTCTTCTTATCAAATTTGATATCATTTTTTTTTATGAATAACGAAAACAAAGATGAATGAGTGAGTAAGACGATCACTAGGATGTCCTAACCTTTGAACCTCTCTCATGTTTAAACCATAAATGTTGTCGACAGAGAGGATAATAAAGACAATAAAAACGACCATGATGTTGACGACAACAAAGAGGTGAGTATTGTTTATTTTAACTTTGTAATGTGTTTTTTTATTTGTCATTACAACGCAAGGGAACTATGCTAGTATATATATATATAATGCTTAGTTTCAAAATGTCTGAATTTATCGGGTCGAGAACTGTAGTTAATTTGGATATGATAGTGAGAGTAAATGAATACTAGGTCAAGTCGTGTGTTGACCACCCCTTCCCCCATAAACTTGAAATAATTAAATAAAAAATAAAAAATTTGATATACAAGTATTGAATTTGCATTCTAATAATATAAGTTTAACATTTTAACCAACTAATAATAATTTATATTTTAAATTCAACATAAAAATGAATGAACGTACAATATTTCTAACAATAAAACTTCAATATTTTAATCAATATATATAAATGTTTAATTTTAAAGTGTCAGAAATGTCAGGTTGAGAGTTGTGATTAATTTAGATATGTATGTGAGAGTAAATAAATACTAGGTTGGGTTGTGGGTTAACATGCCCATAAACTTAAAATAAAAAAATAAAAAATGTGATACACAATTATCGACTTAAAAACTAATATTATAAGTTTTAACATTTTAACCAACTAGGCTAATAATATTTTATACTTTATATTTTAAATTCAACATAAATACATGAACGTACAACATTTCTAACAATATAACTTCAACATTTTAACTTATATATATACATACATAATAATAATACTTAAATTCAAAATGTTTGAATTATCGGGTCGAGAGTTGTGGTTAATTTGGATATATATATGTGAGAGTAATGGATACTAGGTCGTGTCGTGAATTGACCCGCACATAAATTTAAAAAAGTTAAATTAAAAAATTAAACGTGTGATACACAAATATCGAACTTGCAACATAATAATATAAATTCAACATTTTAACCAACTAAGCTAATAATATTTTATATTTCTTTATATAATTATATATATATATATTTCTATCCTATATTTTTTCTCATAATTATATTTTTATATATATATATATATATATATATATATATATATAACATTCCATATAAATAATTATGAACTTTTGAGAATAATTTTTTTTAATATAAATGATTTATTTTTAATTGTTAGTCATATCAATTATATATTCATACATAAAATTATAAAAATAAATCAACAATCTTAAGTAGTGTGATAGGATCAGTGTAATCAATAGAGACGGGAGTCTGACTATTGATAACAACTTCTGGAAAACGATTTGATAGAAATCCTGTTAGGGATTAATATCACTTTCTATTCTTTACAAACTTTTGCAAACTCTTGAAGCGATTCAAGTGCGGAACTGTTTGCTCAGGTTTGAAGCTACGAACCAGTGAGAGAGGGAAAAACAGAATGTACATGACATAGCAAGTTGTTTATGGATGTTCGGAGCAAGCTCTCATACGTCACCCCTTCTTCCACAACCGGAAGGATTTCATTATACTTCCTTGAATCAAATACAGTTAACTAGCTAGCTAACTGTTCAACAGAACAGACTATGTTCAACTTACAATATGATTAAGAATATTTCTTAGCTAGACAGATTTTGATTCTCTCTTAACTTTAAGATGATGTACAAATCAGTAGGTGCAAGAGTATGAGATTGATAGCAGGTAAGGCTGGTATAATCAGTACTTCGTAAAGCTCGTTGTAAGGCGTGTGTATATCTCGTACCTCGACTGTTGTCCTTAAGGATCTATATATAGAGTCAGGACACCAACAGTCGAATCTTCTAAATGGACACGTGGCAAACGCCCATTGGAAAGTCTCCATAGTACAAGAGTACAACAGACTCTATACACAAGGATCATGGCCGTACCGAACTGGTAGTACGCCGAATATTCTTCTGGAACTGTCCTTTACTGAACAAGTAATGGGAGGAATATTCACGTACATGGCGTTCATTCATTGAATACAAGTAGCTGGCATACCAGACTGCATAGATGAGTGAAGCAAGAGTAGCGTACATCTAGTTGATCGTGGGTAAACGTATGCTAACTTCAAACAGCTGCTGAAGCGAGGCAATAAACGTGCTCCATTAGACTGCCAAGTCTAAGGGAGTTAGATGTTGACGTCTAATAGCGAGATTCATTAGACCGCCAAGTCTAATGGAATTAGATTGCACGTCTAACTAGGGTTGTAAATGAATCAAATACTTTTGATTCGATTCGGTATTCGTATTCGAATTTTGATATTCGTATTCGTAATTTTGTGATTCGAATTCGAATAAAAATATTTGATTCGATTCGACTAATAAACGAATACGAATACAAAATCAAGATATTCGATTCGGTATTCGCTAATATTCGATTAAATATTCGATTATATATATATATACCGTTTTATTAATTTTAATTTTATAAATATTATTTATTCTAAAACCCTAGTACATATATACATTTCTTCGGTTGAAAATTGAAACTCACATTTCTTCGGTGATTTACAAACCACTTTAATGAAATGTTCTTTTGATAACTATTGTTTATGTTATGTTACGCAAAAGTTTTAATTAATGGATTCCATTGCATTGGGAGTTGAATATTGAAATCGTAATTTGAACATTATTATTTATTTTTATTAGGTAATTTTATTGAATATTGTTATATATTATGTAAAAATATTAATTTTCAAATTTTCGAATAAATTGTATAAAATATGTTTTTAAAAAAATCGAATCGAATACTCGAATCGGATCGAATAATACGAATATCAATTTCAAATCGAATACGAATCACATTAATTATTCGAAAAAATTTCGAATACGAATACGAATATTCGAATAGTTTCACGAATACGAATCGAATACAGTAATATTCGCTTCGATTCGATTCGTTTACAACCCTACGTCTAACTACGCATCTATTAGACTGCACGTCTAGCTACGCATCTGTTAGACTGCACGTCTAACTACATATTTATTAGACTGCACATCTAACTACATATTTGTTAGACTGCACGTCTAACTACGCATCTGTTAGACTGCACGTCTAACTACATATCTATTAAACTGCACGTCTAACTACGCATCTGTTAGACTGCACGTCTAACTACGCATCTGTTAGACTGCACGTCTAACTACGCATCTGTTAGACTGCACGTCTAACTACGCATCTGTTAGACTGCACGTCTAACTACGCATCTGTTAGACTACACGTCTAACTACGTATCTGTTAGACTTTCTGTCTAACTATGCATCTGTTAGACTGCACGTCTAACTACTTATCTGTTAGACTACACGTTTAACTACACATCTGTTAGACTGCACATCTAACTACGTATCTGTTAGACTTCTCGTCTAACTACGCATCTGTTAGACTGCACGTCTAATTACGTATCTGTTAGACTACACATATAACTACTTTTAATGTCTGTTTTAGTTCATGTCTAATTTAGCATATTTTTGATGCACCTGCACAAAAAATAATTAGACGACTTAACTTCATTCTTAATCAAAGTTTTACTAATACATCATTAAAATAACGTTAGTCAAACTAATTTGACCCAACATAGTGTAATTCTTAAGTATTCATAATTCATAATAAAGGCCAAATGTTCGAATCTCACAATTGAAATTTTATATGAAAGAGTGCAAAATACTTGAATTGATAATTCAATAGGGAACAAATGATATGTTGGTTGACCGAAGTGAGAATATCTCTAATATGATGAGATGGTTGTATGCAAAATGCTCAAAATGTAGTCCGATTGGTGTTGGGTTGACTGAAGTGAGAAGGTCTATAATATGATAAGATGATTGGGGAACTAAGGGTTATATTGGTTGGTTGAAGTGAGGATGATAAGATGAAAAGTTTGTAATGATATGAAATGGTTGTGGTGCAAAGTGCTCGATGAATAGTTGTGATATGTTAAGAAATAAAAGATTGGTTATAGTGCAAAATTTTCAAAATGATTTTTCGGTTGTGAACAAGTGATATATTAGTTGGTTAAAATGATGATGATAAGGGGAAATGTTTGTAATGATGAGATGGTTGTGGTGCAAAATGCTCAAAATGTAGTCCGAATGGTGTTGGATTGACTGAAGTGAGAAGGTTTATAATATGATAAGATGGTTGGGGAACTAAGGGTTATATTGGTTGGTTAAATGAGGATGGTAAAAAGAAAAGTTTGTAATGATATGAGATGGTTGTGGTGCAAAGTGCTCAATGATTCAGTTGGGATATGTTGGGGAATAAGAGATTGATTATAGTGCAAAATGTTCAAAATGATAATTCATTTGGGAACAAAGGCTATATTAGTTGGTTAAAGTAATGACGATAAGAGGAAATGTTTGTAATGATGAGATGATTATGGTGCAAAATGCTCAAAATGTAGTCTAATTGGTGTTGGGTTGACTAAAGTAAAAATGTCTATATGCTAAGATGGTTGGAGAACAAAGATTTATATTGGTTGGTTGAAGTGAGGGTGGTAAGAGAAAAAGTTTGTAATGATATAAGATGGTTGTGGTGAAAAATGCTTGATGATTTAGTTGGGATATGTTGGGGAATAAGAGATTAATTATAGTGCAAAATGTTCAAAATGATAGTTCAGTTGGGAACAAAGGATATATTAGTTGGTTAAAGTGATGGCGATAAGAGTAAATGTTTGTAATGATGAGATGGTTGTGGTGCAAAATGCTCAAAATGTAGTTCGATTGGTTTTGGGTTGACTGAAGTAAAAATGCCTATAATATGATAATATGGTTGAAGAACTAAGATTTACATTGGTTGGTTGAAGTGAGGATGGTAAGAGGAAAAGTTTGTAATGAGATGAGATGAATGTGGTGCAAGATACTCGATAATTCAGTTGGGATATGTTGGGGAATAAGAGATTGGTTGTTGGTGCAAAATGCTCAAAATGATAGTTCCGTTGGGGAATAAGGGATATATTTGTTGGTTAAAGTGATGATGATAAGAGGAAATGTTTTAATGATAAGATGGTTGTTGTGCACAATATCTTAAATAATAGTTTGATTGGGGAGTAAGGAATATGTTGGTTGACCGAAATGAGAAGGTCTATAATATGATATATATAGTTCATTTGCGGGTAATAGTGGATATGTTGGTTACTCGAAGTGAGATGGTAAGAGGTAGATAAAAAGAAATTTTTTGGATGAAATAATAATATTTGTAATATGATATATAGTTCGGTTACGGGTACATGAATATGTTGGTTAGTCGAAGTAAGAGATGGTAAGAAGTCGATAAGGATGAGATTTTTCGGTGCAATGAAGCAATGATAATTGTGTTATTTGTACTTTAATTGTGTAAATGCACCGAAATCATAATCATGTTAGTTATATTAATTCTTCCGTTACTATTTGTATTGAATTTCTAGGTTAATTCAATTTATAATTAATAATTAGTACTTTGATTGTGCACTAAGGAAAAAAGCTCACTTAGACGTATATACTTGTACAACTAGCTCACTTAGACGTATATATTAATAAAAGATTATTTAAACATATGTACTATCAAAAATTGGTTCATTTAGCCTCTTTTAGTAACCATGATTAACTTTTATTTTTAAATTTATATATTTATTAATTAAATATTAATATATTTTCTCTCTCATTCCTTCTCATTTATTACTAATAAATGAACTTTCTATTTTTTTATCTTTTTTATTATTTCTATATGAGCATTTATTATTGATTATTTTAATTTTATTATATATATATATATATGAGTATTCATCATTAATTATTTTAACTTTATATTTTTTCTTCTTTCTTATATATTTTTTATATTCACATAAATTATTAATTATTTTAAAATTGTTTGGTCCCAATGATTGAATATAACAATGAAAATCTTTTCAACAATAAAAATTCTTCAACACAAAAATAAATTAATTAAGAATTAAAAATTAAATAAACTCAAAAAAGTAATAATCAAATATTAGACAAAACAATGCACCTACTACTATAAGTCGTGAATAAAAATTAAATAAAAAATTATTAATATCATTTTTATTTATATTAAATTAAATAAGAAAAAATCATTCAAAAAAATATTCCAGTAAAACATAAAATTTATAAATAAATTGTTAAATATTTTTCATAAATGAGAATTTAAACGATATGAAAAATAAAAACTAATAAAAAAAGAAAGATAACCTATAAAAGAGAAATTAATATTAAAATAATAAAATAAATTAAGAATAAAATAAATTACCTAGTTTAACTAAATGCTCATATAGAAATAATAAAAAAGATAAAAAAAAAAGTTTATTTTATTAGTAATAAATGAAAAGGAATGAGAGAGAAAATATATTAATATTTAATTAATAAATATATAAATTTAAAAATAAAAGTTAACCATGGTTACTAAAAGAGGCTAAATGAGTCAATTTTTGATAGTACATATGTTTAAATGATCTTTTATTAGTACATACGTCTAAGTGAGCTAGTTGTACAAGTACATACATTTAAATGAACTTTTTTTCTACTTTAATTATCTATATTTTGTTTAGACTATTTATAATATATTTTTTTGGTAATAATAAAATTTTCTGGTTTTGCATTTATTTAATTCCAACAAATTAATATTATGTACAAATTATGTACGTAATTCAAAATCTGTTTTTATTTTTAAGAATTTTCACAATCACATTACACTATTAATATGAAACAGTACCTCACAAGTCACATTATACTATTAATATATCTTATTCTTAACTATTAAAACGTTATATATACACAGTTATGATTAAGAAAATCAATATGAATAATGAGTTAATATAATATGAATGAAAAAATGATTAATTCAATGAAAATTTCAAAGAAAGCAAGTCTACGAATCGACGTGGCATGTCATGTGGGTAGGAAATATTTTTTTTTTAAATGTCCTGAAATATATGTAGGTATAAGCGAGAAAATTAAAAATGTTTCGAAAAGCTAATTTTGGGTCCTGAAACGCACGTGAGTAGGAGAGAGAAAATTAAAAATGTCCTGAAACAGTCATTTCGGGACTTGCAGGCAACGTGACACAGACTATGTCAAATTCGTGGACTTGCTCTCACTATTTATCATTACTCAATTTGAATATTATGTCCAAAATTTATTTTTCTTTTAAAGAATTTTTACCATCACATTACACTAATATGAAACATTTGTACCTCACAAGTCACTTTAATAATTTCTTATATCTTAATTCTTAACTTCTATAAAGTTATATATACAAAATTAAGATTACAAAAATCGATACGAATAAGATGAGTTAATATAATGTGAATATTATGTCCAAAATTTGTATGTAGTTCAAACTTTGATTGGAAAGTTAGGAAGTTAAGATTAGATAACCCGATTATTTCTAGCATGGAAGGAGAATTAACAAAATTAAATACACAATAAAAGAAAGTGAAAATAAAAGTTTTTTATAATTAACATTATATTATTGGATTAACTTATCAATGAATAAAAAAATAAAGCTCAAAGGAGTTCTTTCCAAAGCTCCATTCCAACATAAATATGATAAATAATATCAAAATAAATAATTTATACAAAGTTTCAGAATTGTCAAATGCAAGGACATTTTTTATAACAATAAATATTTTTATAAATAATACTCCAGTTTTAATTAATTTTTTCTATTTATTTGTTATAAAAAAAATAAATTGTGTTTGATTAAGAAAATTAGTTAGATGAAATTGGGAAACAAAAACTGTCCTTTGACTAAAAGAAGTATAGTATAGATTCATTGAAGGTTTGATTTAAAATATTTGAATTTCAAATCAATGTTTTGAGTAACAAAATGATACAAATTGAAAAGGTGTTCAATATTATTCTTGATTTTCCAACCAAATTATTTAGAGGGTGCTCACATACTCAAAGGTTACTATTTTGTAAAGCATTTTAATAATGTATATCGTTTTATTATTTTAACATAATATTTGAACTTTATGTAATATGAATTCGAATAATCAATTTTAGTTATTTGAGGTTTTCTCCAAAACAACGTATATCGTTTTCTTATTTTAACATAATATTTTTTTTAATTAATTTATCACAATATAAAAATAATAATTATCTATTTCATTTTTTTAATTATTTTCACGTATCACACATTTTGTAAAGCATTTAAACTGCATTAAGTTGAAATAGGTATATGTCGAAAAAATACTTTATTTAAAATAAACATATATCCAAAATTAATAAACCATACACAAAGTATAACATTTCAAAGCTTTATAAAAAAAAAATATCAAATCTATCTTTGTTTGAATTTTCCCAAATCTTTCATATATCATATATGTTTTAGTCTTTCAAACCACCTTCAACAAATACTATATTTAAAATAATAAAAAAGTCCAAAATGTATATAAATTTCATTTTTATTTATAAACTTGACAAACTAATTAAAAAACAAAAAAATAGTACATTAATATAAATCAAACAGTAGCGATAAAATCAAATTCAAAATTACTCTCCCAAATTACATATTGGAGTAAAAAAATAATTAGATATATATTTGCGAAACTAGCATTCATGTATAAATAAAACTTATTATATTATCCATCTTTTCATAACACTTTTAGTACAATTTTGCAAAGGACCACATATATGTAATTGAAACACATGCATCATAAATGACACACAAGATCAAACGTTCATATAGTTACAGTTTCAACATGGAAAATTGCACATGCAACCGTCTGACGAAGTACATCGACCATAGGCTCGAGGTCCATAGCGCTTGATACATAACTTGTTGCATTGTGGTGCATCACATGTTAACCTTATGTAAATATATTCGTGCTTGCACCGAGTTGTATAGTCATCAGTTTCATACATGAGAGGCCCAAATGCTAACACTGACACTTCTCCTCCTTCAATACAAGTCATTATAAAATTTGTGACCATTCATCTTAGAGAACAACTAAAGGATATTTTGAGCAATCATATGTATATATATTCACAATTAAATGTTCAAAACCTATTCGAATTAATTTGAACTAAAATAAAGAAAGAAAAAACACAATAAACTGAACATACCAACAATTAAGAAAATGATAAGTACATGCATGAGCAAAACATACTGATTCTTCATTTTCAATATTATTTGATACACAAGGTGAATATCTTGGGTAGGCTAATATGTAAACCAAAACAAAATTTATAGTGAAATGAGTTGCATAATATTTTCATAAATGTCATACCATTAAATAATATACTAAATATATTTATGTAATATATTTTTTCTAAAAGTTATTAAATACTTGGGATAGCCTTAATTAATAAAATTTGGTTATCCCTCAATTAATAAAGATTGGTCAATTGAAAAAGATTCTCATAATATAATAATAATAATAATTAATATAAAATAATTATAAATAAAAACACACAATAACATGGTATAAAGTTGCCCAATATGACATCATTTTTTTTAAGTAAAAGAGAAGATAGACAACAAGAATATAATACTTTTTATTTAATTAATTTTTTATATATATATATATATATATATATATATATATATATATATATATATATATATATATATATATATATATATATATTAGTTTAAATGTTTTTTAATATTTGTCTAATTTTTTATTATAATAATTTTAATTTTGTTGATTTTCTTTATAAAATTAAGTGTTTTAAAATTATTTATTTTTTTATTTGTGGTATATGTCACACATTTAAAAAATTATTTATAAAAATAAAAAATTATTTTATATACATTAAAAAGATAAATGAATTGCTTAGTTTGTATATACAATATTTTATTTAAATATATATACATATATATATATATATATATATATATATATATATATATATATATATATATATATATATATATATATATATATATATATATATATATATAAATAAGCAATGCTTTTGCTTGTAATTTTGTTTTGTCTTATGTTCGTTATATTTACATTTATTATTATATCTAATATATACTTATTTAAATATATATATATATAATAAAGTTTTTAAAATATAAATTGCACCATTATAAATAAATTTATTAATTATTTAAATCATTTTATATTGTTGGACCTTGTTCGTATCGATATTTCAATAACTTGGGTATTTAGAAAAAAATAATTATTAGTTATTATTTTAAGAATATGAATATATTTTTGATTAAAAAAAATAGAGATTATTAATATATAATATAATAAAAAATATTAATTTAAAATAAAAAATATTTTATTATTTTAATTAATAAATTGAGCAATCTAACAACAACAAACGATGAAAAAATAAAATTAATTATTGAAATAACCACAAATGAACAATATTTAACTTTTTTTTAAGAATTTCATCGTAAATAATACTTATCCAAAAACGAGATCTTGGATGAAATCTTGTCTCTCAAAGTTATCTGAACAAAATTTTTATGAAATCATATTAAGGAACAAAATGTAGCAATATCCCACGCTAAAATTATCAAGGTCCGGTCAATACATAATGTCTTGTTCGGAGTTTGTTTGCGTCCTACCAAAAGTAAACTCTATTATGTGACAAACTCTCCATAATGTTTAATTTTCTTCTATATCTAATTCGACTAAACTGAGAATAGACATGTCATTTACTGTAGCATTTATACATATAACAATGGAAGTTAGTTCAATGTTGCTGGATTTTGGACAATACACCAAATATTGTTCAAAAATTAATCGAAGAACCATCCCATAATAAATCTAAACTGCTAACGAAAACTTTTCACATTGAATAAATTCCTTCCAAATGTCACATCGCTGTATAATTAGACATTTTGGTGAGCCGCTAACTAGACCAATCGATCATACGCATACTTACATATAATCATCGATGCTCAAATACTATTCGGTTCCGTTGTAAATTTACTAAACAATTTTGATAGAAGAACCTTATTATAGAAAATAAGATCTCGAATATTCAGACCTCCTTGATCTTTAAAATATTTAACTTTATTTCAAATAACTAAATAATAAAATGATGAGTTAAAAGATCTACATAGAAATTTACATATTATTCTCTCTATTTTCACCGTCACACTCTTAAGTAGAATGAATAAAGATATCATATATGTGGGTAAGGGTGGCAATTCGGGTAACGGGTCGTGTTTCGTATAGTGTACTTCATGGTACATGACCCATTATGGACAAAATGCACGTCTAAAAACAATAGCACTTTCAAGTATCATATAAGTAGAATTCCACCTTGTAAGCACATCTTGTCTCAAACCTTATTCGAAGAAGCATTATCCAAAGTTAACGAGAAAATTTTATTCTCAATGCCCCAATCAGAAATCATAGAAAATAACTTCTTAGCTAATGCGACACCGGAATGAGGTGGATCCATGAAAGTGAAATTCAAAATTACTTTGTGTAACTCCCCATCATTATCTATGTAGTGTGTCGTCAAACATATAGCCATCAGTAGCAATAGAAGTCCATAAATCAAAGGTCAAAGAAATTCTACCAGGACAACGTTCTAACATGAATTTCAACCTCAATTTGTTACTTTCATACAATTTTAGCGCACGAGTTTTCACTATATTTCTCATAAAAACATGCGCTAACAGGCAAATATATTTGATTAATGTACGAATATCATCGTACTCAACAAACTGAAATGGCAAATTATGTAAAATAATTATTGTTGTTAACAAGTCTAGAAATGTACCTTGATCAAATTGACTTACCGAATCACTTTCTTGAGACAAAATCAACTGACCTATATCCGCAGTGTTTCTTCTCAAACAATTTTCTAGACGTTTTTTCATGTTCCCTGTACCATATTTACTATCACAAAGATACACATTCCCACACTTCTTACATTTCGAACGACGTCTTTTGTCATTCGTTGTTACAGGTAAAACATCAAAATAGTTCCATACTGTTGATCTCATCCTTCTTTTATTCTTAAAAATTTGTTTACCATTTGATGTCATTTCATCAACATTTGCATCTAAAGTATGAAGATCAACATCTGTTGAGTCAATACCTTCCCCGGAAATTGGAAAATCATTGACATCAAAGTCAACGTCAACATCAATTGTGTCACTACCTTTATCTATAGGATTATTGTCCATTGAGGAATGAATTGCCCTGTGAATCATAATGCACAACTTAGAATTTCAGCACTCCAACAGTAACTTCAGTGATTATATGAAATTTCAGCACTCAGACAGTAACTTCAATTACTCATACCCAGCACAGACAATAGTTATGAGATATATATATATGAAACATATATGAAAAACTAAATGATTCATACACCAACCAATGAGACATATATGAAACCCTTTTACAGATGCTATAAATGGATTATTAGCGCATTTTGTCGTACAAGATCTTCAACGAATTGAACATGAATAAGCAAAGTTATATCGATTCCATTTACAACATTATCGGTTAAAAATAGAGCTTGAAAGCCTAGATCTAGATGAATAATAGGAAAGAATGAACCTATATCAAATACCTACATCTAGATGAACAATCAGAAAGAAGGAACCTCCAAATTAAACATATATCAAAATGCCTAAAGAAATATCGTGATATATTAGAACAGAAGATAGAGAGAGACCTGAGGAAACCAGCGACCACAGAGACGTCTAATAGTGTTTACGCTGGAGACACTAGGTGAAACGAACCGACGGTTGATACACAAAGTAGAGTACCTAAAACAATGAGAATGAAGTGTTTTACATCGATAAGCCTCAATTGCAACAAACATCTATGGATGAAAGAGAGAAAGAGAACTGGAAACGTAGAAGGAGAATGAAAAAAGAAATTGGGTTGGGTTGGGTGTTTGAGGAGATGAACAAATTATTTATTTAGGGTTAGAATTGGTAACCTGTCACATATGGGTAACGGGTAACCAATTATTCATTAGACACGATAATTTAAATGGGTAACTACACGATAATGACCTATACGACCTGTTAAAGACTGACACGTTAAAGACACGACACGAAAAGGACACGACCCGTTAAAGACCGACCCAAACCCGTTAATAACGTGTCGTGTTCGTGTCGTGTTATCGTGTTGTGACACAAATTGACACCCTTATATGTGGACTATTTCCCAAAGTAATCTTGTTTGGCGTTCACTTTCCCAAATTAACCTAGTTTGTTCATTCATTCCCAAACTAACCTAGTTTACTATTCAAACTCAGTTTTATTTATTTATTTATTTATTTATTTTACATTTAAAATTTATTATATATAAAATTTATATTTTGATATATATTTTAAATTATTATTTATATAAACTAAATTATTTATATTTTGATATATATTTTAAATTGTTATTTTTATAAATTAGATTATTTATATTTTGATATATAATTTAAATATAATTATTTTTTATAAATTTGATTATTTATATTTTAATATATATATATATATATATATATATATATATATATTTACATTTCAATTATTATTTATATAGTGTAATAAATATTAAATAGTTCTAATAAATATTAAATAGTTCTAATAAATAATTAATAAATAATTGATGAATACTAATAAATTTAAAATATTTTAACCACAACAATATAATAATTAAATATTCGCGTTTTTAAATTTATCAATTATTTATTAAATATAATAATAAGATTACCATATTTCTAGGGTTAAAATATGAATTAAAAATGTTATTATATTTAATAAATAATTGATAAATTTAAAAATGTTTTTATAAATATATAATTATTATATTATTATAGTTAAAATATTTTAAATTTATTAGTATTTATTAATTATTTATTAGAAGGTTAAAGGGAATATTTATTATATATATAAATAATAATTGAAATGTAAATATATATATATATATATATATTAAAATATAAATAATCAAATTTATAAAAAATAATCAAATTTAAATTTATATCAAAATCTAAATAATTAAATTTATAAAAATAATAATTTAAAATATATATCAAAATATAAATAATTTAATTTATATAAATAATAATTTAAATTATATATCAAAATATAAATAATTTAGTTTATATATGATGAATTTTAAATGTAAAAAAAATAAATAAATAAATAAAACTGAGTTTGAATAGTAAACTAGTTTAGTTTGGGAATAAACAAACTAGGTTAATTTGAAAAAATGAACGCCAAACAATGTTACTTTGGGAAACCATCCCTTATATGTGGGTATATATGACATCACACTCTTAATGATGTCGACCCTCTTTCAAGATTATTTCTTTTCATCGAGATAATTTACCTTCTATTTTCATGATAATGAAAATTCAAAAACACATGATGACCTATCAAGATAGGTCGATGAATGACCACTAATTCTGAATCCAAATACATTTAACAACCTCAATATTTTTTTTCTATTCAAAACATAATATAAAAAAAGAAAATGTATAAATTATTAAAATCAACTCAAAAATTAGAATATGGGCCAAAAATATATCTTATAATTACTCTTCAAACCAACCCTTATTATAAACTTTGACAATATTTTCTGGTTCACTATTTCTAAGCCTAAATTAAAGTAATACCATTGAATATTTCTTTATTTATTTTATTTTGAAATTCTAAATTTGTTAGAATCGAAATGAAAGCTTTAGTCTCTATAATATTACTTTTTAGACCAAAGCCTTAAACTATTTTAATATAAATTATTTAGATAAGATTTTTCATATTCAAACTTTCAGATACATGTGACCAATTCCATTTTGTTGTTGATTGTATTATTGTACCTTTTTCAAATTAAAATTTATATGTTTAAAAGAAATTGGAGCTGTGTAGTTTTCTAGTTATTTTTAAAGTAATAAAAAATAAGTTATTTTTTTAATTTAGAAAGTTAGTCAAATCGTATGTGAACCAAATTCAATAACATTGGTCTCTTTGTATAGCTTAAGGATGAATATCAAAATTATCTATTATTTTAAAAATGACAATACATAAGTGCATTCAATGTATAGAACAACTTCAATTTGATAAATGAAAAGTTGGTCAATGACATCTTGAGTAACATTTTCCTTTGAGAGAATAACCAATTAGAACAGTTTTACCAGTGAATACAAAAACTTAAATATATTTTATAGGAAAAAATCTTATTTAAACTCATGTACAACTAGACTATTTAAGTTAGGGCTTAAATTAATAAATTAGTTCAGTTATGGTTTAAACTAATAAAAGTTCATTTAACGTATATATTATCAAATTGGCTCATTTAACATTTATTAATAAACATAGTTAATTCTATTTAATTTATAAACAGAGTCAATTCTCTCTATTTTTTATTAATTAATTATTATTTTTCATTTGTTTATTTTTTTCATTCGTCTATGATATGTTAGTATTTGATTATTTTAATTTTATTTCTATTATTTTCGTTCTTTCTTTATCATTGATTATTTTAAAATTATTTGGTCTCTTTAATGGGAATTTGAATAATAATAGATATTAATTCATTATAAAAAATAATAATCAAGATTATAAAGAAAAAAACAAAAAAAAAATATTTAAAAGAGAAAAAATAATTAATTAATAAATAAATAATTATAAAAAGAGAGAAATTAATTAATTAATAAAAATAAGAGAGTGAAAAAAATAAATATTTAATTAAGAAATATATAAATTAAAAAAAACAAACTATTTCATTGATAGAGAATAAATTATGAGCCATTTTTTTATAAGAGTAATAAGAGCTAAATATTTGTAGCTAATGACGTGAAAGGGTGAATAGATGGCTAACTAACTATAATATTATAATATTGATTTTTTTTTTTATCTCTCTTAATAAGGTCGCATTTAATATATATATTTTTAATTATTATTATTAAAAAACGCTTAATAATTTATCTTTATAAATTTATTATTATAAATATTTTATTTAAATTATTATACCTATTATGCATTTTAATTATTTTTTTATCTCAATAATTTATTCTCTTTTATTTATTAATAAATTTCTTTTCAATATTAAAAATGAGAAAAGTTATTAAGTATTTTATAATAATAAAAATTTAAAGATAGGAGTTATTAAATGAAATAAATTTATTTTCAATATTAAAATTGAGTCAAATTAAAATAAATAATAGTTAATTGTGTTATATTTAATTAAAAATATTTATTTGTGTTAATTTACTATTTTATATTAATAAATTATAAAATCTAATTAGAAAGTACCAATTAAATAAACTATAATAAAAACTTTGTCCAAAATGTATTATAATATCTAATTTTATAAAATCAAACACCATAATATAATGATAAATTATTTTTCTCTCTCAATCATTATTCTTTTTAATTCAATTAATTATTGAAAAGTATGAGCGTGAGTTCGTCCACCCACCAGAGTTAGAAAACAATGTTATTGAACAAATTGTGAAGAAAAAAGGATTTAAGATATAATTTATTATCTTTTAGACAATTATTTTTAGTATTAAATTATATTATTTTTATTTTAAATTATATATTATTTTTAATTTATCTGGTAGTTAAAGAAGTTTTTAATGCAATTTATTAATATAAAATAGTAAATGAATAATAAGTAGATATTTTTAATTAAATATAAAACAACTAACTATTATTTAATTTAATTTGACTCATTTTTAATATTGAAAATAAATATTAAATTTATTAATAAATAAAAAGAGAATAAATGATTGAGGAAAAGAAATAAATAAAATGTGGTATGTATGATAATTTAAAAAAAAAATTATAATAAAAAAAATTAAGAGGGAAGTTATTAAGTGTTTTTTAATAATAATAATTGAAATATATATATATATATATATATATATATATATATATATATATATATATATATTAAATATGTTGAATAGAGGGAAAAAATGAAAATATTAAGAAAGAAGATAAAAAAAAAAAAAAAAAAAAATGTTATCAATCTACTCACTATTACACGTTTTTGTTACAAATTTTTCGCTCCCCTATTATTACTATTTTGATAATACATACGTTTAAATATACTTTTATTAGTTTATAAGTCTAACTGAGATAGTTATACGGGGAACCATGTCCTGTTATACCCACCTTTCAAACAATTTTTCCCAAACTACCCACCTTTTCATTCACATTCCCAAACTACCCACCTTTCTCTCTCTAAATCACTAATTAACCTTTTAATTACACATCTTTCACATTAAATTCACTAATTACTTTATTTTATAAATACAAATATATATAATTAAAATTAATAATATATATTAAATAAAATATATTACATAAATATTAAAATAACACATATATTTTATTTTTACTTAATTTTATAATTATAATAAATATAATTAAAAAAAGCATTATAAATTAAATAATACAAATAAATATTATAAACTAAAACAAAAATCATCACCTAACCCTTTAATAATATATATTAAAATAAAATATATTATATTATATAAATATTAAAATAACACATATACTACATTAAATATTAAAACAACACATATATTTTATTTCTACTTAATTTTATAAATATAATATATATAATTAAAACTAAACATACTAAATTAAATATCAAAATAAATATTATAAACTAAAATTAAATAAATAACATAAATCTTAAATAAAATAAAATAAAATAAACTAAATCTTAAAATATTTATAAAAATATTAATTTAAAAAAACTTAAAATAAAATAAATTACAATAAACTTTAAAATTTACGTGTCATTTCAATATTTATGTAATATATGTATTATTTTAATATTTATATAATATATATTTTATTTTATTTTAATAAATAATATAATATTTTATTTTAATTTATAATATTTATTTGAATTATATTTATAATGTTTAATTTTAATTATATATATTAAAATATATATATATATATATTTGTATTTATAAAATAAAGTAATTAGTGAATTTAATGTAAAAGATGTGTAATTAAAAGGTTGATTAATGATTTAGAGAGAGAAGGGTGGGTAGTTTGGGATTGTTAATGAAAAGATGAGTAGTTTGGGAAAAATTGTTTGAAAGATGGGTAGGACAGGAAGGAAATGGTTAGTTATACGGTTAGTTATACGGGAATCATTTCCTGTCCTACCCACCTTTCAAGCAATTTTCCCAAACTACCCACTTTTTCATTTACATTCCCAAACTACCCACTTTTCTCTTTCTAAATCATTAATCAACCTTTTAATTACACATCTTTCACATTAAATTCACTAATTACTTTATTTTATAAATACAAAAATATATATATATATATATTTTAATATATATAACTAAAATTAAACATTATAAATATAATTCAAATAAATATTATAAACTAAAATAAAATATTATACACTAAAATAAATTAAATTACATAAAATTTTAATATTATATTATTTATTAAAATAAAATATATATTATATAAATATTAAAATAATACATATATTACATATATATTACATGAATATTAAAATAATACGTATATTTTAAAGTTTATTATAATTTATTTTATTTTAAGTTTTTTTAAATTTATACTTTTATAAATATTTTAAGATTTAGGTAATTTATTTTAAGATTTAGTTTATTTTATTTTATTTAAGGTTTATGTTATTTATTTAATTTTAGTTTATAATATTTATTTTGATATTTAATTTAGTATGTTTAGTTTTAATTATATATATTATATTTATAAAATTAAGTAGAAATAAAATATATGTGTTGTTTTAATATTTAATGTAGTATATGTGTTATTTTAATATTTATATAATATAATATATTTTATTTTAATATATAATATTAAAGGGTTAGGTGATGATTTTTGTTTTAGTTTATAATATTTATTTGTATTATTTAATTTATAATGCTTATTTTTAATTATATATATTATAATTATAAAATTAAGTAAAAATAAAATATATGTGTTATTTTAATATTTATGTAATATATATTTTATTTAATATATATTATTAATTTTAATTATATATATTTATATTTATAAAATAAAGTAATTAGTGAATTTAATGTGAAAGATGTGTAATTAAAAGGTTGATTAATGATTTAGAGAGAGAAATGTGGGTAGTTTGGGAATGTGAATGAAAAAGTGGGTAGTTTGGGAAAAATTGTTTGAAAGGTGGGTAGGACAGGAAATGGTTCGTAGCCCCTAGTTATACTAGTTATACAGGTGCAAACATCTAGCCGAGCATGTCCCAAGAGTTCGGAAGCCTCATGCAAATTCAAATTTTTTGCACCATAAAATTAAAATAAATTTAATAATTATAAATTTATAAAAAAATATTAAATATACAAATTAAATATATAACAATATTAACTAGCATAAAAAAATATTTCAAAATATATATCAAAATATTAATATAATAAGTTGTAAACGAACAAATATACCATAATAATTTATCAATTAACTAGTATTAGATTCAACAAAAATACTCTTCCTTACATTTTTTGAGGCATTATACTCTAATTGTCTAAATAGTTGATATTATAGCTAATCCATTTGTGATATATTATGTATGATATCTCTATAATGAAAAAAATATGATAGATATTTTAAATGAGAAGAAAATATGAAGATAAACGTAAGAATAAGAACAAATACAAAAAAATTAATTTAAGACCATTAAAATATAACTTCAAAGATGATTTTCACCATTATGGTTGGATTTATGATAAAAAAAATAATTATTAAAGATGGTAAGAGTCTAAAATATAAATAATATAATTAGAGTTAGTGATATAAAATATAACAATAAGAATAAATATAAAAATGAGCCTAATATTAAGGATAAAATTTAATAAAATTAATATATTATTATATTAGATATAATATGAAAATAGAAAAAATTATTATATTATTATATTATATATAATAAAGAGAAAAAATTATTATATTATTATATTATATATAATAAAGAGAAAAATAAGTAATATATATTATTATATGAAAAGAGAAAAAAATATATATTATTATATATAATATTAAGAGAAAAAATTAGTATATTATAAGGAAATAAATATAAAGAAATATGATATTATATGGTAAAATAGATATTTTATAATATATAATTAATAATAAAGATAATAATATTATATATTAAAAATTTGGAAAATTTAGAGATTCATGAACAGTGGGTCTTTATACAAATGTATTTGGTTGCATTGACTCTTAGCACTAGATGAGTTTTTTTTTATACCTATTTACTTAAAAAAATAGTGTTATTTCTCATGTGTATGGTCAAATGTGTCTCTATTTAAATTTTTGATCATTTAAAAAAGTATACTTTACTTTTATTTATTTAAAAGTAAATAAATAAAAAACGATGGGTCTAAGTCATTGTCCTGGGTCCTATAGTAACGCAGACGAGTAAAAAACTTGAAAAATGTAACTATAAAATAAATTCCAAACAAATCTTTATTTAAATTTATTATTTATATATATATATATATATATATATATTATTAAAAAAAATTAGATTTTCTTAATACAAATTATGAAAATAAATTATATGAGAAAATAAAAGAAAGAACTAAACGGGTCCTAAACAAAATTAATTTTTTATGTTTTTGTTGAAAAAAATATTTTTAAGCGTTTAATATTTTTTAGAATTAATAAAAGTAATTAAAAATAAAAAATGAAATAAGAAACAAAAATATTAAAACAAATTGGTCATTGAGCTAGCTAGGTGGCTAATGGAGTGACAATTATCGTATACGTTGGTGATTTGCATACAAATAGGGTTGGTCTAATTGGTTTGAGGGTTGGGCATAGGTGAAGAAGGGGTTCAAATCATCGAGAATGTAATGTTTGGACAGGAGGGTTTGGGTTTAAATCATCTCCTAAGCTCACCTAAGTATCATCTAAAGCATACATTACCTATTTAACACAATCATAAATGTTTTTTTTATCAAAGAACAAAACTTGCAAAGCCAAGTTCTAAACAAAATTCTTTGACATCGATTCTTGCTTTCTAAGTTCTTTTGCGCGGTTCGGGTGCACTTTAGTCAGCCGCTGGCGCCCGTCTTGATTCTATCCAATTTTTGGGCCAATTCCCCCTTAGTACTACCAAAAAATGAGATTCTTGTCAAATCCGAGTTTGATGCTCTAACCATTACCAAACTAATACCTATTCTATCTAGTACTTCAAGTGCTTCTCTTGCGTATAATATAAACCCTTGGCGTATCAATTTCAACTTTCAACGAGTCTTTCAAATTAGTATTTTTTTTTTTAATCATAAACTTTAATACCTTAGATCTCCATTCTTGTTCCTGAGATATGAAAGACAAAAACGGAATATATATATCTAGATCCTTAGACATGATTAGATGAGATGGTCTTTCAAAAGAGCAGGAAATTTTAGCTTTATTTCTCCGATGTTTGGGGATTCAGAGAGAGAGAGAGTGACTAAAGGCCCCTCATCAAATTAGAAATACCGCAAGGTATACACAATAACGTCTTTAAGTCAAATCTCAAACATTCTTAGATCATATAATATTGACTTATTATAATCAATGACCATATATATCCATTTAAATATATAAATGTCTCTTTAAATTCTAACAATTCATTCATACATCAAATATAGAACCAAAACGAAATATATAATCAAACCAGGACAACCAGAAGTAAAACAAGATTAGACAAAGAACCTCCACAGCCAAGTTTTACAATTTATTTCAAACGTTCAAATCATCATACACAAAGTTAAATCTTGATACATAAATAAACTAAAAAAGATAGGGCTAATAGAACGCCCTTTCATTCACTATTGGATTCCAACCAAATTTACATTTATCTCAAAACTGAAGAATCGTTTTAAGGACTTACAATTTGTTTTTTTCTAAGCATCCAATATGTTCGTCTAGGGATGGCAATGGGTATTTGTATGTCCGATACTCGTGGGTACCCAATGGTCGGGTGCAGGTATTTTAAATCGGGTTCGGGGTTGAGTATGGGGAGGAGAGAAGGTACCCGATCGGGTACGGGGTCGGGGATGGGGAGTGTGCGAAGCCCAAACCCGATACCCGACTATATTAATATTAATATATATATATATATATATATATATTTATTGATAAATATTAATATGACATTTTAATCCCATTATTATCTTTATAATAATTACATCATTTAATTTGATCTTATTCACACTTCTTTTTTCCTTAATCACTCTTTTATCTTCTATCTTCATCTTCAACTATCAAAAACTATTTCACTCTTATCTTTCTTTATCTTCATCTCTTATTTTTCAATCTTTCTTCTTCAATTACAGTAACAACAAAATTGTTATGTTTTTCGACATTTATAACATCTTATATAGGTAAATAATATTTCTTTTATTAATATTTCAATATTATTACTATAAAGTTATTTATTTTTAGTTATTCATCAATGTTTTTTTTGTATAGTAAAATATATAAATTTAGACTTTATTCGGGTAATGGGGTATCCGTCGGATATCGGGTACCCGACGAATCGGGGATGGGGAAGATATAAAGATACCCGTCGGGTAGGGTATCCGTTGCCATCCCTACGTTCGTCCGTTGTCCAAGTCGAAATCTCTATTAGAACGACCAAAAAAAATGTCTCTTACACCAAGATTGGCAGGTTTTTTTACTCATGTGCTCTCTCGCCCCCTCTCCAGTCATAATCTTCAATCTCTTTTATCTAGAACTTTTTAGTGGGCCTCATGTCTAGGGGTCATATGTCTTATTTCCTCGGGTTATTTGGTTTAGAGTTCATAAGCTGGATTTTTTCAAAAGGGAGTTTTTGTGTGTTTGTTAAGCGGTATTGGGGAGATAGAAGAATATATTAAGATAAAGGAAAACCTCTTTGATTTGCTTATTTTGGGATGGGCATCTGCATCTGGGCCATGTTTGGTCAATATTAAATTTTTTTATTTGGTTGACGGTTATAAAATGTTTTACGTTAAACTAATTAATGTGAATTTGAGGGGTTATAAATATTTAAATGATAATAATAATAATATATATGATTAGAGGTAGTTGTTTGAAAATTTATATGTGTAATATGATGGAGGTATATGTAAAAATTTATTTTGAATATATTTTTTGGATGTGAATTTCATCCAACGGTGATAAATTGTCTTTTAAATACAATTTTTTATTTTATTTTGTTGACAGTTTATTTAAATCAAGTTCTCTAGGAATGAAACATGTCACTTTTAACTAACATCACAAATTAAAATCAATAAAAAAAAAACTACTAATTTGAAAATTATAAGTTATCATTACAAAATAATAAATAGCACTGTTATATTATTCATTTCTCCATAACAATTTTAGAACAATTTTGCAAAAGAAGCACACATATGTAATTGAAACAAAGGCATCATAAATGACACACAACATCAAACACATATAGTTACAATTTCAACATGGAAAATTGCACAAACAACCGTCATACGTAATACAGTCACCATTGGCTTGATGTCCCTTAAGTTTAATACAGTCTTTTACGCATTGATTTTTATTACATACACTCTTACCCGTATAAACAATTTCATATGTGCACCGAATGTCTGTATAATCAATTTCATACCTGAGAGGCTCAGATGCTAACACCGATATTTCTCCTCCTTCAATACAAGGGTGAATATAAATGTTCAACATATGTGAATTAATTTTTATTTCAGCTAAAGGATGTTTTAAGAAATCATATGTATATAAATGTTCAACATATGTGAATTAATTTGAATTAAAATAAATAAAGAAAAAACACAATAAAATGAACATACCAACAATTGAGAAAAAGATAAGTCCATGCATAAGCAAAACATAATGATTCTTCATTTTTAAAAATATTTGATACAGGGTGAATATCTTAGTAAGCTAATATGTAAATGAAAACAAAATTTATAGTAAAATGAGTTACATAATATTTTCATAGATGTCATACCATTAAATAGTAATATATTTTTTAAGTTATTAAATACATGTGATAGAATAAATTTAATGGTTATCCTTAATTAATAAAGATTATCATATATTATATGTATTTATAGAAAGATAATTTCTAGAAAACTCACCGGTTATACCAATTTAGAAAACTATCATAGGAGAAAATCTAAAAATCACCTGATTTATTTCTTAATATATATTTTTATTGTTTTATTTATTTATTTTTATATATTAAAAAATCTTTTAGTATTATCATATTAAATAAATAAAAATATAAAAAATAATTTCCTTACAAATTTATTTCAATATAATATTTATATATTATAAATATATATTTAAATAAATAGTATCTTTCCTCATTTATTTCTCAATATAATATTTATAATATATATATATATATATAAAATTAAAATTTATCTAGATTTCTTTCCTTCTATTACCATATTAATGCAGGTATAATATAATATTTGTATAATATAAATTTATATATATATATATATATATTGTTTTCTTTATTTTTTATATACATATAATTTTTATAAAAAAATCTTTTAGTACTTACCATATTAAATAAATAAATAAATATTTATATCCTAGGCCTTGTTCGGATTTGGGTTTTTCAAATAACCCAACCAAATCAATTGTCACTTCACTCACTTTCTCATTCTTCAAATCAATCAAGTCATTAATTAAAATATTAAAATACCTTCTATTTTAAATTTTAATTATTTATTTTATTTATATATCAATACCTTTAAGTCTTTTTACCAAAAAAACATCATTATTTCTTCAAAATTATCACCAATCATTACCAATAATTAAATAACTTGGACCGAACATATTTAAATAGATTATTATTTTTATTATTATTATTATTATATATATGAATTATTGACTCTTTTAGATACAGACAAGAATCACCCTTCCTTAAAGATGCTTTCATGAACATAGTCAGATTCCACTCCCCATAGAAAAATAAAATGATGGTTTCATCGTCCATCTTTGTCTCTGTCTGTTTCTCTCTCTTTCTTTCCCTTTCTAATTCAGCCCAATTTGGACGTGATAATGGAGACAGTCGAAGAAATAGTACCGTTGTTTGGGATCCCTACAACAGCATCTGTAATTTTCACATTTTTGGGACTTTTAGCAGGAATTTTGTTCTACTTTTACGGTCCTTATTGGTCTGTTCGAAAGGTACCTGGCCCTCCAACGGTTCCATTTCTAGGTCATCTTCCTCTGTTTGCTAAGTATGGTCCGAATGTTTTCTCTGTCCTTTCCAACCGCTATGGCCCTATTTTCAGGTTCTTTTCTCTATTTACAATTGATCATCAATAGTTGAAACTGATCTGAAGAAATTTTTTAGTTTATGATTTGGGTTCTCTAACTTTATTATAATTAATTCAAAATTGATTTAGGGTTTGGATCATTAATCAATTAAGATGATGATGATGATGAAGAGAAAAACTATAATCTTGATAATACTCCTTTTTAGACCAAACCCTTAAACGGTTTTACTATGAATTATTTAGATAAGATTTTTCATATTCAAACTTTCAGATACATGTGACCATTTCCATTTTTGTTGATTGTATTATTGTACCTTTTTTTCACATTAAAATTTATATGTTGAAAAGAAATTGGAGCTTTGTATTTTTCTAGTTAAATTTGAAGTGATAAAAAATTATATTTGAGTGAACTGAAAATAGAAATTGTACTGAAACAAATTCATTTTTTATAATTTAAGAAGCTAGCAAAACCTTATGTGAATCAAATTTAAGAACTTTGGTCTCTTATTATAGTTTAAGGACAAATATCAAAATTATCAATTGTTTTGAAAATGACAATACATAAGTGCATTCAATATAGAACAACTTCAATTTGGTCCATGACATCTTTAGTATCATTTTCTTTGGAGAGAAAAACCCGATATAACAATTTTGTTAATGAATGCGAAAACTTAATTAAAACCGATAAAAAAACTCAGCACATTACCTAAAAGGGTGGTTATTATGCTCTAACACATTAATTTTCTACATCAAAATTTCAGTTAACCACACCTCAATTGTTAAAAAAAATACAGGTTTCATATGGGTAGACAGCCATTGGTAATTATAGCAGATGCAGAGCTTTGTAGAGAAGTTGGTATAAAGAAATTCAAGGATATACCCAACAGAAGTATCCCTTCTCCTATTGCTGCTTCTCCTCTTCATCAAAAAGGTTTATTCTTCACAAGGTACAATTTTAATATTAATTTTTTTGTATACATTGATCTAAACAGATAGAGATTTCAAGCATTACACACTAAAAATGAAAAAACAAACGATAAATTTCAGGGATTCGAGATGGACTACAATGCGAAACACAGTTCTTTCAGTTTACCAGCCATCTCACTTAGCCAGTTTGATTCCCACAATGCAATCCTTCATTGAATCAGCATCAGATAATCTCTGTTTTCACGAAGAAGATGACATCAATTTCTCTAACTTGTCGCTTCAATTGGCGACAGATATAATTGGACAAGCTGCATTCGGTGTCAACTTTGGACTTTCAAACCCGAAAGAAAAAACCCAAGTAGAAAACAATGAAAAATTTCAGGATTTCATTAAACAACATATATTCTCTACTACAGCGCTCAAGATGGATTTATCTGGTTCCTTTTCGATTATCTTAGGACTTCTTGTTCCAATTCTCCAAGAGCCTTTTCGACAGATCCTTAAACGGATTCCTTTTACAATGGACTGTAAAGTTGACAGAACTAATAGAAATCTCAGCAGGATTCTCGATGAGATTGTTGTGAAAAGGATGGAAGAAAAGGAAAGCGATGGTTCTAAAGATTTGTTATCGTTGATTTTGAAAGCAAGAGAGTCTGAATCTGTTGCAAAGAATATTTTCAGTCCAGATTATATTAGTGCAGTTACATATGAACATCTTCTTGCTGGCTCAACCACAACTTCTTTTACTTTATCATCAATTCTTTATCTTGTTTCTGATCATCCTCAAGTTGAGAAGAGATTGATTGAAGAAATTGATGGGTTTGGTCCACATGATCAGATCCCAACTGCTGATGATCTTCAAACCAAGTTTCCATATCTTGATCAGGTAAACTTTGTAGTCATTGTTTTCAAATAATCTTGATATTGTTGTCATAGTATTTCCTGTGAATTCTGTTTGATTATATTGTGAATTTCAATTGAAGGTAGTAAAAGAGGCGATGAGAATCTATTTTGTTTCCCCTCTCGTTGCTAGAGAAACTTCTAAAGATGTCGAGATTGGTGGATACATTCTCCCCAAGGTACTTTAAGAAAAAGAAAATTGTTTAAGCAAAAACAACCAGTTAGAGTAGTTCTTAGTAATTGTTAAGTTTGTGGGTATATTTGTCATTTCATAACTAACTCGAGAAACATGAACAGGGGACATGGGTTTGGCTGGCACTTGGGGTCCTAGCGAAGGACCCAAAGAATTTCCCAGATCCCGAAAAGTTCAAACCTGAGAGGTTTGATCCAAACTGTGAGGAGGCAAAACAAAGACATCCTTATGCATTTCTACCATTTGGTATTGGACCTCGAGCATGTATAGGACAAAAGTTCTCGATACAAGAAGTAAAGTTGTCGGTAATCCATTTGTATCGAAAATATACAATTCATCATTCACCAAATATGGAGAGGCCTTTGAAAATTGAGTTTGGTATAGTCCTTAACTTTAAGGATGGTGTCAAGTTGAGAGCAACTAGGCGTGCCAAATGAAAATAAAAGACTCAGGTTTTGTTGTTGTGGCTATATCTATCTTAGTTTATTTTCGATGGTTAAAAGGTTGAATTTATATTATGTTTATAAATAATAATAATGTTTTTCTATCTTATGGCTATTTAATCAATTACGAGTATGATCGGTACTTTCACTTTGGCAAATTTTTTGGATTGGGGTTGGACCGGTACCCGCCTCCAACCATTTTGTACAAATATATATTTTTAATCCATTAAACAAACATTTTTTTCACACTTCTAATTTTTTTTACTGTTTAACTTAATTTTGACTTGTGTAACTTAACTATAGCATGATTAAACGTGTTTAATACTCGGTTAACATAATTTTGACTCAATTAAAACATATTTAATTATTTATTCTACCATAAATTAAATTTAAGAATAAAATATAATCATTTAAAAACAAAAAGTATTCAATTCAAATGGGTTTAACTTTTTTTTATCTTTTCTTGTAAATATTAGGTTCATAATACTATGCCGGATTAATACATAGAATGTAGAAGAAAAAAAATGTTTATAAAAAAAATAAGGGTATGAATCAAAAACAATTTTAAAAAATGGGTTCCTATTTATCCATTCCGGGTAACCGGGTCAATAATCAGGTACCCAACCCGGATTGAACCGACCTGATTTGACCAGAAAATTTTGGTTCCTAATTTACCCAATTGGGTTGGGGCAACCAGGTACCCGACCCGTACCTGTTGCCTAGCCTAAATGAGTCAATGACAGTAAGAAGAGAATGGATCAACAGTTCCTTTTTTCTGTGATGAAAGTTAAATCTTGATATATATAAATTCAAGATCACATTGAGTCTATTACAAAGTCTGAATCTGAAATGGAAACTGAAATGACACTTGAATTAAGAAGATCAAGTCTATAATCTAGAGCCATAATAAATATTTGGATGAGGAATTCTAATCTAATCAGATTGGTTAACAAAATTGGCTCAATATATCATCACTAAACAAAAGAAACAAAGAAAAGTGCCTCTTTGCTGTTAACATAAAAATAACCCATTGCCAAGAAACTCAGTCATCTTCTTGTGGACAATGTATCATCTTTAAAAATGATAACCAACTCGAGGAAACCGACGAATCTATAGATACTGCGTCTGTATTCTTTCTCTATTCTCTTCCCACCATGTCTTTGCATTCATCTCCCCGAACCTTTCTCGGCTATACCCAATTCAAAACAATCATCATTTGAAGAGTTTTAACAAATGTCAACTAAATAGTCTTTTGGTTAAACAAGATGCAGCATGAGTAGTTAAATATGTTTTTCAATGGCAATTTAAAAATAAATATCATTGTAATCTAAAACTGTTTTGGCATTTTCATATATGTATTTCATTGGTAATTAGGTAGTTTTATAGGTAGAAGAGAGAAATGTTACCTAAATCTGACCCTTCGCAACTCCCTTGTGCCATCGACTAACTGTCTGATGGTAATGTAAACTCCTGGCTCATCTTGTTGAATCCACTCAGAATCGACTTCACTCGCATTACTAGCAGAAATAGATGGCTCATCTCTCGATGAAGTTGTGGTTCGTGAAGGATCAAAGGATGGTTCGATTTTATTGCCACCAATACCATAAGCACTCGAACCAGTGTTGTAATTGTGGTTAACACCTTGATCTGGTGTTCTATAATAGTTTTTGCTCACAGAATATGAAGAATCTCTGTTCTGTTCATTTGAAAAACAAAAATAATAACAATAAAAATGAGAAACAGGGGATATCTAAATTTGGATCTTAGAACAATTGTGACAGTTTTGATCATTTGACTTTGATGTTTCAAATTTTTAACTCAGAATTACAATAATTGTATTGAAATGAACTAGTTTTCAAAATAAAATTAAACTGAATTATTGACAGATACCTCATCTTCAGATCCACCAGGTGTATTAAGAGCCTGCTTGTTGAATCTCTGAACATTGTACAATTCCATTACTCTGTCATAATTCTCACCCCACCACCTTTGAGCTTGCCATTTATCAAATATCTCGCGACTGAATCCACGAGAAAAAACAAATGAAAAAGACTTAAATAACCTTGTTCATGTTGGTGTATATATACTTAAATTGTAAAAACGAAATAAAGGGTATTCTGGTATTTTAGTCGATGATAAATACCCATAAGACATACCTGAAACGAATTCGTTTAAGATCATTCCCACCAGTAGGAAGTGACATAAAAGTAATTTGAACACCGGGTTCAACTTGAGCCATCCATTGTTTAGGCTCATCTAGACCATGATCCAGATCAGAGTCTAGACCGAACCTGGATTTATTAGATTGAACCGCGACATATTCTTGAGTTGCGAAATCCCAAGCTGTTGTTGAACTACCTCCAGATGGTTGAACATAAGAAGGAACACCATCTTCTGATATGGTATCAAATTCTGGATATGATCCATAATTTCCTCCTCTTTTGTACATCATGTTGGGATTATAGTGTTTTTTTGAGTGTTTATATGAACCAGACATCTTCAATGCCATATCTTTTATCTGTAATTTATATATGAATTATGTTAAATCATGAACTTTATTTGTCAAATGAAATAGTATATAATTCAATCACACTATTATACCAAAAAAGAAGAAAATTATTCAGTGTAGTCTCTAAACGAAATATGTTTGATTTTTTTTATATATTTGCTAGAACTAGTTTGGCAGCTTGTTTTGCAATCACTACTTATTCACCTTTATAAGCCCAAACAAACTAACCCTAAGTTTAGAACTAGTTTGGACCTCTTTTTTTATAAGGGATAACCCAACATTATTTGGCTCTTTATCAATTAAAATATATTAAAATAACTTTTTATTAAATATTATTATCTTTAATTTTTTTTATTAAATATTATTATCTTTAAGTTTATCCACTAAAACCTATAAGTTATTTAAATAATATATAATTCAACAATATTATATCTCTATTCTGTTATATTATTCAAAATACTAAAATAATTTTTATTTTAAATAATTATTTTTTATTTTATCATTATATATTAATATCTTTTAAGTCTTTTTACCAAAAATATATCAATATCAAATTATCGTCAATCATTTAAATAAATAAGAAGCCTAAATAACAACTTTCATAACCTCAAGATAAGGGTTATTTAAATAATCCTAAACAAACAAGAGCTAATGTTTTTTTTATTTATAAAAAATTCTTCAATAATATCATATTCTTTTGAACATTGTAATATCTAAGTTCATATATCAAAATATATTATTTTATTTTTATAAAATTTTAATATTATAATAATTAAAAAAAAGGACATAGAATAGGAAGTGAGAGTGTAGGATAAGAAACCTGCGCCGTCAGACTTTTGACGGAATCCTTGGCGCGTGGCGCTCCATCATCCTCCTCCTTCTGCTTTGAGCAAGTTATACACGTCAGCATCTTTGACCTCCAAATTCTTTATTTTCCTTTTTTACCCTTTCTAGGTTTTGAGGCTGTAATTACCTGCGATAATAAGAAAAAACAAAAAAAGAATGTTTTAAATTCCATACAAATTATTTCATAAACATTTCTCCCACCAACAACCAAACAGACCTTACAAAAAACATGGAAAAAAAACACAGTAGAGAGAGAAAGCTCGGGATCAGAGAATAATGGCGTCAATAATTAAAACATAGAATTTCAAAATGGGTATTGTCCAAATCGGATTTATATATCCTCATTCTTCAAGAAGAAATCTAGAGAGAGAAAAAGAAAAGAAAACAGAAGAAATGTACACGCCGGAGAATAATAATACAGTTTTATTGGGATGATCGGAGATAAAAGAGTGATGAAAGCGGTTGTTGAATCGACAACTAGACAATGAAAAAAAGAGCAATCGTGTTTTCATGGCTGGTCCATGTTTTGAAAGTGACTCTCCAAAACAAAACTTTCTCTCTCTCTCCTCTCTGTTTCAAATTATATTCCTCTCGAAGAAAAGATTGACATGACAGAACACTATCTATAATACTGTTTAGAAAGAAAAAGGAAGAACCCTAAAAACAGTTTTCAAAAAAGCATATTGAATCGAGAAAGGAAGAATACCCATTACCTTGTTTGCTCTGTTTGACCTGAAAATGGTGGAAATCCGGCGGGGTAAGAATTTCCGGCCGGTGAGATATTGAGGGGTCTACACTATAGTTGTTTTGAATGAAATGGGGAAAAAAAGAGACAAGAAGACAGGGTTTCTAGGCTTTTGCCTGTGTATATATATACAAGGATGGAGGAAGAAAGAGAGAGATGATTGTGACCTATTGTCCTTGGTTATTACCTGGGTTAAGGATGGTTTTGTTTTGTTTTGTTTTTTTAAAGGATTTTTATTTAGTAGTTTATTGTGGAAAAATAGATTATTTAAGTTATATTACTAAATTTAATGTTTAATCAAAATAATAAATTGATTGTTAAAGTAATACATGAGTTAATGAGAAGGTATTTTAATTAGATTCAAATAACCATACATGGGCCACATCAAACAAGCTAAAATAGGTTTATTGTAGTTATTTGAAAATAATTCTAAAATATGGTGTCTAGCCGTGGAAATTAGTTTCTTTGTAACGATTAAATATCATTAATATATCATATTTTAAAATATAATAATAATTTTAAGATTATTTAGACTGATTTGATTATTTAAATAATAAAACATTTACTTTATATCATTTTTCTGTTTATATTATTAAATTTATTAAAAATAAATACAAAAATATTTTTATTTTATCATTATATATTAATATATTTTAAATCATTTAAAAAAATAACATTCTATTACAAATTATTCCTTTTTAAATAACAAAGTTATTTAAAAATGGTATACACAAACAAGAAAAAATGTTAGAATAATATGTTTGAGGAAGTAATTTAATATTATTATTATTATTATTATTAAAAATTAAAAATAAAATAAAATAATTTATTTATTTTTCAAATATATTTTTGAATGGATTGACTAATTTAATTAATAAGAAGATAATGAAATAATGTTTATTTATACTTAATAAAATATTTTTAAAAATATATAAAAGTTATTTATTTAAATAATCTTTTATCCTCTTGTATATATACTTTTTCATAATCAAATCAATTAATTTCTTAACAAAATATTAAAATAATTATTATTTATTTTTTAAAACAAATATTTTTTCATTAAATATAATTACTAATAAACCAACTTTTTTTATAGCTCCTAACAATAAAGAAAAAATAACCTCAATTTGAACATGGCATTGAATTATTACATTCAATTCACATATTGGTAATTAGTTTTATATACAGTTTTGCAGGTTGAACGATAATAATTTGAATTTGAGATGTTAAATAATTTCTGTCAAAATCTCTAATCTAAATCGGATATGTTTATTTGTAATTAATATTGCATATCTATTTCAAATTAAAATGATATCAACACAAAAATAACAATAAAGTTGAATCACAAATTCCCCATTTCAAATGAGTAGGAAAGAGTGAATAAAAAATACTAAGAAACAATTATAAACGGGTTGATGAGTATATTTCGGGTCATTTTAGGTTGATTATATTTTGACATTTTATTAACTATGTTAAATGGGTTAGCTCATTTTGACTCGAACCTGTTTATTAATACATTATCCAAACTTGTATTCGTCTCGGTTTGAATTGTGTTTTCTTGTCTAGTCAAAAATTGTAAGTTTATTTTTTATATAACACACTATTTAATTGAAGTAAAACTTATCATCACAATATTATAAAACTTGAAACAATAATTGCTATTAATTTTATAATTAACTAAAAACATATAACTTTATAAAATTATGTGTAAATATTTAGACAATATAAAATAAACATTTTAAGAAAACCTTACATGACCCAAACACTGTGTTCGGTGGTTTGTCTTTGGGTCAAAAATTGCAAGCCTACTTTTATGTAATATGCCATTTAATTGAAATAAAATTTATCATCAATGTTATAAAACTTGATGATAAGAATTGATATAAATTTTATTGCCTATAAAGTTAACGAGTACTTTTAAATAAATAAAATCAAAATATTTTAATATTTAATAAATAAGTTAAATAATTTTAAATAAATAAAAAGTATAAATTAAAGTGATTATAAAAAAAAAATAATGTTAGTTATTCAAATAAATTGAATATTATAAAAGCGTATTTAAATATTTAATAAATATGCTGAATAAAACTAGCCTTTATAAATATAGATATTATTATAAAAATGTATATTTAAGTAATATAAAATAAACATTTAAAATCTATTAAAATAATTATTTATTAAATAAAAAAATGGCCTATATGTTTTTCTTCTATATATTAATAACCATAATATATATAATCAATATTTCATATTAATTAAGAAATTAAAAATGAATTAAAGATAATATGTTAGTCATATTATTTCTATATGATCAGATTATTTTAATTAAGTTTTTATATATAAATATTATTAAAAATAATAATGTATATTTAATTTTTTTATGTAACTCCCCATAATGTTCTCTTCCCTATCAGTAGTTTAGTACATGTCTCAACCACATGACAGACTGTGGAGTGACTCGAGATTCGATTAGTTTTAAATTTAGTTTGACATCTTTTTAAAGAAAATATTATTTTAAATTTTTTTTGTGAATACCTATGAGCTTCTGAAATTAATCATTAAAAATAATTCAAATTTTTAATAATTTATTGACCAAATAACAATTAGGTTAAAACCCGATTTAAATTAATCAAACATAACTAATTTAAAAGATTATTCCCCTTTTAAATAATTTTGTACAATTATTTACGTAATCTAAATTTATCCTTCTTTAGGACTCCCGAACTACTAATTTAAAAAAATAAATGTTATAAATAAATCTCATAGCCATATTTTGTTTTAATAAAATAAAACCGTCATTTGACGGGCGCGGAGGACATAGTGTGAAATCATTTCCCGTACCTAACCAAAAGTTGAACCCTTATAATGACTCTAGTATAAATTACGTTTAATACACGTACCCTTTATTAATTTTTTCTAAAATCATTTGGCGACTCTGTTTTTAAATTGCGTACCTGCAATTGCGTTGATATAAAACTGAGTAAAAACCCTGAAAAATATCAAAAAAGTGTTAGAATTTAAAAATAAATTTCAAATTGGGCCTTAGCCAAAATATTGTTTTAGGAAATATCCGAAAATATTTAAATATCATTTTCTGACTTTTCAGGATTATTTGAAAATAGATTGAGATTCCAAATTGTAAAACTAATTTTGGATATTGAAAAGTGGAACCAAACAGGTCTTAGGACTAAAGTCCTAGGGTCTGGATCCAATTTTTCCAATCTAGACTCGGACGGGCTCGGTCTAGACTGGGGTGGTCTGGATTAGAGCTTGGGAGCATGGGTTCATGGATCCGAAGGGCTCGGTCCAGGGTTCAGAAGACTCGGTCCCGAACTTAGACTGTTCGGTCGAGGGACTGGAGGGCTCAGTCGAGGGGTTTAAGAGGCTCGATCCTAAACTTAGGTTGCTCGGTCCTAGGTCTGGGAGGCTCGATCCCAAGTCTAGTTTTCTCGATCGTGGACCTAGGAGGCTTAGTCCCAAGTTAGACCTCTCGGCCCGAGGTTAAAACCTCTATCGGATTCTTAGGTCCTTACTCAAGAACACTAGTCCTATGGCTCGGTCCTAACTCAAGAACATCGGTCCTTGGTCTCAGTCCTAGGCCGATTTTCTCAGTCCTTGAATTTGGTTAGGATCGAGAATTCTCAATCCTGTTTCTAGGTCCCTGTCCTACAAGACTCGATCGTCGGGGGACTGAGTGTTCTTGAATTGGTCAAGAATTGCAGGTGCTATAACTTTTGATACAAATCATGGAATCATGATCTGTAAGTTTTAATCAACTCTTATGATTATAGGGAACAAAATCACTAACCTTAATCACGATCAATCGATCTCTACAAAAAATAATTTCTCAAAATCGTTTTTAGGTCAAAATTTGGGATCTTTTGAATTAGAACATTTCAATGTCTGATACTTATTCCATTAGCTTTAAAATGATGAATATAGCTGAACACAACCAAAACAAGGACATCATTCAAGCTCTGTAATAACTTTTGAAAACGAAATTCAAATCCATTTTTTTTATATTTCAGTTTGAGCAAACATGATTGGGATGTTGTTTTAATGATTTGGAAATCATTTTAACATGTTTAGCAACTATATGAATCAAAAATTCAAGCTTAAAGCTCAAAATTATGAATTTCAAAAAATCCAAATTTTCAATTCATTTTTTTTGTTTTATGTTGATTTGATCAAAACTATTTCAATAGAAAGTTCATATAACATATAGGGAATGATTCTTAACAAAGAAATCATATGATTAAACCCTAGAATAGATCAAACTGATCAAACTTGGAAAAATTCAATTTTCATTCACAATTCGAATTACAAAGGTTCTAGATGCTTACAAACAGTTGGAGAACACTCCAATGATATATTGAAAGCTTTTTAGAAGCCTCGATCAAAGCTTTGATCGCTGGAGATGATTTTCACACAAATCAATTTGGCTAGAATCTTTGATTCTATGATTTTGTATGTAATATGTGATAATTGTTTGATGTTTTGGTAGAGGATACCTAGAAGATATTTATACCCAACTAGGTGGGTTGAAGAGATCGAATTCAAATTCAATTTTTCCATTTGAAGTTATATCCCTAAGTCTATTTTTTTATCTTCGGAAGCCTAGTTTTAGGCTAAGATGGAGATTCTAGGTATAGGACTAATGATGGCGAAAATAAAACTATCACATGGGAGAGAAAACGAAAGGATAAGGATGGTTGAATGAATGATATGAAGCTTTTGGAAGAAACGCCTGTCATCGGTCGCGTTTACGGCAATCGCCTACATCAGCGAAGAAGAAGTGTCTACACGACATCGTTTTGTTTAAAAAGACAACGCGTCGTCGGAGGTCTATTGGAGATTCGTCCGCGTTTGGGCGTTTCGGCTAACGAGGGTGACATTCCGTTAGTTGATCTGCTGTGGACCCGGGCGCGCGTTTGCTTGGTTACAACCGGCTGTGTGGCACCTTTTTTGGGCATTGGATGAAAATCTAACGCTGATCCAATGGTCCAAAATCCTACTACAATAATTAAACATAATTTTGTTTATACATGATTATCAATTTATATTTTTAATAAATGAGTTATTTGAAATCGAATTTTTAATCCTTTTTTTGCGTTTTTTCCTCACCAAAAGTTGCATAAAAAATATATTTAGAAACATAATAAAAATTATGTCTATTATTTTATTTTTTGTGTATTTTAGAATATTTATTTGATTGTTTTAAACCATAAACTATACATAATTTATGTTTAAAATCATAACTAAATAATTTCAACCCTTTTGAGTTTAATTTGGGTAAAATAACTACAATATTTTAACCTCAAACTATTTTTAGATTTTTATTAATTTTCCTAATTAAAAATTAATTATTACAATAATTAATTCTAATTTAATTTTAAATCTCTTCCTAGATTATTTTGAATTTAAACCTTCAAAATATTATTTTTATGTCAAATTTTCATAGTTACAATTTTATTTTTCATAATTACATTAATTATTTTTAATATATATATATATATTTATTTTGTTTTAGAAAAATATATAAATTAATATAAAATAAACTTTTAAAATTTATTAAATTATTAAATATTAAATATAAAAGTCCAGTTTTATTTTTCTCACTTATGTATTAATAAAATATCATTTTTCTATATTTATTAAAATCACACTCTCTTTGATATTTAATAAATAAAAATATTAATAAAATAATAATAAGATAATCGCCACCAAGTAGATGTGTCATATGACACATGTCATTCTAGATTTGTAGCTAGGTGACTTGTAGCTTAAAAGTATTTTTAATATTTAAATATATAAAATAAGTGATTAGATGTTTGAAATAGAAAAACAAAATTTTATAAATAAGTAATTCAATATAAAATTTAACATTAACACAGTTAAGTATGTATATACTATATAGACACTTGTGATATTTATTTTTAATTTAATTTATGTTATATTTTTTATTATTTCACTCTTTTAATAATTTTGTTTTCTTAACTTAATTATTACTTATTTTATTTTATTTTTTAAAATCTCAGTATTTTTAATGTTTTTCATAAATTCATATATTTTTTATAAATAAATAAGTTTTTTCAATGGCTCTTTTCTTAAAAAAAAAGGTTTAGATATTATTTATTAAAAAATATCAATTATTAAAAGAAAATATTTTTTTTACATGAATTCTAAAATAAGTAAATCAAAGCAAAAAAATTAATTAAAAAACCTAAATACCAAGAAAAGTTATAAAATTATTTATAAGAACAGTTTAGTTACAATATTTGCTATTAAATGAAAATAAAAGTACCTTTAATTTTCATTTTACAAGAATATATTGAAAACACTAAAAAATAAAATCAACTAACAAAATCTAACATAAAACAAACAATATTATAATTCTCTTTTAAAATGATCAATCAAATATTATAAAATAAGAGTTCTAAGCACAAGAAATTATAAAATATTATTTTAATTTATAATGATCAATATTTTGTTTTACTATTTTATATATTTAAATATAAATATTAGGAATAAACATAAATAATTAATTGATCAGATTGCTAATGTTATAAATTATTTAAATCTAAACTATAAAATTTTTTATAGTTTAATTATTTAGGTTTTAGAAAGATTAATTATTCTCGAATATGGTCATTTTCTCAGAACATAATTCGGTGAATCTTTTAGTTTCTGAATTTTTATTACTGTAAATATTACTATACCATGTCCTTAAATCTCCTAACTCAAATATAGAAACTAAAAATAGAAATAAAAACAACTTTTAAATATTAAATCAAGTTCCCTAACATGGACACATTCATGGACACATTCGGAAAAATTCTAATTACAAGTTGATCATGTTCGAGAACTTACCTTCTGTTAGTGTTGAAATTGGATGTAGTTGAAGGAAACTAATTCTCCTAAAAAAATATAAGTAGAATGTTTGTAGAGTTTTAGTTATTCTTCATTCATTTTAGGGCTTACCATTTTCAAAACTCGAAAGAAAGAAGAAATCTTCAAAGTCGCGGAAAAAGAAAAAAAAATCGTTGAAATCCGAAGTCGCGTAAAAAAGAAGGAAGATGTACATTTCAAAACCCAAAAATCGAAAATATAGAGGGAGAAAGAGAGGGGTTAAAATAGTAATAAAATAGTCCACCGTAATTTTTTAGTCATTTTTTTTTTTCACGATGGCTGCTTCTTATTTAAATGATAAAATAAAAGTTTCAAACTAATTTTATTTGTATGTTTCAATTATTGTCTTTCAAAATTTTTATACACATATGGGGTGGGTTTATTTTTGTTATATTAGAATTTTTATCCAAAATTTATATATTTTATCATATTTTTCTAATAATTTATCAAACAAAATATATTTATTTTATTTTTATAAATTTTAAATATATAATTTAACTAATTAAAAACCTAAATAAACTCCCTTAAAATAACAAAGATCAAACAAACTCAAATAAATGTTAAGACACATAAAATTAATAAAAGTAACCAAATATACCCACTAAAATTAAAGTAACAAAATATGCCCGATTGATATATGTAAATACTCCCTTCTTTTCATCGCGTGGAAGCAATTGAGGTCCATTTATAAAGTATTTTTTTTATTGGCCAATTTTGGTCAAAAAGTTTATTCCTTGAAATTAATTTCTTTTTCATTTTCCTCTTCATATAGATTTATTCGGGACCAAATGGGGTAACCCAATTTATTTTACCTAATTATTCAATGTTGAGGGAAATTTGTATATTGTAAGATGAAAATATTTGAACTCGAAGAAAAAGTTCGGTTAACAAAAAAAAAATAATGTTTTGAGAAATTTTTAAATATATATATATTTTTTAATTCTATTCCACTTTCAACTAAATATGTTTTCAAACAAAATCATTTTATCATTAGAAAATGAAGAGTTTAGTTTTTTTTTTAGAAAAAAATAATAACATTATTATAGATCATCATACAAAATGTACAACATACAAAATAATTAAAAAAAGACATTGAATCTCATTGCATGAAATGTGAATTGAATAAGAAAACATCCAAAATCTGTTAAAACAAAAAATCATAAAACTCTTGGAAAGAGTTTTTGTTCATTTTTTTAAAGATCCAATCATAATTAAAATACATTTTATTTAAAAATATATAAAATTTATTTTTATTAATATATATATATAAATATATTAATATTATTTAACTTTTAAAAAAAAAATACTTGTCAAATCAAAATCACCTGCTCAATATTTTTTAAATAAATTAGATTTTATTCATATTTTTTTATGGGTTTTGTTCGGTATGGGTTTTTTAAACCATACAAAATCAAATATCATTTCATTCATTTTTATCTATCACATCACTTCTTTTTATCTATCTTATCACTCAAATTTTTAATTAAAATATTAAAATATTCTCTATTTTAAATTATTATTTTATATTTTATTTATATATATCAATATCTTTAAGTCTTTTTACTAAAAAATAATTATTACCTCCTCAAAATAATCATAAATAATTATATTTTTTCTCCTTCTAGATTTTTAAAATAACCCCAAACTGAACAAGCTCATGTAGTATGTTCATATTTTAGTTTATTATATGATAAGTAAATAATGAAAGTAATAAATTAATTAGTTGATATTTTCTTTCACTAATTGAAATAAAAGAAGAATATATAGCTATACTGATTCGGTATACTCTAAGGATAAAGATAAAGATAAGGAAAATGACAAGGATAAGAACGCCTTAAGTATATTTAAGTATATGACATAGGTTTACCTAATATTGTAATAATGGTAGATTAATCACGACTCTTCGACTTTGAGAATAATGGTAGATTAATCACGACTCTTCGACTTTGAGAATGTATTATTTTGGGAATTCCAACAATTTGTTTAGTCGATACAAATTGTGATTCCGATCTCACAAATATTTCTATTTCAACCAACGATATGACGTTATAGCTTATCTTATTTAGATTTTATTATTTTTGATATTGCTTTTTATTCTATTTTTTATAATTCACATTCTATATAAGGACCACAAAAAAAACATGCAGTAATAAAGGAATATGTAAGACTCACATTTTCATAAATTTGTTATTCTATATCTTTTTATTTCTCTTTAGCTCAATCTCATCATGTGTTGATTTATGTAGGACCAGTAATATATATATATATATATATATATATATATATATTACTTATAAAAGTTTTGTATCTCAATTTTTAGAAAATAAATATTAAATATATAATGGTTATAAGTAACTTAAATTTAATATATCTTACTCTAAATTCAATTCTCACCAAAACTTCTTGAAGATTCTTTATAATTCTCTTGGTTCTTAATTATAAGTCTGAGGAGTCCCGACAATATATTAAAGTGATACTTACAAGTTTGGCAGTGAGCTATTTAAAATATTGTGATTATGATGATGTTGAGAAGTGAGTTTTTATTTATTTATTTTTTTTTGGTAGAAGACTTAGACTTTGTTCGGTTATATTTTTTTTAGAAAAAAACTAAAAATAATAAAAAAAAAAATCACTTCATTCATTATTTTATCAATCACAATATTCAATTTATTAAAATATTCTATATTTTATTTTAAAAAAAACATTTTATTATTATATATTTTTATTTTATCAAAAAAAATATACATATTCTTAAAATCACCCACCATTGTGTATTTTAAATAAACTCAAATTTATTTAAATAAACTAGAACAAACTTTTAAATGATTACAAATTCATGGGTTTCACACATTCCTAACCATATAGAAAAAAAAAACTTTCATTGGTAAGTTATTTTAAAGAAAAAAAACTTGTTTAATGTGAAAAGGGTATATATATTATATAATTTAACAAATATTTTATTTTTAAATATTTAAAAATAAAAAGTAGATGTAATTAGTTAGTTTTAATTAATGATTTGATTTATAAAATAATTTGATTTATAAAATAATTAATGATTTTTACAAAAACAAATGATAATTTGAATTAATTTTTTAAAAACATTATTTTATACTTAAAATTTATAAAAATAAATTAAAGTATTATTATTTGATAATGAAAATAAATAATTTAAAATTAATTTAAATATAAAAGGTTAATTTAATTAAAGTTATGACAATTTATATATAGTTGACTCCAACCTATTCACTTATTGTTTAAACAAGTTTTGTAATATGCAAACTTATTCTCTAATTATTTAATGTTATAGAAGGAATAATTGAGAGAAAAAAGAAGTAATTTTTTTTGTTTAATTAAATTTATTTGTATTGGTTAAAAGTAAGTAAATATATTTATGCCGACAAATGAAATTGTGGAAAAGTTGGATCGAGTGATTGAAATATGATGAAGTGGGGTAGGATCGAGGAACTGCTGATGCTGCCCCTATTGAGCAATTGTAATTGTTAGGTCCAATCAACATGTCAATCTGACACTTAATCTCGATAGGACAAACAAATCTCAAAAGGAATTTGTATATTTTTATTTATTTAACATTCGAATTAAAATATTTTTTTTTAATTACAAATAGGAGCATCCTGTAAACAAATTTTACATGTTTAATTTGTTGTCTGATTAGCTCGAATTCAGAAACTTAAAATTAGCATCTACGATTTATTATCGTTGAGCTAGAAGATGGATAAATTTAAACTTTTAGTTACGAGGAAATGTATTATTTTTTCCTCTTCAATTTTCCTATACACATACAATCATGATTTTGATCCCTTACACAATTTTAACTTCAAGCTTGAATAATCAAACCCTATTTTGTTTGAACACCTTGATGTCGCGATAGTTTGGACAAAATAAGATTCGATCGTTTGGAGTTGAGATCAAATTGTCAAAATATTTATGTTAGAGAGGGTAAGTCACTGAACAAATTATTTCATTTAAAAAAAACGATGTGTACTTATGGAATGGATTCGATTAATCTAAATATCAATTCATTTAAATGTGTGACAAACTAATTAAAAACAAATAAACGACATTTCAAAATAAGAATATGGAATGTTTAGTCGTTTAGAACAAATGATCAAATTACTAAAACTGTAATAGTTAATTTTTAGTGGGAATCAAATTTTATACCAAAACTATTAAATAAACTATTTTCATATGATGGATTTGTATAATAATATTCAAACCACCCCTTCTTAAAATTTAAAGATCATTATAAGCATAAAAAAAAGGATGAATAAGATTTTGAATGATTATAAGTTCATGCATTATATATATCTGTATCAAGTTATCTATAAAGGGAACAACAATCGAAGTTGACATATAAACATCCTGTTTTTGCTCTTGCTTTTTTGGGTTATTCTTCCATGACAAAATAATAGTACTAGAAGGGATAGTTTGCTTCAACTTATTTACTATAATTTTTTCTTGGTTTCGGTATATATAACAACGCTTAATCAATCAACTTATTTAAATTTTCCGTAAAAGAAATCAATAAATCTCGTTTAATTCAGATTCCTGGTGTTAATTACTGTAAATATCCTTTTGCAGCAACAAAAATAGGGCATTTTTTGGGTTAGAGTTATTTAGTTTATAAATAAAAATGTTAAAATTAATTTAAATAAGTTAAATACAAACAAGGAAATATTACTGGGAATATATAATGGCACGTTGCTAGTGGGTACTGTTTTCACTTTAACCATTCAACACCTGCCATCTGCTCTTTGTCTGCCCTTTGCCCTTGGGCTAATAGACATTGGTTAGTTTGATTCATCTTACTTGTTAATTTTTTTTTATTTATTTAATCGTGTTATTACAAGATTATTTCAATTTATTATTTATCAAAATTGTTGAACCCAATGTATTTGAATCATTCTAGTAAGACTGATGGTATAAAAAGTCAGTATATTCCTGAAAAAAAATAAAAAATCATCCATTTATAATCTTTCAAATCACTTCAACAGGGTGTGTTTAGGTTTGACGAAATTCAACCAATTGTATTGATTATAAATATTATTGAAAATTATAAATCCCTAAATAATTAGTTAGTACAATAATAATAATAATTATTATTATTATAACAAGTTATTAATCTCACCTCTTAATAATGAGGAGCTTCTTCGGATATGAATTTTTTTTTTTAAATAATTTAAAGGGAGAAAATATAAATGTTAATAATTTTGAAAGGATAATAATTATTTATAATAAAAAAAATTTAAAATGTATTGATGTATATATATAAATAAAATAAAAAATAATAATTAAAATAAAATTTATTTTAATATTTTAATTAATAAATTAAATAATTGAATGAATCACAAATAAAATTATATTTGATTTTATTTAAGTTTTAATAAAAGACTTTTAAGTATTCAAATATGGAAACATTAATATTCACTTGTTAGTTGTTGTAGGTTGTAGGGTAGTTGGAATAATAGATGGATTATTTCAATAATTTTTTTTGATATAAATTTAGAAAAAATAATTCTGTTTTTAAAAACTTAATATATATAATGATAAAAAAAAGGGAGTGATAGTGATAGGGAAATTGAGGAAGAGAATGATAGTGAAAAAAACTTAAAAAATAATGAATCGAGAGAGAAATTTTATTATTTTTTAAACCAATAAGATTGTGTCACGTGATTTTTTCATCCATTTTCTTTTCCAAATGCACTCTTCTAATCCGTTCTAAAAAAATAAATAAAAAGTATTATAATATTTTAATTAATAAATTAAATAATGTGATTAATTAAATGAGTTAAATAATATTTAATTAAGTAAAATTTATTTAAACAAAAACTGAATAGAACATGGTCTTATACATTCTTTTGTATATTTTATTTAAATTTAATTAAAAACCTACATTTTTTATATTTATTTTCATCAATTTTGTTACTTAATTTATCAATAAAATAATAACTTTCTAATTATTGTTTAAAAATATTTTCTATTATATATTAATATCAGTTAAATATTTAATAAAAAATTCATTTTAAAAAAATTATATCAAACAAGTCTCTTCAAATAAACTCAATCCAAATATACCTAGATTGACTTACTTTTACTTGTTATATAATTGTGATTTAACATTACAAATGATATAACTATTAAATATTTATAATTGAGAATATAGACTTGGGTTCGAAATCTCATCAGAAGTAAGTTATGAAGAATCAAAATAAAAAGTTGGTGGATAGACATATAAGTGATGATAAAATTTTAATAATATATATTTTTTTTAATTTTAAATATCTATAGGCTACAACTTGATGTTCTCGGAACAATTTTCGTAATGTTAATTTGTATTATAATACACGTTACTAGGTTTAAGTTTAATCCTCTCTTCTAGTCTAATGGTAAAAATAGGTGAATATTAACCTTAAGGTCTTGAGTTTGAACCTATCAAGTTAAGTATCGCAAATTTTAATATCTAATCGCGCCAATATTTACGTAATTGACTATGTATTGATGTTATTTAAAGTTATTCAATTATCCGAAATCAAATTTCCTAAAAAATAGTTATTAAAGTTTCTATTCTAATTCGAAATAAAAATGACAATATACATTATAGATAGAAAAGGTTGTGATACTTAACTTGATCTCTTTTTATTTGAGCAGTAAAGGGAGACCCGTTGAGATAGATTGATTTTGGATAGAATTTTATTTTATCATCAACCCAATCCACGAAGTCTTATGGTATGAATGCATAAGCAGGGAAAGAATTCCCGCAAATGTCTCCGAAAAATTGCTTCCTTTAAATTGTATTAGTTAGTAAAGCTTGAGAAAAAAATATAGATAATTTTCTTTGAAGTTTATATAAAAGAAAGTATTAATGTATTTTAAGATTTTATACTAATTAAATTAGAGAAGTTATATCTACATTAAAGTGCAATAAAATATATGTGATAAAAAAAAGTATTATTAAAAAAAAGTTTATTAAATTTTTATAAACAAAGTGAACATAATTTTTATACTAAATATAAAATAATTTTTTAATTTTTTATTTAGAATTGGTGATTATAACAAAATAATGATTCTGAATAAAAATGAATCACGTAATATATAAACCATACTTCTAATTTGAAATCAAATAACGACACTATTTATTTAAAATAAAAATATAAAAGCTCTTTTTGAATGATTAATTTAATCTACTAAAATAAATTCAATTGTCAAAAGTGTCTCTTAAGAATTTTATGTTCAATTTTTACCTAAAATGTCTTAAGTTTATAATTATATCCAAAATATTATTATTTTTCAAACTTAAACCATATTAATATGAAAAGATAATATTACTTAGATAAATAATTTAAATAATCTTATATATTTAAATAAATAATACCAACATGTATGCATCTGAACTCCGATTATATTCAACTATTTTAATATTTGTAAATTTATATTATTTAATATATATAATTTTATTTAATTTTAGATAATATTTTATATTATTTAAAAATTAATGTCTGTATATGTAGCTTGCTATTTAATTTTTGAGAATGAATTATTTATAAAAAAGTAGTTTGGCCGTGTTTGGTGAAGATTTTAAATTATAAATCTAACTTCATATGATATGATTGTTAAGAGTACTGGTTCAAATATTCATTTTTAACCCAGGCTATGCAATGATTGAGGTAATGTTCGGTTATTTAAATATTCTTAAATAATTTATCATACATTTATCGATTACATAATTTGAATCAATAACCAAAATATTTAAATATTTTTCATTTTTTTTAAATAACTTTATATCAACACCCACAAAAAAAACTCCTATTCGAATAACTTAAAATATTTTTTTTTAATAACGCTGAAGAAATCTATACCAACATAAACAAGTTTATTTAAACAATCTCAAGTTATTCAAATAACTAGAGTTAAATAAGACCAAATTTGGTGGAAGACTAGGGGTGAGTAGGGCATCCGACCCGACTCATAGACACTGCACGAGTTGCAATTGTGTCGTGCTAGTTTTTAATTTTTGCACGACTTATCGGCCCGTCTATTGTTATGAAAAATTTATACTTTTTAAAAATAATTTATTTGTGTTTTTCTTATTTTTAATATAATTACTTAAAAACATTCTAATTAGTAACTCAGACCTAAAAAGTTTACTAGATTTCAAATTAATAAACTTTGTTGTTTTAAATATTTTAAAGTAAACTTAAGTCCAAAGTAAGTGTAAGAGACTAACTAAGTTAAAGTCTCATTATGTAAACAAAACCAATTTGATTATGTTGTGGTGGGTGAAATGATCAAATCACAAAAGAAAAGATTCATTTTTTGAAAATATTCTAATTAGGCAAGAAAACCAAAACTAAAGAGTTAAATCTCCATCTCTTGATGCTAGCTCTGTTTTTGGCAGTCTGGCTATGTCTCTTTTTCTTTGGGTATTTATTTACATGCTTAATTAGTGTTATTCTTCTTCTTCTTTGTGGGGCTAAAATTGATTAATAAAGCATCATAGATGGGGACTTTAATGGTGTGTACAACTTTGACATAATAATAATAATACACATCTCTTTATCAGCTAGCTGTCCCTCTGCAAAAACAAAAGCAATATGGAAGAAGAAGGGGCATGCCTGCCCAATAATATTTAACTGCCAGACTGCACAAAAAAAAGCTTGGTTAGCCAATTGCCATTATCCATTCAATTCAATTCAATTCTTTCCAACTCCATTCAATGTCATTTACTATTTGTTTCATGGATTTGGAAATGAATTATTTTGCATCTCTTGAGAATATTTGAAATAGGGAAATTTCATTTCTTAAATTTTGTTCTTTTGTTTCTGACTCGGTTTATATGTTTAATCGGATTTTATTCAAATCAACCTGCGAGTGTAGGTAGAATGCATAACTCATGTCTTCAAAATCCTGACCCGAAACTTAAAAAATAAAAAATTCTGACCCGAAACATAAAAAAAAAAATCAAATCAACCAGATATTCAAAATATTGACTCCAGCTCCTTCTGAGTTCAGCCCAAAATAATATTAAAGCACACCCATATCCATTCTGAGCCCAAAACCTTATTCAAACTCAACTCTGTTTTATTTTTATTATTCTTTTTCTAAAAACAATAATACTTCTTTATAAAGACAGTTAATTTATAGTATTTAAGAGAATATATAACAACTTAGTGAATCCTGGGAATCAAAAAGTGAGGGTTAGTACTTTTACATTTATCAGTTTGTTTAATGAAAAAGTATGTTTGATTGAATAGATGTGTATTCTTATGTGTCTTATGGATGAGTCTCGGGGTACCCGACAGAGGCCAGTTGGTAAATTACCCAAAATTTGGGTCAAAATCGGGCCAGTCCGATTCAGGTTAGGTATCGGATTATTGATCTGTCCAAGACTCATAATAAAAAAAATAAAAAAAATTTTATTATTAAGGTTAAATTTTAATATTATATTTTTAATAACATCATTTTATTTTTTATAAAAAAAATTCAATTGAAATAGGATAAAGTAGTGAATGAACATTATAGTAGGATGTCATATTTATTAATTAATTGATATAATATCATTTAAAAAATGTTAATTTATAAAACAAACAAAAATCTAATAAAAAAAATGTCAATTTATAAAACAAATGATAATCTATATATATATATAACATTGTTATTGTGAATAAAATTATAAAAAAAAATTACAATCTTAAGTGGTGTAATGGTTAAGTGTTCTCTATGCATAATAAAGATCGAAGGTTCAAATCTCAGTGCAAATTTGTAATAATTATAAAAAGATAATAAGTAATATGTTGTTTGACGGAAGTGAATTAATTGGTAATAAAGGTCGGTAAAAAGGAGATAGTTGAACAATAAAGAATAGAATATGTTGGTTGACGGAAGTGAATTAATATGAGCATGGTCGGCATTGGAGTAAGCCCACGGGCTAGTACAACCCATCTCTCATGACAACTCATTTAATAAAACAATTAGGTTATTTAGATAAATTTATTATTTGTGTAAATATAAAAGTGTGTAATATAGTATGGTGATTTATGATAGAAAATAAGATTTTTTTTATTTGATTATAGTTTTAAATCTCACGTGAAATAATTTTTAATATTTAAAATAAAAATAAAAATAGGCTAGCCAAATTTTTTCCAAGTTTTTCTACCATACCGGGCAACTCAATTCTTGAGGTATGAAATCTCACTATTTTTTTTTAAGTTGGTTATAAATAGACTTATATTAATGATAAATAAAATTATCAAATACTAACTTAAACTCATGGCCTTAAAATTCAAACCTAAGTGTTCTTTATGCATAATAAAGATCGAAAGTTCAAATCTCACTCGGTGCAAATTTGTAATAATTATAAAAAGATAATAAGTAATATGCTGCTTGACAGAAGTGAGTTAATTGGTAATAAAGGTCGGTAAAAATGAGATAGTTAGACAATAAGGAATAGAATATGTTGGTTGACGGAAGTGAGTTGATAAGAAATATGTTGGTTGACGGAAGTGAATTAGTATGAGCATGGTCGGCATTGGAGTAAGCCCACGGGCTAGGGCAACTCATCTCTCAAGACAGCCCATTTAATAAAACAATTAGGTTATTTAGATAAATTTATTATTTGTTTAAACATAAAAGTGTGTAGTATATTACGGTGATTTATGATAGAAAATAAGATTTTTTTTATTTAGTTATAGGTTCAAATTTCACACAAAATAATTTTTAAATATTTTTTAAAAAAAAAAAATATGGTAGCCAAAATTTTTCCACATTTTTCTATCTTAAACGTGGCAACCCAATTCTTGAGGTATGAAATCTCGCTATCTTTTTTAAAGTTTGTTATAAATAGACTTATATTAATGATAAATAAAATTATCAAATACTAACTTAAAATTCAAGCCTTCATCTTAAGCTCTTACAATTAAATTATTCAAGATTACTCAATAATGTCAAAATTTACCTAAATTCAATAATAGTAAGTGAATAAAAAAGTCATAACTAGAAGATTAAAGAGGTCAATAATGAGACCATCACAGTAAAAATTTAGTTAAGTATTTAGTTAACTATTCAAACTTAGTTACTCTATTTATTTTTATTTTTATAATTTTTTTAATATTGTAGTATATAATATAATTATTATCATAATTTTAAATATTAAATTAAATTATAATTATATTATAAAAGCAATAACTTTACTTACATGGTCAAATCTATACTCTTAATAAGTCGTAGTATCTAAAAAAAAAAAAGTTTTAATTATAAGACATTATAAGTGAGAATAATTTTGCTTTCTCAGTTAACATTTAGAAAACAATAATTTAAATATAAAAATAATATGTTTAATAATACTTTAGGAACTAAATCTTGATTAGAAATTTTTTTTTTGACAAGATTAATGAAAGCTCTAAGAAGATCCGTCTTATTTTATGATTTTTATTTGGCTGAAGATTCTTATATTGAGTTTCCTAACCCTTCAATTCATTTTTTTTTCTTTCAAAAAGCTCAATTTCGCTTCTCTTTCGGAGTGCAACTAATTACCGCGAGTTAAACACATAGCACGTAAACACACTTAACAGACGAGCGTAACTTGCTACATTGACGTGCTCAAACACAAAGGAACCCGTCACGGGATCCCCTCTGTCCCCCTCACAGAGAAAGGCAAAACGGTCCTATTAAAAAAAATATATATTTTTACCATATTGTCCAACAGAGGGATCCTGTAAGTGGGGATCTTTCTGCTTAAAACCGAGTTTACATAACCTATATATTCATACACTTTTGTATATGAGATCCACATACTTGAAAGATACCTCCAATAAATTTCTGAATTTGGGTCAGACTAATTTCAGTTTTTAAAGGTAATCAAACCGAAATAGTATTTTCAGATAAACCAATTTTTCCATTTCTATCAGTTGAAGATCATTAGATGTATCACAGTTTGTATCAGAATCCCCTGAACTACATCCAACCAACTAACCAACATGATCATAACAATCTGCAAACCAATAGTAACATAGATAAAAGAACCAAGTTGAAATTGATGAACCAAAATTTGCTTACAAATAAGTTACTAGAAACTAAAACAACAATCTTAAGTTCAGCTTACATAAGGAACTCTATTTTGTATCTTCCGCTTAGACTATGATTACGATCTCAATCAAAACTGAAAAACAATGAAAGTAAATCAGCAAGGTTAAGGATTTAGAACATACTTTTAACCATCTGATGATAATACTTTATTTCTCCTTATAGTCTGTGAAGGCTTCTTTGAATAGCTCGAATTCCATTCCCCTCCATCCTGAGAATAGTAATCCATTGGATAATCACCATCAACCTCTCCTTCCTTTTCTTCCATACAACCTCCATTGTTACCTTGACAACAAGTTTCATTCTTTGAACAATCCATTGGCTTTCTTTCCCACCAGCCATGTAGATCACCAAGAGCAATCTCTGCTTCAAATGGCGTTAACAGTGGTTTCACAAAAGCATCACCCCAATCTATCGAAAGCCTAGGACAGGCTATTTGAATCCAAGCATCAACAGAATCACCAAACAATGCAATTCTAGCTGGTGATAGTTCAGACATCAATACTACAGTCCATGATAAACCCTTTTCTCTCATCTTCTTCTCTAATCTATCAAGAATTTTGGGATTCCCTTGTCTCCCCAAGGTTCCCAACACAATTCCCCAATTTTTTACGCCTTTTGCTTTACAGATTGCGTTCTTTCTACATTCCTTCATGCCTTTGTGATTGTATTCTTCCAGAAAAAGGGACCCAATGTAAGGATCATACCTAAGAGCTTTAATTTTAGGGTTTGCTATCATGAATGCCTCTAAGTGAAATCTCCCATCTGCTACAAAGATAACAACAGCATTACTCTCACTAAGTTCAGTCTTACCAATAGTTGGAGCAGTGCAGCCAAGAATTTCTCCAGCCGACAAGGGTTTTGACTGCGGCACTAAAACCCTAAACCCTGCCCCTTCCAGATCCATCTTGGCGGCACGTATTGCCGCTGCAAACTGAATCGTTCCAGCCAAAATCAACTCCTTGGTGGTTGAATTATCAAGATTAAGCTTAACAGTATCAATTAAACGGCGAACATCGATTTTGATTTCAACGAAAACATAGATGCAAGGGATCGATGTGTTATCAATAGGCACAAGACAACTATGGCCGTAATGGATTAAGAGGTCGGCGTTAAGAGCGGCGGCTGAAAGGTCGTCGACACAGCAAGCACCGTAGGTGACATCTCCGAGGATGAAACAACTGTCGACGGCGGCGAATGCGGCGAAGATGTCGGAGAGGACAAGGGAGTACATAAGCAGGCCTTCAGGGAATTGAAGAGCAACGCGTTTGGATCCAGTTGAGAGGATTCGCCATACGCATTTATGGACCTCGAAATTGTAGTTGGGAGGTAAAAGGGCGATGGCGGCGTTGAGTGCTTCGTTGTTAGTTATTGAATCTGGTATTTGATTCTTCACGAAACGCTTAGGAACCGTTCGACGAGGATGTTTTGGTGATGGGTTTTGTTGTTGAATAATATCTAGATCTCCGGCGGCGGTCGGAGATGGAACGGGAAGATCGGAATCGCTTTTCTCCATTAGAGAAGGAGATACAAATTGCAGCCGCTAGGGGAGAAGTACTATCTCTATTATTTACCATGAGACTGTTTTATATTGTTTTTTAATATATATTTTTTAATAAGTTTTTATTCAAATAAATTATTATTATTTTTGTTTAAGATTAAAATTAGTCTAACTCTATAATCATTCTCAACTTTATTATCATAAATACCTTATTTTACATGTTGTAATTTTTTTTTAATGAGTTAAATTGTTGAAAAATTATAATATTAAAACAAATTCATAATAAATAATAATTTAATTTAAATTTGAATAAGAAATATATAAAATATATTCTAAATTTATTCTAAAATCCTACTTTCAACCCCAACAACAAAAAAATAGTTTAATTATAATAGATATAATATTATATTATTTAAATAAATTATATAATTAATTTTAATATTAAACTAAATAACATTTTTTATTTTAAATTTGACCATCATATTTTATTTGGAAAATTTGACAAGATGACTTTATACAAAGAAAATTTATTTGGATAATCTTTAGTTGAATAATTCATAATTTCTTATGGTATCAAACATTAAAACTACAATACTTTTAAGTTAAGCGGCATTATTTTAAATTTTAGTTTATGATCATGTTTCATAATATTAAATAATACTGTTTAACTTAAACAACAGTACTACATAAAAAAAGTATGAACTATTGAACTAAGAATTATCTATAAGACTATAGATATACATACATACATGTTTTAATTAGTATATTTATGTCGGGTAAGTTTGTCCCTATTTTATGAACTAATTAGGATCATAAACCATAATCTCAGATATGAGACGGTAAATGAGATCAAGGTTATATAAACTGTGACAAGATTTGACAAAAAAAACTTATATTCACATGAATAATTAAGATGTGGTTTGAAGGAACGACAAGACGAACTTTGAAACTAGAGACGATAGAGATAAAACTTTCAAAGGATTAACAATAAGTTGTGAAGAAATAAAAATTCGTGACAATGTTATATAAACCCTATACTCACCTAAACAATCAAGACGAAGTATGTAGGAACGAGTTTTGATTGATGAGTCAAGGCGGCGATGATGATCAGCTAGAGACGGAGACGGAGACGACGAGATGATGAGATTGAGACGGAGAGATGCATTTTTCAAAGTGCGGGTAGAGTTTCTCGTTACACACTTAAAATTTTGAAATGAAATGAAATGAGTAGAATTTCTCGTCAGACATTTATATATTTCGCGTGATGTAAAATACATATTTCGCAAGACAAGTTATACATATTTCGGGTACTCAAAAGATAATTTCGACATTAGTCATTTTTACAGACATCTTATTTTTCAAATTTGTATTATTATTAGGTCATTTCGTAAAATTTCTCTCATATTTAATTTTTAAAATATATAATTAATTTATAAATTATTATAATTGAAAATTAAGAAAACAAATAATAGTTTAAGCCCTCTTTCTTCTTCTTCATCTTCTTCGTTCAGCTGTAAACTGATCAGAAGCTCTATCATTCTTCTCTGATCTTCCTTCTTCTGTACTTAAAATTCGGATACAGAAGATCATCGATCCAATTCCTTGCCGGCGTTCTTTCCTAAAGTCCGTCTCTTCTCAACTTTCCTGTAAGTATTCACATCATACCGTTGTTTCCTTCGAGCTCTAGGTCATTTATCGTTAACTTTTATTCTCAGGTCAGCAAGATGCAGACGATATCCAATTACAAGCTACCCCACTTCTTTAACTATCCTCCATACTTCACGTAATACCTTTTCTCACATTGTTCCTTTGTATTTATTGATCATAAGAAATGAAGATGTCCAAGGAAGAAAATATCAAATCCTATTGAATATGGTCTTAAATGAATAGGGATTCTCAATTCAGTACTTAGTGGATATGCATCATCTTTATACTTACTAGTGTTTTACATGTGATTATTGTCTTTGTCTAGTTTGCAACCGGTTAAGGACACTCGGGAGAAGCAGATAAATCTTTGGAAGGAATTGATACTTGATTATTGTAGAAGTGAAAAGAAGTTTGTTATTGAAGTTGAGAAAGAATTCCCGTTGTTTACGAATCCAGTTATTGAAAGTAAGCTATGTTTTCGTGATATTACATTGGTTCTATTATAGATAGGTATTTGTATGCTTTTCATTCCTAGTTTTTTTTCTTACTTTATACATCACATTGGCTAGAAATGGACCTCCCTTGTAGAATTCCTTTTGATTGTGTTGATTAGTTCTCTATGAACGAGGAACTTAAGAGATTTGTATGTTGGACCAATATTTAATTGTGTAGAGAAGTATGGTATTCTCCTTTTCATTTTTTGTGAGTCATTTCCAGTTTTCATAAAGTTTTATGCAATATATTGTGCTCCATCTGTACCTTTGGATTGGACCACCACTTGCGATGTATCAGCAATCTTTACGTTGAATGAGACATTAAAAAAACTTGTCTGAGTTGTTTCTTTTTGCCTTACGGATGCTTTGGTCTTGTTAGAGTTGTCATTAGAGCAAAAACTTGTTTGAGTTTGCTTCTTTCATTATTGTCTCAGTTCTGAACCCATTTAATCCTGTAAATCTCTTTTAGTCCTTTAGCCTACTTCAAAATAGTGCAATTTTTTATTTTTTGAAAACCAAGGTTTTTTCCATGGAGAAAGCTAACACGACCCCACTTCATTTAAGGCTTTTTTAGTGGGAATCCAAGATAGTGCGAGTTAAGTTGTGGGGTTAGGAAATCTTACAATGAAGAAACATTTTCGTACTTGATGTTGGTTTGGCCTTGTGAACATGTGTATATTGTGATGAAAGATCATGATTATGAATGTAGGGATTTGAGTGTTCCTATACATCTACAGACTCTTCATTCCATGATTAAAGAACTTCCCTCTACTTTTGCCTTCTGTCATAAATGATTATCAATAGGTTTAAAGCTGATAATTTTATGTTTTTTTTCATAAAATGCTAAAGTTTGTGTTAGCAGAGTTGTCACAAAGACGATGTCTAATATTTACAGATATTGTCTATACCAAGTCTTGAATACTTGACTTTAATGTGCTAATTAACAACTCATCAGCTAGGTCACAATGAATTGGTTTCAGTCAACAAGATTCTTCTGCTTATAATAGAATGTTAATATCCGGATCAAACAGCTAAAACATTTAAGAACCAAACAAGATTTGACGAATGTTATAACGATTATTCAAATGAGCCAGTAGGGAATTGTCGCTGTCCTTTGGGAGGTTTGTTGTTTGACTCTCGTCCCTTTTAAACTAAATTCAATTTCGATAAAGTGGATTTTATATTCAAACCATTAGATATTCTAAATGCTTATTCTTCCATTTCTGTCAGTTATTAGGTCTTAGGTTCACATTGATTTATCTGAGCTACAGGTTTATTGTGATAATGCAGGGTCTCTTAACAATGAAGCTAGGGTTGTAATTCTTTCAGCATTAGTGTCTGATGGTACTTTCTTGAACTTGTGTTTATCCTATTACCATCTTTGCAATTTTGTAGTATATGATTGTCTCATTTCTCCAATTTATTTACTATGAACAGGAAGAGCTGAATGGATGGACAAGGGGCATCGGAAATGTCTTGTGCTCTGGCACCGAATTCAGGATTGGGCAGATCTGATTTTAAAATTCGTGAGTAGTTGTATAAGTTCTTAATATGTTATCAAATTGTTTCATTGATCAAATACAGGTTATAGTTGGTAATATTTATTTTATTCATGATTTGTCAGGTGAAAGATAATGGTTTAGAAGATAGTGTAATGACAGTCGAGGAGATTCGTTCTGGAGCAGAATCAGGTGGTACAGGTAACACGATTCCTAATTCTTTCTTCCAGGCTATTCACTCCTTGATAACATAAAGCAAGAGATAGACCATCTGGTTATAGGGAATGACAATAAAAAGTTAGAGTTACTCGAAAGCCTTGACATTTGTTTTGGATTTTATTTTTGCTGTATTTCTTTCCCTTTACATTTAGCAGATAAGCCTATTTTGAAAACTGACATTTTGTTACAATCACATTTGAAAAATCACCACCAAAGCTTAAATAAATGGAATTATTTTGGGTTTGGTGTAAGACTGTTTTCTGATTCATGATCCAGGTTATAGTCTGATTTTTTGCTTCATTTGGTAAGAAAATTATTTTTTGGACGATGATTTATATTATAATGTGTTTTCCGAAGTCATTCAGTACTAGATCATTGTAGAATTTTCCAAATCATAATCAAGATCATTTTTTGTGTATTTTCTCCCTGCCCATTTATCAAATATTGAGCTTATTTGAAAAAAATGCTCTTTTGTCACAACCTATATCACAAATCATATCTTCAGAGGAAAATTGGGAAAGTTAAAGTTGAAAGCATTTTATTTTTCCACTTGATATAATTTTTTTTCCGGATTATGATTCAAATTATAGTGCAATATTTTTTTTGGTTTCATTTGGTAGACCGATTATGTTTTTTTGACATAATCCAAATTATAGTATGATTTTTTTTTTTTATCAAACACAACCAATGTAGATAAATAGGCTCATTAGATAACTAATGACTTTATTCATACAATGGGTTAAGCTGGGAATCAGACTATTATAGCATATAACTATAGAAAATATCATCTGTTTTCTTTTCGCCATAAAAAAATCCTTAAAACTTCAGTCTTTAGCCCTGCGCGTGTAACCCCAACTGAATACCGAAAAGAAAATGGATGGGTAACGCTGTACTAGTTAAAAGAGTTTGAATGTATATTTGCCCATTATCAGAAATCATGTTTTTTTTCTTCTGTTTTTCCGATGGTTCTAGAGATCCATGGGATTGATCGTGGCGTTCTAATGAGGGCGTTGAAACAATTGGAGCATAAGGGGAAGCTTACAATATTCAAGGGTACTTCAGCTGATGATGAAGGAGTTAAATTCTCTGTATAGAGAGAAATAAGATTTTGTTTGGTTTGTTATTGTGTATTCTCTAATAATTGTATTCAGTGTTATTTTGAACTCAATTGTATCTGGAACCTGCAAGTTATTACTGATTATAGTATAAATGAAGCCAATTCTTCATTTGTTGGACATACCAAATTATAAATTACTGATTGTAAACATTTTTTTATGTTTATGGTAAATATGCATAAAAGTCGGGGATAAATAAAATAAAATTTGTCTGGAAGTTTTCAAGGGTAAATCTGATTCAAAACTAAGTTACAGTTGTTGGTAGCTGGTTTGAAAAAAATTAGATTATGAAATTATAATTTGTTCAATTAAAAAATGGATTATTTGAGTTAATTAATGAATTTAAAGTTATTTTAATTGATAAATTGAAAAAAAAAATGCTGTAATAATTTTTTTTAAATAATCGAATAGTATGGACAAAATGTGGGAAACACTTAAAACATTAACTTCAAATGTAACACCTTCAAATGGTGATGTAAAATTTGTAGGGTTTATAGACTTGCAATACAAATAATAAACTTATGTTGACTATTAGACCTAGATCAATTGATCTAGGTTTTTTAAAGTAAAATTCAGGTTAAAATAAACTTAGTTTAAAATATCTCTAGAATTTAATAATCTAAAATGATAAAAAAGTTTAAAAGAGGAATATTTTGAATTATAAATTGACTAGTTGAAAAGAAATGAGATGCGAAAAAATATATATTTTTTTTTGTTTATGATTAAAAAAAATGTTACATTTTCTAAACAAAGTTATCATGAAATAAGATTATAAGAACCGGGATAACATTTCAACTGTTTTTAATAAAAATCGAAATACTTTTATCCACTCTTTTAGTCTAACGGCAATTGACAATAAGAGATGGATACTAACCCTAAGTTCTTGGGTTCGAGCCCGTCAGGTAGTAAGTTCTGCGCGCCTAATTAAATTTTGCGGACTATATACTTAATCCGTTGTCCCATTTTTTATTTCTCCAAAAAATCGAAATACTTTTGTCACTTGAGTTATTTTAATGGTTTAAAAAATAACATTTCATACAAAAATAATTGTAAAAAATAAAATAAATAAATAAATATATATATATATATATATATATATATATATATATAACAAAGTACAACTTTATTGATGAAAGCCACAATGGAGATTAGAAAGAGAATTCAATCATTAGACTTAACAAATCACATAAAGTTACAATACTAAGATTGTACTATTTATACTAATATTATCTATAATATTGGATTAGGCCTATAATCAATCCAATTACAATTTTCAGTCCACTAAAGTATTCAAAATTATCCTAACATTGTATCCATCTGATCAAAATCCACTCCATCTTTGTTGGGATCATCATAACAGAATCATTTCATTGATCTTAAGTCTTGTTTTCATGAACAAAAGAATGCTGCTGTATTTTCCTCTCCAGGATAAGGGTGGTTAAGAAATATAACTGAAGAACATGCAATCAACATCCCACATTTGAAGAGGAAGAATAAGGCAGGATTCTATAAGGCAAAGGCCTAGCTATGAGTCCATCCATAACCCAACCAACTACCTGACCATCACTTTTCAAATGATCAAATTCCCTACATATATACGAGAGAGATGTTTGCAGTTTTCCCCCTGAATTGCAGTCATTGTTAACGCCTTTTGTCTCGATCCCTGCAAATTTCTCCAACCAATACAAGTAATTCACGTGGAATAATGACTTTAGCATGTCTTGTGGTGACGAATTCTCTTTAAGTGTTACCTGCAAAAAAATAAAAATATTAGGCTTGATTCCCACTCTGAACGCACTAATTTAAGTGGAGGGGGTTATGGCCTCCCCTCTTCCAGGGAATAAACTCGGGTCACAGAAGAAAGTTTCAATCTCCTTCTCACAGTTTAACAGGCAAACTCAATGGTGTTTTTGTATCACATTCATAAATTTCTTTATTATGTTTTCGTATCTGGATAAAGTAACAAATTTAAAAGTGTTTTCAGACGAGGATATGGCCTCCTATTTCAATTTGGTGCTTTAATAAAGAATCGAATATGAGACCACAAGATAATAAGCTCCTTAGTTCAAGCCTCTTACAGCTAATAAGCTACCTGGGGTGTGTAGCCAACATTTCACCATTAACTTTACATATTCTTATAATCATATCTCCAATAGGCCCTAATTTGAAAATCTTTTATTTTTGTATCTGAATACAAAAAAATTTGGAATCTAAACTTATTTAGATAGTTGGAAACACTTTCTGGAGCTATATCCAAGTCTGGTTTTGGGTTTGGACGAGAAAACATCAATAAATTATGAATATATGTCTAATTAAGTTATATTCTTAAATTATCTTATCTAAATCAACATCTAAATGATATATTTAACAAAAAGAAAGTGTTTCCAAAGAAATTTATCGATGTTTCTCGTCCAAACCCAGACTCGTACCCAAATCCAGCTTTAGAAAGTGTTCAAAATGGGCCAATTCAGGAATTTATTGTTTCTTATCTAAATCTGAATTCAGAAACAGAATTAGGAAGATCTGAATTCAGAAACAGAATTAGGAAGTGTTTCCACATGGCATACAAGGATTAGGCAAAACAAAGGATGGTGGAGAGGCAGAATTAGGAAGTGTTTCGTCTACATGTTTTTTTTTGTCCAAAGAGATGGGATAAAGAAACATACGAAGTATTTTCCACCATGTTCGGTAAGAATGTAGCCCTCATCTCTGTAAAGATCAAAAAGTGCCATTGCATCATCCTTGTTCCTTACAACATCAGAAAGCTTAGAACCCAGCAGGAGGCGACCCTCAATATTCGCAGCTGCATCCTTAGCATCTTCAGACAGTACAGGAGATTGCACCTATAAAGAATAATCACCAACACAGACTGATCACCAAACGGCATGACTTGAATAAGAAATATTCATTTCAATATCAGGAGGAAAGCATCGAGTTCAGAGTCGAACCATGAAGCCATCTATTAGCAACAGTGAGCAAGTCTTATGAGACAGAAGGCAAAGTGTAAGACTTATTTATATGCAGTTGGCTCATTGATTTTGTTCAAAGAAATGCAAGCTTTATTTCTTTCTTGCTTAATTGTCCTATAATTTTGCATGTAATGTTCTACTATAAATCGCCACAAAATAAGGAATTCACTAAGAATATTTGTTTTATCTATTGTATCCTTTAATATCTTAATAATGTGATATATATGTATGCTATAATATACAATAGGTTGATATTACATGTTTACAAATATATATTTTATAACTAAATGAAAGTAAATAATATAATATTACAGCTTGAGTGCCCTGTCTAATTTCATTGGGAGGTTAGCACAATAACCCACACCGTCATGACCTCACTTCAATCAAGGGCTTTCGATGATAATCGAACCTGAGACCTAGGGTGATAACCCCTTTAGTCCAAACCTTTTGAGCTACTCAGGATGGATGAACTAATTTGTCATTATGTAATTAAAAAGTCATAAAACTCCCATTGCCTCTTTTAGTCAACCTTCTTCATCTTAGGGTTTTGGTTTGTACATATGTATATAGGATAAATACCAAGTAACATCTCCAATCTTGTGGTTCAAAACCAATTGTCAGAGTAATTTTTTGTTCTTATCTATTGACAATTGAAATGCATAAAAAAGCAGCTTACTTGGTGTCTCGGCTTCATGTTCAGTGATGTTATAGCTGGAAAAAGAGGTTCTTCGTCATTAACCTCTTTAATTGAAGGGATCACACCGCTAAGTAAATATTCGCTGAAGATTAGGCCTGGCAAGGAAATCGGAAAAAAATGTAAATGAGAACAGCAACAACTAATAAAGTGAAATAATACAGGATCTACCATTGTGGTTAATGATCGTTTCTGTGAATGATACCCATGAAACAACCATTTAATGATCTCTCTAATCCATCAAACTCAAGTTAGAAAAAGGATAGTATTAGCCAAGATGCCATGTTTGGAAACACCTGGATCTGAAGCTGGACGAGTAAACATCGACAAATTTATTTGAAAACGTTTTTTTTTTGTATCCAGATGTTGGTTTAGATGAGATAATGTTCTAGATCATAACTTAATTATACAAATATTTATAAGTCGATTGACATTTTTTTGTCCAAACTCAACTTCAACTCCAACTCAAGTGTTTTCAAATAGAGCTGATCATGATTGAAAGAGCCCTGTTTGAATTAAGTATTGCCTTCGTGCCTTTTTTTATGAATGGGTGATCATGTATATTTCCTAGTAAACCAACTCTATTGTCCTTGTAAACATAACCCTACAAGGAAAACATGTGCTGCTACAAGTTATAAACATTATCGTTTTGGTAAAGGAAGCTCAAAATATTGACAATTTAACTGTGTTGTTCTGTTGAGAATGTAATTATTTCAGTGCAAGTTAACACTTAATTCACATATGAAAACTTTCACATCAAGTTCATAGTTTTAACTCAAAATAAACATAAAAGTAACTGAATGAGTAAACAAAGAAGAAAAGTACTTGCACGATAAGGATTCATCGTCCTTAAATGAATGGATTGATATGATTTCAGGTTGCAGTACATGTGAATCCAAGTTACCACACCAAAAGTACCAAGAGCAAGAGGAGTAGATGAACGTATGCAATTAGCTAATGCTATGCCGAGCATGATACCAATTGATTTGCTCACCATTCCCTGAGCTTCACCCTTTGCAATTACCTGCCATTAGATAGGACCTTCATAAATATTGTTACACAGGGGTACTTATATTGCCTCTTTTTCATTTCAAAAGCTTTGTATGTTTCCTTTCTTAAATAAATCAAAAGGCAATGTCTTCTCACAAAAAAAGAAAATCATCCCCATCAAACTTCGGTAAATCTATCTTCTAGAAACAAGTTGGAATGACGCGATATTTGACTCGTCTTGAGAAGACTCCTCATGATGAAAGGATTTGTCCCATTTTATTCTTATATTGGACCCTTTGTCCAACCTCTTTATCAGAAACTCGATCTGCTTTCATAACAATTCATTCAGGCATTCAGTTTTCATTAATCTTGTCCATGGAAGTAAGCATGGAGTTGATTTCAGCATGTGTGCAAGTTTCAGTCCCAAAGGAAAGGAGCTTTGATGACACTATTACAATTTGGGTAGCTAGGGTAAGGAAAAGAGCAAGAGAGAGAAAACAAAGATTTGGAGATGAGAGATCAAGGAAACTGTATTTATGTTATCCAATATCATTTCAGTTATTAACCGTCTTGTATTTATACTAATTAAGTGGGTAGTACAAGCTAGTACACTAATTACAGTCATTAAACAATATATCTCAATTGTGTTACTGTTTCTCAAAAATAAGGATTTTTTCTAATTTTTAGAGACATGTTCATTCAAAGTCTGGTAAACAGATAAGGAAAATCCATATTACCTCAGCAAAATTCCTCTGAGCTGCAAAACCAGCATAGAAGCAACTCCTTGTAGCTGCCTGTTAAAGAGAACATGTTGAGACAAACAATTATGTTCAGATCCTCCAAGTAGAGTATTGTAAAATTGCATGTTAATTATAAGGAACTCTCCTATATCAAGAAATGAGATGCAAATAAGTTGAAATATAGGCAAGATTCTGTATATAATGGAATGAAGATTGCGTGAAAACTCCTATTACTAAAAGGTCTAAATGTAAAAAGGTTTATGTTAAAATATCTGATGCAATTTATTGAGCTGCTTTCTTCAATGGTTTAGAAGATCTTCTTTAATTAGTTTACTAGGTTAATTAGTTGGTTCTTTCTACAATGGTTTATATGTAAGGTTGGTCCTTGAAGGACCGTCCTTCAATATAAAATGATAATTAGTTAACTAGGGAACAATTTGAATCCAAGATCTTCTTTATAGTCATTCAACTGCCATCTGATTATATGGTGATGACTGATGGGATATTCTAGTAAAGACAACTTAACAACCAAAAACATGCTATAACTACCAAATCATTTGGAAGATGAGTGTAGAGTCATTTTCACCTGTATCAATGCACCTGCAGATCTCCCTGCTCCAGCAGCAGCACCAATGGGAACAAAGAGGTGTGGAAATGCAGGAGTCAAAATTTCCATTGCAAAAGCAAGATTCTCTAATAAATCTGCAAACAATCTCCAGCCTTTTGGGTTGACGTCAAAATGTCTTCCAAAATTTGATAGAAGAATTTTGCTTAAATACCCAATTCCATCCTTGAGTACCCAATTCACAGCTGCAGCAGTAGGAATAGCTCCCTTCCCAAGCCCAACAGCATAAAGCAAAGACTGCATAGACACGAATTTAGCATCAAAGTGCCATTAACCAATAAAACCATTGAAACGTGAGTTCCCTTATATCTCCGTTATCGGTATTTCTTCTAGCATTTGAATCTTTTTATCTAGGAGATGAAAAAAGAGACGAATACCTGGGTAGCAAGAACACCGTTTATTTGCGCAGCAATCCCCTGTACTCCTCTCCAGAGAGAATACTCTAAGTAATCGCTTGTTACACTGTCAGGAAAACCTTCTGGAAGCATAAGACCTGCACAAAGATCTCTGCATTCTACCCACAAGGCAGAGATTGTATGGTCAAAAGAAAATGACTTGACATGACCTTTGACAGAGGAAGTTTTTCCATTGGCAACAATATATGCGTCTGTAATGTGGTCAGCCAATAGTTTCATCCACTTGCCTCCCTTCACCTCCCAAACAACTTCACCTTCTCGGTCTTCTTTACCCAGTAATGTACCGTTTCCAGTTGTAGCCTGAGCTGAGAACAACTGAGAGTATCCAAACCCACACAATCCCGATAGAAGGAGCATGATGAACCGTTTACGAGCTGCACCAAACGCTTCTATATCATCGGAAATTACTCTAGAAAACAAGTAAAAAAGGATGCTTTCACGATCATTAGAGTGGAAAGGACTTCTCCATCCACCGCTATTATCTCCTCCACCGCCAGGAGGTTTGTTGTTAGAGCCATTTCCTCCAAAAATATCATCTTCCCAAAGTTCAGGAACAGATAGAGGGTTTACAGGAGATGCACAACGAAGCAATGATCCCTTAACATGAAGTTTCGCATATCGGCCTGCAGAAACGGAAATGGGTTTATGAAATAGTGGATGAAATGAAGGTAGAAGCACGCTTTCTCCGGCAGATAGTGAACAAAATTGCGCCGGCGAATAGGAAGAACAGGACATGGTCATCTCTCTCTCTTTCTTTCTGTGGGGATTGTCGTCGTCTACCTCGTGATTCTGTTCACTTCCATGTTCGAATCGCCGATTTCAGCCGTCGGCGCCGCACGGCTGGACGAGTCAAGGCGGAAAGGAAAGTTGGTTAGAAATAAATTGATAACTTCTTCTGTGTCTCATTTTTTCTATTCAACTTTAAATTGTGTTAATTTTCTCACCAAATTCTAGTAAATGATTCAATTTCTTCATTTATTCAACCAATGAATGCAATCCATAAAATGATGGTAACGGTCGAGAATTGTATTTACCATATTCGTCCCGTTTTTACCTGATGAGTTTCTTAGTATTGTTCCGCCTTGTTTAGTTTCGAGTAATCCCTTACGGCACAATTTATAACCTATTCTATAATTTTTTTTTATATATAAACAGATTTTTTAATATAATATATTATAATATATTAAAATTTTTAATTATTATAAAAAAAACAAACTTAAAACTCTTATAAAATATAATGAATAAATAAATATATTAGTAATTTTATTATATTTAATTATGTTTATAGTATTCGGGATAGAATCGGGGTGAGATCTGAGTACACAAATACCATCTTTGCCCCATTTCTGGTCAACTACCGGTCAAATCGAGGAAAATTCATCCCAAATAATATAATTCGGTTCGATTACCGTGAGACGGTTTTAAATTGTCATCCATAGTAACATAATAGAAAATTAGAGATAATAATAATATAGAAAATGAACAAATTAATTTAAAATTTCAAAACATCATTCAAACTGCATCATAAATTCAATTCTCAATAAATAGGAACTAAAATGGGATTACAAATTGAACCATAATATCGAAATTACATGGAATTGAGGAAGGTAATAGTGACTTTGCTCTCGTTCTTCGATACCCAATACTTAGAGATGACTCTTTTCTAAATTCTAAATACATTTTTCAAAATGAAATGAAGTATGTTTATCCATGATGTTTGCTTACTTGAGGCCAACATACCAAAATACTAATGAAAAGATTTCAAATTCAGCAACCCAACAAGAGATAACTTATATAATTCTATATCTCAATTGTTCTTTGATTGAGAGGTTACTTTTTGTCAATTTGTTCACACTGACTAGTGAAATGTTACTCTATATCTTCTGAAATATATAAAATGTGCATGTAGCTTGTAGTCATGTGGATTGAGTGCGTTTGTTTTTTCAAATAGAAAGTCATAGTTTAACCCCTATTTTGCATTTTTTCTTATCTTGGGAAATGATTATACTAGAGCTCTAATCTTGGAGCTAACTCTTTTTTTCATTCCATTTTTTTTCAATTAGAAAAGTATACTTTATCCAAGTTTGGCAAAACACAAGACGATCTCAAACTTAGTACCCAAATAAATGGTTGATATAAATTGTCATCAGTCATATGTAATTAAGCATGTTATTAAATATATATATATATATAATGTACATGTAACTCACTGGATAGAAGTCTGTTTTCTGAGCTGAGCAGAAATTCATAGGTTCGACAAACTAGACTAGAGCAACCCAATCCTTAGAGTTAGAGCTAACTATGTTCCAAATGAATTTCAATGAGCCTATTACTTAGTGGATATTGTGTATGTTTTCTAAATAGGAAGTCATATGTTCAACTCCAATCTAGTGCGCATTATAGTGTTTTTTATCTTTCAAACGAGATATTACTCTATCTCAATTGTTTACCCTCTCAATCGTCATAAGTAAAAAATTACTCTATAAAATATAATGTTCCTGTAGCTTAGTAAATATAGCGTCTGATTTTTAAGTAAAAATGCATAGATTTGAGTCTTATTTATTGCGTATTAGAGTATTGTTTTTATCTTTGAAACGAGATATTATTCTATCATAATTTTCGAAAGTCAAAAATTGCTCTATAAAATATGATGCGCGTGTAGTTCAGTGGATAATCTGTTTCCTAAGCAGAAATTCTTCGATCCTGATTTAGCATGTAAGGAGTATTGTTTTTATCCAAAATCATTATAGATATAAAAACTTAAATGAATTGGTTAATTAATTTTTTAAATATTTTTTTTAATAAGTATATAATAATAATAATTAATATTAGATCTCAGTAGATAATTTATATAATTATTTAGAATTTAACTTACAAAATATATATATACATACACAAAATTATAAAATTATTCCAACAATCATAAGTGGTCTAGTGGTTAAAGTGTTAACATTTCATATGAAGGAAATGTCGGCTTGAGTAATGCAAACATTGGTGAGAAAACCTAATTAAGGGTTCGTCCATGGAGGGAATGTCGGCTTTAGTAACACAAACATTAGTGATAAAAAACCTAAGAGTTTATGCCTAAAGGTGTAATTAAATGTTTAAGAATGCAACCTCGAATTTGGTTATTAAATAATCAAAATCATTATAGATATAAGACTTAAATGAATTGGTTAGATGATTTTTTAAATATTTTTATTTTTTCAAATAAGTATATAATAATAATAATTAATATTAGATCTCAGTAGATAATTTATATAATTATTCAAAATCTAACTTACAAAATATATACATATACACAAAATTATAAAATTATTTCAACAATCATAAGTGGTCTAGCGGTTAAAGTGTTAACCTTTCATATTAAAGACCAAGATTTGAATCCCTCTAAAAGAAGTAATTATAATATGTGAGTGCGCGAACATTGGTAGATGAAGCGGAAGTGAGAATGTTGGCTTGAGAAATATAATGGTTTGTCCATGGAGGGAATGTCGGCTTGAGTAACGTAAATCTTGGTGCGAAAATCTAAGGGTTCGTCCATGGAGGAAATGTTGGCTTGAGTAACACAAACATTAGTGATAAAAATCTATGAGTTTATGCCTACAGATGTAATTGAATGTTTAAGAATGCACTCTCGACTTTAGTTATTAAATAATTAAAATCATTATAGATATAAAAAATATAAAAACTTAAATGAACTAGTTAGATGATTTTTTTAATATTTTATTTTTTCAAATAAATATATAATAATAAGTAATATTAGACCCCATATAACTTTATATTTGATTAATAATTTGATCTAAAATTCAATGTTTCTGGATTTGTTTTATCGAAACTACTTTTATTTCCACATAATGAATGTTTTAAATTTATATGATTTTGGGTAGGTTTAAAAAAATAACAAAATAATATTTTGACTTTTGATGAAAAATAAACTGTTTCCAGAATTTTTTAGAGGATAGAGTAGAAGTTGAAACAATTATAAGAGAAAAAAGATTATTTTGTTCAAATATTATTTTTGCCAATTTGAGATGATGTGATAATTCACGTTAAAAAAACGGAAAAATAAAATTAAATCAATAGAACGAAAAAACTAAAATTTTGAATAAAAATAACCATATTTATAAGATTTTATTTAGTTGTCCCAATCTCAAAATATTTTCATAATTTTTTTTTTATAAAAAAACATCATATACACAATATTAAAATTTCTCAAACTTATATATTTTATATAGATAATGTTTAACAATTATTATACTATAAAATTCATGTAAAACACAATATAATAGTAAAATTTATGTAATAAAATTTAAATAATTATTAATTTTTTATAATTAACGTGTAAAGTTGTAAATAGAAAAAATAGAACTTAAATGTGTCCTTTTTTTTATTTAACAAAATGTAATTAAGATGAAAATCTATATGAAAATTTATTGTATTTGATTAAGTTTTTTTAAACAATTGAATATAGTAACTGATATATTATATTATAAAAATTATGATTTTTTAATTTTATGTCTTAATTATTTACTTTATATATTTGTCCGTTTGCATCGCACAAGAATTTTCCTAGTATTATTAAATGTCGATAGTGAAATATTGTATTATAAAATGTGCCTGTAGCTCAATGGACGGGGAATTTATTTCCTAAGTACAAAGTCAAAGGTTCGACGCCTATCTTGCACGTCTCAATTTGTTCACACTCTAAATCGTAAGCATAAAGTCATATGTTCGACCTCTATTTAGCTCGGTGGATAGAGCTTCACACTCTGAATTATCGATAGTGAAAAATATCTCAATAAAATATGCCTAGGTCATTGGATATTACTTGACCTAAATTTGTTCATACTCTCAATTGAGAGTGAAAATTTCTCTATAAAATGTGTCTATAGCTCCGTGAATAAAGTGTCTATCTCTAAGTAGAAAATCAAATGTTCAATCTCTATTTGACATGCATTAGCGTATTTTTTTTATCTCGTATAATTAAATTAGACTAGAGCAACCTAATCCTATAACTGACTCTATTCTAATGACATTTCAAACAAAATATTACTCTATCTCAATTTGTTCATACTCTTAATTGTGGATAGTGGAAAATAACTCTATAAAATATGCATGTAGCTTACTGGATAGAGTGTTTATTTTCTAAGCAGAAAGTCTTAAGTTGGACCTTATTTGCCGTGTATTAAACTATTATTTTTTTCTTTCAAATGAGATATTATTCTATCTCAATTTGTTTAAATAATGATATTGGAAATTTTGATCATCATATGCGCTTTATAGCTCAGTGGATAGAGTGTCTGTTTTCTAAATAGAAAGTTATAGGTTCAATCTCTATTTGGCACGTATTAGATTATTATTTTTTTTTCTTTCAAACAAAATATTACAGATCCGTGAATAGAGTGTCTATTTCATAAGCATAAAGTCATAGATTTAACCTCTATCTGTCACATTATATTGACTATAATTGGTTAGAAAATAATAGTTTTGACATTATATTTTGTTTATCTCGGCCAATTGGATGAGTCTTGATTATCCTAATCCTTGGAGATAACTCTATTCTAATTATATTTTTTCAATTAGAAGGAATATGCTTTATTCATAATGCTGGTTGCTTGTGGACAAACATGCCAAAACACCAATGACAGATAACTTAGATGATCCAACATTTAATTATAAAAAAGTGCATATAGTTTAAGTGGATGAAAGGTCTGTTTCATAAGAAGAAAGTCATAGATTTGATCTCTATTTAGTGCGTATTAGAGGTTTTTTTTCACTTTGAAGGAATATGATTTATTCATAATGTTGGTTGATTGTGGCCAAGCATGCCTAAACACCTATGACAATAATCTCAAATTTAATTCCGCAACTAGATACAACTTAGATTATCCAACATATAATTACTGGTTGATTGTGAGGTCATTCTATCTCAATTTGTTCACACTCTCATTGGAATGTTGCGCTTAGAATTTTAAAATGCGCCTGTAGCTCAGTGGATAGAGCGTCTGTTTCCTAAGCAGAAAGTCATAGGTTCGACCCCTATCTGGCGCGTATTAGAGTATTTTTTTATCTCCTTGAAACAAAAAATGCGTTTTATTATGGTTAGTGCGTCTATTTCCTAAGTAAAAATTCATAAATTTAACCTCTATCTAACACATGGTATAGAGTATAGACTATAATTGATTAGAAAGTCATAGTTTTGCCTCTATATTGGTTAGTGTGTCTATTTCCTAAGTAAAAATTTATAGATTTAACCTCTATATAACACATGGTATAGAGTATAGACTATAATTGATTAGAAAGTCATAGTTTTGCCTCTATATTTCATTTATTTCGGCTAATTGGATTAGACTAGATTACCCAAATCTTTGGAGATAACTCTATTGTAATTATTATTTTTTTCACTTTCAAGAGGTATACTTTATTCATAATGCTAGTTGATTGTGGTCAAGCATGCCAAAACACCAATGACGATAATCTCAAATTTAGTTCCGCAACTAGATATAACTTAGATAATCCAACATATAATTATTGGTTGATTGAGATGTCACTCTATCTCAATTTGTTTACACTCTCATTGGGATGTTGCTCTTAGAATTTTATAACGCGGTTGTAGCTCAATGTATAGAGCTTCTATTTCTTAATTAGGAAGTCATAGGTTCAACCCCTATTTGGCACTATTTTAATTTGTTCATATTTTTAAATGTCGATGATGTAAATTGCATTATAAAATGCGTTTTATTAGTGGTTAATGCATCTATTTTCTAAGTAGAAAGTCATTCTATCTAACACGTGGTATATAGTATAGACTGTAATTGATTAGAAAGTCATAGTTTTGACTCTATATTTCATTTATTTCGGCTAATTGGATTAGACTAGATTACCCAAATATTTGGAGCTAACTCTATTCTAATTATTATTTCTTTCACTTTCAAGGAGTATACTTTATTCATAATGCTGGTTGATTGTGGTCAAGCATGCCAAAACACCAACGACGATAATCTCAATTTAGTTCCGCAATCAGATATAACTTAGATTATCCAATATCTAACTATTGGTTTGATTGAGAGGTCACTCCATCTCCATCTCAATTTGTTCACACTCTCATTGAGATGTTGCTTTATGACTTGTAAAATGTGCATATAGCTCAGTTGATAGAGCGTATTTTTCTTAAGAATAAAGTCATAGGTTCGACCCATATTTGGTGTGTATTAGAGTATTTTTTTATCTCCTTGAAACGAAATATTATTCTATTTTAATTTGTTCATATTTTTAAATGTCACTGATGTAAATTGCACTATAAAATGCATTTTATTAGTGGTTAGTGCATCTATTTTCTAAGTAGAAAATCATAGATTTGATCTCTATCTGACACGTGGTATAGAGTATAGACTATAATTATTAGAAAGTCATAGTTTTGACTCTATATTTCGGATAATTGGATTAGACCAGATTACCCAAATCTTTGGAGCTGACTCTATTCTAATTATTATTTTTTTCACTTTCAAGGAGTATACTTTATTCATAATGCTGGTTGATTGTGGTCAAGCATGCCAAAACACCAATGACAATAATCTCAATTTAGTTCCGCAACCAGATATAACTTAGATTATCCAATATCTAACTATTGGTTGATTGAGAGGTCACTCTATCTCAATTTGTTCACACTCTCATTGAGATGTTGCTTTTTGTAAAATGTGCATATAACTCAGTTTATATAGTGTAATTTTCTTAAGAAAAAAGTCATAGGTTCAACCCATATTTGGTGTGTATTAAATTATTGATTTTATCTTTCAAACGAAATATTACTCTATTGTAATTTGTTCACTCTTAAATGTGGATGATGGAATATTGCACTATAAAATGCAAATAGTCATAGATTCGACCTCTATCTGGCACGTGGTCCGCAATTATAAATTATAATTGGTTAGAAAGTCATAGTTTTGACCATATATTTCGTTTATCTTAAACTAAATTACCTAAATTCTTAGTACTATCTCTATTCTATTTTTTTTTTTCATTTAGAAGAAGTATGCTTAATAATGATGGTTGCTTGTGGCCAAGCATGCATAACACCAATGACAATGATCTCAAACTTAGTTCCGCAAGCAGAGATAACTTAGATGATCCAACATCTAATTATTGGTTGATTGAGAGGTCATTTTATCTCAATTTTTTCACACTCTTATTATGATGTTGCTCTATAATTTTTTCCACTCTTATTAGTGGATAGAGCTTCTTATTCCTAAGTAGAAATTCATAGGTTTGACCCCTGTCGGACGCAAATTAGAGTATTTTTTTTTATCTTTCAAACAAAATTTTACTCTATTTTAATTTGTGCGCACTCTTAAATGTCGACTCTCTGGCACGACACGTGCGACTATAATTGGTTAGAAAGTCAAAGTTTTGAGTTTTGACCATATATTTCGTTTATCTCGGCCAATTAGATTAGACCACATTACCCTAATCCTTGGAGCTAACTCTATTCTAATTCCTTTTTTTCCACTTAGAATAAGTATGTTTTATTCATAATACAGTGGTTGCTTGTGGCCAAGCATGCCAAAACACCAATGACAATGATCTCAAACTTAATTCTGCAACCAAAGATAACTCTAGATGATCCAACATCTAATAATTAGTTGGTTGAGAGGCTGTTCTAACTCTCATTGGGATGTTGCTCTAATCTTGTGAAATGCATATATAATGTGCATGTAATTTAGTGGATCGAGCATTTATTTCCTAAGTAGAAAATATGTTTGACCCTATCTTGCATTATTTCTTTTATCTTAGCCAATTGGATTAGGCTATAGCACCCAATTCATGGAGTTCAATATGTTCTAAATCCTATTTTCTGAATTAGAAAAATTATACTTTATCCATGATGTTGACTTACTTGTGACTAAGAATGCCAAAATACAATTGAAAAAGATCTCAAATTTAGGTACCGTAACAAGAGAAATTTAGACGATTCAACACAAGATTGTTGGTTCATTTAGATGTTACTTTTAAATTGTTTACACTTTTAATCGTCAAGAGTTGAATGGTGCTCTACATATTGTGAAATGAATAAATAACTGTCCATCTCTGGTTTATTCTTTCCTCAAACCAATTCCTTTACTCTTTTAGATACGAATTCCTTTACTCTTTTATGTTATTTGCATTAACACGAAATCCATCACAAGCTATATTATTGTTTCTTGAGAGCTTAAATTAGTCTCTTATCATCTATTTTTTTTTAAAACATTCTAGGTGATAATCAGACAAATCTTATCTTTTATGAATGTAATAAATATATTGACATTGATTATCATATCGAGTACAAACGGGGTTTTGTGCCTCCAACATCTTCACTAATCTTGCTTTCCTTAATAGATTGATTCTATTCATTAATATGATTGACATTAGTTACTATAATTAAACTAGCGAGATTTCATATATTTGTACGGTTAAAAACAAAATAATCATAATCTATACGATCAACTATATAATACTCCTCCTATTAACTCACTTCCGTCAACCAACATATTCCTTATTACTTAACTATCTCCTCTTACCGACCTTTATCAACTCAGTCAACCAACAATCTTATTCTCACTTACTTATCAACTCACTTCGATCAACCAACATATTCCTTATTACCCAACCATCTCCCCTTTACCGACTTTTATCAACTGATTTTCGTCAACCAACATATTCCTTATTCTCTCTTTATAATTATTATAAATTAGCACCGGGTGAGATTTGAATATTCGATATTTATTATGCATAATTAACTTTTATTACAACACTTAAGATTAAGATTGTTGATTTTTGTTTATAATTTTATGTATGAATATATAATTGATATGACTAATAATTATATATATGGTGTTATATATATAATTAAATTATATAAACGAATTTAAAATATTATTAGTTTAGTTGTTTAAAATGTTGAAGTTATATTTTTAGAAATGTCATACACTCATAAATTTAAAGTTGAATTTAAAATATAAAGTGTTAAAATGTTGAACTTATATGTTGAGGTTGTAAGTTCGAAACTTGTGTATATCACAATTTTAATTTAGTTTTTCAAGTTTATGGACGGGCGGGTCAACTCACGACCCTACCCAAGTATCAATTTACTCTCACATACATATCCAAATTAATCATAACTCTCGACCCGACAATCCAGACACTTTAAAATTAAGCATTAATATATATTTAAAATTAAGCATTAATATATATATATATATATATATATATATATATTTAACATTTTAGTTTGCTTTTATTATATATATTTTTTGATTCAACGTGTATTAATAATTTTGTTTGGTTTGTTAATATATGAAAGTCAAGAGAATTAAGCCTACTAACATATGTTGGAATTTATGTGGTCACTATAATAATAAATAATTGTACAAATGTCATATTTAATATAAGTCAAAATAATATGATTTAATGTGAAATTAAGTTTATGACTTATGAGTATATTTTTAATGAATATAAAGTGAGGATACCTTAAGTGATATTTCTAATTTTATGAAGGGGCTAAATTAGAATTATTTAAAGTATAGTAACTGACATAATATTGGTTATATTTAACGGTAATGATCTTCATTTGAGGTACGGACAATTCTCCTTTGCGTCCCCAACAACATAGAGAGAAACTATTGACGTACTCATGAACTGGAAAATTCATTCCATTTAAAGAAAGAGAAGATTAAAGATCTTTTCTATTACAAGAAAAAAGAAAATTCAAAAGATTAATTAAGATACGTTTCCGCAACATTCAAATTTTATTTTCTCACTATTTAAATTAGAATCTAATTAGAATAATTCTAACACCATATAATATACAAAAATAAAAACTCTCACCTAAAATTTAATCGAGCCCTTGGATGCACTTTTAAAATGTAAAGTATAATTAAATATTAGTTCCTTATTGGGACAACCAAACCCTAGGTTTTTAGGGAATTTTGTCGTGTTCTACTCACTTCTATAAATACATAACACATATTTGCACAAACGTTTCTCAAGCGAAATTTTTTGCATGAATGCCTTTAATTATGTGCTAAATGACGATCTTAATATATTCGTGTAAAAAAGTTTATTTGATAATATGGTTCACGACAAATCATGACGGTTATTCATATTCTTTAAGCCTTTAATTATATGTTTTCTTATTTAATTAAATATTAACCCTAGGTCTTACATTCTAGAATTTCTCCAAACATTTTATAAAAAAATTGTATTAAATTTCTCCAACAAACTTTTTTGTCTATATATTGTGATTGAATTGAAATGTCACAAAGTAATCTTTTCCAAATATTTTAGATACTTTTCATATATTTATATAAATTAAAAACAATATGAATATATTTTTTTAAATAATTAAAATCTGCACAGACTAGAAAATAATTTCAACAAAAAGATTATAAAATTATATTTTCAAAACAATTTATTATCTGTTTTTTCATTAGATATCTTTTACTATGGTTTATTCCTTAACCTTGGAGGAGTAGTGTATATTTATATTTAAATTTAAGAGAATAATGTTATTATTATCGAATTAATTGATATTATTGACCACAATGATCAAATGAAATAAATCAAGCAAATCAAACCAAAATGGATATTGAATGATTTTTATCTCCTTATATAAATAATAGTACATGTATAATTTATTTAAAATAGATAGAGAAATGTACATGTTCTAAAAATACAAGAGAAATCGTACAATTATTTTATTCTAAAAAACATCTCCGTTCATTGACATACTCTCTAGTCTCTATTTTTTTTAGAATTAAGGAGAACTAACATGACACCCACAATCATGATCCTCGATTCAACCCAAAACATTTTTAGATTAAATCGAACTCGTGACCTTTTGGTCTCTTAATACGACTCTTACCACTGTATTACTTTGGTGGGTTATTAACACTACTCTACTTGTTTCTTAATAACAAACTATTCATATTTATTCCGTTATCACCATCAACCCCGCATATGCACCTATGAAATGACCGGCCTTGATCAAATCTAGAGAATGGACATCCTACATGCCCATCTCTTGATCTAAACACTTCAAGCTGATCCACACACGTATACCATCACATGCGAAAACACCTCCCATTCTTCAAGATCCTGAACACATTATCAAAACAAAACAATTGTTAACACATTCAATGACAACATCATTAACACATCAAAGTTTATTGTGAAAATGTATTCATATATAGTTCATTAATTCAACTTACAAGAAAAAATGTCTTTCCATTATATAAACCATCATAGACCTCATAAATTTTAACGATACAACTTGGATTTTCATTCCATGCTGGAAGCTTTTCTTGAAGGAGAAATACTTATCTTTCATATTTGGGATATAAGGTTTTAATGTTTTTTTATTTAATCTTGCAAATATATATATATATAATAGAAGTCTCTTAATTATAAAGTTATGTATTTTTTTATTATTTTAGACATAAATGAATAAAAAAAAGATTATATATAATCTAAATTAGATTTTGTATTAATTAACCTCCCACTGTTGACTAGTTGGTAATTACAAAATATACTATGAATTATCTCCTTACGTGGTAATAGTTTGAATGGGATAAACTTTTAAATTTATAATATATCCAAATACTTTTATTCAATTACTCTAAATTTTAATTAGTGTGTTGTGATTTATTTATTTTTATATAATAATTATTTAATTGTAACTATAATATTATATAAATCTTATTTATAAAATAATACATTTTATTTTATTATAAAAGATATTGAAAGAAAGAATAATGTATTTATTATAATGATAATTTTGTTTGATAAAATGTTATATTTAGAGATTATAATTACTTTAAATAAAGCACAATACATTAATATTTAGATTGTGTGAATAACAATTTTTTTGGATCTATTATATATTTACAGATTCTCATTCAAAATATTACAAAGTGTGAGATATAATATATCTTGGAGATAATATGAATATATAATTCATAATATATTTTTATTTTAACAGTTATTTCAATATTTAGGTAATCTATTTTTTTTTAAGTTGAAAATTTTCATAATCTGATTTTACACTTTTTAAAAATATTTTCATTAATTTATATTATAATACTTTCTAGTCATTTGATTATTTATTACTTTATATAATTAATTATATATATTTTTCCTTTATTATTATTATTATTATTATTTTAATAACTTGGATTAATTAAAAATGTACCCGTTGATGAAATAAAATTATGAATAATGTTGGGTTTTGTATTGCAAGTATATAAAATTTTCAGAAATGTTCAAACCTTGTGATTAATATTTTTTTTGGTGTCTTTACAAATCCATTTTTTACTAAAAATGCGAATTAAACCGTGCTAGTTAGTTGAAGATACACGTATGGATTTTCATATACTCCTCTCCCATAGATTGCATTATAGTGGGCGAGATATGCTTCTAAAGTCATATGTAAATGATTTATTACTTACCTTTTCACTGTATTGTCATCGTTTTTGACCGCACAACTATTATGCGATTTGAAATTTCTCAAGAAATGTCATATCTTGATATATAGACATTTTTTTTCCAAAACTAAAATGCCTAATTAAATTGTATGAAATAGTGCACAAGTTAGCCTTGGGCGATACCAACTTCATTTTGAAAGTGGCGACATCTGTTGCTTTGTTTAGGCAAAGGGTGTCGACAATCTCTAACGGTGATCAGATCCTTCAATGGTGGCTATCCAAGCGATCCACACAGAGTTTTGTCATTACAACATTAACGCGACTTAAATATGGACCGAAAGAACAATGATCAATTCACGAGAGGAAAAAGTGTTGGTGACGATCAGATTACGCGGCAATGAAGAAGAAAATTGGGTAGCATTTGGTCGTTTATTTTTTTTTGTGTGAATATATTTATAGAAATACACGGAAGGACAAAACGCCTTACAACCTTAGGGTTTAGACGACCCAACAAGAAACCAATATTTAGTTGGTGTAGTTTGTAAATGAATTACTTGATTAGTGAAATGTTTTATTTCATTTTTTCATTCATGTATAACTAATATGCTTAATTAGTTTTTTCATACACTTAACAAATGTCACGATTTCGATTCTCACTAAAAATATCTGAAATAGAAATTTTGATGTGTGTCATGCTAACTTCTTCATGCGATCCGACAAATCCGAAACCTTAGAAAGAGAGAGAAAAGCTCTAGAGATTTTTAAGGAAGCGAGATCGGCACAACTCGACACGATCGGTACGACGACACGATAGGCACATCCACGACACAATCGTCATAGGCGGCACAATATTATCTTTGAGTCGGAAGTCATAAAATCGGCGCCGAAATCAACATTGATCAAAGGAAGTGCGATCGACATAGGAGACACGACACGAACCGCATGGGCGGCACAATAGGCACAGGCGGCACAGCCCGATCTGCACGGACAACACAATATTGTATTAATCAAAGGAAGCGCAATTGGCATAGGCGGCACAACACGGGCGGCACAATAGGCATAGACGACACGACCCGATCTGCACGGACGACACGATATTGTCTAGCGACGTTCTATTGTGCAGTTGACTTTGACTGTTATTTCTGGTTTTATTTATTTTAGCTGCTCTTTTGGGCTCTGCTGGTTGTCGTTTACTGTGCAGTTTGCTCTTCAATCAAGCTGGTCTGGGTTGGGTGGCTTTGTTGGCTCCTTTATTATAATTTGCTACTACAGATCACAGTTGTTGTTTTCTGACGCAAGTCTAAATTGTTGATAGTTTCTAAGGCATTTGGCTGTCTTCTGCGCAGGCTGAGCCACGATGAGCCTACGCTCGACCAGCCTACTCAACCGAACTAAAAGCATAAGGAAAAATAAAGGGAATCTAGAGAAATTGGCTGAAACTTCAATCCAACTGTTGCATCGACCACTCACATGGTTGGTCTATCAACCGGTCGCGCCCATCTCTCGACTCATCTCCCAACTGGCCATGACGCCCCTCCTTTGACCGGCATGTATCCTCCACCCCGACCATCCTGACTGCTGTCAACCAAACTAGTAGTGCTACTCCTTCGATAGGCCATGTTGCTGCCACCCTGACCGATCACGATGCTGTTTTTCCAGTCGGGCTCACCTCAGCCACTACGACATGTCACAACATCCCCACCCCGACCGCTCAAATCCCCGATAAGTCGTGAACCATGGGACGAAATGAAATCGCAAATATGGCGGGAATTAGGAACCAAATTCTCAAATCCCTCGCCCAGTTCTAAAGGCATTAACTTGTCATGACCAATTAAAGGAGCGAGCAAATCATTTTCCAATTCAAAATCCGATTCGAGCAAGATTGTAACTCATTTGACAAAACCGAATACAAGAAAATTATTCTGTGGTCGGTTAGTGTCATGAGAGAGTTCTACAAGTGCCCTAAAACCTATGCCTACACTACACAAAAAATGCAAACCAAACACGGCAAATTAATAAGGTTTGGGGAAATAATGGGACAGCTAATGGAGACAAGCTCAATGTGGATCCTAGCCTAAAAATTAAAACGCTCGAACACCCGCTCCAAATCAAACTCCTCCTAGAAATTGAAGAGGAACGCGTCAACGATTGTAAGCGAGTTGTCATCGGTCACTTCATGGGTACCCACAAGGCTCCATTCCGAGCAATCAAGGCCGCCCTTTTCCAACAATGGAGCGAAAAAGGACTTAAAAATGTCAAAGTCAACGACTTTGGCTATTTCTTCCTCACTTTTGGCATATAGACCGAAGCCCAAGCCATTGCCGACTCAAATTTCACCTTCATGTTCAACTTATGTTTCAAGTTTGCCAAATGGAATGAAGAAATGCACATCAATAGCAAACCGCCACAATCTGAACAAGTGTGGGTGAGACTAAGAAACATTCCACCGCACCTTTGTAATGCCAAAGCACTTGCCTACCTCACTGGAAAACCGCTTAAGCTCGATCCCAATTTTGACTCGTTTGAACGAGTCACGTTTGCTCATGTTTGCATTGAGATCGATTCAACGAGTATAAAACCGGAAAAATTCGAGTTAAGATGCCGGAATGGAAACATGGCTATCAATGAGGTCATGTACGAGCAGCCGGAAAAAGAGGACGGAGAAAAGAAAAAGAAACCCGTGGCCACCCCCGAACAAGAGAATCTCAAGGTGGTGAAGAAATCCTATATTGAAATCCTCAAAGCAAATGAAAACCACACCGAGCACGTAATGAGAACCAAACTGATCCCGATCCCACTGAGCCTGAAACCGAGGCCCTTTTCCCACTAATTAGGTTCGAAAAGCCCGACATCAACGTGGATGATAGCGAAAGCCAAAACATCTTAAAAACCATGAGCTCCGAAACCAAAGAAAGCCGCAATGTTGTTAAAGAAACCACCTTAAGGGAAACAACTCATACGCTCAACTCCAAACTCAAGCCCAAAATAAAAAAAGTGACAAGAGAAGCCATCGAAGACGAAGAAGCCGAAACTCTATCCGGAAATATATCCCAAAAAGACATAAGGGTGACAAAAAAGAAGGAAAGAAAGAACAAGGTTAAAGACAAGAGAGACGAGTCCGAGGAAATCAACCCCTATCGTCTTGTTTTAGTTGATTGATTTTTAGTTTCATTCCTTATTTACCTTTGTACTATGATTTCATGTCCGTGTGCGTTTCTTAGGCCAATTGTGGATTCCTTATGGCCATCATGTGTTGACTTTGAGCAAACTGTTGTAAGCTAAGTTTCAGCTCTTGTACTCATTTTACTCTTTTCGAGTTTTTTAATTATTGGCGTAAGCCATTTCTAAAAAAATAGGCTTAATTCTCCTTAAACTTGCCACATGCATTAATGCAACTTCTGGATAAAAAATAGTTTTGATGATTTCTTTTTTAGAAAGTATATGTTATTTCTTTGTTCGGGTTTTGTTAACCTACATAATTATATTAACCCATTAGGTAGCTCAACTAGGATCATGCTAGTTTTATATATTTTTTTTTTTACTATAGTACAATGTCGATTGAGAAATGATAGTGACCTAGTGAGGAATAAATTATGATTCAACAAATACCCCAAGTGACCAAATTCTAATGAAATATTCTTTTTAGAGAGTATATGTTATCTCTCTGATCCTTGACGGCAATTAGCATATCGTCAACATACAACAACATGTAAACGAACGACCCATCATCATATACTCTAAAGTAGACATAACTATCGTAACTGCTCTTCCTGAAATCACGAGTGGTCATAAATGTATCAAATCTCTTATACCACTACCTCGGTGACTGTTTCAAACCATAAAGAGACTTTTTCAGCTGACATACGTAGTCCTCCTTTCTTAAGGCTACAAACCCCTCTGGTTGTTGTATGTTGATGTCTTCCTCAAGTTCTCCGTGTAATAATGTAGTTTTTACATCTAATTGCTAAACTCAAGATCGTGGAATGCCATAATACCTAGTAAAGCCCGAATAGAAGTGTGCTTCACAACTGGAGAAAATACATTAGTAAAATTAATACATGGAGTTTGACTATATTCTTTTGCAATAAACCTGACTTTATACTTGGCTTCTTCAACTCCCAACGTACCTTCCTTTCTCTTATACACCCACTTGAAGCGAACAACCTTCTTGCTCTTTGATAGTTTCACTAGATCCCATGTAGCATTCTTGTGAAACGATTTCATCTCTTCCTGCATAACAATCATCCACATACCAGAGTTTTCGTAGGTAACCGCCTCTGAATATGTCGTAGGTTCTTCTTCTAAATCAATCTCTTCAGCCACATTTAATGCATACGCAACTAAATCAGCCTCTATATATCTATGAGGGCATCTAATATCTCTACGAGGCCTATTTTTAGCAATTGAATGTTGTGGATGTGCTTCTAAGGAGCTAACACCATCCAAAGAAACTTGAATAGGCCCCGAAGTTTGCTCTAGTGTAGGTTTAACCCAATCTCAAGCTCCACTGAATACTTGACTTCTACCGATTTCCCTCGGAGGGAGTTGAAGACGGAGTTCCCTAAAGCATTCTAGTCTCATCAAACATCTCTATTGATGACAACTTAACTAGTCTCGGGACACCACAACTTGTATCCCTTCACACCTTGCTTGAACCCTATGAACACACACTTCACCGAACGAGGCTCTAACTTCCCATTATTAACATGAGCATACGCAGGACATCTGAAAATTCTTAAATCAGAATAAATAGAAGGAGAACCAGTCCATACCTCCTATGGAGTTTTCTTATCAATAGTAGTCGAAGAAGAGCGATTAACGAGATGACATGCATACACAACGGTCTTAGCCCAAAACGACATCGGTAGCCCAACATTAAGGCGCATACAACGCACATTCTCCATCAAAGTCCTATTCATCTTCTCTGCAACATCAATCTATTGATGATTATGTCGAACTATATGATTTCTCACAATACCTTCAATTCTACATAACTTATTAAACTCATTAGAACAAAACTCCAAACCATTATCAGTTTGGAGATGCTTCACTTGCCTCCCTGTCTACTTCTCAATCATGAACTTCCACTCTTTGAAGGTAGAAAACACATCACTCTTTTGTTTAAAAAAATATCCAAAACCGTCATGGAGAAATCATCTATAATAGTCAACATATAGAATGCACCACCTTTAGATTGTACTCTAGAAGGCCCCCACAAATCAGAATGAATGTAGTCTAGCGTCCCCTTCATATTATGAATACTAGCCGAGAACCTAAATTTTTTTTCTACTTACCAAAAATGAAGTGTTCACAACATTTCAACTTCGTAATACTCTGCCCATAAAGAAGCCCTCTATCGTTCAATTCGACCATATCATTCTCACTCATGTGACCCAGACGCATGTGCCATAATCTCGTAGCATCGGAATCAAACATAAACGAATTAAGGACAACAACATCACCTGTAATCATAGAGCCTTGCAGAACATATAAATTAGTAGTTTTCCTGAGTCCCTTCATCACAACAAGAGACCACTTGCTGACCTTCACAACTCCACCTTCACCGGTGTACATGTACCCTTTATAATCAAGAATACTCAATGAGATCAGATTTCTCTTCATGTCAGAACGTGCCTTACATCACCAAGTGTTCAAATAGTGCCATCAAATATCTTAATTCTGACCGTACCAATACCAACAATTCTACAAGATGCATTATTGTCCATCACAACGATACCACTAGAAACCACTTCATATGTAGAGAACTAGTCCCGATTAGGACACATATGAAACGTGCATCCAGAATCAAGAATCCATTCATCGCTCTGTTTCGAATCAATATCAGACGCAACAAGGAGTTCTCCATCATTATACTTTTCAGCAACATCAGCTTCGCCAGATTTTGCTGTCTGATTTCTCTTATGATCCTCACCAACCCTCTTATTCTTATCTTATAACTTATAACACTTAACAACACTATTCCCCTTCTTCTTGCAGTACCTATTGTTGTTTTTGGCACAATTAGAATCCCACATCGGAAGATGATGAGAGTGAAAGAAGTTTCTTAGTATATAAAAGAAACTATATTTACAATTAGAATAGAATCCCACATCGGAAGATGATGGGCGTGGGGGAAGTTTCTTAGCCTATAAAAGAATTTCTCCCCTCTTTGGTTTATCGCACCCAATACTTGTATCTCTTATTCTTATTAATTGATAGTCTTAGTGCTCAGAAACGTAGGCAACATTGCCGAACTCTGTTATCAAATTCTATAAGTGTGTTCTTTCGTTTGTTTTCTTTTTTTGTGTTTCTATTAGGGTTTTTCCCAACACCTACACGTCTTATCCTTGTTCTTAGATTTCGACCTGCCACAATTATTGCTGCCAGAATACCTCTATTGCTATTTGCTCTGTGCAACAAGGCTTTCAGTTTTTTTTTTGGAAAAGGTCCATGCAAATTATATAATTGAGAGTCGTTTAAGCACAACGACAAAAGAATAACACGAAAAGAAAGAAAGATAAAAAACAAAAATAAAAACAAACAAACAACGTGACATAAATATGTTCACAAATGACCAAAGGGTATGACAAAAGAACAAACTTTAATGAGCACGGAGATCTTCAATAAGATCAATGAGTTTCCCGACCGCATCAACTGGTTTTCCCAAAGAAACCTTCCCAATTGTCATAATAATAGAATTATGAATTAGACGCATTGGTCTGCTACAATTACTAAATGTTTTCCGGTTCCTTTAAAGCTAAATGGTCCACCAAAATATAAGTGGGATAGTGGTCCAATGAGTCAGCCCAACCGAACTCACCGTCTCTATCCAAACTTCCCAACAACTAACAATAGATTTTGGCATAACTCACTGAATACCAGTCATATTCCATAAAAGACTCCAAATCGCCAGCACTCCATCACAATGTAAGAGCAAGTGAGACGCTGACTCCACCTCTTTATGACACATTCGGCAACGACTCGCCATAATACACCCTTTTTTCATGCATCTATCATCCGTTAAAATCCCTCCGTACATGACACTTCATCCACAGAAAAAGATCTTCGATGGGAGTTTAGACTCCCATAACTTCTCCCAAATAAAATTGTAAGATGCATTCTCAGCAATTAAAGAGTAGAAATAACTAACCTTAAAGGTATCAATATCTTGCCAACGCATAATATCATGCGAAGCGGATTCACCTCTTTGTTCCCCACCAAGTTCAACACTTTATCAGAAACCTCAGAATGATTCAAATCCTTGAAGAAGCTAAGTAATCCTTCCTACATATCAGATCATCTCCTTCCACTAAACAGATAATCAAAGATCTTAGAGTCACCAACGGTTCTTCTAGAATATTAGTTTCCTGTTTGGCAGGAAGAAATCGCCCGCAGGTTCTTATTCTATTCTAAATCAAAACTTCAATCAATTTCTAACCTACATTTTTCTGTTTTTGATGAAGCCTTAATTCTTGTTTTCTATTATACTTCACTTTTTAGGGAATTAGGATGTGATAGTTCAATATTAGATGCGATCAACTCGGTGATTGCCTTGTAGATTGATAGATATACATAATTGATTACTTGATTTTCATTTCGATTTGTCCAAAACTTCTACCTGCTCCAGTTTTCTGCTTACTGTAGTTTGCTGTAATGTTTGTAAAATCTTATCATTTGGTAATCAGGATGAGAGATCTAGTTAGAACGTTAAATTTATGTGGTTCCTAAATCTCATACATATCCTTTTGATTCACAGAACTCCTATAGGAGAACAAGAGGATGTTGGATAAATCCATTAGAGAAATTGAAAGAGAAAGGCAAGGTTTACAAGCACAAGAGAAAAAAACTTATTGCAGAGATAAAAAAAAAAAGTGCCAAACAAGGGCAAATGGTATTTTCATTGCAATGTTTCATTATAATTTTTGGAATATGATGAGAATTGAGATTTCATCTGTATTTTTCCAGGGAGCTGTTAGATATCAGATTGAAAAGTTTTATAGACTAAAGTCTCAGTTGCAGGGTGTATCTCTAATAATGCAGGTATCTTTTAAGCTTTAATGGAAAAGCTCATTTTCAAATTTGTTGGTAAAAGATTATTGAAACACGATTATTGTGTGTCGAGACAATAACATACAAACACTTTTTTTTTTCCAAATCAAGTAGTCAGCTCGACATTTATTAAGGTTCAACCAATCATGTCTACCTATTTGGGAGTTCCTTTACATTGTTCATATAATTGAAATATGTAACCACATATTACCTTAGATAGATTTTGATTGCGGTCTCTCCCAGGATTCAACAACTTCTACTCGCATTGGAATAAATTAGGTCACATAACAACTTCTTCTTCGCCTCAAGTTTGCTTTATACATGTCTCATTTTCTATATTTTAGTTGATAAGAATTCTAGATTCGTCTGCATGATTATCAAGGGTGTTCCTTACGTAATTATATTTCTTCAATGGCAAAATATAGAAAAGGAACATATAGTTGGATGCTGCTTTCAGCCTCTTTCTCAAATCTTTATGGTCATAGCTTCATTGGTTGATAGTTCATTTTTATTCTGTTGATATGCTTCATGTTCTTCTTCTGTACTTTGAGGCTATCCCTGGTATACAGAATTACAGATCTTTAATTTTTTATATTTTATTTTTTATTGACAAATAATTAATTAGAACTTCTGTATAATTAATTTATTGAGGAAATCAGGCATCTATAGTAGCTTCACAGATCTCTTATATGATGCTCTTCATTGAGATATCGTGACTATGAGGAAGGAGGCCACTGGAACCTACAATACTGTGGTTTTGTAGAGGCCATCTAAAACTGGACACTGCAGAGGATAACAACAGCTTTGTTTGTTCAATTCCTGGTAAGTTGTTGGCTTATTCCAAGAAAGAAATACATTCCTACTATGATTTTTTCATGCATCTCGACATCTCAATTGATATACACTTTGTTGTCAATAGAGATATATTGCTTAGAGTGTTTTTCATAAATATGTCAAGTTAAAATTTGTTGACAGGAAAATGTCATCTTAATCTGAAGATATATTTTGGAATCAAATCATCGGACTTAAGTAAGTCGATATGTCATTTTCTTATAAGTACAATATTTTTAATTAATTCTGGATAAGGAAGGTTGTATATGATGCGAGAAAAAACAACATAAAACCATTGTTCATTAACCAAGATAATTGGGAGATAATTCAAATGATTTTTGTCGGTTTTGAATACAAGAAAAAAAGTGATGAGAAGTGTTACTTATGTTAGAATATAAGACATTATTTTTTCTGCTTTGTTGTTCACAAGTCCATCTAATGCATATTGATGGAAGTGATGAGAGTTGGAGCAAATGAGTTGTAGAGGAATACTAAAATGGGAGTAGAGCTCTAATGCATATGGATATGCATATGCATATGGATGAGAAGTGATGAGAGTTGAGTATTAAAATGTGAGTAGAGACTAAGTTTCACTTTTGTGTATTGATAGAAATTATTAAGGCACACATTTTGTTTTTAAGTGAATGGTTTTTTTGTTAGTAAATTTGTATTTACTACTCTTAAAATATAGTAAGTTATTTTTTTATCTCTTATTATTTAATATAGTTGATAATTAAGAAAAAAAATATGTAACGTAATATGAGAAATAATTAGGAAAATAATTTTTTAAAGAAATATATCATTTTCCGACGGATATTTCTATGGAATTATCACGAATTTTCTGACGGATATTCCTAAGGAATTATCATGAATTTTCCTACGGAATTTTCCAATGAAAAAAAAACGTCACCAAAATTCTGACGAATTACTGACGAGCGATATACCGACGTTTATTATAAAAATGAAAAATATGTCACTAATTATAAATTCGTCAGAAATTCCGTAGAAAATATTCGTCACAAATAACCCATTCTCCTGTAGAGTCCAAATTAGAGACTACTTCCTTAAAAATAGTTAAGTGATTTTTTAAAGATGTACCGTTAGACATACATTGGGGATACAATCACGGCTTCAAGTGTAGTTTGTTAGTCAGAGTTTTCGTCATACACAATTGCTCCAATCTTAGCCAGAGCGTAGCAACTGATTTTTCCTTCAAACAATATTGAAGAATCTGATTTTATAGATGCAGATGAATCTGTGATAGAGCCTTACGATCAGATCGTTGCTTTTATTCATCAGTCCACGAAGACGACATCTTGTCAGTGCCAAATAGCGCATCTTTTAGATCCATTTTTGCCAAAATAGCCCGAATCTGCACTTGCTATAACGAAAATCTGGTGTTATAATCCAACAACAGAATATCGTACTTCATAGTGGTCATAACCAAAAACAAAACAAACAAAACTTGACTCTAATACCAATTTGTTATAATTGAACCACAATAAACGATAATAAAAACGAACACCAAGATTTACTACGGGAATAAGAGAAGGTTTCACTATATCGAATTTGTACAATTTGGTGGTCAGCATAAAACTGATAAGAGAAAAGACGGATCTATTATATATGTGTTGTCAAACCCTAAAATACAATGTATATATATACAGGGTATATAAGTTAAAAAGGGGTCAAACCCATTAAGTCTACAAATCCACACCGTGCGGACAAAGCCCGCCGACCCAACAAGAATTCGGGCCACAAACTCTAACAATAATGATTTAGTATTTTTTTTATCTTTCAAACGAAATATTACTCTAATTTAATGGGTTCACACTCTTAAATTTCATGGTGGAAAATTGAAATATAAAATGCGTCTTTAGATTAAGGGATAAAGCATAAATTTTCCTTAAGCAGAAAGTCATAGGTTTGACCTCTATCTAGCACATTTGTATAAACTATAATTAGTTAGAAAGTCATAGTTTAAACTATAATTAGTTAGAAAGTCATAGTTTTGACCGTATATTTTGTTTATCTCGGCCAATTAGATTAAACTAGATTATCCTAATCTTTAGAGCTAATTCCTTATTTTTCTTGTAAATGTGCATATAACGTCTGTTTTCTAAGCAGAAAGTAATATGTTTGACCATATTTGGCGCGTATTTAGTATTTTTTATCTTTCAAACAAAATATTACTCTATTTTAATGTGTTCAAACTCTTAAATATCGATGGTGGAAAATTGCAATATAAAATGCGCCCGTAGATGAATGGATAGAGCGTCTATTTCTTAAGCATAGAGTCATATGTTCAACCCTATCTAACACCTTTGTATAGACTAAAATTAGTTAAAAAGTCATAGTTTTGACCCTATATTTCGTTTTTCTCTGTCTATTTGATCAGACTAGATTATCCTAATAGTTGGAGATAAATCTATTATAATTCCTTTTTTCACTTAGAAGGGGTATGCTTTATTCATAATACTAGTTGATTGTGGTAAAAAATGCCAAAACACCAATGATGATAATCTAAAACTTAGTTCCGCAACCAGATATAACTTAGATTATCCAACATCTAATTATTGATTGAGATATCACTCTATCTCAATTTGTTTGCACTCTCATTGAGATGTTAGCTTTGTCTTTCAAAATGCGCTAGTAGCTCAGTGGATAGAGTGACTGTTTTCTAAGCAGAAAGTCATAGGTTGACCCCTATCTGGCGTGTATTATATATGATTATTTTTTTATCGTATAATTGGTTAGAAAGTCATAATTTTGACCCTATATTTCGTTTATCTCGGCCAATTAGATTAGACTAGATTATCCTAATCTTTGGAGCTAACTCTATTCTAATTCCTTTTTTTTCTTGTAAATGCGCATATAGCTAAGTGGATTGAGTGTCTATTTTTTAAGCAAAAAGTCATATGTTTTACCATATCTGGCGCATATTTAGTATTTTTTTTATCTTTCAAACGAAATATTACTCTATTTTAATGTGTTCAAACTCTTAAATGTTGATAGTGGAAAATTGCAATATAAAATGCTCCCGTAGATTAATGGATAGAGCATATATTTCTTAAGCATAAAGTCATGTGTTCGACCCTATCTAACACCTTTGTATAGACTAAAATTGGTTAGAAAATCATAGTTTTGACCCTATATTTCGTTTATCTCGGCCTATTGGATTAGACTAGATTATCCCAATCCTTGGAGATAAATCTATTATAATTCTTCTTTTTTTCACTTACAAGGAGTATGCATTATTCTTAATACTGGTTGATTGTGGCCAAAAATGCCAAAACACTAATGATGATAATTTAAAACTTAGTTCTCGCAACTAGATATAACTTAGATTATCCAACATCTAATGATTGATTGAGAGGTCACTCTATCTCAATTTGTTCAAACTCTCATTGAGATGTTGCTCTATGCCTTTTAAAATGCACCTGTAGCTCAGTGGATAGAGTGATGTTTCCTAAGCAGAAAGTCATAGGTTCGACCCCTATCTGGAGAGTATTATATATGATATTTTTATCGTATAGTTGGTTAAAAAGTCATAGTTTTGACCAAATATTTTGTTTATCTCGGCCAATTAGATTAGACTAGATTATCCTAATCTTTGGAGATAACTCTATTCTAATCCTTTTTTGTCTTGTAAATGCGCATATAGCGACCCCTATCTGGAGAGTATTATATATGATATTTTTTTATCGTATAGTTGGTTAGAAAGTCATAGTTTTGACCCAATATTTCGTTTATCTCGGCCAATTAGATTAGACTAGATTATCCTAATCTTTGGAGATAACTCTATTCTAATCCTTTTTTTGTCTTGTAAATGCGCATATAGCGACCCATATCTGGAGAGTATTATATATGATTTTTTTTATCGTATAATTGGTTAGAAAGTCATAGTTTTGACTAAATATTTCGTTTATCTTGGCCAATTAGATTAGACTAGATTATCCTAATCTTTGGAGATAACTCTATTCTAATCCTTTTTTGTCTTGTAAATGCGCATATAGCTTAGTGGATAGAGCGTCTAATTGAAATGCGCATAGGTTTGCCCCTATCTAGCACGTATTTAGTATTTTTATCTTTCAAATGAAATATTACTCTATTTTAATGTGTTTACACTCTTAAATGTCGATGGTGGAAAATTGCAATATAAAATGTGCCCATTGATTAATGGATAGAGCTAGGGATGACAACGGATACCCGGCCTACCCACCGGGTAGTGAAATACCCATCCCCGAACCCGATTTTCAAATTACTACCCGACTCCGAACCCAACGGGTATCTCTATTTATATACTCATCCCCGATTCATCGGGTACCCGATCCCCGACGGGTATCCCATTACCCGATATTAAATATTAAAAAAATATATTTTAATTAACTAAAATTATATAAATGAAATATAATATGTTACTACAAAATATAATTAACCTAAAACAATTAATAAATATTATATCCTTAAACAGAAAACCATCAACACTATAAAATATAAATTCATTCATACTACATAATATAAATTTATTCATACTACAAAAATACAAATAAACTTAAAAGTGATAAAACATAATTCTTAATTAAACACAAAAATTTCAAAAATTATCAAATTAGTTCTCACAAAAAAACATCCTTCTTGAATATATTTCTTCAACACATTTAATTACAACCTACAAAATCAATAAAAAACAATCAACATTAACAAATACAAAATAGACTAATAACATACCTCAAATCTTTGACAAACAATTAATTACATAAAAAAAATAAGAATTAATATGATTCTTTTACCTATTTTATATATTAATATTTTCCAAAAATATTTATAAAAATAAATAACTAATATGCTGAACTATTATTCTCTAAATATAGTTAAACATAATATTTTAAAAAAATATTTTATTTTTAAACTAATATATTGAACTAAATATAAAGAACTTTTAATATTCCTTAAAAAAACTCTTTTGACCCTTTATTTTTGCCTTTATAAAAAATAAATTTATTTATTGTATTACTTTATTAAATTATAAATTATTTCATAAAAAATATTTAATAATATTAATATTTTATCATAGTTGTGAAAATCCATCTAACACCTGGATAAATTTATATAATGTTTGATACGATTTATTTAATCTGAGTCAAATATCTGATAGACATATATTATATATAATAAAAGTATGTCTAAATCTCTTGTCGTATATATCAGTTATGTCTAATATTAAAGAGATTCCACATATTAAATAAAAAGTCTATAAATAATAAAAGTATTACTTATCTACTTGTGTTGTAGACTTGTAGTCATGTAGATCTTATAAAAAAATCAACTTTGTTGCTGTTAAAACGGAAGAAGAAGCTACAAAATAAATATTGAAAATTAAGTAAATAAATAAATATAAGATTATAAAAGTTAAAGAACATACTGAAAACATTACTTACTTGCATAGCTATGTAACTTATGTTGAAGAAGATAGAAGTTGAAGACTTGAACTCTTGAAGTAAGGTTGAATGGAGATATATGAGAGGGAAACATTTATTACAAATTAACGAAATTATGTCAAGCCTGTGCATGATGTATGTAGGAAATGATGTTAAGAGTAATAATAAAATAATTAATATATTTATTTAATGATAGTTAATTAGTTAGTAGTTGGAATTTGATAAGTCACTTAAATTTTATTATTATATATTAATATTTAATATATTCGGGTATCGGGTTTGGGTTTCCAACACTCTCCATCCCCGACCCCGACCCCGAACTCGATCGGATACCATTTTTCACTTCCCATCCCCGACCCCGATTTAAAATATCCAAACTCGATCATCGGGTACCCACGGGTATCGAGTATACGGGTACCCATTGCCATCCCTAGATAGAGCGTCTATTTCTTAAGCATAATAAAGTCATATGTTCGACCCTATATAATACCTTTGTATAGACTAAAATTGGTTAGAAAGTCATAGTTTTGACCCTATATTTCATTTATTTTGGCCTATTAGATTAGACTAGATTATCCTAATCCTTGAAGCTTAATCTATTCTAATTTTTTTTTTCACTTAGAAGGAGTATGCTTTACTCATAATACTGGTTGATTGTGGCCAAGAATGCCAAAACACCAATGATAATCTAAAACTTAGTTCTGTAACAGATATAACTTAGATTATCCAACATCTAATTATTCATTGATTGAGAGGTCACTCTATCTCAATTTGTTCACACTCTCATTGAGCTGCTGCTTTATGTCTTGTAAAATGTGCATGTAGCTCAGTACATAGAGTTTTTATTTCCTAAGCAGAAAGTCACATGTTTGACCCTTATCGGTTGCTTATATTATATGATTGTGTTTTTTTATTGTATAATTGGTAAGAAAGTCATAGTTTTGACCTTATATTTCTTTTATCTCGGCCAAACCCTATTCTAATTCCATTTTTTTGCACTTACACAAAGTAAGCTTTATTCATAAAGCTCGCTTTCTTGTGGCCAAGCATGCCAAAAAGATCAATGTCGATGATCCCAACCTTAGTTTCGCAACTAGAGATAACTTATATGATCGAACATCTAATTGTTGGTTTATTAAAATGTTACTCTATCTCAATATATCCACACTTTCAATCATCGATAATGGGATGTTGGTTAACATCTTGTGAAATATGTATAATATGCACATTCATTGGATAGACGGTAAGATTAAGCCCCTATTTAGGACATACAAATGCGCATTAACTTATTAGATAGAGCCTAATAAGCGTATGTTTCTGGTAGAAAGTTATATGTTTGACCTCTATCTAGCGCACAATTTAGATCATTTGTAAATGATACAATAATTAGAAAGTCATAGTTTTGACTCCAGTTTTTTTTTTTTTATCTCGGGAAATTTGATTAGACTAGAGAACCCTAATCCTTGGAGCTAACTCTATTTTAATTACATTTCTTACACTTAGAGGTAACACCAATGGCGATATCTCAAACTTAGTTCCACAATTACAGATAACATAGATGATACAACATCTAATTGTTGGTTGATTACGAGGTTTCTCTATCTTAATTATTCACTCTCATTATGATATTACTCTATATATTGTGAAATACATAAAAATTGTGCATGTACCTAATCATAGTTTTGCAAATGCGTCTATAGCTCAGTAGATAAAATGTTTGTTTCCTAATTAGAAAGTCATAGGTTTGACTTTTTCTGGTGCGTAATATAGATGATTATTTAGTAAATCGTATAATTGGTTAGAAAGTCATAGTTTTGATCCTATATTCTTTTTATCTCGGCCAATTTTATTAAATTAGAGCACCGTAATCCTTGGAGCTATCTCAATTAGTTTAAACTCTTAAATAATGATATTGGAAATTTTAATTATCAAAAGCGCCTGTAGCTCAGTGGATAGAGCGTCTGTTTCCTAAGCAGAAAGTCATAGGTTCGACCCCTATCTGGCGCGTATTAGAGTAATATTTTTTTTCTTTCAAACCAAATATTACAGATCACCTCTATTATAGTTTTTCACTTAGGAGTGTGCTTTATTTATAATGATGGTTGCTTGTGGACAAACATGCCAAAACACCAGGAAGATAATCTCAAACTTAGTTCCGCAACTAGAGATAACTTAGATGATCCAACTAGAGTTTTTCACTTAGGAGTGTGCTTTATTTATAATGATGGTTGCTTGTGGACAAACATGCCAAAACACCAGGAAGATAACTTAGATGATCCAATTCACTTAGGAGTGTGCTTTATTTATAATGATAGTTGCTTGTGGACAAACATGCCAAAACACCAGGAAGATAATCTCAAACATAATTCCGCAACTAGAGATAACTTAGATGATCCAACACCTAATTATTGATATGACTAATAATTATATATATATATATGGTGTTATATATATAAAATTAAATTATATAATTGAATTTAAAATATTATTAGTTTAGTTGTTTAAAATGTTGAAGTTATATTGTTAGAAATGTCATACATTAATAAATTTCAAGTTAAAATTTAAAATATAAAGTGTTAAAATGTTGAACTTATATGCTGAGGTGGTAACTTTGAAACTTGTGTATATCACAATTTTTATTTAATTTTTCATGTTTATGGACGGGTGAGTCAGCCCACGACCCTACCAAAGTATCAATTTACTCTCACATACATATCCAAATTAATCACAACTCTCGACCCGACAATCCAGACATTTTAAAATTAAGCATTATTATATATATATATATATAACATTTTAGTTTACTTTTATTATATATATTTTTTGATTCAATGTGTATTAATAATTTTGTTTGGTTTGTTAATATATGAAAGTCAAGAGAATTAAGCCTACTAACATATAACCTATGTTGAAATTTATGTGGTCACTATTATAATAAATAATTGTACAAGTGTCATATTTAATATAAGTCAAAATAATATGATCTAGTGTGAAATTAAGTTTATGACTTATGAGTATATTTTTAATGAATATAAAGTGAGGATACCTTAAATAATATTTCTAATTTTATGAAGGAACTAAATTAGAATTATTTAAACCATAATAACTGACATAATGTTAGTTATATTTAACGGTAATGATCTTCATTTGAGGTACGGATAATTCTCCTTTGCGTCCCCAACAACATAGAGAGAAACTATTGACGTACTCATCAATTGAAAAATTCATTCCATTTAAAGAAAGAGAAAATTAAAGACCTTTTCTATTACAAGGAAAAAGAAAATTCAAAAGATTAATTAAGATACACTTCCGCAACATTCAAATTTTAATTTCTCACAATTTAAATTAGAATCTAAATAGAATAATTCTAACACTATATATATATATATAAAAACTCTCACCTAAAATTCAATCGAGCCCTTGAATGCACTTTTAAAATGTAAAGTATAATTAAATATTAGTTCCTTATTGGGACAACCAAACCCTAGGTTACATATTCGCACAAACGTTTTTCAAGCGAAAATGTTTTGCATGAATGCCTTTAATTATGTGCTAAATGATGATCTTAATAGATTTGTGTAAAAAAGTTTATTTGATAATATGGTTCACGACATAATTTGTCGGTTATTCATATTCTTTAAGCCTTTAATTATATGTTTTCTTATTTAATTAAATATTAACCCTACGTCTTACCTTCTAGAATTTCTCCAAACATTTTATAAAAAAATTGTATTAAATTTCTCCAACAAACTTTTTTTTGTCTATATATTGTGATTGAATTGAAATGTCACAAAGTAATCTTTTCCACATATTTTAGATATTTTTCATATATTTATATAAATTAAAAACAATATGAATATATTTTTTTAAATAATTAAAATCCGCACAGACTAGAAAATAATTTCAACAAAAAGATTATAAAATTATATTTTCAAAATAATTTATTATCTGTTTTTTCATTGGATATCTTTTACAATGGTTTATTCCTTAACCTTGGAGGAGTTATTTATATTTAAATTTAAGAGAAGAATGTTATTATTATCGAATTAATTGATATTATTGATCACAAATTCACAATGATCAAATGAAATAAATCAAGCAAATCAAACCAAAATGGATATTGACTGATTTTTATCTCCTTATATAAATAATAGTACATGTATAATTTATTTAAAATAGATAGAGAAATGTACATGTTCTAAAAATACAAGAGAAATCGTACAATTATTTTATTCTAAAAAACATCTCCGTTTATTGACACTACTCTCTGGTCTCTATTTTTTTTAGAATTAAGGAGAATTAGCATGACACCCACAATCATGATCCTCGATTCAACACAAAACATTTTTAGATTAAATCGAACTTGTGACCTTTTGGTCTCTTAAGACGACTCTTACCATTGTATTACTTTGGTGGGTTATTGACACTACTCTACTTGTTTCTTAATAACAAACTATTCATATTTATTTTCTTATCACCATCAACCCCGCATATGCACCTATGAAATGACCGGCCTTGATCAAATCTAGAGAATGGACATCCTACATGCCCATCTCTTGATCTAAACACTTCAAGCTGATCCACACACGTATACCATCACATGCGAAAACACCTCCGATTCTTCAAGATCCTGAATACATTATCAAAACAAAACAATTGTTAACACATTCAATGACAACATCATTAACACATCAAAGTTTATTGTGAAAATGTATTCATATATAGTTCAATAATTCAACTTACAAGAAAAAATGTCTTTCCATTATATAAACCATCATAGACCTCATAAATTTTAACGATACAACTTGGATTTTCATTCCATGCTGGAAGCTTTTCTTGAAGGAGAAATACTTATCTTTCATATTTGGGATATAAGGTTTTAATGTTTTTTTATTTAATCTTGCAAATTATATATATATATATATATATATATATATATATAATAATAATAATAGAAGTCTCTTAATTAAAAAGTTATGTATTTTTTTATTATTTTAGACATAAATTAATAAAAAAAGATTATATATAATCTAAATTAGATTTTGTATTAATTAACCTCCCACAGTGACTAGTTGGTAATTACAAAATATACTATGAATTATCTCCTTAGGTGGTAATAATTTGAATGGGATAAACTTTTAAATTTATAATATATCCAAATACTTTTATTCAATTACTCTAAATTTTAATTAGTGTGTTGTGATTTATTTATTTTTATATAATAATTATTTAATTGTAACTATAATATTCTATAAATCTTATTTATAAAATAATACATTTTATTTTATTTTATTATAAAAGATATTAAAAGAAAGAATAATGTATTTTTATAAAAGAATTAATGATAATTTTGTTTGATAAAATGTTATATTTAGAGATTATAATTACTTTAAATAAAGCACAATACATTAATATTTAGATTGTGTGAATAACAATTTTTTTGGATCTATTATATATTTACAGATTCTCATTCAAAATATTACCAAGTGTGAGATATAATATATCTTGGAGATAATATGAATATATAATTCATAATATATTTGTATTTTAACAGTTATTTCAATATTTAGGTAATCTATTTTTTTTTAAGTTGAAAATTTTCATAATCTGATTTTACACTTTTTAAAAATATTTTCATTAATTTATATTATAATACTTTCTAGTCATTTGATTAGTTATTACTTTATATAATTAATTATATATATATTTTCCTTTATTATTATTATTATTATTATTTTAATAACTTGGATTAATTAAAAATGTACCCGTTGATGAAATAAAATTATGAATAATGTTGGGTTTTGTATTGCAAGTATATAAAATTAATTAGAGAGTTTCAGAAATGTTCAAACCTTGTGATTAATATTATTTTTTTTTGTGTCTTTACAAATCCATTTTTTACTAAAAACGCGAATTAAACCGTGCTAGTTAGTTGAAGATACACGTATGGATTTTCATATACTCCTCTCCCAAAGATTGTATTACAGTGGGCGAGATATGCTTCTAAAGTCATGTGTAAATGATTTATCACTTACCTTTTCACTATATTGTCATAGTTTTTGACCGCACCACTCTTATGCGATTTGAAATTTCTCAAGAAATGTCATATCTTGATATATAAACATTTTTTCCAATACTAATGTCATATCTTGATATATAGACATTTTTTCCAATACTAATATGCCGAATTAAGTTGTATGAAATAGTGCACAAGTTAGCCTGGAGCAATACCAACCTCATTTTGAAAGTGGCGATGTCGGTTGCTTTGTTTAGGCAAAGGGTGTCGTCGATCTTTAACTATGATCTCCTTAATTCAATGGTGGCTATCTAGGTAATCCACACGGAGTTTGGTCATTACAACATTAGCCCAACTTCAATATGAACCGAACGAACAATGATCAATTCACGAGAGAAAAGAGTGTTGGTGATAATCAGATTGCGCGACGGCATATTCTTAAAGAAAAATGGGTAGTACTTGGTCGCTTAAAATTTTGTGCGTGAAAATATTTATAAAAGTACGCGGAATGACAAACACGCCTTAATTTGAGTTAAATTTAAAATTTTCAAAAAATTAAAAATTCGATATTTTAGAGACTAATTTTGAAAAACTAAATTTAATTATAAAAATTTGAATTATTATGAATAAACATAATTATAATCTTCAATATTCATAACATAGTTTTAATTGAATTTATAACTGCAAATTTTTTATTTATAAATTGATAATACACTACATGTAATAATAATAATTTGAGTTAACATGATTTAAAAAATTATGTTTTTATAATTTAATTAACATCAAATTTATTTTAAAAAATAAATAAATCTGGTTAAGTTTAAAGAAACCTAATAAATACCTTAAAGTTAAGACTCAAAATATATTCATAAAAAGGAAATATATTTAATAAAAAATGGTTAATTTAATTTTTAAAATGAAAATAAAAATATAATTAATTATAATGTAATTTTTCATTATTTATTTTTTTAAGTTATAATATATATATATATATATATTTTTAATATTATTTCAATATATATATCAATATTATTTTGAAAATATCTAGAGAGATCTAATAGATAACTTTAAAAGTTAAATTTTAAATATATTATGAAAAATGAAATAATTATTTAATTTTATTGAAAATTTTCTAACTAAATTTAATTTATAAAATAAAAATATAATTATTTATAATTTTATATTTATAATTATTTTTTCCTTATAAATATTATATATATTTTTAATTTATAATATTATTTTAAAAATCCCATATCTTTGCGCTACAATAAATATAAAATAAATCTTTCGCAATGGTTTTGCTCTCTTTCTTATGCATCTTCATCTTCTTAGACCATCCTTATCCATGACCCAAAAATGGTCATGATGCTGGTTATGGTTATGACAATTTTTTCTGAAGAAATAGCCACCAAACCAAAATTATGTGATTTGGTCTTGGTTTTTGTGACAAAAATTACAACCAAAGTCATCCAATCAAATGTTGCCATTTGTCAATATCTGATTGCCATTTGTCAATATCTGATTGGTTGCCCAAATTTTCTTTAGCTCTTATTTTTAAAACTCGATTTTAATATTATTTATAATTTAAAATATATATATAATATATATATCAAAATTCATAATTTTTCGAGATTTATAAATAGAGACCACTCTTGCTATATTTCGGAGCACAAAAAAATCTCAATTTTCTTCATTTTTACTAATTATCCTACTTTGTTTACAATTATGTATAAAAATTAGAAATTAAATATTATTATTATATTTAAAAATTATTTATTATTTTTTTAATTTAAAAATAAAAATAATATTTTTTAATTCATGATCAAGATTTTGTTAGTAATGTATAAGCACAGTGACCAAAATATTGGTCATAAAGCTCTTTTCATGATCATAACTATGATCATGACCAAAAAATGGGTCAGGGATAAGGATGGTCTTAGTCCGATCAATTCCTTCTCGAAGTTACAAGGAAACTAATTCATCACTATTTACTCTAAACCATTTGAATTACGATTCAGAAAAATGGCTATTAATCTGTCAGAAGGTTATATAGCGATGATATCTAACATCATCTAACGGAGAAACGGAAGGAGTGGATTTGAATCCGGTGGTTCAAATCGTTGATTTGAAGCTGGTGAATACCCAGAATCAGGCTTGGGAGAGGTACCGCCTTCTTTTATCAGACGGAAACTTGCTATGCAGAATAACGATTTGGTTAAGTCTGAGAAACTGTAGAAAGGATCTGTTGTTCCATTAAAGCGGTATATTTGCAATGTTATACAGGAGCGGATGTGAGTTATTCTTATCTCTGTTTTTGATTTATTACCTTATATCCATGATTAATTGTTTTGCGTGGTTTAACCTGTCAGATAATTGCGGATGTTAATGAACACAACCTATTTTCAAATACTGATTTCTTGCTATATTTGCTATGGTTCTCATTATGTTCTTTAGAAAAAGGTTTTATATTTTGAAGATATGATATGTTATTACAACATTTACTCTGGCCAAGGCTATGTATTAAACATTATACCCATAATCTGAAACCTGGTCAGACTCCATTCTCTATTATACTCTTAAAAAAAAGTTCTATTTTGAACCTGAGATTTCGAGGTCTGAGGCGATACAAAATTTGGTGCCCTCAAAACTTAATATTCATACATATATTTTTATCGATTTAAATATAATAGTATTTGTAACATGAATTCTAAAAATAAAATATCATCAAAACAATATGTCATAAGTAATACTAAAAAAACAAAGAAGATCCAAACAAAATATAAAATTCATGTTCCGAACTAGTACATAATCACTTGAATATTATTCGTCTCGCAAATTTTGAAGCGAAAGTATTGATCAAGTTTTCATAATCAACTTTCTCAATAATTTTTTTCTCGATAGATAACATAGATAACTCATTTAGTCTTTCTTGCGACATAGTTGATCGAAGATAAGTTTTAATCAACTTCAATTTGGAAAAACTCTTTTCCGCAGATGCAACAGTAACTAGTATAGTCAGCAAAACTCAATATGCGATATAGAAATTTGGATAACAGCCATCCATTGTTTTCAAATAATTCAGCACATCAATCGCTCTTTTTTCTTCTCCGAGTAATGAATGTCTTAACAACTTTAATTCTAGAAATAAATCTAATCCATCAACATCGGAGTGCCCATCATGTGTTAAAGAATTTTGAAGATTGACACATGAGCTCAAGAGACCATCATCATCAATAGACTTCAACTTCTCCAAACTAAATAAAAACCCAAAGGTTTCTTCGTACTTTTGAAATTGCTCAAACCGAGTTTGAAGTGAAGAAAGAGCTTGAACAATTATAAATAAGAAGTAATTAACTCGAAAAGATTCTTTAGGAGATTGAGTTACATCTTCACTGTTGATATCATCAAATTGTCTCTATCTCCGAATGATGCGTTTTTCTCGGAAAATAGGTTCAATTCTCATCTCACTTGCAATATGTTCGGCTTCAACCAAGGCTTGATCAAATACAGATTCTCTAAACTCTTGGAGAAAAAAAAATAAGCCCCTTTAACTGTCCGATAGAAACATCAATATCCATTTTTTCTGATTGGAGAAACATACTGACAATGTTAATCTCATATAATAACTTGTACCAAATTATCATTCCAGTTAGGAATTCAAAATTCTCAAGTTCAAATGATGCCAAACCCTCAGCTTCACTCTTTATTTTTTAGTCATAAGAAGTGTTTTCCAAATCAATTAAAGCATCTCGTATTTTTGAAGTCTGGCCTTTTATGGGCTTCACACTTTCAACATTACTTGTCCATCGTGTTTGTGATAATGGTTTGACCGTAGGACCTTGTACATGATCTTTGAAGATTTTTCATCGCTTGGTAGAAGAAGAGAATAATTAATATATGCGTTGTATAACACCAAAAAAGAACATCGCTTTAGGACAACAATTTACCATATCACATAGTGTGAGATTAAGATTGTGGCATCCACATGGAGTGTAGAAAGCTCTGGGATTAATTTCAAGTAATCTATTTTGTACACCCTTGTGCTTGCCTTTCATATTAGATCCATTGTCATATCCTTGACCTCTTATATCGTCAATCGCAAGTTCGAGATTACTCAAAATATTTTTAAGCTCTATAAAAAGCCCAAGCCCAAAAGTTTCATTAACTTTCAAAAATCCAATCCAAAATTCTTCAACCACTACTGCATTTTATGAATCATCCACACATCAAGGGACATCTGTTCCTCGTGACTTGCATCTGGAGTGCAATCAAGTATCACAGTGAAATACTTTGCATGCTTAATTTTTGCAACAATTAAATTTCTTACTTCAGCTGCCAACATCTGTATCAATTCATTTTGGATTTTGGGCCCAAGATAAGTGTAATGAATCTGCCGTTCTTGAACACGCCGAAGATGTTCCTCCATTATTGGATCAAATTCGGCAATCATTTCAATTAAATGCAAAAAGATTACATTATTCTTAACATAAAGCTTTTCACAATCTCCTCGAAGTGTCAAGTTATTTTTCGCAATTCTTTGCACAACTGCAATTATTCTCTTCAATACGTGTTTCCAATGTTCTCTCTTTGTTAATTGCTACTTGCACACTTTCATCAATTGTCTTTTTCTTTTGAAGTTTTCTTTATAATTCAATCCAACTAGTCATACAATCAATATGATCTTTACTAGTTTCATGAAGATTGAAGCATCGACTGATATTCTTCCAATCTTTGTATCCTTCGTCAGCTAGATAACCAAGTTTTTCCATGGTTCTCTGAGTTTTGAATAATTTGCAACAAAAATAGAAGATCATGTCCATAGAAATAGAGTACACTAACCATCTTCTATCACTTTTCTCACCATTTGTCAATTGTCTCTTATAATGTGATGGATTGAAATATCTTCCAGTGTTATCAAGAGAAACAAAATATCATCATATCTTTTAGAACCTCTTTCAACCAAAAAGTCCCTAATATTTTGCATTTTGTCCCAATTTCCTGGATCATCAACATTTAAAGGAAACAAAATCTTTTGATTTATATCTCCATCAATGTCACTTTTAGGCATACTTACATCGTTCTCATTTTCAGACTATTTTGGGTCTTCATTGCGAAGTTCATTCAATTCACCATGTTCCCGATCATTCAACTTATCATCGATGTCATTCTGGTTCACTTGCTCTACTATTTGATCGTTTGTGAAATACTTATTAAGGTTTCATACTTGGCTTTGAATTAAAGCATCTTCCTTTTGTTTTTTCTTTCTTTTTTCTGCCCCAAATAATTTTTTTCTTATAGCAGGAACGCTTGATAAAATTCTAAATGCTAATCTGCATTAAAAATTTATAGATTAACCAGCATTATATGAATCTATGATTAACCATAATGTTGCACTTCCGCTATGCAACAATGCAAGATACAGATTGTGAATCCACAATTCCACAAGACAAGTCCTCAACAACCAAAAATAATCAAGTAAATCGAACCAAAATCTCACCAAAATCGGAGGAAGAACTCTAGTGGACAGTGGCGCAGTGCCGAGAAACAAGGCTGGAACGAGCGAAAAAGGCCCAAAAGCTCGGGGAAGGAGACAACCGAGTTTTCTGCTCCGATTCCGGTAAGCTGGAGGATCGACGACGGGCTTGGGGGAAGTGTTTCCTTTTTTTTCTCGCATCAATTGAGACTCGAACTCTAGTCTCTAATATAAAATGTGAACACTTTACCATTAGACCACTTGTGTTTTTTGAATTTAATTTAAAATTTTATGTATGTATAAATATTTAATCATTGTTAATTAATAATAGATCAAATATATAATGAATAAAAGAAAATTAATTAATTAATCATATAAATAATAAATATGCATAAAAGGATAATACTGAAAAAAAATGTATTTATATAAAATTAATGATAAAATATACTATATATAAATTTTAAGAGAAGAAACACTTAATATTAATTTTTAAATAAATTAAAATTTTTATTTGATTAAAAATATATAAAATTATGTATAAGAAAATATGAAATATATATATATATAAATGAGGGAAAAAAATAAAAAATAAATTAATTATTAGTGTTACAAAAACAGAAATTAATTAGGAAAGATATATTATAAATATGAGGGAGAAATGAATATAAATGAGAAATTTGTAATTTTATTTTAAGTTTAATAAATCATTTAAACGTATTATATATTATACATAGTATTATTTTGTATATTATAAATATATATATATATAAATAATATTAAATATAAGTTTATATAAAATTAATGAAAAAAATAATATATATAATTAGGAAAGAAAAGTTAGTAAAATAAAATACAAATTAATTAGAAAAGATAAATTAATAATTATAGTATAAAAGATAAATTAGTGAATAGATAATTATGACAAAAGAGAGAAATTGTTATAAAATATAATAAACCTATGTGAGTTGTGGTGAGAGCGTGAATGTCACCTTACATTTTATTTATTAAGCATCATTAGATATATATAGATTTAATTATAATTTCATTTTTTTTAGATAGAAGAAGTATGATTTATTCATAAGGTTGTGCGGTCACTATCTTAATTTGATTCTAATTTTATTTTTTTCACATAGAAGTATAATTTATTCATTAGGTTGTGAGGTCACTATCTTAACTAGGAAAATTCCGTGCGATGCACACGGATAAAAATATATTGTTACAACGTTTCACGTTCATCAAATTTGGTGTTAAATTTAAAATATAAAATGTTATTAACCTAGTTGGTTAAAGAGTTGTATTTGTTTTGTTAGGTTGCGAGTTCGAACCATACCTATAGCATTTTTAATTTTATTTTTAACCGTTTTAAGTTTATGGGCGGGTCAACCCACAATCCGACCCAAATATCCATTTACTCTCACATATATCCAAATTAACCACAACTCTCGACCTGGCAATCCGAACACTTTCAAAATTAAGTATCATTATATATATATATATATATATATAGATTGTTAGTTAAAAAAAAACTTATATTGTTACAACGTTCACGTTCATCCAATTTGGTGTTGAATTTAAAATATAAAATGTTATTAACCTAGTTGGTTAAAGAGTTGTATTTATTTTGTTAGGTTGCGAGTTCGAATCATACCTATAACATTTTTAATTTTATTTTTAACCGTTTTAAGTTTATGGGCGGGTCAACCCACAATTCGACCCAAATATCCATTTACTCTCACATATATATCCAAATTAACCACAACTCTCGACCTGGTAATTCGGACACTTTCAAAATTAAGTATCATTATATATATATATATTTATATATATAGATTGTTAGTTAAAAAGAAACTTGTATTGTTACAACGTTCTGCGTACATCAAATTTGGTGTTGAATTTAAAATATAAATTGTTATTAGCCTAGTTGGTTAAAGAGTTGTACTTGTTTTGTTAGGTTGCGAGTTCGAACTATACCTATAGCAATTTTAATTTTATTTTTAACCGTTTTAAGTTTATGGGCGGGTCAACCCACAATCCGACCCAAAATCCATTGATTCTTACATATATATCTAAATTAACCACAGCTCTCGACCCGGCAATCCGGATACTTTCAAAATTAAGCATCATTATATATATATATAGATTATTTAGTTAAAAAGTTGAACTTATATTGTTACAACGTTCCCCGTTCATCAAATTTGGTGTTGAATTTAAAATACAAAATGTTATTAGCCTAGTTGGTTAAAGAGTTGTACTTATTTTGTTAGGCTGCGAGTTCCAACCATATCTATAGCTATTTTAATTTTATTTTTAACCGTTTTAAGTTTATGGGCGGGTCAACCCACAATCCGACCCAAGTATTCAATTACTCTTACATATATATCCAAATTAACCACAGCTCTCGACCCGGCAATCCGGATACTTTCAAAATTAAGCATCATTATATATATATATATAGATTAGTTAGTTAAAAGTTGAACTTATATTGTTACAACGTTCCTCGTTCATCAAATTTGGTGTTGAATTTAAAATATAAAATGTTATTAGCCTAGTTGTTTAAAGATTTATACTTGTTTTGTTAGGTTGCGAGTTCGAACCATACCTATAGCAATTTTAATTTTATTTTTAACCGTTTTAAGTTTATGGGCGGGTCAACCCACAATCCGACCCAAATATCCATTTACTCTCACATATATATCCAAATTAACCACAGCTCTCGACCCGACAATCCGGATACTTTCAAAATTAAGCATCATTATATATATATAGATTGTTAGTTAAAAAGAAACTTATATTGTTACAACGTTCTGCGTACATCAAATTTGGAGTTGAATTTAAAATATAAAATGTTATTAACCTAGTTGGTTAAAGAGTTGTACTTGTTTTGTTAGGTTGCGAGTTCAAACCATACTTATAGCAATTTTAATTTTATTTTTAACCGTTTTAAGTTTATGGGCGGGTCAACCCACAATCCAACCCAAAATCCATTTACTCTTACATATATATCCAAATTAACCACAGCTCTCGACCCGGCAATCCGGATACTTTCAAAATTAAACATCATTATATATATATATATAGATTAGTTAGTTAAAAGTTGAACTTATATTGTTACAACGTTCCCCGTTCATCAAATTTGGTGTTGAATTTAAAATATAAAATGTTATTAGCCTAGTTGGTTAAAGATTTATACTTGTTTTGTTAGGTTGCGAGTTCGAACCATACCTATAGCAATTTTAATTTTATTTTTAACCGTTTTAAGTTTATGGGCGGGTCAACCCACAATCCGACCCAAATATCCATTTACTCTCACATATATATCCAAATTAACCACAGCTCTCGACCCGACAATCCGGATACTTTCAAAATTAAGCATCATTATATATATATAGATTTTTTCACACTCTCATTGGGTTGTTGTTCTATATCTTATGAAATACATATAAAATGTGCATTTAACTTAGTGGATTGAGCATTTATTTCATAGTTTCGACTCCTATCTTTCATTTTTTTTATCTCTGCAAATTGGATTAGACTAGAGCAATCCAATCCATATTGTTGAATTTTTCATAAAACCAACTTTCTCAATTATAAGAATTATATTTTAGCCATATATTGATATGCAAATGCGCCTGTAGCTCTGTAGATAGAGCATCTATTTCTTAAGCAGACATGTTCGACCCCTATCTGGTGGATTATCCTTAGAGCTAGTTCTATTCTAATTTCTTTTGTTCCACTTAGAAGAAGTATGATCTATTCATTAGTTAGTGAGGTTACTATCTTAATTTGATTCTAATTTCTTTTTTTTTTCAGATAGAAGAAGTATGATTTATTCATTAGGTTGTGAGGTCACTATCTTAATTTGTTCACACTCTCATTGGGATCTAGTGAGGTTACTATCTTAATTTGATTCTAATTTCATTTTTTTGCAGATAGAAGAAGTATGATTTATTCAATAGGTTGTGAGGTCACTATCTTAATTTGTTCACACTCTCATTGGGATGTTTTTCTATATCTTATGAAATACATATAGAATGTGCATTTGTTTCATAGGTTCGATTCCTATCTTGCATTTTTTTTATCTCAGACAATTGGATTAGACTAGAGCAATCCAATCAAAGTAGTTGAATTTTTTATAAAACCAACTTTCTCAATTAGAAGAATTATACTTTATTCATGATGTTGACTTGCTTGTGGCTAAGCATGCCAAAATAACATGAAGAAGATCTCAAACTTAGTACCACAACAAAAGATAACTTAAAGGATCAACATATTATTGTTGGTTCATTGAGATGTTACTCTATCTCAATTTGTTCACACTTTTAATCATCGAGGGTGGGTCGAATGTTGTTCTACATATTGTGAAATTAATAAATAATGGTCCATATCTTGGTTTATTCTTTTCTCACACCACTGGTGAAAAAGGGGTCAAAACCGAGAGTTTTAACTCTCGGTATTGACCCTATAACTTTCGTTGAAGACACCTTACCGAAGGTTTTAGTTACTCTCGCCATCCCTCGGTATTGACTCTCTCGGGATTTCCACAAAGAGAAAAACCGAGAGTTATATGAAAACTTTCGGGTTTTTCTCTTTTGGAAAAACCGAGGGTTTTACAAAGACCTTTCGGTTTTTCTCTTTGTGGAAAAACCGAGGGTTTTACAAATAACTTTCGGTTTTTCTCTGTGTGGAAAAACCGAGGGTTTTGCAAACAACTTTCGGTTTTTCTCTTTGTGGGAAAACCGAGAGTTATTACAAAACTTCCGGTTTTTTCCTCTTCGGGTAAAAACCGAGAGTTTTCTAATAACTCTCGGTTTTCTCCTTTTCAAGAAAACCGAGAGTTTTGTAATAACTCTCGGTTTTCCCACAAAGATAAAACCGAAAGTTATATGAAAACTCTCGGTTTTTACCCGAAGAGGAAAACCGAAAGTTCAATCAAAACCGAGGGTTTGTCATATAACTCTCGGTTTTCTCTTTGGCTAAAAACCGAGAGTTTTCTAATATCTCTCGGTTTTTCTAAAAAGAGAAAAACCGAGAGATTTCAATATTACTTTCGGTTTTTTCCCGTAAATTTTTAAAAATGTGCGGATTATTTTGCTCGCAACCAAAACCTATTCAGCCAAACCAATATATTAATGATAAAAGAAATGCAACATACATTAAACGATCACATTAATTGATCATGAACATTACAAAATTCGAAACCAAATTAATATTCCGAACAATCTGTTCTAAATTCAACCACTAATAAAAACATGTTTTGAATCGAAACAACCTTAGCTTGTGGGGGGAGGTGGTTGTTGCCTCATATAAACCTTCGGTTTTAACCCTAAGATTTTTTAAAATATGGGTCAAAAACGAAGGTTTTCAAATAAACCTTCGATTTTGGCCATGCGTTTTTTTTTAAAAGGTGAAAAGTAAACAAATTATTTAACAACATATATATTAAACCACACCAAACCAAACATAATAATAATAATTCATAAATATTAAAACATAACACATAAAAATATTAATTATAATGATCGTTCATACGAAAAAACTAATAAACCCATAATAAATCTAGAAATTAATTATTAGATGGGGTGGAAGGAGGGGGTGGTTGATTCACTCGACTCCTCAACAATATAAGTTCCTGTTCGAGATTCTCTAATCTCTGGGACATTTCGGCCCGGTCCGCTTTAATTTCACTGAGCAAACGACCTCTTTCCGCATCCCTTAATCGGATTTATTCCATTTCCAGCGTCATCTGTCTTACCTCTTCCTCACGTGCCGCAATTTCTGATTGTGCTATCAGATTCTGGTAACACGGATGCAGTTTCTCCGATGTACGCCGAAGTCTCTTCCATGTCGAATCACTCATATCCTAAATGCATTTCAGATATATGTATATATATATTAATCAAACAAAATAACGTAAACTAGCATAAATCTAGATCTATAATATATATATATAAACTTAAGAAATCTAAATCTCATAATAAACAAAAAAAAAACAAATGAAACAAATTACCTGAACGAGAGAGGAGAAGAACCGGCGTGGAGGAGAGGCAGGCGGCGGCGCGGAAGAGAGAGAAAGGTGAGAAGAGTGGAATGAAAAAGAGAAGGGTTAGGGTTTGTATTTATAGAGGTTGATGCCGAAGGTTTTCATAAAACTTTCGGTTTTGATATTAGTCAAAACCGAAAGTTTATTAAAGACCCTTCGGAAATAACCAACATCCAACACTTTCGGAAAGTTTAATTGAGCAAAACCGAATGTTATTTGTAAAACTTTCGGAAATGAGAATTTCAAAAAAGGCAAAACCGAAGGTTCTTTGAATAACCCTCGCAATTAAAAATCCAGGGATTTCAAAACCGAAGGTTTTTACAAAAACCTTCGCAAATAACCAACATCCAACACTTAGAATTTTTTTTGGTTTTTTGGGAAGGTAAGAACCGAAAGTTCTTTGTAGAACTTTCGGTAATAGTTCATAAACCTTCGGTATTTAGGATTTGTTCCTCTCGTGAGTATTTAGGAGAGGTTTACAAAACCTTTGGTAAAAACCGTCGGTAAAGGTCCTTTTTTTACTAGTGCACTAAATCCATCACAAACTATAATATTGATGTTACTTGTAAACTTCAATTATTCTCTTTTCATCTAAAAAATATATCGAACTTCTTAGGTTATAATCAGAGAATCATTCAGTTTAATCTTATCTTTCAATTAGGTTAATCTTATCTTTCAATGAACGTAATAAATATATTGAAATGGATTATCATATCATGTGCAAAGAGGTTTTGTGTCTCCCCCAACATTTTCACAAATCTTGTTTTGGTTAAGAAATTTTACCAAAATTCACATTGAAGGTTTCTAAATAAATATTAATAGATTGATTATATTCATTAATATGATTTACCTTACTTTTAAAATATGAAAAGTCCATAGAAATAAGCCTACTAACATATACAAACAAATTAAATTTTTTAAAAAATTCTCACCTATAATTTAATCAAGTCCTAGGTGCATTGGGAAACTATAATTAAATATTGGTTCCTTATTGGGCCAACCAAACCCTAGGGTTTTAGGGTGTTTTGTTGTGCTCTACACATTTCTATAAATACAAGTCATGATATTCACACATAGAAATAAGCCTACTAACATATACAAACAAATTAAATTTTTAAAAAATTTCTCACCTATAATTTAATCAAGTCCTAGGTGCATTGGTAAACTATAATTAAATATTGGTTCCTTATTGGCCAACCAAACCCTAGGGTTTTAGGGTGTTTTGTTGTGCTCTACACATTTCTATAAATACAAGTCATGATATTCACACATAGAAATAAGCCTACTAACATATACAAACAAATTAAATTCTTAAAAAATTTCTCACCTATAATTTAATCAAAGTCCTAGGTGCATTGGTAAACTATAATTAAATATTGGTTCCTTAGGGCCAACCAAACCCTAGGGTTTTAGGGTGTTTTGTTGTGATCTACACATTTCTATAAAGAGTAATGATAGAGAGCGGGAAAAAAATAACAAGAAAGTCTAGGGAAATGATGTGTCGTTTCCTGAGTGGTTTTAAAATCTGAAAATTCTATCTCCTATTAAATTTTCACACATACGTTTTTCAAGCGACAAAATTTGGCCAAAAACAAAATCCTCTTGATTTCATACACCCTCTTTATGTGATTTGATCATTGTTGGTTCCGTTGATTGAAATGTGTTGATATTAGATAAAACTTTGTGTGGATCACCTTTGAAAGCTTGATACGTTCTATGCTTGATTTAGATATATTCAATGTATAGTCTCCATGGAGTCAACCACCGCCCAATATCGGATAAATCTATTGCTTAAAAGACGCAAACAAATGACACCGCTTCCCAAAAGAAATTGGTGTCACCGCATTGTTTCAGGCATATTAATTTTCAGTAGATGTTATCTATTATCAAAACTTGCCTGCTCCATTCCTCTTAGAGAGAAGGGTATTGAGGTATTTTGTTTATCTTTAAAAAAAAAAATACCTTAATGCCCCTCTCTATGAGAGAAAACATGCAAGTTTTTGTAGTAGAGGATCTCACATCATTAATTTTTTATTAAATGTCCGCATTTAGGTAGTTTATTGAGAAACTTTGAATTACATAAGTTATATGGTTGAAATGACTGACAATGAAAGGTACTATTTCCATGAATCATTTTAATTATGTAATTATGTGTTAAGTAGTGATCTTAGTAGATTCTTGTAAAAAAGATTTATTGGATAATATGGATCACGGCAATTAATGACAGATGATTACTCATGTTTTTTAAGCCTTTAGTTGTATGTTTTCTTATTTATTTAAATATTAATCCTTTTTTCATACATTCTAATAATTTAAAGAAGCAATAATTTATGATCTCTTAATGTTTTGTGAATTATTATTAAATTTCTCTAACAGCTTTTTGTCTATATATTGTGATTAAATGGATGTCATAAAGTAACTTTTGAATATAAAAATAATCCATTATTTTAAATAATTGTCATATATTTATATAAATTAAAAACAGAAACAGTTAACGTCTCTATTCATACATAGCTTTTCTTCGTCAATGGATAATTGAAGAAAATAGGTAAACTTAAATTTTCAAAAAGGTTACATGAATTGTGTACTAGAAAATCAACTTAACAAAAAAATAACAAATTTATATATTCAAAATATTTGTTTCTCTATTTTTTCATTGAAAACTCCTTTTTTTTCACTATGCTTTATTCATGTGGGAAGCTTACTCAAACTTTCACTACCATTGATAACTTCAAATGAAGGGTTTAGGACAATGCTTAAAAGTATGGTTAACTTTCAAATGACATAAATCAAGCAAAATCAAACCAAAAATGATATTGACTTATTTTATCTTCTTGTATAAACAATAATACATGTATAACCTATATAAAATAGATTAGGCAAATGTAAATGTTCTAAAAATACAAGACAAATCATATTTTGTTCTAAAAAATATCTCTGTTCATTGACATCACCCTTATTTGTTTTGTTTCTTCGCGGTCAATTATTCGTACTTGTTCTTTTATCAGCACCAACCCCGCTTAAGCACATATGAAATGACCGGCATGGATCAAATCTAGATAATGGACATCCCACATGTCCATCTCTTGATCTAACCACTCCAAGCTGATCATTACTTGTAGGTCATAACATGTGCGAAACACCCGGATAATTTGGGATTCTGAACACAATTATCAAAACAAAACAATCAATAACACATCCAATGAAATCATCATTAAAACATCAAATTATATTGTGAAAATGTATTCATAATTCATTAGTTCAAGACTTACAAGCATATGTGTATTTCCATTATATAAACCATCATAGACCTCATAAATTTTAACGATACAACTTGGATTTTCACTCCATGTTGGAAGCTTTTCTTGAAGGAGAAATACTTATCTTTCATATTCGAGATATAATGTTTTAATGTTTTTTATTTAATCTTGTATATATATATATATATTCTCTTAATTATAAAGTTATTTTTTATTATTATTTTAGACATATACTAATAAAAAAAAGATTGTATAATCTGAATTAGATTTTGTATTAACCTACCAATAGTTGACTAGTTGATAACTACAAAATATATTATGAATTATCTCCTTACGTGGTAATTTGAATGGGATAAACTTTTAAACTTATAATATATCCAAATACTTTTATTCAATTACTCTAAATATTAATTAGTGTGTTGTGATTTATTTATTTTTATATAATAATTATTTATTTGTAACTATAATATTCTATAGATCTATAACATGATTATCATAATTTATTTATAAAATAATACATTTTTTTATTTTATTATAAAAGATATTAAAAGAAAGAATAATGTATTTTTTTTATAAAAAGAATTAATGATAATTTTGTTTGATAAAATATTATATTTAGAGATTATAATTACTTTAAATAAAGCAACATACATTAATATTTAGATTGTGTGAATAACAATTTTTTGGATCTATTATATGTTTAAAGATTCTCATTCAAAATATTATCAAGTGTGAGATATAATATATCATGTGTATACTAGGAGATAATATGAATATATAATTTACAATATATTTGTATTTTAACAACTATTTCAATATTTAGGTAATCTATTTTTTTTAAAGGTGAAACTTTTCATAATCTGATTTTACACTTTTTAAAAATATTTTCATTAATTTATATTATAATACTTTTTAGTCATTTGATTAGTTATTACTTTATATAATTCATTTTAAATCTTTTTTCTTTATTATTATTTTTTCCCTAACTTGGAAGACTTGGATTAATTAAAAATGTACCCGGCTGATGAAATAAAATTATAAATAATGTTGGTGTTTTTGGTGCAAGTATATAAAAAATAAGTCTTTGCAAAATTGTATGCAATAGAATAACAAAATCAAATATGCACACCTTGTGTTATAAAAGATTAGAAATTATGTGTTTACTCCAAAACATATATAGGAGTTATATAGTTTTTATTTAACTTATAAATTAAGACATATTAAGAAAATAAATTAAGAATATTACTTGTTGAATTATTTTATCCAAATTTAAGTCTTGAATATAAAATTAAAAGTGAAATGTATAAAATAATTCATTAAAATTGTGTGTTCTTATATTAATTTGGAATTGAATTATTTGGTTTTTTGAAAATAAATTTAAGTTAAATTATTAATTAATTTTTATGAGTTATATTATAAGAGAGGAGCATTCTAATGATATCTTACCCATTCTAATGCAATTTTTGGGAGAAGAAGGGTATACACACTTCTCTATTTTATTTATTTTCTTTGATAAATTAATTATATAATATTTTTTCAAATTTATATGACATAGTTATTCCATATAATCACTATGGGTTTGACAATTGAGGTACCCTAAACTATAATTGTTTTTAATATATTTTGTATTAAAAAAACATTAAAATATATAGTTGATTAATTAGTGAGTTTCAGAAATTTTCTTGTGAGTAATAAATTTTTTGAAAGAGATTTGGGTGGCTTTTACAAATTCTATCTTTACTAAATAAACAAATTGAATTGTGTTAGTTAGTTGAAGATACAAGTTATATACCCCTCTCCCAAAAATTGCATTATAGTGGGTGAGATATTCTTCTAAAGCAATGTGACGATCTCCTATTAAAACCAAACTAAAAAAACATTTTAAAATTATTTATTGCGTACATTTTCACGATTGTCATCGTTTTTAGCCTCACAACTCTTATCTGATTTGAAATTTCTCAAGAAAAATTGTATATTGATCTGCACACATTTTATTCCAAGATTAATATGCCTAATTAAATGTATGAAATAGTGCACAAGCTAGCCTTGGGCGATACCAACCTCATTTTGAAAGTCGCAGTGGCTATTGCTTTGTTTAGGAAAAGGGTGTCGACGATCTTCTGGCGGTGATTACTCCTTCTATAATGGCTATCTAGCTAGGTGATATCATTACAAAAATTAACACAACTTCAATATGAACCGAAAGAACAATTATCAAATCATCAAGAGGAAAGAATGTTGGCGGCAATCAAATTGCGCGACGACGGCAATGGAGGAGACAATTGGGTAGCACTTGGTCGCATAAAAATATTTGTGTGAATATATTTATAGAACTGCACGGAATGACAAAACGGCCTAGGATTTGTGCGGCCCAATAAGGAACCCAATATTTATTTGGTGTAGATTGTAAATTAATTACTTGATTAAATTTTAGGGAAATGTTTTATTTTATTTTTTCTTTCATTTATCAACTGATAGGCTTAATTCTCCTTGGACTTTCCATGAATAAAACTTCTAGGTTATTTAATATTTGATGTATCCGAATATCTAACCGAAAGTGCATTCACCGAATTTGAATTTTATATTCGGTTTTTGAATCAAATTTTAAACCAATTAAAATTCAAATACGATTTTCGATTTAATTTTCGAGTTGGAATTTCAAATCAAAAACCAAACCGAATTCATTTTTTATTATATATATTATATTAGATATAATTAAATAATTATATATTAAATTAGGTAGGTGGCTAGCCCTTTCAAATCTATAAAACTAACCCCTAAAATTTGTTAACAGTGAAGGTAAGAAATTAAAATGCAAGTGCAATTAGTGTAATAAATAGTACAATTATGTAGGTGTGTTCAATATTTAGTCCGAACCGAATATTCAACCTAATTCAAATAAACTGAATTCGAATTTCAATATTCGTTTCAGTTTCGAATTTACTTAAAATAATAAAAATTGAAAACTCAAATTGAGTAACTCGAATAACCCCGAAATCGAACAAATTAACACCACTAGCAACTTCTAGATAAAAAAAAATAGTTTTCATGATCTATTTTAGAAAGTACATGTTATTTGTTTTTCATGTTTTTTTAACTTACATCATTTTTTTGGAAAAATGATTAAAACTATTTCATTAAAATCCCAAAAGTAGGAGGGTCAGAAATCAAACCTAGACAAACCCTAGCTATGATTAAGGATGACAATCAAAAAACCCTAAAAGAAACTAATTAGTAGCATTCATACATTCTAAAAAATAGAGATTACAAACAGAAAAGACTACATCCAAACCTAACTATCTCATCCTAGGACTTTTGCATGCCATCTATTTTCATTGAGATGAATTATTCCCCTTCCCCTTCCTCTTCCACTCCTCTAACGATAAAAGGAGATTGTATTGAAGAGAATGATGAGTATTGTTGATTCTCATTTTGAATTCTCTCTTTGTACGATCCCATTCTGATTTGATAAAAAAAATTATTTCTGAGATTTTTAAGGCTTTTAACTTTGTTATCTTCAACTTAAATTTATGTATTCTTGTCTTCATTATCTTCAGCTTCGGCTTCAGACTCCACATCGATTTTGGAATCTTTTTTATTGGCTTTAGAATTCTCTGTTTCAGCTTTGAAATATTGGGTGTTTTTCTCTTGAGTTTTCTCAACAACTTGATGTTCATCTTTCATTTTCATCCTAATTCTTTGCATTACAGAAAATTTTCTTTTCCTCTTCACCTTAATTCCCTTTACTTTTCTTTCTTTCGCTGCTTTCCTTTTTCTCAGAATCCTTCTTGCTTTCTTCCTCTTCATTTTCCTCATTTTTGTCTTTTTTATCACTATCCTTAACTTTCACAATATGCTCTTCCATTCTTGATTCTTCCGTTTCATTTTCCTGTTTTTTTGCTTCCTGTTCTTTCATGATTTTCCGTTCTTCCTCAATTGATTTTGCACATTTAGTACTAACATGTTGGAAAGTATTGCAGAAAGCACACACCTGTTTGGCCTCCATTCATATGAGATTTCCATGACTGTAGACTTTCCATTCCTATCAACAACTATCATGTTCTTTGGCAGTGTAATTTGAGGATGCACTTCAATGATTATTCTAACAAAAATAAGGTGCTCTCCTTTGTAATTGGGTCCATATATAATGGTTTCCCCAATAGACTAGCAAAGTGACTTAGAACTTCTACATTATACATGTGTGCTGGGATGTTTCTAAGTTTGAACCATATTTGAGTTGTTTCTTTTGGTTTGCTTAGAAGGTTCAATTCTTCAGACCATCTCTCCAACTTCATACAATTAGATCCAATATAAGTATGCCCAATTTTTAGAATATCATCCAAGTTCGTTCCTTTTTTGAATTGTAGAAAATAGATATCATGGATGTTTGTAGAAACCTTCTCTAGTCCCTTATGCTCTCATTGTTTCATTAATGATTCTTTAGTGTTTGGAAAAGATACACGGTGTTTTCCTATGTAGTTCCCAACAACTACATTTTCCCATTCTTTGACGCATTTCTCCTCCACTTCAGTGGACAATTTAAATTCAAAAGGAGAGTTGAGAATCTCAACTTTTGTTTTAAACTCACCCAAGTAGATTTGACCTTGGTATGAATGATCTTTTGCTTTTTTCTGCATTCTTTTTCCATACTTCATTTACCTTCTAGTTGGAATTGCTCCTGATAGTATAGGTCTTTGATTTTGGGGACTTCATTAGCTCCCTAATTGTTTCTACTGATCAGTTTACTATCATTTCGTATTTTTCCTTCTTTAGTAGGTTTCAATCTTGAAGATAATATATATTCAATTGGACGGTTGTTTGTTGTATTTTCTTTTTGTTGAGCACAATCTCTCATTTCTTTGCATGCATCAGTAACTTTTTGATTTAATTTTTAAGTCCAAAGAGGTTTTCTCTTTCATTATACCCAACATTCCATATTCCTTTATTTTCTCCCTGTTTTCCTGCTGCATTTCTTCAGAATTTATATCAGTAATTGGTTCTTTACCTTTGTTGCATTCCTGTTTTTCATGGATAATTTCTTCAGTAATCCAATCGATTTCTTTTTCATCTACCTCCCTTAAGCCTTCCATCACAAATTCTCTAACTTCCTTGTTCATATTGCTTTTTTTCTTCCCATTTTGATGAATAGAAGAACACAACAACAAAACAGAGTAATAACAGAATAAGGTATACTAGAAACCCTAACTATTATAGAATAGGGTAAAGTAGACACCCTAACCTTCCAACTAAGCTTTGCAGATGAATAAACGACTTAGTTATTAGAGTAGATATTGTGTCGTTCGTGCCGATTATGTCGATCGTGTTGATCGTGTCGATTGTGCCGATTGTGCCGATCGTGCCGATTGTGCACACGTTCTTGAATTGATAAACGACATTGAGCGACTAGCAATCGCGACCATAACAAGAGAAACCTTGACCTTGATACCGTGCCAATCGTGTTGTTTTTCAGTTCGTGTTGATCGTGCTGATCATGCCAATCATGTCATTCGTGTCGATCTTGCCCTAAAATCTCCAAAACTTATTCTCTCTTTCTAAACGTGCTTGGGGAGAGTAGTGACTTACATCATTATAGTAACCCATTTAGAGATTAAGAGTTCAACTTGATTGATTCTAGTTTTATATATATATATATATATATATATATATAATTATAATATAATTTAAGTGTGAACTAATTACCCAAATACCCCAAGTGACCAAGTTCTCATGAATGGCTCAATTTCTCAATTGCATATATACCATTTTAGTATCTACAACTATTATCTTTGTATGGAACATAAATTCATATCAAAATATTGGATTGCTTATAATATAACTCAAACACATCAAGGAATTTACTGAGATAATTTAAATAAAAAATATTTTCTCATTAAAATTGTCTTAAGTTGAAGTGAAGAACAGTAAATGTGGAGATCGTGGTATCTTCATCAAGATAAAAAAAAAAAACTATAATTTGTATGCAACTTTTAATAAATTAAATCAAATAAAAATATTTTCAAATGCGCCTGTAGCTCAGTGGATAGAGTGTCTGTTTCCTAAGCAGAAAGTCATAGGTTCGACCCCTATCTGGCGCGTATCTATCTAATTTCAATTTTTTGCACTTAGAAGAAGTATGATTTATTCATTAGGTTCTGAGGTCACTATCTTAATTTGTTCACACTCTCATTGGATGTTGTTTTATATCTTATGAAATACATACAAAATGTGCACATCATAGGGTATCTGGCGCGTATTATTTAAAATGTTTTTGTTTATCGTATAATTGTTATATATCTTTTATCTCGGCAGATTATCCTTGGAGCTAACTCTATTCTAACACACGGATAAAAAAATTATAATAACTTTAAAATATGTATTCAATGTTTAAAATTCTCATGATTAATATATTAAAATAAAAACTAGAACACTCTCATTTCACATTTTATACATTTCGATAAAACAACTCATCTTCTCACATATCTCATCACATATATTTTTCCAATACATTTTTTATATCATGAACTTACACTTTCACTTTGGTCAAATCAAAAATCTCAAACAGTTCCAATCTCTTTTCTATCCTCACTTTAGCCCATTAATGCTCAATCGAGCTCTCATCTCATTCCACATTTATCTACCAATTCAAATTGGACTTCTCATCTCGTGACTTTAACTTTCACTTCGGTCAAACAACTAATCTTCTTGTATATTTTATCCATCAATATCAATTTATTTCCCAATCGACCTCTATCTCTTTGACTTACTTTTACTTCGACTAATCAAAAATAATCTCATTCCACATTTATCCACCAATCACAATCAACATATATTCTCTCGAAGACCTTAATTTCACTTTATCAAACAACTCATCTTCTCACATATTTTATAATATACGACCCGACATTCTTGTCCTCACTTCAACTAACCATACATCACATTCCACATTTATCCACCACAATTGACATCTCATATCGTTTCCTTACTTTCATTTTGATTAATTAACCATCTCATTCCACATTTATCCACCAAATTACAATTGATCTCTCATAATGAGACCTTACTTTCACTTCGTCAAACAACTCATCTCCTAACATATTTTACAATATACAACCGACCATCTTTATCCTCAATTCGGCTAACCATCCATCTCATTCCACATTTATCCACCCCAATAAATGACCTCTCATATGTGACCTTACACTTTCACTTCGGTCAAATCAACCATCTCCAACATCACCAATCTCTTGTACTCTTCACTTTGGTCACCAATCCCCAACCGACCTCTTATCTCGTGACCCATCTTCTCACATATTTTACAATATACAACCTAACTTTTTTACCCTCACTACGGATAACTAACCATCTCATTCCACATTTATCCACACCTTAATCAACATCTCATATTGTGTGACCTTATATAATTTCATTTCGGTCAAATCAACAATCTCCAACGTTACCAATCTCTTTTACCTTCACTTTGACCCATCAATCCCCCAATTGACCTCTCATAGCATGACCTTACTTACTTAAATTAACCAACCATCTCATTCCATTTTTATCCCACTAATCTTAATTGACCTCATCTCAAGACTTTACTTTCATTTCGATCAAACAATCAATCGCTTCGCATATATTACAATAAACAACTCGACTTACTTATCCTCACTTCGACTGATCAGCCCATCTCATTTCACATGTATCCACCTTAATCAGATAATCTCATATCGTGACCTTAAAATTTCACTTTGATACATTACCAATCTATTTTACCATCACCTTGGCCCACCAATCCTCGACCATTTCATTCCATATTTTTATCCACCTCAATTGACCTCTAATCTTGTGACCTTACACTTTCACTTTTTTCAAATCAATAAACAACAAACCATATCGTGAATGTCATTTACCCAACTACCAATTTCATTGCATATTTTAACTATCCATCCCAATCGACTCGTGAATGTCATTTACCTGTTAAGTTATGGAGCATATACTTATAATAAATTCTACATTGTTAATTAGAGTTTATTGGTTTTTTTTTTGGTTTTGGGCTTGGGCCTGACCAAAGTTATTTAGGTTTATTACCTGAATGTTTACCCTATAAATATGTGATTATTAAGGGTTTACATTGAGAGATAGAATTCTAGAGAGATAAAGTGTGAGTCAAAAACTCTGTATTCCTTCTTCTTCATAGTAAATCTTGTGGTGGCTGAAGTGGATGTAGCTCAATTTGAGTGAACCACTATAAATCTGTGTGTTCTTGTGTTCTTCTTTCTTGTGTTTTTACAGATTGTTTTCAAGCAGGTCGGATTTGAGAGATACAAATCCTAACAACTGGTATCAGAGCAGCTAGGCTAGATCTGAGCATTGGAAACAATGGCAAGTGAGAACAGTATGGGACATGGGATTGGAAGATTTGATGGGACTAATTATGTCTTCTGGAGAATGCAGATTGAAGATTATCTCTATGGAAAGAAGCTTCATGTTCCTTTGAGTGAGAAACCAGAGAAGATGGATGAAGCTGAATGGAAACTCCTTGATAGACAGGTTTTGGGAGTTGTCCGATTGACGCTAGCCAAGACGGTTGCTCATAATGTAGCAAAGGAGAAAACCACCATGGGTCTGATGAAAGCTCTTTCTGATATGTATGAGAAATCATCTGCTAACAACAATGTACACTTAATGAAAAGACTTTTTTACTTAAGAATGGTTGATGGTACTTCTGTCACTACTCATTTAAATGAATTCAATACAATTGTGAATCAATTGCTATCTGTTGAGATTGATTTTGGGGATGAAGTTAGTGCCCTGATTTTGTTAGCATCTCTACCAAATAGTTGGGAACATATGAGGGCAGCAATTAGTAATTCAGTTAGAAATGCTAAACTGAAATTTGTTGAAGTTAGAGATCGTATTCTTGTTGAAGAGGTTCGTAAAATTGATTCTAGTGAAGCATTCAAAAGTTCTGCTCTGAATGTGAAAAACAGGGGAAGAGGTAATGATAGAAATTTCCACCGAGGTAAGAGCAGATCTATGTCAAGGAGCAGGAGGAGTCAGTCCAAGTCTGGGAGGACATTTGAGTGCTGGAATTGTGGTAAACAGGGTCATCTGAAGAGGAACTGCAAAGCACCGAAGAAAAACGGTGATGATAAAAATGATGCAGCCAACGTTGTTACAGAATCTGTCACTAATGCGTTACTTCTGTCTGTTGATAGCCCGATAGATTCATGGGTTTTGGACTCAGGAGCGTCTTTCCACACCACTGCTCACAAAGAATTAATGGAGAATTATGTGGCTGGAAACTGTGGGAAAGTTTATCTCGCAGATGGTGAGTCACTGGATATTGTTGGCATTGGTGACATCAAATTGAAGATGGCAAATGGTTATGTTTGGAAGATTAATAAGGTGAGACACATTCCAGGTTTAATGCGCAATCTGATTTCTGTTACACAAATTGATGAAGAAGGTCACAATATCAGTTGTGGAAATGGTGCGTGGAAGGTGACTAAAGGAGCAATTGTTGTTGCTCGAGGTCACAAAACTGGAACGTTATACACGACTTCAACTTGCAGAGAAACAGTTGCTGCTGTAGTTGATGACTCGAAGAACAGTGAGTTGTGGCATTGCAGGTTGGGCCATATGAGTGAAAAGGGATGAAAATTCTTTTGAAGAATGGACAGATTCCAGAACTGAAGTCTGTTGAACATCAATTATGCGAAAACTGCATTCTTGGAAAACAGAAACGAGTGAGTTTCTTAAAAATTGGGAAGGAGCTCAAGAAAGAAAGGCTAGAGTTGGTACACACTAATGTGTGGGGACCTGCACTTGTTTCTTCTATTGGCGGATCACAATACTACGTGACATTTATAGATGATTCGACAAGAGAGGTATGGGTATATTTTATGAAGCACAAGTCTGAAGTATTTGCTATTTTCAAGAAATTGAAAGGCTTTGGTTGAAAATGAAACAAATCATAAAGTTAAGTGCTTGAGATCCAACAACGGAGGTGAATATATCAATTTAGATTTCAAAGAGTATTGTGCTATGAATGGGATCAGTATGGTGAAGACTGTTCCCCGAACGCCTCAAGAAAATGGAGTAGCTGAATGAATGAATCGAACATTGAACGAGCATGCTAGAAGCATGAGATTGCATGCAGGGCTGCCTAAAATCTTCTGGGCAAAAGCTATTAATATTGCTGCCTATTTGATAAACAGGGGACCCTCTGTTCCTCTTGAATTCAGAATTCCTGAAGAAGCTTGGAGCAATAAAAAGGTAAACATTTCTTATTTGAAAGTGTTTGGTTGTTTATCATATGTTCATATTAATGAATGTGATAGGAGCAAGCTTGATTCAAATACTAATAAATGTTTTTTCATTGGTTATGGTGATATCGAGTTTGGTTATCGTTTCTGGGATAATCAAAATCGGAAGATCATTCGTAGCAGAAATGTTATCTTCAATGAACAGGTTCTCTACAAATATTGTATTGAGAAGACATCAGATGGTGATTCCAAGTTGGAAGAGACTGGTACAGTCGATTTGAGACAATTTTCAGCTGAATATATACCGGTTGTCGAAGAAGAACAATGTGTTGTTGAAGATGAAATCGTTGAGAACGTGTCCCCAGAGGTAAATCAGTAAACACCGGTTATACAGTTGAGAAGATCATCAAGGAATCGAAAACCAGTTGAGAGGTGGTCTCCATCTCTGAACTATATTTTGTTGACAGATAGAGGTGAACCTGAATGTTATGAAGAAGCAATACAATCTGATGAATCGATTAAGTGGGAGTCTGCTATGAAAGATAAGATGGATTCTTTGATGTTGAATCAGACTTGGGAGCTCACTGAGCTATCAAAGGGAAAGAAAGCACTTCACAACATATAGATCTTCAGGATTAAAGAAGAACATGATAAAACCATGAGGTACAAGACAAGATTGGTTGTGAAAGGATTTCAACAGAAAGAAGGTATTTACTACAATGAGATCTTCTCTCCAGTAGTTAAATTGATGACAATCAGAACTATTTTGAGTTTGGTTGTGAAAGAAGACCTTCATCTTCAACAAATGGATGTCAAAACTGCCTTTCTTCATGGTAATTTAGATGAAGAGATTTATATGCGACAACCAGAAGGATTTGATATCAAAGGAAAAGATGAGCTTGTGTGTAAGCTTCAGAAGAGTCTGTATGGTTTGAAACAGGCTCCAAGGCAATGGTACAAGAAGTTCGATAGCTTCATGAAAAGTAACAATTTTTTGAGGTGTGAAGCTGATCATTGCTGCTATATCAAGAGGTTTGATAAATCGTACATTATTCTTCTTCTCTACGTTGATGACATGTTTATTGCTGGAGCAAGCTTGTATGAGATTAACAAGCTCAAGAAAGAGTTGTCTGAAAAGTTTGCAATGAAGGATTTGGGTGCTGCTAAACAAATCCTTGGGATGAGAATTTTCAGGGATGAAGAAGTTCTCAAGCTTTCACAAGAAGAATATGTGAAGAAAGTTCTTAGCAGGTTCAACTTGTATGATGCAAAACTAGTTACTACCCCCTTAGCTAGTCACTTCAGACTATCTAAAGATCAGTCACCTTCAACAGAGGAGGAGAAAAATTACATGGCCACTGTTCCGTATGCCTCTGCCATTGGTTGTATTATGTATGCGATGGTTTGCACAAGACCAGACATAGCACATGCAGTGGGAGTTGTTAGCAGATTCATGAGCAACCCGGGTAGACAACATTGGGAAGCGGTAAAGTGGATACTACGATACTTAAGAGGAAGTACGGGTCTCGCTTTGTGTTTTCGAAAGTCTAATATGGGTTTAGAAGGATATGTTGATGCTGACAATGGTGGTGATGTTGATAGTAGGAAGAGCACAACAGGGTACATTTATACTCTATGAGGTACTGCAATCAGTTGGGTATCAAAATTGCAGAAGATTGTTGCTCTTTCTAGTTGTGAAGCAGAGTATGTTGCTGTGACAGAAGCTGCTAAAGAGATGATGTGGTTACAACCTTTTTGCGAGAATTGGGTCAAGACTACGAGGGAAGTGTGTTGCGATGCGACAGTCAGAGTGCCATTCATTTGGCAAAAAATCATGTTTATCATGGTAGGACGAAGCATATACAGGTTCGTTATCATTTCATCCGGTCAGCTTTAGAAGATGGAGTATTAGCTCTTGAGAAGATTCCCGGGAGTGAGAATCCAGATGATATGTTGACGAAAGCTGTGACAAATGAGAAACTGAAGTTGTGTGCAACTTCAGTTGGTCTTCTTCGTTAAGACACCGAATGGAAAGCTACTACCGATCGAGAGATGATGAAGTTAGTCTCCAAGTGGGAGATTGTTGAGTTATGGAGCCTACACTTATAATAAATTCTAAATTGTTAATTAGAGTTTATTGGGTTTTCTTTTTTTTTTGTTTTGGGCTTGGGCCTGACCAAAGTTATTTAGGTTTATTACCTGAATGTTTACCCTATAAATATGTGATTATTAAGGGTTTACATTGAGAGATAGAATTCTAGAGAGATAAAGTGTGAGGCAAAAACTCTGTATTCCTTCTTCTTCTTCATAGTAAATCTGGTGGTGGCTGAAGTGGATGTAGCTCAATTTGAGTGAACCACTATAAATCTGTGTGTTCTTGTGTTCTTTTTCTTGTGTTTTTACAGATTGTTTTCAAGCAGGTCGGATTTGGGAGATACAAATGCTAACATTACCCACACACTAATTTTATCGTAAATTTTAACCAATATCATTTGCATCCAACCAACTCCTCATTTCGATAAACCAACGTTTGAATCATGGTCTTTATGACGTAGCATTAACACTTCAATCACTAGATCACTTAAAATTGTTGATTTATATTTATAATTTTGTGTATGCATATATAATTTATATGACTAACAATTAAAAATATTTATATATATATATATATATAATATTTGTATTTTTTAAATATTAATTATTTTAATATATTTAAATTAAATTTTATTTTTAAAATTTAATAATTTTTTCATTAAAATTTATTATATATATATATATGAATTACTATTATATTCTTAATGTTGATTTTTTATTATTGTTTTAAATAAATTATAAATTATAAATTTTATATATTTAAATTTATTATTAAAATAAAAAAAAATGTGTCAATTTCTTTTATAATTAATTAAACTTCTTTTTAACTGTTAAAGTTTATTATTATTATTATTATTATTATTATTATTATTATTATTATAAAGGGAATTTCATTTCAAACAACGGATTAATCAATATTTGTTAATTATAGTTGTGATATATATATATATATTAGATGGAAGAGATTGTATTGCTTATAATATATAATATATAGATTATACATTAAATTATTCATAATTTTTTGTTTTTCTTTCAGAATTATGTTATTCTTTTTTAGAAATCGAATTTAATAAAAAAAAATTGATTAGTAGCATTTATACATTATAAAAAATAGAGATTACAAACAGAAAAGACTACGTTCAAACCTAACCATTTAAGACTGATATTTTCCATGCAATCTATTTTCATTGAGAGACATTCTTCTCCCTTCTAAGAAGTATGATTTATTCAATAGGTTGTGAGGTTACTATCTTAATTTGATTATAATTTCATTTTTTTTTCACTTAGAGGAAGTATGATTATTCATTAGGTTGTGATGTCACTATCTTAATTTGTTCACACTCTCATTGGGATGTTGTTTTATATCTTATAGAATACATATAAAGTGTACATGTAACTTAATGGATTGAGCATTTGTTTCATAGGTTCGACTCTTATCTTGCATTCTTTTTAATCTCAACCAATTGGATTAGACGCAATTCAATCCATATCTAGCATTTGCAAATACGCCTGTAACTCAGTAGATAGAGCTTTTGTTTCCTAAGTAGAAAGTCATAGGTTCGACCCCTATCCGACGCGATATTATTGAGAATGTTTTTCTGTATATCGTATAATTGGTGTATATCTTTTATCTCGGGGATTATCCTTGGAGCTAACTCTATTCTAATTTCATTTATTCCACTTAGAAGAAATGTGATTTATTCATTAGGTTGTGAGGTCACTATCTTAATGTGATTCTAATTTCATTTTTTTTCTCTTAGAAGAAGTATGATTAATTCATTATGTTGTGACGGATTGAGCATTGTTTTATAGGTTCAACTCCTATCTTGCATTTTTTTATATTAGCCAACTAGAGCAATCCAATCCATATCTAGCACTTGCAAATGTGCATGTAGCTATGTGGATAAAGTGTTTGTTTCCTAAGAAAAAGTCATAAATTTGATCCATTTGTGGTGCGTATTATTGAGAATGTTTTTTTTGTATATAGTATGAATTGTATATATTTTTATCTCGGCGGATTATCCTCTGAGCTAACTCTATTCTAATTTCATTTGTTCCACTTAGAAGAAGTATGATTTATTCATTTGGTTGCGAGGTCACTATCTTAATTTGTTCACTCTCATTGGATGTTATTCTATATCTTATGAAATACATATAAATTATAAAATGTGCATGTAACTTAGTGAATTGAGCATTTGTTTCATAGGTTCGACTCCTATCTTTGCATTTTTTAATCTCATCCAATTGGATTAGACTAGAGCAATCCAATCCATATAGTTGAATTTTTCATAAAACCAACTTTCTCAATTAGAAGAATTATACTTTATCCATGATGTTGACTTGCTTGTGATTAAGCATGCCAAAATACCATTTTAGAAGATCTCAAAGTTAGTACCTTAACAAAAGACAACTTAAACTATCAACATAGGATTGTTGGTTCATTTAGATGTTACTCTATCTCAATTTGTTCACACTTTTAATCGTCGAGGTGGAATGTTGTTCTGAGAAATTAATAAATAACGGTCCATCTCTTGGTGTATTCTTTTCTCACACTAAATCCATCACAAACTATATTGATGTTGCTTGTAAACTTCAATTATTTTATTTTCATCTAACAATATCGAACTTCTTAGATGATAATCTGAGAATCATTCAGGTTAATCTTATCTTTCAATGAACGTAATAAATATATTGAAATGGATTATCATATCGTGTGCAAAGAGGTTTTGTGTCTCCCCTAACATCTTCACAAATCTTGTTTTGGTTAAGAAATTTCACCAAAATCCACATTGAAGGTTTCTAAATAAATATTAATAGATTGATTATATTCGTTAATATGATTTACCTTACTTTTAAAATATGAAAATTCCATAGAATTAAGCCTACTAACATATACAAACAAATTAAAATTTTAAAAAATTTCTCACCTATAATTTAATCAAGTCCTAGGTGCATTGGTAAACTATAATTAAATATTGGTTCCTTATTGGGCCGACCAAACCCTAGGGTTTTAGCGCGTTTTGTCGTGTTCTACACATTTCTATAAATACAACACATAATATTCACACATACGTTTTTCAAGCGACAAAGTTTGGCCAAAAACAAAATCCTCTTGTTTTTATACACCCTCTTTATGTGATTTGATCATTGTTAGTTCCATTGATTGAAATGTGTTGATGTTAGATAAAACTTTGTGTGGATCACCTTTGAAAGCTTATACGTTTTATGCTTGATTTAGATATATTCAATGTACAGTCTCCATTGAGGGAGTCAACCACCGTCCAATATCGGATAAATCTATTGCTTAAAATACGCAAACAGATGACACCGCTTCCCAGAAGAAATTGGTGTCACCGAATTGTTTCAGGCATATTAATTTTTTGAATTAAATGTTCGCGTTTAGGTAGTTTATTGAGAAACTTTGAATTACATAAGTTATATGGTTGAAATGAAGACAATGAAAGGTACAATTTCCATGAATCATTTTAATTATGTAATTATGTGTTAAGTAGTGATCTTAGTAGATTCTTTGTAAAAAAAGATTTATTTGTTAATATGGATCACGACAACTAATGACCAATGATTACTCATGTTTTTTAAGCCTTTAATTGTATGTTTTCTTATTTATTTATTTAAATATTAAGCCTTTTGTCATACATTCTAATAGTTTAAAGAAGCAATAATTTATGATCTCTTGATCTAATGCGAATTATTATTAAATTTCTTCAACAAAGCTTTTTTTGTGTCTATATTGTGATTAAATGGATGTCATAAAGTAACTTTTGAATATAAAAATAATCCATTATTTTAGATCATTGTCATATATTTATATAAATTAAAAACAATATGAATATTTCTATGTTAAAAACAGAAACAATAAATGTCTCTATTCATACATAGCTTTTTTCGTCAATGGATAATCGAAGAAATTAGGTAAACTTAAATTTTAAAAAAGGTTACATGAATTGTGTACTAGAAAATAAACTTAACAAAAAAAATAACAAATTTATATATTCAAAATATTTGTTTCTCTGTTTTTTCATTGAAAGCTCATTTTTTTTACTATGGTTTATTCATGTGGGAAGCTTACTAGGACTTTCACTATCATTGATAACTTCAAATGAATGATTTAGGACAATGCTTCAAAGTATGGTTAACTTTAAATGGTAGTGTGCATTATTTTTGCATTAATTGATAACATTGAGCACATTGATCAAATGACATAAATCAAGCAAAATCAAACAAAAAACGATATTGACTTATTTTATCTTCTTGTATAAACAATAATACATGTATAACCTATATAAACTAGATAGGCAAATGTAAATGTTCTAAAAATACAAGACAAATCATACAAATTATTTTGTTCTAACAAATATCTCCGTTCATTGACATCACTCTTATTTGTTTTGTTTCTTCGCGGTCAATTATTCGTACTTGTACTTTTATTAGCACCAACCCCGCGTAAGCACATAATGAAATGACCGGCATGGATCAAATCTAGAGAATGGACATCCTACATGTCCATCTCTTTGATCTAAGCACTTCAAGTTGATCAACACTCGTAGGTCATAACATGTGGAAAACACCGAGATAGTTTATGATTCTGAAGACAATTATCAAAACAAACAATCAATAACACATCAATGAAAACATTATTAAAACATCAAATTCTATTGTGAAAATGTATTCATAATTTATGGGTTCAAGACTAACCAGCATATGTGTATTTCCATTATATAAACCATCAAAGACCTCATAAATTTGTTGGAAGCTTTTCTTGAAGGCAAAATACTTCTCTTTCATATTGGGGATATAATAATATAATGTTTTTTAATTAATCTTGCATATTATTCTCTTTGATATATATACATATATGTATATATATTATTAATAGCCTCTTAATCAAACCAGAAAGAAATTAATAAATAAAAAAAGATTGTATTATGTAATCTAAATTAGATTTTATAATCTAAATTAGATTTTGCATTAACTTCCCATAGTTGACTAGTTGTTAACTATTTAGGTATATTATCTACTTACTTGGTAATAATTTGAATGGGATAACCTTTAAATTTATAATATATATCCAAATATTTTTAATCAATTAATCTAAATATTAATTAGTGTGTTGTGATTTATATATTCATATATAATAATTATTTATTTGTAACTATAATATTCTATAGATCTATCACATGATTATCATAATTATATAAAATAATACATTATTTTTATTTTTGTATAAAAGATATTAAAAAAAGAATAATGTATTATTTTATACAAGAATTAATGATAATAATTTTTGATAAAATATTATATCTAGAGATTATAATTACAAAGTAAATAATTATTATTTAAAATTAAATAAATCACAATACATTAATGTTTAGATTGAGTGAATAAGATATATTCTATATTTAAAGATTATCTCATTCAAAATTAATATTACCAAGTCTGAGATATAGTATACCATGTGTATACTAGGAGATTTTATGAATATATTTGTATTTTAACAATTATGTCAATAATTATCATAATCTAATTTTTTTTTTTAAGTGAAACTTTTCATAATCTTATTCACACTTTATAAAAATATTTCATTAATTTATATTATAATACTTTTTAGTCATTTGATTAGTTATTACTTTATATAATTCATTTTAAATTATTTTTCTTTATTAATACTTTTTTCATTAATAACTTGGATTATTTAAAATTGTACCCGGTTGATGAAATAAAATTATGAATAATGTTGGGTTTTTTGGTGGAAGTATATAAAAAATAATTCTTTGCAAAAATGTATGCAATAGAATAAAAAAATCAAATATGCACACCTTGTGTTATAAGAGATTAGAAATTATGTGGTTTACTCCAAAACGTATATAGGAGTTATATAGTTTTTATTTAACTTATAAGTTAAGAACTATTAAGAAAATAAATTGAGAATATTACACGTTGAATTATTTTATCCAAATTTAAGCCTTGAATTTAAAATTAAAAGTGCAATATGTATATAATAATTAATTAAAATTGTGTGTTCTTATATTAATTTGGAATTGAAATATTTGGTTCTTGAAAATAAATTTAAGTTAAATTATTAATTAATTTTTATGAGTTATATTATAAGAGATGGCTTTCTAATGATATCTTACCCATTATAATGCATTTTTGGGGAGAAGAAGGATATAATATTTTATTTATTTTCTTTGATAAATTAGTTATATAATATTTTTTCAAATTAATATGACATAGTTATTCCATATAATCACTGTGGGTTTGACGATTGAGGTACCCTAAACCATAATTATTTTAATATATTTTGAGTTTAAAAAAACATTAAAATATATGGTTGATTAATTAGAGAGTTTCAGAAATGTTCTTGTGTGTAATAAATGTTTTTGAAAGAGATTTGGGTCGCTTTTACAAATTCGAATTTTACTAAAAAGATGAATTTAATCGTGTTAGTGTTAGTTGATGATACAAGTTATACCCCTTTCCCAAAAATTGCATTATAGTGGGTGAGATATCCTTCAATGTGACGATCTCCTATTAAAATCGAATTTAAAAAAAACATTTTTAAATTATTTATTGTGTACCTTTTCACATTATTGTCATCGTTTTTAGCCTCACAACTCTTATCTGATCTGAAATTTCTCAAGAAACGTCGTATATTGATCTACACATTTTATTCAAAGATTAATATGCCGAATTAAATGTATGAAATAGTGCACAAAGCCTTGGGTGATACCAACCTCATTTTGGAAGCGGCGGTTGTCGCTTTGTTTAGGAAAAGGGTGTCGTTGATGATCAATCTATTGTAAATGTAGGTTTTTGGGGTTGCTTATGTTAAAACAAGAAACATGGGAAACAAAAAGCAGCATCTTTCAAAGGAGAGTATTCTAACCAAGTAAATTTCTTAAACCAATGACTTTGGAACCGTCGATTTTGATTTCCAAATTTGGTCGGCGGGTACTCATCCTTAATAGGTTGATATGACCCCATCTTGATATAAGCTCGTCTAATTTCATCCCTTTGATTAAAAGGATATTTCCATATCGGAATACGTAATGTTGGATCAAGTTTAAGAAAACTTACATCAACATCAATTTTAGGAGATTTGTTAAGTTCTTAAGTAGGGATATCAAATTATTTATTTTAACTTGTTTATTAATATTAATTTATATTTTCTTATAAATTTTTGAAATAATTTAAAATTAAGAAATATAAAACACTATTCTTATTATTTTAATTTTTATATTTTACTCTTATAAATAATTTGTATTATTAATTATATTGAAATAAATAAAAAATAATGTATAATTTTTATAAAGATATAATTTTAAAATAAATAATATTATTATATGATTTACAAAATTTTATATAAATAAATCTTATTTATATATTAATTATTTTAATAAAATATAATAAGTTAAAGGTGAGGCCAAGAATTGATCACCTAACCTCATATTCACATTTCAATAACATAGCCAACTGGGCTAAGACTCACATGTGTTTCACATGTATAAAAAAATTTCTTTTAAAATTTTAATTTAGGTAGGACTGGAGCCCACCCTAACCCATGAGTGGCTCCACCCCTGCGTTATCTTTCTCCTTCAATAATGGTTATCTAGGTGATCCACATAGAGTTTCGTCATTACAACATTAACCAACTTCAATATGAACCAAAAGAACAATTATCAAATCATGAGAGGAAAGAGTGTTGGAGACAATAAAATTGTGCGGCGGCAATAGAGGAGAAAATTAGGTAGCACTTGGTCGCATAAAAGATTTGTGTGAATATATTTATAGAAGTGCGTGGAGTGACAAAAACGCCTTAAAACCCTAGGATTTGTACGGCCCAATAAGGAACCCAATATTTATTTGGTGTAGATTGTAAATTAATTACTTGATTAAATTTTAAGGAAATGTTTTATTTTAATTTTTGATTCATGTATCGGCTGATAGGCTTAATTCTCCTTGGACTTTCCATATGAATGAATGCAATTTCAACATAAAAAATAGTTTGCATGATCTCTATTTTAGAAAGTATACTATGTTATTTGTTTTTAATAGTAACCCATTAGGAGTCTCCTAACTCGAGTGATTCTAGCTTTATATATTAAATATATTTATATATATCTAATTATAATATAATGTCTACTGAGAAATCATATGGTGAGAAATAAATTGTAATTGTGAACTAATTACCCAACTACCAAAATACCCCAAGTGACCGAATTCTCATGAAAGGCTCAATTTCTCAATTGCATGTATACCATTTTAGTGTCTACATCTATTATCTTTGTATGGAACATAAATTCATTTATCACCTTGTAAGATATCAAAGTATATGATTGATTGATTATAAGATAACTCAAACACATCAAGGAATTTATTGAGATATATAAATAAAATGAGTTATGCATTAAAATTGTCTTAAGTTGAAGGGAAGAACAATACATGTGGACTTTAAGCTGGGATCATGGGGTGTCATGTAAGGTAGTTCTTCTTTAATTTCTAAAAGAAATGTGGAGATTGTGGTATCTTCATCGAGATAAAAAAAAAAGTTATAATTTGTATGCAACTTTTAATAAACTAAATCAAATAAAAATATTTTGGATGACAAGTGATTAATATTTGGAATCCTAATTTAACAATATATCTTCCTATACTTGTTTTTTGTAATTTCACTTTTATGCCACAAGTCTTATCAATTAAATACCTTCACTAGTACTAAAATGAAAAACACCTTTTCCAATTATGCATCACACATCCCGTAAATTTTTAGTGGTCTGTTTAGCTACTAGTTTTTGTCCTCTTAAAACAAAATTTGAAATTAAAATGCTTTGCTACTAGTTCTCTATCATCTTAAAACTAGTAGTAAAACATAGAGAAAAAAAATTGAAGTCTTTGTATTAAAAGCATTGTCTTGAAAGAATCGTTTTCAAACTCAATTATGTATATATTTGTGTTTCGGCGGAGATCAAAGTGTTATATAAACTCGTATCATAATCCTAGACTATTATGATGTAATATATGTTATGATATCCTTAATAATATTTTATTTTTCTAGGTGGACGTAACCAAATTTTATCTTGGTGAATCACGTTCAAAAAAAATATTTATCCTCGTGAAACAAAATTGAAACTAAAGCCCGTAAATGTTTTTTTTTCTATGTACAAGGTCAAAAGACACTCGTCTAGAATATCTCAATATTGAAAATGTTTGAACTTCAAGAGTTTTCAAGAGTTTTGGGACGAGTTGATTCAAATCATACTTCGCGAGAACAAATTGGTATGATGAAATCCTTGATGACAATGGTGATAAATAAGTCAAGAAGAAGAAGAAAATTGGAATCGCGATATATTTTTTTAAATTTAGGAAGTTAACATTTTGAACTATTTTTCTTAATGAGAATCGAACCCTAGATAAAACTCTTGACATTTGAACTATCATAATATGTTGTGTCAATTCAATATTGGACGCGTTTAAAAACTTATAATTCCGAGAAATCGACTTCTGACACATTTTAACATCATACCTTACATCCCTCTCACATTCCAAAGTGAGAAGTGAGATGAGAACCCAAAATGGGCTTTGTTTGTCCGAATTTATTCTTAAGAATGTTTTGGCTCAAAAGAATCGTTACTTAGTTTACCTTTTAAGAAACTAGGAAAGAAAAGTTTTAAAATTGGTGCTGGGTTATGTGTGGAAAAAAGTCTAATCGGTGGTATGATTTACATGCCCGTCCAAAAGAATGGCATCTACTCTGAAATTGTTGGCATTTTTCAAAACAGGACAAATTACAGTATGATTTTAAATCAAACATCTAAACATGCAATCTATGTTTTTTTAACCACATTCATAACCTACGTTTAAGGACCATGCACGATCTGTCCATATATATATATATATATGTGTCTAAGGTACCCAGAATAATTGTGCGTAGTTAGGAAAATAAATACCGAGATTGCAAGTCAATTAACGGGTTTGGATCGATATTTGTGGGTCCGACCACATGTTAAAGACGTTGGATTGAATTGGAGGGCAGCAAGGGAGACAAAGGCCAAGGATTCGAATCCATGGGCCATTACTTTTTATGCTTCTTTCTTTGGACGTTGCACATTGGGTTGGTCAAGGATCCAACCATAAACACAAAATTGAAAAAGTTTGACCGTTTTGTTATTAAGAAAATTGGTACTGTAGTTTATTTTTTACAATTTTTTGTCAATTTGAAAAACAGAGATTACAGTTTAATTTAAATGGTTTGAATATATTACAAATCATATAAAGATTTTTTTTATTATGATCCAAATTTCTTGTATTTGGTTTTGAAATTAGGAAAAAAAACTATTTAAGAAGAATGCATAATTCTAACTCGACAAATAGTTTCTAAATCACATTTAAAACATTTTCAAGCAATTAATTCAAAGAATAGTGCATAATTTAAGTAATTAAGAAATCAAGTCTTTGAAAACCAAATCGAGTGGAGAATTTATATTATATCAATAATTGAGACATACAAACGACTCAAGCAGTTTCTCTAAGACCCTTAGTTGCTTTTAGGTAGGAATCGACTTAAAACCTTTGTTGAAAGATTACATAAAAACCGAAAAGCTTTAAAGTCTCAATTTATAATACATTTAAGCTTCTCATCATAAGTAATACAAAATATTTAAATATGATTAAATAAATGTTCTAAAATCGAAAGACGGCCTACACATTATAACCAAAAACATGATAAAATCTAATATTAAACAAAAGAAAATAATTTAGTAACCAATTGCCAATGTTAAGAAAATTGGTTAGCATCTATTAATATTCATAGCTAGACCGAATAAAATATTCCAACTTGAAAACACTTGTCATTTTTTGAATCTTACTATGAGAAGTCCTAAAATTCATTATATATATATGTATATACTCGATAAATAAATTTAGTAATTATGTTTTTAGAACAGTTTATTAAAGTTGTCAAAATATCTTAATAAAATGATTGATTGATTAATTAAAGAGTAATATAACATTTCATAATTGTTATTCCTTTCAATAAAATCAATTTGAACTTAATCTTTTCAATACAAATTCTTTCCATTACGAATGAATTATATTGGGTAAAACCAAGAACAATTTTTAAATATTTTATTTGAATAACTAAGTAATTTTAAATATGATTATTTAAATAAATTTATTAAAATCATGTTATTTGAAATTAAAAATAAAAATATATATCTAAAAATATATATATTTTTAAAATAATAATAAATTATGTTTTAATTAATAATTTAAATATTTTGATTAATAATTAAATCATTAATATAATATTAAATTATTTAAAATTAATCAAAATTAACCCAAGTAGTGTAAGATATTTTATTATAAATTATATTAGTTATATTTTTTTCTGTTTTCTAAGGTTACAATTTTTATTAAATAAATTTAGTAAATTTTTTGTTAAAACAATATATACACAATAAACTTAGAACTAAATTTAAAAATCTCAATTAAGATATTTTTAAAAGATATAAGAACTTTAGGCAATGATACTTAGTTTTATATTTTAATAAAATAAATCAAATTTTAGTTTATAATCGTATTTGTTATATGTTTTTTCAAAATATTGTTATTAATTTTAATTTAATTTTATACAAATAAAAAAAATATTGTAAAATTTATTTATAAAATTAATATTAATTTCATATTTCTCACATCATTTTAAGTGTTAAGTAATTAAATTTGGTTTGAAAATATAATCTAATAATTTGGGGTGAGTATCACTAAAGTATATGAATAAAATAAATATCACAGTGACATTATGATATTATAATGGTCAAAATATTAGTAAAATTGTAATAAGATAATATGTGAAAATATATTATTCCAAGCTATTACATTCTTTTGTAAAAAAAAAAAATAAGTAACTTTATGCAAGTCTATTTGCGGCACCAGATGTGCTTAATTTGTTTGCTTTTAATATACTTAATAATATTAAAATATTTTGTCTCAATTATTAAAATTACAAGTAAAAGCTTTGAAATAAAGTTTGAACTTAATTTTCAAGTGCGACAAATTAAAAAAATATGGGGAAAATTTTAATTCACTAAAGCAAAATTATTACCATCTTAATTGGTTCAGTTTAAAAAATAATCAATTGTAAAAAAAATTAAGTCAAAGAGTAAAGTAATATTTCCAAATTTATTAAAGATGTAGAGATGGATGTGATATTTCCAAGATTGGATTTTATATTCAAATAAAAATGCAGGTTTTAAATACGAAGATAGATAAGATCAATCAATTTAATTTGTAAAGTTTAAATAAATATCAATGTATTTAACTATTACAGACATGAAAACTTATTAGACTAAAATAAGTAAATTGATAGTTAAAACAATCAAGATAAATATAATTAAAGAAATAAAAGGTTAAAGATTATTGCTTACCACTAACTAGAGTTGCTAAAAGCACTACTTAATTAACCAATTATAAATTATTATTTTTTCATGTTAGTCATATATAAAGAACCACACGGAAGATACGATCACCTAAAATCACAACATGCCTAAAAAATCAGAAATTATTTTTGTTAATTTTTTGAAAAAAAAAGTGAACAGTTGAGAGATTAATTTGTAAAAAATGACTATAGAAAAAGACTGAATTCTGATGAATTTTAAATTTCCTAAAGAAAACATTCTTTTAGTAAAATTAATAAAAATTATAATTAATTATAATTTTTTCTTTAACATATATTAAAAAATAAATCATGTAAAAATTTAATTTTTAAAATATAATTTTCAAAATTGTATACTAATAAATTTTATACTAAATTTATCACTTACAAAAAAAACAGGAACATGACAACAAATTTAATTTAATTTAAAAAAAATATTATTTATTTGCGAAATCATTAATAAAAGTTTGGATATTATTCTTGTTTTAAAAAAATGGAATGTAATAATTTAATACTATAATAGTTTTATTAATTTTAATATCCAACCATAAGCTTTGATTTCTGTAACTAATTAGATATTAAGAACTTTATATATGTTTGAATTTAATCAACAGTCAGGAATAAAATAGGAAAAACAATATGGAATTCTAACTAATATAATCAGATTTTAAATTACGGTTTGAAAATATGATATTTTAAATAAATTAAAATATATATATATATAAATGTTTTAATTTTTTTATAATAATTTAATTTATATCTTCTAATAAAATTTATTTACATATATATAACTTTATTTATATAATAAATATAAAGACGATATATAAACCTAAGTTAAAATCACGACGTGTGTAGGTTAGTTTTGTAACGTAAATATAATTATAAAATATTTAATAAGTTTACATAAATTAATAAACTTTCTTTCTAATATAATTTATTTTATTTTATTTCAGAATTTAATTAATTAGAGAAATAATAATAATAATTATTATTATTTTTATTTTTATTTTTATTTTTATTTAAAATTAATTATATTAAATAATAATTATAATTAAAAGTTAAAGTTAAAGTTAAAGTTAGAAAAATTCATATTTAAATTAATAAAAATATTTATTTAAAGAATTAATAACACAATCATTCACATCATAAATACTAAGCAGTAAAGAAATATTTAAAAAATAATTTTATTCTGTTAATAATAATTTAGTTAATAAGACATAAAAGACCTAATAAAATTTAAGGGTGTTACTTTTATATTTTTTTAATATTAGTATAATTTAGATTAAATGTTTTTGAAATTTTAAGTTCTATTTTTTCATTTTCTGGGACTGTATATTGACATTCTAATATATATATAACTAGGATAAATTAAGTTAACAAGCTATTATTCTTTTCTAAAAAAATATATTTTAAAAAAAAATACTTTTAACCAAATTTATTTTTTGAAAAAATCAACAACTCTTTATTAACCGTGCCACAATAGAGCTAGCTAAAAACCGGATACACTCATATAATAGACTTATTTGATAGTTTATAAGCTAGGGAAACACGATAAAAAATAAACATTTGTTTTATATAAATCAATCTTTTAAATATGTATTTGATAGGTATATTAATATATTTCTCATAATTATAATTTATAATTTTTATTATAAATCTAATTAATTAAGGTAAATAATAATAATTAAAACAATATCTGAAATTAATTAAATTGAATAATATTTATAATCAAAAACACTACAAATTTATTATATAAATTATTTAAAGATTATTATATATTGTAAATCTTGTTTTATAACTATCAACCTTTCATATTTATTAATAAAAAGTATAGTTATGTTAAATTATTTCATATAATTGATCATATTTGAATAGGATAATCCTTAAATTTATAATATATCCAAACATTAGTTATTTAATTAAAATATTATTTAGTTTTATATAATAGCTAATTACATTATAATTATAATGTTCTCCATATAGATATAATATTATGTATTAAAAAAGTTATATTGATTTATTGATAAAATAATACTTTGCTATTTATTTTAATATATTTTTAAAAATATATTGATTTTTAAATTTAAATTATTATAATTATTTTTTTTGTTTTAGATTATATATATATATATATATATATATATATTATTAAAATGTACTATGTTTAATTAATTCGAGTTAATTATTTATTCCTAATCTCGTACAATGAATCAAATTTTTAAATAATTATAATTTTGAGTGTAAAACGTGTAAGTGTACATTACAAAATTCAAAGAGAATAGTAATTTAGAAAATGAACAAATTAATTTAAAATTCCAAAACATCATTCAAACTATATCATAAATTCAATTCCCTATAGATACGATCTAAAATCAGATTGCAAATTGAATCTTAATATCGAAATTACCTTGAATTGAGGAATTGCGATCTTCTTAGTGACTTTGCTCCCGTTATTAGATCCTTGATCAGATCGTCTTTTTACTATTTCAGCCAATCCAAAAATCCAAATTGTGGAGCTAATAACTCTCTTCTAAATGCATTTATGAAAATTAAATAAAGTATGTTTTATTCATGATATTTGTTTGCTTGTGGCCAAACATGCCAAAATACTAATGAAACGATTTCAAATTCAGTATCGCAAAGATAACTTGGATAATCCAATATATTAGTTGATTGAGAAATTACTTTATCTCAATTTGTTCATACTTTCAATAGTTGACAATGGAATGTTACTCTATATCTTCTAAAATATATAAAATGTGTATGTAGATTGAGTCAAAGGTTTGACCTCCTATTTTGCATTTATTTATTTTATCTCGATCATGGATCTAGCTCTATTCTAATTCCATTTTTCAAATACAAAAAGTATATTTTATCAATAATGATGGATTGCTTGTGGTCAAGTTTGGTAAAACACCAATTATATGACTATCTGCAAACTTAGTACCCAAACAGATGGTTGATATTAATCGCCAACAGTGATACACTATTAAACATCTTGTGAAATATATAATGGATAGATGCTTGTTTCGTGAGCAGAAAGTCATAGATTAGAACAACCTAATCGTCGGAGTTGACTATGTTCTAATTGCATTCCAAACGAGAAATTACTCTATGACAAATTAGATTAGAACAATCTATTTCAATTTTTTTAGAATTTAAATGTAAGAATATTATAAATAACCTGTTTTAAATACTGTCTTATTTAAAATTAGGAACACAAAAGTAAAGCTAGAATTTTGTTAGGAAGTATCTGAATTTAACCCAAATTTACACATTAAAAAAATTACAAAATGTAAAAAAATAAAATTGTATTTTTATCTCATTATTAATTCAAACACTGTCACGTTTTTGTTTGTTTGTTAAGTAACCGGGTGTAAAAGAAAAACAAACTTGTATTTTAGATCTTAGTATATTTGAAAAAAACACTTGTATATTTTATCTTAGTGTATTTATTCTAATGTTTTTTTACTTATTATTTTTATAATGTTTGACTAACTATATACAATATCTAAGATGTTCCCAATTGTGTGAGCACAACTAGACCTGGAAACTTTAGTAATTGTCATGAGTTAGAGTTAAAATGTTTTTTTACCTCATCAAAATTAAGGTTTTCTATCCATGTTGTTTGATGACTAAAAATGTCAAGGGACAAAAAGAATTGTCACCAACATAAATTAGAATTAAAAAAAAAAAAATTGTTTAATTTAAGGATCTATCTATCTAGTTGGTTGGGATATCATTTTTGGCGTTTTCAATTTGTTTTTTCAAGGAATACATCAATTTTGGCTATGAATAAGAACCTACTTGGACGATGGAACGGGAAACTACAAATACATACTTCAATAATTCTTTTCTTATCAAATCATATTTAGGGAGATCACAATTTTCAATATCTAAACATGATTCAAATGAGAAATAAAACTAAAAAAAATATGATAAAACAAATTCAGAAACAAAGATCGAACTCTAAGAAGAGATTATGAAATTCTAGTGATGAAGAAAAAAGGAGAAAGCATCACTGATTACTTTGCAAGAGTAATGGTAATTACAAACAAGTTGCGCAGTAACGGGGAGGACATGTCGGATTCTAAGATCGTGAAGAAGATCTTGCGCACCTTGACTAAGCAATTCACATGTGTGGTAGTGTCCATCGAAGAATCTAAGGACATAGATAACATATCCATTTATGAACTACAAAGCTTACTAAGCTCACTGGTGATGCACGAGCAGAAGTTCAATCGCGTTCACAAGGAATATGACGACCAGACTCTCAAGGTGGAAGAAAGAGCAAGTTATGGAAGGGGCAGAGGTAGAGGACCATCTCAAGGTCGTGAGGCAGAGGACCATCTCAAGGTCGTGGACGAGGCAAAGAAAGATATAATGTGGATAAAGCCACTATTGAGTGCTTTAAGTGTCAAAATTTGGGACCCTATCAATTTGAGTGTCCTAAGTGGAACAAAGAAGCAAATTATGTTGAATTTCTAGAGGATGGACTTCTATTGATGGCCTAGCTATGTGGATGATTCTATGAGAAAAAGGAGAGACGTCTGGTTCATTGATTTAGGGTGCTCAAACCATATGTGCAGTGACAAAGATATGTTTTCAAGCTTGGACTTGACATTCTCTCATTCAGTCAAGCTTGGAAACAACAACAGAATGCAAGTAAGTGGAAAAGGAGTTGTTAAACTAGAGTTAGGAGGTGTTGTATATGGCATAAGAGATGTCTATTTCGTACCAGATCTCAAGAACAATCTGTTGAGTGTTGGCCAACTGCAAGAGAAGGGATTAATAGTGTTGTTTCAAGGAAAAGTATGTAATATCTATCACTCACAAAGAGGTTTGATTGCACATTCTAAGAAGAGTGTAAACAAGATGTTCACCATTATGTCAGAATCACCAAGGGTTAATAATGTGCAACAAGAAAGAAGTAAGGAAGTGATTTTTGTCACACAAATGTAGATGATCTACTCTAAACTTTGGCACCAACGATATGGCCACCTAAGTTACAAAGGTCTGCGCACACTTTAGTACAAAGAGATGGTACATGGTCTTCCAAGGTTCGCGGCTTCAACTGTAAAGTGTGTAGATTGCCTAAATGGAAAACAGACAAGAAGTGCAATCCCAAAGCATTTCTCTTAGAGAGCAACTCAACCGTTGGAGCTCGTTTACTCAGACATTTGTGGTCCTATAACTCCTACATCCAATAGTGGAAAGAAGTATTTTCTAAGCTTTATCGATGATTTTAACATAAAAGGATGGGTCTATTTTTTAGAAAAAAAAAACCAGAAGCCCTAGAATGTTTTAAGATGTTCAAGATTTTGGTTGAAAAGGAAGCAGGAAAGCCATTCAAGTCTCTAAGAACTGATAGGGGCGGTGAATACACCTCCATTATTTTTTGATGACTTTTGCAATAAGAACGGAATTCGTAGACAACTAACAAATGCCTACACACCTCAACAAAATGGCGTCGCCGAGAGGAAGAACCGAACAATAATGAATATGGTGTGAGCATTACTTTCAACAAATAAAATTCCAAAAACTTTCTGCCCGAAAGCAGTCAACTAGACTTTTCACATACTGAACCGATGTCCTACTTTAGTAGTAAAATATGTCACCCCTCACAAATATTAGAGTGGAGTCAAGCCTCACGTGGAGCACTTCATAGTCTGGGGATATATAGCTCATGCTCACGTTCCCAAAGTCAATAGAGGTAACTGGATAATAAAGTTCAGTTTGTATTTTCTTAGGATTAAGTGAGAATACTAAGCCTATAGACTTTTAAATATTGAAACTAACAAAATTGTTGTGAGTTGAGATGTGGTGTTTGAAGAAAGTGAATAGTGAGAGTGGAGAAAAGAATTCGACACGTGTGGGTGTTGATCTAGAATTGGTGATAAAACACAAAATGAGGGAGGTGATGGTAACGTGGAAAGTGAATATGAGCTTTAGGGAGGAAATGAAGCAGTAGAAAATGTAGAAGAGGATAATGAGGAAGAGCCACAAGTTCAAGAGGAAGAGTCACAAGTTCTAGGGAGAGTAAGAAGACCTCCTGCTTGGATGAATGATTTTGTAAGTGGAGACACTTTGTCAGATGATGACAACATTAATATGGTGCAAGATATGGGTCTTGAAGATCCAACTCATTTTCAAGATGCAATGAAAGAGCTAAAATGGAGGCAAGCAATGGACAGTGAAATCAGTTCCATAAAGAAGAACAACACCTGGACTCTCACAGAATTACTAAAAGGCGTCAAGAATATTGGAGTTAAATGGGTTTTTAAGACAAAGCTAGATGAAAATGGGAAGATCACAAAGCACAAAGCTCACCTAGTAGCTAAGGGTTACTCTCAGAAACAGTGCATCGACTACTCCGAGGTTTTTGCTCCGGTGGCTCAGTTAGATATAGTAAGAATGGTAATAGCATCAGCGACTCATATAGGATGGAAAATTTACCAACTTGATGTAAAGACAGTGTTTCTGCACGGTGAGTTGACCGAACAAGTATTTGTTGATCAACCCAAAGGCTATGAGAAGAAAGGAAGTGAACAGCTGGTGTATCAATTGCACAAGGCACTGTACGGACTAAAACAAGCTTCTAGAGCTTGGTTTAGTCTAATCGAAGCTCATTTCATTAAGGAGGGATTTCAGGGCTGCCACAGTGAAAAAAAGAAGAAAGGAGGGTAAAGTTATCATCATCATCATCCATGTCGATGATTTAATTTTCACTGGTGATGATGAGTCCTTGATGGAGTTTAAAGCATCAATGATGAGGGAGTTCGACATGACAAATTTGGGATGTATGAGTTATTTCTTGGGTATTGAAATTTTACAAAAGAAAGAAGGAATATTTATCTGTGAAAGAAGGTATACAAAAGAAGCTTTGAGAAGATTTAGGATGTTGGAGAGAAATTCAGTAAGCAATCCTACCGTGTCAGTGATGAAAATTCACAATGATGTAGAGGGAGTACCTGTGGATGAGACTTACTACAAACAAATGGTAGGAAGTCCTATGTACCTCACTATTAGGCCTACGCATCAAGGCCTCAGTCCTAGAATAAATTCCAGCAACCTTTCTCGACACCCGGTCTCGGTCCTATGGTGCACATGGGCCAGATTTCTGTTTTGTTGTTTTATTATTTTGTTTTGCTTTCCTTTTCTACTTTACAAACCGAATTCTGTTATTTTCTAGTTATTGTTGTAACCGAATATTTTGGGGCAAGACATCACCTATATAAGGCTGATCTTTCTTCCCCAAGGACCCATGGATAGAATGATGAAGATGTGACTTCGCCCCTATTCGTCTATTATTATTATTATGGACTGTTTGGTATAGACCAACAGTAATTCTCTTCGCACCCTTGATTCTTCTATCCCTTCCCCCCCCCCAAATTCTCTATCGAAACCTTCCGCTGCCCTTTGATTATAGAATTTCCACCGGTCTTATAGATCAAGAACTTGATTCTTGAACCCAAAACACATCTTACGAAACAAGTCGTAACATTTTTGGTATCAGAGCAAGACGATTCTCAAATGAAAGAAACTAGATAGCAGCAAAGATGGATGATCTTAGAACCCTACTCGAAGGGCTGACCCAATAATATGCATCCATGAATACTGCCCTGCAGCAACAACATATGACCGAACAGGCTGCCTTGCACAATGCCTTTCAGCAAAATATGGACAGAAGGTATGTTGTTGGAAAAAACTTGACAGCCATTGAAAAAGGTGCGTTTAATAATGGCCAAAATCCCCGCACCCGACCCTATAATATTGCTTCTTGCTACCTTCCTCCAACCCGGCTCACAAATATTGATATTCCTGAATTTGATGAGACTGATTTGGAGGGCTGGCTCTTATTTGCCGAGCAAATATTTAGGGAGAGCAAGACGAATGATGCCACAAAGCTGGACATTGTCCGCACTCACTTCTCAAAAGAGGCAAGAACGTGGCATAAATCATATTTGCGGAATCGCAACCATATGGAAGCATTGACGTGGCATAAATTCAAGAAAGATCTCTTGCTGCGATTCGGTCGCAGGCCCTTGTACAGCGCCAAACCGCCGCTGCCGCCCACGCCTTGCATTGTTAACACGGTCTGGCCGAGTACAAACCGGACGACCGATCCCAAGGAAGACCGGCGCTACACTTGCAATGATAATTGGGAGCCGAATTATAGGTGCAAATCCAGATTGTTCATGGCCCCGTTTAATCATCAAGAAGTCCAAGAACGCGTTCAAGAACCCGTCCAAGAATCAGATTTTTATGACCCACCTTTGGTGTTTGAGACAAGGGACGAACGTGTCATTATCTTGCACACTTTCTCGGTCCAGCAAGGTGCCCCTCGGTCGCGGGTCAACATAATACAACGCAGCCACCTAGAAAAGGCCTTGGAAAATCATAATGTTGCTGCCACGGTACAAATAATCAGCAAGAACGAATGCCATAGTGTTTCACTTGTTTTGGAAGACACTCCTGAAATTTTCCAAAAACTAATCAAAGGGCTCACCCAGCAACCCAACAACCGAACAACAGCCAGGAAGGTAGTCGGAAGACATGGCTATGTTGTTGCGCATGTGTTGCTGGTCTGGATAAAGGACTGGGCTTGGTTGTTTGAAGACATTCTAGAGTATGCCCGGAAGAAAGATGACCCTTTTGCTGCACTTGGCGTGCTGGGTCGAAGGAAGGACTGGTCGTGGAGCAGGAAGACCGAAGGCTTCTAAGAAATGCGGTCCTAAGACTCCGACACTTGCTGGACTTGCTGAAGTCCGACCGAATTCTTTGAAATATTAAGCATGCGCATTAGAGGCTCGGCGGACTCGGCAGACCACGGTCTTATTTCGTCGAGGGCGACGAATTTTGAAGGGGGAGATAATGTTAGGCCTACGCATCAAGGCCTCGGTCCTAGAATAAATTCCAGCAACCTTTCTCGATACTCGGTCTCGGTCCTATGGTGCACATGGGCCAGATTTCTGTTTTGTTGTTTTATTATTTTGTTTTTCTTTCCTTTTCTACTTTACAAACCGAATTTTGTTATTTTCTAGTTATTGTTGTAACCGAATATTTTGGAGCAAGACATCACCTATATAAGGCTGATCTTTCTTCCCCAAGGACCCATGGATAGAATGATAAAGATGTGACTTCGCCCCTATTCGTCTATTATTATTATTATGGACTATTTGGTATAGACCAACAGTAATTCTCTTCGCACCCTTGATTCTTCTATCCCTTCCCCTCCAAATTCTCTATCGAAAACCTTCTGTTGCCCTTTGATTGTAGAATTTCCACCGGTCTTATAGATCAAGAACTTGATTCTTGAACCCAAAACACATCTTACGAAACAAGTCGTAACAGAAGGTACATGGCTAAGCCCACCATGCTTCATCTGCAAATCGCAAAAAGGGTTCTTAGATATCTCAAAGGAACGATGAATCTAGGGATTTTCTACAAGAAAGGGAGTCAAATCGGAGAACTTGAAGCCTACACTGACAGCGATTATGCTGGTGACAATGACGATCGGAAAAATACTAGTGGGTATGCATTTCTACTTAGTTCAGGAGTTGTAGCTTGGAGTTCGAAGAAACAACCTATTGTGACACTATCTATTATTGAAGCAGAATTTGTGGCAGCAGCTGTATGTGTTTGTCAAGCCATTTAGATGAAGAGGATACTCAAGGTGATTATCTATGAAGGGAAGAGTTGTACAAGTATAAAATGTGACAACAGTTCCACAATCAAGTTATCCAGAAATCCAGTTATACATGGTCGCAAAAAGCATATCGATGTTCGTTTTCACTTCTTAAGGGATTTATCAGAAGAATGAACTATATCCTTTGTTCACTGTGTAAGTGCTGATCAAATGGTAGGTATCATGACTATGCCATTGAAGGTAGATGCGTTTTAAAAACTTCGAGCCTCGCTTGGTATGTGTGATTTTGTAGAAGTAAGCTAATGGTTTTCATGACATTAACTTAAGGGAGAGATTGAAAGAGTCAATAGCTGTCTAAGTCTTTAGGATTAGTCTACTTTGATTAAGTCTTATTTTTGTAATCTTGGATATTATTTAACCTTAGTTTCCTTTTGTTGTGAGTCTGATATAACTAACTACTGATATATATAGCCTAGTTCTTATTGAATAACATGCAAGTATTTTCTCTATTCTTTAAAGATAGACCATAAGATTAAACTCATATTTAAGACATGCAAATGTGCTTGTAGCTCAGTCAGGGTCGGAGGCAACCTATGTAGTTGTGTAGGGGTCCCCACTTTTATAGGACCCCATTTTTTTAATATTTAATAGTATTATATGATTAATCTTATTTTCCCCCTTTTTTCACCTTTAATATTAAATATATATTATACAATATATATAAATAACTTTTTATCTCCTTTTTAATCTCTTATTTCCGTATTATAATATATTAACCATTTATACCTCATTTTATATTATTAAAATTAAAAAATATATTTTAGGGGCTCCAAAATTTAAATTTGCATTGGGCCCCAAATTCTCCGAGCCGGCCCTGAGCTCAGTGGATAGAGCGTTTGTTTATTAAGCAGAATGTTATTGGTTTGACTCTTATCTTGTGCGTATTATAGAACATTATTTTGTTCATTGTATAATTGGTTAGAAAGTCATAATTTTGACCATATATTTATTTTATCTAGAAAAATTCTATTTTAATTCTATTTTCACTTACAAGAAGTTAGATGTATTGATAATGCGTCTGTAGCTCAGTGGATAGAGTGTCTGTTTTCTAAGTAGAAAGTCATAGGTTCGACAATTATCTGGTGAGTAGAACATTATTTTGTTCATGGTGCGTATAATTGGTTAGAAAGTCATAGTTTTGACCCTATATTTATTTTATCTCAAACAAACTCTATTCTAATTCCATTTCTTTCACTTACAATAAATATGCTTTATTCATAATGGGCATGTAGCTCAGTGAATAGAGTGTTTGTTTCCTAAGCAGAAAGTCATTGGTTTGACCCTATCTAGCGCATATTATAGAACATTATTTTCTTCATGGTATAATTGGTTAGAAAGTCATAGTTTTGACCCTATATTTCTTTTATCTCGAACAAACTCTATTCTAATTCCATTTGTTCATGTATAATTAGTTAGAAAGTCATAGTTTTGATCTTATATTTTTTTGTCTCGAACAAACTCTATTCTAATTACATTTTTTTCACTTACAAGAAGTAAAATTTATTCATAATGCGCCTGTAGCTCAGTGGATAGAGCGTCTGTTTCCTAAGCAGAAAGTCATAGGTTCGACCCCTATCTGGCGCGTTTTATTGAGAATTTTTTTATATCGTATAATTGGTATATATCTTTTATCTCGGCGGATTATCCTTGGAGCTAACTCAACTCTAATTTCATTTTATCAAAGCAGAAAGTTATATGAGAATTTTTTTATATCGTATAATTGGTATATATCTTTTATCTCGGCGGATTATCCTCGGAGCTAACTCAACTCTAATTTCATTTCAAATATCAGGCGCAAATTATCAAAGCAGAAAGTTATAGGTTCAACCCTTATCAGGCGCACTCTACTCTAATTTCATTTCAAATATCAGGCGCATATTATCAAAGCAGAAAGTCATAGGTTCGACCCCTATCAGGCGCATATTATCAAATATAATTTTGTTCATGGTATAATTGGTTAGAAAGTCAAAGTTTTAACCCTATATATTTTTATCTCGAACAACTCTATTCTAATTCCATTTCTTTCACTAACAAGAAGTAAACTTTATTCATAATGTGCCTGTAGCTTAGTGGATAGAGCGTTTATTTCCTAAGAAGAAAGTCATAGGTTTGACCCCTATTTGGCGTATTATTAAATATTATTTTGTTCATAGTATAATTGGTTAGAAAGTAAGAGTTTTAACCCTATATTTCTTTTATCTCGAACAAACTTTATTCTAATTCATTTCTTTCACTTACTATATTGGATAGAGTGTATGTTTCCTAAGTAGAAAGTCATAGTTTCTCAACCCCTATCTAGCGCGTATTATTGAAAATTATTTTGTTCTGTTATAATTAGTTAGAAAGTCATAGTTTTGACCTTATATTTCTTTTATCTCAAACAAACTCTATTCTAATTCCATTTCTTTTACTTACATAAAGTAAATTTCATTTATAATGCGCCTGTAGTAGCTCAGTGGATAGAGTGTCTCTTTTTTGTTCCACCCCTGTCTGACGTGTATTATAGAAGAATATTTTTTTATGGTATATAATTGGTTAGAAAGTCATAATTTTATTTAAAATGCTTGCTTGCTTGTGGCCAAGATTGTCAAAGCATTATTAGAAGAAGATTCCAATGATCTCAACCTTAAATTCGCAACTAGAGATAACTTATATGATCGAACATAAAAAAAAATAGATTGAATTCATTGTTAATATAATTTATTTTGAAGTTTGAACATTTCTAAAATAAACATCAAAATCTATTTATTAGATAAAATAAAACAAATTTTTAAGTTTTAAAGTGACTATAATGCTAAATCAACACTGAAAAAGTCCTCTTAATACTCTCGAGCAAAATAACCCACCCCACAAATTTTCTATTTTTAATTTCCTAACTGTACACACCCCTAACAATAAACTTTACTCTAAAATAGCGATTATCTTCTTTTCCAAAAATGTATTTTCATTTTAGAATAAGCACTCGAATAATAAGAAAGGAATATGACGACAAATGATGATAGCCGATAAAACTACACAACTTTAGTTTCAGTTAACAAGTTTAGAGTTTTTTTGTTAACAAAATAATGTTTATTCTTTTTTAAATTTAGAGAACTAGAATGACACTTTACACCAGTGATCTTTTAATCTCTTATCGACTCTTTCTAGCGGGTCATTGTTGGGGTTGGGTTAAAATAATATTTATTATGATTATCCCTCGACACCAGTTCATCCTATGGCTCGCCTTCTAGGAAAGACTCAGCACTCGTGATCGTATCAGCAAGTATATGAGCATCCCAGACGCGAGTTGTCTTCTATGCATAGAAAATGAAGAAACCATAGATCACCTATTCGGGAGCTGTTGTATTGCTTCGGAGTTTTGTTACAGATTCTATAAAAGCCTGGAGCTGATTAGTTTCCCGAGTGAATGGAATAAAATCAAAGAAGCAACACTACTCAAAGCCAAGGGAAATAGATTTGCAACAAGCGTGTTCAAGTGCGGTTTTGGAGCAGTGGTGTATAACATTTGGCAAAAACGGAATGCAAGGGTATATGGCAGAACTCGCAGGAGCGTTGACAAATTATGGAAAGATATTGTATCGGATTGCAGCGCCCTCGCGAGAACGTTGAGAGGAATTCCAAGCACGGAGCAGAACTGGAATATCTGCATGAACTGGAGTTTACCGTTTTTTAAATTCACTAGAATTGAAAACATTGTAAACAAATAATTCATTTACGTTTTTAGCTTTTTAGCTTTTATTCAGAATGTTACGACTTCAAAATTATTTTAGGCCTGTTTAGAATGATCTCTTAAACTCGTTGTTTTTCCCGTTTTGGGTAATTTTTAATGAAATGACGCTAAGTCGTTTTTCCAAAAATAAATAAATAAATAATGTTTATTATTAAACCTGCATAATCTTTACAAATAAGAAGAGTATACAAAATCCCTAAGACAATAGTTAAGGGATAAACATTTTTCGAATAATTTTATTCAAATAGAGAGTTATGACAGTGTAGAATAGTACGTACTAACATTTTTTCAAAGAATAAATTACGATTTTCAAAATAATAATATGATATTGCCAATCAAACCTTTCTTTGTGGATAAAGGTTGCTAAAAATGGGAAAACTTTACATATTAATTAAGTTTTTAGAGAGAAAATTGATTAGGAATGAAAAAACTTTATTTTTTTATTGTTGTTTAATTAATAAAATTATATAAATATTTATAAAAAAAAATACAATAAATGTGGGTAATTAACCACTACATCCATATTACATAATTTATAAAGAGTAGTTTGACTATTTCTACATTCTTTCAAATAATTAAATTATATTAATATGTATAAAATGTCAATAAAAATGAATAACCAACCTCTATTTTAGTTGTTAGAGTACAACCCCATTAATAATTTTATAAAGACTACTTTGACTATTTCTACATCATTATCTAAGTGATCTTGAAACATAATGAGATTGCGAGATTAGTGATTACTGGCCACCATTTTTAATTGACTATTGTTCCAAACTTGAATTGATAATTACATTGATATTAATCTTAATTGTGCCATGAGTGCTAAGGGTAGGTTAATGAAATATTGGTCTTAAGAATGTTATCGGTTAGATATCTTGTCTTGAATGACAGAAAATATATATATATATATATATATGATGTTATAAATAAATTAAATAAAATTAAATATACGAAAAACGAAATCACCGATTGAGATTTTGATTCGAGGCATATGTTAGACACATTTCCCTTAAAACAGTTTCATCGTCTCATGTTTGTGCTGGAGCTTATTGTAATTCGAACTAAGAATTTTCGCCAGACTTATAGAAGAGAAATGATATCCCACTTAATAAATAAAAAAAACTTGTACTACTTCAAATAGCAATTAAGGTGAATCACGGTAAGTAATAACGAAAGTAGTTTTATTGCAAAGTATCAACAATAAAACTAAGAATGAAAGAACATTATACAAAATTTTAGGCTCAATTGTTTTTAATTAAGACAAGATATGTAACAATAACGTATTTTCACAATTTATGAAAAAACAGTTGAAAATCAAAAGTTGAACTATAAAAAATGAAACGAAATTCATTGAGGTGTTTAGTACATTTGTACCTAAAAATCGTTGTTCATTATTCTTTACCTTCAACAAACCATGGGAATTAGACACCAAATATTTTTATGTGTAAAGTTACAAATTGGGTTGAATTGTTTATATATATATATAAAATTGCAAAAACAGAATTAACATAATCCCTAAAGCTGACTCTGTTCTAATTGTATTTCAAATGAGAGGTTACTCTATCTCAATTTGTTCAAACTCTTCATGGTGGACAGTGGAAAATTGCTCTATAAAATGCGCATTTAACTTGGTAGATAGAGCTTCAAACTCTCAATCGTCAATAGTGAAAAGTTGCTTCATAAAATGCGCATGTAACTCACTGAATATTAACTGATCTCAATTTTTTCTCTCTATTTGGCGTGTGTATGTATTAGAGTATTTCTTATCTCATCTAATGAAATTAGACTAGAGTAACTTAATACTCTATCTTAATTTGTTCACACTCACAATCATTGATAGTGAAAAAATGCTCTATAAAATGCACTTATAGTCGATCTCAATTTGTTTAAATTCTTACTCATCGATAGTGGAAAATATTTTTATTAAATGCACCTGTAGCTCAGTGGATAGAGTGTTAAGCAGAAAGTCTTAGGTTCGACCCCTGATTAGATTAGATGCTCTAATCCTTGGAGCTAACTCAATTTTAATTCCATTTTTTGCAGTTAAAAGAAGTAACACAAATGACGGCATCTCAAACTTAGTTACACAACTATAGATAACTTAGATGATCCAACATCAATTATTTTGCACTTAGAAGAAGTAACACAAATGACGATATCTCAAACTTAGTTCCACAACTAAAGATAACTTGATGATCCAACATCAATTTTGGTTGATCGTGAGGTCGCTCTATCTTAATTGTTCACACTCTCGTTATGATGTTACTCTATATCGTGTGAAATACATAAAAAAAAAGTGTGCATGTATCTAAAACTTAGTTTCACAAATTCGTAGGTAGCTATGTCTGTTTCCTAAGTAGTAATTCATAGGTTTAACCCCTATCAAGCGCGCAATATAGATGGTTATTTTTTAAATCGTATAACGACAGTATATTTTTTTTTATCTTGGCCAATTTGATTAGACTGGAGAACCATAATCCTTGGAGTTAACTTTATTCTAATTCCATTTTTGCACTTAAAAAGGTAACACCAATGACGATATCTCAAACTTAGTTTCACAAATGCGCTTGTAGCTCAATGGATAGAGTGTCTATTTCCTTAGCAGAAAGTTTTGACCCTATATCATAATCTATGTGATCTTTAAACATAATGAGATTGCGAGAATGATTCCTAGCCACCATTTTTAATTGACTATTGTTCCAAACTTGAATTGATAATTACATTGATAATAATCTTAATTGTGCCAAGAGTGCTAAGAGTAGGTTGATGAAATATTGGTCATAAGAGTGCTATCAATGTCACCAAACCATGTATTCCCACAAGACTTATAGAAGAGAAATGGTATCCCACTTAATAAAAAACTTGTACTACTTCAAATAACAATGAAGGTGAATCATGGTTAAGTAACAACGAAAATGAGTAGTTATTATGGCAAAGTATCAACAACAACCCTAACTAAGCATGAAAGAACATATGTACAAAATTTTAGGATCAATTGTTTTTAATTAAGACAAGATGGGTAACAATAACATATTTCCACAATTCATGAAAAATCTGTCAGAAAATAAAAAGTTGAACTATAAAAAATGAAACGAAATTCATAGGGATGTTTAATACATTTGTACCTAAAAATCATTGTTCATTATTCTTTACCTTCACCAAACCAAGGGAATTGGACACCAAATCTTCTTATGTGTAAAGTTTACAAAATTGGATTAAATTGTTTTTACTTTTATTTATTTATATATATATATTTATATTTATATTTATATTTATATTTATATATATATATATATATATATATATATTTATTGCAAAAACAGAATTAACTTTTTTATAATGGGTTTTTCACTTCTTCTCTAAAAATTGCGCTAGAACTCAATATAGTTTTAGTTGTAGCTGCAAATCTAATTTGGTAAAAGAATTTTATTTGGAGTTTTATTTTTTATTTTTTGTTATGTTGGGTAAGTTTTTCTTTTAGAAAGCAAAAGATTTACAAAATATTGTACATATTTAATATTTTAAAATATTATAAAGATTAAAATTATTAATATTTTAATATATTCATGAAATAAGTGATTAATGATTGGATCATAAAATAAAATAGTATTAATCAAAATAAATCATTAATTCAGCCAAGGAACTTTTATCAAGCCCTAAATATCAATGAATAATAATAATTATAACTCATATTCTTTATTTTTTGTATTCATATATTATTCAAACAAATGTTTTTTTAAATATTTAAAATATATAAATATATAATAAATTAATAAATAATATTTTAATTAATAATTTCATGATTAGAGTGTCAATTAAATAGTTTTTTATTACATATTTTTTCTTATAAAAGCCACTCACTTGGGTCTTGTTTGTTTTAGGTTATTTAAATAACCTAAAGGGAGAAAATAATGATTATGATTGATGATTTTAAGAAAATGATGATATTTTTTTTGATAAAAAGACCTAAAGGTATTCATAAAAATAAATAAAATAAATAATAATAATTTAAAATATATGATATTTTAGTATTTTAGTTAATGACTGATTGATTTGATGGACGAGAGAGGGAGTGATAATTAATTTGGTTGAAGGAGTGATAATTAATTTTATTGAATTATTTGAAAAATCTGAATAAGAAGAAGACCTTCTTTTGTTGCAGCTTTTCTGATTTTTATTAAAAACATTTTTATCATAAATTTTGTTTAATCATTTTAATATATCAATTTAAATATTAAAATACACTTATTTTATTTTTACAAAACTTAAATTTAAATAATTTTTATAATAATCAACTAATTACATATTACAAATAACCAACATAAAATAAGCTTCAAACCCTTGAATTATTTACTTAAAATGATAAATTTTTCATTAATATTAATTATTTTTTTTTGTTATAAAAATAAAACAATATAATTTTAGTTGAGAAATTGAATTTCTTAACATCTAAGAAAAGCTTTCTTCAAAAGTTTCCGACAAATCCAAGGAGGGGCATATCCGTCATTAAATGATTTCCCATTTTACCCTTTTTAGAAAATCTAAAATTTATATATTTTCGCGCTATTTCTTCATATTCGCGCTTCACCTTCTTCTAATCTAGGGTTTCCCTCTCTTTCCTATACATCTTCATTTTCTCAGTCCGATCAGTTCCTTTTCGCAAGTTACTAATTCATCACTATTTACTTTAGACCATTCGAATTACGATTCAGAAAAAATGGCTATTAATCTGTCGGAAGGTTCTATAGCGATGATGTCTAGCGGAGAAACCGAAGGGGTGGATTTGAATCCGGTGGTTCAAATCGCTGATTTGAAGCTGGTGAATACGCAGAATCAGGCTTCGGAGAGGTATCGTCTTCTTTTATCAGACGGAAAGCATCTTCAACAGGGTATGCTTGCTACGCAGAAGAATGATTTGGTTAGATCTGAGAAACTGCAGAAAGGATCTGTTGTTCAATTAAAGCAGTATATTTGTAATGTTATACAGGGGCGGATGTGAGTTATTCTTATCTCTGTTTTTTTATTTGTGATTAATTGTTTTGTTTATCAAGATTGGATAGAAATTTTGTTTGATTTTTAACCTGTCAGATAATTGATGTTAACATGCTTGAGAATATTAGTTAGTGAACACAACCCATTTTCAGATACTGACTTCTTGCTGTATTTGGTATGTTAGGACACTTATTCTGTCAATTTATGTATGACATGTCCAAGATCTGAAGTCTGGCAATATTAGTATCTAGAAAAAGGTTTTATATTTTGAAGATATGATCTGTTATTACAACAATTACTCTTGCCAAGGCTATGTATTTAACATTATAGCCATGATCTGAAACCTGGGTAGACTCCATTCTCTGAAAAAAAATGTTCTATTTTGAACTTATGATTTGTTATTACTGTATCTACTATGTTCAAAACATTTTACCATGATCGACAGTCTGGAAGGACTTCATTCTTATGTAATTCTCTGTAAAAAAAATAAGTGAAACAGGTAATGATTGTATAGTTTACTCAAATTTGGTGGCGATTTATCAATTTTCGAAGCTACCTGTATATAGAAAAAGAGATTTTTTTCTAACTAATTGTCTAGTGGTAGTTTTTGGATAGATAAGAAAAAGTTATAATTATGACTAACCATCTTCTTCATGTGTAGGATCATTATTATTATTGATTTGGATGTGATACTTGAGAGGTGTGATCCAATAGGTGAACCAAAGCAATATAATATTTCTCCATCAGCTGCAAGATCTTCTACACCAGTACAGTCTGGCATAGATCAGTCTAGTATTAACACAAGTCATGCACCACCTTCTTATGCTGGTAGCTCATCAATTGGCTCAAGACCAAATGTGACGGTAGGAACTTTGCCAAACCAACCAAGGGCTGCAGATTTACATTCACATAACAGTTCCTTTTCGAGAAATGTGTCTAACCCACATCCCATGAGTGTTAAACCAGAACCTCCTGCAACAATTCCACGCCCATCATTTAGTACTCATGCTCCTCCTCAAGCTGCTCATCAGCAACCACCTCCAATGTATACAAATAGAGGGCCCATATCTAGAAATGAAGCCCCATCTAAGATTATTCCAATTGCTGCTTTAAGCCCATTTATGGGTAAATGGACAATTAAGGCCAGAGTTACCGCAAAGGGAGATCTTCGACACTACAATAATCCTCGAGGAGATGGTAAAGTGTTTGCCTTTGATCTTCTCGATTCTGACGGTGGTGAAATTAAAGTCACATGCTTTAACGCTGTTGCTGACCAATTCTACAATCAAATCGAAACTGGTAAAGTTTATCTTATTTCAAAAGCATCCTTAAAGCCTGCTCAGAAAATGTTCAATCACCTCCGAAATGAATATGAGATCTTCCTTGACATTACTTCAACGGTTGAACCTTTTCACGAGGATAATACAATCCCACAACAACAGTTCCATTTCTGTCCACTAAGTGACATTGAGAATATGGAGGCCAACAGTGTAACTGATGTCATTGGTGTGGTTTGCTTTATCAGTGCCTCTTCATCACTAATGAGGAAAAATGGAACCGAAACTCATAAAAGAGTTCTCCAACTAAAGGACATATCTGGTAGAAGTATTGAACTGACTTTATGGGGAAACTTCTGCAATGCAGAAGGTCTTGAACTACAAAACATATGTGATTCTGGTGCATCGCCCATTCTTGCTGTGAAAGCAGCTAGGGTTAGTGATTTTAGTGGGAAGACTATCGGAACTATATCTACAAGCCAGTTGTTCATTAATCCTGATTTCCCAGAAGCTCACAAACTAAAAGATTGGTTTGAAAAGGAAGGGAAGAACACTCCATCGATATCGATATCCAAAGGGATTTCAAACACAGGAAGAATGGATGTCAGGAAAACCATAACCCAGATTAAAGATGAGAAGCTGGGAACATCCGAAAAGCCAGATTGGATAACAATAAGTGCGACTATATCGTTCATAAAAGTCGATAACTTCTGCTATACAGCATGCCCGATCATGATTGGAGATAGACAATGCAGCAAAAAGGTTACTAACAACGGAGATGGGAAATGGCGATGCGAAAGGTGCGATCAATCAGTAGACGAGTGTGATTATCGATACATTCTCCAGTTCCAGATTCAAGATCACACAGGATTAACATGGGTAACTTCGTTTCAAGAGACTGGCGAGGATATAATGGGTATTTCCGCCAAGAACCTCTACTACTTGAAATACGAAGAACAGGAAGAAGAAAAATTCTCTGAGATTGTTCACAACGTACTGTTTAACAAGTACATGTTCAAGCTGAAAGTGAAGGAGGAAGTTTATAGCGACGAACAGCGTGTGAAGTCTACAGTCGTGAAAGCAGAAAAGCTAGACTTTTTATCCGAATCAAAGTTTCTTCTCGATTTATTAATGGATAAAGAAAAAGTGGGTGTTTCCAATTCAGTGCCTCCTAAATTCAATGAAAGTGCCCCGGTTATGAATAGAACAGTTGAGAATACTTGGTCTGGTCCAAGTGTTCCGAATTACTCATCAAACAAAAATTTGGGTCAATTTGGCGGGTCTTCTTATTCTTCTTCTTCTGGTTTGTCTATGAATTGTAACAGCTGTGGCGGTTCAGGTCATTCATCGGCAACATGCCCTAGCTTTCTGAATAGTCAGGGACAGTCTTATGGCGGCGGGTTTGCTAATAATAATAATAATAACAACAATAGTAGGGTTTCTGGTGGTGGATCTGGAGAATGTTTCAAATGTCATCAAACTGGTCATTGGGCTAGAGATTGTCCAGGAACAAACAATGCTGCTGCTGCTGGAAGATATGATGGCGGTTCTAGGCAAAGAGTTGGGTACTAAGTAACATATGGGTTAAATGGATTAGGTTTTTGGTTTTGGTTTTGGATCTGGGTCTGGTCAAGGTTTCTTAATTTGTGTGTACAGACTTTATGAGTTTGGGATGTAAGCTAAAGGTTTGTGCAAGAAACTTTTCTACATTGCATGTTTAATTCTCATGGTTGTGTTGCACTCTTCCTTGAATGAAATCAAATTACAACCTCTATTTATTGTTATTTGAAAGTTTGGATTATGATCAATTGTGGAGGATGTTTTATTTTGTCATAATTACAATCTCAATTTTTGTTTTTCATTTTATAATTATGATTTAGAATATTATCTTATTTTTGTTGTTTTATTTGTTACACAAATTATTTCTTGATTATAATCCACAGATTTTATGAAACTTTTGTTTATCTGATATATAGGTATATTTTTTCTGTTCATAACTAACATATTAATTTTAAGCTATTATGTAATATTTTGCTAGAATTATTATCACTATAACTTAAAATAAGTAGTGGAAGTGATGTCAATTGTATTTCGTATGATTGATAATGAAATATGTGAAAATTTTATAAAATAATTGTTATCAAATTCTTTTTTATTGTGGTACTATTGTTTTTAATATTTAACCACAATAATGATAATTAAGAAAGTCAAAATTAAAAGTGTTACAATAACTTGTAAGATAGGACTTTATCTTAAATCTTAAAATTTAACTTTATAAAAAATAATATTTTTTATATATAATTAGTTTAGAAAAATGACATTTAAAACTATGTATAATAATTACTAATCGAGTTTGTATATTTCAATTTATAAACTCGTAAAAACATAATATAATAAACTTTGAATTAGACTCCGTGTACAATAAAATCCTAAAGTTATAAAATTTTAAAATTAAAAGAATTTAATGAGTACTGTAATAAACTTGTTAATCATGATTTATGACAAAAATATCAAATATAATGTTTTAAGTAAAACAGGGGGGAAATTGGTAACAAATTAGCAATGGTGTTTCTTGTATTGCAATACAAAATGGTAAAAAAAGAAATACTGTAATATGTCTTTCAATCCTATATTGATGTGAAAATTGATGAGAATTGAGTGCTTATATTGTTGTATATCTTTGGATCTATCAACATGCATGATATTTTTGTTAGATTTAACTTGGCAGTTAGATTGATTCATGTAACCTATGAAGAAACTGCTTTCGGTTGAGATTGTCGAGGTGGTATGCCTAGCCATATCTTCGATAGGTCGTAAACTGTAAAACCTATTGCAACGGACGGAACAATCTGTCGCATTTTGAGAAGAAAATATTGTTAACAGCAAAGTTCATTACCCACATAAAAAAGATTCTCTAAGAACAAGAAGAATAATCAATGATGAATGAGTCAATTATCTTCATCCAAAGAATATGAAGCTCTTAGATTGAATTCATTTGAACACAAGTTTTTTTAACTAAATTTATATTTCAAGTGTGAATCAGGATAAAATCACATTTGATATGGTCATTTGGAATTAATTTCAAATAATCAATTATCCAGTCAACAAATTACTCACCAATCACATCATTCAAACAAAGTTATTTGAAAATAACCCCAAATCCAACAAGGCCTATGAATATTTCAACTACCTACTATCTAATATATATCATAAATCTAACATTTAATTCCTTCAAATCAAATCAGGCCTACGATTAGTTTCAACTAACCTAGTATCTAATTTGATCATAAATCTAACATTTAATTCCTTCAAATCATTGATCAAAATAAACTCTAATTAGAATTTTAGGACTCGCTTAACTAAGGGAGGTATCGGTGAGAATTGAACTCGTGACATTTAGTCTTTTATGCAAGATATTTTCGAATAAGCTACCCTAATGAGTTAATCAAACATTATATCATTCATTCTCTCATCAATCACATTACTAAATTCATTAACTAAAATGCTAAAATATCTTCCAAAAAAGAAATTATTTTATCATTATAAATTAATACCCTTTTAAGTATTTTTACCAAAAAAATTCATTTTCTCAAAATTATCACCAATAAAGATTTTTTAAATAATCCAAAGTTTATTCTAGAAAACCAATAACGAACTGAAGTTATTTGAAAATAACCAAAGATCACATCTGTAAAATCCAACAAAAATGTTGTTTTCATAATAGGGTTACCTTGAGATAATTGATGGTTAGGCCAGCAAACAATTGTGTCCAGCCTTGATTACGAACAACAGTAGAGAGGGCGTTGATTGTGCTCCTATATTTCATCTGCTGCATTGGACCTTCTACCTGCAAACAAACATCAACAATTTACACTTGAAAATCACAACTAAAGTACATACTCGTCAATGATAGACCTAATAATCATATCATATATTCGTTAACAATTTAGCTGATTAGACTTGTTTCACGGATGAAATTTATGATGTATATTTTTACTTTTAACTGAGCATGTGTAAATTCTTTTCATTATTAATACTATTCAAACCTGCATCTGCCTCCTGACAACATCTAGAGGATATGTGAATGTCTGTCCAAGAAGACCAGCAAGAGCTCCACACGAAAGACGCATAATAATGGAACTCCGATGCTCCTCAGGAACCCGAGTCTTCAATTCCTCATATATGTAAAACTTCAAACCAGCGTAAGGAAGAATACCAATCATAGTCGGTCCTGACCAAGAATTGACATCATAAGAACACAACAAAAGCAAATGCGCTATTGTTCAAAGTAGAATCTGGAGCAAAGAAGCAAAAATAATGGGGGTATTGACTACTGATCCTTCAAAACTATTATAAACTAGTTTTGTGGATGTAACTATAAGTAATAATTTCATGTTTATGTGTTTCAGAAACGTTTATAATTGCTAATTTTAATATAAAAAAAAGGGATGTCCTTTTCTCGATAATAAAGCAAGAAGCCTATATTTTATTATGTTGATTAAATGCGAACCATTACCTACACCCCTGTATAGTCCGCGAACACCCTTTTCATTGTAGACAGTTTTTAAAACATTTTTAATTCCGCTATATGCTGGCTGATGATGAACAGGACGACTGGAACCACTGCAGAAGCTGCTTCTCCTATCAACAACCTACACAATTAAATGAATAAGTTATATAAAAGTAAGAAAATATTTTAGAAGTTTGAAACAGATATATCATCATTTAAAATACTAAATACCATTACTTTTTCTTTATAACATTTTAAATTATTAAATAATATGAATGTTTTAGTTATTTGACTATTTAAATCAAGGTGTTCTTATTGGAATCGAAGATGAGACCTCAGTTTCTTAGTCTTGAGGGTGACCCAACCTAGTGTAATTAATTGCTAGAATGGAATTATTATATAAGCGTCCACATCAAAGATAGTTTTGCATTAAATGAACACTAATAGTTTCAGCATCAGCTAGACGAAAATATCAAACCATCCTAAATTCCATTATAACTTACATTTTAAAATATTAAATAATAAGAACATTTGGTCCATTTTATCCAAATAACCCCTTTTTTACAACAATTAAGGCTTTCTTTTTCAGATAACCCTACATCAAACAAGCCTTTAGTTTTCATCATCAATCTGCTTTTGATCGGTACAGTATAAATGATCTTAACCCCCCCTGCACCTCTTTTGTTATCTGGTACATTCCAGAAATAGAAATATAACATAGTTAATTTACCTGGTAAGCTAGTTTCGTGCGAGCCAAGTCCAAGGGGTATGTACATAGAACAGCAGTTCCACCAGCCGCTGAACCAGCCAAAAGGTCAACAACTGGTCCTGTCCCTAAGGCAGAGTATGTATTCAAAATCCAAATACGATATTGCTCATACGCCATGAAATGCAATGCTGCGTATGGGACAATTCGAAGTACGCTAGCACCATTGCCTCTGAGAATAGTATTGTATGTCAGAAACTAAAACCAAAAAAAAAAATAAGACAAAAGATGTAATTTCTGGAACTGACTTGTAGAATCCCATAACTCCTTCATGCTTCACTATCTTCTTCATCGATTGATATACACCCAATGATTGAAATCCTTCGGTTCTTGTCTGTAAAATGTCAAACAGGCCCAGGTACAAGGATTTATTATTGTTTCAGATGAGGATTAAATGGAAAACAATATACAAATGGCAAATAAACCCTTAAGTTAGGATTAGGATTAGTCAGGTTTCTTTTAACTTTTAGGAGCATGTTTTGTCACCAGTTTAAAATTGAACAGAGTTAATCCAAATAAAATAACCTTCTTTTTTTTGTTTGAATTTTAGGAAGTTAGGATAACCCCACTTCAATTTAGTGTGTTTTAGTGGGAATCGAACCTAAGACCATACTATACTCTTTCCACTTGAGCTACCCTAGTTGGTTAGTTAACTAGATAACCTGCATGAGGTAATTTGTAACATTTATATAAGTTCAACAAGTAAAATGAATCTCCCCATGCTCAGTAAGCAGAATGAGATCATTTCCAAAATTAAATGCTCTTACTTGGCAAGCAAACAACCATGCCAACATATTAATTCTTTAAAAAAATTCCTAGTGTGAAAAATTATTTACTTCTCATTAATCAAAATGAATGATTAGTTCCACCCAAAAATGTTCCAAATACACAATCATCACAAACAATCAAAAGAAGAGTTGCAAAGGGACATGTATCGTTGCTTTACAACAGGCATAATTTGAAATTATGGATTCTGAAACCTAACCGGATGAGATTATGTTTGAGAACTAAACTTAATCTCAAGACTGGTTCAAAAAATTATTGGATATTTCAAATCTGAATGGTCCTATCATATTACCCTATTTAGAATGGTAGTCATTTCAAACCAAGATTCATATTCATCTAATTAGAGAGAAAGAGAAAAAACCTGCAAGAGTATTTTAGTTCGTTCCAAAGGAGCAACAGCTGTCTTGGCAATTGCACCAGCAACACCTCCAGCAATGAGTTCTTTAACATATATAGGCAGATGATCAATATATGAGATCTTTCTGTGAACTGAAGATCCATCGACTAAATCAGCCACATTCTTTGATAAAGTTGATTCTTGTGAAGAATCCATCTTAAATAACACCTCTTCTTCTTCTTCTTTTTCTAACAAATGTTCAAATCAAGGAATTTTTTCACCAAATTATCCACCCTGAAGTTTGAAAAACTCCTTATCCCATCTATCTCGAGGAATGCAATATGAGAAACCCTTTTGTTCGATGAATAGAAACAATGGCCTGAGAACAGATACGTTCACAAGCCGATTCTTTTCTTTAGAAACGACAAGATACATCAACAGGGCAGCAGAACAGAAGGATGGGTAATAAGTAATCAATCTATTGACAGATTCATGAATGATCAGAGATTTTTCCGCCGCGACTGTGCTTGAAAAGAAGAAGGGGATGAGATCTAAGTCTAACCCAGAAATTTGAAATACTAGTCGAACTCGATCGAATATAGAAAGATTGAAAGATGGGTATTTTTGAAGATGGGCGTCGAAATTGAAAGAGGGTTTTTAGAGCGAAGAAAAGCAATTGATGAGATGAATCAAGGAAAGAGAGATGATGGACTTTGAAGGTCAGAGGTATCCAGCGATTCCTCCACCTTTGGTATAAACCTACGGAAAGAATCTGGAATCTTCTTTCTCTCTTTACTCGTTCTTCCCAAATAAAAATGCATCTGAACAAGGAAATATATATATATGTTTTCAAATAATCAATTTGTAAAATAAATTATATTTTGAAATATTTATTTATTTATTTATTTATAAATGAGAGTGACCATCCTATTTTTTAAATCTTAAAATTTCTTTTTCTAAATTAATTTTTTAAAACATCATTTAAAACTTAATTAAAGAGAAATTTATGATAAATTTATAAATTTATATAAATATATATATATATATAAAATAAACCAGCACCATATTATTTCACAGTATATATTTATATATAATATAATATATATATATATATTTCTTTATTATATATCATCTAAAAAATTATATATATTAATATTAGTTTAAGATATAAACAATTTTTTTTTATAAATACATCTAAATTCATAATTTTTATATTTATTTATGTACATATATATATATATAAATATTTTTTTTTCTTTTTATTATAATTACACCTATCTTCGTAATTTTATATTTATTTATTACATTATATATATTATATTATTTTTCATCATTAATTTTATATAAATACATTTTATTTTTTATCATAGATTTTTATCTCATTAATATATTTATATAAAATTAATGATAAAAAATAATATAATATATATAAAGTTATAAATAAATATAAAATTATGAGGGTAGATGTATTTATAACAAAAATAAAAATAAAAATTGTTTATATATAAATAAATAAATAAATATAATAATTATGAAGGCAGGTGTATTTATAAAAAAAATTATTTATATCTTGAATTAATATTAATATAAATAATTTTTTATATTATATATGGTAAAAAAATATAAATATATTATATATGGAAAAATAAAATTTAGTTAAGAAAGAAAGAGGAAGAGAGAGGGGAGAGAAAATACATCAGGGCCTCGTTTGATCTTTGGGTTTTTGGGATAAAACCCAGGTTTTATCCCAAAACCTAACTATCTCATCATCAATCAAATCAATCCTTTTATTAATTAAAATACCCAAATTACCCTCTACTTAAATATTTATTTTTATATTAATAAAAAATTATTTTAATATATATAATATTTATTTATATTTTAATTATTTTAATATAAATTAAATTATAAAATTATTTCATTTTAAATAATTTTATTAATTATCTCAAATAAAAATAAAATCACAATATAAATTCAATTATAACATACCCTATTAAAATTTAAATAATTCAAATAAATAAATAATTATACTAAAAAATAAAGTTAATATATTTGAATAACATATATTAATTAATTTATAAATATATCTCATATAAATTAAATATTTATAAAGAAATTTATTCTATTTTTATATATATAAACTCATTCTAAATAAATATATTAATTAATTTAAGTTAATATATTTTTTTAATTTAATAAAATCAAAATATTATAATATAATTTAAGAAAATAATAACAATAAAATTAAATGACATTTAAATTATAATTATAGATCACTGAAACTATTTTATTTAATTTGTTTTAATTAATTATAATAATTAAAATAAATTTATAATATAAATAAAACTATAACATATTATATTATCTCATATAATATTTAAATTTTAATAGTAATAATTTATAAAATTAATATTTATTTAAAATTTTATTTTTATATTAATAAAAGTTAATACTAATATATGTATAGTTCTTAATATTTATTTTATTATATTTTAAAATTTAATTTAATAGAAATTAAATTATTTTATTTAAAAAAAGTATTATTAATTATAATATATATATATATATTAAAATTTTATTTTTTATTAATAAAAGTTAATATTAATATATGTATAGTTTTTTAATATTTATTTTATTATATTTCAAAATTTAATTTAATATAATATAAATAAAATTATTTTATTTAAAAAAAGTATTAATAATTATAATATATAAATAAATAGAGTTTTTTTATTAATAATAATATTAAAATATTTAAAGTTTTTTAATATTTATTTTATTATATTTTAAAATTTTATTTAATTTCATATAAATTAAATTATGTCATTTACAAAAATATTATATATATTATATAGAAAGGGTAAAATTGGTATAAATTTTAAAAAACCTGGTTTTTTATCAATTCCATCATACAAGGGTTATTTGGACAAAACCCAGGATTTATCCAAATAACCCCTTCCTCAAACAAGCTCCAGGATAACATGAATTATATATTTGATTGATGACGAAAGTTGACTTCAAGCATTATTATATATAATATATATATATATAATATTTTTTTATGAGTATAAATAATTTTTATGTTAATATAAAAATTAACTAATTAATAATAAATATTAAATACAAAATATAAAATACATACACAAAATAATAAAATTATTTCAACAATTATAAGTGATATAAAAGTTTTAAGTGTTCACATTTCATGTTTAAGACTAGAGCTTGAATCCCAAAACATGTAAATTTATGGTTACGAGATGGTGGTCGGGTGGTGGGTGGATTGTAGAGTGTGAGGTCGTAATTAGTGATTGATATGACGAGCATTTGAAAATGTGTGATCATGAGATGGAGATCGGGTGGTGAGTGGTTTTATCGAGTGTGAGATCGGAATTAGTGGTTGGTTTGACGAGCATTTGAAAGTGTGGGGTTACGAGATGAAGGTCATGTGGTGGGTGATTTGTCGAGAAGATAGAGGCATATGAAAAAGTGTGAGTCACAAAATTAAGGTCAGTGGGTGGTTTGTCGAGAGGATTCAATTGGAGGGTTATTTTTTGAGTTTGAAGAGATATAAGAGATATGTCATCAATTAAGGTCAACTAAGATTAGTAAATAGTTTACAAAGGAGATAAAAAAATGCATAAGTGAGTGCTAAAAAAATAAAATATATGTTAATATTAAGTATAAGATTAAATTCAACTTTCATAAATTAAAACTAATTTTAAATTAATTAGATTTGAATAATATTAATTTTATCTAAAATATTTATAGATAAATAATATTTATATATATTCATTCATGCTAATTTTCATAAAAGTATGAGTATAATTTTAAATGAATTACATATTAGTTAAAATTGATTTAGTTCTTCAATGATGAATTTTATATTCATAAGATTCATGAAATAATTTCCGATGAAAAATGATTTTTTGAACGCTATATATTGTTGAATACACATCTTTTCTAAGATTTTAATGTGTCTCTTCTGAAATTTGTTATTGAAACTTTTTCGAAACTTATTAAACTCAACTATTACGGTTGAACATATGATAAAAAAAATTAATAAAGAAACTGGGATCTAATTTCAAAGATTCTGTTATTTTAAATTCAATTCTTAAAGAATAAAAATTGAGCCCAATTCTAATAAACTTCCAAAAACACTAGTTGCATTATTCATTATACACCTACATCTCATTTCAATTAGTAAAATCAAATTAGACAAAATTCTTGAAATTTCCAAACACCCATCTTTTTTATTTCTCAATCATTTATACTGAATTTTGGATATGTTATAGACACTATAATATAGAACAAATAATCGTGTTGAATGGTGGAGTATTCTTCGAGTTATCAATTTCTGAAAACATCGAACAAATTGACGACCTTGTGTAGGCTTCGACGTGATAGCGATAAAAATAGAAAACATTCATTATGCTATAGAAGAGAACATACTCAAACATTATTTACTAGAGTAACGAAAAAGTTAGCACTTCAAAAAAATAAAAATAAAATATATATATATATATAAATATATATATATATATATATATATATATTAAATTTTGGTTAAAATCGATTTGGAAAATTGAAAAAAAAAGCAAATTGCTTTTCCCACCCCCTCCCATATTCCCACCCCCGCTTAACTCCTTAATTAATTTCAAAATGACTTATTTATCCCTACCACCTTTATATATTTACACATTTCTTATTTTATTTATTTTATTTTATTATTGAGTGTTTTTATTAAATATAATTAATTAATTTTTAATATTTTTTTAACTTTATTTATTTAATTAAAAATACAAAATATTATCATTTTTATATTATAATTATTTAAAATATATTAAATATTAAAATATATAATAATTTAATAAAATATAAATATTTAATATTTTATTATATTAATTATATATATATATATATTAAAATACTTACAAAAATTATTTATCAAATAATAATTAATAATTAGTCTAATCATAATATTTTAATTAATAATATTATATATTAATAATTAGTCAAACATAATATTTTTAATTTTAAATAATAATATTATATATTAATAATTATTTTTAATTTTAATTAATAATATTATATATTAATAATTAATCAAACATAATATTAATAAAAATATTAAAAATTAATTAATTAATTATATTTAATAAAAAAACTTAATAAGTAAATAAAATAAAATAAGTAAAATAAATAAAATAAGAAATGTAAATATATAAAGGTGGCAGGGATAAATAAGTCATTTTAGAGTTGATTAAGAAGTGAGGGATGGGTGGGAAAAGCAGCTCCCAAAAAAAATCTGATATAAAATAATATAAAAAAATTCTCAAAGTTTTAAGATATCACATCGTGATTACCCTAAAAGTGAGAACTCATTTTTTATACTCAAAATTTGAAATTCAAATAATCAATATTTTTGGATTTTGGTTTCAATTTATTCCCAAAAATCTTTGTCTATGTTTTCAAAATATTTTCTTAAATTTGAAAGTGTTTTTGATACATAATTAAATTACTTTTTAGGTCAATAACAATTCTATAAATGGTAAAAAAAAAATTATAGACTAAATGAATGAAAAAAAAAACCAAAAAATTGAATCATTTATGTTAAAAATATAATAGTATGTCTTTATTCTTATATATTTTTTTTAATTGTCTTCTAAGTGCACATCTAAATGAGAATATTAGTCAATTTTCTTCTATGGACAAATGGTTATGATGTATGTATTTTATATTGGTGTATGTTTCTTCTTTTGTTTTATTCTCCTTTTTTGAGTTGGAGAATATTAGTTATATTTTCATTTTATGAATAATATTCATTTTATCACTCTTTTCCTTTTATTATTTTATATTTTATATTCTATTATATTCTTTTTTTTTTCTTTTTTTAAGTGACATCTAAATTAAAAGCTTCCTTATTTATAAAAGATATTCTATGAAATATTGATAATTTTAGTATCAATTAGATCATGATATTATTAGAAAAAAATGTATTACCATACATGTATATAAAAAATGTGTTCATATAATATATTGCAAATTTGCAATAAATATATTAAATCCCTCTATTTAAAAAAAACTTGAATTTGGAGTTGGAAATTATTAATATTATTTTGTAATTAAATTTAATATTAATATTTTATTTTTTATTATATTTTTTTTAATTAAAAATATAAAATATTTTTTTTAAATCATAACTTTTTATTATATATAAAATATTTAAGTGTGTCATAATTTAATAAAGTATAGTAGAATGATTCAAATTTTTAACCATTTATAAATAAAAAATTATCTATTTTAAGAAAAAGTCTTTAAAATATTATATATTAATAATAAATAAAATTAAATAAAACGTTGTATTTAATAATATATATTATAACATTATATAACTTTTTTAATAACAAATTTTATTAAAATATTTCATATTTAATTTTTAATATTTTTTTTATATAAAATTGTTATTTTATTTTTAAGTTTTTATATTTTAATTAATTTATTATAATTTTATTATTAATATAAAATTATATAAAAATGATTATTTTATTATTAGTTATTGAAGTTATTATTACAGTTTTATTTAAATAATTTTAAAAAATATTAATAAATTAAAAATTATTATTATTTTAATTATAAAATAACGCTATAATTATAAATATAAAAATTCAACCTACCATAATTTATAAATAATATTATTAATTTACAATAATATTAAAATAATATTTTAAATTTTTAATTCAAAATACTTAAAAAAAATTAAAAATCAAATTAAGTTTAATTAATGTGATAATTAAACTCTAATTAAAAAAATTAAATAAAAATTTTAAATAATTTTAAATTAAAATATTGTATTTATTTTACTCAAATTAAACCAAAAAGGGTTGAAATAATTTAAGAGAAATGATTAGGTGAAGGAATTTAGTGAGGGAATGACTTGGCATAATCTTATTCACTGAAAAAATCAAATAATTTCTCTCTTTTCTCTTTTTCCTCCCACTTTTACATTTTCCAACTAATAAAGTGATGCCAAGTCATTCCCTCACCAAATTCCCTCACCAAATTCCCTCTCTCTATCACTCATCATAATTTAAACATAAAGTATCTATAACTAACCTGAATCCCGTGTATTTGCATCGATAAGAGTATATATAAAATATTATTTATCTATAATATTTTAAATAAAATTAATATTATTCAATTTTAATTAATTTAAAATTAATTTTAGTTTGTAAAAATTAAGTTTAATCTTAAACTTAATACTAACATATATTTTATCTCCTCGTCACTTATGACTCACACTTTTCATATACATTTTTTATCCTTCCACAAACCACAAGAAACTTACATACACTAGAAGAATTGAACTGGTCAAAAGCGTAGTAATGAGAATCATCGGTTACTGTCTGGTCGCAACAACTCGTGCTCCTAAAGAAGGTAATGAAAGAACTTGAAGCGCTAATAAGAAACTTTGTTTGGGGAAGCAGAGGGAGATGTGAGAAGAAGGTTAAGTGGACCGTACTTTGCAAACCAAAGAAAGAAGGCGGCATAAGGCTCAAGAATTGTGTTGAATGGAATAAAGCGTTGACGTATAAGCACTTATGGGCCATCGAGAGAAAACAATAATCACTCTGGAACAAGTGGGTCCACATTCGGTTTATGAAAAATGAATCAAACGTTTGGACAACTAAAATAAGTGAATGTATGTGATGGTCGTTAAAGAAAATCCTTAAACTAAGAAACAACATTGCATGACTATTTAACATTAGTTGGAGAGACGGCAGAAACACATTGTTTTGGCATGATCCTAGTATGAGGACCAACCACTAATCAATAAAAAAGAATTCAGAAATGTGAGGGTCAGACGAGACTGCCTAGCTGCAAATACTAGTGGGACAACGCATTCTCAAACATATTAGCAACATCTAATTCAATGAAAGAACATACGTACACCGATGGAAAGCTGAGGAAAATGGGAAGATGATTTCAAACAAAGTGTAGAATACCATCCAAGAGAAGGAGCAAATAGTAGATTGAACTGATCTGGTCTGGTCATCAAAAGTCATCCCGTGACACCAATTTATCATATGGCTTGTATTTAGGGATATGCTAAACACAAGAGACCGGGTAAAGAAATATATGGAGATCCCGGATACAAGTTGTCTGCTATGTGAAGGAAATGAAGATCACTTATTTGGTTGTTATCCTTTTGCATTTAAGCTATGGAAGAAATTTTCCAAAAGCATGAAAATTATCAGCTTGCCTACGGAATAGAAAGAGATCAAAATGGAAGCCATACTCAAAACAAAGGGGAAAAACTTCAGGTCAAGTGTTTTCAAAAGCGGTTTCGGTACAATAGTCTACCAAATTTGGCGAGAAAGAAACGCAATGATGCACTCGAGAAGAAGAAGAAGAAGAAGTATAGAGGAGACATGGGAAGACATTACATTTGACAGTAACACAAATCTACAAACGCTGAGACGAGTACCAATAATTGAGCAAAACTGGACACTAAGCTGGAACTGAAAAATCACATTCAAAGAAGTCACGAGGACGAAAAATTATTCAGTTAGATAAACGTTTTCAATTGTTTATGTGTTGTGTAATTCATTTGCTTTTAGACTGTTTCGAACTAAATTTTCTTAGGTTTGTCTAGAAAAATACATAAACTCATTTGGTATTTTTCCCTTTATGAAATTTTTTAATGAAATGAATGTTAAGTCATTTTTCTAAAAGAAAAAATTATTTATACTCATAAAGAAAAATATTATATATATATATATATATATATGATGAGATAAAAAAATGTATGATAAAAGATAAAATGCATTTATATAAAATTAAATAAAAAATAATATAATATATATATAAGGTAAAAAATAATTATAAAATTTGTTTATATCTTGATTAATATTAATATAGATAATTTTTTAGATGATATATGGTAATGAAAAATAAAATTTAATTAAAAAAGAAAGAGTAGGAGAGGGGAAAGAGAAAATACCTCATAAAGTGGATTATGAGGAGTGATAGAGAGAGGGAATTTGGTGAGGGAATTTGGTGAGGGAATGACGTGTCATCACCTTCATTGGTTGGAAAATGTAAAAGTGGGAGGAAAGAGAGAAAAGAGAGAAATTATTTGATTTTTTCAGCGAATAAGATTATGCCACGTCATTCCCTCACCAAATTCCCTCACCAAATTCCCTCATCTAATCATTTCTCGTGGATTATATACCTTGATGACGTGGATTAATGTGGTGTTTGTTGATTTTAAGCATTATTATTATTATTATTATATATATATATTTATATATATAGATTTATACATTAAAACAATTAAATAAATACCCAAAATAAAATAAATAAACATAATTTTTATAATGTTGTCAAAAAAAATTTTTGTGTATTAATTTGGTGAAGAAAAACGTAAAAAATGGTTAAAATTTTGATTTCAAATAATATTTTTATTATAAATAAAAACTGATAATCTAGTGTGACCGAAAATAAAAAGTTTCATTGCAGCAGGATTCTTAGCCATCGAATCAACGCTGGTTTTTCATCCAACTCCTAGGAACACGCCACACATCCCGTTGTAGTAGAAGCACGCGCGCGTCCGGTCCACACCAGAACAACTAACGGGGACGCTAACCCCGTTAGTCTAAACGCTACAATGCCAGCAGAATGCAACGCCGTGTTTTGTTTAAACACAACGACATCATTTTTGTTCGTCTCCTTCGCGAACTCTGGTGGCCGCGATCGACGTCGAAGACCTTCCATAAAACTTATCTATTCCATTTGTTGTCTTTATCCCTCCAGATTTCAACCACGAGCACGTCTCTACCTCACCATCATTACCCCTAAACTTTGAATTCAAATCCTACATCCTAGCTAGGATATCGAAGACGAAACAATATTCAAATAATAGGATTTTATAAGCAAAATTCGATACGAATCCAGCTATGATAACCGACCTAGTTGAGTATAAATACTCCCTATGTGTTAAACTTCTAATCCATCAAACAATCATATCATCAAACATTACAGCCTAAATTGAAGAATCATCAAGAACTCTTGCGATTGGGTTTTGTAAAAGTTTCTCCAGCGAGCTAAACTTTGATTCAGGGATCGGGAAATCTTTCTACATATCATTGGAGTGTTCTCTAATCATTGGTAAACTTCTAAATCAACTATAATTCAATTTGTGATTCAAAATTAAAATTTTCCATGTTTGATAGAGTTGATCATATTTAGGGTTCAATTATGTGGTTTCTTTATTTGAAATCATTCCCTAGATGATTTATAGCTTTCCGTCGAAAAAGATTTGATCAATTCAACCTTAATCGAAAAAACCCAAATTTCATTTGAAAATTTGAATGATTTGAATTTTTTATTTAGATAGTTGCTTAACATGTTTGTAAACATGTTAGGATGATTTCCAGATCATATTACATCCATCACGATCATGTTTGATCCAATGGAAAATTTTGAAATAAAAAGTTTAAATTTTAGTTTTAAAAGTTGTTGTAAAGCTTGATTAATGTTCTTGTTTTAGTTGTGTTCGACTATAAACATCATTTCAAAGCCGTTGGAACATGGCCTAAATAAAAAGTTCTCAAATTATGCCCTAAAAACGATTTTGAAAAATCAATTATTATAGAGTTTGATTGACCGTGTTTAGGGTTAGGGATTATGATCCTTACATTCATATGAGTTGATTGCAACTTACAGATCATAATTTCATGACCTGTATCAAAAGATACAAACCCGTAATTCTTTATACCAAATGAAGAATACTCGGACCCCGATGATCGAGTCTTGTAGTACCGGGACCGAGAAACGGGGCCAAGAATTCTCGATCCTAACCATGACCAAGGATCAATGTTCTTGAGTAAGGACCGAGGAATCCAACCTAGGATTCTAACCTAGGACCGAGAGTTCTGACCTGGGACCGAGACTCCCAAGTCTTACTAACGAGGAAGCTAGTTCTAGGATCGAGCCTCCCATACCTAGCACCGAACAACCCAAGTTCAGGACCGAGCCTCCTAAACTCTAGAGCCGAACCCTCAGGTCCCTTGACCGAGTGTCCTGAACCCCGATGTAGACCATCCCCGGTCAGAAGAAGCCCGTGCGAGTCTAGATTAGTAAAAATTGACCCAAGCCCCAAGACTCTAGTCTTAGAGGCCTGTTTGGTTTCATTTTTCAAAATCCAAAATTACAAATTTTGGAACCCCAATCTATTCTAAAATAATTCTGAAAGGTTAGAAAATGATATTTAAATATTTTCAGGATATTTTCCAAACAAATATTTTGTCTAAGGCCCCGTTTGGAATTTATTTTTAAATTCTAATACTTTTTCAAATATTTTTCAGGTATAATACTCAATCTTACATCAACGCAATCGCATGTACACCCTTTTAAATAATTTTGTACAATTATTTACGTGATCTAAACCTATTATTGTTTATGAACCCCAAACTAATAATTAAAGAAAATAAATATTATAAATAAAATTTTTGATAGCCAGACTTTTACTTTAAAAATAATACCGTCCTTTGACGGGCGCGGATGACATAGCATGAAAGTCTTTTCCTGAGCGTAACCAAATAACGAACCTCTTTATGGAAACTCTGATATAAAACACGTTTATACACGTACCTTTAATTAATTTTTTCTAAAATAATTTGACAACTCTGTGTTCAAATAAATAATCTTTTAAATTAATTTAAACTAATCAAATTGTTATTTGATCCCCAGATTATTAAAATTTGAATAAAATTAATTATATTTTATATGATTAATTTCAAAATCTCTCAAGTATTTTCAAAATCTTCAAAAATAATATTTTATTTTAAAAAAGATGTTTGACACGCAAACTAAGGTTGAAACGTATTGAACTTCGAGTCACCCTGCGATTCCCCGTATTGCCATGTATCCACCAAACACGTGCTAAGCTGCGAGGGAATCTCTCAAGGTTACAGTAATATAATTATAAAAGAAAATATATATAATATTATAATTATAATTATTAGAGAGAAAATATATGAGAGTGAAAAATATAATGGGATAAAAAGTGAACCCCATGAAAATGAGATTTATTTCTCCTAATTTAAGAAGGAATGAATAATTCCTGAATATTTGATAATCAAATCAATATCCTAAATTCAAACTTATTAAGTAACCAACTCATTTTATTCTCTTTCCCCTTTCTAATTACAAAAACAAAATCACCTACTAATCATGCCCTGAGTTATTTTTCTAAAACATTAAAAGTTTTTACAAAATGTTTGATATAAGTAGGAATGAATTTTTAAAAGATTGATCTATTTGTTAATAATGAATATCACGAGAATATTCTCCTAAAAAAATTATGGTCATTTTTTGTTTTGTATTATTAAAATAATTTTAGCTAAATCAAACATCATTTCACTTTACTTTTATCAATCACGTCACTAAATTTATTAATTAAAATAATAAAATATTTTTTATTTTAAATTATTATATTATATTTTATTTATATATCTTTTAAATATATTTATCAAAAAAAATTATTATTTTCTCAAGATCATCACTTATGAGTACATTTTTTTTTTATCTTTCTTATTTTTTTTAAATAACCCATTCCCAAACAAGTTATATGAATTTCAAACAATAGTAAAGTTTTTTTATGTTTCAATGCCCCGTTTCATTCTTTTTTTCTTCTTCCCATAAGCGTTAAAGTCATTTTATATTTCTTAACTTCTTTTTCTCTCTTGGCCTTTCACATATATGAAAACTGTAACATATGTCTATGTGCATCTACAGTGTAAACTTATTAATCTGATTTATTTTTAGTTTTGAGAAAATTATCGATATTATTGATATATTGAAAATATTGCAATGTAAAATATTGAAAATATTAATTTTTTTGGTAATACCAAAATAAAAATAATGTATGATACCGATACCAAAATTTAGTAAAGTGTTTGAAATTTTAAAAAATTTAAAAATTTTGGTATATCGGTATATATCAAAATAATATTTATAAATTAAATATATATATATTATAAGAAAATAAATAATTATTAGTTAAATTATAAATAACTAGCATTTATCCCGTGCATTTGCACGAGTAATGATATAAATATTTAAGAAAAAAATTTACGTTAAAAATGTGACTTTATAATTTAATTCAATATTTTTTATCTAATTATTAAAAAAATTGACAAAACTTACTTTTATCCACTCATTTTATTTAAAATTATTTTGTTATTTTTTAAACCTACACAAAATCATATGAATTGATAAAACATTAATGATGTGGAAATAAAAGTAGTTTTGATAAAACAAATCTTCAAACATTGAATAACTAAATTCGAGGTGCATTCTTAAACATTCTTGGGCATGATTCTAAGCAGGGTCGGCTCCAAGAGTTGGGAGGCCCAATGCAAATTCAAATTTTGTGGCCCCCAAAATTAAAATAAATATAATAGTTGTACATTTTATTAAAAATATATTAAATATACAAATTAAAATATATATAACTAGATTATTGATTTAAATAAGAAAAAAAATACATATGGTGGAGGTATCGATATGCTTTTGATGATTTTAAAGCCTCTTTAATAATATTTGTGATATATTGTGTATGATGTTTCTATAATGAAAAAAATATAATAGATATTTTAATATGAAAAAAGATTACGAAGATAAACATAAGAATAAGAACAAATAAAAAAACAAATTTAAAAGCATAAAAATGTAATGATAAAATTTTAAAATATTATAGATGAAAAGACTGATACAATCTAAATAAGCATAATATTAAGAATAAAAAATGTTATAAAAAATAATAAAATCTTTTTACATAGGATTACAATAGAAAAAAATTAATATATTATTATATTAAATATAATATGTTGAGAAAAAAAAATATTATTATATTATATATGATATATTGAGAAATAAGTAATATATTATTATATAATATGGAAAGAGAAAATAATATTTTTATATATAATATATTGATAAAGTTAGAATATTATAATGAAATAAATATATAAAATAAATACTTTATAATATATAATTAATAATATTATATACTAAAAATTAAAAATTTGGGGCCTATGTAATTGCATTGCCCTTGGGTCGGACTCACTACCAAGGTCTGAGCACTCACATATAATAATTATTTAGTCACCAGTATAAAATGTTAACACTTTAACCGCTAGACCATTTATAATTATAGAAAATAATTTTATAATTATATATATATATATATTGTAAGTTAGATTTTGAATAATTATATAAATTATTTACTGGGGTCTAATATTATTTATTACTAGGAAGATTCCCACGCCAGATAAAAATATAAATAAATAAATTTAAAAATAATAATAATATGTATTCAATTTTTAAAATTCTTAATAAATCACGAATAATATATTAAAATAAAAAGAACTCTCTCATCCACATTTTATTCATTTCGGTAAAACAACTTATCTTCTCACATATCTCATCATATATTTTTTCGAATTAACCTAACATCTCGTGACCTAACACTTTCACTTTAATCAATCAAATATTTAATTCATATTTTTTTAATATTTAACATTGTGACCTCACACTTTGGTCAATCAAATATTTGATTCATATTTTTTAACCACTTTTAATTTATACCGACCTATTATCTCTCAACAAACCACATCACAATCACACTTGGTTAAATGAATATATTTTTTTTTATGTTACAAGTTCGAAACATACCTATATCATTTTTAATTTTATTTATTCAATATTTAAAATTCTTAATAAATCACGAATAATATATTAAAATAAAAAATAAAACGCTCTCATTTCACATTTTATTCATTTCGCTAAAACAACTTATCATCTCACATATTTTTTTCCGAATGAACCTCTCATCTCGTGACATAACACTTTCACTTTGGTCAACCAAATATTTGATTCATGTTTTTTAATATTTAACATCGTGAACTCATACTTTGGTCAATCAAATATTTGATTCATATTTTTTAATATTTAACATCGTGAACTCACACTTTGGTCAATCAAATATTTGATTCATATTTTTTTAACCACTTTCAATTGATACGGGCTTGTTATCTCTCGACAAACCACATCACAATCACACTTGGTTAAAGGTTGTACTTGTTTTGTTAGGTTGCAAGTTTGAAACATACATATAGTATTTTTTATTTTATTTTTAACCATTTTAAGTTTAAGGGTTGGTCAACCCACCATCCGACCCAAATATTCATTTACTCTCACATATATATCCAAATTAATCACGGTTCTCGACCCGGTAATCCGGACACTTTAAAAATTAAGCATCATTATATATATATTAGTTACTTAAAAAGTTGAACTTATATTGTTAAAATGTTCCGTGTTAATCTAATTTGGTTTTGAATTTAAAATATAAAGTGTTATTTGCCTAGTTGGTTAAAGAGTTGTACTTGTTTTGTTAGATTTTTAATATTTAACATCGTGACTTCACACTTTGGTCAATCAAATATTTGATTCATATTTTTTAAGCACTTTCAATTGATACCGGCCTATTATCTCTCGGCAAACTACATCACAATCACACTTGGTTAAAAGTTGTACTTGTTTTGTTAGGTTACAAGTTCGAAACATACCTATAACATTTTTTATTTTATTTTTAACCATTTTAAGTTTAAGGGCTGGTCAACTCACAATCTGACTCAAGTATTCATTTACTCTCACATATATATATATCTAAATTAATCACAGCTCTCCGACAATTCTGACACTATAAAAATTTAGCATCATTATATATATATATATTAGTTAGTTAAAAAGTTGAACTTATACGCGTTAATCTAATTTGGTTTTGAATTTAAAATATAAAGTGTTATTAGCCTAATTGGTTAAAGAATTATACTTATTTTTGTTAGGTTGTATGTTTGAAATATACATTTAGTATTTTTTATTTTATTTTTATCATTTTAAGTTTATGGGCGGGTCAACCCACAATCCGACTTAAATATCAATTTATTCTTACATATATATCAAATTAACCACAATTATCGACCCGAACACTTTAAAAATTAAGCATTATATATATATATAGATTATGTTTTAATTTTCATTTTATAAATTAAATTCACCGGTATGATTTTTTTTTTAATAGAGTATAAAATATGAATAAAAAATTACAATAAACCGACTTACCTCATTTTCTTGTAATAATTATTTTTTATTACGAGATATTAGATTCGATTTATATTCAAAAATATATTAATAATTGATATATAAATAATAATTGAATAAACCAAGAATATGTGTTATTATTTTTGGGTGTAAAAAATAAGAGCAGTGATTTGATTTGTTAATGTTGTCCCTAAAATAAAAAAAAAGCTTAAACAGAAAGAAGTTTCTTCAGTCGCCGAAATCGCATTCAAAGAAGACGACAAACCCCACCAGTTTCTTCTTAAGCTGACCGTGAAGATCGTCTCTTTTGTACGTCTGTGTTAAATAGGGTTTCTTTCTCAACAACCCTCTTCAATACCCACCTCCCCGTTCATCTTTTCTCTAATAGGCTACTATTCCTCGATTGAAGACGGCAAAGAAACTAATCAACCTCGGTAAGCATCATTCATTTCAATCTCCAGTTGATATGATATAAAACATATGAATTTATGATTGATCTCCCGATTTGAAAATGTTTCAATCGGTAGTTGGATCTGTAAAGGAGAATCATAATAATGGTTCAAATAGTGGACGTTTATTGCGAGATATAGAGGAAATAAGTAAAGCCCTGTATCTAAATAGGGTTTCTAGTAACCGATCTAAATCCTCTGGAAGATATACTAAGATCAAGTTTGCCAATGAGGAATTGTTCGATGAGGAGAAGAAACCTTCCTCTTTATGGAAGAATTGGAAGCCCTTTAAGGCACTAACACACATCCGAAGTCATAGATTTTACTGCCATTTCTTTTTGCATGTACACACCATTGAAGATATACCATCGAGTCTCAACAATGCTTACTTATGTGTAAACTGGATTAGGAAGGAGAAAGAGCTGCAAACTCGTCCAGCTCCTGTTAGTCAAGGGTTTGCGGAATTTGAAGAGACTTTGGTCTTTAGGTGTCCTGTATATGGTAGTAAAAACCGACACCATCATTCAACAAAGTATGAGGCAAAGCCTTTTTTGCTTTCTGTATCTGTTATCGGGGATCCTTCTCTTGAAACAGGGAAACATTGGGTTGATCTCACTCGTCTGCTTCCACCTACGATGGACGAATTAGAGGTGGAGAAGAATTTAGGGAAATGGACGACTAGCTTCAGGCTTACAGGAAAAGCGAAAGGTGCAGTTCTAAATGTGAGTTTCGGATTTGCAGTAATGGGGAGACATCCATTTGAACAGAGCGCTAACATGAATATATTCAGGCTTTTACACGAGAATAGTTCGACTTTGAATGTACAGTTACCAAACCAAGGAACAGAGTTGGCTCAGTCAATAACGTCGCTCTATGAGAAACTTGACGAGGGAAAGTCTGAGCAGCAGCCTTGTATAGATGAATCATATGTTGACAATTCTGGAAATGAATTTTTTAGTGGAGAATTTACTGTAATTGATTGTGGGATAGAATTCTCCAGAATCAAATCATTGAGATCTGAAGATAGAAACGAATCTTTCGATGGTTATTCTGTTAAAACCATTAATTTGAAAGATATTTTCGACATTGATGACCCCGCACCTTTAACTGAGAGTACTGAAATCAAAAGAGACAACTTTGTGGTGGATTCTTCGGATGCAGATGATTCTCTTCGACAACAGAATCCAAGAATTGGAATTCAAATTGAAAGTGAATCGCCGAAGATGGAGAGATCTCGAAGTTTGGATGATATAACAGAATCCGATTTCTTAAAATTATTGGGAATCGATCAGAATACATTGGAATCGGGTTATGAAACTGAGCCTCATTCGCCCAAGGAGCGTCTCGTATTGTTCGATGTTGATCAGATTGAAGAACAGTTAGATTTCGAAGAGCATAAGAACGATAACACGTCTCTTATAAGTCGGAGAAATGCAAAGATGCTTGAAGTTATGGAAACAAAAGCTTTAATGGTGGAATGGAATCTAGACGAGAAATTCTTTTTGGGTTCTCCTTCTATTTCCTCAGGTGGTTTTGGTAGTCCGATTTATATCCCATCTATCGACGTGCCCTTAGAGTTTCCTCCAATAGCGGAAGGTTTGGATTCTTTTCTCGAGACTAAGGATGGCGGTTTCTTGCGATCAATGAATCCATGTCTTTTCAAGGAAGCTAAAAATGGTGGCCGGTTGATCATGCAAGTTTCAGTACCGGTTGTGTTGCCTGTTGTGATGGGCTCTAGCATAATGGAGATATTGGAGCATTGGGCCTCAGTTGGAAACCAAAAAATGCAGATGCAGATGAACAAGTTAATGCCTTTAGAAGACTTAACAGGGAAGAAGATGGAAGAGATGGCATGGAATCTTGCATCTAAACAGGAAGCCATTAAAAGGTTAGAAAGATTATCTTTTTTGTTGATCTTACTAGAACCCATAACCAAAAAACCTAATTTTTCGAAAACCTCAAAAATACAAATTAAATATAACATTGCCCAGACAGTACTTATTGAAATGATATATTAGTTTTTCTTGTTTGATCTTGGGTTATTTGAATAATCTTTGATTTATTTGAACACAATCTTAAATGAATTACTTAGATTAATTGATCAAAATATTTTTAGGCCTTGTTTGATGCAGGTTATGAAAAACTTGGTCATTTGGGATTATTTCAATAAAATGAGACTATATGAAGTGTATTTTGGCATTTTAACTGAGAATTTGAGAATGTTATGACAGATTGGATAGTGGAATATTTAGAAATAATCTCAAATAACCCACATCAATCAAAGCTTAGTATTAATATTTTAAAATATAAAACATAATGTAGAGGTATTTTGCAGTGTTCTAAATGGCGGTAGGCGGTGGCGGAGCGGTAAGTGACTGCCTACTGCCTCAGGTGCCTAGGCGGTGCTTAGGCGGTGCTTAGGCGGTGCCTAAGCGGTTGAATATAAATAAATTTAAATATAAATATAATAAAGATGTTCTATAATTATCATTTTATCAAAAAACCAAATTAATATTCTCTAACATAGTAACATCTAACAAAAATAAGTATGTAGACGAGCTGAAGAAAAGATAGATGTTTAGATGATCGAATGATATGTAGATGATACGGGAGGTGAGGTGAATGAGATAAGAAACGGAAAAGAAGAAGATAAATGAATTGGAATGCAAAGAATCATTTCAAAATTTATATAAATAGTGGGAGATAAAGAGTGTTTTTATTGAATTTATATATATATTAATATTAGTAATTAATTAATTAAAAATAATAAATAATTAAATAATTTGACCGCCTCATTTATAGGCGGAGCGGTGTTGGACGCCTACCGCCTAGGCGGCCGCCTTGACCGCCATTTAGAACACTGGTATTTTGATATTTTAGTTGATGATTTAAATGACGTGATTGAGATGGGTCTCAAAGGAATATTTGTGAATGACTGTTGATTGGATGGTGGATTATTTGAAAATAATCCCAAATAATTCACATTAAACAACCTCCAAGGTTCTTGACATGAGAAAAAAATGTGTATCAGAAACCACAAATCATTCGAAAAGACAATTCAGCAAAAGAAGATACTTATATTAACATCTCAACATTTAATCAATTTGAAATATGATTTGAATTTCTGTTGTGATCGAAGTACTTATGGTAGAATTGGATACTGAATTATTTGAAATCCTAAACTGTTTACACTCTACATTTATTTTTATTCCATTTTAGTAAGTAGAATTGGATACTGAATTATTTGAAATCCTAAACTGTTTACACTCTACATTTATTTTTGTTCCATTTTAGTAAGTATTTAATACTATTTATCTATCCATTGCAGTAGAAGATTGAGTTCTTTGAACGTAGAACAACAAGAAGAAGATGGGGAGAATGAATCATCCTTTGATTATGTTCTTGATGAACTGATATTAAACAGTCAATTCAGTAATGATATGGATTCAGATCTAATAGCTCTAAAAGACGTTGCTCCTTTGACAATGGATAAGATCGAAGCTCTCACTATTCAAGGTTTAAGAATCCAGTCTGGTCTATCCGACGAAGAAGCACCATCAACCATTAGGCCTCAGTCAATTGGCAACAATGTAACCTTCTTAAACAAAGGCCATCTTTTGTGCTTCGATGAAGAAGAAGAAGAAGAAGATTCTAATAAGGCGCAACTAAACGAAGAACATAACGATATCGATCACTTGATAAACTTATCTATAACACTAGACGAATGGCTGAGATTGGATTCTGGGTTGTTTGACGAAATAACCGACACTTCCGAGATACTTGCAGCTCATATGGCCGAAAATGTGGGACATGTCGATGAAATCTTGACTAAATCAAGAAAAAATGAAAGTTGTGGTTTTCTAGGTAATAATTTAACGGTTGCTATGAGGGTTCAACTTAGGAATCCGTTGCGCGACTACGAAACAGTTGGAACTCCAATGGTTGCATTTATCGAGGTGGAGAGGGTTTACATTGATTTGAAGCCGAAGATATTATCGCTTGGTGAACAATCTGAATCTGATGATCAAGAGGATAATCATCAAGAAGAATTTGGTATTGGTACTCCGCTTTTTAAAATAAGAGAAGTTCATGTTGCGGGATTTAAGACTCTAATGGAGACGAATGAGAAGTGTTTTTGGGAACGGAGGAGAAGAGGAGAGCAACAGTCGGGTAGTCGTTGGTTGATTGCGGCGGGAATGGGTAAGAAGAAGGTTTTCAGTTCGAAATCGAATGCTATCGTGAAATCTTCCTTATCGGGGATGACAAATGGTGTTTCGGTTGATAGTTTATGGAGCATTTCGGCTCATGTTCATGGATTGAGAGCTAGATGGAAAGAATTGGCTACGTTAAACCATCATATGCGAAATCCTGATGTCGTTTTCATGTGTTGAGGTTCGAGGTTTGTAATAACAGGTTGTGTTTTGATTTTGGAAAAATAAAATAAAGATTATAATTTATAGGGTTTAAATTTTGTTTGAAATAATTAGTAATATTGTTGTTCATATTATGAAAAGTTAAAACTTTGTATTAATATAATTATTATGAAAAGTTGAAAACATTTAATTAATAGAATTGTTACAAATATAACTTGTAGTATATTAATAATCTTGTTTCAAAAGTTGTATTTTACTATAATCATCCTCCTAACTAATGTACAATTATATAAATAAATGACATGTTCATAATCAAATTTGTGATCAAACCTTGCATTTTCTTTATTTGTATTACATAGATTTAAAATTAATCTAATTGCAATTTAATTGTCAAATGAACCATTTTCTCATTTAACTCTACTTTGTTTTAAGTAACAAAAAAAAAATGATTAAACCAACTACTTATAATTAGAGGAATTTAAATATTGACAAAACTTTTGGAGAATTAACCTATTTTAATATAAGCTCATTATTGTTAAGAGGTAAATGTAAACCTTGTTAAATTTCTTTTTTTGTGTGTGTGCTTATATAGGGGTATAGTGATTTGTTTATGCATATATTTTAATATAATAATATTTAGTATATATTTTTTTTAAAGGAAAGATGATAGGATATGTGAGTATTTCTTAAATTAATTTGAATGAATAAAGTTTTAAGAATAATATGAATCAAACATGCCTAACGATTTTCTTATTTTGTTTTTTTTCTTCTCTTCTATAATTATTAATGAATAAGTTGACGAGAATTTGCTCTCACACACTAATGGAGCGTCTCGGTTTTCATTATAAATTGGAGGAGGATAACGCCAGGTAGAGATGTCTTTGTCTGTGGCTCAAGGAGGGGATTCAAATAGCTGGTTTTTTCATAATTTTGCTAATTCTCGTAGAAAAAATACAACCAGAAGTATATTCTTACGATTAACAAGATCAAGACCTACGATGTGTCAACCATTAAAGACTCAATTTTCTCTTTCTACGAAGATCTCCTTACTAAGCGGGCTAGCGAGAGACATAATCTTAGGGGATTGTGTTTCATCAGATTTGTAATGATCAAAAGATTTTCATTGAGTGGGAGTTTACGATCGATGAGATATGGGAAGCCATTTCTGGCTGCAATGGGGATAAAACCCTTGGCCTTGACGGTTATAATATTAGATTCATCAAAGAATTTTGGGAGATCATTAAGGATGAGTACTTAAGATCGTTCAAACATTTCCACGAGACAATCTCTTTTGAAAAAAGTTGGAACTCTAATTTCATTGTTCTTATTAGAAAAATTCATGGAGCAAGAGAGAGCTCAAACACTTCAGGCCCATTAGCCTTGTTTCTAGTTTTTACAAAATTCTGGTTAAAATCATTGCAAATAGGCTCAGAGTCTTCTTGCCGAACCTTGTCTCCCATAATTAGATGAGAAAGACAAATCTCTGATGTCTCACGTTGTCTCCCATAATTAGATGAGAAAGACAAATCTCTGATGTCTCACTCATCGCTAACGAGTGCATTGACTCCGTCATTCGAAAAAAGGAGAGGGGTTGCTTTTGCAAATTAGACATTGAGAAAGATTTCGATCATGTCTATCCTCGAAAAGATGGCTTCAGGAAAAAGTGGAGAAAGTAGATAAAAACATACATCTCTAAACTCAGGTTCTTTATCATTATTAATAGTGAAGTTTACGGGTTTTTTAAGAGTTTGAGAGGTCTTAGACAGGGGATCCTCTTTCGCCCATTTTGTTTACTATCGTCATGAAAGGATTATCTAAGCTTTTCGAGAGGGCAACCACCGCAAGACTCTTATCAGGGATAAATTTGGGAACATTGAGACGGACTAACTTCATCACTCATCTTCTTTTTTTCAGATGACACACTTTGTCTTGTAGAGCCCACTTTCTATAACCTTCATGTTCTTAAGAAGATCCTCATCATCTTTGAGGCATGTTCGAGACTCAATATTAATAGAGATAAGTCATAGTTTTTTTCATTGGTGACATCTCAAACACACATGCATTGGCTGACATTTTAGGATTCAAAATTGGCCATTATCTTTCTAAGTACTACTTGAGTTTTCATTTTAGAGCCAATACTAGTTGTAAGGACATCTTGAACTTTATCGTTGAGAAAATGGAGGCCAGATTAGCTCTTTAGAATATCAAAATTTTCTCCAAGGGCGACATACTTGTCCTCGTGAAGAACTCTTCTGCCACAATCTCCACTTTCACTATGTCACTCTTTCTTATCTCAGTCTCTATGACAAACAAAATTGAATCCATCATGAGAAACTTTCTCTGGGGTAACACTAACTCTACAAGGGTTACTTATCTGGTCAGGTAGGATATTACAAACTTAGCATCTTTGAAGATGGTATTGGAATCAAAGACATCTCTTTTTAACACTTCTCTCCTTTACAAGTGGTGACAGTCTTTGGAAGATTGTTGTCATTGTCAAGTATGGACTTTGTGATAATGAATGGATGCCTCTTTCAGAGAGATATCACAAGAGTAGTAGCATATGGGGGCACATAACAATGGAAAACCCTTTACCCTCTCCTCTCTTTCACAGTGGAAAACGAAAAGAAAATTGATTTCTGGAACGACACATGACATCCTAGGGGGAAATTGGTTGAATCCTTTTGAAACTTATATGAGATCTCTACTAAAAAGAAAGCAAGAGTAGTTGACTTCTATAGACTAACTTCTGGCCTCTCTTAATGGAGAATCACATCGCATCGCCGCTTTTCGCTCGCTGAAGAGAAACAGACATGCCAGCTTAGTGGAGACCCTTATGCAAATTACAATTCAACCGGAGTCTAACGATAGTTTTATTCTGATTGGCTCCCCATATTGTTATCTACCATGCGAACATCCAAGGGGTACTAACTCGATTCCCTTGGAAGGAAGTGTAGAAATCCAAAATCCCTTTTAGAATTTTATTTTTTGCGTTAATGGGGGAGTTTTAAGTAAGTGTCGTCTCTGTAAGAAAAACGAGGAAACTATCAATCATATTTTTCTTCATTGCGACCTTGCTAGAGACATGTGGGTCCTTTTGCAAAACATTCTCAATTTTCAGTGGGAGATGTCGTTTATCGTCGCTGACTTCTGAAAAAAATGGATAAAGTGAGGAGTAAACAATAACATCAGTGATGATTGGAACCATATACCCTTCATAATGTGATGGACAATTTGAAAAGAAAGGAATAGAAGAGCATCCAAGAGAAAAGTTTTGGAGTTGAAAGAATCACTCCAAGCGTTTGCTTCTATTTGTAAAAGATGATTTTATACAGGTTGAGAATTTTTTGTTTTATTAGAATTTAGTTTTATTCTTCTCCTTCTTTTCTTTTATTTTTTTTTCTCTTCTCCTTCCCATCTGCAATTTAATAAACTCATCTTGTGTTGACATTTAAAAAAAATAAAGAATAAGTTGAATCAAATAAGTTGAAAAATATAAATAATAATTTCAAAGTAAAAAACACATATCGAACCTCTCTTGTTTAGAGGAATCAAAGATCATCCAAAGGGTAGTTCTCCACACTTTTGAAACTCGAAATTTGCATATTGTTATAATTTTAAGTTAAGAAGAAAAAAATTAAAGGAAAATTTTGGTACAAAATATACTATAATTTTCTTTTATCCGAAATATTTACAATTTGAGAAATTATTGTATATAATTCAAGATCATTTATAAATAGGTAGAATATGGGAAAACAACTCACACAACAAACACAACAAAAGCAATGAAAATTAAAATGAATTTTAACTTTCAAACAAAATTTTTAAATTCAAAATTAATCATGTTTACTATCTTGCTATTTGAAATTGAATAATAGGCTAAAATCAAGCTTCGTTCTCAAAATCTTAAAAAAGATGGAGACTCAATTACATCGACCTCTTCTGATGGATGGTCGAGCTAGCTCTTCTTCCTTCAAAGTCAACCGGAACTCCTGCAGTTTCTGGACAACAAAAACCATAGTCCTAGACATAAGAAGAAAAAGAATAGCAGCTACCTACACCAATAACAACGTGGTTGATTGACTTTTCTTTCTTTTGTTGCATCATCGTAGTCTCACCTCTTGCTAACAGTGAATGTAGTATAGTCCAACTCTCAATTGTCTATTGCCGAGCAATTTTGACAAGCCCCAAAGGCCCGCTTCTCTAGCTAATTGTCCACATTTTCCAAGTTAATGGTCAAGATGAGAACAATTTGTGTGAATAGACTAAAAACCAGTAAAAAGAGTTTAAAAAATAAATTAGCACTTATATTTCTGGGTCATCCTTTTGCCTTTTTTCATTTTCTTAATGTATTTTCCTTTTAAGTTCATAAGAACAAAATAAAAATCACCTTTTAACTGTAAGAAGTTGAAATTGAAGCTTAAAATAATAGAAAACAAGACAAACAAACCCGTGTAACCTCATTGAGGAGAAAGTAATATTCAATTATCAATATTAAAACAGGATAATTGTTAACTAAGAAGAATATCCTATAATATAAAATAAATAAACTTGTTAAATTTGAAGCTTCTTTTCTTCTTCTTCTTCTACCAACGAAGATGAATATTTACAACTGATGGCTGCAAAAATAAAGTGTGCTGAATCGATAGAACAAGTGGCAAAAATGGATGAAACAAAAACGAAGATATTTTCTTCAAGCTGCTATCTGCTACTCCAACTTCTGGACCTGAACATTTATTTCGAAAGGTGTGAACATAGATCGATTGAAATAACAACTCAACTGGTTTAAATCTCAAGTTTGATTCTCACTAAAATCAGGATTATAGTAACGATTTAAATCTCAATTTTGATTCTCATTTCATTCTCACTGAAATGAGGATTATAGTAACGGAATGAAGCAAATGTCTAGTTTCTAATCGATGAAGATAATTAACACATCTGAATAATTTAAGTAGAAAGAGTTTTTTCTAAGCTACCAAACGTATCAGGTTCAACTCCCACGGTAATTGAAGTGAGACATCATGACTGTGGAAGATGGTACTGGCTTCTTACAGGGAATAAATCCTCATTTAATTTATTTATTTTAAATCTCCAATTTATAGTAAATGAAAAGAACAAAACATGCTAATTCAAACAGAAATAGTTTTGAGACCAAATATTTCAGGTTCAATTCTTATTAAAAATACCTGATTAAAGTAGGATTTTTCTCTAGGAAATAAACTCTCATTTTAAAAAAGAGAATAAAAAATCTTGAAAATAACATATCAAGATAGTTCAAATAGAAAGAATTTTGACTAAGAGACCAAATGTCTCGCGTTTAATTCCAATTAAGAATACCCTAATTACACCATGATTGAAGTGGAACGTCATAACTGTGAGGGTTATACTAGCTTCCTCCAAGGAATAAATCCTCTATTAAAAAAAGAAACAAATCTCCCGTTTCTAATAGATGAAAAGAAGAATACTTCAGGGTAGTTCAAGTAGAATTGTTTGTCTAAAGATCAAATATCTCAGGTTCAATTCCCACTAAGAACACCTTGATTGAAATGAGATTCATAACTATAGAGTGATACTCACTTCCTCGAGGGAACAAACTCAAAATGAAAAAAAAAAGTCTCAATTTCTAATAGATGAAAAGAAGAACACATAAGGGTACTTCAAATAGAAAGAGTTTTGCCTAAAAAAACATTCTCATTAGAATTTTTAAGTGGGGGGTCATGACTATGAGATCGTAAAACCTTCCGCTAGGGAATAATCTCATGATTTTCAAGAAAAAAAATGAAAAAAAGGTGAAGAGGCATAGAAGGCAAAATTATTATTTTTACTTATTCTAACATCATGACACCAACTTCAATCCAACTTTTATTGAGAATCGAATGAGACCTCAGAGCACGGTCCAAGTATTTTGACATCTGAGGTACCTAGGAAATGACCCTTTTATTTTTTATTTAAGATAATGCTTGAAACACATATATTGATTGATAGAATAGCCTAATTCACCTGGTTTTATTTTAAATTTCAAAGCATGTGGTGGCCTCCTTCCAATAAACTTGATTGGGTGATCCATGAACTGTCTATGCCGATCAGTGGCGGAAATTAGCTGAAACAATAGTTCAACATAAAATGTGATTAAACAACGAACCAAGATTCAGATGCTAATATTCAAACTGCCTCCGAAATGAAATGAAGCTCCAAGACAGATATTTGACAACAAGATCACACTAAATAAGAGCATAATCTATACATTCTCCTGAAAAGTTGTTACTTTTAGCATGAATAGTTATCTATTACAAGCTATTCATACCTTTTCATCAAACCGAAAGAGACTTTGGTCAAAATATGGAGATGGACTTTGTGACTGGCAGGTAAAAGGCAATAAGGATAACATCTTCTTCACGAACTGCAAAGTCTAAGTTGCTCCGATTAGTGATTGTCATGGTTTATTACATATAACAGTCGTTAATGTGGCTATTTTGTAATACACTTTTTTCAAGTGGATCATGATCTGATGTGGAAAATCTACATTTGTTTGTCAAAAAAATCACAAAGATCTAGAAAACATGATGTATCATCATCTACAAAAATATCTACACCAAATGAAACCAAAGTAAAAATACACTAATCAGATCATAATGTAGAAAATATTTTTTATTTTAAATAAAACAATAAAAATCACACTATAATCTAGATCAAGATCCAGAAAAAAAAAACCTTACAAAAAAAATAAAAGAACTTTCAATTTAAACTTTGGCGATTTGCTAATGGGATGACGCAAATCGGGACAAAATACTAGTTTCCAAATAGGCTGAATATGATAAAATTCATAGCTTGTCATTATCTTATGCTTTAATGGGATAAGAAAACAGAATATTGGTCAAAATTAATTACCTGAGAAAAACTGGTGAATTTGTTCTTGTTACATCTTAGTTGCTCAAGAGCATGAATATTATTTGAGTGAGAGGATATAAAATTCATATGCAATGAATTCTTAGGTGTTGCAAAGAAATGATCATAAAATTGTTCAAACAATAAATATAGCTCATCCGATGCATTCTGCAAATACGAGGAAGAGGAGATATATAATACTTGCAAGCAAAATATTTTTCAAGTGAACTAGAAACAAACTAGACTTAAAAGACTACCTGGTAAAATGCAATAGCTTCAGTTGTCTCCATGTTATAAACAACAAGGAATGCAGGGTGCTGTTCAACACTCCTATTCACCTATGATCGGAAACTTGTTACCATAAATTCGTTCATATGAGCAGAAAATGAGAATTGTAATTACAGATCGAAATAATTTTTTATCACAAAATGAAAGTTTTAATGGATATTCAATTGCAAGTCCCAACAATGTAATTGCCAACTTGCTTGACCTTTACCCTTATATCAATACTCAATGATTGTAGAAACACAAAGTATTATAACAAGACTCAATCCCTATATTTGAATAAAACAAATATACAAAAGCAATACAGAAGCAGAAAATGAGAATTGTAATTACAGATCGAAATAATTTTTTATCACAAAATGAAAGTTTTAATGGATATTCAACTGCAAGTCCCAACAATGTAATTGCCAACTTGCTTGACCTTTACCCTTATATCAATACCCAATGATTGTAGAAACACAAAGTATTATAGCAAGACTCAATCCCTATATTTGAATAAAACAAATATACAAAAGCAATACAGAAGCAGAAAATGAGAATTGTAATTACAGATCGAAATAATTTTTTATCACAAAATGAAAGTTTTAATGGATATTCAACTGCAAGTCCCAACAATGTAATTGCCAACTTGCTTGACCTTTACCCTTATATCAATACCCAATGATTGTAGAAACACAAAGTATTATAGCAAGACTCAATCCCTATATTTGAATAAAACAAATATACAAAAGCAATACCGAAGCAATACAGAAGCAGAAATGGATTTGTCCCTGAAAAGGTATTTAAATTTTCAATTAAGGTTGAATTTTACTTTAAACCAAAGAACAATAGAAAGTTGAAACGAATCCAAGACATAATCGACTCAAGGATAAACGGTCCGACCTATTCATTTTTATTTACTAACAGAAGAAATAGCCAAACTAGGTTTATTTCATTTTATTCTCAAATTTATTTCTATATATATTAGAACAAACTAATTGTGATATTTTAGGGATTCTAATTTATCCTAACTAAGGAAAATCAGCTTATACACTTGTAGGTATAACAAATTATGAGAATAATATATCAAAAACATATATTTTTTCTCTCCGGCTAAAACTTCTACAATGACACGCCATAAATATATACCACAAGAATTCTTATTCATTTTATGACTACTCATTGTCTTTTTAGACTCCAAAAACATAAGCATTAACTCTTTTCTTTTGTAATCAGCGTGCCCGGACCAGTTTAAGCATTAACTCCAGATATTTTCATTTGGTTTATTCAGCATTTACTATTCAAACACTTAACTAATTCAACATGTAAATTCACCATTCAACACAATTTTCAGTTTAATCTATAACTCTTAGGAATAAGAAAATCTGAACTAAATGAATGAATAACCCAGACAAACTGAAAGATAAAAAACGTTATAAGAACATAAAGATAATAGAGAGAAGAATGAATAATGTGAATTTTCTTCAATAGCAGCAAAACACAGCAGTGTCACTATGGAGGGAATGGAAATCCTTATATCATAATCTGATATCTACTACCATATAAATAAATGTAAGGGAACTTTTACTGTTAGAAACTTGATTACAATAGAACTAAGGGCCTAATATTAAAGGCTACACTAGCATAAGCATAAAGGAAATATTGATCAAATATAGAAATATTCTATAGAAAGTGATCTTGATGACAGCGTGAGCTCAGCTCAACTTTTATGGACGGTATTAAATTAAAAGCATAAACAAAACATAATTCAAAACAGGGCATCATAATCTAATCTAAAGCAAAAATATTTATTTATTTAAATATATATATATATATATATATATATATTATTTTATCCAATATCGACCATTTTCATTATGTTGGGTGAATTCAATCAATCCAACTGCACTTTAAATCGGTTTTCACATACAAACATCAGCATTATCTGTTTATCAAATTTAAATTAAAGCACACACACTAGTGCACCAGTTCCACTTCAAATGATTCTTGACCATTTCCAATTGGCATAAAGCAGGTTTATACTTGATGTTCAAGGGGGAAACGTATCAAAGAACTCTCTGTAGTGGTTAGAAATTGAGTTACCATCTCCTCTATGAGACATGGTAGGTTGCATTGAGAAAACGTAAGATATTAACTTAGTGAAACAAGATTTCAAACATCACCAGATCTCGGTGCCCTCAAGTTGTCCCTTTCTCTCTATATGGAAAAAGGAAAAGAAAATAGAGGCAGAAACAAAGATGAAAGAATGAAGAAGCCTCACCCCTCCATCAACGCTTCCAAACTTTATAAGTAGGTGATGTCGGTCCAAGAATTGCACCTGTTGAGCATGTAATTTCAGTTCCTCAAGAAGATGAGCAGCTTTATGTCAAATATGAAAGAAGAAAAAAAGTTTTATATGATCACACAACATGCAACTTTTCAAGCAATGCTTCCAAGGTTAAAGATTGCAGGGGCTCAATTGCCTGTACATAATCATACAGACTATCCAAACTACTTAAAGCCATTAAAGCAATGTGATTGCAAAATTAAACTGTTGTAATACACAAGTCAAGCACTGCTGACAATGACGAGTTACGTCAACTTATAAATTAATTAAATCTAAATTTTGTAAAGATGAACTAATCCAAAATTGGAATCCTGATTGAATCAAGTATTCTATTTCTCATTTTGTTGTATCTAAAATATACTAGTTAATATCAAACTCTCACTTAAATAATGAACTTGATTTCTATGATTTCTCAGAAAATAACTAGTGAACTTGGCACTTGATATAGTTTTTCATATTTTACATTCCATAGGTTCATGTATTAGTATAATCCCTAGTGTCCAAGTACATTTTGGTATAATATTTATCATTCATTTACTATATCTAAAAAATAAATTGATATCAACAATATTTTTTTTATTAAATTGTACTACAAATATCTTTAACAGTAAATAAAAAAAAATTATTTCAAGAAAGTTCTATATTAAGAAAAAATGACATCATTTGAAACGGTATTTCAATGTAGAGGTAGGATCCATGCAATTTGAGTTTGGGGCGACATTGCAATTATGAAAAAGTTCAGGCAAATACAATAACCTAACAATACATCTTTTTGGCTTCTGCTTTAGTTTAATTTGTGATGTAATAATAATTTAAATCAAGAAACCATTTCAATAATCTACTCTCTCATCCCATTTTATGGGATCCATTATTTGGAAACCTATTTTTTTTTTCTCTTGCATCAAATCAATCGCTTTTTTAAAGTACCCTTATTTCTTTTTTCCATAAGAAGATTATATTCTCTTCTTTTTTCCATAAGAAAATATTTTGAGTTTTAAATATCTTTGTTCTATATTTGGAGCAGATGTTACATGGTGAAACAAACATGTCAAATCTAAGAAGATACTTCCAAAATTTAAGATGTAGATGGCCCTTCGAAAACTTATGTTAGAAAGTAATCAAGAAAGGCCAAGATTAGAAACAAAGTGAATAAACTTTCTTTTGATCTATGTCAATTTGGGTGGTGATTTAGATTCTTTCTTGGATTATTAGATGAGAAAATAACTGAGATTAAAAATATAGAGTTTGAAAGGCTCTATTTTAATTCAAAGGAGATTGACTTTTTATCGGATTGCTTAGGTGTTGTATTGGGGATTTGGATGTTCGGCTTGAAGGGCCTATTTTGTGTTTCTTGAAGATGTATTTGAGTCTTTGAAACTCTAGAAACAATCATTCCGAATTTGGAGCTGTTTTTGAGAAGAGTGAAAATGATGATGAAGTATTTGATGACAAACCTTGCTGTGGAATCTTAAGTTTTCAGCTCTTATTTTTTCTTAACATATTCATCAAGAGGAGGAAAGACTTTCTAAAAACATTGTGATTCAAATGGCTTTTTGTGAAGTCAATTTGAGATGGACCTTCTCAGTTGGAAGATGTGATTTGCATCACAAGTTATATTGAGTGAAGATTGAACTTGAGAGCGAAGGAATGTGCCTTTGGAATGATGAATTCTCCAATAGAATGACCCCTTTCTTGCTTCACAACAAATCCCACTTGGTTTGAGAAAATGAAACAGGGCAGAAAACATGGGTCAATTTATTAATTTATATGATTGGCTTCTCAATTTGATTTTAAAAATAGCACGTGGGTTCCAACAATAATATTAAAAAAACTGACAATATCTCAAGTAAATAAACAGACGAGCGTTCTTATATTAACATATATTATGGTATCCTGACTACTGCCTTTGAATCTACTAAATAAAATTATAAGAAATTTACTCTGATCCAATTGTTTAATAAGTTATATTCAAATGTTAGGGCCACTCATGTGCTTAATATTTTGAACTCACTGCATTACTTGGACAAACCCACAAATCATAAAAGCAGTAGCAGCTGAAGACTACAATAATGTTTCTTAGTTTATCCATGGGAGAAATAGAATTTATATGACTGAGCTATAAGCTGTTGCAATTGTTTGTTATTGTAAATGAATTCCACAATAATTCCAGCCACAAAGATTCTAACCTTTTGGAGAAACACAAAGCAACAGAGTTATGCTCACCTTATAGATGAGCAAATCAACATAGTCTTGAAAATGGAAGTAAAACTTCTTCTTCAAACACTGGATTCTCTGGTTAAAAATGAAAATAATAGCTCAATGTAATAATGTAAAGAATAGCATGACAATCTAAAAATACAGTAGCCTAACTAAAATATTCCAACAAAAGAACATGTACAAAATTTAAATATTCATACAAAAATATTGCTTCAGGAAAAAGAAAAGAAGCCAATGCAAGAGATTCTCATATGATCAAGATTATAGGGAGCCCAAAAAATAGTTATAAAACAGAACAGTAGTAGTAAATTATAAGGGGCTTGGAATAAGTTATTGCTAAATACCAAACTCTGAAGAGCAACATCCCACTCTAAGCCAAGTTATGAGGTCCCTAAAAGTGCCTCTCAGCTTTTCCACTTTGCGGCCCAAATATGTAAAAAAGAAAAATATGTGCCTCTCAGCTTTTCCACTTGCAGCCCAGATATGAGGTCCCTAAAAGACCAAATATGTACGATACACTTTCTCATAATGAATAAATAGATATATTGTGCTATTTGAAGGCCATAATTGCCCTTGAACTTTTGTGCACATTACTCCAGCAGCCTCCCCCGATAGTCGATTTTAAACTACCCTCAGTTGGTTAGACAAATAACTAAGCATTCTCTACAAACAATGGGGATTTGAATTAGGAAACGATTATGGTCTTAAAATGCACAATAACCTATTTGCTCATTTTTGAAAAGTTCAAACATATTTGATCTTTTTACTATTTCATAAAGTCCTTTCACGTGTTATTAGAAGCGTGGAAATATCAAGGCTTATTTTCAACAACACTTTTGTTTTTTCAAGAGACATTAACTCTAAGCGGTTGGAGTTGTGTCTTCCCAAGGCTTATTTATGTTTATTTAGGTAGTTGCTTTATGTTAGTGTCTTCTTATTTTGCCTATACATTGTAGCTTCCTTCGTAGTAGTTTATTATTCTAATATATGAAATCTCATTTCTCTTCTACATGGTATCAGAGATCTAGGTTTTTCCGCTACCTCCGTCAATGGTTGGTGTAGCCATTGATGAAGGGTTCCAATAATATCATCTTCTCACATAGAAATCCATCACTATTCTATTCTATTATTTTCTTTTATATCCCTACTGAAACAAGCCAAACTTGGTTATGTTTGACTTTGTTTGAAGCCACAATAATTGCAAAATTTAATTTGATTCTTCGCCCAACACTGGATTTCAGAATCGAATAGAGCGACCAATTCTGTTTCTTAAGGCTCTGTTTGATTTCAGATTTTGGATTTTGCCACAAAAAAAAAGATAAATAATTCATGTTTTGTATTTCAGGTTCACTCAAAAGAATCGAGCCTACAAAGGACCCTTAGGGTCATATCCTGTTTGGGTCATCTCATTTAGTGTTAAGTTATCTCAAAGTGGCCCACCCCAAAAATTCAGAACGCATCTAGATTTTGGCCAAAGGACAACCGAATTTTTGGCATCGCCTCCACATATACTCGATGTCGTGCATCTGACAGAAACTTTTGTGTCGACTGTCAATTCAAAGGTCTCCATTACGTATCCACAACTCCACTATGCAAGAATTTTGACATTGACCCTCTATTCAGTGTTTGTCTATAAAGCCACTCTTTTTGTGTTGAACTTTCGGGTCTTCCCATTTAGGCTGGAATTTACCGCCTAGTTTGAGGTGAAGTGTGGAAATATCAAACTTGGCTCACAAGCTCACTCCAAACAACACATATTTATCTTTCTAAGAGACATTAACTCCAAGTGGTTGGAGATGTATCATTCCAAAATAATGCTTATTTATGTTTATCTAGGTCATTATTTTATCATTAAGTAATGTCTTTTAGTTTTGCCTATGAACTGTAATAGTTTACCAATCCAATTATATGAAGGAATCTCCATTCTTCAAAATTCTACAAGAAATTTTATGTGCCAGGCATGTTAGCTATTGAAATTCTCTAACCCACAACCAAGGTTCTTGAGCTTGCAAGTTAACTCGTTATGATTCTATGTACAGAAAAGGGGTGTCACAAGTTAAATAAACTCGTTTTATGGTGAACTAGGGAACAATTCGAACTAACAAATTATACAACCAATAAAGTCAGCCTTTTCTACAGCATGGGATCATTTTTTACCAATTGTAACTTTATAAGATCCTTTTTATAGTAAAACATTCTTATCATTATCTAAAGTATATTAAAATTATTATAAAATTAATCATTTAGCAAATGAACTTTTAAGTATGCCAAAGTTTATATTTTAATATTAATTTACATTAAGAATATTGCTCTCCTTTGACCTATTTTTATCCATAAATTATTAAACATTTTAATATAAGCAATTTGATTAAATATTACTTTGTTCATCAATTCAGTAAATACAGAAACTTTGAAGAATCATTGTTGCGTAAATAATTGTCAGAGTTGTTCTAGTTCTAGTTACGCATTAATATAATTATACTTAGTTATAATCCATATTAGTGTAGGACATTAAGAAATTCTACATAACATAATATATTGAAAATAAAATTTTACTGTCTTCTTTTTCATCATTCACAAAAGGGAAGGAACATTTCAGGGTGGGAGTATTTTAAAATCGTTTACAAACTAATTAATAGTTAGTCGTTTTCTTGGCCGAGTACAACTATTTTGTTAGATGAATGTTTTTTTCAGGCATGAGAGTAACCTAATAATTAGCTCTCTTTCTTAGGCATGGCTCATGAGAGCAGCCTTTTTGTGCTCTCATTTAAAAAAATATTATTTTACCTGTCTATAAGAAAAAGTAAGTAAAATTTTAGTCGTCTCTCGCTAAAGGAGGATTCCGCACATCCCTCTCTCTCTTTGTCGGACCGTTAGAAGAGAAGGAAGAAAGCAAACCAAGCTCCACTTGAGCCACATCACTCACTAATTATTTATTTATCATGGACTTTAACTAAACTTTGATCTATGATTAGCTAAAATTCAATGTAGTTGTACGATATCGAGTCATGGAAAAGTTGATTGCTTGACCACATAAACAGGAACCCCAATTAAACAAGTTATTAGAAAGCCAAGAATATGATAGTCAGTTGACTAACCTGGGCCTGATCAGTCTGTTCATTCCATGTCCCGCGAAATATGAAAGAAAGCAAGCGTTGTTTGATTGCAGTTAGGAAAGAGTTCTCATAAATAGATGGCTCCAAATATGTGTCATTCCCGTCTTGATCTATAGCCTCTTGATGAAGTTTACTTTTGTTGGGGTTTTCTAAGCCCTATAATATCACAAGATAAATGTAAGTAGAATGATCTAGATATGAGAGAGATCGTCAGCTTAAAAACAATACCAACATGGGGATATTAAGATATTGAACTTGACATTAGGAATGATTTGGCACCTCATTGAAGGGGATAACAAGGTTTCTGAAGGCTTTCAGCTAAGTCCTTCAATTGTATTTTTATCCACAGATCATCCTTAAAACATCCTAAGTACATAAAACTTTCAGCTTTGAGTATTTTATTTCATAATTTTTCTATGTTTCAAATAGAAATAGGTCCCGAAGATAAAATTATTTTCTAAGAAAAAAAAAGGTCCCTCAGAAAAGCTAGTTCTGGTATAAATGTAAACCTAAATCGAGTATATCCTACTCCTATTTCTAAGACAAATTTTTCAAAATTCACAATTACTAACTATATTCATGATCAAAATATTCCAAGTCATTTATAGTATACTAAGAATTCTGCCTATGTATAAATAAGAAGAGTTTTCATTTCTAAGAATTTTTTTAAAGAAAATTCTAATAATGGATCAGCTAAAAGTGTCTTTAACAGAAAAATACTATCATAGAGAGTGAGAAGTTCTGATTTCTAAGCAAAAAAAATTCCACATGAGAACTTGAGAAGTGGAGAGCAAGAACTTGAAGGTAGATAGATAGATAGATCTCTTGTAGTAGATTGGCTTAAAAATTCAAAAGACCTATGTTTTCATTAACATTTTCAATAATGATCAAGAAATAAAAATACAAGAAATTTCATATTTACAGAACCATCTAAATATCCCATGTGGACTCAGGGTACAACTTTTCTACTGTATGAATACAGCCAAGATTCTATAATTTTCTATTCTATTACTAAAGGATCTAGGTACATAGGGATGCAAGAGAATAAAGATTTTGAAAGATTCAGATTGTTTGAAAGGCATACACATTTTGAACTAACATTCCTGCTGAATATGTGCACCGAATTATTCTAGGAACTAAGAAACAGTAAGAATGCATCAAACTGTAAAATGTGTTCTACAAGAAGGTTAGCTAAACTGAGACTGGAGATTTTACCTAGTTTTCAAAGAGTGGACTCAACTATATTTTGTTGCTCATGGGTATTTTTCTTAGACCCCTTATGAGGTAGTAGAAACCAGATCTTCATTTCCACATCATATATTCACTTCCACTTAAAAATAGATAATCATGAATCTCTAATGTAACTAAAAATGCATATTATATCTTATATCTTCGTAACCATAACAGAAACACGGGAAAGAAAATATAGTATATTACAACTGATTAAAAATATATAAATGTAAAATCATGCAAGTGAAGTAATTTGGCTATATGCATTGAACAATATGTACAGTATGTGAATCTTTAATTCTGAAAACAACAAATCCTAATCAGACATGATAATGATAAATCAATTCTACACACCTAGTAAACTGACAATAAAAAAAGACAGCAGAGATAATATTGAGCAGTTTTGTTATAAGAAAAAATCATGTTGATCATGATCCCAAAAAATCTACATTTGATATGTTTGTCAAAAATCACAATGATCTACAAATTTGTAAATAATTCGATCATGGTCAAGGAAAAAAACTCTATAGAAGCAAAAACTTAAACTGTAATTTGGATCATGATCTAGAAAAAGAAAATTGCATATCAAATGAAGCATCAAAATCACACTACAATCTGGATCATGATCCACAAAAACAATCTGATTATAATCCAAAAAAACTTATAACTTTGGCAGTTTTTCAATGAGATCGTGATTGCTACAAAGATTGTGAGACAATCCGTTCAAAATAGGCTCAATATAGTTGAAAAATACTAACTGATCTATAAATTAATAAATAATTCGATCATGGTCAAGAAAAAAATCTCTATAGAAGCAAAAACTTACACTCTAATTTGGATCACGATCTAGAAAAAGACAATTGCATATCAAATGAAGCACCAAAATCACACTACAATCTGAATCGTGATCCACGAAAATAATCTGATTATAATCCAAAAAAAAACTTATAACTTTGGCGGTTTTCCAATGAGATCATGATTGCTACAAAGATTGTGAGACAATACGAGTTCCAAATAGGTTCAATATAGTTGACAAATACAAACTGAAAATTTCATATACATATTTCTCTTTAATATATCTTTTATCAAACATACAAAAAGAATTGCATACAAATTGGGCAATGGAGAGAAAGAAGTAATGTAGGAAGGAGAAAAAAGACAATATGTAGTAAATAGTGTAGAATTAAACTTTTTATAGAAGAAGTAGAGATAATAATGTAGAATTGTGTTTGATTGTACTCTAGGTGAAAAAGGTATTCTTCAGGGAAGAACTAATAATAAAGGTTCTATAGAGGAAGTATGAGAACTGCAAATTAAAGGTTACTAACTAACAAGATCAAGAAAGAAAGATATCTTAACATTCTACTACTTTCAGTTCATTCTTGTTACTGTACTTTTTGTTTTCAACAGTTACGAATTATGTTCTTAGTCCTACTCCACATGATGGAATTTCTCTTTTACAGGTAACTTACAAGTTCAAAATCATTGCTAGAATTACGAGTCTAACAATTTTACATCACGGTCCCCTTGAACTTTATTATTATCATTTTGCTTCAAGTCAATTCTTCAAATATATCATATCTAAAAAAAACAAGTACAATGTGCAACGCGTTTCTTGACTAGTTAAGAGAAGAATATTTGGTTGACCACTTTGAAAATTTAAAGATTAATGACACCCACCTGTGCATTTGAATTGAGAAAAAGTTCATCATCCTCGTGACAAAATGCCCCAATTGCTCGAACATCTACAAGATTGCCTGAATCCCTAATTTGGAGAATGTGAATTGTTTGGTAACGAACTGACACTATTGCCAGTAGATCGTCATACAAAAATGCACCCATATTATGGGACATATTTATAAAATCATTATGGAAAACTCTTTCATCAAGTACAACTCCATCTTCCAATCTATGAAAATCAAATCAACTCAATTAGCCACAAGGAATAGGCCCTGTACAGTTAGGATTACAAAGAAGTAACAACACTACAAACCTTAAAAGATGAAATGTTGTCTTCTCAATGGAAGGCACTCCTTGAATTGCTCCTCCAACAGCGGGTGCATCTTGTACATGTGGGGTCGAAGTTGCAAAAATACCATACCGGTTACCCTCCAAGTAAATGAAGAAGTCTTTGCAGATGAACTCACCACCAGTTGCAAGTTGTGTACAATATAGTTGGACAAAGAAACTATCGAATCTCTTGGATTTTGCAGGAAGATCATGAGAATCACAATCTTCTTTGTATGAAAACGATAACCATGTCGGTCTATAAACAATCAAATCCTGATAGTTTCTGCTAAAGCTTATAAGGTAATGACCATCATCAGTAAACTTTCGGAATGAATGATCAGGACACTCAACATCATATATGCTACAATTGGGAACTATATTCTCATAAAATCTCCTAGCATGGTGAAACTGCATGAAGCAACCCATTGTCAATATCAAACAGAGAAAAAAAAAATCAAATTCAAAAGATATGTTAGCATGCATCCTTGAGTTGAATGGAAAGCCAAATGCAAAACTTATAACTAAAAGCACTCAACAACTTGCTCCAAACTATCATCAAACTTTGGAGTAAGGATCCGATATCTTTTCTTTTTAATTTTTTAAAACCAGAGTTTATTCCTAGAGGACGCTAGGACAACCCCCACGACCATGCCTCCCCACTTCTAACAAGGTGTTCTTAGTGGAAATCGATCTTGAAACCTTTAGTCTCTTAGACCAGACTTTTTTCACTTGAGCTACTGGCGGGTTAATAATGATCCGATATCTATAAATCAAGAAATCCACAAACTATCAAAAGCAGAAATCATAGGCCGCACCATCAGAACTCAAAAAACCCCATGGCCAGAAACCATGACAATGAGGAAGTTAAACACAAAAGAGTATTTTGACTCTTTTTCTCAGTTTGATTTTGGTTGTCTATCTCTTACCATATTTGTGACATTAATTTGTTTCCTATTCCATGCTTTCTTCCACTTTTGATTTCTCATAAATGGAAAGAAGCACTCACTAGTTTTATTTGCAAATTAGTTATGAAGGAAGAGATTCACTTTAGTTTCTAATGCAACTTATAATGGTTATTCCTTTTTCGTCAATCAATAAATAAATTTTCCCCAAATGTAAGCTTGAAAAAATAATCATTGAAAGAAGAAATAGAAACATATATTAACGATTTCTCCCATCATGCATCATCTTAATGGTCATATTGAGAAGCAGAAGGCAAAATTAAGAATCAAATTACATATCCACACTTATGGTGTTGAGAACTTTGATGCTTTTTCTCTACTTATAACCTAACTAAATACCTGTCAGAAGTGTACCATTTTATTTCATCAGATTCTATACAAATGTAGATTTGTGTGTACAAGTTGAACAAAAACAATTATGGACAAGATCAGGAAAAAAAAAATGCTTCCAAGGGAAGGGTTCCTATAGATGCATCACCCTAATGATCTTAAGCATATGTGCAGATGGAAATACTCTTAACTGGAATAATATGAACAAATTTGATCAAAATTAACATGAGAAAATTAAGCACAGAAAATTTCAACTTTGTTAAACCCTTTTAACCCATAAACCACAATAGAGCATGTGCAGTTTCGATACATAAATAATCTCAATACGGCATGTGTTATTGGTTGTAAGATCAAAAGGAGAAAGAAGTAACTAATAGTGAGCTAAACTTATACAAGACGAAATAGCTTTGGAAATATCAAAATCGAAGATTTCTCGGGTTGTAGCAAATCAAAGAGGTGCAGAATTAAGGCGATATAAACGAAAGCTAGAGATTGATGAAAATAAGAAAGAAAGAAGGGTTATTTTTGCTTTTGCATACACTGGTTCCAGGAGCAGGAGTGTGAATCTGACGCTCAAAAATCCGCGCAGCAACATTGTTGCTTCTAAACATCAGTTCGTTGAAGAAAATTCAGGGTTGAAACGCGATTTATTGAAGGATTCAAAGGATTTTCCAACAGTTTTAGAGAGAAGAAGATAAAAAAACCAATGCCAAGGATGGACAGAAGCGGGACAACAACAACGAACATAAAAAGAAAATATTAAAGGACAGACAAACATTTGGATTTATCCATTTGAATTTTTATTTATTTTTATTCTTGAGTTTCTATCTTTATAGATTTTTATGTGATTATATATCAAATTGTGTACTGTTTAATTAGTAAAATTGGAATTTTATCATTCAAATAATTAGGTAACATAATTAATGATAGAATTTGAAATAATTTAATTTTTCATAATTCACTTTTTTTGATTCTTACTTAAAATATTTTAAATGAAAATAAAAATTTAGTGTAGTTTAGATTCTACGTCCAAATAAAATTAAAAATTGTGGTTATAACTACTTTCGATAAATTTTGAATTAATTTTTAAAATTTTACGATTTTACAATTTTAGAGAATGCCAACGATTTTGATTTTAGATAAAATTTTATTATTTTAAATTTACGATAATAAGATCTTACAATATTACAAGTTTTTAAATAATTTTGATTTTACGATTATATATAATTTTATATTAAAAAAATAATTTTATTTTTTTAAAATATTATTTATTCAAATAAATAAATTAATATAACTAATTTTGTAAATATAATTTTTTTATAATGTCATTTACTTATTATTATTTTTTAATTAATTTTATATTTAAACATATTTTTTTTTTTAAACTCTTAAAGTATAAAATACATAATTAAATAAAAAAGTTTATAATATACAACTAACTTTTTTTTTTTTAACTAAATACAATTTGTTGTAAATTTTACGTATAATTTCTTAACGATTTTACGTAAACTCTCGATTTTGATTATCTTGGTGATAACTAACTAATCTCTGAATCAACAAGACCCTGTTTATAAATACCGGAAGCTACAGTGGAACTGGAGTTGAACGAACAAATGTTATTAAATTTGTTAATATATACATAATTAAAGTATATTTAAGAATATTATTTAATCTAAATAAAATACTCTAATAAAATACTTTTTTTAAAAATATAATTTTTAAATAAATTAAAAAAAAAAAATCGTCCAAAGACAGCCTGCTTAAGCTCTGCGTTTTCAGACAGGGTCAAATCTATATATATATAATGATGCTTAATTTTTAAAGTGTCCGGATTGCCGGGTCGAGAGCTGTGGTTAATTTGGATACTTGGGTCGGATTGTGGGTTTACCCGTTTTTAAATTTAAAACGGTTAAAAATAAAATTAAAAATGCTAGAGGTATGTTTCGAACTTGCAACCTAACAAAACAAGTACAACTTTTTAACCAACTAAGCTACAAAGACTTTATATTTTAAATTCAAACACTAAATTTGATAAATGCGGGACGTTTTAATATTAATATAAGTTCAACTTTTTAACTAATTAATATATAATGATGTTGAGTAAATGGATACTTGGGTCGGATTATGTGTTGATCCACATATAAACTTAAAACGGTTAAAAATAAAATTAAAAATGTTATCTGTAATTTTTTTCACGGTTTTTTATATTATTACTCGTGCAAATGCACGGGCTAAATGCTAGTATACATTAAATTTGATCTCGGAAAAAAGTTTTAAAAAATTATAAATAAATAAAATGGCGTAGTTGGCGTTAAAAGGTTTTGAAAAAAACAATGTACATTAAATTTGGTAATAATGGCGTAGTTGGTTAGTGAGTAGATGTCATAAATAAATTTGTACATGCAACAAACAAGACACATGGTCAATTATTTGTTTGTATTCTAAGTAATTGTTATTATTTGTTATAACTTTTATTGTTTCGTTGTCATATTTATGTAATCATTTAACAATTTTTTTCAATAAATAATATTTGTATGTTTCTTGAGTAAAAAAAATATAATTCTTAATTTTATGATATTTAATAAGATTTTTGAAAATTTACAAAATTAATTTCCTTTATTTATTTAATTGTAATAAATACAATCATAAAACTTATTAACAAATTGTAACATAATTTGTCATTAATTATCAAAATTACAAAACAAGAGAGGTAACAAATGAATTTCAAAGATTATTCAACAATTAAAGTTCATACCTTAAAACCATAACCATAACGTAAATTGGGAATAACCTTACGGAGGTGAATGATTTTTTTGTAAGGTCATTTCTTTACTCTTTGTGTAGACGCAGTTAGGGCTGCAAATGAGCTGAGCCGAGCTTAAGCTTGCTGAAACTCGAGCTCGACTCGATTAAGTATTTATTAGCTCGACTCGAACTCGAGCTCGAACGAGCTTATAAATTTAAGCTTGAGTTCGACTCGACTATATTACCTACAAGCTCGGCTCGACTCGAAAGCTTGAACAAAAATTTAATTTTCAAGCTCGAACTCGAGCTCGAACTCGAACCAAATTTATTTATAAAATTAAAATATCAAACTTTCATACATATTAATAATTTAAAACATGATATTTCAAAATTAAAATATGAAACAATCCTAACTATTCAAAATTTTAAAACATAATAATCCAAAACATTAAATCACCGTTACTAATCAAAATTCTAAAACATAAAATTCAAAAATTAAAGTACAAAACTATAAAAAAATTGTTTGAACATTTAATATATTAATCTTTTTAACTCATGTTTTTCAATCATAGCACACGTACAACTACCTACATTCAATAATATGAAATGTTTAATCTTAAAAATAATTAATATAAAAAATAAATATTAAAACAAATAACTAAAATTTAACTTACTTTAAGAGGTACATACCGGCAACAAAATTTCTTGATATGTCTTCTCTTTCTGAAAAGTGAAAAATTAATTAAATAAGTGATAAAATTCGGTATGTAACATAAGAATTTAATAATGAAAACTTACTTTAGTCTTTTTTTTCATTCCATTTATATGTCGAAGCCAATCACCCCCACAAAGTAGAGTTTGCACTGTATTCGTAGATAGTGATGAACGGTAAGAATTATTGACTCTTGTTCCAACACTAAATGTTGCTTTTGAAGCCACTGAGATTGTTAAAATGTCAGCTGCTATCTTAGATAATATTGGATATTGCATTTTATTCATCCTCCACCATTCTAAACATGAAAAATCTTTAGAGATCTCATTCTTCTTTAGACGACATTTTTCAAGATAATTTGTCAATTCAGATTTCTTACTCTCCGAAGTTTCTACTTTTGCACAATAGTCATCAAAATCATCCCAATTATACATAGAACTTTGATCTCTCTTAATATTTGAGGAATCAAAACTCTTAGATTTGGAGGAATAAGACGTTGCGTTACTAATTTCTTCATCAACATACTCTTCATAAAGAGAATAAATCACCTCTTTAACTTTTAAAATATGCTTAGAGGCATCTAATTCAGAATAAAGTTTAGGAAAACAAAATTCAACTGCAAGCATTTTCTTGGTTGGATCGAATACGACAGTTATTGCCATCAATAGATTAAAGTCACCCCAATATTTATCAAATTTGTTTTTCATTTTACTAGTCAGCTCCTTCAGAAATAAATCGTCATGTTGTGCATATGTATCCAATGCTGACTTTATTTTTTGAACTTCTTGTAGAAATAGGATACTCACTACCTGAAATAATGTGAGTGGCCGTCCAAAAAGCCTCTAACAATGAGCAAATCTTTTGAGCTTTATTCCATTCTTCATCGTGAGGGCAACAACTATAAAATGGATCACGTTCTTTAAACATCTTAAACACTTCTTTGAACTTTAGTGCACAACTTAACATCTCAAAAGTCGAGTTCCACCTGGTTTTGCAATCACGAATCAATTTTTTGTCCTTCAATTGTAATTGTTGTACACAGTTTGTAAATTGCACACGTCTTGCCTCAGAACGATTTACATATTCTACACTTTCCCTTATATTACTTATAAATATCTTCAATCTCCCTCAATCCATCTTGAACACACAAATTTAAGACATGTGCACAACAACAAACATGGAATAAATTTCCTCCGCATGCTAATTTTCTAAACCTTTGAATGGTATCTTTCATATATCGAATAGCTGAATCATTGCTGGAAGCATTATCAACCGTAATAGTAAAACCCTTGTTTTCATACACTTGATAATGGCATCGGAAATTTGAAGACCTCCCCTGGTGGTGGAATGTTAATAAAACTTAAAACTCTCTTCTGTAAATTCCAACAAGAATCAATCCAATGTCCAGTGACTACCATGTACTCAATTTTTTTATTCTTTGACTTCCAACAATCTGTTGTCAAACTTACTTTATTTACACACTCAAGACTTTTCTTCAATCTTTTTTTCTCCATCTCATAAATTTTCATGCAATCTTCTCTACAAGTCATTCGACTAATCTTTTGCCATTCTGGCATTCCACGCTTCGTCATTAAATTAAACCCCTCTTCCTCAAGAATGGTGAATGGATGTTCATTCATCATAATCCAATGAGCAACTGCTTCTCGCATTTGTTTCGTATCAAATTTTCCATAATGCAAAGCAGAAATGGATGGTGAAGCTGAATCGGATGGCAAAAAATTCAACTTTGTTTGTTGTTCGGCAACTCGCAAATTAAGTTTTCTCCTCACACAACTTAATCTATACCTCAAAAGACTTGATGTGGATCATGATTTACCAATTGTAAAGAGAACATTACAATGTTTACATTTCGCTTTATGTCCATCCACTGTATCAAAATCATTCTAAACTTCTGAAAAAAATTTCCTTTTCTTTATTTGGAATATCTCTTCCTCCTTTTCTTGTATTTCTGGACTAGATATTTTAGTTTCCGTGTTGATCTCAATTTCAACCTCATTAGATTCAGCTACGAGACTATTTATGGTAAGTAAAAGAGACGACTCTTCCATAGACATACCTAATATTAATAAATATGTCAATTTTACCTATAGTATACTTAAAATAAAATTATCAAACATCTAATATAAATTAATTAATTGATCTAGGCATAAGCTAATTAACAAATAATTAATAGGTTTTTTTATTAAATATTATTATATATATTTAAATTATTTGGATGATATAGGTATAAACTAATTAACAAATAATGTTCAATTTATTAACTCAATAGATTTTCTATTAGATATTATTATATATATTTAAATTATTTGAGTGCAAATATAACAAGATTCAAACATTATATTATATGAAGAATCTAACTTATAACAACAATTTATTATTATTATTTTTTATATATTATAATATATATTATTAATCTTATAAATTATTTTTTTCTCTAAACATATTATATATAATATATATATCTTTTTTTTCTCCCAATATTATATATGATTATAAATATATTAATTTTTTTCTCTTTAAATATTATATATATTATACTTTTATTATATAAAATATATATTAACATTTTTTTATCTCTTTCAATATTATATATAATAAATATTTTTTAAATATAATATATTAACTATTTTTATCCGTAAATAATTATATATTATAATATACTAATTATTATATTCATAATATTTATTTTTATTATATATAATATATTAACTTTTTTTTATCTCTTTTCAATATAAAGTATAATATACTGTTATTATAAATAAAATATTAACCATTTTTATTTCTTTTTATACTAAACTAATCATTATATCTCAATATTATTTTTATTATATATAATATATTAACTATTTTTTTATCTCTTTCAATATTATATATAATATACTTTTATTATATATAATTTATTAAAAAAAAAAATATTTTCGTCTTTTTCTTAGTCTTTTTCTAATAAAAAGTCTTTTTTATAAGCAATCAGTGTTCTTCTATATATATATATATAATAATATATATATATATATATATATATATAATAATCGAAGTCTAAGTTTATCTTAATACATGAAAAAAAAGATATATAAACATAAATTTCTTTTAATATATGAAAAAAAAATGAACAAGACTTGTCTTACCACTGAGTTCACCAATAAAATAGTTGTTTCCTTTCTTTGTTGTTGGATTTCCTTAAGGTAAAAAAAATCAAAGTTAAATAAAAAGCAAAAACAATAGTTATCATAAAAGTGAAAATAAATTTAATTACCTGTAAGCCTCTTCTGAATGAGATCGATGTGAAAACGAAAAAAAGAAGAAAATGAATAGATGAAGAGTGAAAAATATGTGAAGACTAAAGAATAAGAGATTAAGTGCTAAAGAAATGGAAGAAATGGTGAAGAATAAATAAATAAAAGATTAAGAGTGAAAGAACAGTGAAAGTGAGCGAAAGAAATGAAGGAAGAATGAAAAAAGAGGCATGGAAGAGAAAATGAAGGAAGAATGAAAGAAGAGCGATTAAATGAAGAAAATTAGGTTAGATGAGAATGAAAGAAGAGACGATTAGATGAAGAGATTAGGTAAGATGAAGAGTCTTATGAAGAAATTATGTAAGATGAAGAGTCGTAGATATGTTAGAAATTAGGGTTTTACTTATGAATTGTGGGCCTTTATATGGGTTTTGAAGAGAAAGAGTGGGAAAAAATATATTATTTGAGTTTTAATATTAAATAAAAAAAAATTATATATTATATACTTAGGCTCGAAAAAGCTCCACAAATCATCGAGCAAGCATTATATGAGCTCGAGCTTGACTCGAATTTTAAACGAGCTGGCTCGAGCTTGGCTCGAGCTCGGTCAAAGTCAAGCTCAAGCCGAGCTTTAACCGAGCGGCTCACGAGTAACTTGACTCATTTGCAGCCCTAGACACAGTTAACAAATGTTTAAAGCTTTGACATCAAAATAACGGTACAAATCAAGAACTCGTGTTACAAGTGACATTCCCTAAGAGACAAGTCTTAAAGATGGATATGGTTAATGCAAATATAAGTTTGTGTTAATTCATTGTGAGGTGCTAGACGACATTTGTGTTGGAGGGGCTCTAGAAAATGGTTATAGCTTAAAAATTATTAATTGGGGTTAAGCTATTAGACCTAAGCACTACAAAAATAATATTCTCGAGGCAATATATATTTCTTCATTTAGACACTTCTCAAAACACAACTTAAGTTAAAGAGCCTACAAAATAGTTATAGTTATAAAAATATTAATTAGGGGATCACTCAAACTAACTATAAACCTAGGCGCTAGCCAAATACGCAATCACCCCTTTTAAATTTATTTTAAAGTGAGGACTCAAAATCTAAACATAATCATAACTCAATTAATTTATTAGACCTAAACACCAGCCAAAACAATTTTTTGAATGCAATATGTACTTCTTGAGACAATCAACACCCATTAATTTTTTTTTTTTAAATGAGGGACTCGAATTCTTGAGATAATCACAACTCAATTAGCTATTAGACCTAATCATCAACCAAAACAATCTTTTGAAGATTGAGACAATTCTCAAACTCAACATAAATTAAAAACATTTTAAAATGTTTATAGCCAAAAAAATATTAATTAGGGTGAGAGAGGCTCGAAATCTCAATCACTCTATTAAACTATGAGACCTACGCGTTAGCCAACTGCGTCACCACCCCTACATAGTTTATTTTAGAATGAGAGACTCGAATTCTCGACATTATCATAACTCAGTTAATCTATTAGACATAAGCACTCGCCAAAATTTTGGAGGCAATGTGTACTTCTTCATTTAGACCCTTCTCAAACTCAACTTAAATTAAAATACTTACAAAATGGTTATAGTTACAAAAACAATTATTGGGGTGAGAGTGGCTCGACCTCAAGATGACTTAATTAAGCTATGAAATCTACGCGCAAGCCAACTACGCCACCACCACTTTGAAATTTATTTTGAAGTGAGTGACTTGAATTTTTGAGATAATGGAAAATCAATTAGCTATTATACCTAATAACCAGCTAAAACAATCTATTGAAGATTGAGACAATTCTCAAACTCAACTTAAATTAAAAATCCTTCAAAATGGTTATTCTTAAAAAAAATATTAATTGGGGTGAGAGAGGCTAAAACTCTAGATCGCTCAATCACTCAAATAAGTTATGAGACCTACGCGTTTTCCAACTGCGTCACCACCCTCCAGAATTTATTTCGAAATGAGGGACTTGAATTTTCGACATTATCATAACTCATTTAAGCTATTAAACACTAGCGCTAGCCAAAACAATCTTTTGAAGGAAATATGTGCTTCATTGAGACAATTCTCAAACTCAACTTAAAGAAAAATATTAATTGGGGTGAGAGAGGCTTGAACTCTCGAGCTCAGGATCACTCAATTAAGCTATGAGACCTGGCCAACTGCGCCACCACCCCTTTGAAATTTGTTTTGAAGTGAGGGACTCGAATATTTTAGATAATCGAAACTCAATTAGCTATCAGGCCTAATAACCATCCAGAACAATCTTTTGAAGATTGAGACAATTCTCGATCATTGCTATGGGACATATGCGTTAGCCAATTGCGTCACCACCGAATATATATAGTGTAATAAACAGATTTTATTCACTAATTTTTTTTACTTCAAATTAAGTATTTGTAAGTGAGAATAAAACTCATGAATTTTATCTTTTAATATTTATTTTTATCAGTTAAGTTATCATTACGTGGTTGATGTCGCACTTATTTATGAGTTTTATGTATAAATATTTTGAGAGGCTTTTATTAATATATAAATAGATTAGTTTATAAGAAAATTTGAAAAATAATTATATTTAAAATAAATAAACAAAATAATAAAATGGTTTCTTCACCCCCAAATGAACTGCATCATTTTTTTCAAACAAGTTTTGAAATTTACAAGAGAATACAAAAGGAAATAATGGTATTTCTCTCTTTAAAGATAAATATTTTGGTTAGAATCAGCTCTCTAACCAAACAAGCCTACCTATCAACGATTAAGACCACTCGACAAGATGAACGACAATACCAACCAAGCCAATATGAAGTATCCAAGTAATCTCGTTGGTTCTTCATTTTCCGGTAACTGTAAAATATAAAAAAAATTAATTTGTCAAATTATTTTTAGTTAAGTAGAAACAACAAATTATCATGTCGTCCGTTTTCATTCAAAACGTGTGAGAATTAAATCATTGAGTGTTTATTCAGTTCTATTTCGAGGTATTAAAAAAAATAGTAAAATAAAAAAACCGTTTTCGAATTTGATTTTCGGTTCGAATTCAAATAATTTAAATTCAATATTTTTAATAAATGATGTGATAAATTATATAATATATAATAAAATATATAATTAAAATAAATAATAATAAAATGAATTTGGTTTTGTTTGAGTTTCGACTAAAAAATTAAATCGAAAACTGTATTTGAATTGATTTAAAATTTGATTTAAAAATCAAAAAATGAAATTCGAATTCGGTCGAATATTTGGTTTATGTCAAATATAAAACACAAAGTCGAGGTAAAAAATAAAATTTAGTGAAATTATGACTGAAATCTTGAGTTTGCGAGAATGGTAACCTGTACAGGAGGAGGTTCTTGAAGAATGGGAGGAGATTGAGTTAGATCAACTTCAAATGGCCATGAATATGTATTTGTTTTCTCATTCCTTGCTAAACTCCAATCATATAATCTTCTCTCCTCTGGAATTGACAATATTCCGTGTGATTCCTGTCTTGTATATACATAATCTATGAAAATTAAAGATATAGAAAAAACATATAACCAAACTTATAACCAAACTTATGATGATGATCATGATGTAACCTTCAACAGCTCCAGTTTCTGGGAGAGTTCATCCGCTTCAAGCTTTTGGTTCATTAATTCGTCTAACTTTCTCTTATATGCAATTGTAACCTGATCAAAATTGAAGAAATCGATCGATTGAGTAGACGATTAAGCAAGTTTTTAATAGAATTTCGCTTATAATCAGCTTATTCGCTCCAACTTAACTTATTCAATTAGAGGAAAGAGTTAGAGAGAAACTGTGTTTAAACACAAAATATATTTAATTATATATATAAATATATATTTAATTATATATATATATATATATATTTTGTATTTATTGAGACAGATTATTACACAAACAAACGTAAAATGTGTTTGATAATAATTTTTAGTGTTAACTTATTACGCAAAATTACTGTAATACGCAAACGTTAATCTCTTGAAATTAAACGTTAAACGTTAAATCAAATGCGTCCAATATATAGAAGAGCTTATTCTCGTATATGTTTAATAACATTCAACTTATACTCAATTTATTCGCTCCAACTATTAAAAAATAAAGTTAGATAGAAAATTATGTTTAAACGCAAAATATAATTGATTATAATTTCTTACGTTAGTGTATTACGCAAAACTATTATAACAAACTATTACGCAAAATTATTGTAATAGACTATTATGCAAACAAATTATTATACAAAATTATTGTAACAAAATATTACGCAAACGATAAACGTTCATGATGAATCTTTAAGTGAGTTTATTCCGCTTATTTTTGGATATTCTCATATATATATATGTTTGATATTATTTAGTTTATACTCAACCTATTAAGTTAGAATAGAGAGTTAAAAGAGAAAAATATGTTAATTTGCGTTAACTACACAAAATTACTATATCACCCTTAAATCTTTAGCTCAAAATTAAACGTTGAATCAAAGGCGCTCGATGAATAGAAGAAAGGAATTAGGTTTTGAGGAAGCTATATACCTGTTCATAAGCAGATCCCATGGGAATTCCAAGTCTACCATAATGATCTACATCTGTGATAGCTGCAATCTAAATCAAACTATCATCAATTTCCTATATAAAAAACAAAACAACAATCAAAATTGAAATCGTCTCTCTCAATTCAAACTTACGGATGCCGCGAATCGCTCTTTCAACATTCAAAGCAGAGATGAGTGAATATCGATTGTTCTCCGCTTCTATAACATCAATCGGAGTCTCCATCTCAGTTTCTCCAGTTGAATCCGTAGCTGTATCAGCTTCATCGCTGCTTCCTTTGACTCTGACAGAACGGCGTAACGCTAAATCGTGTATTGTTGAAGATCGAGAAAGGAATATACAGGGACTGCTGTTTTTTGAAAGCGAAAATGTGTTCTGTTTGTGGCTGAGTATGCAAAATGTTGATGCTGGGGTTGAAACCGCCGCCATGGATTTGATTTTTAGGAAGATGGTGGCGGTTAGGTTAATTTGATGAAGAGATGGAGAAGAAGGAGAAGATTAGTCGCTTTGAAGTAACCGCCACAGATTTTTTATCCAATGAGTTCTGTTTTGGCCGTTAATTATTGATAACGAGAATGACACTTGGAAAGGAAATATATATGTTAAGTTGGCCTTTAATTTGTATATAATATTCAATTGGACACTAAACTTTAAATTTCAATCATATCTAGATATCTCTTTATTATTATCGGCAGAATTTTTTTTTTTAGAAAATTCCTTTTAATTGAATAATGTGTCGTTACATTATTAGAATGGAAATTTGAAAATTCATTCTTTCATTACGATTTTCAATCCACTCATAAAACGACGTATTATTCTTTACCAAGAAAAATAATAAAAAAATAATCCTAATTTGTATCATTTCTCTACTATTTCGGTATAAAAGTAAAAAATGGTTAAAGACCGTAGTTAGGATTAAAGAGCCAAAACTACTAAAAAAAAGTGAGATGACATCTGAATATTCTTGATTTTTTCTATTTTAGTGTTAGAATAATTTTTTCTTTCTCATTTTTTTCTATTTTATAGTTTCAATTCAAATCAACGAGTAAGTAGACTTGTAAGAAAAAGGAGATCGACCAATTGAATGATTCATTAAAAGAAATAGTCTTATTTTAGGAGTGTCAGATCGTAGGGATAGAGCAAAAACTAAGTGGGCGGTTTTTCTTCCAAATCCAAAACTTGTTAAAAAAATAGTCTTATTTTTAGGAGTGTCGAATGCGACATATGTCATTGATGTCGGCCAGAGCAGGGGAACATGCAAAAACGAGTGGCAACTTCTCTTCCAAATCCAAGACTTGGTTCAAATTGAAAAGAAAAAAAAAAGTTGACCAATTAAAAGATTTGGTGAAAGAAAGACTTATTTTAAGTGTGTCCGATGTGATCTATGTTATTAATGTTTGACAAATTGCAGGAATTGACCAAAATTAAGTGGGAAATTTTTTAATTGTTTCAAACTTTCAAATAATACATACAAAATGTTTACAGTCGCATATTACATCAATCAGTAAGAAATGAGGAAACAAATGTTAGTTTTGTCTAAAATATATATATAAATAAAAGATATTTCAAATAAAGAAAAATCTCTTAAACATAACTAATTTCTCAAAATTTGAAGGGTTCTTTTATGTTTTTGGAAAAATGAAAAGAAATAATCATATAATAAAAGTTAAAGGGTTAACATAAACATATTTTACAACTATATAGATAAATATAACAAATAAAACGACCAAGCGCGAATCGTTTCGGTACAGAACCCCCAAACGGTCTGAAAACAAAGATCAAACGGTAAGAAACTAACTTCCCGCCCACATTTTCATAGTTTAAATCTCTCTACTTCCAAAAATCACAATTCAGATTAACCCAATTAACTCAATTTCTCCAAATTCAAATTCCATTTCGTTCTCTGGAGATCGGCCAATTTCCGATACTCAATATCACAATCCGCGGCGCTTGGTCCTCAAAAACCAGGCGTCGCCAATAACCGCCTCCAAGAACGAACTAACACTGTCATGTCTTCTTCTTCTTCAATGGAAGATATGAATAACGTTTTTCCTTACTTTGATTCAGACATGGAAGAAGATAATCAATCTGATGATAATGATGATGAATTACTCGATTTTGATGAAATTCCTCAAGTAAACGTTGATATGATTCCTGAAGTAACTGTCAATACTTTCAATAATAATGTGATGCCGATGGATTATAATCATCATAATCCGGATATGCATTCGAATCCTACTATGAACGCTACTACTAATTCCGATCATCTTATCGGAGATCCAATGGATTCGACTAGTGCAGGACAACCAATGGATTCGACTAATACAGGACCAGATCCAATGGATTCAACTAATACTGGACGAGTTCCAATGGGTTCGACTGATGTTGGAGGATTATTCCCTCCTATACCTTTATCAGAATGGCCAATTCCGCCTACTCCGTTCAGTTGCAGTTGTTGTCATGTACTAAGACAAATTATGCATACTCTTGGTGCGTTTCTTTTGTTCTTAATATAGATCTTTTTCATCATCTTCTTATTCGTCTAATTTTCCATGCAGACGATAACAATTTGACTCGGCTTGAGGTTCATGGAACGCTGGGCATGATAACTCACGCGATTCTCGAGACTAGGAGTATTGTAAATGGTAATCGAAGAAATGAATTTCAAATGTTTGATTTCTGTAAGAAGAGTATTGAAATCATTAGAGATTGGTTAATACAATATTGTGAAGATCGTCGGAAATCTGGATTCAAATTGATACAAGATCCGCTACTTCTTTATTATGAAGCATTGTGTGTAGGATTATATGGAGATGATTATCTAGATATGGATGATTTGTTTATACCTTTTGTATTTGATGGTGGTAACAATAATAATGGTGGATCATCATCTGGTGATGCAAATAATAATAATAATGGTGGATCTTCATCTGGTCCTGGTTCTGGTGCTGGTGCTGCTGGTGCAACAAATGGTAAAACTTAAACAACATAAACCCTAATTGTTGTTGTTGTTTATGAATAATGAATGATGAAAATTGAATCTTTTTGCAGGTGGGGGAGGATTCCAAATCTTCCAAGGTAATCAACAACAACAACAGCCTCCTCCGCCTCCGCCTCCACCTCCTCCTCCGCAACAACAACAACAGCCATCGCAACTACAACAACAACAGCCACCGCAACAATTACTACAACAACAACAGCCACCGCAACAATTACTACAACAACAACAGCTACCGCAACAACTACAACAACAACAGCAACACCACCAACAACAACAACTACACCAACAACAACAGCCACCGCAACAACAACTACAACAACAACAGCCTCAACAGCAGCAGCAACAACAACAACAGCAACAGCAGCAGCCTGCGCAACAGCAACAACAACAACAAGCAGGGGCTGAGAATAATGGAGGAGGAAGACCTCCAAGGACATCCCTTGCAGCACAGGTTATAATAGTAATAGTAAAAGTAATAGTAATAAATCTTGATTTCATGGTAAATGAAAATAAGATTTAAACATGTTTATTTGCAGAGAGTAAGAACAGGGTTGCTTACTTTAGTAGATTTAAGGGAGCATTTTCATTTTCCAATGGAAGAAGCAGCAAGAAGGATGAATATATGTCCTACAGCGATGAAGAAAGTATGTAGAAGAGAAGGGTTGTCTAGATGGCCTTATAGAAAGGTATGTATGATGTTTTTGATTGAATTGAATTGAATTGAATTTGGATGATGATGATGAATTATTATTACAACAGATTAAGAGTATCCAGAGGAAGATTACAGGAAAACAAGCAACTTTAAATACAAAAGAGGGAGATGACAGAAGGAGAATTAGGGTTGAAATTGAAGTCCTACACAAACAAGTAAGTGATTTGATTGAGGGCATTCTTAGGTGATGAAAATTATCTTTTTCTAAAGGGTTTTTCTTTTACATTTATTATTTTATGTTGGGAGATTCTTCTCATGACTAAAAGAAGTTTCCTTTTTTTAATAATTTATGAAAAAACCTTATTGGGTTTTATTTATATAATGTTGTAAATAACACAGATAAATATATTTTATATTCTTTTATTTTTATAGTAAAGTGCATTTCAACAATTTTTCCTTTATTTTTATTTCACTTCTTTCCTTCAAAGTTATAAAATTTTGAGTATTGGGGATTTTTCATTTCAACAATTTTTCCTTTATTTTTATTTCACTTCTTTCCTTCAAAGTTATAAAATTTTGAGTATTGTGGATTTTTTTCTTCGATTTTAGAAATGATTTAAAAATTAAACAAAAATTCTTTTTATATATGGTAAAAGTTTTGAGTATTGGGATTTTTTCAAAAATTCTTTTTAATTTCGTATAACTCTTTAATTTTATTAGATTTAATACAATTTTTCATAGAAAACAAATTTGTATTTTTAACAATTCTCATATTAAATGATTCAATTGTCATTTTAAATCCTTTTGTATTTTTTTAAGAGAACATTAATTATTCAAGGGATAGCTTTTTTAAAAATTTTATATGAGATCTATTTGTTTTTGCGGGTTCATTATTATTTTTAATAATCTTAACAAAAAAATTAGAATGTATTTTAAAAAATATTATCATTTTTTTTTAAAAATAAATTTTAATTTTATAAATTAGTTTTAAAATTTTTTAAAAATTACTTTCATTTTAAATTTAAAGTTATTGGAATAATTTTCTAGGAGATATTTATTATTATATAATATCTTAAAATAAGCATTGTTTTTTTGTAAATGTACTTATTAAAAAACAACTTTTATTCTCTCATGAGCATCCAAACATCAGTACAAATATTAATATGTAAGCGAAACACGACGAAAACCACTTTTCTAAGCAGCCAAACTTTTAGAGGCGATTTCAAAACACATTCGAGATATAGTTAATAAATAACTAAAAAAAAAACTAATTAATATTAATATATATATAATATTAATATTTATTTATTTTTTTGAGTTTAGATTGTTGTGGTTTAATAGTTTGCTCTAGTTCTTTGTATTTTTTTTTTATAAATTGATTTTATATATGTTTGACTGTATAAACAAACGTGAGAATTTATCATGGTAGTATCACTCAATGTTTTTCTATTTTTCGTAATTGCATTCAAACTGAACAATAAAATGTTCACATAAATAAATAAATCAAATAAAATGAAATTTTTCGAGTTGATCACATTATGTCATTTTTTTAAACAAGACCAACTATTTAAGTAGGTTTGTATTACACATATTAGTTTTAAATCTCACTTGGAAATTAAATAAGGAATTTTTCAAAATTTTACTTTTATTAATCGGGTATTAATATAAATTAAATTTGATACATTAGTTTGTCTTTGGAAGGAAGTGGGAGTATTACTTGTCTAGTTTTTTTAAAATAAAAAATATATATTTATTCATTTCACAAGTTTTTCATGATGACTCTTTTTCATTTATAAAAGTAGTAGTAAATTGTTTAATAATTAATAAATTTATTATTATTATTATTATTATTATTATTATTATTATTATTGAGCATCAAGTTACTTTTAAAATCTTACAATAAGTGAAAAACCTATTAAATTGGTAAAACAGATCAAATAATGGTTAAACGGATCAAAATGTGTTAACGGGACAAAAACATGTTAGATATTGAACGAGTTATTAATTAAAAATAGAAATAAGAATATGAATTAATTAATTATTATATTTTGTACTAGTATATTTTCCTATAGAATATTCAAAAGTTCAATTTTTTTTCATATTCTTTTCACTGTACAAGTTAATTTTTTTTCTTCTTAATCTTTCAAATGGATTGTGATGATCCTTCCCGTCAAATCCCTTCTCCAAATTAGGTGTGTCTGCAAATCATTGCAAGCTTTGATATATGATCTTATATTAGTCAAAAAAAATTAAGAGCTTCCACTAAAAAAAGAAGATGATGATTATGAACACAAAAGACTCTTTTTGATGCCCGGACTTTGCTTATTTTACTTTGAAATCATGCTCTTTGTCATTGGTATTGCATGAAGAAACTCCTAGCACACGTGTCCTCGACTATCCATTGAAGAATCCACGTTGCTCGGTTAGAATAGTTGGTTCAGTAAACGGATTGGTTTGTATTGTTATCAATAATAAAGTTTTAGTTTTGTGGAAATCAGGAAAATCAAGGAGATTACCTAATTGTGATTTTAATTCTGATTATAGAAGGGTGGTTATTAAGTCTGAAATAGTAAATTTTAGAGCCACTTTTAATAATGAAGTTAGTGTTTATGGTCTATATTGTGTTCAATGTCTTATTTACAAAAATCATTAAGTTTTCTAATTTCTTCACCCTCTTATATTTCGAAGAAAACTAAAGTGATTTTATTGTTAGGATCACATTTATTATTGTTTAGTATTGATAACAATACCATTAGTTATCCAGACATACACGGATAACCTAGTCTCACCTTGTCATGAATGAGGTGATTTTTAAAATTTAAAATTTTTATTTACTAATTCTTGTTATTTAATTTGTTTTTCTTATTGTTGAAAATTTTAATATATTATATATTAATTTTTGTTTTCACTAGTTAATGATATGAATTTTATTTTTTTTTGAAATTTTCTAATTTTATTTTATTTTAATAATTTTAAATATGTAGTTATACTTTTATGTTTGTAAGATAAATTTAAATTATTTAATAGATTAAAATATAAATATATAATTTAATTTATATATTACATACTTCAATTTCTCATGTTTTAAATTACATAGAAATAAATGGAGAAAATAAATATAAATGATCAAGTGGATTAACATTTAAGTATAATAGTAATTAACCCACAAACAAATATTTAATTAACAAAATTCGTGAAAAGTAACTCAAATCAGGCATGACGCGCAGAGAAAATAACCAAACTTGGTTAACCTTTTAAAGCGGTTTTGGTGAATTCAAAACAAAAGTACATATATTATTGTCACTAAATTGCTCCCCAAAATTATTTAGTAGTAGTTTTCTCATTATTTATTTAATCCCTGATATCAATTCAATCAGAATCAGACTTTTTTTTTTTTTTTTTTTTTGATGAATATCCAATCCAACCAAATTCAATTATCTATTTGGAAACATTTTATTAATCTTGGATCTGAACTCAAATCAATATGAGAAATTATCAACAGAAATACCTTGATTTTTTTTTTTCCAAAAGTGTTCTCATTGAAATCTAGATCCAAATGAGATACCTTGTTAAATTTATTTTCCTAATTTTAATTGACAAAATTGATTCTTAAAATAAAAGTTGGATGCCTCATTTTGTTGTCAGGGAGATGCCGTTAATTATCAATTAGTTTTACACGCACTTGATTATATAAAAAATTAACTTCTTTTGTTTACAAAACTAATATTTGGACAAATATTTTGGTAAATAACATATAGATATTAAAAATACCTAATTTGAGGGTAAAACATTTAAAAGGTCATCTTAAAAAAATAGAAGAAATATGTAATTAAATAATTATTTTATTTTTTTCCAATTTTTATAATGTTTGAAAGCATTTTGTGTTATTTAAATAAAAGTTGATCTTTTAAAAAATATTAAAAACTAATTGAAAAAAATATAAATGAAAATGCATGGATGCATACATATTGTTGCAACGTATATCTCCATAATGATCCACCAACTTGTTGTTCCAATAGTAGATTTAGTTCTTTATGTTATGTAAAAAAAAATTTATTTAAATATAAATTAAGGTAAAATTTAATTTAAATGAAATTCACACCAAATTCAAATATAAATTAAAATGTAATTTAATCCAAATGAATATAATTTTTTTATTAATTCCTTGAATTAAGCCGTTAACAAATGAGGTTAACTACTATTATAAGTATTGATATAAATTGTTATTAAGTTCTAGCATATTGAATCTTTGTTTGTATTATTCAAATGAAGAGATAAGCAAGACTAACCATTGGATTAAAGTATTGGTGAATGATTTTGGGTTTAATTTCAGCTATATATCTCTTCATTTAAATTCATTTCTAAATAAAATAATTTTATCATTTCTCACACTATAATTTTAAAAGTTATTTCCTTATCTTTGTGAGCATTTTTCGAGTTCTTGACTTGGCTATATTTGTTGAAACTCAGTGATTGTAAGTGTTGGTGCGAAGTTGTCAAGTAGATGTTGACATCTCAAGTGTTTTTCTAAGAATGATAATTTCTAAGGTATAAGTTGAGGGTGCACAAATTATATACATTGTTTGTTAGATTCTTTCTATGCATGATTTGGATAGAAGAATGTGGAGAACAAACGATACATGATCTTCATGCTTGTAGAAAATTAGTTAGAGGTTTTATAATCGATTGTTGTCTTGGCATATGACTTGAAGAAATTCTCGGCTAAAATGAGATTAAATAGATTTTTATTTTGAAAAGGTTATTGAAAAAGAAAAAAAAAAAAAAAAAAAAAAAGAGGTAGAGAGAAAATCTAGTAGCAAAATTTCGCCTATAGCCGCGCAGAGTTCATCAAATTGACGATCGGAGATTCAAACGGAGTCCGATTGAGCTGAGATTTTGTCGAGAGGTTGGTAACTTATTCCTCTACATTTTCAACTGTTTGATCAAGGTTTTGGATATCTCAAAATTTGATTTTCCGGGTCTTAAAGTTTCTGCCTAGTTTGAGACCAAAATGTTTGTATCTTTTTGTTTATGACCTTTTATCTTTTTAAAGAAACGTATTGGAAGAGCTAATCAAGATGAAGATGGTAGTGAGATTATGTGCTTTACACTTGACAAAAACATGACCGAGTATGGAAAATTATTATCATAACGATGTTTACCGATGACAACATTGTCGACATGTTAATAAAGCAATTCTTCGGGCCAAATTGCAAGATTGCATTGAGTTGGAGGGTGATTAAACATTGGCACAATTCCAGTTAACACACAATATGAATGAAAGATCATGAAGATGAAGACTAGTGAAAGACACTTATAAGTTGAGGTAGAGACATCTTGAGAGAAACTCTCAAACGAACCATGAAGAAATCATTGCATTGTATTTTAATGTGAGAAGATAAATAAGACATTGAGTGAGATTCTTATTCATAAAAAATGGGATAGATAGGAGACTCGGTTAATTCGAAGGTGATTATTTTGTTATTTCTTTTGTGTTCTATCTTAGTTGTCTATGCATGTGTATCATAGTTTAGATGAATGAGATCATTTATTTGTCATATTATAGAGGAGATGAGTAAGACCTTGAATGAGATTCCTAGTCATGAAAAGGGGGCTAGATGAGAGGTTCGATCAATTCAAATGGAAGGATATTATATTCTTTCAGAGAAACTATATGATCATTTAAATCATTGGTGAAGACAAATAAAGATAAATAATTAAACTTGAAATTATATTTTTGAATTGCTAGTTGTTTTTGGATTAAAAAACTAATTAATTGCAAGTTAATTTATTCAAAAGAAGTATGAGATTCAAGTTGGTTGAGTGTGCAACGTTCAAGGCAAGATGGGGGACAAATACTTTGTCAGATCTTGAGCTTGAGAAAAAGATATCGTGATAACCTAATTAATTTGTTATGAAGTAGACGATAAAAGTTCGTCTTGGGTCTTCTCGTTTTCGATCGATGTCTTATTTTGAGAAAGTAGACGATGAAAGTTCGTTTTGGATGTCCTCGGTTTTTGATAGTTATCTGATTTTAAAAAAGTAGACGATGAAAGTTCGTCTTGGGTCTAATCAGTATTTTGGTTTCAGTCAGTTGTTGGACTTGAAAAATAAGACACTCAGTTTTTGACAAACAAAGGTAAAGATTATTTTGACATAATAGAGAATTGTTTATTCTAGTTTCCACAAATGTCAACGGGTATGAACAAAGATTAGGAAGAGTTGTTGAATGTCTCTCGTCGTTGAAATAACGTGGTTACCCAAATTTTATTTTGTGTTATAAACTCTATAATTTTATCTTCTAAGGGCTCTTGAGCGGAAGTGGATGTATAATGATTTATCTCGTGAATGGCTCGAATAGTGAAGATTAATGTGTGGCTCCTAACCTTTTGATGACGCGATATACATGATGGTGGAGATTGTTATTCTTCTAAGAGCTCTTGAGTGGAAGTGGGGTACGAAAAGCTACTTATGAATATCTCGAATAAATGTGAAGATGGAAATGTTGAACCAACTTATTTTTTAATGGATTGAATTTTGTCAATGTAGAGATTGATGGGTACGATTTGTGTATTTTCTAAGGGACGTGAAATTCGTCAAGGTGGAGATTGTTGAATTTGTAATTTATTCATCACATCTAAATAAACGCGATATTCGCCCAATGTGAAGATTGTTGGGTTTTTGGCTCATATTTTATTAGAGTTTATATATTGTAACGGGATTTAAGCCTTTATTGGGCTTATGAGTAGTAGTTTAGTTTTTTTGGCTTTTGATGTACTCCTATAAATAGAGACATTGTAACATAGAGTTATTTTGACCATTATTTCATAAAAAATCAATAGAATGAACGATTCCCCAAGATGTAGACATTGCTGACCGAATCTAATTATATCTTGTGTTCTTTATTATTCTTACTCATTTATCTTTATATCGTATTTTATCGTGTGTTAGAAAAAAAAAAGTGTTTTTGATCCGACTGAAGAATGTGACCCAGTTGGAAAAAATACGGGCCACATCCAATCAGACCGTCCCGCGAGCGAATCACAAAAAAATGGCTTAACCAGCCTGTTGCTAAAGCCTTGTTTTGTTCTCCCATTGCTTCTTTTAAAAAAAAAAACGCACAAATATATTTTGTAGGGCTTAATTTATTTTTTTACATTTTTTTTATTTTTCGTATTTATGTCTTATTTTATTTATAAAAAATCACAAAACATATAAAATACCTAAAAATATATTTAATAAAAGAATTAAAATATTGGAGGTTCATTGACCTATATTTATAAAAATATTTACTTGAATTTAAAATATAAAAATTAAATATATTAGTATATTATTTTAAAATTTTAACTATTAAAAGGAAAAGTTGATGTATCAAATTTTAGTTTTAAACCAAATAATTGTGTATATTTTAAAAAAATTAACATGATAATAGCTAGGTTGATTGGGTTATATTTGTTTGTTTGATGCAGTTGTAGACACTAAATTTTTATATATCCTAATTTAAATAAAATAAATATAATTAAAATAATTTTAGGTTAGATAAAAAATATATATTTAACACTAATTGTATTTATATTTATTTTAAAGATAAAAAAAAATCCAAATGAACCTCAGCCAATCTGATTTAAGCCTAAAACGTATAAATCAAACTGGTGCCCAAACCGGAGTGAAAGGCTTGTATTCTTCCTCAGTGTTACATTAAAATAAGAGAAAAATTACTAAAAAACAAAGCCAAAATATCACCAAGACAAAAGAAAAACAAAAAATTAAAAGTAAAGACCGTCATTCTTCATTACTTTTACTTATGCTTAACATTTATTATTTTTTTAATTACGCATAACATTTATTTAAATATCAATTCCTAATTTAGTAAAGACCGTCATTCTTCATAACTGCTTTTTAATTTATCAAGAAATTTTAATTTCTCTAAATCCAACAAATGTATAGTCAGGTAGTTTTGAATCCTGGTTATAGTAAATAATTCTCCATAAAAGGTAAAATTGTTCATTTGATTTTGTTAGTTTATTGTTGTTAATAGAATATTGTTTGTTGTTATTGATTAATAAAATATGTCATTTTTTAGATGGTTGTTTATTAATCAGTCATAGGTAACACAACCTATTAATTTGTATAGAGCCCTCATTTATAGGTTTTATAGGTCTCATTTTTTAATATTTAATTGTATTATATTATTAATCTTATTTTTTTTCTTTTTCCTTTTAATATTAAACATATATTATATAATATATATATTTTATCTCCTTTTTAATCTCTTATTTTCGTATTATAATATATTAACCATTACATCTCATTTTATATTATTTAATTAAATTAAACAATATATTTTATATATCGAGTTCTTAAACTTATATTTAAAAAAAAAAACAATTTCAAATGATACAAAATTGTATTTGTATTAAATAATACAAACAATAAAATATCATTTTAAAAAAATGAAACAGAATAAAAAATTATAAATTAATTTCAATAATAGAAAAATCTGCATATTATTAAAATATAAATTTATTGAGTTTTTAATTAGTAAATGATTGTAATTGTTTTTATTAATTTAATACTTAACTAATATATATATATAATTAAATTTTTATAAATCCTCTCACTTATTCACCATATTTAACCATTAGAGAAAAAAATATATTTCTGTTTTTTTTAATAAAATTATATATATATATATATATATATATATATATATATATATAATTTAGGAATAGAAATAGGAATTAGTTATTTATTATATTTGTACTCTATATTCTCCTATAAAATATTCACAAGTTAAATTCTTTTTCATATTCATTTCAGCTACAAGTTAAATTCTTTTTCTTACCCTTTCAAATGGATTGTGAAGACATGGATTGTGATGATGTCCCAATGTTCTTTTTCTTACCCTTTCAAATGGATTGTGAAGACATGGATTGTGATGATGTCCCAATGGATTATGATGATATGGATTGTGATGATGTCCCTCCCTATTTGCCAATACATATTATTGAAAAGATTATAGTGAGACTTCCCGTCAAATCCCTCCTCCAAATTAGGTGTGTTTGCAAATCATGGAAAGCTTTGACATATGATCCTATATTCGTCAAAAGACATCTAAGAGCTTCCACTAAAGAAGATGATGATTATGAACACAAAAGTCTCATTGTTATGCCCGACTTTGCACATTTTAATTTGAAATCATGTTCTTTGTCATCGGTATTGCATGAAGAAACTCTTAGTACACGTGTCCTCGATTATCCATTGAAGAATCCACGTCGCTCGATTAGAATAGTTGGTTCTGTTAATGGATTGGTTTGTATCGTTATTGATAATAAAGTTTTAGTTTTATGGAATCCATCAACAGGAAAATCAAGAAGATTACCTAATTGTGGTTTTAAAAAGAGTCCAGGTAAATATATATATGAGTTTGGCTATGATGAAGGTAGTTCCGATTATAGAATTGTTGTTATTAAGTCTGAAATAGTAAGTTTCAAACCTACTTTTAATAACGAAGTGAGAGTTTATGGGTTAAAGAGTGATTCATGGAAGAAAATTGGAGATTTTCCAGGCAGACCAATGCAGAATGCATCGAGCATGTTTGTGAGTGGATCACTTCACTGGATTGGTATAAGTGATAAGAAGTCGAACTTTAAGAAAAACATTGTTTCTCTTGATCTATCAAAAGAAACATATTCTAAAATCCAAGAACCCTATTACGATGAAAGTAACCTAACAGTTATTGTTTCAACTTTAGGTGTTTTACGTGGAAACTTATGTATGTTATTCTATATTGACGTTGAATATGCTGATTTATGGGTAATGAAGGAGTATGGAAAAATAGAGTCCTGGACTAAATTGTGTTCAATGCCGTATCTACAAAAACCATTGAGTTTTCTAATATCTTCAACTTTATATATTTCGAAGAAAAACGAGGTGATTTTAATGTTAGGATCGCGTTTGATATCATTTAATATTGATAACAATACCATTAGCTATCCAGACATACACGATTGTCATCAAGTAATCGCTTATACGGATAGTCTAGTTTCACCCTTGTCATGAATGATGTAATTGATGAATATGTATTTGGTTTAGATTTTTTTTTCTCAATTTTTAAGTTGATTTATTGTGGGTGGTTAATCTTATAACATTAAGAGTTTAGTCTTTGTAATTAATTTTAGTTATCTTTATTTTTTATTTGCAAATTCTTATTTAATTTGTTTTTATTATTGTATATTAAATTTTGTTTTAATTGGTTAATGTATATGAATTTTATTTTCTTTTATGAAATTTTGAAATTTTATTTTTCTAATAATTTTAAATATGTAGTTATATTTTTATGTTGGTAAGATAATTATAAAATATTTAATAGATTAAAATATAAATATCTGATTTAATTTATATATTACATACTTCAATTTCTCATGTTTTAAGTTACATAGAATAAGTAAAAGAAATAAATATAAATGAACAAGTGTATTAACATTTAAGTATAACATTAATTACACAACTTCAATAACATATATTTAACAGCAAAGATTAATGATTTAAGTATCTAAAAATTTGTAAAAAGTAAATCAAATTAGCCATGGCAGGAAAATAACCAAATTTGGGTTAGCTTTTCCATTTAAAATAAAAGTACATACAATATTGTCACCAATTCAATTAGAATCAGACTTTTGATGAATATCCAATCCAACCCATTTTAATATCAATATTAGAAATTATCAACAAAAATACCTTGAAATCTGTTTCCAAAAGTGATCTCATTGAAATCTAGATCCAAATTAGGTACCTTGTTAAATCTATTTTCCTATTTTAATTTTGATTCTTAAAATAAAAGTTGGATGCCTCATTTTGTCAGGGTGATGTCTTTAATTATCAATTAGTTTTACATTCATTTATCGAAAATCTTTTTTTTCAGAGATTGTTTCAAGTAACAATAATTTTCTCTTAATTCAACAATTTTTGGATGCTCCAATTTTCAAAGTATATTAAGTCTCTTATCTCAACTTATTTGTCAAAAATTGAATCTTAAATAAAGATGATAATTCAGTCTAGATATTTATTTTTTATTAAACTGAAGTTGCACGAAAAGATACTTGAATCTTACAAATCTTCTCTTTATCTTTGACTGTGGGAATAGGTTATCATTTTAATCCTAATTTGATTCGAATTTAATAGTAAATAAAAACAACCTTATTAAATTTAATTAGTATATAATATATTAATAGTTTTTGTTATCTTATTAGAATGAGAGCAAAAGTAAATATTTGGACGGGATCATTATTTTGATAATTGTATAAACATCTTTAGTTAAATATTTTGAAATTGAACTTAACGAGAATTGCCAGTAGTTTTTTTTAGTTTTAAGAGATGACATCGGTTGCGTTTGAAGATCATACGCCTGCCAATCAGGTTGATTAGGCAACCTTGGTATCTCCTTGCTAGGATGTTGGATTCCCCAAATTTGATCGCAATCTTGAAACGATTTGTAAAAACGCAAGAAATAAGAGCACAAAAACACATATTTATATTGGTTCACTCAAATGAGTTACGTCCACTTCAGTCGCCACTAGACTTCACTATAAAGAACAAGAAAAAGAAATACATGGTTTTTGCCTCACATTTTATCTATCTAGAATTCTATTTCATCAATATAAACTCTTAATAATAACATATTTATAAGGTAAACATACTGGTAATAAAACATAAATAACTCTTGATCAATCACAAGCCCAAACTCAAATACAAATTCAATAAACTCTAATTAACTATTGTAGATTTATTATAAGTATAGACCCCATAACTCAATAATCTCTCACTTGGAGACTAACTTCATAATCTCTCAATCGGTAGCGACTATTCATCCGATGTCTTAATGAAGAAGAACAACTGAAGTTGCACACAACTTCAGTTTATCGTTTGTCACAACTTTCGTCAGCATATCACCTGGATTCTCACTCCTGGAAATCTTCTCAAGATCTAACACTCCATCTTCTAAAGTTGATCGGATGTAAAGATAACGAACATGTATATGCTTCGTCCTACATGCACTCTAACTGTCGCATCGCAACACACTTCTCTCGTAGTCTTAAACCAATCTCGCAAAAAGGGTTGCAACCACATCATCTCCTTAGCAACCTCTGTCACAGCAACGTATTCTGCCTCACAACTAAAAATAACAGCAATTTTTGGAGTTTTGAAACCCAACTAATTGGTCATAGTGCAGAGTCGAATGTTTTAATTCCATCGTGTGCAAGATTAAATATATGGCATGCACATCTAAGAGAAAAATTCATCTGAATCGTTGTACAAAGAATTTTTAACTTTTTAAACGTAACATTATTAGAACTTACATTATCTAGAGAAATTGTACATATTTTGTGAACTAGATTATATTCTTGTAAATTAATATTATACAATATTTTATAACAATTATTCAAACTATGACTATCGTCAAAGACTATATGAAATTATTCAATTATCCTTTTTTTATATTCCATTCATCATTAATCCAATGACATATAACACCAAAATATGAATGTGTTTGACAATGATCACTCCATATATCACAACATATAGAAACTCGGCCACTAAAATTAAAGAAAAAAGTTTGTAATTTTTCTTTACCTTTTTTTTTATAAATCTTTTACATATCGTGTTAATGTGTTAATGTACTTCGTGAACTTTTTTATGCACTAGGATTTAAAGCATTGTGACAATAAATTGTAAAATTAAGTTTTTCACAAAAATTAAAAGATAAATGTTACGTAGAAACAAACTTAAGGTAATTCCACCATATTATTTTATTCGGGTGTAATGAAATAAAATATTAGGTGTGACCGATATGTTCGAGAATGCGTTGCCCCACTTGTATTCGTCTAAGGAGCGAATTCCATAGCCCGTCTTTAATATTTCTAACATTGGTAGTTAGACAGTCTCGTCTGATCCTCATGTTTCTGAATTCTTCTTTATTGATTAGTGGTTCGTTCTCATACTAGGATCATGCTAAATACTATTTCGAAGTTATTGAGACAATTTTTAAGAAAACTATTTTGTTTTATTAAAATATATTTTTTTTGATTTATAATTAGTTAAATGATTGTAATTATTTTTTTATTAATTTAATACTTAACCAATGATATATATATATATATATATATATATATATATATATATATATATATATATATATATATATATATAAAAGAACTAATATTTTATAAATCTTTTCACCTGTTTAACCATTAAAAAAATATTTATGTTTCCTTTTAATTATCAAATTATATATATATATATATATATATATATATATATATATATATATATATATATATATATATATATATATATATTCAGATTTCATTTATTGTGTAATTATTTCATGTGAGGAAAAAATGAAGTGGGCTGATGTTTGTAAACCGAAACATGAGGGTGTAATTGGATTGAAAAATTGCATAGAATGGAGCAAGACTCTCACGCTAAGACACTTTTGGGCGTTAAAAAAAATTAGGATTCATTGTGGGTAAAGTGGGTACACTGAAGGTTTATGAAGAATTAGGTGAATATATGGACTTCAAAGATTAAACTAGAAATGGTCTGGTCACTTAAGAAGATTCTCAAGCTTATGGACAATGCTATACCTTTTTTCGATATCCGGTTAGGGAATGATCGGGAACCTTATTTTGGCATGACCCATGGTTTTAAAATCTGCCTATCGTTCGTAAGGCATAATTTGGTGGGGTGCGTATTCAAAGGGACTGTCTTAATTCATCGATTCGTGACATTCGGTATGGAGATTGGAATGCATTTCTGAGGCGTATTTCGTAAGGTGTTAGGATTCTCAACTTCATACAAACGATGCACTTTAATGACAGTATCGACTCACTGGTTTGAAAGGTGGAAAGAGACAGAAAGTTTAATTTTAACCTAGCTTGGGAGTCTATTCGTGAGAGGAGGAACGATGTGGGTTGGTCTCATGTTGTATGGTCCTCCAAAATCATTCCAATGCAGTAATTTGTGTTGTGGTTGTTGTTTAGGAAGAGAATTTCAACTAGGGATAGTTATAAGCGTTTTATGGATATTCCGGATATAAATGTCTACTTTGTGATGACAATAAAGAGACGGTGGATCATGTATTTGGTGCCTGTCTGTTTACATTTAAGTTATGGAGGCGGTTTACAAAAGCTATGGAGTTAGCTTTCTTCCCCTCAGATTGGATTGATATCAAGAAGGTGGCCATTTTTTAAGCTAAAGGTAATCTATTTCATTCAAATATGTTTAAATGTTGTTTTGCTTCTATTGTTTATCATGTTTAGATGGAAAGAAACTCAAGAGTCTTCACGAGAGTGAGAGGTGGTGTTGATGATGTTTGGAAGTACATTAAGTTTGATTGTAATTTCCTTGTTCGGACTTGGATGCGAATTCTCAAAAGTGAGCAAAATTGGTATTTATGTCAAAATTGGGACATTAATTATGATGAAGTCACTTAATCTAGCAACTTCATGTCGAGATTATAAAATTGTTTGTTTGAAAAGTTGTAATTCATTTGTTTGAATGTTTATTTGTGTTTATTCATTTGGTTTGAATTTTTTTTTTTTTTAAATTAGAGCAAATGTTTATTTTGTTTTATTTTAAGTTTTCTTCTTTTTAATTAAATAATTTTATGTAGTTTTCTAAATAATAATAATGTATTAAATATAAAAACTTAAATATATATATATATATATATATATATATATATATATATATCCCGTTATTTCTCTAATCTTATTTTTATATATTTTTTATTATATATAAAGATAATAATATATATAATAATATAATTTTTAATTAATTTCATTAATTAATTAATATTTTATATTATTTTATATTATTTTTAAATATTTAATTTATATATATTATAAAAAAAAACTTCTATTATATTGATATATTTAATTATAAGAATATGAATAGAAATAGGAATAAAAATAGGAATTAATTAATCTATTATATATGTAATTAAATAATTATTTTATTTTTTTTCATATTTTTATAATGTTTGAACACATTTTGTGCTATTTAATAAAATTTGATATTTTAAAAAAAAATAATAAAAAATAGTTGAAAAAAACATAAATGAAAATGCATGGATACATACATCTTGTTGCAACATATATCTCCATACTGAGTAACTTGCAGACCACACCTATAACTCCGGTTGTTACAATAGCCCGATTTAGTTCTTTATGTTCTATTTAAAAAATCAGTCATGGGGTGTTCTCACTAAATTCAAATGAAAATAAATTTGTTAATTTTTACCATTAATATTAATTTCTTGAATTAAGCAATTAACCAATTATGATGTTAATTGTTATTGTAACTCCAAAATATTTATTGATAACAATTGTTATTAAGTTGTAGCATATTCAATCTATGTTTGTATAATCCTAATGAAGAGGAAGCATCAATGTAACGAAGAGATAAGCAAGACTAACCATTGGATTGAAGTATTGATGAATGATTTAGGGTTTAATTTCTAGTTATATATATATATATATATATATATATATATACTCTAATTCATTTCTAAAAAAAATAATCTTATCATTTCTCACACTATAATTTCGAAAGTTATTTCCCTATCTTTGTGAGCATTTTGAGTTCTTGACTCGGCTATATCTGTTGAAACTCAGCGATTGAATTTATGTATCTTTGTCATGTTCGATGCAGAGTTATTCTAGTGCATTATCACTACTAGATTCGTTGTACCCTTGGAGACAACAATCTACAATAAGCTCCAACATAAACGGGAGACAGTAGAACTGTTTTAAAGGAAATTTGTCTAACATATACCTCAGATGAACGTCTCAATTAGTGATTTCGTTCTTCCTATATTTTATTTCTTTCTAACATTTTATTTTTTATATATTTTCTGTTATTTAAAGACAAAAATATTACTGACAATATTGACGTCGTTGATTTATTGGCGTTGAATGAGTAGGTAAAAATAGAGTAATGGTTTAAATTGCGTTCAATGTCTAATTATCTACCAAGTTTATTAGGTAATTTTCTAATTCAAATTTAAAGTTTGATTTATTGTGGTTACTTTTATAAAGAGATTATTATTTGAATTAATTTTTAAATTTTTGTTATTTAATTTGTTTTTGTTTATTGCAAAAAATACATGATTATACATATCAAATAAAATAATATAAATTGTAATAAGAAAAAATAAAAATAAAATGTTGGTAAGATCGTTTATAGAAAATAAAAAAGTAATTTAGCCATTAAATCCATATTGTTGTTATTTTCTTTCAAGAGTTGTTAACAAAAAATGCCTAATTTTGAAAAAATGAACTTTCAGTTTTGATTTTGATTTGTGGTTGTTATTCTTGTTAGGTATTGAAATTAGTTGAATTAATAATCCCTGATTAATTAAAGAGATAACAATGAATTTAGAGGACATAATCCTAATTCTAGCTAATTTTGAATTAAAATTTACACAGAATGTATATAAGAAGAATTTGAGGTTTTAATTTACAAAATTTGGCTGAAAGTACTGGAAGTTTAAAATAGTAATCTTTCTGATTTTGGGAGAAATTTAAATACGGAGGAAAAGACTGGGGGCTTCTGCGTCTATTTATTTATTATTATATTTTTAAAGAGTTGGGGACTACATTTTTCTTTATTTATGTCTTATTTTATTTGGGAAATTTGAAGGTTATTTTCAAATTTAGCATAGGCCAGATAATTTTTTCAAATTTAACCTTTTGTCCATGAGAAAATACTCTTTTGCCCCTCAATTAAAAAATAACATTTTCTTTTTCTTTCCCTTTCTGTTTTCCCTCTCTCTCCTCTTTTCATATTTCCGAAACAAAGCAACAAACCACCATCTTCTTCTTCTCCTCTCCCCCGACGACGAAGATGAAGGAACCAACAAATCCACCATCATCTTCTTCTTCTTCTTCTCCTCTCCCCCGACGACGAAGCCGAAAGAACCAACGAAGCAACTCAGAACGAAGCCACCATCATCATCTTCTTCTTCTCCTCTCCCCCGACGACTATCCGGCCCCCGACGACGGAAAAAAGCAGAACGAACGAAGGTTGAGGTTGATGGTGAGTTTTCTCCGAAGCAACGAACTCTGAGGTTGAGCCCCCGATCCTGTCGCAGACGAATGCGCATATGTCGCAGACGAATGCGCATCTGTCGTCTACGACAGATGCGCATTCGTCTGCGACAGCCTGCAACAGCCTTCGACATATGCATTTTAAACCCAAAACGATTCAGTCAGCCGATAAACACTAAAACCCTAAACCTAAAACGGGAAAACTCGGATAGAAACGGGAAAACATGGAAGATAAACTCGCCTTCGTCGTTCTAGAGTTCTGATTCTCGTCGGAGGTTCTTATTTGTCGTCGGGGGCTCGTCGGGGTTCGGGGGAGAGGACGTCGTCGATATTTCGGGGGATTTTCGTCGTCGTCGTCTTCAGCTTGATCGGTCGGGGGTAGGGGAAGTTGAAAAGAGAGAGAGGAAGGGAAAGGAGAAGGAAAGGGAAAATAAAGGGCAAAAGTGACCTTTTGCCTTGGCAAAAGGTTAAAAATGAAAAAATTAGTAAAGACATGCTATATATGGTAATAATGTTGGAATTTTTAGGGTCACTTGTATAATAAATAATTGTGCATGTGTCATATTTAATACAAGCCAAAATAATGTGATCTAATGTGAAATTAAGTTTATGGCTTATGGGTGTATTTGTCATGAAAATAAAGTGAGGATACCTAAGTGACATTTCTAATTTTATGAAGGGGCTAAATTAGAAATTGTCAAACTATAATAACTAACTTATTGTTGGTTATATGTAACGGTAATGGTCCACATTTGAAGTAACGTCAATTCTCCTTTGCGTCCCCATCAACAGAGAGAGAAATCGATTGACTTACTCATCAAATGGAAGAACCATTCCATATAAGAAAAGTTTAAGGAAATAATCATTCAATCCATGCAAAGTTTAAGGAAAGAGAAGATTCACTATTCATGCGATTAATTAAGGTACGCCTTCCTCCGCATTCAGATTTTAATTTCTCACATATTAAATTAGGATCTAATTAGGATAATTCTAACAATTCAATTGGTATCAGAGCCATCCTAATTTAATTATGTGAGAAGATTTTATATATTCGGTTTAAGATATATATGCATGAATTTATGATAATTTCAAATAATATATATATTGACAATTTCAAATCATATCAATAATATTATTAGGAATAAATATATTGATTTTGATAATATTATTAAGAATATATATATTTTATATATGAAATTTTAAATCGGATTATATATATATATATATATATATATATATATATATATATATATATATATATATATATATATATATTTCATTAATATTGATATATCTTTAAATTAAGATTATAGGATATATCATGAAGATTGATGGGAGATATTTGAATTATCTCATAAGATCCCTAGATTTAGGGATATTTAGTTTTCGTTATATATATTGGTTTTGATAATTTCAAATCATTAGGAATATATATTGATTTTGTTATCATATATATATATAGATTTGAAAATTTTAAATCTGAAATATATATATATATATATATATATTTATTTATTTATTTATTTATTTATTTATCTTTCAAGATTTATATATTCTGAATTAAAATTAAATTTTATGAAGTCTAAATATGATGATAGATTAAGGGATATTTGAATTTAATATCATGATTAAGATAAGATTATGAAATGAATATTTGAATTTTTTCTCATGATTTCGGAATATATAGATAATTGAATTATTGATAATACGGAATAATTGAGTACGAAATATAAAGATTTATCTAAATTTATGGATATTTAGAAAATTTATGAATATTTAGATTCTCTTGGTTAAGTTCTATATATGATATTTAGATTCTATCGGTTAAACGGTTAAATTTATAGATTTATGAATATTTAAATTCTTCAAATATTTATGAACGGTTAAATGATGTTATTTAATAATGTTTACTAGATTTATGGATAATTAGATTCTCGTTTAGATTTTCTTGTTAAAGTTGTTAAAAGAGGAATTCTCTGTTTTAAAGTTTAGATTTTCTCGTTAAAAGAGGAATTATCCGTTTTAAATTGACGGTTGATATTGGTTTAGAATTTCTCGTGGAGAAATTCTCTATTTTAAATTGACCGTTTTAAATTGACGGTTGATATTTGTTATTAAGGGATTTAATAATATATAATATATATTATAAATCAAAGAAAATTAAGGAATAATTTTATTGTTAAGTATATATAAATCAATATATAATAAAAATTTAGTTATATCCTTTATTTTAGAATTAAAAGATTAAGGTTGATGATTATTATTAAATCAAGAAATAATTGGATTTCAGCCACAAGAATAGTTGAAATTTGGTTAAATAAATCATGAAGATTTATACTTTTATTTTATTAATATAAAATATTACAAATTTCAAATTTAAGAAGTAAGTCAATATAATTTTGTTTTTTATAATAAAATAAATTACATGTCTTTTTGGAAAAATATATATTATTGATTTGTGTTATATACAATAATATGACATTTAAATTTAAAATAATGATATTATTGTTCATTATTTGGATTGTATTGATTGATACAAATAATCACCAAAGTGACAATGTTTGTTGAAATTAATTCAAGACAATTTTGAATGGTAGTATTGTGTAATTCATGTGATTATATTATTTGGCCCAAAGGCTGATAATTAATTGACAGAATTGCATTAATACTTGTGATGATAAATATGTAATAATTATAAAGTCTTATTTATGTAAATAATTAATCCATCCAAAGATAGATTGATTATTTGACATGTCTTATTATTAATGTTTGATCATTACACCAAAATACTATTAGCAATTAATATTACTGTCCAAAGACTTGATATTAATGTTGCATTAAGTATTTTGAGATGGGATAAATCATTATTTGAATTTAATTGTTACTTAAGTTTATAAATGTGAGCAACTATTTTATTAAATATTCTAAGTGATTAAGGGCTATAATTTTTTGTTATGTCAAGATAAAGATAGTTTTTTTAGACGAGACTGCAATATTTTTTTTTGAGGATATTGAGTTTGAGGGGAGAAATGATTGTGTCTTTAAAAATGATTTAGATCAATAATTCCTATTGTGGAAGATTTTATTTATATCTCAAGTGTTTTTGACATTGATAAGGATTTTATTGATATTGAGGATAATGTTCAAAAATCAAGAGTAACAAGACAATATGGTCAAACTCATTAAGTACAAACTCAACAACCTCAAAATCAAGTGTCTTTATGATAATCCAATTTAATTGAATTACTCTTTAAGAACAATTTATGGTACTCGTTACATATTTTGATATGGAGCTTCACCATAGTAGATGTTAAGGGGTTTTTCAATAGAGACATTGAAAAATAATTTGGTGCAATGAGAATACTTTGTGTCGAGAGACCAAATTAATATGGTTTGCAAATTAAAGAAATTCATCTATAGACTTAAAGAAGCGTCTCGTTAGTGATACCACAAATTTCACAAAATAACAATTCTCTCTTTTGGTTTTGAGGTGAATTTAATTGATTATTTGTGTATCACATGTTCAGTGAGAGTAAACGTCTATTTATGATTTTATATATGGGTGACATTTTGTTTGTCACAAACTTTTCTTGACATTAAGTAGCCCAATTGTTATGAAATATTTGAAAATAATTAAGAATTAAATGCTCACATATAGGAAGTCGGAAAGTCTTGAGATCATTGAGTATTCTGACTCCGATCTTACGGGATGCCAAAACAATATAAAATTCACTTTTGGTTATATTTTTCGCTAGCTGGTTTTGTCGTTTTAAAGAAGTGTCAAACAAACACTTATGGCATCATCCACTATTGCAGTGAAATTTATAACATGTTACTAGGCATCAAATTAAGTGATTTTGACATCAAGTTTATTTTATGAAATAAATGATACAAAGTGGATAAATTTCTATAAAATATATATATACAAACTCTATGGTTATGAACCTCATGACAATAAGTTTATCATCTAATATCTTTCATGAGGATATTGCTCGTATGAGTGTTGTAGAGATCAACGATCTCTAACTTCAGTGGGAGTTTGTAATTTTGACATCTTCCAGTTTAATTATTTTATAGATATTTATAAAGTTTTTATTCTGATCAGAACTTAAGTATTATTCAGTTCATTACACTTTGTATAATTATGTTTAAAGTATGATCTCACTAAAGTTAAGTAGGACCAGTTGAAAATTGACATGAAAAGATCACCTTGCATGAAATTTTCATTCCTCACATTCATGATATGATTTGTCAATTAATTGTATTGATTTATGTGATCATTGTTGGGTCTAGTTGTTCTTAAATACAACGACGAGCTCTTTGGTCCTATATTGATATAATTAATTGATAAAATTGTTTATACAACATATGATTAAGATGACATAAAACTTCAGGCGCATTATGGTTGATACATTTATTTTTGTACATACATGACCCAGTGGGAGATTGTTGGAATTTTTAGGGTCACTTGTATAATAAATAATTGTGCATGTGTCATATTTAATACAAGCCAAAATAATGTGATCTAATGTGAAATTAAGTTTATGGCTTATGGGTGTATTTGTCATGAAAATAAAGTGAGGAAACCTAAGTGACATTTCTAATTTTATGAAGGGGCTAAATTAGAAATTGTCAAACTATAATAACTAACTTATTGTTGGTTATATGTAACGGTAATGGTCCCCATTTGAAGTAACGTCAATTCTCCTTTGCGTCCCCATCAACAGAGAGAGAAATCGATTGACTTACTCATCAAATGGAAGAACCATTCTATATAAGGAAAGTTTAAGGAAATAATCATTCAATCCATGCAAAGTTTAAGGAAAGAGAAGATTCACTATTCATGCGATTAATTAAGGTACGCCTTCCGCCGCATTCAGATTTTAATTTCTCACATATTAAATTAGGATCTAATTAGGATAACTCTAACAAATAACCCTCTTATGAAGGTTATTTCATCAAATTTCCCTTTTATTTATAAATCAAATCACAAAACATATTAAAAGAATTAAAAATACGGGGCTTATATTTTATAAAAGTTGAATTTAAAATATAAAAATGAAATGTGTTAGTATATATATATATATATATTTATATATATATAGAGGTTGCTAGTTAATTATTTCATATTTAATTTCTTCTCCTTCTCTCCTACCTACTACCTATTCTTGCTAAGCTAGCTGTTAGTTCTTGATTAATATCGGTGGCAATGGAAGGAAGTAGTACATCATCAAAGAAGAATCTTCTAAGCACTCCTCCGGCCAGTACTGCCTTTCAAATCTTTCTTAAGTTAGTACTACTCATGATATATAATTGTGATTTTGTTGTTATTTCTAAATGTGTTCTTTCTCTTTTGTATATTAGAAAATGTAGATATTTGCTTTGATGATTACGTACAGGGAAAGGTACAATCAAGAAGAAGGAACGGCTAATTATTCAAAAAAGTAATAATAATAAGTGTAGGATTTTTTTAATTGTTACTAGTTAGTTTCTTTAATTTAAATCTTTAATCTTTAAGTCTATAATCTATATACTCTATGTCGATAAATTGAGATAAACTGTAATTGCGGAAACATACATGGATCTTGAATGAAGAACGGTCCATTAAGTCGTTCTTCGTTATTCTCTTCTTCTTGATCTTCTCTAGATCTTGGATCTTCTTGTTCTGAATCTGGACCTGGATCGGAATGTGGATCTTCTTGTTCTATATCTGGACCTGGCTCGGAATGTCTGATGTGGGTGGGGTTTAAGTCTTCCAACCCTATATCGATAGCCCTTTAGTGTTCTTGAGAGATGAACCTAAACTTTATTGTTCGATGAGAGAAACAAATTAGGTAGACTATCTATATGGGTTGGGGACCTAGCCCTAATATACCCATTTATTATTCGGCCCATCAAAACGAAATAATAAATGGTATTTTTGTTTCTACACAAATATGTCCCCATATTTATTATAGATGTCTAAATAAGCTCATAACTTTTATACTTTAATAGATTACTTTAATTGGGCTTTAATCTTTATTATGATAACAATTAATATATACAATTATTAAATAATATATGTACTCAAATATTAGAACTCAAATATTAGAAATAATTCCAACCTTTGATGCATAATTAATTGCAATGTCTTGATCATTTGATATGTATATGAGTAGGTGTGGAAAGAAGGAGGAGGCATCAAATGGAATTTCATGTCAGATGAGGTAATTAATTAATTAATTAATTGTTTTACTTGTTATTTGTGATGATGGTCAAGAACACCAACAAAATGTATCAAACCAGTCTATTATAACAAGTTACTAATCAAATCAAATCAATTAATTAATTTACTAACAACATTTTAATTCTTTCTTGTGTTTGTAGGAGAAAGCTTCTTATCAACTCAAATCATCGAAAATGCTTAAGCAAATAAAAAAAGCAAATGATCAAGGGTATTAATCAATATCATGTAATAGCTAGCTAGCTACTATATTAAATATGTCCTCTTTCTTTCTAGCTAGCTATGTGGAGTTTTAAAAACAATACCTTAGTTTTTGTAACATACAACTCATTCATATGCATTTTCTTTGATTCTTAATTAATTAGTAAAAATTTAGTGAATAGCATAGCATAGCATGCATGCTAGTGGTTTCTTTGCAACTCTTTCTATGTGTTTTTTTTTTCATTAAAGAGTTGGATGATGTAGAAACATTAGTCCTATCACTATATTAACTCATTAAATTCAAAATATCTTCTTCTTTTTTTACATTTTTAATAATTTGTTCTACATATTCTTTTATATCAAAATTAACTTCAAAATAAAATTGACAAATTTGAGTAATAAGCTTGTAAATTATTTTTTAAACCGTCAATTTTAATATTAGGTAAAAAAAAGGTGACAATTAAATTAAGTTAGGGAATTTCCTTCAAATACTTTAGCCATTTGCTAGCCATTTCTGAAAAACATGTTCTCATATATTACAACAACATTCCAAATATAGTAAATGAGATGTAGGACAATAAACACCCGATAAAAAAAATATGTAGGGAAGAGCTCCTTTTAACCTTTCATAAGTCGAATTCCAACGATGTTGAACATCTTGTAGAAAACGTTTGGGGTTTCATGTTTCATTCTTTTAGCAATTTTGGACGAGCCCATAATAAATTAAGTGTTTGTTTAATTGGTCCTAGTGCAGAGTTGAATGCTTTAATTCCATCGTGTGCACAAAGATTAAATATATAACATTCACACTATTGAGTCGTATATAATTTCTTTTATTTTGAATTGATACTTAGTTTTAGGATTTATCAACTGGAGTAATGTGCATAAGGGCCAATTTGAAGGCATCTTCTACACTATTGAGATTAGGAAGGTAAGGAGGCTAGAACTTAATTAAAGTCCTTTTCATCTATCTTTTGTTTATTTTTTCTAATTGGCCTTCTCTACAAAATTAATGATGATGTTTAACTTCATGTCAAATATTATTTTGGATGATAACTTAAATTTACAGCTTAAATAAATGGCTTGATTTGTGTTTTGAATGAAAACCAAATATTGTGCGGAATACAAGAAAATGATGAACAATGAAGTGTGGAAATAAACAGATGAAAAGAGAGATTTTTAATTGTCAAAAGATAAAGATAAAACAGATTTCAGCAAAAGAAATAAACTACGCCTATAAAAATGCTGAAAACAAGAAACGTAAATACTAACTTAATTTTGCATAACTGTAGAATTAAATGTGATATTAATTCTATACTAAAGGCAGATCGTTACAAATCTCCACATTGCCTTAGTATCACCCAACAAGAAGAGCCTGATCAAACTACTTTCAACTGTCAACATTTAGCAGGTCCAAACAATGGGTGAATTTGTTAAGTGGAACCGGCTTCGTGAACATGTCAGCAGGATTATGATGTGTGCTGATCTTCTTCACTTTGATTCTCTTCTCAGTAAGAAGAAAATGATAACGAACATCAATATGTTTGGTTCTATCATGATGCACTTGATCTTTGGCCAAACAAATAGCACTTAAGCTATCACAAAAAATAATTGCCTGATCATGATAGATACCAAGGTCACTGATTAATCCTTTCAACCATATACCTTCCTTGGCTGCTTCAGTTAGCGCCATATACTCAGCCTCGGTAGTGGACAACGTCACCGTCGACTGTAATGTTGCCTTCCAACTAACCACAGAGTCACCAAGGGTGTAAACATAACCAGTCATTGATCTTCTACCATCGATATCTGCAGCATAATCTGAGTCAGAATAACCAGTTACGAGACACTGGTTATTACTCCCATAAATGAGACCAACATCGGATATGCCTCTCAGATAGCGAAATATTCTCTTTACCACTTGTCAGTGTTCCTTACCAGGTCGAGACATAAACCTGCTAACAACATTAACTGAATACGCAATATCAGGTCTAGTGCATACCATGGCATACATTAAACTACTCACCGCACTAGCATACGATACATTAGACATGTATAACTTCTCAGCTTCAGACTGGGGTGCGAATGCAGACAAATGATCAGTAACAGCTGCAAGAGTATTGAGAGCATTTGCTGTACTCATCCCAAAACGAGATAACATTTTCAGAATATATCTCTTCTGTGAAAGGAATAGCTTCTTTTGAACTCGATCTCTTACTATTTCTATGCCCAGAATTTTTCGTGCTCCACCTAGATCTTTCATATCAAACTCAGAACTAAGAAGGTCTTTCAGCTTTTGTATCTCCGACATCTTCTTGGCTGCGATTAACATGTCGTCTACATACAGGAGTAAATAAATCAAAGAACCATCACTGACTTTGTTGTGATAGACACAACAATCATATGCACTCCTATTGTAACCATGTTCAATCATGAAATTGTCAAACCGCTTATACCACTGTCGAGGAGACTGTTTAAGTCCATACAAAGACTTTTTCAGACTACAAACATGTGTTTCCTTACCAGGAACAAGAAATCCTTCAGGCTGACTCACCAGTATATCCTCTTCAATCTCACCATGTAAGAAAGTCGTCTTCACGTCTAATTGCTCGAGTTCTAGATCCTGATGTGCTACTATAGCTAGTAGTACCCTGATAGAAGTGTGTCGGACTACATGTGAGAATATCTCATTGTAGTCTACGCCTTCCTTTTGACTGAATCCCTTTGCAACTAATCGTGCTTTATATCTGGTCCCTTCAACACTAGAGGTTCCATCTTTCCTTTTGAAAATCCATTTACACCCAATGACTCTTCTTCCCTTAGGTAAAGTAACCAGCTCCCATGTATTATTCTTGTGAAGTGATTCCATCTCCTCACACATGGTAGCAATCCATTGCGCAGAATCAGCACCATTAACAGCTTATGTATGACATTTTCAGCTACCTGAAGTGCATAACTTACCATTTCTTCAGTATCATTTATAGAGAGACTGATTGTCCTACTTCCAGGACCATTTGAGATCTTTCTTCCCTCGATTGAATTTATTAACCTGTCAGGAGCTTTAATTTGCCTTCTAGGTCGTGTTGCAATGTCAGATTGACTTTCAGGTGCTCCAAATTGATAAACTTCTTCAGATGACTTATCAGTATCGTGTGTCATGTCAGTTGTCCCTTGAACTGGAGTCACCTCAAGCTCCACCTGTTTCTCGGTATTATTATTTTCTCCAAAAAGTGATGGCTTGATAGAGGAGTTAAGTATAAACTTCTCATTAAAGGTGACATCCCTGCTGAGTATTACTCTACCTTCAGAAGATGACCAGATTCTATATCCCTTGACTCCATCTCCATAGCCATGAAAATACCCTGTTTTGCCCTTGGTTCCAACTTTCCTTCATTAACATGATAGTAAGATGTGCACCCAAAGACTTTCAAATGAGAATAATCAACGACATTACCAGACCATACCTCGTAAGGGATTCTGCAATCAATCCCAGTGTGTGGTGCACGATTTATCAGATAGCATGTTGTTAAGACAGCCTCACTCCAGTACTTTCTAGTCAATCCCGCATTAAAGAGCATGCTTCTAACTCTCTCTAACAATGTTTGATTCACCCTTTCTGCTACACCATTCTGCTGTGGTGTACCTCGGACGGTGTGATGTCTTGCAATCCCCATATCCCTACAGAACTCATTAAACTCAGATGAACAGAATTCAAGCCCATTATCTGTTCGCAGCCTCTTAACCTTCTTTCCAGTTTGATTCTCCACCAGTGCCTTCCAATGTTTGAAGGTCTTAAAAACCTCGCTCTAATGTCTCAGAAGATACAACCAGGTCATCCTTGAGTAATCATCTATGAATGTTACAAAATAGCCATAACCTCCTATACCTTCAACTTGAGCAGGACCCCAGCAATCAGAGTGGATATAATCCAGTGTGCCCTTAGTTTTGTGAACTCCCTTACTGAACTTGCGGCGATGTTTTTTTCCGAAAATGCAGTGTTCACACAACTCAAGGTTGGTAACCTTGTGGCCAGATAGAAGATCTCGTTTGGACAGAATTTGCATCCCCCTCTCCCCCATATGTCCAAGTCGGATATGCCACAACTTGGTTACATCAGGGTGCCAATTCACAGAATTGGATGCGACCGCAGCGGAACCTGTCAGCGTCTTACCTTGTAGTATATACAAGGTATTCTGTTTGATACCTTTCAGTATTATTTTTGAACCTTTACTGATGCACAATGTTTCTTCTTCACCACTAAACTTAAAACCTTTAGAATCTAAAATGCCTAAAGATATTAGGTTCTTCTTCAGTTGAGGAACATGCCGAACGCCAGTTAGGGTCCGTATCTTACCATCATCAGTCAGAATCTTGATAGTCCCAATACCCACTGTTCTACATATGGCATCATTTCCCATGACAACGTTTCCACCATCATAATCTTCATAGGTATCGAACCATTCTTTGTTCGGACTCATATGATATGAACACCCTGAATCCAACACCCACGTATCAATAGGGTGTAGAGAAGCGTTAGCTACAAGGGCAATGTCCTCCTCCGAGTCGGTGTCTCTGTCTTTATGTGTTATCGCAGCCGTAGAATATTTGCCCATTTTCTTACGACAATTATTCTTCCAGTGATCAGGTTCTTTACAATAATTGCAGCTGTCTTTAGCATTAGGGCCATTAGCTTTATATTTCTGATCCTTCTTCTTTCCAGACCCTTTGTAGTTGACTATGTTGGCAATCAACCAAAATGCTTGATTGTCTACAATTTCACCGCTCGCCTTATGACGCAGTTCTCTAGTATGAAGTGCTGACCGAACTTCCTCTAGAGTTACAGAGTCTTTACCCACAACGAACGATTGAACAAAATTTTCAAACGAGTTGGGTAAAGATACCAACAGAATTAATGCAGCATCTTCATCTTCGATCTTAACATCTATATTTCTCAATTCAAGTAATATAGTGTTTAACTTATCAAGATGTTCTTGAAGAGACTTACCTTCAAGCATACGAAGACTGAACAGACGTTGCTTCAATAACAACTTGTTAGTTAGTGACTTTGTCATGTACAAAGCCTCTAACTTCGACCACAGACCGATTGCGGTATCTTCATTTGATACCTCAGTAATCACTTCATCATCCAGACAGAGTAAAATCGTTGAGTGTGCCTTCTTTTCCAAGACCTCAAGCTCAGCAGTGATTTTACCAGAGGAAGACTCCTTTGCAGGACCTGCAACTATCTTCGCCTTTTCCTTCGACAATGGTGCCCAGACGCCTTGTTGTTTAAGCAAGGCTCGCATTTTGATCTGCCATAGACCAAAACTGTTTCGCCCTGTGAATTTTTCGATTTTCAGATTCATTGAAGACATTCTCTCGCCAGAAAACAAAAGTGATAATCTGATCTAACCTGCTCTGATACCAATTGTTGTGCGGAATGCAAGAAAATGATAAACAATGAAGTGTGGAAATAAACAGATGAAGAGAGATTTCTAATTGTCAAAAGATAAAGATAAAACAGATTTCAGCAAAAGAAATAAACTACGCCTATAAAAATGCTGAAAACAAGAAACGTAAATACTAACTTAATTTTGCATAACTGTAGAATTAAATGTGATATTAATTCCTATACTAAAGGCGGATCGTTACACCAAAGTAAAAAGGGATAAAATACATATGGTTAATTATGCCTTCTGTTTTTCAACAGCACAACCTAGTGTCATGTTTTGCATAATAATAAAAAATCAATCCTCTGCTATTGATTCTAGCACACCGGAAACCCGAACACTAAGAGTGGGTGGATAGGCTGACACCGGTTAATTGAACACTTTTCGCCAGGTCTTTATGGAATTCTATTCTATTAGAGCAGGTCGGTCTAGGTGGTTGTTATTGCTCCTGATAAATTCGTTCTTTCGTTTGTGCATCTTTTTCCTTCGGGCTTAGGAGTAGTAAAGGCATGCCTTAAGGCAGCTCGTGACCGTAGCATAGTGGCAGTTTTGTAAATATGAACTTGTATAATTGGGCTTTAGGTCCCCAAGCCTCCGTTATTTGAATCTCAAAATCTGTTATTTTGTAATTATAAATTTGCCAAGGTTGTATAAACAATTTATCATGGTCAGGTCAAATTGGAAAAATATTAATCATATTCAAAGAAGCATTTATACCCGATATATATCCGTGGGTACCCGATGGTCGGGTTTGGGATCCGGTCGGGGATGGGATGGGAATGTTAAAAACTTTATCTATCGGGTTCGGGGATGATGAGTATGTCAAACCCGATACCGATTTAATTAATATTAATATATATATATATATATTAATATTTATTTATTTTTTTGAGTTTAGATTGTTGTGGTTTTGTATTTTTTTTTTTAAATTGATTTTATATATGTTTAACTGTATAAACATGAGAATTTATCATCTTAGTATCACTCAATATTTTTTTATTTTTCGTACTTTAAACGATAAAATATTCACATAAATAAATAGATAAATAAATAAGTAAAATCTATTTTATTTGTATTTTTCAAGTTATCACGTTATGTCATTTCTTTAAACAAGACCAACTATTTAAGTAGGCTTGTATCACACATATTAGTTTTAAAACTCACTTAGAAATAAAAAAAGAAAAATATTAAAATTTTACTTTTATTAATCGGATATTAATATAAATTAAATTTGATACATTAGTTTGTGTTTTGAAAGGTTGGGAGTATTACTTGTCTAGTTTTTTAAAATAAATAAAAAAATTATTTATTCATTTCACAAGTTTTGCATGATGACTTTTTTTATTTGTAAAAGTAGTCAGTAAATTGTTTAATGATTAATAAATTTATTATTATTAATACGTTGAGTATCAAATTACTCTTAAAATCATATAATTTTACGATTTTTCAAAATTTAAACGAGTCTGATTTTAAGTAAATTTTTTAATAAGTAAACTTTTTAAATTTACTATAATTAGATTAATTTTACGATTTTACGAGTTTATAAATAATTTCGATTTTACGTTTAGAAAAACTAATTTATATTTAAAAATTAAAAAATAAAGTTATTATTTATTTAAATAAATTAATTAATATAATTAATTTTGTAATTATAATTTTTTATAATATTATTTTCTTATGCTTATTTTTTAAATTAATTTTATATTTAAATATATAAATTTTAAAAATTGACTAAATATAAAATATTTAATTATATATAACTAATAATAATATATAACTATTATTTATTCAAATTAAACTCTTACGATTTTAAGTAACTTTAGATTTAACGAGTTTACAACTGAACAACGATTTTACGTAAATTCTCGATTTTGACAATCTTGGTGAGCATATCTTGAGTTAACCCAAACCCCAAGTCAAACCAAAATATTAATTTGGGTAAGTTAATTTGGTTTGGGTTAAGTATACCTAAATTATCCAAATTAATTAAATTTAAGTCTCTCTTATCAATCTAATATAAACTAACCATCTTACAACTCTAATATATTCTCTTAATTTTTACTACGTTAATCTCCACTACAGTCAAATTAAAAATAATTAAAAATTTTAAAAATTATTAATAATATATTTATTAATTATAGTATAACCAAACATAACTAACATTATCATTATTATTCTAAAATTCTTTATGAATTGACTTATTTCTAAAAAATAACAGAGTTTTCAAAACTTTATTTAATATGAATAATTTAAATATTATTTAATTAATCCATATTAATCTCATCTATTATTTCTTCAACTATTTTAGTAATTACAATATCAAAATAATTTAAAAAAAAACAAAATTATGTTAAACAGATAAAAAAAAAAGTGCATACAATAATGTCAAAGACATATTAGACGAAGCGAAAAACAAATTAAGCGAACCGAAAATGTTAAATGTGTCACAAGTGTGTTAAACGGGACAAAACGTGTTAAACATGTCAAAAACGTGTTAAATTTATCAAACATGTCAAAATGTGCCAAAAACGTGTTAAATATATTAAAATGTGTTAAATGTACTAAAACTTGTTAAGCATGCCAAAAATGTGTGAAACGTGTCAAAAACGTAAAAAAAAAACTGTCAAAAACGTGTCAAAACGTGTTAAACATTTTTAAAACGTATTAAAAGTGCCCAAAACGTGTTAACCATATCAAAAACGTGTTAACCGTGCCAAAAACGTGTTAAACATGTTAAAACGTGCCAAAAATGTGTTAAACATGTCAAGAATGTGTTAAAACGAGTTACATACTTATTAAACTAAAAACGTATTAAGCGAATAAAACAGGTCAAAGGAATCAAATATTAATTAAAAGAGTTAAAAACGTGTTGAATAAGTAAAAAACGTATTAAATTAGGTCAAACAGATCTAATAACTGTTAAACGGATTAAATAAAAAACGTATGTTACAAACTAAGGGTTACCACGAATTTAATTTGAGTTGAATATGAGTTGGTTTACTCAATTTGCACACCCCTAGTTCCGATTATAGGGAAACATTGCATTGGAGAACTCCGATAGACCCAATTCTTTCGATCCGTCCTCGTCTTTTACGCCTGCATCTTTCATAAGCCGATATCTATAACAAATGCATTTCAACAATTTTCCCTTTGTTTCTATAACCAAAAAAAATTATATATGGTTAAAATTTTGAGTATTGGGATTTTTTTCTTCAATTTTAGAAATGATTTAAAAATTAAACAAAAATTCTTTTAAATTTCTAGTAATTCTTTAATTTTTAGATTTATACAATTAATTTACTGTATTTTAACCATTCTAATGTTCTTATCAATTTTGAATGACTTCAAAGTTCAATTATCATTTTAATTCTTTTTGTATTTTTTTAAGAGAAAATAACATTAATTAACAAAAGTTTTATAGATTTTTTTTAAAAAAAAATAGATCTGAAGATAATTTTTCTATTATAATTTATAAATTAGTCTTAAGAAATTTACAAAACTAGTCTTCAATCTAAATTTAAAGTCATTGAAATAATTTTCTAGGAGTTGTTATTATTATTATTATAAACTTAAATAAAACATAATATTGTTTTGTAAAAATTAAACAACCTTTATTCCTCTCATGAGCATCCAAACATCATGTTATAAAAAAAGGCCCACATAAGTTTCTTCTTAAAGTTCTTTGCAAAATCAAACCAAATCAGTACAAATATTAATGTAAGCGAAACACGACGAAAACCACTTTTCTAAGCAGCCAAACTTTTAGAGGCGATTTCAAACACATTCTCCGATAGACCATTGGCCGACATGATCATCTCTAACTGTCCCTGTCAATTACAAAAAATAAAAGATTTTAGATTTTCGTCCATTCAAATCAAACGACCATTCGATTAGTTATTATATTAGTTATTATTACCTTAGCATGTTTTTGACGGTTTTCATCATAACGCTTCCATCTGGAGAAAGCTGACACCATTCTAGAGGCAACCTATGGAGGACAGACAGTTAAGAAGATGTTTCATTATTAGAAAAGGTCATATAAAGAGAATATAAGAAATTGATTTCAGTTTTTTGTTTTTAGGGTTCATACCTGTGGATTCAATTTATCCAACTGCACGACAACTTCTCCCAAGAACTTGTATCCTGAACCATCCTTAGCGTGTAGGTTAACCGGAGAACCACAAAATCCACCAATAAGTGAGTAAACCTGCACCAACAAAGTTAACCAGACAAGCGATTGATCGTATTAGAAATACTAAGAAGGACAATGGAGTATATAATCGGTGGCAGTCTTTCGTGAGATTCTGTACCTTGTTTGGATTGCAAAGATCAAATGCCGGATGGTTTAGAAGATTGCGTACATTCTCAACATTATTGGGAATGTCCGACATTGCTTGGAGAGCAAACCATTTGTTCACAACCTGCAAGTGGAAAAACAAAAACTAGTGATATGATTTCTCTCTTTTTAAAACATTTGACAGTTTGAGCCTTCATAACCGAACCATTTTAAAAAAAAAAGTGCCAACTTTTTTGGATCCGAGGAGTCCAAAAGTGATAGATGCCATCTAGATCCATACTTTTGTTTGATGTGGGGTTATTTGAAAAAAATCTAGGTTATGAAATCAAAATCTGGTTTAATGAAAAAATGGGTATTTTGGGATTTTTGGTTAAATTACAAAAATATCCTTTTGTATTTAAAAATTAATATCAAACATTGGACAGAAATGGTGGTTTCCAAATGGATTTGTTTTTAGAAAAACAATCAGCAACAACCAAACAAAATGAAGTATATCGAACCAAGTTGAGAGAATCCAAACCAACTCCAATTTATCCTCGCCTTCAAGCATTCTCAATAGCCACTTTCGAGGCGTAATGTTTTTTTTTCTTTCCTATATATCCATTTGATAAAATTATTCGAAAAAGAAGCACTCACCAAGTAGTCATGCTGCCATTTGTTATAGAAATCGGCTAAAACTTCATCGCGTACTTTCCCAGGCTTTTGGGCAATTGTGGCAAGAGCCGCAAATTGCTCAGTCATATTTGTGGCAGTTTTGTATTCATGCAGAGCGAGATCAATCATATCCGAATCATCCAGAGATGCCAAGTAGCCTGCCCAGATTTATATAAAAAAATAAAAGCAATAAGCCTCTGTTTATGAGGATTACAACATAATTTACAAAAGAAAAAACAATTGTCAAAAAAACCAACCGAGGGCGACATTCTTAAGAGCGCGCCTTGCCAGATTGGCATGGTTAAATTCATACGCATCAGAACTTCTATTGTTTGTTACCTGTAATGAAACATCGATTTAGGAGGGAAAAACAAACAATCACACAACAAATAATAATAAGGCTAGAAGTTCATCCATTCATGAACTTCCATCAAAAGCTCTTTTACTATTTATACTTTTAAAAATGACTCAAATAATTCTTGGTTAAGTTCATTAAATCTTCCCTACACATTTATGCCGCTTCTTAATCTTAATTCTTTGTCAAATAAAAAATTTCTTACTGTTTTGAGCAACTCGTCTTTCAACTCTGCTGCAAGGTGCTTCTTAATGAAAGCCCGAACAGCGTGTACAGCATCGGGATCTGCAACTTCCATCATGTCCATGATTTCACCTTCTCCAGGAAGAGTGATGGCCCTTGAAATAAATTCCTGAAAAATACCAGAATATTATCAAATTGTCCTGAAAAATACCAGAATATTATCAAATTGACAAATTCTGCCCATTCCTTTGACTTTTTTTTAGCAACAATTTTTAGTGAATTACTCACTTACCCTTCCGCCAACTAACCCACACTAGCGGATTCATTGTTATTTTTTATTGGGTAGGGGAAAAATGGGAAACAAAATACATATTATGCTGTTTTTATACAAAAATCATCTGAGTGCCAAATAGAATGGAGTAAGTTGCTCTTGCTTTTCCATGCCTTTGATTGTTTTTTTAGTGGATTACCTATTTACCCCTCTGCAGACTATCCCACAATTGCTGGTTCGTTGTTATTAATTTAATGGACAAGGACAAAATGGGAAACAAAATACATATTATGCTGTTTTCCAACAAAAATCATCTATGGATGCCCAAATAGAGTGAGGAGAAAGATGTTATTTCTTTAAACACAACAAAACATGTAAATCTACTTATTAGCACACCTTGTCCAAGCTGGGGTCGGATAGTATACATTTGATTCCATGGACGAACTCTGGATTCAGAACTAATGGTTTATTTTGTTGGAAATCGGCCACTAATTGTAGCATCAACTTCCTTGCCAACACCTGTCCAGCCTCCCATCTGATGAACAAAGTAGTTAGTAGTATTATTATGTATTTCTTTAAGTTGCACAATGTGATCAAGAAGTGATAGTTTGATATACATACCGGTTGAATTCATCTGAATCGTGAGCAAGAAGGAATAGGAGGTCACTATCAGTGAGATCAGACTCCAATCTGATAGGAGCACTGAAACCCCGTAACAGAGAAGGAATTGGTCGTTCTGAAATATTGGAGAACACAAACTCTTCTTCTTTCTGATCACCAACAAAAAATACGGTAAGTTAATCTCAATCAATGAATTACCAAGACAAAGAAAGCACCAGACAACTGATTTCCTATATTTTCAAGCAAATAATGAAAATTAATTATTTAATGTGAATCGAGAAGATTTGGAAACATCATTTCATCCCGTTTTCTCATTAGGATGTGGATTCGGATGAGATTCCATTGGAATGGAGTGTATCTAAACTTTAGTCCAGCCCAGACCCAGATACGCCTAAAAAAGGTGTACTACGTTGAGTGTTCAAAATTTTTGACTAACGGTAGAAATTTCATGGTAATCATCATAGGGTTGGATCGTCACGATTTCAAATTTATCCCAGGCAGCAAACCTTTTATACCAAAACATTTGTGTGCCTGTATTCATACATTCATTAGCTGCTTCTCATACAGATTCGGACACAGATCCACATTTAGATACACAAGTGTTTCCAAATGAGGATTATTAAACAAGGCATCACAATAAACTTTTCTATCTAATATTTTCCTTGACCGTTTAATTTTGTTCTTTTATTTTTTATTTCGAAAAACAATGGTTTTAATCCTTGGAGGAAGCTAACACTTCCAACAAGGCGTTCTAAGTGAACAGATGGTCTTATAAATTGAGAAAAAAAGTGTGAATTACTAGATATGAGATATCCCACCAAATAGGTTCAAATTCATCTTGAAGAAAACAAAGGTAGTGATTATAGATTGATAGATAATTGAAACAAACCTTTGTTACTCTGAGTATTGTAGTATAAACAGACTGATTATCACTCGCAATAGATTCCAACTTCCCATCATGGTAGATCGAAGACAAAGAAATATCCTTTCCATTTGAGCCCAAAAGCCCTACAGAAACGGGAATGAACATGGGTTCCTTGGTAAGCTGGCCAGGCGTTGGTGGCACCTCTTGGCTGTAGGGCAAATTACAATTAGAATCGGTTCTGAACCGAGAGTTTGAATAGTCAAACATCAAATATCATCAATCAATACAATACCTGAACTTCAGAGAATAGGTCTGATTCTCTGCATTGTAGGATGAAGAAACCTTTACTGTGGGGGTTCCCGCTTGAGAGTACCTGATAAAAACAAAATCATCTAAAAGTTAGGGACCATTTTGTACTTTTGTTTGATTGCTATCCCCATGGATAATGGAAAATTCTACATAAGTTATGTTTTCCAAAAATCACATTGATCTAGAAAATAATGCGGAACGGAATCTGGATCGTCATGAATTTATACCAAATGAAGCAAAAGTAACACTAGAACCTGGATTTGATCTAGAAAACAATCTTCGACTTTATACCAAATGAAGCAAAAAATGACACTATAACCTGGATTCAATCTAGAAAACAATCTTACACCAAACAGAAAAAAAAAAAAAAGAAGAAGAAGTAACTTTAGCTTTGGCGATTGTGACAAAATACAAGTTTCCAAAGACTTACTAGACATCAAAAAATGAAGCAACTTAACTAAAAGTGAGCAAAATCACTAAAACACAAAAAGGCCAAAGTAACTAGATTCGGGAATTTACTCCCTACACAAGACCAAATCAATCCAATTTTCCCCTTCTAATAATAATTATTCCAAAATTTATGTTGTTTCTTTCAAACAAAATCTCAATCACAACAAAAGAACACCTAATACATTTTCTAACATCTTTCGGTACTCAATAATACTATTTATTGGTCTAGCAAGTCAAAATAACCATAAAATAGTAACAAAACATACCAAGATAAGAAATTAGCAAAGTCAACATTATTTGCATCTCGCATGGCGGCAAAGAAATCTTCGCATGTCACAGCTTGCTCATCGTGCCTCTTGAAATATAGATCCATGCCCTGGAATGTGAAAACTATGAGTCGAAATCATTCTATATATCGCAGAATAAGAAATTGAGCCAGTTGTAAACTATTTTCATACTTTTCTGAATCCTTGGCTTCCGAGCAAGGTCTTATACATCCTTACAACTTCGGCACCCTGATATCAAGGAAATAATACACATGAAATTTAGTTTAGTAGCTTTACTATGGCTTGAGGAATGATAAAAATATTTAGCACAAGAAATATCTACCTTTTCATACACCGTTACTGCAAGTTCAAGAGAGCGAATATCCCAATTTATACAAAAGTAGATGAAATCTCAACATGAGCCAAGTCCAAAGACAAATACAGTTCTCAATGCAAAAATGACACATTTGTAAATTACTTGCCTGTGTAGAAGTTGTCCATCTGAAAATCAAAAGGCACATATATAATGATATAGCCACATCTTCAAAGATATTCAGAAATCAACACAAAATAGAATACCGAGAGAGATATCTCAATAGACATTGTCCATACCTTGATATAAGAATTAGGTCGGATAGGGTGAGCCATTGGACCGGCATCCTATCACAGAAAGAGAAAAAGTAAATCTACATTCAGCATAAAGGTCATATTTTAAAGAAACAAAAAAAAAATGGTTTGTAGGGTTTTTGTTATGGAGCGGATATTAGAGTTCTGATAGGATAAAAAACTAAGGACATGTGGCAACAAATTATAGCATTATATAATTATAATAGTAGATAATTATTGTTATTAAGTATTAATACAATGATTTCCTTTTTGCATATTAGACACATCCAAACATAGCCAAAATCTTTTCTAAATTCTATGGAGTTGGTGTCTATTAGATTTCCAACTGCACTAATATCAAGATAAAAAAGATTCTAACTATTTTCATTTTTTATGAGAAGAAGAACCTGCGGGTACTGATAAATTCGGAGCTTTGAAACATCAGCAATCCTCTTTACGGTTCGGCTACCCATATCGGATGAAAATTCCTGTAAAAAATTAGTTAGGCAAAATCCAACAACAATTAAAATAGTGTGTTATAGAAAATATCTATCCTGATGATTTTCATCATCAGAATATTACTTGGACCTGATCACGAAAAACTGTTAGACCTTCCTTCAAACTAAGTTGGAACCAATCGCGACAAGTCACTCTGCAATAGTGATTTAAAGAGTGTTTCAACTTTCAAGTAATAGTAATAAAAAAGTTGACAAGTTCCACAAGCTAAGGCATAAACATAATGAATTGCGTATATCATCAAGAAATGTCATCACTGCAATTTTTGTTTTTACTAAATCAAACGAGAATGATAACCATCTTCACCAACCTGTTTCCAGTCCAGTTGTGAAAATACTGCAAGATACAAGAAAATAAAATCCGAGTTGAGTTACAATTATCACACAATGAAAAGAATAATCTCGTTTATGTTAAGAGCATAATATACCTCATGACCAATAACTCCCAAAATTGCAGCATAGTCTGCATCTGAGGCAGTTTCCGGAGAGGCTAAGACAAGCTTGGAATTGAATATCTGTAAGATCAATGAAAACAAAAATAAAATTAAAAAAATGGTAAATTAGAGGCAAACAAAAGACAGTTTCATGAGGCATACATTCAAACTCTTGTTTTCCATGGCTCCCCTGATCATGGACAACAAAAAGAACAACTGCTAATTAAAAGACAAGGCGAAAGAAAACCATTAAAGGGTTCGAAACATAAAAAATTAGACGCACTTACATGTTAAAATCAGGAACAGCCACAATGTTAAAGAGGTCCAAGTCATACTCAAGACCAAAAACCTATTAAAGCATATTTTAAGGATTATAATCATGACTTATATCAAAATTAATAAAATGGATCAGTGGCCCTAGGAAAATAAATAAATAAAATCTGCATAAATGAAAGAATACCCACATCTTCATCCCATTTCATTGCTGCCTTAAGAGAATACATGGCATGTGCAGTTTTTGGTATATCTTGAGCAGGGGTCCATATTTTAAGGTCGACTTTACGACCTGATTGAGTAATGAAATGATCGTCTCTGCTCTCTAATTGACCTGCAACTAGTGCAAATAAATAGCAAGGCTTCTTGAAAGGATCTTCCCAAAGAGCATAATGCCTTCCACCCTGCCCCAAAGAGAGTCATTTGTTAAAAAAATCATTGATCTGAAAATATCTACGGTATGATGTTTGTAAAAATTACAATGATCTAAAAATAATATAAGATTAAAAACATAATCAAGAAAAAAATCTCTATACCAAATGAAGCAAAAGAATTACAATATAATTTGGAACATGATCTAAATTAATTTGCATACCAAATGAAGCAACAAAAATACACTATAATTTGGATGATGATACAAAAAATAAAATGATTGTAACCCAGAAAAATATTATACCATAAGGAAAAATGTCATATACCACACAAAAATAATAATTGAGAAAATAATCTCTATACCAGATGAACCAAAAAAATATATTAAACTTAGATCATCATCTAAAATTAATTTGTATACCAACTGAAGCAACAAAATCAAACTATAATCTCAATGATGATCCAAAAAATAAGATAATCATGAACAGGGGAAAATTTTATAGCAAAAGGAAAAAACTCAAACCAACTGGAAAAAAAAATCATTTTCAATTTTAACTTTAGCAATTTTCAGATTGTAACTGTGACAAAGATGGTGATGAAACTAGTTTCTAAATAGTCTCCACATATATATATATATATATATATATATTGCAGAAGAGAAATTCACCTCGATTTCTCCTTGCTCAATGAGATTTCCGTTTGATAACAGCACTGGGTATAATGACTTGTCAGCTTCAATGCGACAAGTGTATTTTGCCATAATATCGGGACGATCCTGTCAGATGATTAAGCACTTGGATATTATTCAATGCATATTTCAGTTTGCAAATATTAAACACCCAAAACAGTGGATAATGATGAATAAACCTGATAGAATGTGATCTTCCGGAATCCCTCTGCTTCACATTGTGTACAGAAATTACCAGACGATTTGTAAAGGCCCTATAAAAAGGATTGTCTCATGATAAGGACTCTGAAGACAATAATACAAAAATAAAAAATAAAAGGTAATCACACTTTACCTCTAGAGATGTATTCTTTTGAGGACAAATATCATTGACAATTTCCAAAGTAAAATTGTCACTTGGTGGGGAAAGAATTTTGAGATGACGCGAATCCAAATGATAATCATCACCCTCCTGAATGAAAAAAAAAAAGCATATTGAAAAAATCAAAAACACTCACGAGTTTGGAAGAAAAATCAATAAAACGAATCATTTGTAAAGCAGTTACCTTGAGCAATTCACCATTCACTTTAACTGAAACTAGCTCCATGTCTTTACCATCCAAGACTAGTGGAGATGAAGAACCTGTTTAAATTAACAAAAAAAAGATGTTGATCCTCGTAAAATCATTTCATCATGAAAAGCTGATTTGAGAAACAATTATCAAATCATCAACCAGTTTTTCCATCAAATCACTAACCCAAATATCAAAATTACTTTATAAAGTTTTAACATTTCAATACTAAAGATATTTTGGTCATTTGAAATAGTCTACTTTTTCATCAAACAATATTCATTTTCAAACTTTTATTAACAAAACCCAAGATCAAACAAGCCACTTGTTTTTTCAATAATAAAATATATACACTCTTTTCCTTGTTTTGTTTGTATTGAAATATGTCGCCTTTGGGAAGGCGACATGTAACAATTTGTGAGAAATTTATTAATTCAAGCTTTAATATTTAAAAAATAAATAAATAAATAAAGGTTGATGCAATAACCCAAATTACTTTTTTCGAAACCCAAGATCAAACAACCTATTTTTTTCTCTCAATAAACAAATCTTTTTTTCACACATTGAAAATTAAATATTACAAAAGAGAAAAAATAAAAAGGTTGATGTGATACCATCTCTAGGATTAACAGCAATTTTGGAGTGTACAACAGTTTTCTCTTCACCCAGTGTGAATTTCAGATCAACCTGCATTTTCAAATATATAGAAATTGAACAATAACGACATAAAAATAACTAACCTTCAATAAGTTTTGCAATTACAAGGAATTACCGTATCAAAATAGTAATCGGGCAATTGATAATCTTTCAAGAAAATCTCTTTCGGTGCATCCATTGCAGACTCGTCGGCTTGTTTCGATACGGACTCTGTAGCAACTGAGCAAATTAACCTCCTATTCAACCGGTTGGCCCTCTAAAATCATTCAAATCATATATAATCATCAATGATAGTAGAAAAAAATGCAGAAACTTTAAATTTCCAACTAATATCAACTCACAGATAATGAAGGATAACAATACCGCTGAGTTCTCCTAAACACAGTCTGTCATGAAAGAAAACACAAAATGAACAGACAAAATCCAAATTAAACCTTAAATACAAGTAAATTTCAAGAGAGACGACATCAAACCTCTGAAGTAAGACAATGTCTATATCTGGAGAAGTTCTTAGCAGATTGTCTAAAGGAACCGGATCGAAAAGTAGCCTGAATCTACAGTAAGACAAACAAAAAAAATCAGAGATTTAAGATTGAGGCTGACAATGTAAGCTCATTCTTAGAACAAAACATAACCACCCCATTTTCCAGATTCACATTTTACATCTCTATAGCTCAATCTTAGAAAGAAGAAAGGATGTGGTAATCACAGGAGAAAAGGAGATCAAACCCAACAAACAAGTCTTCTGCAATCCCAAAACCTTGGACGGAAGAATCAATCGAGCCATCATCCAAAAGATATCGGTCAAGCACTAAAATTAAGCACAAAGTTTCAAAAGGACTGAAATTTGACTAGAATGTGAAAACCCAGATGGTCAAAACTGAAAAAAGAAGGGTTTTACTCTCTAATAGCAATGGATCAGAGTAACCCACAAAGAGATAACACATTTCACTGGGGTATGTGTTGTAAAATGTATGGATAATGGTCCAAATTCAAATTAGGGCTGAGATTAATCATAGATAAATCAAAAATGAAATTGAAAAAAAAAAACAAAAATAGGCATTTTAATCGATAAAGGATGAAGCCTTCTTCATCCCTTTTGGTTTACCTACCTCGGAAGATCACTCAAAGAGAGAAGAGATGTGAGACAGTAGCGAAAACCTAAGCTGGAACAAAAGGTTTTGAGCCCAGAACAAGATATTTATACAATCATCAAGTGATGGGCATGAAGATAAAATTATTGTTTTAATTTTAATTTAAAAATATTAAAATGTGTGATCATTATTATAGGTTGGGTTAGTTTATTTTTCTCTCTTTTATTTTTAATATATTTTACTTTATAATTAAAAATATTTTAGTTATTTAATTTAAATAATTTATTTTCAAAACAAAAGAAGATCAAACACTACTAGAAGTTTTATTTTTTAGGAAAAGGATAATAATAATAATAATATATCTTGATCTTTTAATTGGTATTTTGTTTTTTTGCTAAGTTTTGATTGGGATATTAGATGATAAATGAAATCTAATTGTAGAGGCCATAAGGACTTGTTTGGAAGTACTCCAACAGTCAAATGCAATATAAATGTCATTTTCCTCTTATTTTGACCATTTGCATATATATATATATATATGTAAGAATAGAGTTTTATTGGAAAGATAAAAAAAATCAGATTTAATTTATCTTAAAAAAAATTGAAGTGTTAATGCAATGTTTGTGAAACTCGTATAATTAGATCTAAATTAATCGAATATCTTTGTGGTTAAATAAAGCAGATATATTGATGTAGAATTTCTATTATTATTTTTTTCTTCATTATTTTTTATTTATAAATGCAAGATAACATTTTACTTTAATGTTTGTCTTGGGATCTGTTTTATTTATTTTAAATTTTATCTTTACTTATATAATTATTTTACTTTTTTTATTATTTACTTACATTATCATTGTAATCTTAAAGTTTTATGGTTGTCATCACCACTCGGATTATGGCGATTTCATAGTAAAATCGTTACAAGACAACATACCTGCAGAACTCGATCAAACACAGACAATAGCGTTGTTTTAATTCCAACAAGACGATAAGAATATGATGTGTCGAGGATTCTAGAGGAATGAATAAGTGTGTAAAATGAAGGTAGAATCGAACCATAAGTAAAAGAATATAATTTTCATGTAAAAGTTAGATTATTTTAATTAAATGATAAAAATATTGTTTTTTTTAATAATTTAAATCATAAAGTAAGAATAATTATTATGTGAAATAAGTTATTGATGAAGTAATAATTTCTTTTAAATTAAATATAATAATTAAATATACATTTGGACTAATAATTTGTCAAAATCTTTGTCACAACTCACAATAATTTTTTCATTCAAAATTGTTAAAATTAAAATTAAAGATATTCTTTTTATTATAATCAAATTCTTTTTTGGTCATGAACAAATAAATTATATATCATAGTTAAATTTATAATGTAATATTTTAATTGATACAGAAAAAATGTTCTCAAATTATATTTCTTTCATTATAACGTTTCTAAGACATTGAATAATTTTTTTAATTAGGATATTTGAAATTTTTTTCAATCCAATATCAAACAAGCGGAAAGACTCGAAGTTATTCACTACAAAATAAATAAATATATTCACTACATTTGCATTGGGATTATAAAGGTTATAGATAAGGGATATGGATATTTGTAAATTATTATAAAATAACTTGTTTTGATCTAGAGTTATTTGGTTATTTTAAAATAATTTATTATCATATAATATATTTTTTCATTTAAAATATATAAATAGTTTGACTTTATTTTAAAATTATGTATAAAAATATTAATAATTGAAATGAAATATTTATTAATCAAACAATATTTTGAATGTATAATTATATATTTGTTCAAATAACACAACATTAAACAAGTTTCTATTTTTATTTGGTGTTCTTTAGTAAATAGTTAAAATAATGAGTTAATTTTTTAAAATGGTAGATTTTATAATTTAAAAGAGCCCAATCAGTCTAAAACTATATATTTTATTTGAAAAAAATATATATTTTAAGTTCTATAAACATATATTATTGAATTAGTGGATACAATACAGAATTTTCATGAATATTTTGTTAAGCTATTTTTCCAAGTAGTATTGCCCATTTATCTAATGAGACTCGAATTTTGAGCGTTTTTATTATATATAGGATTCGAATTTTGATTTGAGTAACATAAGGATCGACTTATCAAAGTTTTGATAATTTGAAGTTTTTTAGTAACGTCCGTTTATTTAATATGATGTGACATTTTTTATACAAATTGTATGACATCTGAAAAAAAAAATAATAATATAATTTTTCTCTTAGTCTCCTTTCTTTTCGTCTCTTCTTTATGTCTGTGTGTCTTCTCAAAATTTCTTCATTTCTTTATTACTCTATTCAATCAAATCAGATCTATATATGAATCTTCCGTAGAATATCACGTCGAATATCACGACTAACCATTCTAACCATTCTGACAACGAACCGAAGGTGAGTATTCTCCACTCATCTCCCTCTTTTGATTTAGAGTTTGATTCAGAATAATGAAGATAATGCATATTTTAGGTTTTGAAATGGATGTACTATGTTGAGTGTTGAATTTATTCTATTTTATTTCTTAAACCCTTATCTCATATGAATCCCGGGTTTCTCTCATATGGATCCCACTGATACATTCTAACTTAATTTAGGTTTTATAGTTTTACTCATCTAAGTAATACATTCAATTGCCTAATTTCTTATTGCTTGATTTTTGATACTCAACAAACAAATATGATAACATAGTTAGAAACTTGGAGAATCCTCTTTTGAGTTCATGCATTTGAAATCAGCAAAATCAAAATGTCAATGAATACTAAATATGTGTGCTTGTCATGTATCTGATATGTTAAATTATTTTTACTCCATATGTAGGATAATGTTCAGAAAGTTTTCATGACTTTGATCCTCATTGTTCAACACATTTTGGCTTCTAATGTTGATTATTGATTCGATTAAGTTCATTATATGTAATACATTCCGATGATTCAATTGTTTGACTATAGTTGTTTTCATTTAATTCATCATTGACAACTCACATATCTAAATATATATATATATATATAATGATACTTAAAGTCAGGGGCGAAACCAGATGAAAAATTACCTGGGGCTGACTCCAACTTGCATCTCAAATTTAACTTTTTATGCTCCGCTTTTTTTTCAATAAAATTTTGACGATTATGCCCTCTCAATGCACACGCTTGCAAAGTAAGTCACCGAGTGCTTTCAATAGTTGTTGTAAGCCGTAATCTGTTATTTTGTTTTTCATCTAAAGACTGCGCATTCAGTACTTTGTCAATATGACAAGGATATTCATTAGATTATCAAGATATATTCAACTGCCCTATTATGTGGTGAAATATTACATCATATATGCATAACAAAAGAGCATCTATCCCCATCATTAACTCGCTTTCAATATTTGAATTCATCTATTGTAAATGTATGTTTTTGGGATTGCTTATGTTCAAACAAGAAACATGAAAAACAAAAAGCAACATCTTTCAAAGGAGAGTATTCTAACCAAGTAAATATTTAAACCAATGACTTTGGAACCGTCGATTTTGATTTCCAAATTTGGTCGGCGGGTACTTATCCTTAATAGGTTGATATGACTCATCTTGATATAAGCTCGTCTAATTTCATCCCTTTGATTAAAAGAATATTTCCATATCGGAATACGTAATGCTGAATCAAGTTTAAGAGAACTTACATCAACATCAATTGTAGGAGATTTGTTAGGTTTTGAGTAGGGATATCAAATTCTTTATTTAAATACCGAATCAAACCAATGTAACTATTTTAACTTGTTTATTAATATTAATTTATATTTTTTTATAAATTTTTGAAATAGTTTAAAAATTAAGAAATATAAAACACTATTATTATTTTAACTAGTATGTATCACGTGCATTTGCACGAGTAATGATATAAAAAACCGTAAAAAAAATATTACGGTAAAATTTTTATGGGCGGGTCAACCCACAATCCGACTCAAATATTCATTTACTCTCACATATATCCAAATTAATCACAACTCTCGACCCGACAATCCAGACACTTTAAAAATTAAGCATCATTATATATATATATAGATTAGTTAGTTAAAAAGTTGAACTTATATTGTTAAAATGTCACGCGTTTATCAAATTTTGGGTTAAATTTAAAATATAAAGTGTTATTAGCCTAGTTGGTTAAAAGGTTGTATTTGTTTTGTTAGGTTGCAAGTTCGAACCATACATATAACATTTTTATTTTTATTTTTAACCGTTTTAAGTTTATGGGCGGGTCAACCCACAATCCGACCCAAATATCTATTTACTCTCACATATATATCCAAATTAACCACAGCTCTCGACACGGCAATCCGGACACTTTAAAAATTAAGCATCATTTTATATATATATATATATATATATATATATATATATATATATATATATATATATATTTATTTATATTTTACCCTTATAAATAATTTGTATTATTAATTATATTGAAATAAATAAAAATAATGTATAATTATTATATAAATATAATTTTAAAATAAATAATATTATTATATGATTTACATTATTTTATATATAATTTTTTATACTTTATTTATATATTAAAGTGAGGCCAGGGTTTGATCACCTCATTTTCACAATTTGATTACATAGCCAACTGGACTAAGAGCCACATGTTAAACACATGTATAAAATGTTTTATTTTAAGATTTTAATTTAGCACTCTAGCCCATACATGGCTCCGGTCATGCTTAAAGTCAACATGCACCACATTAATCCACATTATCATAAGGTATAATCCACGTCATCAAGTAATTTATCTCTACTCTCTCTTTTTAATTAAATTTTAAAGACTATAAATATATTTTATATTATATTATTTTTCTTTCCTAATTATTTTCTCCCTCATTAACTATATATATTCTCACTAATCATAAAATATATATATTTTTTATTAATAATTTATATATATATATATATATAATATATATATATATATATATATATTAAATGTAGTTACCTTATATATATATATATTATATTATTTTTCATCATTAATTTTATATAAATACATTTCATATTTTATTATACATCATTTTCTCTCCTAATATATATATATATATTTATATAAAATATTTTCTTTATTAGCATAAATGATTTTTTAATTAATATAAAAATAAATTAATTGGTAATAAATATTAAATACAAAATATATATACATACACAAAATAATAAAATTATTTCAACAATCTTAATCTTAAGTAGTCTAGCGATTAAAGTGTTCACATTCATGCTTAAGACCATGGTTCGAATCCCAAACCATGCAAATTTAGATTTTCATGAATGCATTGTTGACTATAATATATAATGACGTAATTTTTAAACAAAGGATACGAGTCATCTGAAAGTGTGAGGTTGGAATTAGTAGTTGATTTGACGAGCATTTGAAAGTATGAGGTCACGAAAATGGAGGTCGGATGGTGGGTGGTTTGTCGGAATTAGTTGTTGGTTTGGTGAACATTTAAAAGTGTGAGGTCACGAGATGGAGGTCGGGTGGTGGGTGGTTTGTCGATTGTGAGGTCGAAATTAGTGGTTGATTTGACGATCATTTAAAAGTGTAAGGTCGCAAGATGAAGGTTGGGTGGTGTTGGTTTGTCGAGTGTGAGGTCGAAATTAGTTGTTGGTTTGTCGAGTGTGAGGTCGAAATTAGTTGTTGGTTTGGCGAGCATTTGAAAGTGTGAGGTCGGAATTAGTGATTGGTTTGTCGAGCATTATAAAGTGTGAGGTCACGAGATGGAGGTCAGGTGGGTGGTGGGTGGTTTGTCGAGTGTGAGGTCGGAATTAAGATTAGTGGTTGAGTTTGACGAGAGATGAGAGATTTATCAATAATTGAGAGGTCAACTAAGATTGGTGGTAGTTCCCCGAGGGAATAAAAAAGACATATGAAAAAATGTGAGTCATAAGATGATGGTCAATTGAGGGGTTAAGTGGGGCGACGAAGGGATAAAATATATGTTAATATTAATTTTAGGAAAAAAGCTCACTTGAACGTATGTACTTGTACAACTGGCTCACTTAAACGTATGTACTAATAAAAGATCATTGTTTTTTAAACATAAGTACTATAAAAAATTGGCTCATTTAGCCTCTTTTAGTAACCATAATTACTTTTATTTTTTTAATTTATATATTTATTAATTAAATATTAATATATTTTTTCTCTCCTTCTTTTACATTAATTAAACTAGATAATTTACTTTATTATTAAATTTTTTATTATTTTTATATTAGTTTCTCTTTTATATTTCATCTTTAAGTTTAAATTTCTCATAATTCTTAAATTCTCAATTTTTAAAAAATTTTAGCAACTTATTTATGAATTTTATATTTTACTGTAATATTTTTTTTTTTTGAAGAATTTCTTTCTTATTTAATTTAATATGAACAAAAATGAAATTAATAATTTTTTATTTAAATTTTATTCATGACTTATAATAATAGTAAAGTGCATTGTTTTGTCTAATATTTGATTATTACTCTTTTGGTGTATGATAAATGAGTTGTTATTATTATCTAAATATTACTTTATTTATTTTTGTGTTGAATGATTTTTATTATTGAAAGTGTAAGTCATTGTTATATTTGGGATCAAACAATTTTAAAACAATTAATAATTAATGTTAATAGAAGAAAAAATATAAAGTTAAAATAATTAATTATGAATGCTCACATATATAAAATAAAATTAAAATAATTAATAATAAATACTCATATAAAAATAATAAAAGATTTATGAAAAATATAAAAATAAAGGGTTCATTTATTAATGAAAAAGAAAGAGAAAGAAAATATATTAATATTTAATTAATAAATATATAAATTAAAAAATAAAAATTAACTATGATTTAGTAAAAGAGGCTAAATAAGTCAATTTTTTTATAGTACGTATGTTTAAATGAATTTTTATTAGTACATTTCAGAGCTAATTGTAGAAATATATGTCTAAGTGAGCTTTTCTCCTTAAGTTTAAGATTAAATTAATTTTTTATAAATTAAAGTCAATTTAAAATTAATTAGATTTAAATAATATTTATTTTATTTAAAATATTTGTAGATAAATAATATTTTAAATATATTATTATCAGTGTAAATGCACGAATAAATGGTGTGCACAGTAAAAATAAAAAAAAGAAAGAAAAAAAAAAGAAAGAAAGAGCTGAATCAACCTATTGTGTTATCCATAAATAAATTATAAGTTTTAGTAAGGCTGAATATTCAGAATATCAGTTAATTATGATATAAAAATCTAATTATCATGTTTTATATATAGAAGTAGACTTCATATTCTCAAAGCTGAATTATAATCGGACATGATTTCAAAACAACCTAAAAAAATTCAGATCATAATTGGCTGATATTCTGACAATTCAACTTTACTAAAAAAAAAAAGAATTAACTTATTTATAGACAATACATTATGATGATTCAACTTTAATATTATTTTTATTATATACACCATTTATTCACCTACTAATGCATATATGTGAGTTAACCTTGATCCCATTGATAATGAGTATGGCCCATATAATTCGATTGGGATAGTTGCTTAACCATTCCACTCAATTTCCAAATCATATAGTTTAACTTATGCATTAGATGAAAACAACTATAGTCAAACAACTGAATCATTTGAATGTATTACATATAGAGAATTTAATCGGAACCAATAATCGACATTAGAAGTCGGGATTAAACTATTTAAACTATTTACCAAAATGTGCTGGACAACGAGGATTAAAGTCATGAAAAGTTCGGAACATTATCCTATATATGGAGTAAAAACAATTTCACATATCAGAATACATGAGAAGCACACATATCTAGTATTCATTGACATTTTGACTTTGTTGATTTCAAATGCATGAACTCAAAAGAGGATTCTCCATGCTTTTAAATATGCCATCATACTTGTTTGTTAAGTATCACACATCAAGCAGTAAGAAATTAGGTAATTGAATGCATTACTTAGATGGGTAAAACTATAAAACCTAGATGAAGTTAGAATGTATAAATTTGATCCATATGAGATAAGAGTTGAAAAAATAAAATAGAATAAATGCAACACTCAATATAGCACATCCATTTCAAATGTTCTTTTATAAATTATACTAGAAGAATCTTTTCCCCTAAAATAATGTTGAGAATAAAATCTCATTCGAGTCTGAAAAGGGCATAATGATTTTTACTCAAACAAATCTGTAAAACATAAAATACAGATCGGTCGCTGTAAACCTAAAATACACATTGTCTTCTCTATTCCTAAATCAAACCCAAATCGAGCGAGGAAGACGATTGAAGAATACTTAAATTTGTTGTCGGAATGATTAATCGTGATATTCGGCGAAAGATTCACATAGATCTAATTTGATTGAATAGATTACTGAAAAAGATGAAGAAATTTTGAGAGAAACTCACGGACATAGAGGAAAGGAGACTAAAAGAAGAATTTTTTTTTTCTCTTTTTGCCGAACGTCATATAATTTGTATAAAAAAATGTCATGTTTATAATTTGTATAAATAGATATAACACCAAAACTTTAATAGTTCAAGCTCGTTCAAATCAAAGTTCGAGCCTCATATAATAAAAACGTTCAAAGTTCGAGTCACATTAGGTAATTGAGTCATTAAGCATATTAAACATCTATCTTTTATCTTTTCAAATTGAGAGAATAATTGAATTAAATTAATTTAAAAAACTCTTTATAATATATTTTTTAATATAAATATGATCTCTCATAAATCATAATCATCGTAACCATGATCATCACTTCAACGTAATCGGCTGACCCTAGGGAAAAAGTCAGTTATGCGTCCGACTAAGGCCACCCCTATTATAGTATTCCTAAGAAAAACACAATGAAACAAGATTTGAACTCCCCACATTCATGTCATCTATTTCAATGTAAGGGTTCTAATAGCTGGCCATAAGGAAAGACAAAGCTAGGGTCCACCTTCCTTAAGGACACAATAAAAAAAAAGAAAAAAAGTGCATAATAAATTTTGAACCTAGACTCATCTTGTATGTATTAACATTAAATTTAGTAATTATACTAAATTATTTTTATTAGTTATTATAAAAAACTATTTTATTTAATAAATTTAACATATAATATAATTGTAAATTAAAAGTAATAATATATATATATATATATGGCCTACAACCCAAATCTGCCTTCTAAATGTATAAAGATTTGCCTTCTAAATGTATAAAAAACTATTATATTTAATAAATTTAACATAAAATATAATTGTAAATAAAAAGTAATAATATATATATATATATATATATATATATATATATATATAATTATTGAGGCTTAATTTTGAAAGTGTCCGGCCGAGAGCTATGGTTAATTTGGATATATATGTGAGAGTAAATGAATATTTGGGTCAAATTGTGGATTGACCCGCCCATAAACTTAAAACGGTTAAAAATAAAATTAAAAATGCTATAGGTATGGTTCAAACTCACAACCTAACCTAACAAGTACAACTTTTTAACCAACTAGGCTAATAACATTTTATATTTTAAATTCAACACCAAATTTAATGAACGCGGAACGTTGTAACAATATAAGTTCAACTTTTTAACTAACTAATCTATATATATATAATGCTTAATTTTGAAAGTGTCCGAATTGTCGGGTCGAGAGTTGTGGTTAATTTGGATATATATGTGAGAGTAAATGGATATTTGGGTCGGATTGTGGGTTGACCCGCCCATAAACTTAAAACAGTTAAAAATAAAATTAAAAATGTTATAGGTATGGTTCAAACTCGCAACCTAACAAAAACAAGTACAACTCTTTAACCAACTAGGCTAATAACATTTTATATTTTAAATTTAACACCAAATTTATAAACGCGGAACGTTTTAACAATATATTTTACTAGTTAAATATAATCATCCTTATCTATTCAAATAAAAGGGAATAAGTTAAATCAAACTAGTCAAAAGTATTAGATTTTTTTGTTGACTTTTCTTAGAACTTGTAATTGCTGAATCAAACTAGTCAAAAAGTATATTTAGATATTTTTGTGGACTTTTCTTCTTAAAACTTGTAAATTGTAAGTACAAAAGCTCCATTCTTCTCCGTTGAGTCTTCTTAATAAAATAATGTGGATTTTGGGAAGAAAGGGTCCATCTGGATTCTCTGCTCGATCCACGGCTGAAGAAGTCACCAAAGGAATTGAAGGATCTGGTCTTACTGCCATTGTTACAGGTTTATTATTATTTATTATCACGTGTCTCTTCCTGATCATCACTTCAGTTACTGTATTTTTAATATAAAGTTAGGAATCTAGCTGCAATTGCCAAATGACTTTTAAAAATCTATGTTCGATTACCACTAAGAACGCTTTAAATTGAAATTGGGATCAGGGTATCATCTTAAACTTCGCTTCAACTATTTTAATGAGTTAGATTTTGTTTTTAAGTTTGTTCTGATATTCTTTTTACTGTATCTAGTTTTGAATGAGAAAATCGCTTATAAGTATTTCTATTAGACTAATTTAGATGAGATAATATTTTGAAATATAACTTAATTACACTTTTGTGTTAAAATCTTAAAGAAGAAGTGTAAACTGAAATTGTATTAATGAAAGTTGTTATTCAAACATTACATGTCTCTCTTATATAGGAATTCAATATTAACTAATTAATCAAACTAACTAATCAGTTACTAACTAATTAACGATTTAATTACTATTTTTACAATTTGTTCTTCCTTGTCTTAATTACTATTTTTACAATTTGTTCTTCCTTGTCTTAATTACTATTTTTACAATTTGTTCTTCCTTGTCATATGGGCAAAACATGTTTACTTTCTCATCTATCTGCCTTGTGTAAAGTAACATATACTATATTTGACCACTTAACTAATGCATAATATTTTGTCTTTTTTTTTTTGGGTAAGTCAACAAGATAAAGTTACTTATCGAAAAGATAATGTGAGACTCATAACTCAGTGGTAAAGCGAAGAAACTCATGGATTCGAGTCTTCGTATGGAATGGAAGACAATTTACAAAAAAAAAAAAAAATGACTGCTAGGCCATGACCATCTAAGGTCATTCTTGGTGTGACTTCAAAATATGGAGATAAGAAAAATGTGGTCTTTCAAAGTTACACAATATTCATTATTGGATGCATCTATTTGGGTTTCATATTGTTGTAACTTAACACATTTGAAACTATCTGGAATTCATATTCATATGAGAAACCACCAATAAATTTCTTAATGTGTATAACTAAGTTGTGTTTTCAAACGACTGTGAAGGGGCGACAAGTGGAATAGGTGCAGAGACAGCACGCGTACTTGCTTTGCATGGAGTTCATGTTGTCATGGCAGTTAGGAATTTGGATAGTGGTGGGAAAGTAAAAGAAGAGATACTGAAAAATATACCAAATGCTAAAGTTGATGTTATGGAATTGGATCTCAGTTCTTTGGCATCTGTAAGGAAATTCGCTAACGAATACAAATCCTCGGGTCTGCCTCTAAATATTCTCATGTAATGTTATGAGTTCAGTTTATGATTCCTTTCTTTTGTTACTTTTTTGTTTTGTTTTGCTAAAAGGTTATTTATGTTCTTTGTCTGAAGTAACAATGCAGGTGTAATGTCTCCTTCTTTCAAGCTGTCACAGGATAAAATTGAACTGTTGTTTGCTACCAATCATCTAGGTGATTCGATCTTTATCCTTAACTGTTTTTCATTGTATAAAACAAATGTTCCTTCTCGAGCGAGTATTGGCATTGTCTTACATTCAGCTAGAGTAGTAAATGAGAAACACTTTCTGAATTTGGATCAAGATGAGAATTTGTCAATATGACTTAAGTTCTGTTTCAAACATGTTCTCATCGAGATCTAATACTTTACAGAAAAATGTGTTTTCAAATAAATTTATTCACAATTCCCATATAGATCCTGATTCACAAAAGTGTTTCCAAATAGGCACATTTTGGGTATGGGATTGAGTCTGGAAGAGAATATGTCCATAAATTTTCTTGGAAACATTTTTTTGTCAAATATTTTATCTGAATGTTGATTTAAATGAGATAATATTCTAAAATATAACTTAAACAGACATATATTCATAAATTTATTGATGTTTTCTTGTCAAAACTCAGATTCAGCTCCAAAAAGTGTTTCAAATGGTCATCTATTGAAATTGTTCATTACTTGCCTAAAAGTTCACTTCTTTATATCAGGTCATTTCTTATTAACAAACCATTTGCTAGAGATAATGAAAACGACAGCATTTGAGAGTAAAATTGAAGGAAGGATTGTTAATGTTTCGTCAATGGCCCATCAATTTATGTACAAAGAAGGAATTCCCTTCGATAAAATAAACGAAGAGTCAAGGTAACAGATGTTATATTAAGATTATTTGATTTTTAACCCAAATATGAAATAACTCTACATTAAACAATCTATGTAAACATGTTAATCTTCTATTCATGTTTTTTTCGTCGTTTTTATGTTCACAGTTACAATAGCAAATATGCTTATGGACTATCTAAGCTTGCCAACATCTTACATACAAATGAACTAACAAGGCGGTTTAATGTAATGAAAACTTAACTATGTTTGATAAATATATTATCAAATTTGATCTATTTTGACTCATTATGTTGTTTCTTTATTGTTTACTAACCAGGAAGAAGGTGTGGAGATAACTGCTAATTCTCTTAATCCTGGGCCAATTGCTACCAACCTTTTTCGTCATTACAACATTATTGATGGTAAATCTTACGCCACCCAAATATTAACAAATTTAACAACGTTTAAATTAAAAAAAGTCCCCACGACCCATTTAGAAACACTTTTTTACAAAATTTGTACCTTAATCTAATCAAACATGTATTTGATTTTTATGGGTTCATGTAACTATTGCAGGATTGGTTAGCACGGTTGGTAAATATGTAATCAAGAATGTTTCTCAGGTTTGTTAATACTAACTTTTTTGATTGTCCACTGAAAAATGTGAGGCTTTTTTTTATTGATTCGGTTAAGTTGGTTTTGAAGGGGGCTGCTACGACATGTTATGTGGCGTTGCATCCTCAAATGAAAGGGGTAAGTGGAAACTATTTCTCTGATAGTAACATATCGAAAAGGAGTTCTTTGGCGAAAGATGAAGAATTGGCAAAGAAATTGTGGGAATTCAGTATGAATTTGACAGAAACTTAAATGTGGCTTCTTTTTTGGTTTTGATGAATAATGAATGTATGTGCATTTGTCATTGTACTCATTTTAACTTTGTGCCAATATAAATATGAAATAAATGAACAGAACCCATTATCGGGTCTTCAGTAGATTCGAAGATTAATTTGACATCGGGTATTTATTGCACAAGAGGTCATGCATATATGTTCTAAAACGAAAGAAGAAAAAACAAATTGCATTTGTCCTAAGATTGAATATGAAAAAAATGTATTACAAATTTGATTGAGATTTCTTCGTTAAGTTCTTACCAAAATAAGTCTCGGAAAAATGGACCAATATGATCATACAATACAAAGACTTGTGCAACTCATTGACAAATATATTTCATATGGTGATATTGCAGGTATAAAAAATTGAAGAAATTGCCTAAAATTCACAAACCACATGTTTGCAGACGATGCCCTAGCCGAAAGAGGGTTATCGATTCAAGAATTTTGGCGTATTGAAATTCATGAATGTTCTGAATCGATACTGCCACGCATCAAGTCATTTTTTAAACCTCGATAAGTTATGTATCACTTTTAGCTGCAACACACAATTATCAATTCAACAAAATCTTTCTAAGTTAATTAACATAACTCTTAGTCCAAATGCAAGGATTTACATTGCTATACTTAAATAAAAAAGAAGACGTGTTAAAAGGTTGAGTTGAAAGTTAAACTTCTTTATCCAAGAGGCAAATCATTTCTCATTAAAAGCATCCTTCAATAATCACCAAATTACCTTATGAATATCTTTTAAATTATTAAGTATAAACAAGGTCATTAACTCGAGTAATCATACCTCAAAGTCATGTTAACGAATTGTATGCACCTAATACTTGAGAAAGAAGATGAAATTGTGTTGGAATTGTTTTATCTTCTATCAACGTTTGATCACGATATTGTGTGAATTTTAACTATTCTTCTCAGAAGGTAAAAAAGAAGAGAACACAATGTTGTGGCCAATTTTGAATAATGGGACTTTTCAGGAACCCAAAACAACCAAAATTTTCAAAATTAAAATATGATAAAATTTTGTGGAATATTAAAAATTCATAAAAAAATATTAGGTAGACTTTTCAAAAATATTCTCAAAAATCTTTAAAACATAATTTCTCTAAAAATATTGTAAAACTTAATAAAAAAATAAATCATTTTAAAGATTTTTAATCTGTAAGACCAACTATGAACCTAAGATTTATTAAAAGAAAAGTAATTATGAAACTCAATAATAAATAAAAAAAGTTGCGAAGAAAGTAGCAACAAAATACCATCTATAAAATATTTATTATTTTGAAAAGACTTTATAGAACTAAATCTAAATTTTAACCAAAAAATTCTTAAAAATAACTTTTGTGTGTAAGTCTCATTCAGATGTTAAAAAAATGAAAAATATTTTGAAACATAATTTAACTAAATACATATTCATAAATTTGTAACTTTTTCTCTTTCAAAATCAATTCCCACAAAAAAAAATGTAATTATTTTTTAATAAAAAAATATCATTTTTATTGAAATCGAGAGAAACACAAGAAACGTTCCTAAATATTTTGCAGAAAACAAGAGAGGTTTCGAATGAACACATCTCTAAAGTTTATTAAAAAAACCAACACAAACCCTACCATATTTTTGCAAAAAAGTTTCCCTTATCATTACAACAAAGTAGAATCTTTATTCAAAAACTTCCATAACAAAAGATATTAATGTATACCAGGCATAAACACTAGATTATCAAAGAGTTAGAATTATTTCATCTATATCCAAATAAAAGAAACAAAGTCATCAAAGATTCCATTAAGAAAAAAAAACTACAAATACATAGATATTTATTTCATTTTAGAGCCTAATAAACAAAGGATGATATAAAATACAAGATCTAACACAACAATACAGACAGTAATAATATTTGATAAAAGGTTTATGCAGAATTCAAATTATAACATCTCTAATACCTTTATTTTCCATATACACTGCATCAGCAAGACAAACTTTTTTTCAATTGGTAGGATTCGGATTGAAGTTTAGCGATTCCTGCCAGATTAACTCCCTGATGTCCTCCTCTGTAAATGTCGATTGTTCGAAATCAAAATGGAAAAGTCCAGGGAAGACCGGTTCATCGTTGATATCGTGGAGAGATGACAGGTAAGGATGACAGATTGCTTCTTCAACTGTGTAAAAACAACAGTGCAAAACATGACTAAGCATTTTCGCGAAAGAAACAATAGCCAAAGGTGACATATAACTTGAATACCATACCTGTAATACGTTTGTTTGGATCGAAAATCAGCATCTTCTCCATCAGATCAATAGCCAAAGGTGACATATTTGGAAATCTGGCGGAGAATTGTTGCTTCGGATACTTTGGAAGCAGTTTAAAGTACTTCCTCGCGTTATCAGCACGGAGGAAAGCAAGATCGGCATCGTCGGGTGAACCCAATAGCTGTTTCCAACAAATGAATCAGAAATGAAAACATTCTACTGTTTTTGAAATATTGGGAAAAAACTCGTATACAAATTTCCCATTTCAGCTTTTCATTCCAGTTTAGATACAAATGTTGATACCATGTTGTGCCATTAGAGATTAGGTCATCTTAGTTTCATGTATCTTTCGAAACTATTTCCCCGTTTATTTATCAATGTGAAATTTGTCAGTTTGCAAAACATTCTCGTACTTCTTTCCCTCGAGTTCATTATGCTGTTTTTAAACCTTTGCAATGTTAGTGTCAAAACTCACAACAATTATCGGTGGTGGTTTGTTTCATTTAACATGTCTTTGTGGAAGAAAATCCGAGGTTGAAACGATTTTCCAACAATTCTATATAATGATCCAAACTCAATTTCAAACTTCTATACAAGTCATTAAAACCGATAATGCTAAAGAGTTTTTTGTCCAAAGCTAGAACAATTCTTTATTTTTAGAGGAATTCTACATCTAAATTCATGTGTTGACACTCCCGCAACAAAATGGAGTTGCCAAAAACATGAATCAACATCTTCTTAAAGTAACTAGATCACTCCTTTTTGCTTCTAAGCGAAAAACAAGAATCAACATCTTCTTAAAGTAACTAGAACACTCCTATTTGCTTCTCATGTTCCAAAAATTTTTGAGGGAAGGCCTACTCTATTGCTACTTATCTCATCAACCATATGTCTTCTCAGGTTCTAAAATTCCAAAGTCCAATTTAAGCCTTACTTCAATCCTTTCCACTACAAAAATCATATAACATAATCTACCTCCTAAAGTATTCGGTTGTTCATCATTTGTTCACATTCACGCTCATAATCGTAGAAAACTAGCCATTTTTGAAATGCCTGAAAATATTTTGGCTACGCACCATCTCAAAAAGGTTACAGGTGTTATTCTCTCAATACTAAAAGATTTTACACCACAATGGATGAAAGGTTTTTGGAGAATAAATGCTATTATCTAGCTTCCGATATTCAGGGGGAGAAATCATTTGTATACCATAATTCATTTGATAATTCAAATTTAATTGAACCTCCAATAGCATATTTTTATTCCACGGTCGAATATTCTGTTCACTGCCGCTCCATATATGCTGTCCAATGCTGCTGATCCATTGTCTTCCAGATCAACTGCAACAGCCCAGATTCCTAATGTCTTCCAGCCCAACTGCAATTTCATTTGGGCCAGTATCTGCAACAAATCCTTTTCTCATTTCAACTTCTGCTCCACCTCTCAACTACTTCCATTACAACATCATCTTCTCCATTATAAAATCATCCACTTCTCTGTACATACTCAAGGCAAAGGAAAAGAGGCTGAGCACACTCATCACCACAACATCAATCATCGGAACTGAGTTCAAGTCCAAGAGATCATTTAGACACATGTATGTGACTTGAACATGATAATTATTTATCTACTTACGACAATCTTGATGTGCCTATTGCCTCAAGGAAAATAACAGGAACTTGTACAAAGCACCTGATCGGTAATTATGTCTCATACCAAAGGTTGTCTTCAAACTATCGAGCTTGCATTGCTAATCATGACAACACTAAGATTCCTAAAGATGTTAATGAGGCTCTCAAAAATATCCTCATTCGAAAGGGACAGTTTTGGAGGAAGTAGATGCTCTTCAAAAGAATGGAAAGTGGTTAATTTGTGACTTGCCCACATGATAAGAAATCCATGCAAGTGTATATTTAAAGTAAAGCACAAGGCGGATGGCTCAGTTGAAAGGTTCAAAACACGCCTTGTTGCAAAAAGGCTATATATGATATTGATTATCATGAGACCTTTGCTCCAGTGATTAAGTTGAACACTATCATAATATTATATGCATTAGCTGCAAATGATGATTGGCCGTTGTACAGATGTGAAGAATGTCTTCCTGAATGGTGACTTAGAAGAAATGTCCATGGAAATCCCTCCTGGCCTAAGAAATGACCTCAAGGAAACAAGGTGCGCAAACTTCACAAAAGTCATTGTACGGACTCGAACAATTCCCTCGTGCATGGTTGGATAAGTTTGTGAGATTTGTCATTAATAAACAAGTCAATCAGACTATGTTTATTAAAACTTTAAGGGAATCAAAGAAATACATTCTCATTGTAAATGTTGATGATATCCTTCTCACAAGAGATGATGATGAAGAACTTGCCATATTGAAGAAAGTTTTGGCAAGAGAATTTGACACAAAAGATCTTGGACATCCCATGTTCTTTCTCAGCATGTAACTGGCTAGATCAACAAGAGGTATATTTATGAAAACGCAAGATATTCTTGATTTATTGAAAGAAAATGAGTTGTTTGGTTGCAAACTAAGTGACACACCTATAACCCCTACAACAAAATAAAATCGGGGAAATATGATGTATTGATGTTCTAGTTGATAAGGGAAGATATTAAAGACTGGTAGGTCGCCTTATATATCTATCTCACACGACCTGACATAGGGTTTCTCATGAGTGTAGTAAGTTAGTTTATGAATTATCTCACTCAAGCTCACATGGATGTTGTTTACAGAATCCTAAGATACATTAAAAGGTACGCCAGGAAAAGGGCTAATGCTTTTGAAGAATCAAGACCATGATATTCAGATGGAGATTGGGCTGGAGACATTACCGATAGAAGATCCACATCAGCCTATTGTACGTTTGTTTGGGGAAACTTGGTTACTTGGAGAAGCAATTGGTTGTCTCTAGAAGTAGTGTTGAAGCAATAACTAATAGCCCTCACCCTCGAATTATGTGAAGGAATATTGATTCACAGAATACTAAAGGAACTCGAAACATGTGACAACAAAGTCATCAAGCTTCGTTGTGATAATCTATCTGCCATTAGTATCTCAAAGAATCCAGTCCATCATGATAGAACTGAACTTATCGAGATAGACAAACACTTTATCTCAGAGAAAATTGACACCAGGATTGTTGACATTTCTCACATACTATTCCGATTACAAGTTGCTGATATCCTCATCAAAGCACTTCCAAAGAGTATTTAAAGACATGTGCAACAAGTTAAGGATGTACAATTTGTACCACCTAATTTGAGGGGGACTGTAGAAATTACCAATATATAGTAGTGGACGTAATGGGTTATGGTTATGTCTTTAGTAAACCACACTTGATTTAATTTTAGTTATTCTTTGGTGTATAAGTTACTGTATGTATTTTATTTATTTAATACAGAAAAAATCAGTCAGTTAAGATTGTTCCCATCTCTCACTCTCAAATGCTCACAAGAAGTTTAAAAAAAGAGAAAATTGAAATGTGCAACATAAATAGCAATACCTCAGTTATAAGCTTCAGCTGATGAACATAGTCTTTGCCAGGAAACAAAGGTTCTCTGTTAAGAATTTCACCAAGAATGCAACCAACAGACCAAACGTCAATTGCACCAGTATAATCTGAACAATTAAGCAGCAACTCTGGTGCCCTGTACCATCGAGTGACTACATATTCCGTCATGAAATCTGTCTCTGAAGTTATTCTTGCCAATCCAAAATCCCCTATCTTAAGGTCACAATTTGCATTTAGGAACAAATTGCTTGGCTTCAGATCACGGTGCAAAACATTTGCTGAATGCACGTATCTCAGTCCTCGTAATAGCTGGTAGATGAAGTACTACAAATGTTTCCAACAAAAAAGAAAGAAAAATAAGTCATTATATATATAACCAATTTCACCAAATGGTTCCAATCGGTTTGTTTCAGTTTCACTGGATAGCTCATGACAATTAACCCTCTTGTGGGAGTCGGTCATGAGCAGGTTCCATGTAAAGGGGTTTTTTGCATCTCCGATTATTTATTTCTTTTACTGCTTTCATTCATTGATTTATACCATTAGATCTTAAATAAAATAAAATAAACTGTTTTCCTTTTCAATGAAATGAACTTTGTTTATAAAACCGAACTATTCATCAATGGTCAAAGTAATGGTGTTATGATATCTTGGCGAACCTGACAATGGTCATCAGTCAATGGTTGATCAGATCGAATTATCTGATGAAGATCAGTGTCCAACAATTCATAAACCATGTAAACATCTTTAAAATTCTCCTTGTTTGGTGGTCGTATTATGTCCTTGATAGCAACCACCTGCCATATCAAAAAAAAACTTCAACTTCAATCTCATGCTTTCAATGAGAAATTGATAATTAGACTATAAAGTCTCTTGCCACTAAACTATGTTTCAAAATGTTTCTAAAACTCTATTCATATCCATGGAAATACTAATAAAGAAGATCAATGAAAAATATAACATGAATTGAGATCTTACATTCTCGTGATCCATATGACAAAGGAGCTTGATTTCTCTTAGGGTTCTCTTAGCATCAATTACATTGTCAAATGCATTACCAACCTTCTTGATCGCAATCTCCTCTTTTGTCTCGGAATTCACAGCAGCACTGTAATCAAAAGTAATCTTAAAATTAAAAGTAAACAATTCTAATAGAGAAGATCTGTAAATCAATTGCACTAACTTTATAAAAGAAAATGGAAATAACTTTAAGAATCGAGATTTTAAGTAGCTTTATTCACATAAAAGATGAATCATAACTTTCAACTCATAACTTTGAACTCACGATTAAATTTTCTAAAAAGAGAGATTATTAACAAAGTGTAGAAGAAGATAAAAGACTGTATAGCTGACCAGACAAGACCATAGGCGCCTCTTCCAACAGGACGAAGTGGAGGAACGTATTTACGGGAAACCTCAAACATGTTTCCGAAGACATTGTAGCGAACATATTGACCTCCATGTGTTAGTACGCCTTTCATATTACCAACATCTCTTGAAGAAGAAGTCTGCTCCATAGCCATCTCTCCTCTCTCTCTCTCTCTCTCTCTGAAGCTTGCTAACTTGCACGCGGGGTTCTCTGAAATTCAGAGAAATGCGAATATGCAAAGTAGGTATTAGAAAAGAGTAATATATATATATATATGATAATGAAAGTGGACTTTTTTATTTTAAATTAATTGAATAAAAAAATGTAAATACATTTGTATAGGTTAATATTACATTTTGATTCCATTTCTTTTTTATAATGACAATGTTTCATTTTCATCTATCCTCAAATAAAAATAAAAATAAAAATAAAAATGGTGATGTTTCACTTTTGTGTATAAATGTTTTATAAGTAAGATAAACATGACACTGCATTGGAGAGAGAATGAGAGATGATGTGTTGCAATTTAATTGGGTGAAAAAATAATAAATTTTATTTATCTTCTCTCCTTACACTTTATCTTTTTTAAGGAGAAATTTGGAAATGACCCTTATAACAGGGGTAATGAGCGGGTGACCCGTTCATAATTTTAAATGCGCTGGTGACCACTTCATATTTTTTGACGAAATTGTCTCTGTCGTGAGACGCAACCGGATTTCTTGTGAAAAGTCCACAATTACGAGACGCAACTGGCGTTCGCGAGACGCAACGACAATCGCGATACGCAAATTTTTTTAAAAATAAAATAAGATTTGTGTCTCGCGAATGTGGACTTTTCGCAGGGCATCTGGTTGCGTCTCGCGATAGGGACAATTTCGTCAAAAAAAAAATATGAAATCGTCACCCGCGCATTTAAAATTATTCGCTGGTCATAAGTTCATTTTAGTCCCAAAGGGTCATCTGGTCAAATATCCTTTTTAAGTTGGGGTGACACGTCATTCTATGGCTACTTAAAAAATATAATAGGTGTAAGAAGGAGAGAAAAAAATGAAAAATTTGTTATTTTTCAACTAGTTGTTTTATTTTCCAAATTCACCATCCTTTCTCTTATGATATATATTTTTATATTATATATTAATACTTTTTAAATATTTTTTATTAAAAAAAATTTCATAATTCAAATTAAAAAAAAAAATCCGAACAAGGAGCTTGTTTTGAGTTTTTTAAATAATTTAAAAAACATTAACTGTTAGTAATTTTAAGGAGTTTATTTTATTTATATAAAAAAGGTGTATTGATATATGATAAAAAAAAAATAGTTTTTGAGTATTTTATTGTTTTAGTTAATGATTGAGTGATATAATTTATAAAATGCAGATAAAATGATATTTGAATAGAGTTGTTTTTTTTTAAATCCATCTGAAAACAAGGCCTTCATTGTTTAGAAATATACTTATTTGGTATAAAATTTATATTTTGGATTATGGCCCAAATTATTATCCATATTTTTTTACTTAACTTAATATAAAAATAGATTTTAGAATATCATAAATTTAGACCAACATGACACAATCTAACTTTTTTAGATGCAGACAAAATAAATGCATGCCAAACGGCCTAGAAAAAATAGCTCAATTGAAAATGGTAATTATTATATTTGTGTTTATGCATTTAAAGAAATTATTTATGAATATTACAAATTCATTTGTAAAATAAATCAAATTTAAAAAATATATAAAAAAAAAATTATAAGTGGATTTCAATCTAAAATGAAAGGGCAATAACATAAAATACATAAAATACCATTATTGAAAAATATGGCACAATAACTACTCTCATCTCTCTTAATAATTAGATGTGATATTTTTTTTTCTGAATAATTTGATTTGATATAATTGAGTATAGCTGTATAAAACATAGTACTTCAATTTTATAATTACAAAAATCTTTTAATAAGTGATTAATATTTAAACGACTTCATGTAGGATTTTTTTTATATTATTTGGATTCTTTGAATAAACTTCTATTTGATGTAAATATATAGAAATTTTGATTATTTAGATAAAATGATAAAATATATATGTTTTAATACTTTAAAATGTTATAAATTTTTTAATATAATTAATATCTTATCTAATTTCATTGATAAAATTAATAATGGGACACGATGATGGGTTATTTGAATAAAATTAAATTAATAGCATTGTATAATTATAAAGTGCAAGACTAATAATAACAAGATGTTTTCGGATTATTTTAAAAAAAAGTCATTAATGAGTTATTTGGTTATTATTTTTTTATAATTATTATTTAATGAAAATTGATTTATTTAAGTTTTTTTATGATCAAATGATAACTTTTTTTAATATTTAAAATATTATAAATCTTAGGATATTATTGACATTGATTATGCCAGTGTATAGTTATGCTAATATTTAAAGTGGTCTATTGAATTGAGTGCAAACTGATTTAAATATAATATAATAATTTTATTTTTCAATTAGTTTGAACTTCATATTAAAATGTTATCTATGACATGATAAGACTTTAAATCACATAAATGGGAACCAAGCTTCAATGATTTAGGCTAATATAAAAACTTATCACTTATATAAAAATTGACAAAAATAAATTAGAAAATTATTTATTGATTGCCCCATTTATGTATTTATATGTTTTTTTTTTCTAAAGGTCCTTGAAGTTCAGGTATTTTTTTCTGAAAGTTTTAATTTCAAAGTCAATTCCTTGAATTATATTTATAGGACATGTCCATTTCATTGAACTCATTCAGAATTTCAGTCAATTCCTTCCTTGTTCAATTTTGTTGTTTTATCCAAATTAGATTTTATCACTTTAAGTTTGAAAAAGTTAATTTTTTTTTTAAAATATGTCATTCTAATATTAATTTATATGATATGATATAATATAATATTATTGAATATGAATTATATATATATATTAACAAATTTAATAACCATTCTATTTAAATTCAGCTACAATTTTATGTGTTTTCAAAACAAACCAAATAAATGGAAAAAAATGTTAATGTTATACAACTATATTGATATAAAATTAATTTATTTTATAGCTTGAATTGAGTTTGAAATAGATGATAAAAATTAACAAATTAATAAATATATATCAAATTAAGTTATATTTTAAAATATAATCTTATCTAGTTATTTTTTATAATATAATGTTATCTAAATAAACATTTAAAAAAATTATCAATATTTTCTCATCAAAATCTGACTGAACTTAAAAAAGGGCTCAATGTATATTTGATAAATAATTTTTATTAATATTATTATTATCTATTTATTTTTGAATTTAAGAAGCTAAACATGATCTTATAATCTTCAATTTCAACTTAAAGCATTTTAAATAAAATTGAATTCGTGACTTTCTTATCAATATATTTTAATTCACCAAATCTATTATAAAATTTCAAATATACTTTCAATAATATAATAATGAAATTAAAATTTCAGCTACTTAGCACTTACAAACTTAAGTCTTGATTAAATAATTTATAAAAATTGTTAACAAATAAAATTTGATATGGAATTATTAATTCAATAACAGTAGGGCCAAAAACAATTAATTACCAACTGCCAACCTATAACCATTAACCATTTTAATGGGAAATTTTATAGTTGGTCACATTCATTCTCAATAATTTTTATTTTCTTGTCCTTTAATATTCAAACACAAATAATAGAGAAAAATTGAAATATAAAATACTCTTTCTCAAAAAAATGGAATCACCCATTAACAACATGAATATATGATGTTTGAGATAAAGTCTACAAAAATCATTTAAAGATATTATTGTTTTTTAATATATGAGAATCAATCAAGACTCAATGGCCAACCTTTGAATAACCTAAATAAAATATTCCATTCATAAGGGTTGATACAAACAAATTTAGTTGACAAAGTAAATAATGAATAAATAATTTCTTACAGTTAAGAGTGTATTTGTTAACTTTAAAAAAATAAATAAAGTTAATCTTGACAAAAATATGTAGTTAATGATGTGTCTCATTTTAAATGGATTGGAAATTTGGGAGAGATATTTTTATATTTTCAATTCAATAAAAATTTTATATATCATTCCCTATACATTCTTGTGAAGATTTTGTTAACCATGATTTAATTTATAAGATTATAATGGGTAATTAGAATTAGAATTTCAACCAAATTCAAATAATGTGATTTTATAATTTTTAAATCTATTTTTTTAGTTCAAAAATATAATTATAATATTTGTTTTTTATATGTTTTTCAAATATAAGATAAATATCTTATTATTTTATCATTTGTTAACGTGTTTAATCGATAATAAACATGTGATTTTATAATTCTCAAATATATTTTTTTAATTCAGAAATGTAATTATAATATTTTTTTTAAACAAAATATCTTATTATTTTATTATTTACATTATTGTTAACGTGTTTAATTAATAATATTTATTTTTAAATTAAAAAAATTAAAATATCAAAATATATATATTTTTTAATTTAGTAAGTTAACCTTTTGAACCAATGTTTTTTTTTTAATTTAGAAAGTTAACCTATCAATATCAATAAGATATCATATTTTATTAAATTTAAAAAGTTAACCTATCGAACTAATATTTTGTTTTTAATTTAAAAAATTAAAATGTTGAACCTATATTTTTTTTATATATTTTTTTATTAATGAGAATCGAACTCTTTACCAAACAGTTGACACTAGATTTATCATAGTTGTATGTGAAATAAATATTTTAATAATATTTATTTAAATTGTTTTTAATTTATTGTTTTCAAATATATAATTTTGAATTAAATTAGAGTCCATGAATTCACATGATGATCTTTATTGTTGATAGAGAAAAACAAGTTTAACATTTTAGTCAGGAAGACCCACTTTAAAAAAACAAACTAACATGACAAATCAAAATCATGACCTCGTTTGCATTTAAAACGTTTTTAAAATGAAATCGAACCCATAACCTGATTTTGTATACTTATTTATGAATAAAGTTCAACCATATTTTTTTTAGTATAAAGAACAATGTGATTAACTATTTAACCTTGACCATTTCAATTTTTTTTATCTTTAGTTTCCTTGCCAACATAAAAAATATATATACTCAGATCTATTATAAAAGCCTCTCACAACTAGTAAATAAAAAACAAATATTGATCTTCTCCCATTTTCTAACATAAATTATTTTAATGACTTAATCTAATATACACTTGTCTATTTATGTGTTATGGGCTCCTATTAAATGTATTCAACCGTTTCTCACACACTAGATATTAGACATAGAATTCATTATATTTTTTTAATAAAATAAAATAATTTGTTTATTAATGTAACTTCAAAAGTAAATAAAATTGAGTAATGACAGAGGTGAGAATTAAGAATATTGTTGTTGGAAATGACGTGATAACACGTGGTTAAAAATGGTAATAAAATTTCTCTCTCGTATTAGATTTAAGTTTAATCACGTGTTGTAATATTTTAATATCATCTATGACACCAAATTCATTTATATATTTTTATTTTATTTAGAGAAATAAACGATGCTCCTTAAAGATTCTCCAAAATCAAACGAGATGAGATTGGTAATAAGAATAAATCTCCAAAATAAAACAGGACGAAGATGATAAATGCAATCTCTATTCCGAATCGTTCCATTGTCATCCATAATCACTCATACTATTTATATTTTGACAAAAATCTAATTATTGTGACAAATTTTGGCAGTGTTATCAGGTATATTGTGAACATTCCTAAATAAAGATCAAACTTAAAAAATTAAAATATTATTTTATTTAAATTCATATTTTAATGAGATATTAAAATTTTTTATTTCAAAAGTCACCTACTGCTCCAACTAACGACCGAACGAGGAAGACTTCCTCTCTACGCAAGCAACAAGTGACAAACAATGACCCCGCAAAGAATTTAGGGTTTTATTTCGATTTTTTTTTTTAAATCTTTTTAAATGATCAATTTATAACATTTTATTGTAAAGTTTAATCTTTTGAGTCCTAATTAACAAAAAAAAATATATAATAGTGCTACAAATAATTATTTAAAAAGGCTAAAACAAACGGAAATAAAATCTTAAAATTTTCAAAGTAGGAAGGGGAAGGGGAAGGGAGGAAAGAAATTATAAATAAAAAAATGTTAAAACTCTTGAAATTTAATCAAAATAAAATTATGATTTTTTATTTTAAATTTAGGAAATAGCACAAAATGATTTTTGTTTACTCAATTTAATTTAAAATGAAACTATTAGCCTTTGATTTTTATGTCGTATCTTATTTAATTATAAGATTAATTGTAGTTATTTTAACTAAAATTATGAATCACAAAATTAGAAAAAAACTTGTCAAATAAACTGTAATTATGTTTCGTATGAGTTAGTTCGGTTTTGAATGATTTAAACAATTAAAAAAATTAAACATCATTCCACTCTATTATAAAATTAATCAATTCATTTACTAAAATATTAAAATATTTTATATTTTTAATTATTATTTTATATTTTATTTATATATATTAATATTTTTTAAGTTTTTTTAATTAAAATAAATAAATTTACACCTTGTTAAAATTATTAATTATTATTTTTTCATTCTCTATACTATTTCAATAACCCAACTGAAGAAGGCCTTATTTTATATATATATATATAAATATGATTTCCCATTCTATTTTTTCTACAAAATTAATCAACAAATATTGTGTCTTTTAAATGCATACAATTTTTTTACAAAATAACAGTTTTACAATACAAATACACGAAAATAAAATAAATCCCATAAATTTTCAATGACACACATGGAATAAATTAGTGAAAAGTAATAATAATAATAATAATAATACAAAATTTTCTATCATTTTAATTTTCTTAGAAAAAATAAATCCAAAATTTGTTTATATTTTCTAAATGAGATATATGTAAACAAAAAATACACAAAATATATGAGAATATAAATAAAACAAATCTCATATATAATATTTTTACTAAAATATTTTATATTTATTTAATAGTATAGGGACCAAAATAAACATTTCAAAATAAAAAATCAAAAAAATCTTCATCCCAAGTGTGTTCTTCCGGTTACTCATGTCGTGTATTGTTCTTCATCATTTCCCCATTAATCTTTCTCAATCAAACTCTAATCCAGACCAGAAGAAGCTATTCATCAATCCAAAATCAAACGTGAGAATCAAAGACTGTACATTTCAACCTCATGAAGAATTGTTCACTAATGTTCTCAATTCCCTGTCTCTCTCCACTAAAAGAAGAGATTCAAACCTCGGTTCTTCCCTCCATGCTCAAATATCCAAGCTGGGTATCACCACTGACGTTCTCATCAGCAATTCCCTTCTTTCCATGTACGCAAAATGTAATCTTACACAAGATGCCCACAAAGTGTTCAATGAAATGCCGCTGAGAACTGTTGCATCATGGACCTCATTAATATGGGCTTATTGCCAAGAAGAAAGAGAACATGATGCAATATCCTTGTTCAAGAAAATGTTGGAGAATCTCCAACCTAATGAACATACATTGGCTGTTCTTACACAAGCTTGTGCAAAAATGGGCAGCTTTGAACTAACTCGGGTTATTCATTGTTATGCAGTTAAATTTGGATTAACATCAGATGGGTTTTTGATGAATTGTTTGATAGATGCTTATGCTAAATCAGGATCAACAGAATCTGCAGAGATGGTGTTAGATATGTTAAGTAACAGAGATGTTGTTGCCTGGACTTCAGCTATATCAGGACATGTTTGGAATGGAAGAGCTGATAAAGCTATTAATTTGTTCTTTAGAATGCAAGAAGATGATGTTCAACCGAATGAGGTAACAATACTAAGTGTTCTTCATGCTTGTTCTTGTATTAACCAGACTTGTTTATTTCAATACATACATGGATTAGTGGTGAAATCAACTGAATGGTTTAGGAATTCGCTTGTGATGAATTCTCTTGTTGAGATGTATTTAGTCAATGGTTTTTTCCATGAAGGTGTGAAAATCTTCTGTAGTTTCTGTTTCATGTCATTTAATGGTGAAAGTAACTTCCTCTGTATAGAAACCATGGCTAAACTGATCCAAGGTTGTAGTTTGAAGCTTGGAGAAGGAATTCATGGGTATTTGGTGAAAAATGGTTTTTTACCTTGTAATGTTATAGAGAATTCTCTTTTAGTAATGTATAGTCGAAATGATCGATACGATTCTGTTAATCTTCTTTTTGGTATTATGAGATTCAAAGATACTGTCACTTGGAACACGATGATTTCATGTCTAGTAAAGAATAAACAACCAGAAAACGCGTTAAAGCTTCTGACCCAAATTAGCTCACCCGATTTTGTTACTATGATTTCGTCTCTCCAAGCCTGTTCAAGCTTAGCGAGTTTGCAGTTGGGTGAGATCATTCACGGGTATATTATAAGAACCGGGATGATAAACGATATAATTCTTCAGAATTCATTGATTGACATGTACGCTAAATCGGGTAACTTATGTTTATCGGAGAGGATATTCATTGAGATGAATTCAAAGGATGTTGGGTCATGGAATTCAATGATCATGTCGTATGGGATCAATAGCGATGGGATTTCAGCCCTCAGCATTTTCAAACATCTCATGAAAACTCATCAACCGAATGACATCACGTTCGTTAACATTCTCGCTGCTTGTGGCCACAACGGATTGATAACTGAAGGTCTAGAGATTTTCGATAGAATGGAGATCGAGCCGAGAATGGAGCATTATGCTTGTATGGTTGATCTTTTGGGTCGGGCTGGGAAAGTGGAAGAAGCTGAAGCGTTTATAGCCAAAATGACAATGTCTCCTGGAGGGGATGTTTGGGGAGCTTTATTAGGTGCTTGTTTGTTGTTCAATAATGTTGAGGTTGCGGAGAGGGCAGTTAGACACCTTGGTGTGATGGAACCAAACAGGAATTATTGGAAAGTTTCCATGGCTAATATATATGCAAGAAATGGAAGGTGGGAAGATGCTGCAAAGATGAGAAATGAAGTGAAGAAGAAGAATGATGGTGTAGAAGGGCATGGAAGAAAGGAAGAAGGATGGAGTTGTTTGGAGATAAGAGGAGAAATGGTTAGGTTTGTGACTGCTGATTTGAATCATCAACAAATCCATGAAATTTATAGGGTCTTGAATGGAATTCACTCACATATTCGCGAAGCTTATTGTAAAGAGTTTTTGATTTGATTCTCGCTAAAAGAATCTGAATTGAAGTTGGTGTCATGAATATTGTGATGTTCTAATTATTAAAATCAAATGTAAATGATTTGTTAATTCGAATTCATAATTTATCATTTCTATCAATGAAATCATAATGTAACATTCTACTTAGCAACAAATCTAAAACAATATCTTATACATCAATAGAATGAATGTGTTCGAAAAGTTTTCTTAAAAAACCATCAAATAACCCAAGATCAAATTATAACTCTATATGGGAAGATCATCTTCTTAGCTCTCTTTCTTTTCTTTTTAAAGCAAGTATTACATCATTAGTTGAACTTTCTAGAAGCTTGTTTATTGAATTTTTATCCAAAAACTCAATATTGTTTTGTCATTTCATTTAATCTATTACATTAATCATATCATAAAGATAATTGAATATGTTATGAAAGTATGGAGCATAAGGAATTGCTAGTTGACATCACATGATACTTTACTAGCTGTTAATATACATAGTTCTCTTTTTAAGGATGGATGCAGACAGGATCACATGGGGGTTATCTTTGAAAAATGTTAGGTTTGTTCATCAAAATAGTCCACTTTGGATTAAGTCTAGTTATCATTTTTTGTTAGCCATATTTAGACATTGATTTGTGTTCAACTCATTTGAATATTGATCTTATTTTAGATTCATATAAAGTATACATATTCTATTTGAGATATGCTTAGCATTAGCACATGAAATTGAAGTGTGTAATTTGTGTTTTTTGTCATTAACTTGTTATGAGAAGTAATTACGAAACATAATAGGTTGGTTTGAAAATACTTTTGGGCGATGAATTGGAGTTGAATCTCTATCTAATGGTGAAATCGAAAAATAATTTTTGAATACATTTGGAATGTAATAGTGTATTTGGATGATAAATATGTTTGGAAATAATTTTTTAATTTTGTTGTGTCACTTCTATTTATTTGTTATCAATGGTCCTTTTATATTTGTATACAAATTTATTTAAAGAAACAATGTTTGTTTATTTCAAAATTAATCATTCATGTCTTAATAGTTTTTCTAACAAAATAATATATTAAAAAAACAATTAAGTAGGTAAAACTTGAAAGGAACACAAAATGAAGACATTTTATTAGCTATTTTTGTTTTACCAATAATATTGAATGAAGGAAGCAAGACATTGTACGTACCCTTAGCCTCCTATACCATGATTGCTAAACAAGGTTATAAATAATAACAAATTATTGGTTTACAAAGATGGAGCATGAGACGGTGGAGCGGCGTCGCATAGAAACTTGGGAAGAAACGTGAGAATATTGATAGAAGGTGCGCCTTTGGGGTAGCATGTCGGGTTGAAATCAGCAATAGCCTTGCAGCATCTTGAGTTGAGGGTCGTTCGGTTGAATATGTCGTAGAAGATATCCAATCCACGAGTATTTAATTTGAAAATTGCTCTAAGGCATTAAGGTGAGATTCTAGGTGTACGCGGCGCATTAGGGTTGGGTGGTCCAAAAGGAAATGGTAATTGGGCATATCCGATTTTGGTTGAAAGTGAAATCACGGTAAAGATTATTGACTACGTAAAAAACTTTTGAAACCATTGTTACCAAATTATCAATAGAGTGAAAATGAAAGAGATAATTAGTTTTAGATTTTTAAAATTTGATGCGGAAAACAATAGCTAGGTTGGATGTTTTTTTATAGTAGAAATTGAGATGTGAATTAAAATAGAAAAATTATAAGCATTTATTAATAATACTATTATTTGATTATTCAGAATTATGAAAATTTAAGTTAACTTTATTTGGAAAGAAAAAAATTATTATAAGACTTTATATATCCTCAAACTAATTTTAAGCATTTATTAATAATATTATTATTTGATTATTCAGGATTATGAAAATTTAAGTAAAAACTTTAATTGGAAAGAAAAATTATTATAAAGTTTATATATCCTTAAACTAATTCTAAACATTTAATAATATTATTATTATTTGATTATTCTGGTTTATGAAAATTTAAGTAAAAACTTTATAATTTGGAAAGAAAAAAAATTATTATAAAAGTTTATATATCCTTAAACTAATTTTAAGCATTTATTAATAATATTATTACCTTGATTATTCTGGATTATGAAAATTTAAGTAAAAACTTTATTTGGAAAGAAAAAATTATTATAAAAGTTTATATATCCTTAAACTAATTTTAAACATTTATTAATAATATTATTATTTGATTATTCTGGTTTATGAAAATTTAAGTAAAAACTTTATAATTTGGAAAGAAAAAAAATTATTATAAAAGTTTATATATCCTTAAACTAATTTTAAGCATTTATTAATAATATTATTACCTTGATTATTCTGGATTATGAAAATTTAAGTAAAAACTTTATTTGGAAAGAAAAAAATTATTATAAAAGTTTATATATCCTTAAACTAATTCTAAACATTTATTAATAATATTATTATTTGATTATTCTGGTTTATGAAAATTTAAGTAAAAACTTTATAATTTGGAAAGAAAAAAAATTATTATAAAAGTTTATATATCCTTACACTAATTTTAATTTTAACCTATATTATTTTTGTTTGTCAATTTCTTAAACTTCTATTTTCTTAAATAACTAATTTGTAATATATTGATCAGAGCTGAAATTAAAAGAGAAATTTAATATTATCTTTATGAATTTGAAGGTTATTTTATAATTGAAGTTGAATAACAAATTATTCAAAAGGACTATAAACATTTAATAATAATAATAATAATAATAATAATTATTATTATTATTATTATTATTTAATTACTCTAGATTATATCATTTTTTAATTAATATATGGATAATTTTTAAAATAAATAAATTTAATTTTTGTGGATCATGAAGATTAAAGTAAAAAATCCAAAAGGATTACAAACATGCATTAATAATTATTGTTAATTAATTACTTTGAATTATTAAAATTAGAGTCAAAACTTGTTTTTGGAAAGTGAATAACTTCTAAAAAAATTAATGTAATAACTTATATATCCTTAAACCAATTTAAATTTAAACTATAACCTATTTTTCATATTTGATCTCTTAAATTCGATTCCTTTTTTACTGCATTTGATAAAAAAAAAAAAAATACAGATTAGTGTGTCAAAATTTCAACAAAATAATTTGTGAAAATAACTTTTTTCTCTGGTAATAATGTTACAAATAATTTAAAATGTAAAGTGTATGTGATTAAATTTGTCCACTAATTAAACCAATAATGATATATTACATAAAAGAGTAGGTAAATAAATAGATAATATTAAAATATTATATTTTAAATATTATTAGTTTTGGAATAAAATATAATAATATTATTAAATTGGAAATAATATATTAATTCATAAATAATAATATATTTATAAGTTATTATATTATTTTCAGTTTAATAATATTTTTATATTTTATTCCAAAATTAATAATATTATTATTATTATTTTAAATATATAATGTTTTAATATTATCTATTTATTTACATAACTCTTTTGTGTAATAAATCATTGTTGGTTTAATTAGTGGACAAATTTAATAACATATACTTTACCTTCTAAATATTTGTGACATTATTACTAATTCATAAAATAAAAAATATTTTCACAAACTATTTTGTTATTTTTTTAATCTAATGCAGTAAATAACAAGAATCATGTTTAAAAGATCAAATATGAAAAATAGATTAAAGTTTAAATTTAAATTAGTTTAAGGAAATATTTACTCACTTTCCAAAAACAAGTTAATTTTCACTTTAATTTTCATAATCCAAAGTAATTATTTAACAATAAATGTCTGTAATCCTTTGAATTTTTTACCTTAATCTTCATAATCCTCAGTAATTAAATTTATTTCCATTTTAAACAATATTCATATAATCTAGAGTAATTCAATAATAATACTAATTATTATTAAATGTTTATACAAAAATGTATAGAAGCTTAAGAAAATAATTTAAAAAATAGATTAAAATTAAAATTAGTTTTAGGATATATTATCTTTTATAAGATTTGGTTAGAAGTTACTCACTTTCCAAATAAAACTAAACTTACTTTAATTTTCATAATCCGCAATAATCAAATAATAATATTATTAATAATGTTTATAATCTTTCATTGATTCACACCTTAATTTCTACTATAAAAAAACCTTCAACCCTATTCTTTTGCACATCAAACTTAGAAAACTAAAATTCATTTTAACTTTCTCGATAACAATGGTTTCAAAATTTTGTTTAGTTGTCTTAATAATCTTTAGCGTGATTTCACTCTCAGCCAAACTCGGGTTTGCCCAATTACCATTCCCTTTTGGACCACCCAACCCTAACGCGCCGCCTACACCTAGAATCTCAATTCAATGTCTCGGAGCAATTTTCAAATTAAATACTTGCGGATTAGATATCTTCTACAACATATTCAACCGAACACCCCTCAACGCAAAATGTTGCAAGACTATTGCTGATTTCAACTCTGCATGCTACCCTAAAGGCGTACCTTATATCAATATTTTCACATTTCTTCCCAAATATTTATGCAATGCCGCACCATCTCCTACTCCATCTTTGTAAACAAACCAATGATTTGTTAAACTTTATTTGTTATGGTTTATAACATTGTTTAGCAATTATGATATTGGAGGCTAAGGGGTATACTGCCTTTTGCTTCCTTCATTCAATATTATTGGTAAAACCAAAATAACTAATAAAATATCTTACTTTTGTTTTTCTTTCATGTTTTACTTGCTTGAATTTTATTTTAATATATTATTTGTTAGAAAAATATTAAGACATGAATGATTAATTTTAAAATGAACAAACCATATTTCTTTAAATAAATTGGAAAAAAGATGAAATGTTGTATAAAAATATAAAAGGGCCATTGATAACAAATAAATAGAAGTGACCAAATTATATTGTCACAACAAAATCAGAAAACTTTAAAATCTTTTATTTCTTTGATATAGCTTTATTGCTGAGAAGAATTTGACCCAATTCAATTATATTATTGACATTTTTTTAAAAAATAATTGATTATTTTAATCTTTATTTTTGCTAGTGTTAGAATAAAATGTATAATGTCACTTTTCTCCCTTAGTTAGGTACTATTACGAGTAATTTGACTATTTTTCAGTTTCTTTATGTATAACATTAATAAATTTTGTATCAATATGAAAAATTGTGTAATACGATTATCACATTATAAATGGGCAGTGTATTTTTATGATTTATAGACCAATATTCGGAAATTTGTTATTGAATTTGAAACTATATTTGTTTTTTTCACAGTAATATATTTGTTGTTTACATTATGCGATCCTCCTCATAGTTTGCATTAGATTTTCGAGATTTGCTAAATAAAGAATATTGTGTTATTTTTTTCAATAATTAAAATAATTTTCATATCATTTATGGTTACCTTTAATCTCCTAGATTTGATTTTTAAAATACATTTTATTGTTATTATTATATTTTTTTTATATTAATCATAATTAAAAAAAAATTTCATATTTGTTATATTGGTTACATATTATAATAATTAATTAAAAATTAATAAATTATTATTTTATAATTTGTATCATAATATAAAAAATTAATAAAAATTACTTAAAAGTGATTTAAAAACTACCATTTTATATCCATCAAAATCACTTTTAAAAATTGTTAGAATCATTTAGATATAACTTTTTAAAATAAAAAATAAAATTTATTTCTCACTATAAATACAAAAATGTAATAAATAAACCGTTAAATTTCTTGCAAAATAATTCGTGTCTCTTTCTATCAGATCTCCATTTGAACAAATCGATCAAAGATCTTGTTCTTCTTTCATGATCTAATCTTATTTGTAAATGTAATTCTCATTTCAGTTAATTTGATTCTCAGATTATGAAATTCGATTACTTTCGTTGATTCGTTCTACTTTCTGCAGTTCTCTTTCTAGGTTTATCTGAGTTCGTTGTTTCATGGTCTCATTCGAAATGGACGACCGTAAAAGTAAGTGCATTTCGTTTATGTGTGTTGAGAGGAATTTAGGGTTTTGTTTTGTTTTCATTGATTTATGAATTGGAAACATCTTTAGTGAATAACTGAGACTGTTGAAAGAGGATCTGATTCAAAATCTGCTGTAATGAAACAGAGATTGGAATAGGATTGACTGCATTCGGTGTAATGTTTTCAACTTTGGGTATAATATGCTTATTTGACAAAGGCTTACTCGCTATAGGAAATGTAAGTTTCATTTTTTTGAAAACTCTGTTATTGTAGTTCAAGTTTGTAATAAGTGATTGACATTGTTATGTTTTGGTGATGCTGAATCAGATCCTATTCTTATCAGGGGTGGCTTTAACCATTGGATTCAAGTCTTCTTTGCAGTTTTTCTTAAGACCGGCTAATTACAAGGTTTGTTAACTTATTTCTATTTGATGTATTGAAAAATCAGAATTTGATAGATTAAGCAGAAAAAGATAGCAAGAATAAACTTAACCTAGGTGACTGAAAAACGACAAATGTAACATCAATGATCAAACCATTCTCTCAATTTCTCAAATAGCAGGGGTAATTGGGATTATGTAGGAGTAGATTATGAGTGTTTAGTCAATATACATACTTCATTCTTTGCACAAAAGCCAATTGGTATGATTGTTCGTCTATTTTCTTCAGCTTCTACTGTATAAATTGCAAAATGTGTACTATTGGAGTTGAAAGAAAGAATCAAAGGTTTTATACTTCATGCGTTTGCTTCTATTCGAAAAAGGGGATTTTGTACGGGTTGAGAATTTGTTTGATCTTATTGGCATTTAGCCTTCTTTTTCTTATTCTGTTCTTTTGTTTTTGTTTCTCTTCTCCCTCCTATCTATAATTCATGAAACGCATATTGTGTTTTCCTTTTAATGAAAAGTTGATCTTTTTCACACAAAAATAAATTTGCAACTTGTTAGAATCGGTTTTCTTATTTGTTCTGTAATTTATCAAACACTTTTGGCATTTTTTTGGCTCAAGGTCTCGTACACAATTGCAGCAGAAGAGTATTTTCTGATGCTTGAGTAGAAACTCTTACCTTTGTTTTCCACACTCTATGCCATCTCAGGATCATCATACATTTCATAATTCTCTTCAATAAAGACAAAAAAGAATGGACAATTAAATAGGAGATGTTCAATATTTTCCTTTCACTACATAATGACACAATCTATAACAAAAAACGTTAAATTTTCCCTACTATCAATCTTTATAGGCAGCTTGTCTATGTTTCATTGTTTTCTGATGTTATTTTCCTTTGATTCACTCATTTCTCCGTGATGATAATTACAGGGCACACTTTCCTTTGGTTTGGGTTTCTTTTTAGTTGTCATAGGTTGGCCAGTATTTGGTATGATTCTAGAAGCATATGGCTTCATTGTGCTCTTCAGGTTCGTCAAATGTTTGTTATCTTGTATTGTATTTTGTCACTATTTTAGGAAGCTGCTAATGGTGTATCATCTTTTACAGTGGTTTCTGGCCAACATTGTCTGTGTTTCTGCACAAGATCCCAATTCTTGGATGGTTATTCCAGCAACCATTTATTAGATCGGTATGTCTTCTCGATGTTATCCACAATTATGTCCTAGGCATTGTTTGATCTTCGATAATCTTGTTTCAATAGTTAGGAAATGCATGAACAAACCAATCTCTCAGATTTTTGTTTTTTAGATTCATATCCAAATACAAAAACATATTCAAAAAGTGTTTCACCCCATTTGGAAGCACTTTTTTCCTTTGTATCTGAATCCAAAATCATTTGAAAAGTCCCATTTGATGTTAATTTATAATGATTCATTTCCAAATTTCAAAACAAAATAAAAGTCCTGAATCTGTCTTAACAAGATATAGTTTCCAAATGTTTTTCTTGATATTGTCTTATTTTCTAGGTAATAGATCGGTATAGAGGAAAACGAGTCCCTGTATAACTTTTAGACACAAAAGAGGGAAAGCCGACTTGATTAAACCTTCGGGCCATCACACATTGCAGCTCAGAAGAACATTGTGATCGATCATGGCCTATTTTTGGTGTTTCTTTCATCTGTTCTACTTCTTCTGAAGAAAGAACAAGCATTTTGAATGACATTCATCCTATGATGACCTTATTTGTCAGATTTCATATGGATACAAATATGTTTGGAAATTGAACTTAATCTGACACAAGATACATAAATTGTTGTTTCTTAATGGGTCTAAACTTACTAGGAAACAGGTATACAAATTTATTAGTTCATTTTTTTACATCTGAAACCAAATCTACAAAGCATGTATAGAAACAATTTTTTTTTTTTTTTATATGAGTATATTATCGGAGTGGTTAGCATAATCTCACGTGTCACAACTACCCCTTTAAATTAGAGTGTTAGAACCTTGCCTATGATTTAGTAAAAAAAATCTCATGCTACTTGGGATCATATTAATTATATGAGAAAATAAATATTAGGGTTTCACTCTTTTAATTATGTTCTTTATTAATATTTGATTAGGAGATATAAATTTTAATTTTGCAACTTTTTATACACTTTTGAGAATAAAAAATGTGGCCAAAGGGTTAATCACACTCTTAATCATTTAACAAGGCGTATAATTTGTTGCCTAACGAGTTCGAACCCAGTACCTCTTAAGCAGGTCGGGGATATCTATCTCTTGTTGCTACTAGGCTAGAAGAAGGGATTAAAAATGTGATTACAAGGGGTTAAATAAATAGCATGTAAACACACTTAACCATTTAATCACAAACCCGAACCCATGACCTCGTTTTTGAGTGTGTGAATTTTTAGTTGCTCTTAATCATTTAATCAGACGCATAATTTGTCGCCTAACGAGTTTGAACCCAATACCTCTTAAAGAGGTCGGAGATATCCATCTCTTGTTGCTATTAGGTTAGAAGAAAGGATTAAAAATGTGACCACAAAGGGTTAAATAAATAGCATGTAAACACACCTAATCATTTAATCACAAACCCAAATCCATGACCTCATTTTTTAGTGTGTGAATTTTTAGTTGCTCCTAATAATAATTCATCTTATATAACATTTTTAATTATTAAAATATTAAATATTGAGAATATTTTAATAATTTATCTAAAAAATTTAAATATAACAAATTTTATTATCCATTTTGTTTAGAAATTGTGATATTTTTAAACAAAAATAAACTAGTTATTTATTTTAAGATTTTGGGAGAGCAAGTGATGAGTTTTGAACACGTATATAAATTAATTAGATAATTGAGATTAAAGATACTACTTAATATAGATAAATAACATTACAAATTAACCAACACATGCATAACTTTTATTAAATAAAGGATTTTCATCATGTCCTTATGAAATAACAAACGAAAATAACAAACTTGCATAATATAGAGATTTAAAAATACCATTAAATAAACAACAATAAAGTACAAAACATTCCCTTACCAAGTCCTTTGTTTATTTTGGGGTTCCAAGTTCCTTGGTCTTCCTGAACAACTTGTGTTCGATATGCTGAGAAAACGTGCGAGGTGGGTAATTCGCAGGTTCGGTCTCAGACACGGTCTCGGGTAGTGGCTTCAATATGATCTTCTCCTTCGGTGGCTCGCAAAATACCGCCCAAGATATCCTCACTTTTTCTTTGTTCACAACTCCTCTATGAAGTATACTTTTGTACTTCCCATTGCTCAAGATTTCTACGGTATCACCAATATGCATGATTATGGAATTCGGGACACATTTGGCAGTCACCCATTTATCCTCGTAGAAGAGTTGGAGACCCGGGACCATATTGTGGAGGATGAATGTTAGAGCCGACACGTCGGTGTGGGGTTCCACACCTAAGGCTAGCTCGGGTTGAGGACAAATTGGGTAATAGTTGATTTTCATTTGCAAGTGAAGTTCCTCCATTCCTCCTACTTCTTTTTCCAACCTTTCTTCTTCTAGTCCTAACCCCCATGATAATGCCGATAATATCCTTGACGTAAGGAGACGAAGTTCCTTTGAATATTCGCTTGTCGCGGGGCTATAAAACATCGCATACAATTAATGTTAATTACAATTAGTTATAATAAGCAACTTAATTATTTCTCCTCAAAATAGTTGCCCTAGATAAAGAAAGTGTTGGTTACATTTAAAACTAAGTATAATATTAGTATATATGTTTTATAAGCATTTAATATATTTTAGATCAAGCATGAATTGACTCAATAGTATAAAATGGAGATTTGTGTGTGTCTAAAAAAAGATGACATTAAAAAGACAATGATTTGATTTGTTATAAACCTTTTTTTTTTTATTAAAAAAAATCATATTTATTGTTCTTATAAAAAAATAGCAATAATTAGCAAACATATGAATTATGATTAAAAAATATACATAAAATTAAGCAAAAGATTAATACATATTTAGAAAACAAACCATAATCTGGGTTATTATCCAAAAAAATAGTTTTAATCACAATTAATTATAATAAGCAACTTAATTATTTCTTCTGAAAATAACTGCCCTACATCAAGAGAAATGGTTGATTGCATTTAAAACTAAGTTTAATATTAATATATATGTTTTTTTTATCCACATACAAGCATTTAATTTTAGATCAAATGAATTATTGACTCAAAAGTATTAAATGAAGACTTTTTCCTTGTGGTTGAAAAAAATATTATAGATTAAAGATACAATTATTTGATTTGTATTATATAAGAAAATAGCAATAATTTAGCAAACACATGAATTATGATAATAAAAAATAATTACATAAAATTAAGCAAAAAGTTAATACATATTTAGAAAATAATTTGTACACAAATAAAGTAACAAAAAAGCATACCATAATTTGGGTTATTATCAAAAACAAATAATGTAGATCATTATTATATATACCAAACATTAAAATGAAAAAAATCACTATTATTTTAACTTTGACAATTTTACCCTAAAATTTTATGATAAAAAATAAAAGTTTCAAATAAGTTCAATAAGTAATAGAACTTACATATAATCAGTAGGGTTCTTTGGCCAAATAGACATGTCACGTTTCTCTTCGGGGAAAATAAGGTGAAAGAAATAATCTTCCCATTCGAGTTGGCCACTAACATTATTTGCCAATTTACTTCCATACCCTTGAATATTCCCGGAATCATAATCATTAGCATACTTTTCCTTTTCCTCCACGGAAAGTTTAAAGAATTCATCTCCGGAAACCCTAACCCTATTCATCAACTCCTCGGATATTCCATGGTTCACGAGGTGCATGACACCCCACTCGGTCGCCGCCTTCTTTAATGCCTCCCGACTCCTCCTCTGAACTTCAGGATCAGAGGAGGAGATGTCGGAGACATCAATAGTTGGTAGTTGTGGACCACCTTCTTTTTTCTCCTCCTCGAATACATCTCCCATGTTGGTTAACTCTTCCTTAGGACGAATGTACTCTTTTGGAATCGATTGGATTCCACTTCCGGCTAAGATCTCCACTCTTGAGGATGTCACAACTGTTGGAGCCATCTTGTTTGTGATTTTTCTTGTGAATGAACTAGCTAATATGATTGAACTTATTTAACTATGGTGATGATCTTGAGGGTCTTTATAAGGGTGAGGGTTTTCTTTAAGAAAATAGAGTGGTAGGCACGTGACCATGAAGAACAATTAATGTACCAGCCACTAAAGAGGAAAGGGAAGTTAGGGTTGAATGGTGGGTGGCTAAGTATCACATTACACCACCAAATCTAACAGTCAAAGATCTTGACTATTGTGGGAATTGTGTAATTTGTTTGATTTTGTGACTAATCAAATTATTTGAATGAATTTTATTTGAGTTTTTTCAATGATATTAGGTTGATTGGTTGCAGTTTTTTTTATTATATTTTTTTTTGTTTAATGTTTGAAGCTAGCAGATCCTACTGGCCATAGTTATGATTTTCAGACGAATTATTCGATATTTAAGTTATCTTAATGAGTTAAATATTAAAAAACAAATAACTACCAATAATTCAAAAAAAAGTTAGATATAAAAAAAATTAGTTTGTATTTTAGGGTGACTCCAAATATTTGTAAGAATACACGACAAATTAGAAAACGCGAACAAATTATAATTAAATCAGAAAAATCTCAACCAAATCTATTAAAAGTTAGTAAAATGCAAATTTATTGGGTTTTGTCAATCATAGTATTATATGTTTGGTTAAAGATTTGTTTCTCTATATTACTTTATAATTGTATTGCAATTTTAAAGCCACCTACTTTTTATTTTTATTTTTGGTAGAAAACATAGATAGTTACTTAAATATGCACGTGATAGCGAACCCATGTTTAGGTTTGAATCATCATCTAGCTACGTCCTCATCAAATTAGGTAAATGAATGAAATCAACAAAAAGAAAATAAGATATCATTTGGAAGTATTTTTTTTTTTTTTGAAAATGAAGATGTTTTTTAATTAGTTCCAAATGCTTTAAAGTTAGAGGCAAAATTGAATAAAATAACCACAAATTATAACAATATTTATAGTAAGTTACAAATAAAAAATCCAGATCAATCATAAAAAAATATTGAAATCGAAGAGCATCCTTAGTAAATTTAATAGAAGATAAATACCCGATTAAAAGATATTTTGGATAACCGTTTTAATATTAGCAAAAATGTGTCAATATTGATATCACCCAATGTTCAAATGATTTTATTTAAAAAAATGATAACACACCGTGGTAGCTTAAGTGACAAAAGTTGTACTCAATGGATCGTTAAAATGAGAGTTATAATTATCGGGTATTGTTAATTTTTTTTTTAAGATTATATATAATTTTAGAATTTAATGATTATTTTTAATATAAAAACTTAAAAGAGTATTAATATATAATAATAAAATAAAAAATAATAATTTTAAATAAAATATATTTTAATATTTTGTTTAATGAATTGAATGATATAATAGAAGAAATGAGGAGGGATAATTTCTTAAACTAGTATGTAAGCCCGTACATTTGCACGAGTAATGATATGAAAAAACCAAGGAAAAATATTACGTTAAAAATGTGACTTTATAATTTAATTCAATATTTTTTTGTCTAGTTATTAAAAAATATAATAAAACTTACTTTTATTTACTCGTTTTATTTAAAATTATTTTGTTACTTTTTTTAAGCCTACCCAAAATCATATAAATTAAAAGCATTTATGAGGTGGAAAGAAAAATAATTTTGATAAAATAATTTTTCAAACATTAAATTTTGAATCAAATTACCAATCAAATATAAAATTTTACTAGTGTATAATATTACTTATTATTATATACTTATTTGAAAAAAATAAGAATATTAAAAAAATTATTTAACTAAATCATTTAAGTTTTTATATCTATAATAATTTTGATTATTTAGTAATCAAATTCGAGGATGCATTCTTAAACATTCTTGGGAATGATCCTAAGCCTTAAATCACCCTCCAATCTCCATGGAGGAACCTTTAAGCCGACATTCTCTCTATGAACGAACCCTTAAGTTTTTTCACCAATGTTTGCATTACTCAAGCCAACATTTCCTTCATAGACGAACTCTTAAAATTTTTTCACCAATGTTTGCGTTACTAAAGCCAATATTCTCGCTTTAGTTTCAACTACCAAGGTTTGCGCACTCACATATAATAATTACTTCTTTTGGAGGGTTTCAACTATTAATGTTCGCGCAATCACATATAATATTCGAACCCTAGTCTCGAAATGAAATGTTAATACTTTAACCGCTAGACCACCTACGATTGTTGAAATAATTTTATAATTTTATATATATATTTTATAAGTTAAATTTTAAATAACTATATAAATTATGTAAAATTTTTATACACAATAAAATATAATAAAATAATTATATCTATTATACTAATATTAAATACAAATCTTTCTATTAATAATGATATAACATTATATATAATAAAAATATTAAATTTATTATCCTAATTTTCTCAATATATTATATAAATATATTAATAAAAATAATTTTATTTTTTATTTTTTTCCTCTTTTGAGTCAATTCATTTGATCTAAAATTAAATGGTTATATGTGGATAAAATATATATATATATATATATATATATATATATATATATATATATATAATGTATATATATAATTCTAAATAAAAATATGTTTCACCTAATTATTTTTAATATATAATATTTATTTATATCAATTTTTTAATAACTAAATTTCTTTTTAAAAAATATTAAATACTTTTTTTTTTTTATATATATATATATATATATATATATATATATATATATATATATATATATATATATATATATATTCTATTGTGGTGTCTTATTCACTTTAAGAATCATATTAATTATATTATATATATATATAACAAAACCTAACTCTTAATATATAAAATATATGATGGAAGAGACACAAATAAATATTTATATATATCATTTTTTTTTACTAAAATTATTCTATCAATCATTTCAATTTCATTTGAATAATATTTTTAAATATTTGATAGATTGTTAATATTATATACACATGATAAAAATATATAAATGTATATTCATAATTATAAAGAACAAAAATGTAGGAAGATTAATATTATGAATATTTATATAGTTTATATAATGTCTTAATTTGAATTAAAAATATATTAAATTTATAAAATATTATTATATTTGTTCTTTCTTAAATAAATAAAATTCAAGAAGACTATAATTTAATAACTTCAATTTATTTTATATATTTTTTAAGTGATTAATGTTTTCTTGAGCCATATTCCATTCTAATCAAATATAACTCCTACTTAATTTTTCATTTTCATACTCAAATTATTCAATTTATTAATTAAAATATAAAATATCTTTTATTTAAAAAAAATATATTATTATTATATATTAATATGTTTAATTTTTTTTTAAAAAAAATATATTTTTTAAAATCACCACCATAATTTTAAAATAATAAATCAATTATTTTTAAAAAACCAGAGAACCTTACAAAAATGAATAGGTCCCACAATCATAATTTTTAAATAATCACAAATTATTTAAAAAAAAAACGAATACCCTTTAGAAAGATGGATCGGTCCTTTAATAGAGATTTACCATATGTAAAGATATTTGAACTTTGAGATGATTAGGGTATATTTCAAAATGATGTCAATTGATAGGTATATTTGAACCTTTTTTTTTTTTTTTTTTTTTTTTTTTTAACCTCTCATCTTTATTGATACATTATTGGCCCTAGAAAAGTATTGATAATAGAGCACCATGCACCATAAAAAAATAAAAATATTGTGACTTTCAAATTATCTTGTTCCCATTTTTTAATGTTATCTTTTCAAAATAGTTTTGAATCATATAATATTGACTTATATTATAAATTTATTTTTTAACTCTTTTGTTTTAAAGTAATATCGACTTATCGGGATTATAATAAACGATTTTATTTTAAATATTATTTGTATTTTCTTAAACAAATTGAAATATATATAATATTACAGTGTTAAAATTATTATAAAACAAATTGGTTTTATTTTATTTCATGTAATTTATTTTTGTAAATATAACTTATAAGAGCTAGTTTGATGTTTTTTTAAAACTCTCTATATATTGTATCAATATAATTTTAATTATCAAATAAATTAAATCATCAATTAAAATATATTTATTTTATTTTTATTAATTTTAAATAAAAAATATAATAATTTATTCTAAACAAATCTCAAATAATCCATTTTTTTTTTAACCAGGTGAAAAGATTGTTTTGAAGAAGAGGTGTGTTATAATTAGATAAAAGTGTTAATATTAAGATAGACCATTTATAAGAATCAGCTTAATAGACTAAAATATCATGTTTTAGATTTCAAATAGAATTGCTTTGAGTGAAAAAAAAAAAAAAAAAAAAAAGTGAAAAATAGAGAAAAATACAAGTGTTAATTTAATATCAAATATTGACTTATTTAGAATTAATTAATAATGAAGTAAAGATTACTTAAATTAAACATTAAAATATTCAAGTTTTTGTGGTAGGTGGAAGAACACATGTTACCAGTAATACAATAGGGAGTAGCTGAAGTCTCTAGAGAACCTGAATGTTTGATGAGAAAATATGCTTATTTGAATATTAAATTGTTTTCTACTTTTAATATCATTTTTTATATATAAAAAAAGTGCTTAACCAAATATTTTTGCCAAAAATTCAAAAAAAAAAAAAGTGAAATAACATATTAATAAATTGTTTTCACCATGTTTTACATCTACAAATCCCGTTTACATCTACAAATCTTGTTTATCTATAGAATAATAATTATTATGAATGTTTTTTTTTTTTTTGTAACCATTTTATATATATAATATTTTTGAGGACTTTATTATGATTTTGAGGTTAGGAGTATCTAAACGAAATATTTTATTTTTGTATTACTAAGGTATATTTTAAATTAGTGAGAAATTTTAAATTTTATAGTATAAATTAAAAAAAAACTTAATTTAGTTAATTAAATATGATGTTGATGTGGATTATGATCTTAGTGGGTAGCTTTCTTTATTTCGAGGTTAGGAGTATCCTATAATATATGATATTGAACATCATAAAATAGGAGAATAATCAATGAATATGTTATGATCTTACGATTAAGGGTGTTTATCAGCTCGGTTTTTCGAGTTTTTCGAGGTTCTCGGTTCGGTTTATTCGAATTTTTATTTTTTTAGTCAATTCGAAAATCGGTCGAAAGTTCCTCGGTCGGAGTTCGGAGATCCTTGGTCGAGGTGCAAAAACTACCAGTTCTAGGTTAGCCTAGGGTTAACTTCATCGGTCCTAAGTTTGTGATTTCTTAGTCGGGTACGAGACTCTTCGGTCCCAAGTTCAAATTCTCGGTCGGATGTCAAAATCCTTAGTTAGAACTCTTGGTCCTAGTCAAAATTTCATAGTCGGACCTGTCAGTTATGGTCAAAATTTCACGGTCAGACCTCTCGGTCCTGACCAAAGATCCTCGGTCCTTGTTGGACATTTCGGTCCTCAAGAACATCAAAACTGTAGGTTTGATTAAGGCTTGAATCCTTTGATCCAAGGGCTTGGGTAGATTCACAAAGCTCCCATGATCATTATGAACATTATCCTAAGGTATCATTCAACCTGGATGATGTTCGATTTCATCAAAATAGTTTTTAGATTAAAAATCGGGTTTTTAGTTTTTAGGCTTTAATGAAGTGTAAGGAGCTTGCCAATAGCTTCCTTATGCTTCATATGATTGATTGGAACCAAAATAAAAACATTGGTTGTTCGTTTTGATAAATTCAAGAATTTGAAATTTTCATTTTTATGAAAGTTTTGATTTTAATCAAACATGATCCAAATAAGTTCCCAACATCATTAGAAACATGTTGTAAAGTTTTTTAGGCTACTATTCTTGAGCAACAACTCAAGAACAGAAAATATGATTTTTAATTTTTCTAAATTCAAGTTTGGGGGTTTTGTTTTTGATCTGTTTTAGCTTCAACAGAAAGTTTGCAAATTATCCTAGAATAGTTTTTCAATCACAAAATTCAACAACTAGACAATAAACAAACATATAAAAACTGAAATATAAAAAATTCAATTTCAAACTGGAAGATTGAATTAGAGGGTGATTGAAAGTTTATAAAAATGAAAAAACACTCCTTAGACCTTAGAGAATCTTTTGGGATGCTTAGGTCCAAACTTTAAGGCCTTGCATAGAATTTAAAAAATCTAGAAAGCTTGAGTTTTAATGGAAGATTTCTTGACTTTTTCGATTGAGGGCTTGAGAGGTTATCTTTTGCCTTCGAATTGATCTAGAGACTATTTATAGCCTTCTGAAGTCCGTTTGTGAAGCAAGTGAATCGAATTTAGTCAAAAATTATCAATGGAGTTTTGACTATTCTTGATCCAACTTGCCTGATCAAGCCATGATGAAGCCTATGATCATTTTAGCTTTCGAATCAACTGATATGGTGGACTATCGGTGAAGTTTCGTCTTTAACAAATCAAAGATGAGATTCATCCTTATCATGTTCGTCGTCGCGAGGAAAAAGACAAACAAGGCGTGAAACGAGTCATTTTGGGCGTAAACTCGAATGTGAGACGCTTCGTAAGCGTTCCGTCCACGACTGGGCGTTCTGTTGTGTTTCAGCTAATTGCGCTGAAGCACGCGTTAACTGTGCTTGGCGGAGCCGCGCTCCTTTCGTTACAGCGAGTGACGCGGGCAGCTCTTGGACGTTGGATAAAAATTCAGCGTCTATCTAATGGTTGTGGTTTCGGCTGCATCATCCTTCTGGATTTCGGCTACACCCGATTACAAATTTATTATTATTTTTATTTAAACCAAAAGGGTTTATTTGAAATTGAATTTTCTTTTACCCTTTTGACTTTGTTTTTAAATCTTTTTAAATATGCAAAATATTTAAAATAAATATAACATTTATTTTTTCAATTTATTTAATTAATTTATCATTATTATTTTTTTATATATTTTTTCAGTTTACTAAATAATTTATTTGGAATAAAATGAATACAACATATATCCTAAATTATTTATTTTAATTCCTTTTATTTTTTTCTAAAGTTATTTTGAGACAAAATGGATACAACATTTATCTCAAATTATTTTATTATTTTCTTTGAACATTATTTTTAATTAATTTAAAATTTAATTACTATAATAGTTAATCTAATTAATTGTTTGATTAGGTTTTGAATTTGGTTTTAATTAATTTGATTTTATTTATTCAAAAATAATCAAAATAATTATTTTTAAATTTGGCATATAAATTTTGAGTACTTAAGATTATATATAATATTAATATTATTATTAAGTCAACTTTAGAATAATTAATTTAATTTTTTCAATTAAGTAGAACCAGCATGAAACCCACAACCATAGTCATTGGTTTCATTTAAAACCTTTTCGGTGGGAATCGAATCTATAACCTTTTGATGTGTCAATTATTTTCATCATACCACTCTGATGGGTTAGAATAATGAATTTAATAGTTTTAAATTTAAATAAATATTTCATTTATCTATATAAAATAAAAAACTTTTTTATAATATGTATATATTTTTGCAGTTAACATCATTTTTTTATTAATTTCCCATTTCCATTAATTTGTTAAAAGATCATTAGAAGTCAAATTCAAAAGATTATGTTAGGTCTTGTACAATAAAAAAAGATGGTAAAGAATTACCACAAAATCTAATATGTAATGAAAGCAATATATAATAAGAAAATTATAAAAGAATTATAAAAAAAGGTATATAAGGCAATTTCTCGTCATGATCAGCACATTAGTACGTTTTACACATAAAATAAGTTCAATAATGTCTTTTTATCCAACCTATATATTTAACAGTGCTGATCCAATATGTTTGAAGGCCTTGTGCGAGATATCAAATGCGACCCTAAGTACTCCAAAAAAAGAAAAACATCAAAACTACAAACATAATATCATAAATAAATATCTACGCATACCAACAATTAAGATCACAACAACAAAAGGATAAAAAAAATCAAGGCAAATTTTATGGTAAAGCTTATTGAATTTACTTCAATAACAAATACTCTTGTTACATTGTCTTCAAAAGGAATGACCAAAAGTCTGAAATCTATTACAAAGACACGACATGCAATACAATTCTATTAGAATTTTACCAATTTGAATCAGTCAATGCAATACTATTTTCTGAAAATTGATCTTCTTGCACTCTTAGATGCGAAATCATCAATTAACCTATCATAGTCAAGCTTTTCCAAGAAATCACGTTCAATAGAAATCAAAGCCAAAGCATTTAGTCTTTCTTGTGACATGGTCGAACGCAAGTAAGATTTCAATATTTTTAGCTTTGAAAAACTTCTTTCAGCTGATGCTACTGTCACTGGAACTGTTAACATAATTCTATATGCAAGACAACTAGTAGGATAACAATTAGCTCTTTTCAAGAAATTTAGGATTGCACTAGTTGAATCAAGCTCATTTGGTAAATGTTTTTGTAATAGTTCCAATTCATTTAATAAATCCTCACCGTTAATGTTAGAAGTGTGACCATTTTCCATCTTCTTCTCAAGGTTGTTGCAGCTTCTTTTTAGGTTAACAGAATCCAAGGACTTTAGCTTCTCTACCGTAAATAAGAACCCAAATGTCTCCTCATATTGCTCAAACTTTTTCTCCAATGAACCGATTGCTTCATCAATTATGTATAAAAAGTAGCCTTGCCCTCTGACATCATCAATATCAAGACTAATATGGTGTAACACATTCTTTAATTCTTCAAACAACCCTTGACCTGTTGTATCATTCACAACTAAAAATTGCAAAAAATATTCTTGTACCTTTATTGGAACCGTGGAGACATCAACACACCTTATTATCAATGTAATTTGTTCTTTCTTACTTATGTCAGGAGTACAATTGAGTATTACTGAAAAATACTTGGCTTCTTTTATTCTTTTCAGGATTGTACCTTTGATTTTAGCAGCTATCAAGAGTATCAACTCGTTTTGAATTTTGTGACTGAGATAATGAAACTGAATTTCATGATTTTGTTTTCTTCGTAAATGCTCCTTCAAGGTCGAATCCCATTCAACAACCATTTCAAATAAAGCCATAAAATTTCCATTGCTTTCATCATAAATCTTCTCATTAGTTCCACGAAACGCCAAGCTTTGTTTAGCTAAATATTTCACGACTGTAAACAAATCTTTGTAGTACCTTTCGCCAATATTCAGTCTCTAATTTGATTTGATCCTACAAAACTTTATCTATTACTTGATTAGTTTTTAGTCGTTCACGTAACTCAACCCAAATCAAGTATAAAGTTATATGGTCTAAACTTCGTTCATGTTGCATCAAACTGTGAGAAAGGTGCCCCCAATCCCTTATTCCATCATGTGCTAACTGAGAAAATTATCGTTAGGTCTTGAAGACTTTACAGTAGAAACAGAATACTCTGTCAAGATCCTTATAATACACAAGCCAATCTCGATGATGCTTCTGCCCATTTGATAAGTGCATATTATAGAATTCAGATGTGAAACGCATGTTATTTGATCCATTTTTCGGACCTTTCCCTGTCAACACATCTCTTAGAGGATCTTTTTTCACCAATAAATCCCTCAATTTAGGAGCAAGATTATCCCAATTTTTAGGATCAAAGATGTTGGGAATATCATCATTCCTTTCCAAACTAGGCTCCATAGTTTCTTCTACATTAACATCAATATCTACTTCAAAAAGTTCCTCTATTTGATTCTCTATATTTTCTTCTAGGCCAATATCAACATCTTCCTCAGAAGGTGTTTGAGTCTCCATTGATTGCTCCACATTTTCTTCTACACCAACATTAATGTCTACATCTACCCCTATATCCCCTGAACATTGTGTTTCGTTCCCTTTATTGAAAACAAATTTATCCATAGCTCCTGATTGACTTTGAATAAATTTGTCTCGTCCTTTATTCTTTTGCGTTTGGAACCACCCGATTCATGCTTTCTTATAGTTATAGGAGTCATTCTAACATTTCAAATTTCATCACATTAATAAACATAGTTGACAAATGACAATGACAATAAAATAAATTGTGATAGAAGAATAATGAATTGATTTTTAAAATTGCAATGATTAAATCTAAAATCCAAAAAGTAGAGATTACCAACAATTGAGGAGATGAGACGATGGTCGAACGTCGGAGTTTGGAGAGAGGACGGGGTTGAACTTTGGAGATAACCTTCGGCTGGTCACAATTCACAAATTGGGTGCTTGCCGCTTTAGTGTGTGGTGTTGGAGTGGATGGGTTTAGCTAGCCGGCCCTAGGGTTGAACCTCATTTTTTTAATATATATCATATATGTATTTAATTTTTTTTATATATAGGTATATAATTTTTTTTGTTGGCCTTACATTTTTTGTGGCCCTGTGCAAGTGCACATCTTGCACAGCCAATGAATCGGCCCTGATATTTAACATAACCAAAAAACAATGTATTGTAACTTTAAGCCATAAAAAATATATTGAAGGATGGATGCATTTTATGTTATATCTTGTAAGATTATAGTGAATTTTCAAAATGAATTTTCTAAAGAAATAACATTAAAATAGGTAGAGAATTTGAATTTTGCATCACATGAAAATGAGGACCATCAAATGACTCAAAAAAAAAAAAAAGACATGTACAAAACATCACATATGAGTCAACATACAATAAGTTAGCTAACCGTCCAAAAAAAAACAACTTTTTTAAAAAAGTCAGCAAAAGCATTAAAGATAATTAAAACACTTAATAGGACAAAAACATTTTAATTGTCCATAGATTACTATATATATGCTAAGAATTTAGCTGCCCCTTAAGTGAAATGTCTAGACCTCATCAAAGTATGTTGATGACACGTACAAATAATTTAGTTTCTAAATATTCAAATTGTAAAAAGATCCTTCTAATTGGGTCAATTTCAGACTCTTCATTTAAATTTTAGAGTTACTTATTGTTAAAATTTACAAAAACAATGTTTTTATCTTAATAATTTTAAAGGTCGCTATCTTATTATTTACGCGACATTTATAAAAAAAATCAAAAAAAAATCAGTATCACTAATAAATCATCGAATTTCAGCGAACTAAATATTTTATGTACCGAATTTTAAAAAATCAGTATTCAAAATTCAAAATTCGCTGAAATTTGGTAATTAAATTAGTGACATGATATTTTCATTTTTTTTACAAATAATACGTAAATAATAATTTAACGAAAATCTCATTTTTAATAACTTAAATTGTAAAGTTTGAAAAAAGAAATTTCGAAAGTTCAGTTGGCCCATAATAAAATTCACAATTCAAAATTTAACTATTTTAAATCTAAGAGAAATTATTATTAAAGATAATATATCTATTAAATTTTATGTTTAAAGTTTTAGAACTAAACTCAATTTATTTGATGCTATTATAATTATAATTAGTCTTTAAGATTTTTGATTCAAATGGTTCTGGTTAAAAATGTTTTTTTTATTAGATGGAACCGTAAATGATCATGGATGGGGTCAACAATATATTTATTTATCCTTTATAAACAAATGATCGTCAATAATATATATACATAAAACTATGTCTTATATTTGGTTACTTTAAAAAGATGGAATTGAAACGGTAATTCTATTATGTTTTTAAAAAAATGGATATTGATTTTAATTCAAGATCTATGTTTGTAAATTTATGCTGGTAAAATATTTTTTTTTTACGGTTTCTCTTATTTTTATATTTATATGTATTTTTTTCTCTCACAATAAAATACAGTAATTAATTTAATTTTACTTATATCATTTTATACCTTAATGAAAAAAAATGATTTTCAGTTAACTTACTACTATCTTAGCAAAGAAAAAAATATCTTCATTATATCATTTTATATAAGTTGTATAATGGGTAAATTCTTAAATAATTTTAAAATGCTAAGAAATTAATATTAATATTATGTAGTCAATATTTAAACTTTTTAATAAATCATAAATAATATATTAAAATAAAAAATAAAACACTTTCATTCCACATTTTATTTATTTTGATAAAATAATTTATTTTTTCACATATTTTTTTTGAATGTAACTCTCATCTCGTGACCTTACACTTTCACTTTGGTCAATCAAATATTTGATTTATATTTTTTAACATTTAGCATTGTGACCTCACACTTTGGTCTCACACTGTTGTAAGTTATTGTAAGTTATGGGCAGATCAATTCACAATCCGACTCAAGTATCTATTTACTCTCACCTATATATCTAAATTAATCATAACTCTCGATCTAACAATCTGGACACTTTTAAAATTAAGTATCATTATATATATATATATATATATATATATTTATATATATATATATATTTATATATATATATATATTTATATATATATATATATTTATATATATATATATATATTTATATTTATATATATATATTTATACTAACAGTTTAGTAGAATTTTCAAAAATTTTTGAAAATTTTATATTTTTATGTTTCATAAATTTTGTAAATAATTTAAATAAATTTAGTATTAATTTAAATCAACTCTAATAATTTTAAAATTAATATTCAACTTCTTAAATTGTAAATATTGATAACTAGATATTATATTTTTACCAAAATTAAATAAATAAATTTAGGTTAAATAGGTTGTATAAAAAATGATAACATCAAATAAATACTTATAGATAGTCATGCACATTTCATCTGTCCAAAACATGTTTTTAATTTGGAGTTCTTCATCAAAATCAAACAAGTAGAAAAAGTTAATTAGAGTTCATGCTCTGCATTCTTAAGAAATAATTATTAAGTGATTCAGTATCTCCACTCCCTAACATTAACTTTCGAGTTTCTGTAATGAAATTTCTACATGTTCTCTCATCAAAAGACATGTTATGATATCCTCTAGTTTCCACTACAAACGATTGAAAACTTTTGGACAAAGTTATTCAAGCTTCATCGTTTAATTTCAATCTCCTCTTTGCATGTGTGTCCAATACTTTATAGGATCTAATATGTTGTGTCTTCCCAGAGCATAATGCATGGTTATGCTCAAAACATACGTTTTTTATCACAAATTTTCCTTCATTCTGAATAACATCATTACTTTTAACTTTATAGTTTGTCTTAGTTGTAGATCTAAGTTGTAAAACATTTTTGGACATCGACGCTTTCATACCGATTTTGGCACAAGCAATGGTGAAGTATTGTTGCTTACCATTTTCACCATTTTTGATCCCTACTTTGCAAATGTCGAATTCAGTTGATTGAGCATATAATGAATAGAATTCACGAAGTTCTTCCTCGAAGGAAAAGATCATTCCAACATTGTAAATTTTGCTGTGAAAAGGTCATTCTAAATTAGCCCTTGATTAGATAACTTTTAACTTATAATGCTTCGAGAAGAACATGGCCTTGTAAAAATATTGCCATGTTCTTTTACAAAAAATGAAATTATTTTGAAAAAATTAAATAAAAAGTTAAAAGAACGTGATGTTGTTAGGCGTTGAACATGGAGTTGTAAGGCACTAAACATTAAAATGGTTTGAAAAAAAAATTAAGTTTCTTTAACTAAAAAAAAACGTTGAACATGAAATTCATAGACGTTGAACATGAAATTGGTTTGAAAAAAAAAATCAAGTTTTTTTAAACTGAAAAGTTAAAAAGAACATGGTATTGTAATAACATAATCATGTTCTTTAAATACATATTAATTTAACTATCACCAATATCAACAACATCACTTCATGTTATCAGACCCTATATGGAGCTCTTGGTGGAGATGGTGTATTTTGATGTTAATTTAACTTCTCAAACATGAAATTCTTTAGAAAATATACAGTTTTTTAAATGAAATAAAATACAATAATATGGCATTATTCTTGTTTTTATAAGATCATATTAAAACATGACCTTGTTCGGTACCTTTTGAGTTAAACGGATGATTTGTTCAATGATTCATCTTCACTGACGTTGTCTCTATTATATTCATTAATATTAAAGTTGAAGAAGTTAGACGTTATCTATTAATAAAAAGTCTTTTGTATAACTAAAGCTGAAAAATCTACTATTACGACAAAATTTTTTTTTGTAGTGTTTGAGTTCACACAATGAATATATCTATGGTTTGGGTTTGGAGATATTTTTGCCGGATAGAGTTAAGAGAGAAAGATGAAACGACAGAAACGTGCGAGAAATGAATTTAATTTTTTTTTCCATTTTTTTCTCTCTTACACATGTGGCAGACCATTCGTGATCTGGTTTCGTTGCCTATATCATTTAACTATATATTTTTTTTAAGTTAACATCACTTTTATTAATCTTCCATTTCCTTTAATTTGTTAAAAGATCATTAGAAGTCAAATTCAAAAGATTTTGTTAAGTCTTTTAGGCCTTCTACAATAAAATAAAAATTGTAAATATTGGATTACCACAAATCTATAGTAATTAAAACAATATATATAATAAGAAATTTATAACGAAAAGTATTAAAAAAAAAGTATATGAAGGCAATTTCTGGTCATGACAATCCTCTTACCTATTGTAACTTCTAGCCATAAAAAATATTGAAGGATGAATGCATTTTATGTTATATCTTTCACGATTATAGTGAGTTTTCAATATGATTTTTCTAAATAAATATCATTAAAATAGGTAGAAAAATTGAATTCTGCGTCATTCACATAAAAATGAGGACCATCAAATGACTCACAAAAAGAATAAAGAGACTAAAAAGCTAGCTAAAAGTCTAAAAAAACTACAATTTGTAAGATGAAAATAACTACCGTGTTATAGAAGTCACAAAGGCATTAAAGATAATTAAAACACTTAATAGGACAATTGTCCATAGATTACTATATATGCTAAGAATTTATATGCCCTTAAGTGAAATGTCTAATAGGTTACACCTCATCTAACTATCTCGATGACATACAAATAATTTAGTTTAGTTTTTAAATAGTCGAATAGTCAAATTAGGAGGGATGACAATGAGACGGTTCGGGGGAATGTATTTATCATTCCCGCCCCGTTTTTATTTTGGAGATTTTTTTAATACCATTCCCGCCCCGTTCGGTTTTGTTTGGTTTCGAGGAATCACCGCGAGACACCGTTAATAAAATATTTTAAAAAAATAAACAAAATTATAAAATAATATTATTTAAACGAATTTTTTAATATAATATGTATGGTAATATATTGAAATTTTATATTATTATAAATAAATAAACTTACAACTCTTATAAAATATAATGAAGAAATAAATATATTGATGATTTTATAAATTTAATTATGATTTATAGTGTTTGGAGCATAATCGGGGTAAGATCGGGGCGGGGGAACATAAATACCATCCCCGTCCCACCCCCTTTGGTTTTGGGGAAAACCCGTCTCAAACGGGGTAATTCGGTTCGATTTTTGCGGAGCGGTTTCAAATTGTTATCCTTAAGTCAAACTGAGATTTTTTATTTGGTCGATTGAGATTTCATAAATAAATAAAATAAAACTCTCAATTCGCTGAATTCGATAATTAAATTAGTGAAATGTCTCCTTTTATTTATTTATAAATGACAGAGATATAATAAATTAACGACGTTCAAAATTTTATGACAAAACCTCGTTTTTGTATAATTTTAATAATAAATAACCTTAGATTGTAAAATTTGAAAGAAGATGTCCGGAATTTAATTAATTCGCAATAAGAGCCTCAAATTAAATCTATAATGAATTACTTATTAATTTTTTTTAAAAAATTTCAGAATTAAACTCAATTTATTTGACGGTCTTATAATTATAATTTGTCATACAATTTTCTATTCAAAAGGTCTTATAATTATAATTTGTCATACAATTTTCTATTCAAAGGGTAAGGTTAAAGAATTATTTTTTCTTAGTTTGATACGTAGATAATCATGAATGTGGCAAAGATAATATTTGTATCACGTTGAAAACAAATAAATGTAATGACCAATATATTTATTTATTTGTTATGTTTTAAAAAAAATTAAATTTATTTATTAATAATATGATTTTTTTTAATATATATTAAACTATATAAAAAATAATTTTTTCAATATATTATACGAAATGATTCCTGAACTCAAACAATACAAGTAATTGCCATTAATACATTATAACAAGGTTTATTCATAAAATAAAAAACTTTGGAAATCTTATTATCTCTAAAAATAAATTAATTAAGGTTTAATTACTTGATTTATTTAAACTAATACCTTAAATATTTAAAATATATTTTCTGTACATTTATGGTAAGGAATTTAAATTCCATCTCATTTATGTTTATGTTTGAATTTTGATTGTTTTCATTTTGACAAAAGCTCCACGCCCTTATTTAATTTGATCGTTTTTATATTATTTACTTAAAAAACAAATTTTGGTCAAATTTATATTTATATTTATTTTTGTAAAACTTAACAAAGAAGAAAAATATAAGAAGATATATTCATTTTTTTTTCTGTAAATCATTTTTAAAAGTGATTACGACAAAAACAAGAACATTAAAAAAAAAAAATAAAAATTGTCAGTTCTTCTTGACGCTGAAACAAACACATCTCTGCTTCCTTGTATACGGTCTTGTAGATTTCCAACGTCTTTCTGATCTCTCTCCCAATCTCTCTCTAAATCTCTCTGTGGATTCCATTCACTATCAAACTATTGTCAACGTTTCAATCAACTTCCAGCTGCTGTTAATGGCGTCTGAGGAGGATCAAAGAGATGTGTTTCCCAAGGAAATGATGTACAGAACTAAGGTTATCAAGTTCCTTGGACGTACTACTCCGATCATTCTTCAAAACGAAAACGGACCTTGTCCTCTTCTCGCTATTTGTAATGGCTCTTTTTCTTTCACTCCGCTTTTCTAGGGCTTTTCGTGTATTCCTTGTCTATTAATCATGAATTCATCTTATATTATCGATTCGAATCAATGAATTAGTGAAATATTTAAGTTATGGTTTTTATTATTTCATATAGGTAATGTTTTGTTGCTAAAGAACAACTTAACATTGAGTCCTGATGTTGCTGAAGTATCACAGGAGAAGTTACTTTCTCTAGTTGCTGAACGTTTAATTGATTCAAACAGTAATGTTAATGTAAGACTTGTTTGGTTTGTTCTTTCTATCTTGTTCCCTTATGTGATTGTATCTTCTGCATTTATTTAATTACCGACTGTATGATTGATATTTTAAAGTTGTGTTGTAGAATAAAGACATGGGGTTTCTTGAAAATCAACAGCAAAATATTGCTGATGCTATTGATCTACTTCCTTTACTGGCAACTGGAATCGATGTAAATACAAAATTCAGAAGGTGTGGTGTAATAACTTGTTTTTAGTCTTTTTGCTTCTTCTCTGTTGGTAAATTGGATTATTATAACACCTATTTGATCTTGTTCTCTGCAGGATAGATGATTTTGAGTTTACACGTGAGTGCACGATATTTGATCTGTTGGATATTCCACTATATCATGGATGGATAGTTGATCCACAGGTTTGTGAATGTTCCTTCCTCTTTGAATCAGTATGTAAATGATACACTTTTATGGAAAACAATTGTGTTCCATGCTCGTACTTATCTACTTTCCCAGTTTATGATTTTAGTTGTAGACTTTGGAATATTCATGTAATATATCTATATTCAGTTCCCTTGAGTTATAGAGTTCCTATTGCATGTGTTTGTGTTCTATTTTTCTCATGTTTTCTTCCTCCTATACAGAAGATAATTGATTAATCCTCTATCTAGTTTGTGTAATGGTGTTATGCTTTCTAGGTTTTTATTTTTATTTTCAAGGATGAGCTCTTTTTGATACCTTGGATCAATTTGATATAGCTGGAGATCAGGGCCTTGTTTGATGGAGCATTATTTGGATTTATCCTTATCCCATCATCAATCAAAATCCTTCAAATCATCCACCAACATACCAAATTACCCCATTCAAAGAATGTCTTAGCAATTTAATCCAAATAATATACTCTATGATTAAACATGTTTTTCCCCAAAAAAATCTACATCGAACAAGCTCTAGGGTTTTCTTACAATGATTGGCTCAGCTGTCTAGTTCAAATTGAATAAAATGTCAACCTTCCTGTTCTAGGAATTTCCCCTCATTTTTCTTGCATTAATTTACACTGCCTTCTCTTGAACAACCTTTGGTATTTAATTAGCATTGTGACATGTAATTGTGCTGACTGCTGAATCACGCGTATCAAAAAGTTGTGGTTGCCTCTTTGGTGGAATTATCTTCAGTTTGCTTGACAGAATAGAATGTAATCCTGTAGAATTGTTATCTTGGAAAAACATAGCCGACAGGTTAAATACTAAAGAAATTGTTTCCTTAAATTGAAGAAAAAAAAAATCAATGAATAATCTGCAATTGATGGTTTGATCGTTTACCTTATAGTTGAGATGGCTTAAGCATATTGGATGTTTTCATATCAATTTCTTACATTGTGCTTAGATGAAGTTAAAGAGATTGGCAGATTGCTGATTTAACAATTGTATCAATTTTACTTTATATCATTAATATGACTAACCCATTTATTATAAGGTGTATATGATGCTTTTACATTTTTATGTGTAGAATAGCTACCAAATATTCTAATCAAAGCTAATAATATCTTAAGGTCCTTGGAACTTTTTTTACTCTTAAAATGTTTGAAGGCCAATATTCACTTGAAGGTCTATTATGCTTATGATTATTTATGGTACTATTATAGCATCTATTTTCATTGTAGCATAAATTACAAATGTTTTGCTAAAATACTGTTATCAAACACATTTTTATGGCTCTCTTGGTTAATTGAAGTGGTTAAGTCAATTCAAGTTGATATGTGTCTGAGACAAGCAAAAACAAAAGGAGAAGGAACCTAGAGTGGCGAAACAGCAATGGTAAACCATAAAAAGAAAAGCTGCCTGAAAAAGAAGATAGCTGGTCAAATGATCAGAGTGCATTTAGCTATTTATAATTTTCACCTTTCTTATTATCATTGTATTTTCAGTTCCATCCTGATCCATTTTAGAAAAGATGCCCAGTTCTTACACATTTTTCTTAGGCCTTGTTTGATGTGGGTTATTGGAGACTAACTCCAAAAAACCCAATATTCAATCCACAATATGATACGTGAGATAGGGTTAGTAACCCTAGGACGCGATGGTGTGACAGTAGTTAAATAAACAGCTGTGGTAGTTATTAGCAGCTGGATTAGTTAAATAACTGAGGAATAAAAGTTGTCACAAGAAGCTAGTGGCAGTTGGGGGCTGTAAACTGCGACACTATCACTAAAAAATAACCTTTTTGTGACAGCATTTATTAAAAAATAGATAAGCTTAACGCAAAATCGGAAAAAGAAATAATAGTAACTTGGTCCCGAGCATCTACCATTATACCCACGATGATTGGGCATACTATTGCTATCCATAATGGAAAAAGAGCATTTACCTATTAATATAACTGATTGTATTGTAGGCCATAAATTGTGAGAATTTTCTCCTTTTAATTTGAGGACACGCAAAAGGCGATAATAAATCTCTTCTTTAAAATTAATAAAAAATATAGATATAATCTATTATTCCAGAACTTACATCAAGCAAGGGTATTTAGAAATAACCACTTGGTTATTCAAATAACCCTAGAAACAAGGCCTTATTCTTATCCTTAGAAAGAAATCCGGGTGTCTTGGCTCTTCTGTTTGAGTCATTTAGTTCCTCATGTAGTGAAGTTTGTTTGATATCTTCTGCCCATCTATGCTTAAGATCATCTGTATATAATATTTTTAGATGACTCTATTCTGGTTCAAAGTAGCCACATCCTTCAGTATCTTATGGGTTATACTGGATATAATTGATATTTTTCCATCTCCTTGTGCATCCCAGGATATCGATACTGCAAATGCAATTGGGTCGAAGTCCTATAATACTCTAATGGAGGAGCTTGTCTCCCTCGAGACACGAAAGCAAGAGCATGAAAACAGTTATGAAGGCGATTCAGTTGATTTTGCCGCTGCAACAGCTGCAACTCTTGGAGTTCCTTCACCATCCCTTTCTAGAGGCATATCTTTTGATGATTCTCCTCAGTGTGCCCCTGATTGCCACACAACAAAAGGTGATATGGATGAAAAACCAGAGAAATTGGGAGTCTTGAAACTATCAGAGGGTGAATTGCAGGTTCCTTCAGATGATATTAAAGATTTAGCCAATGGCTTTAATGGAAGTGTATGTTTGGACACGTCTGACACTTCTGTTCTAACAGAAGAACTGGGACTTGTTGATAATGAAAACAAAGAGTCTCAAATAACAGGAGATCACAATGCATTCAGCAATTCCAATGATCAGGTCATTAGTCAAGAAACAACTTGTGGAGAACCCGTTTCTACCAAAACTGACCAGGAAAACAGCATTTCAGTATCTTCTTCTGAGAAAACAGTTACATGTGAAGAATCCAAAGATATAGTTGTGACAGACAGGATTAACAATTTGGTTCAGAGAGAGAATATGGAATCTGCTGGTGAATTCCCATCTACCTCTGATATAGAAGACCCTGCATCTAAAGATGAACAGCATATACTCGAATCATATAGAGATGGACATATTATTTCAAATGGCCAAAACAAACTTGAAGCAACCGAGTTATCTACACCTGTAGCATATGCTGATTTAGATTCATTGGGCGATAAAAGTCAACATATTGAACTACCTAACGTTGTTGCTTCTAGCGTTGATAATAGCGAGCCTATATATGAAGGAGAGGAACGAATGGACTCCGCAGTGACAATTCATCAAGATCGAGAACCTATCTATGAAGGCGAGGTGGTTCTTGCAGAACAAGTTGAGAAAAGTACAGGAGATGATGATGATAATAAGGGAAGTTCGATGAATAAAATTACTACTAAACAAGGTCAGAGTCATTCTATTTAATGATTATGTAGTTGGGAATTATATAGATTGCTAATTTTGTTTTCCCTACAGGAGATCTGATAAGGAATTTTCTTGACAGCAATGCCAGTCAGTTAACAATATTTGGGTATGCAAGTACTTGCTTTTGTGAAGTTCAATCAACTTTTGTTCCATATTAGGTACTGAATCTAGTTTTCTTAATTTTTTTTCTTCTATGTTATTCTCTAGCCTATTTTTTCTACAAGAGGGACTGAAACAACGAGAACTCAGCGTATTTTTCCGCAATAATCACTTCAACACAATGTTCAAGGTTGGTTTTAAGTTATTATCTATTATTGTATGTTGGGTGGTTACTTGAAGAGAACTGCAATATTGTCCCCATGTTGAAACATTAAAAATTTATGTTTTTGTATCTGGATCTGATCTAGATGAGAAACAACAACAAAAAATTAATTTGTCTCTGACTAAGTTTTCAAATATCCCGATATAGAAACATAAGTTATAAGTGTTTCTAACCTTGAAAGTTCTCGTGTGGTTGTTTAACCATGTCTTCTTTTTTCCTTTTCCCAATTTGCAGTTTGATGGCCAACTTTACATTTTGGCGACTGACCAGGGATATATAAATCAGCCTGATCTGGTCTGGGAAAAGCTAAATGAGGTAAGATTTTTTCATCTTCTATCTAATAGTTCATGTGATAGCGAAACTTTATCCTTCATCTCCCTTTGGGCAATTTAGGAATTTCTGAAATATTGGGTATGTAGCAGCTCTAGATAATCAAAACTCCAACATGACACTGAACTGGGAAAGCCTTTCTGATGCATGAGAAAATATTAGGGTAAGAAATATTGAAGAAGATGAGAAAAATAGAGTTCAGTTCCCTTCATCTCAACCGTCCATTTGTATTACTTCTTGGCCCTTGGATCTCGGTTGGCTTAGGGTCACTATTTATAGTACCAACTAACAATATTAACCCTAACACATATATCCTGAGTGAACTCTGTTCAAGTATTAGAGTAGATCTTGTAGAGTGAACCTTTTGGTGAATTATTGCAAAAGAAAAAAGAATAGTCTGGTAACTTCTGTTTCATGGGGTTTATTTTGCATCGGAATTCTTCAGGTCAATGGGAATACAGTCTTCATGACAGGTGATTTCAAAGAATTCAGAATTGAAGATCGTACTGGCAGTATATGGGATGAACAAAATGCAGTGACCAATACAACTGTGCGTTGTCCTTCTTTCAGCTTTTTTTTTTTATTTTTTTTGTTCTGTTTAAGGAACTAATTAAGTTATTGTGCGCTTCAGGACTATCTTGCCAGCATTGACACGTCGGCGCAAGATAATTCAAGTTTCAAGTAATGGATTTCTAAATCTGTGGACTCTTTTGTGGTTTATTGTATTATTATAAATAGATTTGTTATATTTGGTATGAAAATTTTAAATGATGCAGTAATTTGTCCTTTTCCTTGACTGCTTGATAGTAAATGGGGATTATGGTCCGTATTAGTTATTTCTATATTGCAAATAACTGCTATTTCTAGGTGAATTTATTGATGAATGCTTCCGGTATCTTCAAAATTTAGAATCCCCACGATATTGTCTCTTTTGTTATAGAGGAACCCCCATCTGATTTGCTTTCCACATGCGGAAGGGGACTCCATTGTCTTTTTCACAATATATTGAGTCTATTTGGAAACTGATATTTTATCTGGAAAATAAAGATCCTTTTTTTTTCCTGTTTGGTATAAGATTGATTTGTGGTGGTCAATATCCAGATTATATTGTGATATTTTTTCTTGATTGGTATGGATAATTTTTTCTTGGTCATGATCCTTATTATTTTCTTAATCTGCAGCTCCGATCTGCAGTTGGCAATAGCTCTTCAACAGCAAGAGTTTGAGCAGCAACAGCAACCGCGAAACGTGCAGCAACCACAACAAACTGTTAGTACCAACAGTTCAAGGTTGATTACAGGACCACAGGTCAGATTCATTTCATTTTGCTTGTATCTCTGTGAATCTGCCTTTGAGAATCTGTTTCAAAATTACATCAAAGAGGTTATAAAATATAGGATAAAAGTTCATCATTTTGTTTCCTCAACTTGCATCAAAAACACGATTTGCTTGTTTTGCAACTTTTAAAAACGGCTCAAATTACTTTTCATCGTCAATTTTTTGTTAACTCATTTGAATTTTTTAAATGGTCTAGACATTATCTTTTATGCTCCTTAATCTCAATTGTTTTTCTTTTTAAAATGCATATCCATAACCAAAAAGTAATTTGAGCAATTTCTATAAGTTCAGGAAACAAAATGAACTTTTTTAGTATATAAGATGTGATATTATTCTTTTGTCCAAATCCATAGGCTTGATGTTCTTATAAAAAACTTAATTAGAAAATTATTATCAACACCAAGCTTGTGCCAACCTTAGAAATACAACAACCAGATAAGAAACATAGGAAAAACACCCGAACTCCAATATTAAGGAAAAAAGCACGTGACAAACTTACATTTGCGTGCCTTTTTCTCAAAACCTCATCGAAGATGCAATTGTTTCTTTCCATCCAAACGTTCTTATTACACGACCAATCTCTTTCTTCCTTTGTCACTCCAATTGAAAGCTGTCCATCCGCCAATGAATTTCTTACAAAAGGGTAAATTCTTGAACTCGATTTCCCACTAAAAATACATTGATTGAAATGGAGTTATCAATGTAAGATGTTGGGCTAACCTCCTCCAAAGAAGCCAATACATGTGAGTCTTCTCCATCGCAAATTTCCAAATCCATACACATTGAACCGTCATGAAACACTACCAAAACCGATCATTTTCCCCTTAAATGCAAGTGAATCAATGATCAGGTTCAATTTTCACTAGAATGCATTTTTAATAGGGGTCATGTTAACCTACTCCAGAGAATAAATCTTAGTGGAAAAAATAAAATAAAATGATAGAACCATGTTTTTCCCTATGCATTTCCACAATAGTTGCAATAGGGACAACCTTATCTTAGTATATAGTAAAGGGAGACGGCTTTATAATTGAACTTCAATTTTATTATAATGCAGGTTCCGAGAAGCAGTGCGAGGAATCCACAGGTGGTGCCTACAAGGCCAGAACCGAAACAAACGAAGGAGAAGTGTTCGATTATGTAATAATAATTTAGTAGTATTTGACATAGTTAACAGTTGGGGTGGAAGAATACTAACAACAATTTATTATTATGTATTTCTTCTCCTTTTTATTGTAATGTGTTGTGATTTTTCTCTCTTATGTACAGCTTTTGGTAATTTAAATTTTATGGACCAATTTGTTGACCCCTTATTATGCATCATTTATTTAAGTATATTTGATTTTATGTGATATAATAAAACTCAGTAAACTAAAAAGTTTAATGACAAATCTTGATTGCCATCAGTAAAGGAAAGCTAACCTAATCTCTATTTTGATGAGACTTAATTTTTTTTATTTTTTATAAATCAACCTTTTATTGAAATTGATAGTGGAATAAAAAAAAACATTTTTAAACCATTTTGCAGGAAAAAGAAGGTGAAGAAAAATTAAAAATACAAAAATTAAATTTCAATAATCTCGAGATAGTTTCGTTCCTTCTTCTTAATTGATCCGAAAGTTTGAAGAAAAATAATACTATCAAATCCTTAAACTCCTTTGAAAATTTCTCTTATTTTGTTCTTCTGGAAACAGATGTATCATGTATGAATGATTGATAATGTTTCGAAGAATAGATCATATATATGAAACTTAATTTTTTAAAACAAAAGGATGGCATAAAAGGAGCAAAACTAAAAAAAAAAAAAAGAAGTAAATTTTGAAATAAAAATCAACTTTTAGATTTATCATTTAGAAAGTCTAAGATTCCCCTGCTAATAGTATTAGGAACCAGATCTCAACTTAAGATGAGCATACTTGCTTGGAAATTGCTTGAGTTCAAAATTAGCGATGGGGAAGTAACTTGGTTTTGGCAATTAGTGATTTGAAAAGTATTATTTTGAAGACAGATTTTTATAGTTAGATTAAATCAAATCTTTTGTATAAATCAATGCAATTAAAGAGAAAAAGAACATCAATTCAAATCTTCGATATTGCTAATTAAACCACTAATTATGTTATTTGATCGGGGATGAGCCAGCATACTCGAATAGGTATTCGGGTACCAAATCAATTAATGCAAAAACAGCCCACCGGTAAATATGCAAAATTGATTGATTTTATAGAGCATAAGAGAAGTAAGAAGAATAGTGGAGAAGATAGACTTGAAAGCAATGAAATTGGTTTATGAATTGGAAAAGTTGAGAAAAAAATGTTCATTTATTAAAAAAAAGGGTGTGTGATTTACTTAGAGACCAATGTATTGAGATTCTTTAGTGAAAAGTTGTGTAGTCATAAAATGTGGTCCCAAGAAATCAATTTATCTTATAATTGACATTTCAAAAAAGATTAATAACAAATGATAATGTCAAATATTTTTTTTTGTATTGGTATCATGTGGTATGTAATTGTTCATTCTCTTATTCTATTTGGCAAAGTGTGAGCAAGTGCATGATGACTCTTAACAATTCCAAAAGTCATTTTAAGTACTTTTAGAGTTTCGGTTCGATGTAGTGTGAGGTCGTGTTAGCTTTTTATAAAAAAAAAAAAAAAAATTTCAAATATTTTGAAAAGTTAAAAGAAGTATTATAATATTTGAAGTGATGTCAATCTTATTAGAACATGACCTTTATTAGTAAAAGAAAGGTCCTAATACATTTCATAATTGGTTCCTTTTGCAAAGGTGAAGCATTGAGAATATTGAACATGTGAAAAGATAAATTTTATGTATATTATTTAGTGCTTTTTCTTTCAAGTATAGTTTTTTCCTTTAATTTTTATTCTTTTAGAAACTATTTTAAGTTCAATTGGATGAGACCTAATTATCCAGCCCTTCAAAACCCTAATCTCTGATTTAACAAGTATTTTATCATAATATCATTTACAATCACAAATAAAAGCAAAAGAGAAAAACAAAAATTGATTACTTTTCAAATATCTAAACAGATATTTTAAATATTCAACTTCAAGTTTATGCCAATGTAAATCCATTATATTCAGATAAAGTTGACAAAAACCTATACCCAAACAGACACTTAAAGAACCTAATATCCTCCAAATCCCAAATAAGAACAAAAAAAAAGACACACAAAAGAAACATATTATGTTTCCTTAACCTAATTTCAGAGTTTGCATATATAAAAAAAAGCTATGCCTCTCTCCACCACCTCTTGATTCCTAATACCTATGAAAAAGGATTTAACAGAAGCAAAATCTCAAAAAAAAAAAAAAATCAATGCTTCAACCTTTCTTCAATCTCCTTAGGGTAAATTGCAACAGAATCTATACAAAGCCCGCCTTTTGTATGTGTACAATCGATTTGAGTCATCGAGAATCTGATCTTTGTCTTTTCACTAGAACCGTCGATAACAAAATCACCCACGTGATGGTGAATCCATTTTCCGGTTTCTCCAAAGAATACATGTGAAATGGCTTCCTGACCTGCAGATGTTGATAATTTGAATTGAACAGGTTTTATGTCCCACCCGTGAACATGTTGATCGTTGCATATCTTTCGACCAAATCTCTTCGAGCTATATCCCAATTGAAGTCGAAAGAATAGACTGTAGGTTCCGGGTGGGAATGGGAAGTCCACTTCTCCGTCTACTTCTAGCCACCATGTTTGTTGAAGGTAAGCAATTTTCCCAAACCTATAATTGAAAGGCAAACAAACAAACACATTTGATCATAAGAGATTGTCTTTTTTCTTCTTTTGTTGTTTATCAAGGTCTTTGGATCTGGACTAATCTCTTGGAGGAGACAAACACAACAACCCATAGTTCATGACTCTCACTTAATCCACAGATGATTTGAATAAGAATCAAACACGAGACCTCAGAGTAGTAAACCCTTAGTCATAATAGAAGTAGCATCTAATTGATGTGGGAGGTAACCCTTAGACACGAAACCAAGGTTTATTCCTAATTCAATTAGGGCATTCTTAGTGTGAATCGTACATGACGAGAGTTTGTTTTTCAACTTGTACTATGAATATCAAGATGAAAAACACATTCCGAAAAAAACCCGGTCTAAGAAAAATGTTATCCATGTTGGGTATATGAGAGTTTTTTTTCTTCTTAAAACCAAGGTTGCGAGCACGACAATTACTTCAATCAAGACATTCTTAATGAGAATCAAATCCGCGAGAGATTGTTTTAACTTGAACTATGAACTATGAACGGCAAGATGAAAAACATATTTCAAAAAACCCCGTCTAAAATAAAGGTTATCCTCGTGTTGGGTATATAATAAGAGGTTGTTTTAACTTGTACTAGGAATATCAAGATGAAAACACACTTGTTTCAAAGGGTATGGCGTGTAAACATGATAATCAACCATAAACAATATTCTAAATGATCATAAACACATAGAAAATGGTTTGAATTCACTATTCCTAATTCACCTAATGATCATGAAATTGTCTCTTATAACTCATTAATTGAAGTCCCCAATATTCCAAGATTGAGAATATGCATATTAAACACAACATCTAGTCAAGCAAAACATCAAACAGGTTGAAGGCAAGAAATCCAGGTGATTGAATCAACAAAATACAATATCAAAAAGGAACAAGGAATGAAAATCTAACCTAGATTCATCAGTTGATATCCGATTCCAATATCTCCGATCACCTATTCCAGTCATTGACAACCCATCTGAAGAAATTGATAAACAAGTCTTTCCAGTGACTTTATCCAGCCAAACTTTCTACACTCAAAATTAAACACCCGGCAATCAATTTGAGATAACAATAACAAAAACTACGAATCAAAATCAGGTCAAAATTACCTTCGTTCCATCATCAATATCATTCTTCCGACAAAGCAATGAATAGATATCTCTCATACACAACCCTAACGGAGGATTATCAAAAACCCTATCGATAAGTAATTCATAATTAACAGGCAATTTCGATTCCCAAACGAAATCAGCAGATGAAGCACCGTAGAAAGCTCGATTTAGAGTTGCGAGTCGACATATATCTGGCGGATCAAGATGCGATAACACCGCTGCTACGCAACCCTCCGGTAAATCTCCGATACCCATTTGTGTAATCGAGGTGGTTGGAATGGTTTTTCGCGTTGGGAGAAAGGAAAATACAGAACCCATCAAATGGCATCAATAAAAAAGGCGAAATGATTCAAGAAATCGTCAATTGATTTGAAAGAGAGAAAAGGGTAGATAGAAAGAGAGAGAGAGAGAGAGAATGAAGAACTCCAATATTAATAGCTGTATTTTGTATAGGGAAAAGCTTTCACATTTGCATGCCTGTTTTCTGGTTTTTCTTGAAGCACACGGTCATGGACTAGAGAGAGAAAGAGAAAGACGACGAAGAAGAAGATGATGATGGATGAATGGATAGAGAGAGACACAATAAATAATAAAATAATTGGGATTATAAAATATTTAGATATTAAATATTACTTAATTCTTTTTACTATTTAAGTTTTAAGGATATAAAAAAGGGAATTTGGGAGAGAGTTCGATATGTGATCAAGTTAAAAATGAAAAAGTATGAAAAAAGATAAAGATAAATCTTTTCAGTTAATCAGATTGTTTCGTAACTAGGTGATTATTTTCAATCTGATATAAAAATTAATTTTCGCAATTATGTGATCATTTTCACTTTGATGTAAAACTTAGTTCACGAAACTAGGTGATTATTTTTACTCCGGTGAATTTTCGAAACTAGGTGATCGTTTTCAATCCGATGTAAAACTTAGTTCTCGAAATTAGGTGATCATTTACACTCTAATGTAAAACATAGTTCTCGAAATTTAGGTGATTGTTTTCACAATATGTAAACCTAGTCCTTAAAATTAGACCATTATTTTTACACCATTTTTGTAAAATTTAGTTTTTGAAACTATATGATTGTTTTTACTTCAATTTAGTGCAAAAAAAACTATAAGACTTCCTCTCTCATTTTTTATTTCAAATTTTGTATCCCGTCATTTCTCTTTTTTTTTATTGGATAAGACTTATTTAAATAATTTTTTAAATGTTTTTTTATTAATTAAATTAAATAATTTATCAATTAAAATGTTAAAATAGGTTTGACAAATAAAATTTAGGGATCTTGTTCAAATTATTTCAAATTCAATTCATTCCTTATCTACATCTATTTTATATTTATAAATAAATAAATATTATTATTAATTTAACTATCAAATTTTCATAAAATTTTAGGTTTTGACTACCAATTATTTAAAATTAGATAATCATAATTCTATAGTTAAAATATTGACATAGATAGTTAAAGATTAAAATTTAGTTTGGTATAATTAAAAATAAAGAGACTCAAATTATAAGGATTGAAAGTGAAGTTTCACCCTAATTTGATAATTTAACATATTAAAATGTGTTTTTTAAGTTATTTTTTATTAAATATTATTTTTTTGGAAGCTTAAAAAAATAAATAATTAAGATATTTTTTTTGTTTAATATTTAAATTTTATAAAATAAAATAGAAATAATTTAATATTTTGATCATGAAAATAATTTTATTTAAATTAATCTATTTAATTAACTGTATATCAAACCAATGTTAGGAAAAGAAATTAGAATTAATGAGTTAATTTAAAAATAATTTGGATTTTAATTTAATTTTAGATACGAATTCAAAAGAAATTTTATATTTATAAGGAAGCAAGAAAATCAAATTATAATCTAAATTCTTATATAGTAAATAATATAATCATAATTCAGAAATCCAACTAGATATTTATTTTTACGTGTCTACAGTGATATTATGATAAAATCATGCTAAATTTATTTTAAATTAGTCCTTTTAATAAAATTGGAAATTTAATATTAATACAATTTTAATTCAAATCTTTGTATTTAATATATTCAAAGTTGGGTTCTAATGTGATTTTTGGAATTTAAGTTATTATATAAATAATAATTATATTCTAAATTAGGGTAGTTGAAATAGAGTCTAAGTATTTATGAGTATAGAGTGGTTAACTTTTTTTAAATAAATTATTATTTAAAAAAATATAAAATATATAAATTGTTTTTTAAATTAATTATATGCAGCAGACTATAAACATATCCTTATTTTATTACATTTTTGTTTTTGACCATTTCTAACTAAACTCCGGTCAACATTGAAAATAGAAATTAATTATCTTATAATAAATTTATATAACTATTTGTTTGGTTGATTTATTTTGATTAATTCAAATAATGTAACATTTCATCAATTCTTAAAACAAAAACAATATAGAAAAAAATCAATATATTAATTAAAATACAAAATATTTGATTACTCTTAATACCATTTAAAAATACATACTAAAATATTCTGATATTTGATCCAAATAATTTATTTATAATCAAACAAGATTATTTTCAAACTAAAATATTCTGATATTTGATCCAAATAATTTATTTATAATCAAACAAGATTATTTTCAAATAATTCCTTAATAAGTATTATAAACAAGTGTGGACAAATTAATCGAATAATAAATTTAACCATTAAACCCAAACTATTTTTAATCTAATACATGTGCATCACTCTTATAATTCCTAACCAAATAATTATGCCTCTAAACAGTTGATAACATTATATTTAATTGTTTTAAATGCTTGAAAAATAAAATGTTATAATAAATTAGATTTTTTATGTATAAATTTGAAAAATGTTAATAAATTTAATGTTTATTTTTTAGAAAAAAAATATATAAGTATTTGAATTAACCAAACCTAACCATATGGATATAGGGTAAATTATGATTTTAATAGATATTGAATTTAGTATAACCGAATTATTTTTTTAAATACATATTTTGTTAAAAAAAACTCGAACAAAACATACCCAATTAACTACTAATACTGCTAATATAAAACACATATATCTTTGTTTATTAAAAATATATATAATTGAATTACTCTCAATGAATTTTACATTAATGATCATAATTTATTTTTTTAAGGTAAAAAATAACACAAATTCAACAACCATTGAGATTTCAAAAGTCAAACAATTGTTTTAAGAATTAAAAATATTTCCATGACAAGATATAATACATATGAAACATTAATATATCAAAATTAACTAAAAGTGTTGTTGGGTCAACTTCACATTATTAATACATGCATTGCATATAAGTGAGTATGAACCTTTGAATGAATCAAATAAATAAATAAAATTATTTTACATTAGTAAAATTTATTAATAACATTTTAAGTTATAGTAAGAAATTATAACTTTGGAAATCGAATTAACTTCCTATATTAAAACGAATAAAATGTATCTTCACTTTTCAAATTCTATTAAGAACCATATATATAATTTTAATACCAGTCATAACAATTAGGTCTCTATCAAAGAAAGTAAAAAAAATCATTATTTTTATGTGCAACAATCCAAATAATTAAGATTCATCTTGCTATTTTTGAAAAAAACATTTCAAGATGCAAGAGAAAAGGGATTTTTTCAATGATTTAATCAATCATTAATCATGCTCTAATAGTTATTTATTCATTACTTTATTCAAAATCAATTTTAAATTTAATTCAGCTTGTAATTTCAAATAATACATGAATGCTTAGTAAGTTTTTACATTAATAAATAAAATTAAAAAAACCTTCAACATTTAGCGAATAATCTAGAGCAAAAAAATGATAAGATGAAATAATTAATCATATAAAATGCACTTAAAGTTGAATACTATATATCTCAAACTTATTTAAGCGTTTAATTAATAGTATCAATCAAACTAAACCTAAATCTAAAGATATTATACTTATGATATATTGTTTGGAATGTTTTGCTGAAAATATTATTTATGCAGAATTTTATTTGAATATAAAATTAAATTATAAATTGGATGGAGATAATTTAATCTTTTTAATGTTAGTATTATTATTTTTATCTATTGAGTAATGTTTTTATTATATTTTTTAATATCATAATTTATTTATGTGTTTAAACAATTTTTATTATTTTAAATATATAAATCTTTTTCAAAAATATTATTATTATATAAAAATATTAACACTTGAAAAGGAAAACGAATATAAATAATAAAAAAAAATATGGCATAAACCAACAAATTTACTAAATTTTAAAATAATAATTCTAGAAAGACAGCTATGCGGTGTATTCAGCAAAAACGTGTCAACCGTTTTCTGAATGGTCAGAATCTATTTTAATGATGTCTCTCTCATTCATTTATTTATTTAATTAATTGATTTATTCCTGATTCCTTGCCCATCATAAAAAAATATCTAAAAATTCATGTTTGATATTATTATCTCATAATTACAATGTTTTCTTTTTGTTAAAGACAGAAAAAATAGGTTATAATGGTTAAAAATATCAACAGGGTACAGTTTACATATGAATCTTCTTTTATAATTATATTTTAAAAGCAGATTTTAACATCAATTTATATCATTATTATAAATTAAATGAAAGAAAAAACAATTATATTTGAAGAACATACACATCAACATCACTAAAAAAATATCTATTTCTTAAGGAGTAAGACCCATCCACCAACATAACTATACATACACCTTTTCTTTGGTACTTTTCTTCTTTGAATGTATCAAGTTGAATTATTCTAGAGAAAAATTAAATTATCAAGTTTGATTATTTTGACCATCCACTTTCTTCCCATAAACGTATAAATATTATTGTTAATAATATTGATATATTTAAGAAAAACAGTTCAACCTTCAATGTTAAATATTAAAGAAATAACTTTTTATTTGTTTAAAAATACAATATAATATAAATAATAATAGTTTAAGTCTAATATCACATCAATATACTCTAAATACATTTTAATTAATTATTTAAAAAATAGAGAAATGATTGAGAGATAAAATTTAGACGAGTGAATATGAGGATAAGATCTTCTTTACGGGGTGATCCCTCTTTCCTTCACAGGGAGGGAACAAAACATTCATTTTAAAAATCCTCACCTGAGTGAATGACGTGCGCAATCTGATTGACAAATAAAATAAAAAGAGATTATATTTTTTATCTTTTCTCACACTTTTTTCATTTTTCCAGCTAACAACAACTTGATACCACATCATTCACTCTCCAATTTCCTAAACTATAACTCTTTTGAAAATTAATAATGAAAACAAAATATTTATCAACCAGCAATATAAAAAATTAATGTTAAAAAGTTTGAAGACATTGAAACAAATCATTAAGTTCATAATTGTATTAGAAAAGAATAAAATGATTTTTTTTTGTTTGAAAAGTGAGTAGGAAACTTACAAACAGGTATGGTCCAAAATTAGGTCACTTTGAAAACCTTGTTTTTTAATATAGTTTTCTTTTTATTTATGGAACACTCCCTTTTAATTATAATTCTTTTTAACTTAAATTAGGTTAAATTAAATAAGATTGTAAGTTCTCAAACTATGATGTATACTGTCAGTATTTTTGTTATTAAAAAATCACATTACAATAGTATTAATATACTATAATATTAAAGATGAAATATTATTACAAAATGTTTACCATTTTATTGAATAAGTGAATATTGTGTAATTATATATGGAAGGAGTCTCAAAGTAATTATCTCAATTCTAAGTAACAAAACAAAATTCATGTGAAATCTATCATATTTTTATTATTTGTTATTTGTACACATCCATGGTCCATAATCTTTTTCAAAGTTTACCCAAAAAAAATATTTCTTCAAAGTTAGGGAGCTTAGAGTGATTTCATAAAGATGTGGCCCAATTTGGAAACATCTAGAATCCGGAGTTAAATTTGTGTTTGGGCCAAAAAAATAAAATAAAAATTATTTAGATAAAATAGTATTCTTAAATATATTTTAATTATGTATAAATTATTTTTCTATTCAAACTCAATATTTCCAAATAAACATGCACTAATTAGAAAATGTGTCATAGCTTCATATTATGTTCTTAATGTTCATATTAAGTGTACTAGAGCTCTCCATATTATGTTCATGTTAAGTGTTTATTTGATCATCTCAATATACATAATTTTGACAGCGACAAGATTGTCACTTTAGGATTTAGCATCTTTTAAATCCATGTGTTCACGTATTTTAAAAAGTGTGTGAACGAAAGCCCTAAACCTAAATCTTGATTGCTACTTTGAGCTATCTTGGATTGTTTTTTGCTTTTAAGGATTGATTACCCAAACAAAATACAATATTAGTTGGCCAAACTAAACACTTTAATTTCCAAGTCTTCATTTAATATAACAAACCATCTACTTATAGTACTTTTTAGATATATGCCACAAGATTTTGTGAATTGTGTGGTTGTTGTTGGTAGGGTTGTTCATTTAATGTAATTAATGTTATGATGTTTGTATGAGATGTGTACATCATTCATGACATTAGTTGTGTTGTATATTTTTATTGGACATACTTGGAACATTTTTTTGTAGTGAATATGAATTTGAACTAAAAAAAATATTAACAAATTTATTAATATATATATATGGCTCAATTGTTATTTGGGGTCGAACTTGGATCGTTTTTATTAAATGAAACTCAAACTTTAATTTGTGTAATGTGAGACTTGAGCTATCAAAATTTTAATAATTCGAGGTTTTTTCCAAAATGAACAAAATATGCGTCTTCTTATTATAACTTATCATTTTTGATTTCCGACTAATTTGACACGTCTGTAAATGAATGATATTTTTTATATAAATTTTTGGAAATTATTATTTTTAAATGAAGTATATTTTTTAGATATATGCATCCTAATTTGTTGAAAGTTAGTTTGAGTGACTAAAAAATGTATGATCTAATCATGTTTTGAGAAAATTCAAATAGAAATAGATTTGGTATTATTTTACATAACTTCAAATACATATTTTTTGTGTCCCATTAATTTGGATGTATTATTATTTTAAATTGAGTAGTCTTTTGAGATATGTGTGTTTTAAACTATTGAAAGCAGTTTGAATGATGTAAAAGTTGTATAATGTGGGAATAGTTGAAAAATCGAAAAAATAGATAATTGTTATTTTTTTACAAATGTCGTAAATTAGTTAATAAAAAGAAAATATTACGTTAAAGTAAGAAGACGGACGAGTTAGTTCGTTTGAGAAAAGCCTCCAATAGTTAAAATTGTGATAATTTGAGTTTCATATGACACAATTCAAAATTCGAGCCTCAATGGGTGAAAACGACTCAAGTTCGAGTCTCATATGACAATTGAACCATATATATTTTCTTATATTTTATAATATTATCTCATCTATATTAACTTTTGAATGAGATTCTTAAAAAAATTGTTTACAAGATAATTTATCGATTTTTTCGTTCAAATGATGAGATAGCTCTTCAATGTTCAAATGAAACTTATGAAATTTATATTTTACCAAGTTTACATTAGGAATGGTTGGTAGGCTTTGATGATAAGGGATATTAGAGAAATGAAACTGTGTGGTGGATGATATTCTTTAGAGTTTTCCAATAAATATCACAATTTTAGTAGGCTTGGTGTTTAACAAAAGTGATATTTTTTTTGGGGGGGGGGGGGGGGGGGGGAAATAACAAAAGTGATATTTATACTTCTATAAAAAGGGAAAATAGACAAGTCTATAACCATTGTGAGGTTGAAATGCAAAATCTCTATTCAACGATCTTATTAGTAGATGTGAAAGGTGGGAAAGAATCAAGCCTGCCCTGAAAGTGACCATGAGAGCTTAACCTAGCCAATTTGCTTTTTCATATTACTATAATTTTTAGATTCTTCAAAATCCTTTTTCCACATGTTTTTTCTCATTGTCACTTTTGAAGGATTTTGAAGAATCTCAAAAAACCATAGACTCCTGCAAACATGTAACCGCAACTTATCTTTTTCTCAAATGTTATTTTGCACGACATCAAACACACTCATCCTCTCCAACAATTGGTTCAAATTTCTACACTTTTGTCACTTAAATAGTCTTGCATTCACTTTTAATTCTTCAACTTATGACAAGAGTAATAAGAGACCAAAATAAGTACAAGTTCAATTTTAACTTCTTAAGTTAAGTAAGGATCGTGTTAACTTCATAAAAAAAACTTATGACTTTTGTAAACCCACCAAGGTAAAAAAGAATAACTCAAATGACAAGAGTCGGTACTTAAGAAACCAAAGATGATCACGGGTTCAATTTCAACTTGAAACATCTTAAGTTAAGTATGATCGTAAAAAAAAGAAGGGATCGTGTTAACTTTCGAAAATAGTATTGGTCGAGTACAAAATAAAGGAACTAGACTTTGATAATGTTATAATGAAAAGAACACATCACTCAAAAATAAAACAAACCCTTCCATTCCAACTATTATTTGTGGAAAAAATTGGAAAAAAGCCAATCCACACCCTCAAAAAGAAAAAAACCACATTAGAATAATACAAGAAGGGGGTGTTTTATATCCACCCAAAACAAAACAAAGCAGAAAACTAAAAAGTGATAACTGCCATGATTTTTTTTTTTTCAAGCCTTGAAACACAAAGCAATACTAGAATCAGCAACCTCAAACCCATCATGATGGAAGAAAATTCTGATTTTTTTTTAGAAAGAAACCACTTTCCCCATTGCGGAGCGGAACACAAGGAGCTTGTTGTTCAAGCTATGAATACAACTATGACAACAATGAGAATCACAATGCCAATTATTACCATCAGTAAACAGGCCTGCATTGACAAATACACAATCAAGGAGTTAGTTAGAAGACCAGCTTATTTCTCTAAACCAAAACAGCCCAAAATAACAAATATGAATTTTAAGGTAAAGATTAGCCGAACAGAAGAGATCATAATCATGCATTTATGGCATCCCAACTTTCAGAAAGGAAAAAAAAAAATCATTACCAAAGATGAGTTTGATCTTTGAGTCTTTGCTGCTTTAGCAAGTTGAGATTTTGCTTGAGCAGATGCTGCGTTGGATGTGTCAATGTGGGAGCCAATATCATCTGTAAGATATCATGCAATTAATGAAATGAACCAGAAGAAAGTGTTTTTCAGTAGATAAAGAAAAAAGTAGCATATTTTGTTCTAACCAATCATAACTCCTTGATCATGAACCAGCACTGCTAGATCTTTAAAAATCTCATTCACTTCACCAATTTGTTGTTGGATTTCATGTATGCCTTGGTCTCTTTCTTCAACTATAGCCTCATTGAAGGCAATTTCATTATCCAGCAACAAAACCTCTTGTCTGCAATATAAATCATAATAATAACCGAGCAAAGTTCATTTCAGAAAGATGGAAGGAGAAATCGAGAGAGCTTGACTTAAGATAGAGGACCGATGTGATTTGATGTGCATGGTTTGTGGTCGAAAAAGAAATTATGGAGCTTATGCACATCTAATTGTTAAACTGGAATAAATTTTCATGTTAATTGAATTGCTAATAAGTGTTGTTCACTTAATCGCTCATTTAGAAACACTTTTTATTTTTTTGTTTCTGCATCCAAATACAAAACAAGTTATGACATCATTTGTCAAAGTTAATCCAAGAACAACAGATAAATGGAACATCAAAAAAAGAAAGTTTTCCACTTACAGGACAAATATTAGCAAATCATTTATTTACTTTATGCGGTAATCATCGCAAATACCTAATTATGACATTATCATCCAGGATACTGTCAAGGAGAGATCATTATAAGGCACCACAAAAGAAAATGTTTATAATGAATATATAGTGCAGAAGAAGAATTTTTACAATCTTGCATTTGTTCATGTTTCACACAAACTACCAGACATTTCACTAAATATCAAGCAGAAACTAATGGAAGTAGAATCGCAGCTAAGTTCACCTTACCTTCTCGATTCAACAAGAAGAGCACGCTGCTCAGGGGCCTTATCCGCACTTACATCACTTTCACTTGCAGTGTAGCTTCAAAAATTGTGAATGGGTAATTATTAGTAAATAAGATCAATTAACAAAAGATAGATCACCTAAAGATTTGAATCAGAGCTGCATAGATTAATACCTTGAAGGATTAGCTGCTTGAGGGACGAAAGGAGTATATGACGTCTCCCTTTCAGCTGCAAGCCGCTGAGCCTTTTGGAACTCTTGCAGAACAGCTTGAAAATCTTTTGCAAGCTTAGCATCTGTAATTTTTTTGCTGGCCTGCAGCATAAGATAAGAAATCCAGGTCACCAGAAGAGGGAATCATATGCAACATATTTAGGCCTTGTTTTTATTTGAGATTAATCTCAAATAATCTATTGTCCAATCAACAATCTACTCATCAAATCATCAACCAAACTACCAAAATACTTTTATAATGTAAAATATTTATATCCCTATTCTTTATGGAAAGCTTGGATTGGAATATGTAAAGATGTTAGACTCAATAAGAAATGGTACCATATTCCTATTATCTTTTAAACTTTTAGTGGATAATTTTGATTGAACGCAACAGGAAAACATTCACTAATAAGTCCAGTCCTTCGATATTGGCAGAAAGCAAAAGCAGAACACCTCGTACGTATTGTAGACTTGATGATCGAGGAAGGAACTGAGACCAAAATAGCATTGCTCCTACCAATAACACATGTTCTTAGTTTTAGAATATTTTAGCTTATTTTTCTTTTATCCTTCATTAGGTAGTTTGCGAGTTTTTTTATTTGTTAAGTTCATTTTTTATCGTTCATAGATAAAATTGCTCTAACGGGTTTTTCACTCAAAAATATTTATACTCACAAGTCTTTTTATCCATATAACCTAATTCTCAAGCTTATTTGAAAATAACCACTTGGGTATTCAAATAACCCTAGATCAAACAAGTCCCAAATGTCTAGAAAAATTATGGAAAACCCATTTAGATTTTTCACTTCCCAAAACAAAATTGAGTGCCAACATTGCATTAGACTACATCAAATGAAAGTCACCTTGGAGAAGGTAGAGAAATATATACTTACACTAACATTACTGTGATGATCCGTTTCATTAGCTTGCTTAAGCTTAGCTGAAGTATCCTTTACCAATTGACCAATATGTAGTCTTGTCTTGCGTCTGTCATTCAAAACATGAATTGAAAAAAACATTAAGAGTTTGAAATCTGTAAATGAAATCCCCAATTGGGCATTGTTTTAGGAGTTTGATTAGATTTACAAAGGGGGGAGTATGATTTTCAACCAAACAAACAAACACCCAGATGCTATTTTGATCTGATATCGAAAACCCATAATGAAGATCAAACATTTCAGAATGATGGACACTCACAGTTTATCTCGAAGCTCAGGAGTATCCTTAGGTGTACCAAGCGTATTAACAAGCCTTTGAAACGTGGAAACGGCTGTATTAATCTGGAAAATACCTGAACCAACAGCCTGTGTAGGATCCTGCTTCGAATTAATAAGATCACGTCTTGAATTCAGCGGTCGACCCGCTTCAAGATCCTGAAAACTCATCTCTCACACAAACTTAACCCTTTGAAAATTGAAACTGAATGAAACCCTAGTGGTCTGAGATTGATCCAATGAAGAAAGTGAGAAAGCGAAAAGGTATGTCCATTCATCAATGGTGACAGATCGGAAGAGAGAGAAAGAAGAGAGAGAGAGGGCGCGAATGATTTCCACACAGTTGCAGACGACGGGGCCATTCATGACTGCACGTTTAATGTCGTCAAATAGAATTGCGCCACGTGGATGATGAAATGTTGATTAATTTTTAGGGTTGTAAGTTTTCATTTGGACATATGTTTTTATTTCATTCAATTTTAGTTTTCTTTATGACCTGGTTATTATATAATAGAAAATAATATTAGTTTTTAAAAAAAGTATTATTATTGTATAAGTTGATAAATACTTTTGTTTAAATATATATATATATATACTAATACTTCTATTTATATTAATGTATTTAATCTAATTTATAGTAAAATTGATAAAAAAAAAAAATTCAGCTTTTCTATGTTGGGTATTTTAGATTTTTAAAAATAATAAATATAAACTTTTTTTTTTCTTTTGATAATTCATTTTACACAAATCAAAAATAATTTAGTCTGGTATAAAAACTTTAATTAAATAATATTTATTTATTTAAATTATAAAAATCTTATAAAACTCAACATCAATTTAGGCTAAATGCTAAATCAAGAAATTTTTTGTTATTTAATATCAAAATAAAAAATTTAGTATTAATTGATATCAAAATCAAAAAATTTAGTGTGGAGCTTGTTTGGCTGTTTTTTTTATTAAATCAAACATTATTATTATATTTTTATCATTTACATAACTTAATTCATTAATCAAATCAATAATTGAAAACAAATAAAATTTATTTTATCACTATATATTAATATATTTTGATAATAAAAAATACTCTTACTACAAAATTAACATTATTACACATTTTTTAAATAATTCCGAATTTATTGCAATAAATTCTAACCGACCTTTTAAAAAAAATATCTCAAAGAAAGTTAGGTAGCCCTAGCTAACTGTCTAGTTTGCTCACTCCACTCCATGCATGCTTTTTATATTATTCATTTAAAAATTATTCATTGAAGAAACATTTTTAACAATTTGTAATTAGAAATTTATTATGCAAAGATATATGATTAACCTATATTTTGTTGATTTATTCATAAAGGTAAAATACTAAAATATACTTGCTGGCATGTTTGGAATTGTTAGACAATTATGAAAAGTGAGTCACAAAAAAACATGCTTTTTAAAAAGATCACAAAAGATGTGACAGATTACAACATGGTAGTTAATGGGTTTCTAATTACATAATTCAAACTGTTTTTGATTCATTTAAATGTTTCCTTCTATATTTATATGACACAAAATGAAATAGGCCACCTACCCTACCCTCATATCTAATAACTGCCCCCATATATTTAAAAATGTTGAATAAATCTATCTTAATTATACTATCCTTCGCCGGTCCCAAGTATGTATGGGGACACTATCAGAAAGATAAAATTAAAATATGTGTTCTTATTTATTTAGGATTTGTTTAACTTATTATATATATATATATTAATGAAAATATGAATATTTATAACAAATTAAATATGAGTAATCTAATTTTATTGGTTAAATCACTTAAATGTTATAATAATTTTAAATAGGTCACGAGTTTAAACTTAAGAAGTCAACAAGGGAGGGGTCATATGCGACGACTCCGTTACTTGTCTCACCTTAAGGCAGACTTTAGGGTGAGACGAGCTAAGTAGTCTAATACTTCCACTCCCCAGCCCCTTCCCTTGAGAAAATAAAAAATACTTTAGAGAAGATTTTGATTTTTTGTTACCTTAAAATTAATGATTATATATTTTCAATATAATATAGTTAAACAAAAAGTAGGATTTTTTTTCTAAAAAGTTTTCCCCAAACTTTGGCCCTAACTACCTAACCCTACCATAATTGCCCCCATATATTTAAAAATGTTGAATTAATTTAGCTTAATTATACTAACCTAACCCTACCCTACCCTGATATCTAATAACTTCTCCCCATATATTTAAAAATGTTAAATAAAAATCTAGCTTAATTACTAATATAACCTAAAAAAATTAAAACTTTTAAGTTTGATTTTAAAAATTGTTCTCATTTTTCTGATGTAAAGGAGTAATGACGAGGTCATGCTAACAAGTTCAGAAATAAATTGAGATTATAAAAAAATATAATTCTAAATATTTGTTTATAATAGATTATGTTTCATAAGCTTGTTTGTTTGAGTATTTTGTTAACAATGATATGTTTGTTAGAAAAGTAAAAATCCCAAAAATGCTTATTTGAGATAGCAGAAAAAAAAAGGTTATATATGCCCAGCTAATCAGTCACAAGATGTTAATAAAGTATTCTATTTTATCTCCCATCTACTTTTTCTCATTTATTTTTATATAATTCATTCAAATTTATAGTTTAATCACATTCTAATACATGGAGGATCTATGTTAGGGCTAGGTTAGGGCGCTCAAGTATACTGAAAGCTCACCTGAAAAAAATAATAATTTTTTTTTGGTATGAAAATGTGATATTACTTCTAATTTCTTAAAAAAATCAATTTAATTCACTTTTTACTTCTCTAATTAAAAAAAAAAATAATTAAAAAAAAAAGAAGACAAATTTATGTTTATATACTCGTTTTATCCATAATTTTCCTGTTATATTTTAAGTTCACTTCAAAAAAATTAACTCACCCCAACTCAAATTTCTGGATCCGTGCATATCTCAAACTTAATATATCGATTTTTTAAATAAAACTTCAAGTAATGTCACGACGATAAATTGTGCAAATTTTGTAAGGAGAGACTACAATTTTGTTTAAGGTTCTAAGATGCTACAACCAAATGATTCATCCTAAACTAATAGGATAAAGTCTTATTGTCTCAATCCACATTTACCATCATCCACTAATGAACCCAACCAAATGATTCATCATAAACTAATAGGGGATAAAATATCATTCTCTCAATCTACACTTACCAACGTCCACTAATGACCCAACATAACCCAATCCACTAAATATAAGCCAATTCATAACTAGGACTGCAAATGAGTAAAGACGAGATCGATTTACTCTCTGTTGGTTCGGCTCGAATTCGAATTGGAACGAGTTTGTACATTTGAACTCAAACTCGACTCAACCATTTATCTACGAGCTCGAAAAATTGAATTAAAATTAAAATTTTAAGCTCGAGCCAAAATCAAAAACAAACGTGGAACTCTTTTCTGATTTATAGAAGGGAAGGGAGGCAGTTGGAGACGAGCAGAGTAAGTGTGATGATCGGAATAGATGAATTAATAGAGTATCATTTAAAAAAAATGGTTATAGATAAAAAAATGGTTGCAAAAGAAATTAGAGCCGATTGATATGAAAGAATGATTATGACATTTGTTTTAAGTTTATGTTTATATGTTTGACATTAGAATGTTTAAAAATAAATAAAAATAATACATTATATATTGTTTGACTGGAAACACTTGTTTATGTGATTGTTCAGTTATTATTTTTGCATTAAGGGATACTTATCTTCGAATATCGCCACAAAATAAGTCGGTTCGAACTCAATCAAAACAAGCTTATGTCGAATTTTGACCGAAACATTCAAGTAAGCCTCAAAACAAGCTCATGTCGAATTTTGACCGAAACATTCAGTAGGTCTGCATCTAAATTCAATTATTTGTTCGATTTCAATGATGAATTACAAGAACAAATAATCAAACTTATATTTTTCATCATCATTTTCCCATTTCAGCACTTTTAGTTCATCTCTTAGTTGGAAAAACCAATAAAAAACATTGATTGACAGAGTAGAGAAGAAAATCAACATTCCCAATTTGCAACAGCATCAAAAAGATACATTTGATCATATGATATGAATATACTCAAAATTCAGTTTTACCTATCTATTCACTAGAATCAAAACAATATAAAATTGATTCATAAACCAGAAAAAGTTCAGATTAACCTGATCAATTCAATTCAAATCCATGAATTATCAAACGCAGCCAAATTAATCGCATTACAGAACTCCTTAAAGTTAATCTGACCATCACCATCTGTATCAGCTTCCTTAATCATTCCAGTTAATTCATCCCCTGTAAGTGCATGACCTAATCTAGCCATAGAATGCGCTAATTCAACAGCAGTTATAAATCCATTTCCATCACGATCAAATACCTTGAATAACTTCTGAAGTTGATCATCCGTATACGGCGATTTCGCCGGAAGAAGCTCAGGCGCAACAAGAGCTACGAATTCTGAAAACTCGATTAAGCCGTTGCTGTTTGTATCTGCTCTTTGAATAAGGAATTCGATCTGATCGGAGTTTGGATTTAACCCTAGGGATCGTAAGAGCGAACCTAGTTCAATTTGTGTGAGACTTCCGTCGTTGTCATGATCGAAGGATCGGAAGATCTCTCGTAACTCCGATAACTGCTCGTCGTCGAATTTCATTGTCTGATTGCTGTTCATCTCGCCGGCGATCACTTTCTCTCTCTAGTTTTTTTTTCTTTCTCTCACTACTGGATTTTGAACAAACTGTTGAAGAAGAAGAAACAGAGTAATTTATATGGTAATTTCTCACTTGTTTGATTTTTAAGCTTATTAATCACTTTATTATTTTATTAAATTATTAATTAAATTATTATATACTTTTAATTATATTATTTAAAATATCAAGATCAAATGTTAAGAGTCTTATTTAATAAATTAAATATTTTTTTATTAAAAATATTTTAAATTAAAGTAAATTGTCATTATTTAGATTTAGGTTAACTTTTTTTAAATATTAAATGGCCCACCATTAAAAAAAATATTTTAACTTAAAGTGGGATTATTATATATAAAATTGTGTTAAATTTCTCTAAACAAACTTTTATAACAAATTATTTTTTATTTTTTAGTTAATATTAATATATATATAATACTGTTGTTAATTTATATATATATATATATATATATATATATAAAATGAATATTTAGATTTGATGTTTGGTTTATATCGTTTATAAATTTAAAATGGTTAAAAATGAAATAAAAATGATATATATGTTTCAAAGTTGCAATATAACCAAACAAATCAAACACTTTAACCAACTAAACTAATAAAATTTTATAATTTAAATTTAATATCAAATTTAATAAACCGGGACATTTTAACAATATAAGTTATATTTTTTAAATATATATATAATGATGCTTAATTTTCAAAATGTCCGAATTGCGGGATCGAGAGTTATGATTAATTTGGATATATATGTGAGAGTAAATGGATAATTGAATTTGTTGATTGAAATAATTATTTTGTATAAGGAATTTGATTATTTGAAATAAATGATTTATTAAAAAAAATGTAACGAAAACGTTACTAAAAATTTATTAACGTTTGATTTGTTTCGGTTTAATAAAGTAAAAATTAATATTTAAGTCATCTTTTCTTAAATACAGTCAACAAAAGACTATCTCTCTCTAGAAATCTTAAGAGAGAAGCTTAGACCAATAAAGCGATTGATGCAAAATTTGCGCTAAGCGACGACCAATACTCGGTTTTTGGGACCCCTATTACGGTTTGACTGATTTGAAAATATTTTTTTTTTCAAATAAGATCATATATATATATAAGAATAATTCAAAGTTGATAAAAAAAATAAAAATAAATGTATCAAAATTCTTAAATACAAACAAGTAATATAGGGTAAACTATTTGGTTCAGTCGATTTTTTTCATCGAAAAATTCATTATAACAGTTGGTGTCAGTTTTTAAAAATTTACATTCGTTGGTTAATGTCACTAGGTTTAGTCGGTTATAAAATCGGTTCGATCAGTTTACTTGTTTAATTGTTGAAAAAATAATAAATAAATAAAAATATAAAATATACTAAAATATAAAATAAATAGAATAATAAATTTATAATATAATAAACTAAAAGAATAAAAAACCAATTAAAAACATTTAAGTTAAATAAATTAATTTGACCTTAATCAAAATTAAACAACCTTCATCTTTAACACACTAGGCTAGAAAGATATATACTTAAAAAATATATATATATATAAATGGCCAACCGAACCAATTATGATCGGTACATAGAATTATAAACCGATCAAAACTCGGTTCGATCGGTTTATAATTATTTCGGTAGATTTTTTAAAGATTCGATTAAATTTTTCTTTTTTTCGATTTTTCTTATACCTCTAGAATGTATAATTTAAAAAAATTAACAAGATTCTTTAATTTCTATGATGGTTTAATAAGCATGAAAATAAAATTAAATTGTGAACGTAATTTCAATTATTAAGTTGTATATATATTTAAGGTTAACAATTGAAATTATAATTTTAATATTTTTAAATTAATTTTTTTTATAATTATCAGTTTTACTCTTTTTAATTTAAATTATAACTTTAAATATTTATTATTTTTTTTATTTTATTATTTATAATCAATTTATTTTAATTTAATTAGTTAACATTTATATATATATATATAAAGTTAACATGTCTATATATATTTGTTTGAATGTAAGAAGATACATATATATTTTTTATTTAGTAAGGTAATATGTATAAATCTAGACCAGAGTTATTGACATTAATTATATCTTAATAAATTGTGTCAAATAAACATCTTAATAATATAAATAATATATATTTAAATTTTTTTATTATATTTTGTTTCAAATATATGAATTATACTTAAATAAACTTTATAATTTTTCCAAACATATAAATAAATATTAATAAATTATTATGGAATTTTCTATGTAAAAAAAAAATACCATTTTATTATTTTCCCTCCACTGTGTTTATCAATTTTTTTCTATTAAATTCAATTGTCAATAATTAGCTTTGTCAACAATATTGTTTGAATTATTCAAACATAATTTTTTTTTCGTTTTTCAGTTCATTTCCGACCAAATTTTCCACTATAATAAACTCCTTAAGTGTAATTGTTTTCTTAAGTGTGTGATGTTAGTAATTTTATTTTGTAACAAATACATAAAAATATTATCACAATAAAACTAAATGAAAATATAAGAAAATACAATAATTTATTAAAAAAAATACAATGAAGAAACTCTTCTTAATTGTTACGAGCCTTGTGACGATCATAGTTCCCTTAAAACGTACAGTTTTACCGTCTCACATTTGTGCTGTAAATTTTTCGTTGGTGTCTGCTTTCCGGAGTACAACGAAACTTGTAACGGTTTAACACAGAAATAAACATTACAACAATGAACTTGAAAAAATTACTTGAATCCAATCACTGGGTTTCACACAGAAATAGTCGAGTCAAGAAATTCGAAGAACACCCACAAAAATAATGAAGAATTTTTGGAATTTTAGAGTGAGAAATGATAAAATATTGGTTAAAAAAAACAAAGTGAATGGATATATAGCTAAAAATTAAACATTTAAATCATTCAATAATTTTTTAATCCAATGACCACTAATTCATTCATCAAGTTAGTTTGTTTGCCTCTTCATTACATTGAATTTCATATTTATTTGGATTAAATTTCACTTTAATTCACATTTGAATTTGGTGTGAATTTTATTTCATTTATTTATCTAAATTATCTTTTCCATTTAATTAATAGAATTAATTTAATTTCAACAACCCCACATTAATAGAAATTGAAATATTAAAAGATTAATTAAGTGAAAAGTTCAACAATTAAATCCTACATATGATAGGTATATGTAACATGTTAAACATTCCCTTATAAAAATATTTATAACTTTATTAACCGATTAATAAACTCAATGTTCTTGACCTATTCTAGCATTTGTATAAACGGTTACACGTTTTCATATAGAATTTATATTGATACATGTTAGTTCTCATGATTGTGTTTGTTTTGGCCAATAACACTCGTCTAGTTTAGTGAGAGGGTCTAGAATTGAGCCGTATAATTCTTTCGAAGCAACTCCACTTCTCTCTCACATAAGTGATATTTTTGTTCATAAAGAATCATTAAAAGCCTGTGTGCCAACTTATTATTTTATCGTAGGATTTTTTACCAAATGTAAATACATATTCACTTGTTGACTTAGAGTCTTTCATATCTGAAATCAAGTAGCATCAGTGTATCCTTCGATAACTACATGATGTCTCGTGTAGTATAGACTATAATCATGAGTATCTCTCAATTATTTAAATGACTTTTTAATGTTTATTACTTGAATTACTTGTGTATCTACTCAGTTTGCTTATTGTATATATAAGCTATGTTTGGTCTTGTATAACTCCTTAAGTACATTACACTCTCAATTATTCGAGAATATTCTAATTGAAAAATATTATTTTCACGATTTTGAGATAGATGTTGACTTGTATCTATTAGAGTCTTAGCTGATGTAGAATCATCCTTGTTAAATTTTTCAAAGATCTTATCTACATAATGTGATTGACTTAGAACTATCCATTCCGCTGTTATAATTACTTTGATTCTAAGAATCACGTCATCCATCCCATATTTTTCATGTTAAAATTTTGAATTTAACATATCTTTAATGAATTTAACTATTTTATCATTACTTACAATGATAAGTATGTCATCTACATAAAGACATAAAATAATGTAACCGTTTTTTGTGTCTTTAATATAAATGTATTTGTCACATTCATTGATCTTGAATCCACTTGAGAACATAGAATAATTAAATTTATCATGCCATTATTTTGGAGCTTATATCATACAAAGACTTAACAAATTTACAAACTTTATTTTTTTTCCCTTAAGAAGAAAACCCTTGAGGTTGATCTATGTAGATTTCTTATTCAAGTCTCCATTTAAGAAAGTTATTTTAACGTCTATTTGATTAACTTCTAAATCAAGAATCAATCGAATATAAGTTATTTCGTAACCGTGAATATTTATCAAAATAATTAAGACATTCTCATTGGCGATATACTTTTACCACTAGTCTTGCCTTATATTTATCAATTGATCCATCAACTTTCATTTTCCGTTTGAAAATCTATCGGCAACCTAATGGTTTATTTCCCAGAGGTAGATCCACTAGTTCCCACGTATGGTTTTGCAAAATAAATTTTATCTCATTATTAATTGGCAATTTCCATTGAGGCCCTTTAGACGAGGTAATTGTCTCATCATACGTTTGAGGTTCATTTTCTATCATGAAAGTAATAAAATATGGACTAAATGATTTTTTTGTTCAAACTCGTTTACTTCGTCTAAATTCAACATCAACTTCATTTTCCTTTTTTTGTTCATCTAGTCAAGAAATCTTTTAGAGAACGCATTTCTTCATTAGACTTATATGGAAGAACTGTTAGAAATTAAAGTAATAATAATAATTAATGTGTCTATTTGTTGTTCAAGAGTCTCTTGAATTGTTCAAGTCTCTTGGTCTTATCTCTAGTAAATGAGACTCTTCATGTCTCTTAGTTTAATGTCTAAGTTATGTTTTACTTTATATAAGTTTTGTAATCGTGTTATTATTTTAACAAGTTCAATAGACATAATTTTATTTCAAGTTTGTTTCATTCTCTAAAGTTTTTATTCGCTTTTTAATAAGTTTTTTCACGGTTCAATTATCGAAATCCTGTTTGTGATTACATGGTATTAGAGCTTTGGTTGCATTCGTGAAGAAGGTATCATAGTTATTCAATATGGAAAGTGGTGGTCGTGTAGCTAGACTCGGTTTGGAGTTGTTAAACCAATCAAACTACCGGATATGGAAGACCTGTATGGAATCGTACCTGGTCGGGGAAGACTTGTGGGATATCGTCGTAGACGACGATGATGTATCTCCTGAGGATGTTGCTGAAAATGCAAAAGCATCGAAGAAGTGGAAGAAACTAAACGCAAAGGCAAAATTTGTGTTGAAGAGGTCAATCTCCCACAATATGTTTGAGCACATCATCGGTTGTGGATCTGCTCGTGAGATCTGGGAAACGCTTCTCGTCTTTTTAACAAGAAGAACGAGGCTCGTCTCTAGATACTTGAAAACAAATCAGATCTGTCTCAGAGTTCTTTCTTAAGGTAAAGAATATATGCTCAAAATTTTTTTTATTAAACCTAGATGAGAAAATTTTAGAGACTCGAACTAAGAGGCATATTGTTTAAGGGCTTCGACCCAAGTATACACCATTCGTCACCTCGATTCAAGGTTGGGCTGAACAACCTTCACTCGAGGAATTTGAAAATATTTTGTCATCTAAAGAGTTGTTGGTCGCACAAATGTATGGAACGAGTATAAAGGAGGAGTCGAACAGTGTGTTGTTTGTGAAGAAATTGAGCTGGAAAAAGGGAAAGTCAAAGAAGGAAGAAACATGCCATGATTCTTCAAATATTCCCAAGAAGCCCCTTAAGTGTTTCAGGTGTGGCAAGACTAGACACTTCAAGAAATTTTTTGAGTAAATTTGGATGGAAATTTCTCTAATTCAAATCTCGAAGAAAAGTCTTACCAACGTGTTGAGGAGGACTAGGACAAGGCTTTTCATGTCGATGTAATGACTTTGAAGGAAAAACAAACAGAGTCGTCTCATGGTAAACAATAGATCAATCAAAGGTGGATCATCTATTTAGGGTGCAGACATCACGTTACTATAGATGATTAGGTGTTCTCTTCGAGTCGAGTTCATAATGAGGGCGATGACATTGTCACGGTAGAAAACTCGGTTTATGAAGTAAAAGAGGAAAGATCAGTTGTCATTGATAATGACAAAGGAAAATTTATTACTCTATAGAATGTCTATCATGCTCTAGGAATCCATAAGAATCTCTTCTCAGTAGCAAATGTTGTAAATGCCAGAAATCTTGTGTTGTTTGGTCCACATGATGTGAAGTTTTTAAGGAACGTGAAAGAAATAAAGGCGGATATGGTTCACACTAGAACTCGGGTAAATGGTCTTTTTGTCCTTTCAACATCAAATTCGTACATAGAAAATGTGAACGACAAAAGCACATCATTTATATGGCATGCAAGGCTTGACCATGTCAATATGACTAAGCTCAGTGTTATGTCTCGAAAGAAACTTGTTGAAGGTTTACCTGAAGATCTGAGAATTGAGGAGGGCAGTGTGTGTGAAGGATGTCAATATGGGAAGGCTCATCGACTTCCATTCGACAACTCTATATCGAGAAGTAAGGGTCCTTTGGATCGAGTTCATAGTGACTTGATGGGACCAACTCGAACTACCTCATACTCAGGAAGTAAATATATATTGTTGTTTGTGGATGATTTTCCCGGTTCACCTGGGTGTATTTCGTGAAAGAGAAGTCTGAAGTGTTCTCTAAATTTTCCGAGTTTAAGGAGACTATAGAAGGAGAACAAGAAAAGAAAATTCAGTTTGGAGTTGTTAAATCAGTCAAACTACTGGATATGAAAAACCTGTATGAAATCATACCTGGTCGGGGAAGATTTATGGGACATCGTCGTAGCTCATGAGGATGTTGCTGAAAATGTGGAAGCATCAAAGAAGCGGAAGAGACTAAACACGAAGGAAGAATTTGTGTTGAAGAGGTCAATCTCCCACAATCTCTTCTCGTGGGATCTAGGAAACGCTTGATCATCTTTTCAACAAGAAGAATGAGGATCGTCTCCAGATGCTTGAAAACGAGTTGGCAGCCGCAAAGCAAATCAAATCTATCTCGGAGTTCTTTCTTAGGTAAAGAACATATGCTCAAAAATTTATTTATTGAACCTAGATGAGAAAATCTCAAAGGCTCGAACAAAGAGGTATATTGTTCGAGGACTTCGACCTGAGTATACACCATTCATCACCTCGATCAAGGTTTGGCTCAACAACCTTCACTCGAGTAGTTTGAAAATCTCTTGTCATCTCAAAGTCGTTGGCCGCACAAATGGATGGAACGAGTATAAAGGAGGAGTCGAACATTGTGTTGTTCGTGAAGAAATCGAGCTAGGAAAAGAGAAATTCAAAGAAGGAAGAAACATGCCAGGATTCTTCAAATATTCTTAAAAAGCCCCTTAAGTGTTTCAAGTGCGGAAAGACTGGACACTTCTAGAAAAATTATCGAGAAAATTTGGATGGAAATTTCGCTAGTTCAAATATCAGAGAAAAGTCTAACCAGCGTGTTGAGGAGTACTGGGATAAGGCTTTTCATGTCGATGTGACGACTTTAAAATAAAAGCAAACAGAGGCTTCTCATGGTAAATAGGAGATCGATCAAAGATGGATCGTCGATTTAGGGTGCAGACATCAAGTTATTGGAGATGATTATGTGTTCTCGTCGAGTCGAGTTTATAATGGTGGTGGTGGAATTATCACGACAGATAACTCGGTTCACGAAGTTAAAAAGGAAGGATCGGTTGTCATTGATAGCGACAAAGGAGAATCTATTACTCTAAAGAATGTCTAACACGTTTCAGGAATCCAAAAGAATCTCTTCTTAGTAGCAAATGTTGTAAACGTCGAATATTTTGTGTTGTTCGGTTCTCATAATATGAAGTTTTTAAGGAACGTGAAAGAAATCAAGGTGGATGTGGTTCACACTTGAACTCGGGTAAATGATCTCTTTGTCCTTTCGGCATCAAATTTGTACATCGGAAATGTGAACGACAAAAGCACCTCCTTTCTATGGCATGGAAGGCTTGGTTGGGCATGTCAATATGACTAAGCTCAGTGTTATGTCTCGAAAGAAACTTGTTGAAGGTCTACCTAAAGATCTGAGAGTTAAGAGGGTAGGATGTCAATATGGGAAGGCTCATCGACTTCCATTCGACAACTCTATATCGAGAAGTAAGGGTCATTTGGATCGATTTCATAGTGACTTAATGGGACCAACTCAGAGTGCCTCATACTCGGGAAGTAAATATATGTTGTTGTTTGTGGATAATTTCTCTAGGTTCACTTGGGTATACTTCGTGAAAGAGAAATCCGAAGAGTTCTCAAAATTTATTGAGTTTAGGAGACGGTAGAAGGAGAACAAGATAGGAAAATTCGAGTATTACGGACAGACAATGGTGGAGAATTTTGCTGAAAAGAGTTTGAATTGTTTTGTAAGCAAAATGGCATAAAAAAAGAACTCTCTTGTCATGAGACCCCACAACATAATGGGATAGCCAAAAAGAAGATTTGACACCTTACAGAGACTTGTAAGTCGTGGATGCATATGAAGAATATACTAAAGCAGTTATTGGACAGAAGGCATGAGTTGTGTTGCCCATGTTATCAATCGAGTTCTGCTTAACCCAAATGACTTCAAATCTCCATTCGATATACTTTTTAGTTTTAAGCCAAGTGTTAAGCATTTTCGAGTTTTTGGATCTACTTGTTATGTCCATATTCTAGACTCGAGAATGAGAAAATTGGATGCAAAAGTAGTCAAATGCATGTTCGTCGGCTATGACCAGAGAAGGAATGAGTGGTGGTGTATGGATCCATCAACCCATAAATGCACTATGTCGAGAGATATTGTTTTCGACGAAATTTCATTGTACTATATGAAGGATATTGAAGAAACTGTTCAGACTAATCTTCTCATACCCACGTCTACGGGAAACTCCTGTAGTAGTGATAATAGTGACAGGGGGAGCCATAACTTAGCTCAAGATACTTCAGTCGATGAAGGAGTGGAAAGTGAAAAGTTACCAGGAAGTCTACATCAGGAAGAATATAGTCAACAACAAAATGGAGAATCTCGACCAAAAGTAAACATTGTAGGCCCTGTCGATTCAGGGATGATAATTTTATAACAACCTTCTATTGTTTATTGGAAAACGCAATAGACAACGAGGAACCCACTTCTTATAATGAAGAAAAGAATGTCAAGGAATGGGTGGTAACAATGAATGAGGAAATGCATGCTCTCAAGAATAATGAGACATGGGACGTCGTTCTGAAGTCTCCTGATACTCAAGCAGTCACATGTAAGTGGGTGTATTTAATCAAGTGAAAGTCTGATGGAAGCATAGATCGATACAGAGCTAGATTGGTCGCTCGAGGATTCTCGTAAAAGTATGGAGAAGATTACGAGGAGACATTCAACCCAGTTGCGAAGATTACGTCGATTCACACTATGTTGGCCTTAGCAACAAGTTTTCGATGGAAATTGTGGAAATTGAACGTCAATAGTGCATTTCTCTATGGATAACTTGATCGCCTAATATATATGGAGCAACCACCTGGATTTGAGAAGAAGGATGGTCACTAGTTAGTTAGTAGACTTAAGAATGCACTATATGAATTAAAGCAAGTCTCGCGTGCTTGCCATGGAAAGAATGCAGAATGTCTTTAATTTTGTGGGTACAAAGCTTCAGAATCCGACTCAAGTCTATTTATAAAGAAGCATCAAGGGCGGATGGTGGTGGTACTTCTATATGAGGATGACATAATTTTGACGGATAGTAACTATGATGAGATTGCTCGGCTACAAGATGAGATCTCGCTTCGCTTTGAAATGAAGAAGCTTGGTGAACTTGGAACTTTCCTTGGTCTACCAATTGAAAATTTCGAGAAATGTTTGTTTGTATCGCAAATCAACTACGCAAAGAAGTTGATAGATAAATTTGGTATGACAGATGAAAAAAAGAGTTATACTCCTCTCAACGTAAATCCCAGACTCAGTCGAGATGAAGGAACATGTCTACCAGATATTCGTTTGTATCGTGCTCTTGTGGGAAGTCTGATTTATTTGACTATAAAAAGGCCTGACATTGTTTATGCAGCTGGAGTGGTGAGTTGTTACATGCAGGATCCAAGGAAACCACACTTCGAGGAAGTGAAGAAAATTCTGAAGTATATTAATACCTCACTAGATATTGGTCTACTCTACGAAAAAGATGCAAAATTTGTCTTGCAAGGATTTGCGGATACTGACTTTGCTGGAGATCGAGACGACCATAAGTCCACATCTGGTTTGTTTTTCTTTGTGGAAACACTAGCATATCTTGGAGTAGATGGAAATAAGGATCGGTATCCTTGTCTACAACATAAGCATAATACAAAGCATTAGCTCACGCAGCACGGGAGTGCATATGGCTTCGTAGAATCTATGAGAATTTTCATGTCAAGTTTGATCAGACGATTTCTATCCATGGAGATAATTTGAGTGTTATTAAATTGACTTCAAATCCTGTGTTTCATGCGAGGACAAAACACATTGAATTGGAGCATCACTTTATTCGTGAAAAAGTACTAGTGGGAATCATTGAGATGGTTGTTGTAAGAAGTGAAGACAATGATGTTGATATCTTCACAAAAGCACTTCCTAAAGGTCCTTTTGAGGGTTTACGATCAAAGTTAGAACTAGTTCATCGGACATCACTTTAAGGGGGAGTGTTATAAATTAAAATAATAATAATAATAATTAATGTGCCATAACTCATATGGACTTTCATCTAGTTTATTTCGTGCAATCTTATTTAAAATATAATTAGTCATCAAAATAACTTCTCCTCGTATGTTTTATGGTAGACTAGAACTTAATAGAAGTGAATTCATCATTTCTTTTAATGTTCTATTTTTCCTCTCAATCGTACCATTTTGTTGAGGAGAATAAATTATTGTCGTCTTATAGGTTATATCACGCTGAGCACATAACTAGGAAAAATTTGATTCATATTCACAACCTCTATCACTTCTTAACATCTTAATCTTTTTACAAAATTCATTTTCAACCTCATTTTTATAAAGAGTGAATTTCTCTGTGGTTTTATCTATACTTTTAAAAATATTTTGTGTTATCATCAATAAAAGTAATGAAGTATTTGCATGAACCACGTGTTGATATTTCTTTTAAATCACACATGTATGTATGAATTAAATCAAGTGGTCTATTATTTCTTTCAACGTTTTGAAAGGATGATTTCGTCAATTCTGCTTCAACGCAAATTTTACATTTATGTTTCCTATTTATTTCGAATTTAGGTATATGATACAAGGGTAAGGGACATTAGGGTTAAATATAGTGGCTGAAATAAAGTGACAATTATAAATAGAATATTTAGTTATATAAAAATATAAATAGAACAGTTAGTTGTGAAGAGTGAGATATGAATGATTTTGTTGAATTCTTTTGTTAGAATTTCTCTCTTCTTCACCCTATGAGTTAGGGTTCTATCTCCCTACATTAATTCTTCATTCCTCATCTCAATATAATTCTTCATTCGTTTTATGTTCAATATTTATACCTAATTCTAGTTAAGGTAAATAGTTTAGTTTTATTAATTGATGCATTAAATCAATATAACCTAGTCTACCATGCCATAAAATGGAAGACTCCAACAATTAAATAGAAAATTTATTCTCTTCATGAATATTTAGCTTAATTGACATTACATTGAGCTTAAAGAGTCCATCAATAGCATAATATTTACTTACAAACATTTCACGTTTGGATTAAGTAATTTTATCCGACTCAATCACAATTCTAAAATCTTGCTTACTTAAAAGAGAATCGGATATCAAATTTTTTTGGATCTCCAAAACATGCAAAAACATTAGTCAAAGTTAAGTATTTTTTTGAAAACAACCTTAACATCACTTTTCCTTCACCTTGCATGTCGGAAGTAGTGGAATTCCCCATGAACAACTTTTCACCATTCTTCACTTCTTCGAGGCTTGCAAATATTTCTTTATTAGAGAAAACATGGCTTGTAGCTCTTGTGTTAACCCATAATTCTCGTGGATTAGAATTTAGACCCCCCCCCCCAAGTTAACCTCAGATATCACTGCATACAAATCCATGTCCGACAATCATTGAGTTAAGTTAGTCTCTCGAACTCTCATTGGCTTTTTGCAATCGGAAGATCTATAGACCATGTTATTGCAATTGAAACACTTTTCCGTGAACTTCTTTAAAATTCTACCTCTAAGATGAAGGTTTCGTTGTTTGACAAAAGAATTGTGTTTCTTCTTGTCTTTACCATGTTCCACCACATTTTTTTAGTCACATGTTGACTAAAATATTTATTTGAACCACTTTTATTTTCATCTTCAATGCGTAGACGAATCACTAATTCTTCTATGTTTATCTCTCATTTTGCTTGTGCTTAAGGTAATTTTTAAAATCGTTCCAAGACAGTGACAATTTCTCAATAATAGTTGTCACTTGGAAAGTTTCTCTCAAATTTATTTACTCAATATTAGTTTCGTGCAAAATAACTTAGATCTCTTGAACGTGTTTAATGATGGGTCTTTAATCTACTATTTTGTAGTCCAAAAATTAACCAATCATAAACTCTTTTTCACATGAATCTTCGAATTTTTATTTACGTTCAAGAGTTTGTCATCGTTCTTTGCCCGTATTCTTTTCACTATACACATTGTACAATGAATCGAAAACTCATTCAATACGTTATTTTTACATAAGAAATTTGAATGGTTACAAGCATCAATTGATGAAGTTGTTTGCACATCAACTTTCGGATGCACCTTTGCATCCGATGATGAAGCCACATTTGGCTGATCAATCATAAAAGTGGGAGAATCATTTGCGAGGAATCGTGTGAGACTCAAAGTCGTGAGGTAGAAAAATATTTTATGCTATAATCTCTTAAAGTTCGAGACATCAAACTTTTCCAGTTTATCTAGATGGTTAATTAGCAGGAACATGCATCTTCATGTTGGAAGTGGGTGTTTCGATAACTTTTTTTAAAAATAACCAAAAATGTGTAAAAATCTGAGATAAGTAATATTAAATTGTTTTAAGATGGTTGGTAATCTTATCTCGTAACAAATACACAAAAATATTATCACAATATAATTAAATGATAATAAAGAAATGTAATAGTTTATTAAAGAAAATACAACGAAGTAACTCTTCTTAATTGTTCTGAAACCAATGATGATCAAAGTTCCTTTAAAATAGTTTCACCGTCTCCTATTTGTGTTGAAAATTTTCCGTTGGTGGCTTCTTTTCAGAGTACAACGGAACTTGTAATGTTTTACCACAAAATAATTACTACAACAACGAAATTGACAAAATTACATTAATATAATCATCGAGTTTCACATAGAAATAGTCGAGTCAAGAAAATCGAATAACATTCACAAAGAACACTCACATTTAATAAGACTTTTGGAATGATAAAGTGATAAATAATAAGATGGTGTTGAAATGAAATAGAATGAAGGGATATATGTAGCGGTAAATTAAACCTTAAAATCATTCATCAATTTCTTTAATCTAATGGTTATTAATTCATCCATAATAGTTAACCTTACTTATCTCTTAATAAATTGACATTTCTTCTTAATTAGGAAAATTTAGGAGAATGCACCTATATAAGTTTAATTGCTAGTATTTATTATCAATAATAATTTATAGCATAAGTATTTTGTACTTACAATGACATTTAATAATATTTGTGAATGGACTCATTCAATGCATTAGTGTTAACAAAATTATATTTATTTTAAATTTCACCTAAATTCACATTTGAATAATTTAAATTTCATTTAGATTAAATTTCATCATAAATTTATATTTGAATTTGGTGTGAATTTTATTTTATTTATTTTCTCAAATTATTATTTTTATTTAATTAATAAAATTAGTTTAATATGAACGTATGAATTCAGGGTAATCTTGAGTTAAGTTTTGATTGCTATTTTGGTTGAATATCATAAAAATCCGATATGTTAATCTTTAACCTTAGCACATATTCATCATTTCTTCAAACTTTCTTAAAGGCTAACAATTTGTTATGAATGATTTCACTTAAAAAAAGAATGATCAATTAAGATTTTGAATAACCATGAATCTAATCAATTTATCAATCAAAAAAGAACTTAAATTAAACAAACTCTCATAGAACTCAAGTTCTAAATATATTAGGTAATATATTAGCACTTAAAGTTACCTTATTGAGTTAAAATTCATTAATGAAATTATCAATAAAATACACTATATTTTCGTTACATAGAAAATTATTATATATTTATATCAGATATGTATATATACCCAAAGAGAAATGATTTGGAGAAGGAATAAGAGAGGGAATGACGTGCAATATGTGCCACAATATGATTTGTTGAAAAAATAAAATAATTTCTCTTTCCTCCCACTTTTCACTTTTTTCAACCAATGAGGTGATGTCAAGTCATTTCCTCTTTCATTCCCTCCCTCAAATTCCCTCACCCTATCACTCCTCATACTCAAATATGTTCAAATAATTTATATTTTAATCAATTATATATTAAACTAAACTATTACAACTATCTAAATAACCTAAAACCAAACAAGACCTAATCAATTCCCTAAAAATAGGGTGAATTGAGGGAAGTGAGTGTGGATAATTTTGGTGACCCTTTTTTTAATGACAATTATACCCTTGCGTAACGCAACTCCAATTACGTGACGCAACCGAATCTTTTTTTTCCGTCTCGCGGTTGCGTGACGTAACTGGGACATTTTCGTTCAAAAAATTTCATAATTAAAATTTTTTGAAAAATAAAAAATTGCGTCACGCAACCTGAAGATGCGTGACGCAATAGGGACATTTTCGTCAAAAAAAAAGGAGTCACCAGCGCTATTTAATTTATTCACTCTCACTAAAAGCAATTCAACTTGTTTTTAGGGTCATTTGCTCAAATTTCCCCTTAGGTTAGTTTTAATTTTCTTAAGGTAAACGAAATATGAAATTAAGAGATAAGTTTCAAGCTTTTGATGAATTCATTTACTTCCTAGGAAATTTTCTCATTATCTAGAAAAGATCAAAATGAAAAATTTGACCAATGAAAACAATATGTAATGGAAACCTAATCACAAAAATCTAAAACTAAAAATTTTAAACTAGATAAAAACCATCAAAAGGGTCAACAAAGAATAAAATTTGAAGCTTCTTAGAAGAATTTGGTCCTAAAGAAAGAATGTAGTTACAATTAAGACACCGATGACATTCATTACACTAATTCTTCATTCATAGTACCTAAAACCAAACATCTTCTTTGATAAATAATATAGTGGTGTGAAAACACTATTTGGTTTAACATAACACAAGTGAAATACATAAAAATCAACAAGAAAAGTGGAATACATAGAAATAGTTGTCATGTCACCAATTCAATGACAACTGGTCAGATAACATTATACAAACTTACCATACCCAAGTTTATTAATCCTCAGTGTAAAACTATCATGTTGGTAAAACAATAATAAAAAACACTACCAAGTTTAAGAAGATAGCCATTCTCTACACTCTCTTTTCTTAATCTAAAGACACTCTAAATGCCCCTGCTCTAACAAATCATTTTAGAGCGGGCCAACAGTCAGACAGACATGTGTTCAACCACAAATAACCGCTGGATTTAGACTGCTTGCTTGTTCGATCACTAATATCAGACAGGCTAATCCCGATAATTAAAAAAAATAAAAGTTGTTTTCTGGATCTTGCATTAGATAAGAGATTTACTATAATTAATCTGTCAGCTTAATGAGCAATTACCCTTCCATTATTCTCTTTGGCTTGTCTCCTTTGCTTCATCTCCTCCATCATTTTGATCATTTCTACTCGGTCTCACGTCATCTTGTCCTGTTGCCTCTCCAAGCCTTTCCTGCAATATGATCTTAGTTTTGTCAATAGTTTGATCATGCAATTACCGCAATTTAAGCAATTCAGTTGAGTCATTTTTTCGCACAAAAAAATATCATCTCAACCATTAGCATCGGTTGAACATCAGTTCTGTTTAGGCAGTTTGTCTGTTCTAATAGTTAAATATTTGACATACCTTGTTAAATTATCAAACATACAAAAAAATAACAAGTTACTTTTTGGTTTATTAACATCAACTCAGTCTTATAAGCAATATTAACCAACAAGCCCCTTAATATATAACAAAATGTTATTTATTCAAAACTTCCATCACCGATATCAAATATAATGAAACAGTACATTATGTCTATGAAAACCATGTTAAAAGATATATCGGAAGTTCACATTACAATGAAAAGGCCATCAGATAATATGTCACCACATGATGATTCACAATGAGAGATCAAAACATTTGCTCAAGGACATACAACATATCATTTGGACTATTTGCACGAATAACAAATAATTTAGTTACATAAAATTATCTTAAAACTATGAGCATATTATGTACCATATTTGTGGCCTCCTATTTGAGGCATGAGATTTTTTATTTTATTTAAAAAAAAAAATTCAAGCCAATACTTTTATAACATGGAATTATGACAGCTAATTATAATAGAAGATCACTCTTCTCATGGAAAAGTATTTGGAAGAAGAATTATTACTCCTGGCCAACAAGGATCAGAATGGATACTCCAATCATTATCTAAAAAAACATATCGAAGAAAATTGAAATATAACTGTTGTATTGAGATTATAATGTCACCTTTAGAGAAGCATTCTGGGCAAGAAGCTGATCATATTCACTTCTAAGATGATTCAATTCAGATCTAAGTGATGCATTTTCTTCTTTTAAAGCATCAGCGCGCTGGGCCAGTTCATCACATTCTGCCTGAATCACATACAAGAAAACAAATAATGGGCTTATTTTCAACAAATCTCTATTCAGGAATTAAAAGTCACAAATAATCAAAATTATCTTATAGTAGTTAAATTCAAATTAAAGTATTCACTTTCCTCAACTCCATACTCAACTTTAGATATCCTCAGTCAAAGAATGATGAGAAAAAAAATGCTCAGAAACACAGTTCAAGGTTACCTGCTTTCGCAGCCTGGATCGACGGGCAGATTCCCTATTTGACTGTTTTCTTTTCTGCCTTTTGAGCTCTCTTTCATCCTGACAAAAGATAAAAATAAGCGGAGAAATGAAGTAAGTTTGGCACATAAGAAATCAGACTGTCAAAAGGGTGGGGACCTAAATCATATTCTGCAAGTCAATAAAAATAAATACAGAAAGAAAATGTAGGGGTTTACAAGAAATAGACTAACAAAACCAATTCAGCATGGCTTGATGTCTGAATTGTTCAATGAATAATGTTCAGTTACAAGTTCCAAGCTTGGTATACACATCGTTTGTATTAATACAAACTTTAACCTTTCAGAAAAAAAATTAATAGACTATTAGTTCTACAGTTTTGCTACCCATGTTTCAGAGAAATCTCGGTATTACAATTCATAACTGCTCAAACAAATTTTCACCAAACAGTTTCTTTTCTTGTCACAATGATGCTATCTATATATATATATGTATTCAATTTTAATTTTTCTGGGAAAGCATAATGATGCTAAATATTTGCTATCCATGCTTTACACCAAATATGGTTCTTACAAATATAGCCCTTATTGAATAAAATCATGTGCTTAGCTTGATGGTAGACAGATGCCAACTAGTCTATTGAACTTCTATTAAAGTTTCTAAAATGGGAAAAACAGTTTATATGCTTTGCCTTGGTGTTATTGTTTATAGTAAAAGATGTAGGATACACTTCAAATGCACAAAGAGATAGTAATTCATATTAAGACACTTAAAATATTATCTAACAGATCTTGTAAGGTAATAATACAATGTATATATCCAACACCACTATGAAGACATTACACAACACAAAACTAGCTCTCATAAATTAGGGAAGTAAAAGAATTGAACTTGGTAAGGCTGAACGAAAATTCAGAATCTAAAGCACTTTCTGCACAAAGGACAACCATTTCAAGCAGATATCTAAGAAGCTTATTTTATTTTTTATTTTTGGGGGGAAATAATCTGATTATTTGGAAGAAAAACACTTTGATTGATGAAAAAATGGATTATTTGGGTTAATAACTAAAATATCTTTAATATTTAATATTTTTGAAATGTCATAATCCATTTTTAGACAACAGAAAATTAGGTCTCATAAATTATGGAAGTAAAGAATGATAGGCACTTTCTGCTCATCATATAACCATTTTAAGACAGGAATATCTAAGAGCTTATTTGATGTAGGCTCTTTTCTTTTAAATAATCTGATTATTAAGAAGAAGAAAAACCTTAGTTGATGAATAAAAATGGATTATTTGAGTTAAATGACTAAAATATCTTTTATATTTTATATTTTAAAATGTTATAAAAATTAAGTAAAGATATTTTAGTATTTTAGTTGATGCTTTGATTGATGAAAGGATAAGGGGTTACTTGGACACTCTTCATCAAACAAGGCCTAAATCTGACAATTGAAGAACCATACAAACCAACACAAGAGCAGACAAAACAACATAAATAATAGGTAAATGCAGTTTTTTTTCTTTTGGATAGAAGCAAAAACCTGCAGCCAAAGTTGTGGTCCAGCACCAACCGGAGCACCCGGTGCCTTCCCAGGAAGAGTCGAAGGACTAGCAGAACTCCAGTAATCCATACCAATGTTTAAATTTGTAGTTGGGCCATGAAGACTACCTGGAGCCCCTGAAGCCGGCATTTGCATAATCCCCATAGTTTGATTCACCATTGTAAGAGGCACCTTTGATCCACCATTCTGAAGACCATGCATTGCACCACCATTTTGAGATGCTTCAGCTATAACATGACACCATCAAAACCCTTAAGTGGAATATTCCATAATTGCCACATAGTGATTTGATTTTTTTGATGTAACACTTAAAAACCAGACCTTCAGAAGATTCGTGCTTACCTCCTGACTTTGACGGAGAGTCCTGCAGGAAATATGACCATCCAAAGAAGCAGCATGAGAAAGGGATTATAGGGTTCAAGCTTCAAGACTGTAAACAGATAAAAATGGGGATATGGACATGAAAATGCTACAGTTTTACAACAAAGCATTCCTCACAAGATGAACAAATATGATGTACCTTGCAGGAAAATGATTTATTGCAAGTTTAAAAGAATTGGGAGAATCCCATGGACTCTTTTGCTTTAATTATTGAATGTTCTAATTAATTTGGCAGGATCTAAGAGATTCTCTATAATGTTCACTGTATACTCTGGTTCTTGATGAGCTTAGAGAGGATTGCAGTGCTTGGAAGCATTCCAAAGGTGGAATTTTCGGTCAAGACCTATAACTCTTGAATTTGACATGTGAATGATCCATGGTCAGAAATTTTAGTTTCATTCAGAAGCTCCAATAAAAAGGAAAATCTGAGTCTAATGTGCTACACTTAATTAGGAGTCTACAGTTGAAAATTTAACAAGAAGGGGTTTCTCTAAGGGCAGCTATTGTGCACACCTTATCTTAAAGGTAACAAAAAGTAATTTGCAACCACTCTTAGATGCCCAAATTATGTGTCATCTTGTCCTACGAATTCTAATGGATGATTCCTTGACATATCAAAAGATACAAATACACAGGAAAGTATTGTTGTTTAAATAAGATCAAAAGAAGCATGTCACTTTACTTCTTTTTGTTTACATTGGTGTAAGTGAAGTTGCTCATGGCGGAACTATCTCTGTTTTGCAAATTGGGAACTACAAGTCTAGATCAATATGTGCATGCTACTGAAATCTAGGATTTTGCTGTATGTTTCTCTTAACCTGGTTGGGCCTAAGTTTACTTTTGTGTTTTTTATCCCTTCACTTGTATATCTTTACCTTTCTAAAGAAACAGAAAACACTCAATCAGTTAGAATCACACTACATGTTTGGCTAAAAAAAGGTAACCTGTCAACAAAATAGCACTCATTTTACATATTTAATATTTTATAACTTTTCATGCTATATACTCCAGTTACAGTTTTGAACAAAGAGGCAATCTGAAAAGAAAACACCTACATCTTGTGAGTTTGTATCACTGCCTTCACTTGAACCACCTTCACTCCCACTCTCAGCACTGCACATATCAAAAGAAGCTTTAGTCTCCAGATCAGCTTACTCTTAGTAAGGAAATGTTCATAAAATTATGAAGGTAAAACATGATGCAAATATCAGCAATCTTGCACACATTAAAAAATATTCCTTGGTCAGAAAGACAGCTTACTCTTGATAACTACCCTAATGATAAAAAAGGGAAGCATGATAAAGACTTCAGATAAATGGAAATATAAATTATGCTGATTAAAAAGGATAACCTCTCTCAATAAAACTTATAGACTTGAAAAGACACATAAAGCTAGTCTACTTAGTCACCCATTTGTACTTTAGCTCTTCATGTATAGAACATTATCCTAACTGGAAAGATATGTATAAAGGCATCAACATACAAGGGAAAATTTTCTCCTTCAATTTCCAAATGTGCAATCTTGGCTTAATTTAAACAACTATTGACTTTATTTCTGCAATCTTTTCCATATAAACAGATATTCCTACTATCACCAAATGCTTAAGGGTTCCAAATTATGATGAAAAGAATGTGAGCCTAATGAATAATACAAAAACCTGCAAAGCAGATTGAATGCTGTGACATGTTCCATCTGCAATTGAAAATAATACATGTTCAATCTAAAAGAGGTGTCTACAAGCAGGCAGATCAACAAGGTAAATACAACTTACCTTTTGGAATAGACTCCATTTACTGATGGTCCTGATGCTTTACCAGACTCATTGTTTTTGCCCGTAATCATACTCAAACTGCCTAAACTTCCCTTCGATCTTTTAATCGGAAGTTTTTCCTTCCCATCCGGTAACTTTCCATCTGCTTCTATGCTGCCAGTGCCAGGTGTGTTACCCTAATTGTATTTTAATGGTCATATGTCAACCGAAAAAATGAGAGTTATCTATCAGCAAGACAAGCAATAATGTGCAGATCAGTTTACTCACAGAAGCTTCAACCATTCCATTAGTTGAAGGCATGGGAAATGGACTGAAAGGATAAGATCCCTGTTTAAGTTGAAAACACGGAGTACAAAGTTAAAAGGGTTGAAGGAAAAGAACGGATAGTTTATTCACCAAAATGCCATCAGCAAGAGATTACCGCAGGTATAGATGGATGTGCATATATACCACTGTGGGGATACATAGCCACATATGGGGGTGTAGGTGTACCATAAGGTGGCATAATGGGCTGCACGTGACCAAAAATAAAATTTCAACAAGAGCCTGATAGAACAAATACGTATAGCTATTGTGACAAAAAAGAAATTTGCAGAACTAAGAAACTTGATATAATAAGTGGCCAACATTAGCCAGAGATGTAAAGGAAGCACAAGGCCTATTTTGATGTGATTTAAATCCAAATAATCTCATCATTAATCACTTCTTCCATCAAATCATCAACTAAAATAACCTTACTTTATTCTTTATAACATTTTAATTAAGTACTAGATATATTTTGGTCATTTAAACAAAATAATCACTTTATCGTCAAACAGATTTTATTTTCAAAAAAAGAATAGTTTATTGCAAAAAAAACAGATGAAACAAGCTCTAAGTTTTCTATGATAGGAAAAGAGGGGCCCAACATGATACATGGGCTCCTCCGGTCCCTTTTGAGCTCTAGATTTCATTTTATAGGATCTTTGTTGTTGATACTTTTTGAGTCTTGATTATTAATGAAATGATTTCATCCTTTCAGAAAACAAGCCCCAAGTTTTTCATGTATTAGAATAGTAATATTAAATGAAGAATCTCTTTAAAGCATAGAACCATTGCTAGATGGTCTAGAAGGTACAAGCATACATAAGAAATGCAATCTCATATTCTCATTTCTTCTAATTCTTAATTCAGGGGATAATACCAGGAAAGGAATCATTCATCAGATTGGTCAAAACATAAAGAAGACATATCAGAATCATTCATCAGATTTGTCGCACAATGGGCAATAAACTAAACTAGTTAAATGTGCAGACATTTTAGATTAGAGAAACCTACATCATTTTTATGGAAACAGACATAAAAACTCTGCAAAGTCTTTTAAATTCAGGATTTTGACAAATATGGAAATTTTGTGATCCGTTGAACCTTCAAAGTAGAATCTGAAGCAAGTTTTGAATAATTAATCAGGCTAAACATTTTTCAATGTCTCTGAGGTAGCATGTCAAAATCATACAAGAAATCTAGGTTTGCATAAGAGAAATCCACACCATGAGCAAATAAAGACATGTAAGTAAAATGAAAAACCATTCTAACCCAAAATGAAAAAGAAAAAAGATCACCTGAACTCCCCACATGTAAGGATGAGCTTGAGGACTTGATGCTAAGAACCCATGAGGAGGCATATGAGCGTATGGCTGTTGCAAAAGAGAAGGTTAAAAGATCAATCTAAAAGCTCAAAACTTTACCGAAAAACAAAACAGACACAAAGGCTTCGACTTTAGGACCTGAAAACCAGACCAGTCCGCAGTAACTGTGCCTGTGGCAGCTGGTGACTGTTCCTAAAAAGATCCAAAAACAAAATCATGGATTTTAATACCTTCTATAATAAGGTCACTGAAATTACAAAGAAAAAAACCTGCGAAGTGGGTATTTGTGTCTCTTTCCCATCCTTCCCCTCTTTTGGTGGCTTATCTATCTCCCTACTTCCCATAATTCAATAGCACCAGTAACTCAAAAGCTACTTAAATCATACTACAACCAAGAACCTTCCAACTGCAGTAACGGTTTTGTCACATTTCCAATGTATGTTTCTCTTCATACAGAAAGCAAAAGCTACATAGACAATTCACGAGAAATAAATGTGTACAAATCGCTAGCATCACTTTCGAAATCAACAAAAACCCAATAAATAACATCTAGAAATCACATAAAACTTGCCCATTTTGGAAGAAAAACAGTTTTATGACAAAATTTCCAAAAACAATCTACATACCACAACAGAAAGGGGGGGATTTTAGACCAAATCCAAAAAAACCCACGCTAGTGAGTCAAGTCGGCGCCTTTAATAAATTGATGAACAAGGTCGGAGTTCTCAATCAATCGAGCAAGGAATCCTAGGTTAGGATATAGGATTCAACGATTTGAACCGGTAAAGACAAGAAATTTGAAGAGGGAATCATAGATTTGGAAACAGAAGGTTAGGGTTCTTTCCAAAAATTGGAAGAGATCGTTGTTAGGGCAAGGCGCAACACTGTTGCGGAGGATCAGCAGCATGCAGGAGAGGAACTCAATCTGCTCCGCTACGAGATCTCTTTCCCTGGATTTTCAGCCGATGGATGGATTTTGATGATTGAATGGCTCAGATTTGTTTCATGTATAATTAAAGTCAATGGTTATATTTACATAATAAAAATAATAATAATAATGATTATTAGATTTATTACATAATAATAGATGGTATATTTTAGTTTATTATAATTTCAAGATATTTTGTATTTATAGAATGAGACTAGCTTAAGAAAAATATGAGCAAGAATATACATCTTACAAGAGAATTATTAACTCATAGACTGAATCCAATGATTTTTACAAATGAATCTCAAAAATCATAACAATAATAACATTATAAATTATACACATTAAATAATTACGATAATTAAAAAATTTAAATAAAAAATAACCAAATTCATTAAAAAAAATGACCTGGATGGTTACCCAAAAATCTAGGTTGATCGTATCAATCTACTCAATTAAAAATTTTAAACAATCTTAACCTTAACTTAGGCATCCCAACGAACCTTCACTCATATTCAAGATATCATCACCCTAACAATACAAAAGTATGTGAGTTAACGATCTAGACATAAATATAAAACAATTTATATACTCTATTTTGTTATTATCTTTTACTCTAAAAAGTTGGGTTGCTCATTTATGATAACAATAACTTATTCTTACTCTCTTATACATTAAAATTTTAATTTGATAATATAATTTCATTAAAATTCTAATTGAGTCTCGTTTACTTTATATTAGAAGTTCCCAACATGAATACATTTGTTTAAATATTGAATTATACTATTATAATAAACCATTTGATACCCTCTTTAATGATAACAAATAACAATTAAATATGTTATCTCTAACAATAATTTTAATAAGTTGAACTTATGATAAGAATGAATGCATACAATTTTTTCGTTAAATTTTTTTATTTTGACTATATTTGAAATGTATTGTGAATATTTTGAAGAAACTTTATGTAAGAGGAGTTTAAAGTAAGGAAATAATAATTATATCAAATGTAAAAGATTTTAATGGTTAAACACCCAAATTTGACTTGAACATATTTGAACTAATACAAACATAAAGGCCTCGTTAGATTAGCGTTTAAACGCTGTGTTTGGGCGTTTGCATAATAAGTTGCTACAATAATTTTGCGTAATAAGCTCACACAAAAATTATAATTAAGCACATTTTTACGTTTTAACTCAATTTTTCTTTCTACTCCCTCATCAATGCATAAGCTTCTAATTTTAACGTTTTTTCTTTAATCATTTTTAAATATTTTTTTATTCATTATCTTTCCTCTATTTCATTCATTTTAATTATTTTATTAATTCTCTCCCGTCAATTTTTAAATTGTCAATTTAAAATGAAAAGATATATAATAATAAATTACTTTTTTCTTTATTTAATGAATCATCTAAATATTTCTTGAAAATTTTAGAAATAGAAACGGAGACAATGATTTTCAAATGAAAGAAAGAGTAGAGGGTGAATTTTAAAATATTATTAAATATCTTTGTATATATCTATATATTTTTTATATCATATTTATATTAAATATATTTAAAATTATATATTTATAAAAATTAGTATAGTTTATTTTCTAATATACTATCTTTAAATTTAAATCATTTATTAATATTTAATATTAAATTATATATATATATATATATAACATTATATATATAATATTAATTATTAAATAATATTATAAATATAAAAACTAAATAAAATTAACTAATAAGCTGAATAAACCTACTTTGGGGTGGGTCGATACGGTATACATTAATGTTTTATCCATACCTTATACCTTACATAAATTTTCGGTATGCAAAAAATGAATATTTTTACCTTACCTTGATTTCGGTATACCTTGATTTCGATATACCTTAATTTTGATATACAAAAAATTCATACCTTTGTCTTACCTTGATTTCGATATACCTTGATTTGGGTACGGTATCGGTATTATACCTTTAATAAGTAAAAAACATATTAACTTAAAAAAAATAATCTCGTTAGTAAGATAGAGATTGCATATATTGAATAATATTTCAATATAATTATATTTTGATATTATTTATCTATAATTAAATTAGCATCAAATCTATTTAAATGTTTCTTCAAAAGTATTATTTATATTTATATATATTTTAACCTATAAATATTATTTCGGTATATCTCGATATACCAAAATTTTAAAAATCTTAAACCTTTACCTTACCAATAATTTCGGTATCGGTATCATACCTTACCTTTTTTTCGGTATATCTTAAAAATCGATATTTTCGATATATTGCGGTACGGTATCTTTGATATACCTTTAATATCGGTAATTTTTTTCATCCATAAATCTACTCAAACTCAACGATTAAATAAATTAATATCATTATAAAATATACCTTTAAATAAGTTGACGTGAAGAAGATTAAATCAAACTAACCCAAAGATAAATGGATAAGTGAACGTATTCTTTATTGGCTAAAATGATTGCATATGAAATAGCCAATTACAGATGATAAAGTATAAGATTATAAGTTATAACTAATAGTTCAAGAATTAAAATTTAATAAAGTGTTTATTTAAAATTTATCAAATATCTCAATTAACTAGAGTATTTGACTAATAGAAAATCTTCAAAATAAAATAAAGTTGAACTAGTGTGTAAAAGGATGGAAAATTACATATATTTATATTAAGGTATGATAAACCCAACATATATTTATCATTTATTTCTCTTCTTTTGCATTTATTTCTCTTCTCCGACTGCATTTATTTCTTTTCTCCGGCAGCATTACTTCTCCATGGTATCCTTTTTAAGGATCTTTATTATTTTTTTTAATAAATCTAGGGTTTAGATTTTATAGATCTAGGGTTTAGATTTTACAGATCTAGGGTTTACATTTTACAGATGTATTTATGGATTTAAACTGTTTGAATTTTCAGGAAACCGAAGCACCGAACTTGAACAACCCAGTAGATGAAGAACTTAACCTGAACAGATCCACCCATGTTGAACCCGAAAGGTACCCTGAACAGATCTAGTGGTTTTGGGACAAGAAATGGTCATTCCTTGTCCCGAAATGGTTGGTTTCAAGACAAGAAAGGGTCATTCCTTGTCCCAAAATGGTTGGTTTCGGGACAAGAAATGGTCCTTCCTTGTCCCGAAATGGTTTGTTTCGGGACAAGAAAGGACTCACCCTTGTCCCGAAATGGTTGGTTTCAGGACAAGAAAGAGTCATTCCTTGTCCCGAAATGTGTGGTATCTTGTAAAAAAAATGTTGTGTTTGGGTCAAAAAATTATGTGTTTCGGGACCCGAAATGAGTCGTTTCGGGACAAGAAAGGGTCATTTCTTGTCCCTAAACCAACCATTTCGGGACAAAAATTGTTGTGTTTCGGGACCCCCGAAAGGTGGTTTCAAGACCCGAAATGAGTGGTTTATGGACTTTTTTCTTACGGTTTCACTTAATTTTTGCAGTCACATTCCTAGTGTTGGAATGACATTTTCCTCCGAAGAACAACTTCTTGAATTCTACACATCATATACCCACTTAACGGGATTCAGCATTACCAAATTAGGGAGCAAAAATGTAGGTGGTAAGAGGAAATACTTCAGCGTTGGTTGTGCCAAGAGTTTTATGAAAGAATCGAAGGCAAAAAATAAGTTTCATCAGCCTAGACCAATAACGAAGACAGATTGTAAAACAAAGATTAATGTTGTTGTTCGAAATGAAGGGGAATATGTGATAACAAGTATTTCTCTTGAGCACAACCATACATTAAGCCCTAAGAGAATACGTCATGTTAGATCCTACAAAGTGATTGACGGAAATGTAAAAAGAAGATTGGATACAAACGATGAAGCTGGAATAACTGTGGCCAAAACATTTCAATCACTTGTAGTTGAAGCTAAAGGGTATGAAAACATGTCTTTCGATGAAAGGACATGTAGAAATTACGTTACAGAAGCACGACGGTTGAGGTTAGGGAGTGGGGATGCTGAAGCACTCACTAATTATTTCTTAAAAATACAAACCAGGAACTCAAACTTCTTCTACCTTATTGATTTGGACGAGGAATCCCGAATTAAAAACGTGTTTTGGGCAGATGTTAGGTGCATGGCTGCCTTTGAAGATTTTCATGATGTTATCTCTTTCGATACAACCTATTTGACAAATCGCTATGACATGCCTTTCGCTCCGTTTGTTGGTGTTAATCATCATGGTTAATCCATTTTGCTTGGATGTGGATTATTGTCAAGTGAGGATTCAAATTCTTTCACTTGGTTATTTAGAACTTGGTTGGAATGTATGCATGATAGACCTCCAAATGCCATAATCACAGACCAATGTCGATCCATGGCGATTGCAATTGAGAAGGTATTTCCTAAAACTCATCATCGATTTTGTTTGTGGCATATAATGAAGAAACTTCCTATAAAACTTGGAAGCCATACTGAATACCATCTAATAAAGAAGAGGCTGAAAAACATAGTATACAATTCCATAAATAATCAACAATGTGAAGAGGATTGGAATAGACTAATTGAAGATTATCAGTTGGAAAATAATGTTTGGTTAAAATCTTTGTATTTGGAAAGATCTAAATGGATACTTGTTTATGTCAAAGGACAATTTTGGGCCGGCATGTCAACATCTCAACGGAGTGAAAGTATGAACGCCTTCTTTGATGACTACGTGCAGTCCAAAACATCCCTCAAACAATTCGTCGAGCAATATGATAGGGCTCTGTTGAGAAATATCGAGAGAGAAAAGAAATTGGATTTCCAATCGTTTAATTCTTTGATACCAACTGTAAGTGGATTTGCCTTTGAAAGACAATACCAAACCTTCTACACTCTAAATATATTTAGATTGGTTCAAGAAGAAGTTAGAGGTTTGATGTTGTGCGACATCTCAGTCATTGAAGAGGAAGGGTTAGTTAGTATATTTAGAGTTGAGGAAATCATTTTGGGGGTTAATGGAGAACATGTAAGAGATGTTTCTTACAAAGTACATTACAAAGAAAATGATTGCAATGTGAAATGTCAATGTCGATTGTTTGAGTTCAGAGGTATTTTGTGTAGGCATATCATGACTGTGTTGAAAAAATGAGGGTGAATGAGGTACCAATGTATTATATAATGGACCGGTGGCGTAAAGATATTAAACGTGGGTATCAAAATATCACCAGCATTTATGATTCAGATATGTCTGTTGAAGAAAAAAAACGTCACAATAGTCTAACTCGATTGATGCAAGAGGTTCAACAAGTTGGAGTAAAATCTGAAGTCAGTTGTTCTTTTTGGATGAACGGAATAAAAGGCTTGATGAAACAGTTTATGTCACTTAATCATGGAAGCACTAAAGCATCTAAAGACCAAAGCACAGAAGCATCTCCATCTCCCGCTACATCCATTTTGATACACTCTCCTAACAAAGTTAGAAGTCGAGGACGATCACCAACAAAGAGGAAACAATCTTTAATTGAAAAAATCCCCAAGACTTCGAGATCAAAAAAGAAGGGAAATACGGCCACAACATCTACAGTTTTGGATTCAACACAACAACAACAACAGCAATGGAATGATCCACTTTCAACTCAATTATCCTTCACATCACTTTTGTCCTCTCAAGTATATGTCGAAGATAATGCGTGTGGGGATAACATTCAACGAAGATAGTATTTATTTGATCATGTTGTTGTCACTTTGAATAATTTTACATTTTTATCATATCTTTAACGAAGATAGTACTTATTTGATCATGTTGTTGTCACTTATTTTTGTCCCGAAATAACATTTCGGGTCCCGAAACCACCCATTTCAAGTCCCGAAACAACATTTCGGGACCCGAAAAATGTTGGTTTATACTTTATACTTACTTTAAATTTATGATCATGTTTTTTAACTCATATTATACTTGGTTTTCTTGGTTTATACTTTATACTTACTTTAAATTTATTATAATTGAAGACTAGAAAATAATTGAAGACAAAAATGTACTAAATTAATTAAAGGTCGCTCTTTAGATACAACTTATACGTTTCAGGACAATCTTCTTTTAAAATTTCCAGAAACTTATTTAAGACGTTCTTCAGATTTTGGTTCAAACTTGAACGGATGATCATTGCGGCGTATTTGACTCGCAAAGTTTCAATCATTCCCTTTGCCTAAAAAAAATGATAATTCAGCGGTTATTTATTAAAGATTTGTTAAACAAATAAAATGTGAAAATATGTAACTTACATTTTTTTTGCTTATAGCACATTCCCAATTTGCATCGCCAATGTAAGTATGAATATGTCTCATGCAGTATATTGCGCAATCCGTTTTATTTGAACTGTCTTGCCAATGTAAATTCAAAACATTGACCGGGAATTGGGCAATTTGGGTTGAGATCTCTTGGTCGATAGTATTAAAGTACTCCACAACGTTTTCTACCTGTTTTACAAAAGAAGTTAATAAACATAAACACTTTAACATACATTATGTGTAAAAAAACACTTCAACAATACTAGTTTCCGAATTGTGACATATTTATGTTCCCATTCTATATCTGGGTCCAGTGGGAGGTTGTCGAGGACTTCAATTACTTTCTTCGCAATATTGATGACAACAACATAATAATGACTTTCGTATAAAAATGGGAAAAATATCTGTAAAAATATCACCAAGATTCAGATGACATATATGAGCAAGAATAAGTATTTAATATAAGCATATTGGACTTACCAGATTAGCAGTTTTCATGTCTTCGGGTGTTATTTTGAAAATTCTCATTTCTTCAATCATTTTGTCAATAAAAAGGTCTTTCGTTCTCCAAAAGCCCTGCAAATTAAATTAACATGACAATAAGACAATTGGTTTATACAACAATGAAAGATATAGAGACTTACCGTAAGGACAGTTGAAAAAACGATTTTCTCTTCGGAGGATAATTGGCAGTGCATTGTGATCATGTTTGCCCACACATCAATAATACCACTTTCAACATGGCATCTATTTTTCATGGATTGAAATTGCTCTATGTTGATATTGGTATGCTCGGATACATACACTACTTCCTTCCTGAAACCACATAAAGAAGAAATGAAGTTAAAAAAATACCCATTTCGGGACAAGAAACACCCATTTCGGGACAAAAAACATCCCTTTTGGGAAAAGAAACACCCCTTTCGGGACAAGAAACACCCCTTTCGGGACAAGAAACCACACATTTCGAGACAAGAAACACCATTTCGGGTCCTGAAAGCACCCATTTCGGGTCTCGAAAGCACCAATTTCAGATCCCGAAAGCACACTTTCAGGTCCATAAACCACACTTTCAACATAGTATAACCAACATCAACTAAGAAAGATTGATTTACCTCGCATTCTCATCAACTTTATTTTCAAAAATGAATCCCAAAACGACTTCATCCCAGTAATCTATCTTGACAAAATCGAAGAAAACTTGATTTCTTTGCTTGTTCTTGATCAAATATTGACATTGAAGGCGTGGTGGAATTTTCATGACTTCGAGGGGATATTTCCTAGGTTTTTTTACCAATTTTCTTCCTTTCAACACCGCTAGAGGAATTTCTTGACCACCCTCTTTTTGTACCACCAAATCATGTCCAACTTCATGAATTTGGGCAGACTCGAAGTTCTTCGGCTTGTCCTGCGTCATATATGGAGATTTAAGGTGTGCTGGAACTTTCATTTGTCGCACGGGATTTTTCCTTCTTTTTCTTGGAGCCACCTCTTTTCCATCGTTCTCAATGTGACACCCCTCATCATTTTGAGCAGCAGCCTCCTTGTCACCGGCCTCATCAAGACCCAGCTCCTTGTCAGCGGCCTCATCAAGACCCACCTCCTTGTCAGCGGCCTCATCAAGACCCTCCTCATTTTGAGCAGCAGTCTCATCTTTGTCACACCGCTCTTCAGATGGTGTTTGATCCTTGAAGTATTTATGCATGGCATCCCTGAAAAGTTTATTCTTGTCCATTGCTCTGTAAATGATGTGCATGGCGTTGTCATACAATGGCGTTACATCCCAGCCTGAACTTAAAGATTCCATTTTTCTCATGGCTTTTTCAAGCATCACTGTACATTTCGTAACGCACACCAAATTCTCTGTAAAAGTTATTCTATCAAAGTCCGGAGCTGGTGACCTCTTCCGAGGTGGTGACCTATTCCTAGGTTTTGCTGCTGCTGCCGCCGCCTTTGGGGTCTTAGACACCCCATCATTCATATCATCCTCCTCGTTCTCCCCCTCCTCGTTCTCTCCGAAATCATTATCCTCGTTGTTGCTCTCCTCCCACATCCCCGGTAGTGGAATGCGTCCCAGAACGCTTTCACGTCTGAATCCTCCATTATCAAACTCTGTATCCAGCCTAAACTTCAACGTTGTGTCATTCCAACATGACAGTATAGGAAATCGTCGCTCACTAACTCCTCCCAGTTCAGGGTTGCTCACCCTATACACGTAGCATAGCTGAAAACATACATATGTTAAAACTAAATATTTTTGAAAACATGAAAATGAATTATTGATAACTTACGATAAAGAACGTATGTGGTCCTTGGAAATGTCGTTTTTCATTCTCCTTCACTTTTGCGCATGATTGAACTAATCCTTCAAGTACAAATTTGCACCAATTGAACTTCTTGATATTGTCAACATCTGAAATAGATTTCAAAATTCTATACCTGCAAATGAAAAAAAACATTTTTGAGGATTATTTAACAATACATATTTGTTGTCATGCAATTGAAAATAATAGAAATGAGATATACCTGGATAGGTTACCTAGGTGATCACACCAGAGAAAGCAACTGACAACAAATAATACGAAGTCTATCTTGAAATTGTTGTCAGCAACTTTGTTCTCAATGATTTTGATCGGCATAACAGTCGCTAAAGGAGCGCCATTATCAGGGTTACCCCATCGAGTCCTAAATGACTTCAACTTGTCATCAGTCTCGTTATTCTGATATTCTACAATGTCCAGCTCCCCTCTGGGGAGACCCAATACCATATGAACGTCCTCTTCTTCGATTTTCACTTCCTCGCCATTCTCTAGGGTGAATAAACATTTATTGCAGTCAAATTGTCTGACTAGATAACGAGAGATCTCTCCGTGGCATTTTGAAAGCGATAATGAAAGTAGATCGCCAAAGCCTATTGACTTCACAACATCTTTTTGTTCCTTAGAAAACATTTGAAGAAGATTGAAAAGGCCACTAGACGATGTCCTAGTTAAAAACAAGTTGTGGGGGGCTGCTTTGGGAGCTGTTGCTCTGGGGGATTTGGGAACTGCTTTGAAGCGGCTTTGGGAGCTGGTTCGGGAGTTGATTCTTGGACATTCCTTTTACGTTTATTTGCCCTACAAAAACAAAAGATAAACATTTAAAAACCCATGAAGCAAATAATCACATAAATGAAGCAATTCGGGTCCCGAAACCATCCCTATCGGGTCCCGAAACACCCTTTCGGGTCCTGAAACCATCTATTTCGGGTTCCGAAACCATCCATTCCGGGTCCTGAAACACCCTTTCGGGTCCCAAAACTATCCATTTCGGGACACTACATTCAGCCAAACATAATATTATAGCACTTTCTGGTCTCGAAACCATTCATTTCGGGTCCCGAAACCATCCATTTTGGGTCCCGAAACCACACTTTCGGGACCCTAAATTCAGCCAAACATGAAGTTATCCAACTTTCGGGTCTAGAAACCTATCATTCGGGTCCAAAAACCACACTTTCGGAACCCTAAATTCAGCCAAACATGAAGTTATCCAATTTTCGGGTCCCGAAACATATCATTTCGGGTCCCGAAACCACATTTTCTGGACCATAAATTCAGCCAAACATGTTATAATCCTACTTTCGGGACCCATAACACCCTATTTCGGGTTCCGAAACCTATCATTTCGGGTCTCGAAATCACACTTTCAGGACCCTAAATTCAGCCAAACATAATATAATAGCACTTTCAGGTCCCGAGATCACACTTTCAGGACCCTAAATTCAGCAAATACACAATAATTTTAGTTTTCGGGACCCATAATTCAACCAAACACAATTAAATCATATTTTCGGGTCACGAAAACTTTGTTTCGAGGACCATAATGCAACAAATACACAATAATCATAGTTTTCCTTAACCCTAACCGCAAAACCCTAATCCTAACCGCAAAACCCTAACCCTACGATTCTAAAAGAGAATATGTCTTATTTACCTTGTCCTTGGAGATCTAGGAGATCTTGGAGTCTTGCATGGAGATTTACCTGGACCACCAGCCTGAAAAGAAAATATTACGAAATGAACATGAAGGCGGACGATTCTGAAACTAAAATATTAAAGAATGAGAAGTGTCTTACCATTTTCGATCGAAAGAAGAAAGTAGAAGTCGGGATGCCGGAGAGAAAATCGCCAGAGAAGGCGCCGGTTCGTTCGCCGGAAGTGATAAATGAAAAGAAGAAAGAGAGGGAAGAAGAAAGAAGGGAAATGGAAACTGAAACGTTTTAATTTTTTTTATTTTTTTTTTCTCTCCTAACTGGCAAAGCCACGTAGGATTCGTGGCTTTGCTTTCGCTAACCCTTCGTTGAGAATATCATTTCTCATTTATATTATATAGAAAATAGCATACCATAAAATATCGACGAGTCACAGTATACCCTAAAAATTGTAAGGTATAGTACCCATACTAAAAACTATTGATACAATAAAAATATGAGATTTTCAAAATTTCGATATATACGAAAATAATATTTATAAATAAATAAATAAATAATGACTAATAAAATTATAATAATTAAGTTTGAATTTATATTTAAAAAATTATATTCACACAATTATTATAATTTTTTACACCATCATCGATTAGTCAACTAATCTTAGTAAATTGATTTATTTATCGAAATAGATTTAAGGTTCAACTCTTAATTTATTTATTTTATCAATCTAATCTTAACAAAAATATTTTATTCTTTAAAATTTTTTAATGTTAATTCAATTATAGAGACTTAATTTTTAAAAATCAAAATAAAATATAATTCGGTATAAATAATATAATACTAAAATTTTAGTATATCATCAATATTCTATATGATTGTGTTCCGAGTTAATCTGTAATTGAGGTTAATAGTTTTTTATCTCAAAGACCAAGACTAAATCTATTATTCAAAGGGCAACGAAAGAGTTAGGAGAACAAGAAGTCAAGAGTTATAGAAAAAAAAGACGAAACAAGGATGAGAAGAGAATATTCCTAATATGTCTAACAGTCCGAGGATTGAAGACGACAAGGAGAATAAAAAATACAGTAAGCTAAACTTTTCACAATCTTATTTATATTTGTAATTGAGGGTGAGTTCAGTTTATATATGAGCCAAATCCACAAAAATATTCAATTATAACTGCTCAAAGAGAGAAAAATGATTTAACCAAATGTGGTTTGCAAATAACAGAAATTGAAACAGATAGATAATCAACCATAACTGTCCAGGATTGTAGCATTATCTGCCCTCTTCAAATATTTGCCGTCCTCGACGAAGAGACCGTGGCCTAGTCTGCCTCCAAACCATGTCCAACCTCCAATTTCTAAAAGACTATTTTTCCTTGCTGTAACTATTTAATGCGTTCTGAGTTATTTTTAGTAGGGCAGTAAGGGGTCAGGCTATGAAATCATAATTTTTGATAAACCTTTCATAACATCCTTTCAATTGTTTTATTGATTGTGGAACTGGCCATGTCCTTATTACCTCCAACTTTTTCGGGTCAATAGTCACTCCATTTTCATTCAATATATGGCCCATGTAGAAAATTTGTCTACACTCTAAGCTACATTTCCTTTTTGTTAAGGAATAACCTTTGTTGCTAAGACTTAGTGTAGATATAAGAAGAACTCATTCCAGCTCAAACTATACACTAGGATGTCATCGAAAATCCAGTACAAGTCCTTCTAGATCAGCACCACAAGGGCAACAAAAAAGTCTTGGCTTCTAATTACTCCCATGATCAGAATATCATTTACTAATTGCTCAATTTTTGTCTTTTGTAGGGCAGAGTACCAGTATGAGCACAAACACACAATTTTTGTGTCTTCTTTTAGTGGGATTCGATGATGTTTTAACCTGACTGATGGTAGGTCTTCAGGTTGTTGGAATAAAGTGTTGAAGTCTTCGAGTAGTCGTTTGAGATCCTCAAAAATCTCTTCTAATGTTATTGTGATAAGTGAAACAAATTGGCCTTCATGCTTAATTCTTATTTGCACCATGGCAGCAACACTGTATTTCTTTAATGACTTCTCTAGTTGGTAGTCTTGTATTAGGTTGATCTGTGAATGAGGTATACCTTGCAAAATAATGATTCTCCCTTGCTTTTCAAAAGAGAGAGTTAGTTTTTCAAAATTTCAGGATGAAGGGCCTAAAGTAATCAATCACTCGATGCCATCACAATATCGTACCCTACCATGGTAAATACATCATATATGTTTGATAATCATTTCTCTCTATTGACCATTTTAGGTCTTGGCAATTGATGGAGCATAATATGTTAGAGTCATCTGTCACTCGAATCGATAACACCTGGGTGGGCAAGGTATTGTTATTTATTTTCTTCATAATCCTACTATTTATGAAGTTATGAGTGTTGCATGTATCAATCAGGCTCGCCACCAGCAAGTTATCGATCTTGTCAAGGATTTAGAGTGTCTGAAAATTATTAGAACTGATCAATGCATGTAAGACAATGGCAGACTCTTACACTACATCAGGCTGCACAGGAAAAGAATTATCAAGAACAGGCTTTGTGGTGACTTTATGGAAACCTGGTAAATCTTCTTGGTCATTAGTTGAGACCATGAACAATTTTGATTTGCACATGTGGTTGGGTTCCCACTTTTTATTGCAAGTGTAATAGAGACATTTTTTCATATTTCATCCATTACAATAGGGTCTATTTGCTTCATGTGGTCATGGTTTATGCTAGAAGAAGACGCACATCAGAGATTTGACTTGAGATCGGTGGTTCGGTTGGTTCTTGGCTAGACCGTGTTAACATTGGATGCTCTGTTAAACAACGGTGGTTTAGCGCTATACAAATGCCCAATGCTCAATAAGGTCTTGAATGTCACTTCTTGGAACTTGGTCATCGACATGACTTTCATTTAAGGATCTAAAAAACCGCAGTCTGATAACATTTGCGATTTCCTTCCTCAATCCGAACATGTAGCAATCTATAACATACTCCCTAAACATACTATGCAATTTTTGGGAAATTGACATTTTTCAGAGATTGTATTCTTGGACAAAATTGACCTGTTTTAGATGCATCAGTTGTCTCATGAGAGTATCATGTATGGAAGGACCGAACTGCAACAAGAGGTCTCTCTTGAACACGTCCCACGTCATGGATGCTCTAATCTTACGTTTCTGAATAATGACCTATACCACATTCTGACATCACCAATAAAATGGATGGAAGCGATGTCAAGTTTAGTTGCATTAGTAGTCCTGTCCACCCTAAAAAACTGCTAAACAAATATTAGCTAACCCTCCACATCTGTTCCATTGAGTTGAGGGAAATCAACATTGGTGAGCCGAGTTGGAGAACATACCAGGTGTTGATGGAAGAGCCTATCGAGGGGAGGGCCATGGTGAGCAACATCAACAAAAGCCCTAGGACGGGGCCATTCGATTAAAGCATCAATCTTAGCTTGTTTTCGTATTTGTATCATCGAGTTAAATTTGCAATAGAGGTTAAAGTTTTGATCTCAAGGAACAAATCTTAAATTGCTAATGTTTAGCATACAAACTTTTTTTTATATATATATATAAAATGAGTACCCACCTGGAATGTCAAATGTGATTTCTAAGGCTTCTAAAATTGTAAAATAAAACTAAAGTTATTATTTAATTTCTTTTGATAATTGTCCTATTTATGAGGGGAATTGTCCAAGATCACTTAATTATTTGATAATTGTTCTACATAACTAGGGTTTTACTTCTCTCCTAGGGTTTTACTTTTCATCATTTTAGGGGTTTTGTAAAGTGGAGAGAAAAGCAGAAGAAGAAGACATGGCGACTGGTAATGTGTTTGGGAAGTTATTCGGGCCTCTAATGGCTGCCGCTAAGAGTTCCGCTTCACAGACGGCTGTCGCTAAGAGTTCGTCTTCTGAGACGGCTGTTTCCGCCACGAAAACTGCTCCCCGTCTGGTTGGTATCCTGAAGCCGGTGAAGGTATCTCCTGCCCTCGCTAACTTCCTCGGCGTTACTGAGGCCTCTCGAACTGATGCTGTACGTAAGATTTGGCAGCACATCAAACAGAACAATCTACAGGTTTCCATTTCTCTTATCTTATTTACAGTTTTTTTTTTCTTTTTCTGTTCTATCATTTCATTTCTTCGTTTAAGCGTAAACTGAACCTGAACCTTAACTTAATCTGTATTGTAAACATTAGCAATTTGCAACATGGTAAAGGGACAAATTTCCCTTTTTTATGGAAAAATGAAAAACGTTGGACCAATCATCTGAATATTTGAGAAATCATCTGAATAGAAAGAAAGTCTGTTCTTCAGTCGTGTACCACTTTCTTTTATTATCTTACAAGCCTAGAACACAAAAAACAAACATCTTTAAACTAAATAGCACTAGGGTTGTAAACTAGCCGGGCCAAAGCTGACCATTTTCAGGCTCGAGCACGGCTCGATTAGCATATATTCGGGCTAGAGCTCGATTCGAGTTATCAGACTCGAGCTTGACTTGTATGTATGTATTTATTTGGGCGCACTCGTGCGGGGCTTGATCTTGACTCGTTAAGAGCTCGTTTACAACATACTTCAATCTTTTGGGTTATTAAATATTAATTTATTAATAAATATTATTATATTAATTAATTTTAAACAGGGTTTTAAACGAGCCTCTAAAGGAACATGTTCGTCATCCCATTAACGAGCTCTAAACAAATATGTTTGTTCGTGAGCTGACGAGCCGAATATCTAAACGCTCTAGCTTGGCTCGTTTAAAATTTTAAACTTTTAAACAATTTTGAGCTTAGCTAGTTAAGACTAATGAACGAGCTCCAACGAGATTCGAATAGCTCGCTCTGTTCATTTATGATCCAAATGAACAAAAACAAGCTAATGTATGCCTTAAGTGGTCAAAGTAAAAGAAAATCCTAGCCATAACAAAGAAGTTGAATGTATTCGATGTCAAAATGGCTGAGTCAATTGCAGATTCTCCATTTGGTCAAGTAGAGACATCTTCAACTGCTGCCATTGAATTAATTTAGTCTGTTAATTTTTCTTTTCCATTGATGAATCTTAAACTTACAATTGTTGTCTATTTATTTGACTTTTTACTGATCTGTAGTCCTTTGTAAGGATTTAGGATTGAGTTTATCTTGGGGAAACTGCAAGAATTTGTATAAATGGCATTCCTCTATAGCTGTTTAGACCTTATAGGAGATAGAAATGAGGAATGATTTATCTCGGGGTTGATATTTGACCTCTTTATCTTCTGTTTAATTTAATTTCTTTGTTTACTTAAGCTTTATGTTCTTCATTTTACTTGAGCTCATTTGGAAACCTTTCTGGAGCTAGTTCAAATCCAAACTGAATTCCTGATCTAGTTCCAGAAAATGTTAAGTGTTTGGCCCGAAAACACACAAGGCCTATAGATTAATGGTATTGGTTATATTTTCCAAGTTTTCCTAAATGTGGATCATTACGATTGTATTGCAGAATCCAGAAAACAAGAAGGAGATATTTTGTGATGAGAAGTTGAAGACAATATTTGAGGAGAAAGACAAAGTGGGGTTTCTCGAGATTGCTAAATTGTTGAAACAACATTTTGTAAAATCTTAGATCGGCCGATATTGATTTCCTAACTTTTGATCTTATCTTATAATTCTGATGGTAAGTTTCATGTTCATACAAACCTCTCATTGCACAATTATTGAGAATGCAGAGAATCTTGTTTCTTTTTCTCCCTTTTGTACAATGAACTTCCTTATGTCTTATGTTTTGACCTTTGTGCTTTATGTTATGTCTTTTTTGAAAAAGTTAAGTTTGTATTGAGTTGAGATGTCTATAATTGTTATTTCATTCTATAAAACTTTGGTTTAATTATTTCTTATTTAACTATCTATAAGGCAGGAACTACCAACTGAATTGAGAGGGATAATATCATACAAGTTTCTGATATTTTGATATTTTCTTATGGTTATTTGAGGTTCGAATATAAATGACTAAAATTGTGATAGTTCTAGCATAATTTGGTAAAAACGACATAAGTTCAAATTTCAAATAACAATTGGCCATTTTTGTATTGTTGTTGTTCGTTGAGTAATAATGTTCCTATCATTTTGTTTTTTTAAGAAATCCTTGCCCTATCTATTCCCACTTCTTTTAAAGTTATTTGAAATGTTTTGTACCAATTGAAATTTAGCTCTAATATGAGTAAAATAAAAATTATCATAAGGATTTCTTCATGAATATATTTTATTAATAGGTTTTTTTAAAAAAAATTAGTATCAAATAACATTTTTTAAATACACTTTTGTTGTTTTGTTGGAAAAATATAACAATGTTTACTAGAAATGTTTTTACACTTTGAATTGAGGATTAGAGATTAAAATTAAAGATAAACTAGAATAAAAAATAAGAAAAGTCAAAATCAAAATCAAAATTGTTAAAGGATTAACTTATCATCAAGAAGTTAATGAAAACTTTATTATATTTTGTTACACTATTTATTCTTCTCAATACAAGCCATATCAAAAGTAGAGCACAATAATTTTTGTACAAATATCAGCAAAGTGCATCATCATCAAATTTCTATCGGTTAGATTTGATTGATAAATAGGTCCCGGTGGCGCACTGAAATTATCTTCACAATCTTCAGCTTCTTGGCGAAAACTATCAATTTCAATCTTGGCGTAATCATAAGATTTTGAACGAAGTTTATCAACGACCAAAGCAATGTCAGCAATTGCTACCTTATAACCGTGTGTGCATCCCATGTATAATAGTTTCTTATAGCCATTGGTTGTCTCCTTCATAAGATCATTGATCTTAATTAAGGTCTTAGAAGCGTAACTAGTCGATGCTTTTAGTATAAGAATTATAAGTTCTTGAACATCAGCATTTGCACTTGTTGGGTCCGATCTTAGAATAGAAATGCAAACATCGGGATAGTCTGTCTTCTTGCAAACATCGTTGATCAAATCGGCATTAGAAAGATTATTGAAGGTAAATAAGAGTGATAGTGTAAGGATTGATATCAAATAAATTGAACTTGATGCCTTCATGCTTCGAGTAGACCAGAAATAAACAATGCAACTACATATTTAATTCTTTGGTAACATTTAAATATATAATTAGAAAATTGGTATTATAATAAATAGTAATATTGTGTCTATCCACTAAATAAAAAGAAATTTCAACAAAGTAGGAAAAAAATCTTTTAAAAAAAGGAAAGAAAAAGCAATAATATCCATAAAATTTCTTAGATTTTTTTTCTAATTTTTGTTGATCAAATTGATTAAAAAGGAAAGAAATCCTATTCTTGAATTTACATGAAAAGTTAGTTTTAATTCAACTTAAAAGGGAAATTCTTTTGCTTTCTCAATTTTAAAAATTTGCTCAAATTATTATTTTATGTACCCTCCTCCCCATTCTTTTAAAAAAGTATAAAAAAATAGTTATCAAATTTAGAGGTAGGTACACTTTTAACCTAATATAAATTGACTATTTTTTTTTTTAATAAAATGATATTAAATTGAAATTTAAAAAAAAAAACTAAATAAACTAGATAACTCTTATCAATTTATAATACACAATTTTATATTTCTTAAATTTAACTTAAAATATATAAATTCAAATTATTATTTTTTTCTTTTTAAAGTAATATACACTTATTTTAACCCACTATTTAGTCATGAACCAATACCTTTATTTTCAAAGTATTTTTATATAATTTTTTTTATATGATTGATGTTTAATAATTAATTCGATACTTATTAAAAATTGAATTAATTATTATAAATATCATATAAATAAAATAAAATTAATATCACATTTTAAATATGAATAAAAACATTAAATAAAAGATGAGTGATAAGGTGAGTGAATTTGAGTGAGAGAATGTATCACGGTTGAAAAAATGATAAAAGATGAGGAAAGAGAAAATTTTTATTATTTTTTGGGCTAATCAAATTACACCACATCATTCACTTCCTCGTTCATTTTTTCAAATTCTCTTTCTTAATCATTTCTCCAAATAAAATAAACAAACCAATAAAACTATATTGTTATTTATTCACGTGGGCCAAGCCCAGCACTTAGAAGTTCACTATTCAAACTAAAGCAAAGAAGAAGTCAGGAATTAATATGGAAAGAAGTAAAACATTCAGGGCCTCCGCAGAAAGAAAAATATAGGAAAGAAAAATAATGAAACGGTGTCAATTTGATACCGTTTCTTTTCTAAATGAATTAACCCCAAATCATTCAAACCTATCGCCAAGTGTATTACATGAAAATTTTCAAATAAGGACAAATCAAGCTTAGACTTTGAATATTTTGGTTATTTAAGGATGTTGTAAAAAATAAAAATCTTATTTGAAGAAAAAAAACAAAAAGATTATTTGAGTTTTTATTTGTTAAATTACTTTAATGTCCTTTTACATTTAAAAATTAATTTTTTTAATAATAAAATAAAAATATTTTAATATTTAAGTTGATGGGATTAGAACGGTCAGACGGGCCAACCAATGGTGGTCGGGGAGGGCTTACACACCGAAATCCATCGTTTGACGGGTCGGCGACGGGCCGACCCACCATACCAGCGGGCTGACAATCCCCAACCCAAGGTGAGTTGCGGGTTAGGAGGGTCAGCTAGCGGGTTGTCTCACTACAAATAAAAATAAATAAAAATCATTAATAGTTTTAGAAAACAAGAGTTCAAAAATAATGATCAAATAGTCACAATACACACCGAACAAGAGTATTGTCTATCATTACACATTAATTAACCAAATAATTCAACAAAATAACTAAAATTTGAAAAATTCATAAAATAGAAATTTCAGTAAACTCAATATTATTTAAATATCATCAATCGAGATATAATCAATGTCAAATCCTTCTCCTTCATCGTCTTTCTCTTCAATGTCTGCATCAACATCCTCTAGAATATTTGATCCTTGTTGGACAAATGAATCTGTTATTTAACAGAATATTAAGTTTCAGACTTTCCGTGTGAAACTTCTGAAACTGAAATCAAGTTTGAATCTACGAACTTTAAAGGCGAGAATGAAGAGAAGAAAGACAGAACAAATAAGTAGCTGACGGCCAATGGGTGAAGTATTGAGTATTTACTGATGCAGTCTGGAACCAAGCTTGAATCCACGAACCCTTGAAGGCGAGAACGAAGAGAAGAAAAACAGAACAAATAAGTAGCCGATGACCGATGGGCGAAGTATTGAGTATCGACTAATGTAGTGCTGCCTGTGAGAGAAAAAAACTAGGGCTATGCGACATATGTCTATAATGCTACAAATCAGATTTTTTTTGCCAACTCGCGGGTCAACCCAAATCCGACCTGCCTAGGCCCACGACCCGAGCGGGCTGGCCCGTGTAGGCCCACTTTCAAATAAGCTGTTAATATTTTAACTCAACCCGTCTAAATTATTTGACGGGGCAGACCAACCCAAATTGACGGCTCTAGATGGGATGAGTGATTTGATGATTATAACTATAGTGATATGAAAATTGTATCTATCTAATAAATAAAAATGAAATTTCAACAATTTAAAAAAGAAAAGGTAAAAAGAATAATGTTTTTGAATAAAAAACAATAAATATTCATGAGTATACAACATTTACTTCAATTTTTAGATTTTTTTCTAATTTTTGTTGATCAAAATGATAAAAGAAAAAAAATTCTGAATTTGCATAAAAAAGTTGGTTTTATTTCACCAACTTGAAAGTGAACTTTTCTACTTTCTCAATTTTAAAAAATAGTTTAATTTTAAAAATTTTTATTTTGGTGAGAAGGCTGATTGTTACAACTATTTCAGAGTGTGACTAATTCCCGCAATATATAATTAGACTTGTCGTTTCACGAACTTATCCCACACTCATCACCTAATGCCACCGTACTAGAAGAGGAGATAACTCAAATTAATACTCAATGAATTCTAAAAATAATAATGAAAAATAGTGCGCTCCTAAAGTTCAAAATTAGGATAATTGTATACATTAACCTAATATTAACCAACTAAACTAGATAACTTTATCGATATACAAAACTTTATGTTTATTAAATTTAACTTAAAATATATTTTGAAGGTTGTATACACTTATTTTAACCCTACAATTTATAATTTTCTTGAGTTACATGCTTGATTCCAGTTTAACCTCTGACCTCATGACATTAAAATAATTAAATACAGTCCAGAATAAGAATAAGGCATTAATTTAGGAAGGCAGAATAACAATTTATTTGATAATATCAAATATTAGGCCCTATAAAGAAAGAAGCAATTTAAAGAATCCTTAACAAAATTAGTGACTAGAGAGAGTCTCTCAATCAAAGTAAGGCAAGTCAATTCTTTCTGAGAAAATGTTTTGTTTTACACTATATTTTTTCCAAAGTGCATTCTTAAACCAATTGAACTTATCAAGATATTCGTTTCTAAATTAATATGAAAGTTTCCAACCAACAATTTTATTTTAAAAAAAAATTATATACCAGTTTTTTTTTTGCACAAGATTGACCGAACATATGCTTCCTTAATTGAAAATAAAGTTGAAAAATTCCTCTCAAGACAAATTAAAATTTTTGCTCGCAGTAGAATTTAAATAATTAACAAATAAATATACCACATATAAAAGGAATTTGTATGTATTTTTAACATAAATTAATATATTATAATATTTTAAATAATTTTAAATATTTAGAGTAGGTAAAAAAAATATATATATAAAAATCCATTTTAAACCAGATAATATACCTATTACCCTTTAATACAAATAAAATAAAATTAACATGGCATTTTAAATATTAATGAAAACATAAAATAAAATTTGGACTAATTCTTATTTATTTAAAGTGGGCTAATCCTAGCCCAACCCTTGGAATTTCACTGCTCAAAGAAGAAGTCAGGGTTTAATTTGGAAAGAAGTAAAAAATGAAGGGGCCTCTGCTGAAAGAATGATGAAACGGTGTCGTTTTAATACCGTTTCTTTTCTGAAACAATTAACCCCAAATCAATCAAACCAACCTATCGCCGTTATCTTCCCAAAGAGAGAAATGGAGAATGAGGAAGAAGACCAATCACGCCGTTTGGACTTTAACGGAGTTCAAAACGGTAACTTGATGACTTTAAGGGTCATGGAGAGTACCCTAGAGCGGTTGAGATTTGCAAATCTATTGTATTAGTTTGTTGGATGGTTTATGGTTTTATTTGAAAATGATTCTTCTAATAACTTATTTTTCTGATTTTAAACCTTTGAATGAATAATGTATTTCTCACTTAAGCCAAGTTGAATTTAAAAATCACTTAATTTATTATATCTTTAGATAATAAATTAGACTATGCAATTTAATTTATATCTACTTGTTTGGCAGAAAGAAACGTAACAGTATTTACAAAAATTCGGGTCATGATATTATTATTGACGACAATTATCTTATCCGTACATGGAGGTGTATTCTCACAAACAAATAAAATTGGGTCATTAGTTGGAGTTAGAGACTTAGAGTATCTTCCTGAAATCACAAACATTTTAAATTTTAAAGCATTTTAGATTGTTAAAATTTAAAATTTATATTCTTGTATTTTCTTTATACATGTTAAACCATTCATTTGTATTGCGTTTATTTTCAGTTTAAATCAAGATAAAATGTTATTTTGCTTTATCAAAACTTATGCTTTCTCTTTTTAGTTTTTTTTAAATAAATGACTGTTGAGTTGTTTTTAAAAAATAATTAAATTAAACTATGTAAATAATAATAAGTTGAGATATTTATTTAGACCAATTTTGGAAGATGTTTGAAGAGTTTTTGTTTGTTTGTTTTGCATGTTGATATTTGCTTGAAATAACTGATGAATTAAGTTGGAGAATTAATCGCCTATCTTAATTTAATACGTTATATTATTATTTTAATTCCTTAACGATGAGTTTATGCTTTTATTTTCATATTTCATAGGTTTTTTCTCATATTATGTTTGTATCAGTGTGTTTAACTAATTTTATCCATTTTGATTATACATTAATTATTTAAAATAAAATTAAAATATTTTTGAAACAATATATAATTTTAAGATATATTACATGAAAAATTTCAAATAAGGACAAATTGAATATTAAATGTATAATTAGTTAGAAGTGTATAGGAAATTGTGCTCGAGTCTTTGTTCCAGATGTTATTCATGAATTTGATTTTCTTTTTAATATATATATATATATATATATATATATATATTTTTTTTTTTTTTTTAAATCTTTTTAAAGAAATTAATACGATTTCAGGTGTGGTGAGATCTCTCACTTTTGGAAGTTTTTCCAAGAAATCAAATTTTAAATTTTAAATTTTTAACTTCTATTATATTGTTTTGTTTAATTCTTTGTTTATCTCTTTCATACTTTAAATTTTTCTTAAAATTTGTCAATCATTTTTTTTAAGAACATGATGTACATTTTATAATGTATGTCACAAACTTAATTACCTTTTATACAACATGAACAATTTTTCAAATAAAAAGAAAAAAGAAAATTTGGTTAATTGTTTTTCTTAACAAATTGATAATTAGAGTTAAACCAAAGGGGAGCAGTTTAATGGATTTGAAGCCCTTGTTATTTGGTTTAAAAAAAAAAATTGAGTTTCAACAAGTTTTTTGGGTTTGTTTTTTGTGCATCATTTGTGGTTATCATTTGTGATATTGTTTTGTTTGATTGCAACTTGATTAAAGGATTTGAAGCTTCTTTACACTAAATTTGCAATTGATATAATCTAAATGATGATGATTTATTGGTATTAGAACCTTCAATAAAGGATTAGTTTAGTTATACACAATTGTCATTACCAATCTCAAGCAATGTTTCTCGATTTATCTAGTAGAGAATGCAGTCTTCTACTAACGGTAAGACCTAACTAGAGCGGTGCATCGTGCATAAACGTTCGTATTCGACTCGGGCAATTCGTGTTAGACTTTTAATCGTCTCGTGTTGTGTCATGTCTCAATCTTATCTGTGCCGTATCGTGTTTTGACCTACTCAAAATATTATGATTCACAGACTCTTTCGTGTCGTATTATTCGTGTCGTGCTAACTCGTGTTTAATTTTGTATTTCGTGTTATTCCGACTAAATTTTGTCATCGTGTTAGTACAATCGTGTCTTGACACCCTAATGTTAATTATTTATTTATATATATTAAATTATATTGTTAGTAAAAATTATAAAATATGATTATTAATTTAGTTTAATTTAAAAATTTTAAATTAATTTAATAAGTTAAATATATTAAATTTATTTAAAAAGTTATTTAGTAGGTAAAATGTGTAAATATAAAATTTAACATATAGTTTCATAAATAATAATTTGAATTTTCATAAATAATAATTTGAATGTCAATTATTTAAAATTTATTTTAAAACATACAAATAATTATTCAAATAAAATTAGTTAAATTTGTTGTTATAAAGTTATTAGTTTATTTAAAAATATATATATTAAGTAAGTTAAATACGATAAATGTGAAATTTTATATTTTTTAAAATATTGAATTTATACTTAATTATTTAATTAGGTATATGATATTTATTATTATATATAATTAAAAGTAGTGTAGATTTTTTTAGATAAAATAAAGTTTTTTTTAAATGATTTATTAATTTTTAAAATTTTAGAGTGATGTAAGATTTTTTTAAGATGATTTAGTGATATACAAATATTAATCAATTATTAGTGCAAGCAAGTAGTTAATACTTTTTAGAAAAAAATTATTTGAATTGATATATTATTAATTTTTTATTTAATATAATTAAAGTAGTTTAAATTTTTTTATGTTAAAATATATTTTTATAACTATTCAATATTACATTTTTTGAATTAATATTAATTTTATAAATTAGATTTTTATTTAATTAATAATATTAATTTTATAAATTAGATTTTTATTTAATTAATAAAATTAATTTAATATTTTTATTTTATAATTTTTTTTGTTAAGTAAAGTTTCTTATTAATTTATAAAATTTGGGAGTGATTTAAGATTTTTTTAAATATCTGATGATAAACAATTAAATATGTGATCAATTACTGGGAGTGACGTAATAATTTGATAATATTAATGTAAATGTGGATAATTTGAGTAAGAAAGTGGGAAAAAAAGTGAGAAAGAAAATAGAAAAGGTGGGTAGAAATTATAAATATATATTATTATATTATTATATTATTAAAATTAAAATTAAAATTATTATCATATATTTATTATTAATGTATTAACAATAATTGAAATTATAAATAATTAAAAAATTAATAAGTAATTAATAAAAGTAATATCGAAGAGAATTATTAATAAACTTACATTTTTATTCATATATTTTTTATATTATTTGAATTAATATTTTTAATATTTTATTTTAGTATGTTTAATTTTAATTATAAATATTACATTTATAAAATTAAATAATTTATTAATTAAATAAAAATGTATTAGATTTAGAGGATTTTAATGTGAATAGCTTGGGTGACTAATTGTGTTTATGTCGTTTCGTGTGTATACTCGTGCTCGTGTTTATACTCGTGTTGTGTCCGTGTCGAGTCGTAAGCATGTTATGATTGTATAAACTCATAATTGTGTCGTGATCGTGTCGTCTCGTGCTTGTATTGTGTCAACCCAAGACCCGAGTGAGATAATATCGTATCATATCGTTCTGTACAAGTATCGTGTCGGTTCGTATCTATCTAACCCATTACCTAGCTCTAAACTCATGATGACCAGGAGAGTCTTCTAGTTGACTCTCTTGCGAAAACGTAACAATCATAAATGACTCGAGGATGGGATCATCATCGAGTCTATCAGGCTGAGGAGGAAGAATTTCAGTGTTCCGTAAATAAGAATTATAAATTTAAAGGGAGAAATAAGCAAAAAGGAGAGGGAGAAAAACACCCCCACCACAACATAGATGATGAGGAGTGGATGGTTGTCTCCGACAAACCCACTTGAATTTGTAAAATTTAGAGAAGGTGTTGCCGCCATGAAAAGGTAATTTGTAAGCTTTTCCAATTCGACATGCTTCACAAGCATTAATATTTTGATTCTTAACATAGGTAACTAAAAATGAGAAATAATATAAGATGTGGTGGCAGCACATGGGTGTCCAAAGCGATGATTCCATGTAGACGTTAAAGCTCAAAAGGTCATAAGAGCGTGTTTATGGAATAGATCAAATCCGATCAAAAAAGAAAATTTGAAAAAATTGAAAATTTTCAATCACGGATCATGTTACAAATGATATGGAAGCATACCAACAGCTAGAGAACACTCTCAGGGCGTGGTGGAATCTATCCCAAGGTCTGGATCGAGGCTTGGATTGTCGGAACAGGTTTTCAAAAAATTTAGTTCACCGAAATCTTCAAACCTTTGATTCATGTGATGATATTGGGTAGAGATGGACATCGTGCATAAACATTCGTATTGACTCGAGCAAGTCGTGTTATACTCTTAATCGTGTCGTGTTGTGTTGCGTCTCAATCTTATCTATATCGTATCGTGTCTTGACCCACTCAAAATATTATGATTTACGGACTCTTTCGTGTCGTGTTATTTATGTCTACGAGTTTATTCGTGTCGTACTAACTCGTCTTTAATTTCGTATTTCGTGTTATTCCGACTAGATTTTATCATCATTTCAGTACAATCGTGTCAGTACACATTCATGTTAATTATTTATTTATATATATTAAATTATATTGTTAGTAAAAATTATAAAATATGATTATTAATTTATTTTAATTAAAAAATTTAAATTAATTTAATAAGTTAAATGTATTAAATTTATTAGAAAAGTTATTTAGTAGGTAAAATGTGTAAATATAAATTTTAACAGGTAGTTTCATAAATAATAATTTGAATGTCAATTATTTAAAATTTATTTTAAAACATATAAATAATTATCCAAATAAAATTATTTAAATTTGTTGTTATATATTAATTTATATATATATATATATATATATTTATTGGGTAAATATAAATTTTAACATGTAGTTCTATAAATAATAATTTTAATGTTAATTATTTAAAATTTATTTTAAAACATATAAATAATTATCCAAATAAAATTATTTAAATTTGTTGTTATAAAGTTATTAATTTATATATATATATATATATATTTTGAAATTTTATAATTTTAAAAATATTTGATAAGAATTTATACTTAATTATTTAATTAGGTATACGATATTTATTATTATATTTTATTAAAAGTAGTGTATATTTTTATGATAAAATGTTTTTTTTTAAAATGTTTTATTAACTTTTAAAATTTTAGAGTGATTTATAATTTTTTTTTAAAAAATAATTTAATGATATACAAATATTAATCAATTATATTATTACTGCAAGCAAGTAGTTGATATATTTTTATTTTTTTTGAAGAAAACATTATTAGAATTATATATTATTAATTTTTTATTTAATATAATTAAAAGTAGTTTGAGATTTTTTTATGTTAAAATATATTTCTGTAACTATTCATTATTGCATTTTTTGAATTAATATTAATTTTATAAATTATGTTTTTATTTAATTAATAAAATTAATTTAATATTTTTATTTTATAATTTTTTTGTTAAGTAAAATTTCTTATTAACTTATAAAATTTTGGAGTGATTTAAGATTTTAAAAAATATATAATGATAAACAATTAAATATGTGATCAATTACTGAGAGATGTGATAATTTGTTAATATTACTGTAAATGTGGATAGTTTGAGTAAGAAAATAGAAAAGAAAGTGAGAAATGTGGATGAAAATTATAAATGTATATTATTAAAATTATAAATAATTAAAAAATTAAAAAATTAATAAATAATTAATAAAAATAATAGATAAGAGAATTATTAATAGACTCACATTTCTATTCATATAATTTATTTATTTGTTATTTATTATTTTAATTTATATTATTTAAATTAATAATTTTAATATATTATTTTAGTATGTTTAATTTTAACTATAAATATTACATTTATGAAATTAAATAATTTATTAATTGAATAAAAATGTAATAAATTTAGAGAATGCTAGCTATTGCGAGTAGCTTTGGTGACTAATTGTGTTTACGTTGTTTTGTGTGTATACTCGTGCTCGTGTCGTATCTATACTTGTGTTGTCTCTGTGTCGACTCGTAAGCGTGTTACGATTGTATAAACTCATAATCGTGTCGTGATCGTGTCGTCTCGTGCTTGTATCGTGTCCACCCAAGACCCGAGTGAGAAACTATCGTATCGTGTACGTCGTTCTTTATAAATATCGTGTTGGATCGTGTCGGTTCGTATCTATCCAACTCATTGCCCAACTCTAGACCTAACTATGTAATAGATACATTGGATTAACTCTTTAACTATAAAAATGGATCAATTTTTTTTAGAACGTCGAGTTTCACTTCTCTTTTATAATGTGACTAATCCCCATGAGTTAAGTACATAGCCTACAAACACACTTAACCAGACATAAAGTTTGTCGAATGACAGACTCGAACCCAATATCTCAGGGAGTCTAGGATTCTAAGAAGGGATGAGATCAAAACTTTATTTTACCCTCTATTTCTTCTGAGTACAAAGTTGGATTTCATTAAGCTTTTTGAAAAAAACAAGACAATGATAGGGCTTAATTTATACATCTCAACCAAGGACCCATTTTTGATAATACTAGGACTAATAAGACCTAAGTGGGCCAACAAGTATTTACCAATTTCCTTTAACGGAAGATCATTAACATGATTCACAAGCATAACTACTTGATGCATTTAATAGAAGAGTATAATAATTACTTCACAAGCATAACTACTTGTTCATTAACATGGTTCACAAGCATAACTACTTGATGCATTTAATAGAAGAGTATAATTACTTAACAAGCATAACTGCTTGTTCATTAACATGTTCAAAAAATGATAATCTAGCCATTACATGATTCATAATTTTAAACGGATTCATACTAGAATCTTCACTATTTTGTTGATATGTTCAATGGTTAACTGACCCAACCAACTCGTGGAGGTGAGATAGACCAAGTTAACCGGGAAGACTCACACTCTAGAACTGTTCTTCACCAAAGGTCAATTCCACTGTAATTTCACACCCTTTGAGCAAGAAACAAAGCCTTGGTCAATAATAGCAAAACTTTCCCTTCAATTAAAGAGCTTCAAATCCATCCTACAAAAGTAGGATTATTGATAAGCAACAGTTCATCTATCCTTTGAAAAAATCCAACACAACAAGCTATTTGTCTTTCCTCTCTTTCGCCACTCACACTGTCTTTCTGCAACCAGGAAAGAAACCTTTGCTTTGCTCGAAAGTCTTGTTTCTCTCTAGGATCAGTTATCTGCTTGAGAAAATCATTGACTTTTGAATTAGGGTAGTAGAAGCATAAGTATTTGATACATTTAACAAAAGAACCACAAGTGCACTATCTGAATTTAATCTTAGAGTTGAAATGCAAGAGCGACATGATAAGGATTGACATCATATAAATTGAGTGATGATTTCAAATCTTTTAGCTTAGAACCCGCGACATGAAATGATTTCAGCCGTTTTTAAAAGTGTAGGAAGCAAAAATGAGCCCGACATATATTGATGAGACAAAATCGATACTTTGATGCAAATTAAGGAAGCTAAATGAAATTCAATGTGTTCGAGGTTGATAGATGTGTTGTAACTTGTAAGTAATAATTAAGCCCTCTTAAAAAAAATATGAAAATAATTTTGAAAGAATGCAACTTTGTTTTGAGAGTCACAATTTAGTTTTAGTTTTACAACAAAACTAAGATTTTTATTTTGATTGATTTATTGTCATCTTGGGGTTTCTAGTTGATTCTTAAGACCTAGCATAGATATAGTATTAGAAACATTTAAGTTTTATTCAACTCTAATTTGAATTCAGTCTTGAACCTTCATAAATGTTTATCCATTAATATACCTGTCTGTCCATACATCCTTGTGTTTAATTGATGACTTTTTGTTTACATAAACTTTTAACAAGGCGTTGAAGTTGAAATATCAATGTACCTTTTGAGTTCATGTGAATCTCTATTGTTGTGTTCATGTATCCTCTATTGTTATAGTATTAAAATATTTAGTCTTTGTTTACAAGAAAAAGTGTAATTGATATTTTCTACATATTCATTATTAATCTATGCATATAAAAAAGTCACGTTTTCCTTGTGTTTAAACCTTAAAGATAATACTAGATAAGTTTCTTTTAACTTACAAGACAATACCAGACACATGGGAATGTGATAATTTTATTTTCACCTGAATGCTACAACACTGTTAATAATTATACTAGATCTAGAATAAATGGAATTCCAATAGAGAGTATCCAGGCATTCCCCTAGATGAAGTTCTTCACAATAAATTGTGATACTTTAGTAGGGGATAGTTAGTGGCCGACACTGGGCTGGGCTGGACTGGGCTGATTCGACCCAGCCCGTCGTGCCAAACAGTGATACGTGTCGTGTCTAACAGTAAAATCTCTCGGTTCAGTACGGCCGTGCCGTGCAATAGGTCTTTGTTAAGCTTCTAAAAAATTAATTTTAAAAAAATAGGTCGCACCCTTTCGAGTTGTCTACGTATCTTACAAATTTGCGTACCTCAAATTTGTAAGAATGAGACCCTCACATAGTTTTAACTTACATTGCATTAAATCTGATGTGTTCTAGAATCAGTTCTTGTCTCCTACACCCTCATCAGAATTGATATCGGATGGCCTTAAGTTTCTCGCATACAACATTGATATTGTTCATTAATCTTTGTATCGAACCGATCTTTCAAAAGAATACACATTTGTATATTCGACTCTTTTATAATTGTACTCTTAGAACTGAGCAATCTCTTGGAACTAAAGATGGTACGAAGGAATAATATATATTGGAGGGGTGAAAACATCTCGAGCTACTAATTGTAAAACTGGAAGTGTATTTGTTTTGTCGCCCTACCATTTTAGAAAATCAATTTCAGACATTGGATCTCATTACAAATATTAAGTAGCGATTTCGTAAAATGAATTTGACGAAACACCGTAGTTAATACTACTAGAATGAGAAGGAAAATATGAAAAAAATATGTTTAAATGGTTATCCTCATTTTAAAATTTTGAGATTGAGATTGTTGAATTTGTTATTTATTGAGTAATAAAAAATATTTTGTTTTATATTTATTATATATATATATTTTTAATAAGTTCATTAATTTCATTTACTTTATTATAAATACATAATTGTGGATTTAAATTGGACATGATGTAATATATATATATATATATATATATATATATTTTGGTTATCTAATCAACATATTAATATCAACATATTAATATAGATATTTTAGCAGAAACTATATAATATAGTGGAATATGCACAAAGTATTTTAAATTTTTTAATTTCATATAGGGATAAACACAATAAAAGTGGACCTTATTTATGTTTCATTTTGATTATAGTTCGAAAAGCTTTATCACATATAGGTGTATAAATAGTTGATAAAATATTAGTTGTATCGATTTATTTTTTTAAAATTTATAAATTTTATTAGTTAAATCAAATTCAAAATATTTTACTGCAACAAAAATCTTAAAGACCTTCTTAATCTAATACGTTTATTTAAAGTTATATATGTTGAAACAAATGTTTGGAATTCTTAATGGTTTACATTTAATTATCGACAAATTATTTTATATTTATTATAATTTTATATAGAAGAACGTAAAATATGTCCTATATCTTTCATTTTTTGAATAAAGGATTAAGAAAATACTTAAATCATCTTGAACAATTAAATTTATTAGATGACACGTATGTTTAACTCGTGAAATAAATAAACATCTAAAGTTTGATTCTAATATTTTTGTAATACCATTATTATTAATTGCATGGTCAAAACTTATTTAAAGCAAAATTATATTTTTAAACATTCATCTATTATAATAAAAATGTTACAGATAATGTTACCATTTTTTTTTGTCTTTTCCTTCGCTGTGTCGGGCCGTGCCGGAGGCCGTGTCCCGGGCTATTAGTGTGTCAAGCCAAGCGATGGGCCGAAATAATCAAATCCCATGAAATGTTATAGTACCGACCCATGGCTCGTCAAAACTCACCGTGCCATGCCCTCACCGTGCCATGTCGTGCCTGGCCAAAACTGAGACTTCTCCGTTTCATCCACAATAGGAGCGTTCATGATGGTATCCAAACGGACAAAACGATAACAACTGTCATGTATATTTTCTAAGTAAAATATATTTGAAGTAGCTAAAAAAATATACTATGAAAGTTCTGGTTATCATTTCCTTTGCCAGCTCATATTTTCCTCTTATTTCTTTAATAAGATATTTATGGAGTTGACTTACTACAATGGAGACGACATTCCGAAATACAGCTGGTCCAGAAAAGAAACAAGTTGTGGCCCTGCAAAAGAAGGTCCAATGAACATTTTATAAGTGCAGGTTTCAAGGATATCAGGACACCCTATATGTTAACCATGGAAAACAAATTCTATAGGGATTGTGATTTTTTTTGGAAGGTTGATTTTATTTTTGGGATGCTGAAGTCGTTTTTCCGAAGCGTGTTATTTTTGTCCGAAAACCCCTTAGTGAGCAACAGAACATCATAACTGCAAGAAAAAGAGGAATAATACTACACAAATGCACAATAAAAGCAGCTCCTGATCTCTATCCTAGTAGGTCCACTATCAACACATTCCTAGGGAGACCATGTAAATAATTATACTCTAGGGGTGGTTGTTATGGAATGTTTTATAGTGAATCTTATTGAGCCTAGGGGATGGCTTGAGTGGATAAAAATATACAAAAATATAAATAAACCATTTTATGCATAATGCCAAAAAGAAGGCCCTGGCATCAACACTGTTAGTCGAGTGAGATGGCCAGGGTATAAAGTGTTGACTAATCCTATAGGTCGGCAGTGGGTCGTGCCCGCCTGGCCTGGCACGCTCACAGCCAGTTATCGGCCTAGCCCGACATGACACGGTGAGTTTTGACGGGTCATATGGTCGATATAGTATCATTTCATGAGCGTGTTGGGTTTGATTTTTTTTGCCCGTCAGCCTAGCCTGGCCCGTCTGACCCGACCCAACCAATAACCCGTGGCATGGCACGGCTCAACACAGCATGACCGGTAGGGAAGAAAAAGAAAAAAAAGTAACATTTTTACTATAAATGAATGTTTAAAAGAATATAATATTGCGGATAGATTAATTTCGATATGTTTTGACAATAATAATAATAATAATAATAATAATAATAATAATAATAATAATAATAATATTATTATTACGTTAGATAAAAATATTAGAACCAACTTCAATAAAACCTCGATAAATTAATACTCTTGGACCGAGAACAATTATTAATTAATCGATAAATTAATAATTTATTAATTAATCGATAAATTAATAATTTATTAATTAATCGAGATATTCATGAATTTTAATAAATTAAATAAAATTTTAAATGTAATTAAATTATAGATATATGAATTTAAATAAATTATAGATGCATGAATTTAAATAAATAAAATACATTCATGAATATTATTAAACCTAATTCATTCATAAATTTAAACTAAGTTCATGAATATAAATAATAATTAAATAAACATATTTATATTTTAAATATATATATATATATATATAGTAACCATGTATATAATATTGTATAAGTAGAAATAAAAAAATATAGCAATATCCACCAGTATATAGTAATATTATGGTGTCAATATAAAAAATGAAGCAAATTACATTAAAGTCTTATTATAAAAGTATATCTTAGAATAAATATCTATAATTTTAATGTAATATGGAATTATTAATTTATATATTATATGGGATTTATATGCCTTACTAAAAATATATTATCTTATAAATGTAGAGAGTTATTAATTTATCTTAATAGTCCCGAATTGGGACTACAAAAATTTATTAATTAATCGAGGTTATTAATTTATCGAGATTTTACTATATAAATGTTTCTTTATTTCACATACATTTATGGATTACATGAACTACTGCATTTTTATTGTAACCGTGAAATGTGTTTATCAGTCACTTTCGAATGCAACTACTAAATACGCCTTTCTCTGATACCCAAACCACCAGCCGAGAGCACCTCACTTCTACTTCCATAGAACAAAATTTTGCAATCACCCACTTGCCCCCAGCTATTCATCCTTGGCTCGAAAGTCAGATATGCACATCGAAGAGAAGAAGAGCCAAAGAGAATTTAGGGCAAATTGATTTGGGGAGAAGATATATGAACTTTTTTGTAACTCAAAATATGCAATTAAAGGATACCTTATCAAGCATAAAAGGAGGAAGCTAATAAAATTGAAAACTTTATTATAAGGATGGATTTTTTTTTAATGAATTAGTTATATCACATATTTATATACTACTACTCCATTTTTATTTAACAACGTTTTAATTTGAATAAAATTCATAATTTTTTTTATATATACTTAATATCTCAATAAAACAATATTCAATGATAAGCCTAATGTGTTGTGGATCAAAATTCAATACTAATATCATAAGAATGAATGAAAAAATATAAAATAAAAATATCTTCTTGTATGGCCTCAAAAACATCTATCTTATCTACTTATTACTTATCATTTCTTAATTATTTAATTAGGATAAATGCTCAATCTTATTTTACTAATCATGACAATATGATATATAATATGAGTTTAACACATAACGAAGATGCTTTCCTTTTAACAGCAAACCTTATAATTTAAACTCAAAACCTCGAAGGATAGTCAGAACTAGGCATGAAAACCCGACTTAGAACCGATCTGAATAGGATCCGATTATGCATAGAATGGTGCGAAAAAAGTAAAGAAAAACTATATTGCGCGGGGTGAAATAACCTATCTAGACAAATAAATTAAAAATATTTTTTATTTGAATAATTTTAATTCAATCCGAATTTAATCCAATCCAAATTAATCTAATCCGAAATAATTAATTCAAATTAGTATTTCTGATTCGAATTGAATTTGATTTCCGATTGAACCGTTAAATGCTCAACCCTATTTAAACCACATAATTTGATGAATATATCATAATTCTTAGTTCATGATCAATTTTAAACCGCATTGCATGAACAAATCACAATTCTCAACTCATGTCAATTTTAAACTGTATGATTTGCATGAACATATCACAATTCTATCAAATGACACCCGTTTAAATATTTTATTTGAGAATTACTTCTCAATAATTTATTTGAATACCATATTAGAATCATTTTATTTAACAATCTTGTTCGATTTTTTTTTTGTTAGATTTTTTATTCTCAATTTTTAATCCATTTATAATCATTATACTCTATGTCGATAAATTAAGATAAACTTAAACTGCGAAAACATACCTGAATTTGAAATAAAGAATAGTTCATCAAGTCATTCTTCGAATCCTTTCTCGATCTTGGATCTCTTATAATTCTAGATCTGGACGTATAATGTGGGTGAGGTGTTTTTCAACCCTCTATCGATAGCCTTAAAATATTCTTTAAAGAGAACTTTTATCTTTCAGTTTCAGAAACATAATAAATAGGCTATTTCAAATATATTCATTTCTTATTAGGTTCATCAACAAAATAGTAAATAATATTTATGTTTTTACATAAATATGTGATCATATTTATTATAAATGAATAAATAAATCCATAACATTTATACTTTAATAGATTATTTGAATTGAGATTTAATCTTTATTATGATAATAATTAATATACCATTATTAAATAATATATATATAGAACAATGTAATACGGAAACTCCTTCGATCGAAATTGATAAGCTGTTGTCTCTTCTATCCATGCAAGGTATGTTTTTTCTGCTCATTCATCAGCAGCTGAAACTCTTAAGACCCGGAACTAATTTACTATTGTCGCGCTCTAGTTCTCCTATGTTGGGAGCCCAACGGAACCATAGGACGGATCTCGGTGAAGAAGCGTGATTGCTTATTGATTCGTCGACGGAGATGTAATCCTTGTCGATTGCGGCGTTATCGTACACCATGCCAGCTTCTTCCTCCGTTTTGAATGTACCTAACCAAACTCTTACACCACGGTGCGGGTCTCTGATCTCCGCCTCTCCACGGCCTCTCGGCTCTTCCTAACTCCACCAATAACAGATTAGAGGTCAAATTATAGGCACTAGTAATCTTTTGAAGAAAATTGGCTTCAAAATGGTGTGTTATAATTGATTGAAAGTTACTAATTTAATTTAAATAATGTGTTGTTTTTTAATTTTTAATTTGAATACAAAAAAGAATTTAATTATATGTAAGGTATTACCTTGAGTATGAGTAGAGTTGTGAAATCTTCCATTGTGTTACCACTGAAAAATAATATAAGAATTAGTAAAAAAAATTAGAACAAAGATTAAAATTGAACCAAATTAACTAATAAAATTATCTTCCCCACCTTAAGAAATTGAGTCCATCAACCAATAAATATTCAAGAACCTTTATGATTTCAGCCATTGTAGGTCGACTATTAGTCTGATTATGCAAACATAAGTTTGCAAGTTTAATGTACAACTTGAGAGAATCAGATGGGATTTGTCCCCTCAAACTAGAATCAATTATTTCGTCGACCGACTCATTCTGACAGCAGCGCTGAAAACACTTAACGAGGCTACATTGTTGTTCGTCGTCAATTCTATTATCAATAGCTGGCCTCCCACATAATGTTTCCAACAACACAACACCAAAACCATACACATCGGATTTCTTGGTTAGCATTTTGGTCGAGGAGTACTCTGGATCTATGTAACCAATAGTTCCCTTTACCTCAGTAGTGATATGGGTATTGCTTGAAGCTCCTCTGCATATGCCTAAGTCAGCAACTTTGGCCACCAAATTCATATCCAACAAAATGTTTTCGCTCTTCACATCTCGATGTATAACTTCTTGCTCACTATTGTTGTGCAAATAGTCTAACCCGCAAGCAGCACCCAAGCAGATATTGAGTCTCTCCTTCCAAGTTAAAGAAGTCAAGTCTCTTTTGGTACTACCATCACGTTTATTTTTATAGAGATGGTCTGCCAGAGTGCCATGTTCCATGTACACATAAACAAGTATCATCTCACAACCTTCATTGCAGTATCCTATCAAAGAAACTAGGTGTTTATGTCTAAGCTTGGAAAGCACCTCAATTTCTGATAAGAATTCTCTTTGTCCTTGCCTAGATTTAGAATCTAGCCTCTTAATTGCTACTGTCAATTTAACCTTACCATTAATAACATTAATAACCCCTTTGTAGACCTTACCAAAACCCCCATGTCCAATCTCTAATCCTTTGTCAAAGTTGTTGGTTGCGAGTGAAATCTCAAGAAATGAAAATCTACGACACAAATCATTGTCTATTAGAGATGGGTTTTTACTCAAACTCCTTTCTTTCCATTCGCGAAGTTGGTGAACAATTACAATTATAAGTATGTACAAAATTATGATCTTATTTATACTTGTTGGCATTCTAAGTCTATTCTTTGTTGAAGCATGAAGATGGGAGATGACTGGATTCCCTCCTGCAAGATTGTCATCAGGGTTGCTAAGTTTGAAAACTTCAATCCCCTTAAGAATTGAGTCAATGAATTCAGTTGATTGATCGTCGGTATTTGGGTACAAAGCTACAACTAGATCTCTCTTGCCCATCATTCTGTCTCCTCTTAATGTTGTCAAGTAATCCTTAAGGATTGCAACCCCAATTTCACCGCCCCATTTGATCAAATCTCCTTTGGACTCAACCATGTGATTGTTTATGAGAATATTGAACTCTTTATGCTCTTTCCCTCTCACAGCATCATAGTCAAGCTCACAAAAATGCAATCTAATTAGATACCTGAAACCCAAATCGACAGGCAACTTCCATGTAAAACTAACTCCTTCGCCATCTTGCAAATTTCGCTTCATTGACCAAGACGACTGGTAAAGTCTTTGTGGTGCACCATCTTTAGATGTTTTCGTATACTTGATCCTGTTTATGGAAGTGATGGGAAAAACACTTGATTCTATAATATGATTTGAATCTTCCATCCATTCCCTGAACATACTTGGGTCATGAACGTATGAAAGTTTGATGCCACCAACGTTTAACCGATAGGCCATCTCCATTGCAATGGCTTTGCCCAGGTGAAATCGATAGTTCTGTCCTACAACATAAGCCCCTGCATCTCTATCTCCATCTCCCTCCATGGTGTAGTAAAGTCCGAGAGGCATGGGGACAACTTCAATTCCATTAACAAATGCAAATGTCTCATCCGAAGGGATGATTTCCTTTGAGGGGGAGAATGTAATTGATAAGGGTTTACCCTCGTCAGGGACATAAAGGGTGAATTCTTTTACAATGAATTTCAGGCCGAGAGATTTGACGGCTAGGAAAGCACTGAAATTGTTGAGGAGAGTATACGGACCTGATTTTACGGTGAAGAAGGCGGCTGACCTTTTGAAAGCAGAGTATGAAGCTGGGTAGAAATGAAGGCGGATGAACTTGTAGCCGGAGCCGACACGGAAGGTGTAGGTGAAGGATGAGCGAGAAGCTCGAGCTGTCATGTAGGGAGTGGGATCGAGAGAATATGATCGGTGGTCATCGGAGGAAGAAGGGACCACCGATTTACTTCCAGATCCTTGAAAAGAAATGATGGATCCAGCAGAATCTGTTTCTCCAACCCATTGTCTGCCGTCAATGGCTGTGGAGTTGTGAAGGAAGCCACAGTTGACGGCGATAGTATGCTGTGGATCGTACTGAACAGGTGAGTCGTCAGCAGTTATCGATAGTCGGAAAAGGAGAAGAAGAAAGAAGGTGGAGCTGAAGGTAGGTAATGGAGTCAACTTCATTTTGAATATTTACTTTCTCCTAATTCTAATTTTATGTCTTTTACATATAGACAACAATTTTATTTCTCATATTAATTTTCTATTCAAAATTATTTGAAAAATATGGTTTTGTGTTCAAACATGAATTTATACCCATCGTTTTAAAGTATTCATAAATTAAAATATAGTGCATAGATTTCATATCATGAACATTTTTATAGCTTATTTGAATTAGGAAAATGATTAATGTAGCAAAATACAATGAATTCGAAGTGATACGTCATGTCATGTCATATGGGAGAGAAAAAAAAATGGGTTGAGAAAGGGTTTTCTATTTACTGCAATTTTCGATAACATCTTCAGAAAATCATCCTCGTATCTGTATTCCTCTTTATTTCAATGCGATAGGAGCTTTTTCGAACCAAAACGCTACGAAATCACTCACTTGTTTGTACCTTCGAGTCCTTATTCAACTTTCGCGAAACGAAACAAAGTTCTCGTTTTCAGAAAATTATATGTTTTAAGGACGAAACCCTAGTTTGTTCTTGGTATGGTAGTTTGTTTCTTTCATAGTATTTAAATCATTGAATAGTTATGAAGATACTAAACAAGGAAATCGATAACATGTATGAAATCAATGTTTTGTTTTTGGCATTCAAGCTGTTTTAATATGAACAGGTTTATAATGATCTTTTTTATGTTAAAAAGTGTGATAATTATTTAGAATTTGCAAATACGACTTTTAATGTTTGAAAATTGAAATATATACAACAAATTTGTAGGTAAATTGCTTGACAAAGCCATACAAAGTGAATCATTGCTTCATGTAAAGCGATTTTCATTTTCATGTAAAACGTTTCGTACATTCATTTAAAGGACTTCACTCCATTTTAAAAAATTAAAATTAAAATTAAAATAAATAATAATAATAATAATAATTATTATTATTATTATTTGGTTATCATCTAAATTCATGTTAATCTTAATTAGGCACTATAATATTTTTTCATTTCAAGATATTCATGTAGTAAAAAAATTGACAATAATTTGAGCATTTCTAAAATGATAGCTAGCAAAACAAGTATAGTTTAAATTGAAGACCTAAAATAACATTTTGACATAAATTCAAGAATAAAAATAAATTTCCCTTTTCTTTATTAGACATTTGATTAACAAAATCAAAGTAAATCTTGTAAATAATAGTAATTTATTTCTTCCTTCCTTTTTTTAAGATTGTTGATATTTTTTAATCCCCATAAATCAATATTTTAATTAATGGATATATACTAGAAATCTATAATTTGATTAATGGATATATAAGAGAAATCTACATTAAAATTTGGATTATTGTAATATCAATTTTTTCAATTATATATTAGAATGATACTTGTTGAGAAATTTACTAAAAGACATGAAATCATCACGTTCAATTTACGCTATATCAATCTTGATTGTATTATTTTTATTTGACTTAAATTATGTTTCTAACGCTAATTTGATAGTTGATGTTTGTAAAACTACTACTTATTTCAATCTTTGTATTTCTATTTTGAAATCAAACCGAGCCAGTGCAAAGGCAGATGTTCAAGAGCTTGTAGTTCTTTTATTAAAAGCATCAAAAACTTATGCTTCTACTACCATTATTCAAGTGGATGATCTAATTAGGAAGACAAAAGACCGTAATGAGCGAGAATTGTACGAATATTGCGCGGATGAATACGAGTTTGCAATTAAAAAGATTACTAGTGCGATTGTTGCACTTGGTTCAAAATCTTACTTCGACGCAAAAATACATTGTTCTTCAGTACGCTGGCTATCTCAAAATTGTGAAAATGTTTTGAGTAAACGAGGCAAACCTATTTATAAATCAAAACTAACTAAAAGAAATATGGTGTTAAAAGGCATGAGTGATATTTGTATAAGCATTATTAGGGTCTACTTTCCTCCTGGTATTGGTGGTTCTTTGTTTATGGTTAATAAATTAATGAACTGAAAAATCTTGTAACAGTTTATTATTTAAGGAGAGAAATTCGAATTGCAATAAAATTCAGATACCTATTATGTCTTTATTTTTCCAAATCAACTTGATATAAATTATGGTTTCTTCTTAAACTTGTATATCTCCCTTGAGTAACCTTAATTTACTTTGCTCCCTTGGTGCAAGTGGGTGGTTGTAAAAATTTGTTTTGTGAAAGAGAAAAAATCTTATAGATTTGTTTTGAGATACCCATCGGGATCAAGTACTCGACGAATCGGGGATGAGATACAAATAGAGATACTTGTCGGGTTCGAAGTCGGGTAGTAAATTGAAAATCGTGTTCGGGGATGATTTCACTATCCGACGTGCAGAGTATCCGTTGTCATCCTAAACAAGAGTGATTTTTAAGAGACAGAAAATTACAAATTGAATTCTAATTTAGAACGTCTTAACTCTTAAGTTAAACTAAAGGTTATGAATATAGGATTATTCTAGCTTTCACCATTAAAATTAAAATAAAATGAGAATACAAGAATAAATCTAATGAAACGTTTCACAAAACTAAATCAAATTTGTAAATTTGTTCAACATTGATAAAAGATTTAATAAAAGGTTGCTAAATCACCCTTCTTCAATCTTATTCTTTAATATTAAAAAAGGAAAAAGACTAATATATATATTAAAATAAGTCCTTAAATTATTATAAAATATTCAAATAGAATATAAATAACAAACAGTAATCTATATTAGTATAAAATGTATTTAATTAGATATAAGATACTTATCTTTATATACATTAATAATTACTAGACAACTATTACAAGTTTATAATTATTTTTAAAAGTAGTAATATACTATATCTCTTACTAAAATTATAAGTAATTATATTTTTACTATGATGATCTTCTCAATTAGACAAATATTCTAGCAAGAAAATGAATGTTATGCATTTACAAGTTTGAGATAGCAATTAATAATATTGGTCAAACTTTTGTTTCACTTTTTTCAAAATCTTACTCATCTTTAAATACTTGTTCAAAATTCAAGATTGTGAAGATATATTTTCAATGAACTTTTCTTCCATTAATCAAAATTAACTAAAAATAGATGTTAGAGACACTTAATTGGGTACGATATTAGTATCATGCTTATATATTTTTAATTATTAGGCAAGTCCAGTAATAAGATTAGGCTAGTTAAAATATTTAACCTACTAAATTAGATTATTTTTGTTAACTTAAATATAAAATAATTATATATTTTAATATAATATATAAATCAAATAAAAAATAAGAATAATTATTTTTTTACTTAGGACCCATATTTTTTTACTTAATATAATATATAAATTTTAATTTAATTTAATTGATTCATTAAATCGTAACCTAATTGTAAAATTCATTAAAAAAAATACTGGTAATTTAGGAAACTTTTTTCATAAATATTTGAATAATATACATGAAAATTTAGCAATGAAATTATTTTTAGAAAAACTCACATCCTAAACATCTTTTATGGCGTCAAAGTGTGAATTTTTGTAGTTGATTCAAATTTCTCCCTTTTTTGAAGATTGTTCATATTTCATTTTAATTAATTGATAGATAAAAATATGTATTAAATATTGAATATCCCTTTTTGAAGATTGTTGATATTTCTTTTTAATTAAGTGATAGATACACAAAATATGCCTTAAATATTTAGTAGTGCAATATCAGTTCTTCCAATTATATATAGGAATGTTACTTGTAAGGAAATGAACATATAGTTATATTTTTAATTTCTTGATATTTATTTTTTTATCGCATTCAATTATTTTTATGATATTAATACTTATCCTGTCATTCTTATTTCCTTGAATCTATTGGATAAATATTAATATTAGTTATTTTTAAATTATTATTTCAATTTAATCATCCTTTAAATTATGGAAATAATTTATAACTGTAAACATGAAAATTTGACATATCTTACTTTCAAATAATATTATTATATATTTAATAATATTAAAATAATATTTTGGATTTTTATATTCAAAATAATTTAAAGAAGGAATTAAAACCTAATTAAAGGTTAATTATTGTGATAATTAAATTCTATCTAAAGAAATTTTCTAAAATTTCAAAATAATTTGAGAATAAAATATTGTATTTATTTTATCCAAATTAGACCAAGAAAGGGTTAAAAATATTTAACTATGATTTATACATGATTTATATTTAATTTATTACTTAAACCAATTTAATAAAATATTCCGAAATTTCTCAAAAAAATAAAATATTATCATAATTATTATTATGATTCCAGAAATATTTTTTGTGAAATTTTTGGTGAAAAAGTGGATTTAAAATGGATTAAAAATTGTTTTTTAATAACCTTTTAAATAAAAAATATAATTGTATAATTATGTGTAGCTAAAATTATGTTTAATCTCGGCAACAGGATTCAGGATAATCAGATGAGCGCCCAAATCTCATCCAACAGCCCAGACGTTCCCACGCAGCCGGATGTAGCAAACCCACGCGCGTGCCTACACTAAATCAACTAATGTGACAGACTAACCCCGTTAGTCAACCAGGCTGACCGCTGACAGAACTATACAGAACTCGGCGTCCCATTACACGAAATGACGTCGTTTCTTTCGTCTTCTTCACTGGAATCGTGACATCGCCAGAATCACGACATCACCAACGTCTAACCTTCCAAAAGCTCTAGCTTCCTCCACAGGTGATCAAATCCCATGATTTTATCGGCCACGTGACCCCCTCGTCAGCGCTTACATTTCTCCCTTATCCTCCAACCTTATTTCTATGTAGATAAGGTTGCTAGTTGCCGGATAGGATTTTAGGGATAAGCTCGTCGGAGGTTAAATTCGTCCCAAATTAATCCTCCTCAACCGACTTTCCCCTACTATAAATACCCCTACCCTTCCAATATAAAATCATCAAACAATCACCCCTCAATCACCAGATTTCATCGCCTGAAATCAAACCTTGAAGATTTTAGCGAACTGGTTTTTTTCAAAACCCATTCCGACGATCCAAGCTTCAATCCAGGCTCTTGAATAGTTGTTAACACATCCTATGAGTGTTCTCATACTATTGGTAAGCATCCATATCGCTTGTATCACGATTTGTGATTGAAAATTTTGAATTTTTTAAAATTTTCTTGTTTGATCAATTTGGTCATGTTCTTATGCTTGATTGTGTAATTTCTTTGTGGAGAATCATTATATGAATCATGTATGAGCTTTCTAGCTAAAAAGAATCGATCAATTGAACATAAACAAAATTTTGAAAATTTTGGTTTGAAAACTAATTTTTTTAATTGTTTGTGTTCTTAGTTTAAACATGATTTTTTTTTTATCTAGATAGTTGATATACATGTTTTTAAACATGTTTGGATGAATTTCAAGTAACTGTAATCACATTTTGATTATGATTGATCAAACTGAAATTTTGAAAATAAAGTTCAAAAACTGGATTTTTAAAATTCTGTGTTCTTGTTTCTAATCTGAATTTGTTGATTCAATTAGTTGTAATACATGTTTTAAACATGTTTGGATGATTTCTGAGTAACTGTAATCACGTTTTGATCAGACAGATCAAACTGAAATTTTGAAAATAAGTTCAAAAACTGGATTTTTAAAATTTCGTGTTCTTGCTTCTAATCTGGATTTATCGATTCATTTAGTTGTAATAAATGTTTGTTAACATGTTGGGATGAATCCCAAGTGAATGTTTCATCAATTTAATCATGTTTGATCAAATATTGTTTTTAAAAAATTTTGGATTTTGATTCAATCTTCAAAAACTGTTTGAATGATGTTATGATGTTCTTGTTTTGGTTTAGATTAACTATATTCATTATTTCAAAGCTAATGAAACAAAAATCAAACATTGAAATGGTCTAATTTAAAAGATCCTAAAATTTGACCTAGAAATGGCTATTTGAAATTGATCCTTGTAGGAGCTTCAAAATTGTGATTAATGTTAGAGTTTTTATTTTTCATGATCATAGGAACCTACTGTATCTCACGGATTGTGATTTCATCATCCCAATCAAAAGTTATAGACTTCTAAAATTTGGACCAAAATAAGAACACTCAATCCTAAAGTTTTAGCCTAGGATCGATGAAACTGACCTAAGACCGTGGAGCTGCGACCGACAAAATTCACCCAGGACCGACGAAATTCACCCAGGATCGTGGAGCTAGGACCGGAGGAATTCACCTAGGATCATGGAGCTAGGACCGGCGGAATTCACCTAGGACCGTGGAGCTAGGACCGACATAATTGACCTAGGACCGTGGAGCTAGGACCGACAGAATTGCCCTAGGACAGGTGAAACTAACCTAGACACTTAACTTAGGACCGGTGAAACCGACCTAGACACTTAACCTAAGACCGGTAAACTTAAGATTGACTCTTAACCTAGGACCGAAAATCCAAACCCTAGCCTAGGACCGATGATTAGGACCTAGCCCCACTTAAGCCTAAGACCAATACAACTGAACCCTAACCTAGCCTAGGACCAATGATTATGACCTAGCCCCACTTAAGTATAGGACTGATTCAACCGAACCCTAGCCTAGGACTAATGCAACCGAACCCTAGCCTAGGACCGATGCAACCGAACCCTAGCCTAGAACCGATGATTAAACATAACCCTACTTAAAGCCTAGGACCGACAAAACCACACCATAGCCCTCGCCTAGGACCGAGCTCCCACTTAGCCTAGGACCAGTACACCTAACTCTAGCCTTAGACCTAAGTTCAAACCCTCACTCATTCAGGACCGAACCTCCCAAACCATATTGAGCCCAAATTGACAAAATCGGACTCAAGCCTAGAACTTGAATCCTTATGCCAGTTTGGTTCCAACTTTCAAAAATCAAAAACTATTTTTGGAACCAAAACTCATTTTCTAAAAATGGTACTCTCGAGGTTAGAAAATAATTCTCAAAAATTTCTGAAAGGTTTCCCAAAGAAAATGTTCTTGCTAAGGCCTTATGTGATATACTCTCTAATACATTTTTTTGGTATTTTTAGATTTTGTTAAATTTGAACATCGACGCAACATGTACACTCCTCTTTTAAATAATTTTGTACAATTATTTAAAGTTTATCCTCATTTAGGACCCTTAGACTACTAATTAAAGATAAAGAATGTTATAATTAGATTTATAGAACTCAGACTTTATTTATTTAATAAGCATTTGTAACGTTTTAGAATAATCGTTACAGATGTTTAATGGGTATTATTAGTAACGGTTTTAAAGATAATAGTTACTAATACCCCTTGTGGAAACGAAATGACTGATGGCGTAACGATTTTAAGGATAACCGTTACAATTACAAGTATCGGTAACAGTTTTAAGGATAACCGTTACTTATACCCCTTGTGAAAAAAAAAACAATGGATGGCGTATCAATAACGATTTTAAGGATAACCATTACTGATATCCCTTGTGGAAACGAAACGACTGATGTCGTATCAGTAACGATTTTAAGGATAACCATTACAAATGCAAGTATCGGTAACGGTGTTAAGGATAACCGTTACTGATACCCTTGTGGAAAAGAAACGCCTAATAGCGTATCAGTAACGGTTTTAAGGATAACCATTATTGATACCCCTTGTGGAAACGAAACGACTGATGTTGTATCAGTAACGGTTTTAAGGATAACTGTTACAAATGCAAGTATCGATAACGGTTTTACGGATAACCGTTACTGATACCCTTGTGGAAAATAAACGACTAATAACGTATCAGTAACGGTTTTAAGGTTAACTTTTATTGATACCTCTTGGGGAAATGAAACGACTGATGTTGTATCAGTAACGGTTTTAAGGATAACTGTTACAAATGCAAGTATCGGTAATAGTTTTAAGGATAATCGTTACTGATATCCCTTATGGAAAAGAAACGACTAATGGCGTGTTAGTAACGATTTTAAGGATAACCGTTACTGATACCTTTGTGAAAATGAAACGACTGATGTCGTATCACTAACAGTTTTAAGGATAACTGTTAAAAATATAAATATCTGTAACAGTTATCCTTAAAACAATTAGTAATACCCTTAGTGAAATGAAACAACTGATGTTGTATCAGTAACAGTTTTAAGGATAACTGTTATAGATACCCTTATTTCGAAAAACAAGAAATAAAAATAATGGTATCTTGAACGGCTCTTCCTTATACCGTTACTGATACTAATTATCAGTAACAGTTTTATATGGTCGTTGCTGATATCTATATATCAGTAACGGTGTTATATATCCGTTACCGATAAAAAAAATTTACTAAAGGCGCTATAGCGCCATTACTTAAATTCGTTACCGAAGTCCCATTTTCTACTAGTGTGAACTTATATTTATATGGTGCTCTATTTTTTAATGTTTCACAACATTTCATACATAACACTTTATTTTCTTTTGATAATGACGATAATGGAAACATTAGACCTGCGATCGAAAGTTTTAAAAGGCCTAACAAAGACTAAGACCCAATGTCATACTCGTAAAGGACAACAACCCAAAGCTTTGATTAGGTACTTCATTTCTCATTTTAGATAATTTTCAATTGCATATTCAATGGAATTACAGGTAAATTTTATATTTTGGGACTCACATCTCGCGCAATCTCATTAATTAATTTGAATATTGATGTGAGTATAAACACATGAATAATTTGTTGATCTATAAGATCAACAACGTGGATTATCTCAATTAATATATTTATATATAGAATTATAGAGGTAAATCAACCCTCTTAAATGAACTAACAATAAAAATTTAATTGTTATATATCTGATCATAAGGTATTGACGACTTTTAGTTGATGCAGAATGTCGTTAATGAGGATGAGTTAATACTCAATTTGTGTCTAAAAGAGATATTGGACAAGTGTTATTGGAAGAAATTATATAAATGAATAGTCGTTGGGATATGAGATATGAGAGTTAAATTATAATTCTATTACATATTTTTTTTTGTTTTTAAGAATTTGGAGTAAAATCTATTATATATTATAATACTTAATTATTGGTTATGATCAATTATTTTTTTAATTTGAATCATTATCTGATAGTATAAATGAATATAAGTAACTAGTTAATATATAAATCAATTAATATATCCATACATAAAACCTCTAAGTGTAAATCAACAATTTTAAGAAGATTAACATTTGCATTGTTCAATATGGTGCAATTTATGGAAGGTATAAGATCGGTAATAATGATAAATTAATACTTCATTAATGTGTGATAATAGGGATGTAATTGAGCCGAGCCAAGACAAACCGAACAGTGTCAGGCTCGAGCTTGGCTCGTCTAGTATATATTCGGAACTCGAGTTTGTTTCGAGCTTTTACAATCGAGCTCAAGCTCGGCTCGTATGAATTTAGTTGAGTTCACGAGCCGCTCGTGCTTGGCTCTTGTAGAGCTCGTTTAAAGCTCCTTTAGAAAGCTCGAATTCCTCTAGAGCTCGTTTAGTAAACGATTGTTTACCTGGTTGTATAAAAGTTAAATTTATAAATTCAACAATGAAATGAATAAAACATTATGAATAAAACATTAAAAATAGAAGTTAAATTTATAAATTCAACAATGAAATGAATAAAACATTAAAAATAGAATTATAAATATACTTTTCAAATGATTTATAAATTATATTTAAACGATATTATAAACGAAAGTGTTTGTGAGCCTATAAACGAACATGTTCGTGAGCCAATAAGCGAGCCTATAAACGAATATGTTCGCGAGTTTGTGAGCCGAATATCGAGAAGCTCAAGCTCAGCTCGTTTAAAATTTTTAACTTTTAAACGAGCCTGAGCTCGGCTCGTTAAAACTAACGAACGATCTAGCTCGAACGAGCTTTTTGCCGAGTCGAGATTCGAATAGCTCACTAGCTGTGTTTTGTTCATCTACATCCATATCTGATAAGAAATATGCACTAAGTGCAAATTTGAAGAAATTTTAAAAATTATATAACAAAAATAATAATTATTATACTTAAGAGGATAATTATAATTATAATAAAATAATATTAATTGTATATTTAAATTGAGTATCTCAAATTACACTTAAATTTTATGTTTTACAAAGAATAAATATGCAAAAGAAAATATGGTTTCTGACTAGAAAAGCATCCTCAAATTAAAAGCTAACTTAAAAAAAACACGGACAAACTATATTCATAAAATGAAAAGTTTACTTAAAATTATAAAAATTTAATTTAAAAAAAATATTATTAATATTATTTTTATATATAATTAAATAAATAATTACAAATAATAATACTTACAAAATCAATAGGTTCATTTAGTTAAATAAGTAATAATATTTTTTGAATTTATAAATATAAATTCACTTTATTTTTATAAAATAATGTATAAACATTAAATTTAAATTAAATAATAAGAATTTAACTAGTTGTAATATATATGCATATATTTGTATTTATTTCCAATGTAAATCTATATTCAAATTCCAATTAGAATATGACAAATATTGTGTTCCAACCAAATGAAATTTGGTAAAAAAAACAATAATATCCATTGATAAGTGCACCGTGCTTAATCATAAAAAAAAAGTGCCAAATTTAGGGACAATCACAAGAAAAACTATAATCAAACCTAAGTCACCAAAAATAAAACAGTTAGTTGCCGACTGACCAATTATCGTAAGATCGAGTTTCCTGCAACAAGTATAGACATACGAACTTAAGAAACCCGCAATGCCAACCAAAAATAAAGGAACAGACTAAGCTAAACAAGAGTTTAGATAATAAGCATCCAAATCCACCTTCAAAAGAGTTACTACTATATATATCACATGGAAAGATGAGATAAATTTTGTTTGAATCAAGTTAATAACTTGTTAATCTTGTATGGGTATGCAAAGTAGCAATAACAGATCCATATTGTATCAAGTAAAATATAGAATAAATGTCACCTTTAAAAATATGAGTAAAATCGCACCTAAATTATTCGAATGCGACATTGCTAACAAGTTTTTCAATTGTAAAGATAAACATGTTTTCGCATTTACAAATCAGATCTTTTAAAAAATAGAATAAATAAATACCTTTTGGGATACAAATGGGAAGATCTTTTGGAATGCTATGTCGAAATGCCTTCTATGTATAGTGGACAAATTAAAGACAACTTTTCTTTCATTTTTTGCAGCCATTGCTGCTTCATTCACCTATAGTTAACAAGCAGTATGAACATCATTCACATGAGAAGGATTGCTGAAATAAAAAGTTAGGAATACTAACAAGAGCACGAAGATCTGCTCCACTATAATTATCGCAAGTTGTGTCCTTCCCAACTTCCAATAAATCAACACTAGAATCTATAGGTTTCTTTCGTGTAAGAGATTTAAGAATCAAGCCACGATCTTCCGGGCTAGGCAGACCAACATGTAAGTGTTTTCCTAGTCTTCCAGGCCGTAAGAAAGCAGTATCTATAACCTCGGGTTTAGGAAAAATAAATTCAAAACCATATAAGGTAACTCATATTGTACTTAAAATGAAAAAAAGCAAGATAAACACAATTTAAAAGATCAAGCAAACCTATTTGTTGCAGCAATAACATAGACATCCTTTCTATCATCTGCACAGTCCAGCTCTATCAATAACTGTAAAAGACAAAGGTTCAATTTTATTTATACATCTAGTTATGGAAGAGTCGATTTAAGTAACATATTGCTTTGATACACATCCATCAAAGGCTTGATTGAAATGGGTTATGAGTAATGTTAGATGTGAATAATTTTTTGAATAATTTTTAATTAGGAATGATGTCTCATTCAATAATGATGAGTAGAATGACAACTTAATAGGATAAAGAATTTTCAAATTTTAATTATATTCAATAAATGACACTATCATTCCTTATTAAAATTCTCTACAAAATTTCTCTACGTTTATCAATACTTATGGGTTATTTAGATTTATTACAATATTCCTTCAACAATCATTTCTTCCAGCAAATTATCATTATTTTCTTAAAAATTTTAAAATAATGAGAACTTTTGGTCATTTAACAAACATAAGCAAGCCATTTTGTACACCAAACAAGTTCTAATTATCCAATTAAATCATAGTTTAAAATATTAAAATACAGTTATTTTATATTAATTAAAATATCAAATACTAATAATCAAAATATCAAACAGGCCTTCGATATTACATGCGACATTACTCAAAACTTAACTTGAGTTCAAGTCACGGTTAAAAGATAGTTATCCAATATGCATTTTATTTAGGGGTGTTTATCGGTTTGGTTTTCGAGTTATTCGAGTTTCTCGGTTCGGTTTATTCGAATTTTTATTTTTTTTAGTCAATTCGAAAACGAACCGAATTTGATATTCGGTTCGAATAATTCGAATTCGTTTTTTTTAAAAAGCATAACTTAAAATAAATTAAACTAGCCAGAAATCGAACCCAGGTCTGTACCATGGCATGGCAGGTTACTATTCTACCACTGGTATTTTTGTTTTCTTTTATTTTTATTATTAAAACTTGAATTTAAAATATTTTAATTTGATTATTTTGAATTTTTTCTTAAACTAAGTTTGGAAAAATAAATAATACAAAATGAATTCGGTTTTTGGTTTGGTTTTCGAGTTGAAACCCAAACTCGAAAATCAATTCGAAAATCGTATTCGAATTCGAATTGGTTTGAAATTTGATTCGAAATAGAAAATAAAATTCGAATTCGGTCGGATATTTGGTTCAGACCAAATATTAAACCCCTAATTTTATGGTTGTATCTTTTATCTGGTTCCACAATATATATATATATGAAAGAAAGAGTTATGAACATAATGGAGACCTGATTCAAAAGTCTTTCAACAAGTCAACTACCTTCATTTCCTCGTTTAGTTGTCAAAACATCCACCTAAAAAAAATATGAGATAAAAGGTACATCCACTCATTAGTAGTGCCAACCTCGAGGATTGAGTTGTCCCTAGTCCTAGTGTAGAAAAACATGTTTTTTATTTTGTCAACCCTAATTTTATTTTACAAAAATTTTTTAAAAATTTTTTTTATAAGATTTGAACCAATAACCAACTAATCTTTTTTTATTTTCCATCCTAACCCATTATACACTTTTATGATAAAAGAATTAATAAATTTAACTAAATAACTTAATTTTTTATTAAATAGACTACTTTGGATGGGTTGCCCTAACCCGTGGCTTGTCAAGTTTACCCTCGAACGACATGTTCAATAGTATATGCATGAAAAAAAGAGAGAAATTATTTTAGTAGTTCAAAGTCCAGTTCTATCATTCATTATTACCTCAATATTGTCCTTATGTTTTTTTAGAAAATTTTGATGTGTATCTCAATCTTAATAAAAATTAGTCAACTTTGTACTTGTGCTGGGTTTGTTTTATGTTTAGCAAGAAAATGTAGTTGGGTGAGATCACAAAAGTTTATCCAATAAGTAAATATATTTCTATGGGTAAATAAGTTTAAGGGTGTTTGATATATAAAACAAAAATTAAGTGTTAATGTTGAATTTGAAGTGCTAATTAAACCTCAGGAAAATAGTATTAAATAAACTAAATAAAATATCTAAAATTAAGCAATTGATATTCAATTAATTTCATCCAATGTGAAACAATTCTTGAGGAAATTCTTAAAAAAAACTAATTTACCCTTATATTCATATAATTTGATTATATTTTAAAGGTTAAGTTTTTTATTTTAATTTTTACTATATTATCGAGTTAAGTAATTTGTAGTCTAACCAATTAAGCCAGATTTTTAAATAATTTTATCACCTTAATATGGAGCTAAATTAAATAATTAAATGATTTTAAATAAAAATTATCAAATAAATAAACTTAATTCAAATAATCATTTAATTATTTATATTCAATTATAAAGTGTGTTGTAAAACATTGACTAAGTTGAATCATAAAACTAATTATTTTGCAGATCACAGTAAAATAATCATTCAAAATACCGTGTGAAATACGATTTGAGCTAAAAAAAAATATCTATAATTATTACTAGGGCTATTCTCATCACGATAATCAACCAACGATAATCAACCAGATAAGTTAACATAACAAATATAAACAACGCACCTCATCAATGAAAATTATACACGGAGAACATGTCCTTGCACAACGAAATATAGTTCTAATGGTTGATACACTTTTTTCCACATTTTTACTCAAGAGTTCAGGACCCTAGACATGAAAAAAAATAATTAAGACTTGAGAGAAATATTTTATAACACTAAAAAAACAATAAGAAACACATACATTAATGTGTATAAAACTAGCCCCCGCTTCATTGGCCACGACCTTTGCAATTAATGTTTTGCCACAACCAGAAGGTCCATAAAGCAAAAATCCTTTCTCCATATCAAAATTGAATACCTAAAACATCTTAAATGTAAAAATACACTAGAAAAAAAATAAAACTTAACATGTTTCATTTTAGAAAGAATGATGATCACCTTATAATTATTGGGATTCTTAATAGGCCCAACTATTAAACGCATAAACTCATGTCTTATTAATTCCATCCCAACTACATCTTCCCATCTCACTTCATGTGCTTCCTGCACTTAGAGACATCATCTTTTGAATCAAAAAAAAAGAAAAGAAAAAAAAATGTTCAAAAAAATATAAGTGGTTTATAAAGAGAAAAGAGTTGTCCACAAATCATTCACAATTCCAAGTATTCCTCACCTATCTTTCTTAAGGAGACCTAACATCCATACAAAGCACCCAGTAAGGGTAGTTCAAACAATTGACATTCTATTTAAAATAATAATAAAGAATCATTAAATAATATATTTTTACCCTATTGTCTTTTTCACAAATAACCTATAACCTGATTTACAAGAATCTACCTCAAGTAAGATTATTTAGAAATAATCACTTAGTTATTCAATAATGCATGATCAATACTATCAGGTCTATAAGTAGCCCTAATTACAAGAACACAAGGAGGATTATCAAAAGAAGAAGCTTCTACATCTGGTTGAACATGTATGTGTGCAGCATCCATGGAAGTCATTAACTGTGTAGCAATTCTTCTCTCTATTTTCCTTTGCAAATTGTCTCTTTTTGAAGTTATAGCATCAATGAATACAATCGATGGTGCTGTTATGTAGGCTACTAAAACTCCCTAGAGTGATTGGTAAAACCTTTGCTATTGTATATAAATATAATATATATATTTTATACTTATTATATTTTATATAAATTTAGTTGATAATTATTATAAACTATTATTTATTTAAGGTAAGGATAGAGGAGAAATATTTGTAGCTAAAGGGTAGTGAATGAAATATTTAAACTAAGTATATTTTATTTTTTTTAATAATTATATTTTTTCTCTCTTAAATATTTAAATATACTCATTTAATAATATTCTTTTTACAATTTTTATTATTAAAAAACATTTAATAATTTCTCTCTTTTATTTTTTATTATTATAAATATATTTTTTTAAATTATTGTAAATGCCACTATAAATACATATTAATTATTTCTCTCTCAATAATTTATTATCGTTTATTTATTAAAAAAAATTATAGTATAGACTATGTTGGGGACAAAAGGATAACCTCTACAAAAAAAATTATTTTATATATATATATATATTTTTTTTTATCTATTAATTTGTAATTATATATTTATATATTTAAATTAATTAATTTATATATTTTGAAAAGTAATGATTGGAAAATTTAATAAATCAATAAATATACATAATGTAAGAGAGAATAAAAAAATATTTAATTATTAAGTAATAATAATGAGAACCAATAAATTAAATTAATATAATATATAAACATATATATATTAAATTAGAAATATTTTATTAAACTGTTATTTTTTTTTAAATCTTATATCTTAATTCTCTTTAAAACTCTTTAAAAGTATCTTCTTTTTTCTTATTACATCTTCTCATAAGATTTATTGAAAATTCAACTAGCACGTAATATTAGAATTTATTATAGATTTTTTTTGGATCAATTTAAAATAAATATTTATAATAATTTTATAATAAAAAAATTAAAAAGAGATATTATTAATTATTTTTTAAAATAATAAAAAGTTGAAGAAAGATAAATTATTAAATTTTTTTAAGTGACATGTACCATTTAAAATGAATGAAAGAGAATTATATGTGTCTTATTTCTTTGGTCACATCCCATTTGTTATAATTTTTTCACTCTCCATCATTATTCATTTTTTATTATATATATATTTTTATCTATGTATATATAATTATATTGTTTTTTAAAGTTAATAATTAATGTATAATTATAAAATTATTATATAAAATAAATAAGTGAATAGAAAATATTATATAACTTATGTTTAAAATTATTTTTTAATATAAATATAAAAAATAATTATGAAAATATAATATATATATATATATATATATATATATATATATATATATATAAAGATAATATGATTAGAGAAAATATAATGATTGAGATTTTGCAAGAGAAAATATAAAAAAAATCTCAAAATATATATATATATATATATATATATATATATATTTAATGGGTAGACGAGTTAACTAATTTAATCTGAACTCATAATTCAATTTTTAAATTAAATATTAAATTTATTAAATAATTTTTTTCCAAAATTCTTGTTTGCTCGATATTATTATCACATTCTTAAATTTGTTTCTATATTATAATATATTATATTAATGTTATAATATAATATATTCTAATAATATTTCATAAATATATTATAATATATTATATTATTGTAATAATATAATATATATTTTAAAAAACTTCATTTTTAAATTAATAGTTACATAAATCATATAATTTTTTAAAACATAATTTTATACTAATTATAATTTAAAATTTAAAAATAACTAATATATATAAATTATTACATATTTTTTATAATATATCTAATATTTACATAAAAAATTACTAATATAAATTATAAAATTAAAATATATAATTAAAAAATCGGTTAACTAATAAAATGAAACTGATAAGCTATATTGGTTCTTAGACTCCTAATTAAACCACTATGCAACAACTATTTTTAATAAGATTTTATCGAGCAATAAATATGACATAAAATAGAACAATAACATTTGAAAAAGAATCTTGAATTAGAAATCACTATTGAAAATTTACCTTAACTTAGAGTGAAGTCTATGTCAACTACACTGGCATCTAAATTGAAATCGATGGTAAACGAAGAGAAGAAGACAATTTTGAATTGGGAATTAGGTTTCAGGGTTTAGGGAATTAGAGACATTTCTCTTTTTTAAGGAATTGTTGAGGCATCGAATCGATAAGGTTTTGAAATATTAAGGATTAGAGAAAGATTATTATTCTTGATGACCCTTGAAACTTGAAAGAGACTTGCCCTAACAGAACTGATAAGTGTGATGCATGTTACTCTCTATGATCAGTTATATAATTATATGTTAAATAGTTTAAATTTCATTAAAAATAATTGTTGACTAGTTAGTTAAAAGCTTAACATTTTTAGAATATAATTTTTGAATTGCAAAAAATTAACATATTTTTTTTCGGTGGATGAATTTAAGGAATGACCTCATCCTCATGGATATATAATATTCTTCCCATTTATAATTATATTATTTTTTAAAATTGATATACAACTATATAATCAATGTATAATTATATATTTTTTTAAATTATTATAATAAGTAAATAGAGAATATTATATAATCTGTTTAAAATTATTTTTCAATATAAACATAAAATTATATATATATATATATATATATATGATTAGAGATAAAAAAAAATTATATATAATTATTGATAAGAGAATATATATATTTATATGATGATATGAAAGTATAAAAAAATAATTTATCTTAATTTACTACCCAGACCTATTTATAAATCAAAACTAACTAAAAGAAATATGATGTTATAAAACACATGAGTGATATTTATTTAAATATTATGAGTGTCTACTTTCATGATGGGCATGTATAGTGCCTATTCTTGAATTATAATAAAATTTTCACTAGCTTACTCATGTATTTATGGTTGAAAAATTAATGAATTGAAAAATCCTGTAACAATTTATTATTTAAGGAGAGAAATTTGAATGAATTTCAATAAAATTAACTTATCATAAATTATGGTTTCTTCTTCAACTTGTATATCTCCCCTAAGCAACCTTGGATTTCAAAAATTGAGTTTGCTCCTTTTGGAGCAAAGGTTTCTAATTTCTTCTTAGTACAAGTGGGTGGTCATAGAAATTTGTTTTGCGACAAAAGAAAGAGAGAAAAACAAAATTAATATGGTTGAAATTTAAACTATCTAAATAGTTTTCATTAATGTGAATAAAAATAAGAATACAAGAATAAATCTAATTGAATGCATGTGTCACAAGAATATATCAAATTTGTTCCACATTGATAAAAGGTTTCATAAAATTTTGCTAAATCAGCTTTCTTTATATGTGAATTCAAACAAATATAACATTATTGATTGACTTAATCTCACATGTGACACCAAAGTTTATAGTGCATTTGGAAGAAAAGAATTGAAAAAGTATGATGTTTAATTAGTCACATGAATGTCATTTAATACTTAGACAAATAAATAACTTTAAGAATAAATTTTTTTTATTGGTGAAAGATTTAGAAAAATAAATGAATGACATTGAGACCCAATTTGATTCCTCAGTGTGTTAAAGAAAAAAAATTGAATTGCCATTGAATTTATTTTGAAAAAAACTATATAAGTGGCCAATTTCAATAATTCACACACTACCTACTTTTATAACTCCAAAATAAAAAAACTTATCTCTTTCTAAATTTTTTTAATTCATTTGTTTTTGCAATATGCAAGCTCTCCTTATTAATTCATTTTACTTTCTCATCAATTAAAATTTTGATCACCTATTTAAGTATTTGACATGCTTGTTCTTATCGGGGATATATGTACAAGTCTATTCAAGGTGTAACCTGATTATTCCAAAATATTTTGTATGTAAATGACAACAATGACAGAAAATTATCGTTGTTATTGATGGATTTTTTGTCGTTAAAAGGGTTTAGTGACAGTAAATTAGATATATTATCATTTTAGTAAATTATTTTAAACTCAAATACAAACAAAAATCAATGAATTTGTTTTTTAAGTAAACTTTGATCTCAAAAGTCAAAAGTTTCAAATAAAAGTTTATTTGTTTCTTTTATTTTTATTAAAAAATTGTATTGTATTAATTTTATATTTGATTTGATTTGATTTTTATTAATTTTATTTTTTTCAGTCATCGGCTAGCTATAAAGATAAGTATCATATATATCAAATTAAATACATTTTATACTAATAGCTAGCTTCCTTTTACATTGTTTTGGTTTCTTAAGTCTTATACACGTTAAACCTTAATATATGATTTTGTTATTTTAAATCTTATATTCATTTATATATACGACTGATTAAATATTTTTCAGCTTGGATGGCGTGGATAAAATAAATTTGAATGCTCATTTCCAATAAATATTAGATGAAATTTTCTTTCTTAATTATATAATTTTATTAATAAAATCTTATAATTAATTAATTATTTACACATAAGAGTTTAAGGCCTTATTTTATTATATTAGACATTAATTATGTATGCCAACAAATTTTAAGGCCTTATGTACATGCCATTGTTTTTAAGGAACTACTCATACAAACAATTTATCTCGTTCTTTTATTGCGCTCAATCACCTTGTGAAACTAGCGATTCTAGGTAATGGGATCAAGATTAGTGAATATACTTTAAGATTTTATATAATATCAGGGTGGACAACGAGCAATCGGATCAATCTACTTATAATCAAACGAGTATAGACGACATAAAAGAAAGTCCTAATCGAGCGGTTAAAGAAATCTCGATCGATCCACTTGAAACTCTTCGCCAAACTGACAAACAAGGAAATAGATTGCACATATACCACCAACCAAAATATAAAAAATTATACAATTTATAACCTCACATTTACCTTCACCCTTGTATCAATTATTGACTGCTCATATATAAATAGATTAAGTAAAAACCCACATAAAAACACATAACCAAGAGCAAAGCACTGAATTATAAATATGAATAGAGATCTCAAAATTCCAGAGTTAATTAATGGAACATATAAAATTAATAATACAGGTTAGATTGAACTAATGGAAGCACATTTTAAAAAATTGAGAAAATAATTTTAAAAAAAAGACTGAAATATTTAGCAAAAAAAAGACTCAAACAATAGGAATATCGATTTGCAGAAGACGATTTCTCAACAACTTATCATGAGTTTTTTAATTGAGCAACATATAAACATATATATATATATACGAGAAAAAAAGACTTAAAACAATGGAGGGGAGGATGGAGATTTCACATAATTATAATGGAAGAGCATTGGATGGCTAGGGCAACCTATAAACACCAAACTCAATACAAATAAAAACCTCAATCGAGTTTCAAACATGTCTTCACATTCTTTACTTCTTTTTATCCTTGGTAACATTAACAAATATATTGCTAATTTATAAAAATCTAATTAAACTTCTTTAGTAAATGTGGAATTAAGACACATTTTATCAAAACAAAATTGACTAGGGCGCGCAGCCCACAATAACGGGGCGTGTTAATCAAGATCTTCGTCGATGGAGGGTATTGGGAGCGGGGACTCAAGAGGGGACTCAAGAGTCGGACAAAGGGCGAGAGAAGAAGAATGAGATATAAATTTTAATGTTAATCATGACTATTTAATGTTAATATAAATTTTTTTATTATGTTAATTTCATATATCATGATTTTATACACAATTTTAAAAATATTTTGTATTGTACATAATTAAATGAGTTATACTTTGATAAAATCTTTACTTAAAATTAATGAGTTATGTACAACTTCTTTTCTTTCTAATTGAAGGTTGCCCTCTTGAAGCAGTTAGTCTGTACTTGAACGGTCAAATAGGTAGGCCTATTTATTTTTAAGATCTATCTTGTTAAAATCTGAAAATGGTTGTTTTCATTTGAGGTCTTAAAAGTTCTATTCTATTCTTTAGAGGATTATGTGAGAAGAGATGTTGTCGTCTTGTAGGCGATGCTCCACATTGGATCTCAAAGTCCTATGACGGCTAAGATGTCGATGTGACCTGAATTAACGATCATTTTCTGTTTGTTGACAAGTTCGTGCATAATGGGCGTGCATAATGGGCTACTTTAGAGTTTTGCTAGCTATTTTTTTATGTTTCATTGTCAAGAATAAGTTTGTGTGTTTTTTTGAGTTGTAATTTGTAGAATTTATGACAAATTTTATCATAATTTGATCCGAATTGTTTTTTTTTTAGGGATTTTCACCATTCGGTTGCAAATATCGCGACATAAGAGATTAATGAAATAAGTTTTATCTTTTTTTTTTTTAAACAAAATGGTAAATAGTTAGATTGTATGTATAGAGAATATTATGTATATATATGTATGAAAGGATGAAAAATGTAAGAAAAGATATGATATTTTACAATTCATTATTATTATTATTATTATTATATATATATTCATATAGGGAAAATGAAGACATAATAAGTACCCGAACTTTATTTTTCTTCTTAAATAATATTTTTTTAAGGATTTCAATTCATTAACTTATTAACTAGCTAATGAAAACTTTATTGTAATATTACAATGATAGACTACATGTCAATGAGGAAAGTAGACACTCATGATCTTTTGACAAATATGACCAAGGTTTTTCATCGCCATATTTCTGTCGATTAGGGTTGATTTATAGGATTCGATTAGGGTTGATTGATAGGATTTGAGTGTTCCACTAAAAACATTTTCACAATCTTGAATTAGCCCGCTTAATGAATTAACATTATTGTTTGCAACAAAATAAGATTTTGAACCCACGTTAATAATGGCTTTAGCAATGTTAATAATTGCTAATCCATAATCTTCAGCGCATGACTCGTACATTTGATGATCAGAAGGGTCGTCAGTCGTTTTATTGCGTAGATCATTGAGTTGAATGGCGGTAGTAGAAATATGAGTACTTGATGCTTTTAATAAAAGAATTACAAGTTCTTGAACATCCGCCCCTACACTATCTGGATTTGATCTTAAAGTAGAAATACAAAGATCAGGATAATCTGTTGTTTGACAAATATCATCGATTAAATCAGCATCAGAAAGATGATTCAAATCAAATAAGAGTGATACAAGGAGGATTGATATAATGTAAATTGAAGGTGATGTTTTCATATTAAATTTCTAAACAACACAAATATGTGTTCATTTCTTGTTAGTATCATTTAATATATAATTGAAAAAATTGATATTACAGTAATCAATATTTTAATGTAATATTTATGTTTAAATCTATTAATAAAAATATATCAACAATTTTAAAGAGAAAAAGAAAAGGAAAAATAAAAATAAATATCCGTCGACTATTTACAAGATTTACTTAATTTTGTTGATCAAAATATCTGATAAAAAAAAGAAAATTAACTTTTATTCTCGAATTTACTTAAATTAGTTTATTTTCTAATGTATAGTAGAATTTCGATAAATTAATACTCGATAAATTAATAACCTTCAATTAATTAATAAATTTTTGTAGTCCCAATTCGGGACCATTAAGATAAATTAATAATTCGTTAAATTTATAAGATAATATATTACATCAAGATTATAGATATACTTTTTTATAATAAGACGTAATTTATTTTAAGATGTATTGTCATGGTTAATTTTTTAACACCTTTGAAATGAGACGCGTATATAACACTGGTGAATATTACTATATATTTTTTTTTCAACTTATACAATATTATATACAGTATACTGTACTACAATTATGTACAGGTACATGAATGTGTTTATTTAATTATTATTTATATTCATGAACTTAGTTTAAATTCATTAATGAATGAGGTTTAGTAATATTCATGAATGTATTTAATTTATTTAAATTCATGCCTCTATAATTTAATTACATTCAGGAATTTATTTAATTTACTAAAATTCATGAAAATCTCGATAAATTAATAAATTATTAATTTATCGATTAATTAATAAATTATTAATTTATCGATTAATTAATAATTTTTTCCGGTCTCAAGTGTATTAATTTATCGAGGTTTTACTGTACTCATTTTTTTAGGTTAATTATGTCCGAATAACTATTTTAAAAAGAAAAATTATATTGTCCAATATTTGAGACTAAAGAGTTGGTATTGTACCCAATGCACAACTTGTTTTTGTTTTGTGAGACTAAATAAATCGGGTTATTAATTCGCGAGTTCATCATAACTCGTCCATAAAATTTGAAACGGTTAATTTAAAAAATATAGTTAAAATAATATATATAAGTTTTGAACTTGTAACATAATAATATAAATACAACAATTTAACCAACTAAACTAATAAGACTTTAAACTTTAAATTCAACAAAAAAAAAAAAATAATAATAAACATAGAACATTTTGTTTATATAATTAAAAAAATTTGTATTAATTATTATAAAAAAAATTAAGACATAAATTATATTTTATATATTAAATAACAAAAATATAAATAAAAACATAGTTTTATGAATTAGATAACACATTATTTTTTAATTATATTTTAATTAATATATTTTTAGATTAAATACTAATTTTTGTTTTAAATTTTCGTGTCAGTTTAAATGAGTAATATTTCAAAGAAGACTCCAAACACCAGTGACACCTTACAATGTAAAAGGAGATGAGGGGTCGTCTCTACGTCCTTAAGTAATAAACGACATCGACTAATTAAGATAAAACTCATGCGCATACATCTATCATCAGTTAGAATACCACCATGGATCGCACTCCACCCAAAAAAATAGATGTTAGTGGGAATCTTAGACTCTCATAATTCCTCCCAACACAACTTAGTTAGAACGATTCTATCAAATAAATAATGACAATGTCTTGCATCAAATTTATATAAATTTCTTCATCGCATCGTATAATGTTTCAACAGATTCTATCAAAATTTTCATTTGATATTGTAAATATTCTTGTGTTATCCATTATCAATTTACCGTACATAATTTTCTTGTTGAGGGGTTTGAAGAAAAACCTTGTGCATTTGGACAAAGTATTTTTTAGACCAGGTTTCTAAAGGCAAATATATCATTTGGCCTGGTATGATTATTAACTTTTTTACATAATTGAGTTTGTGAGGATGAAAACCAGGAAAAAATGTTACAATTTCAAAATAATATATTTGTTTGTGTTATGATCCACGAATAAGAAAGTGCACCCTTCTCGGTCCTATGGAACACTTGGGTCGATCTATGTTTTTTGTTCAATAATTCTGTTTTGTTTCCTTTCTCTCTTATTTCTCTTAAATCGAATTCTGTTATTCTTTTAAAGTTGTTGTAACAAGTGGTAACCGAATACTCTTGGGTAACTCAGCCTCTATAAATGTTGATGCCCACCCCACTTTTTGGGGCTATGAAATTGAACTTGTGAAAGTTGTTACTTAAATTATTCTCTTGGCCTTGAACCTCTTTCTTGGACTACTAGGTGTATTCCAATAGTATTCTCTTCTCACTCCGGTTTCTTCTCCCTTTAACCGTGAATTCTCTCCTCACTCTATGTCCACTGCGTTTGAGTATTGAATTTCATCCTTGGTCCCAACAATCAAGAACCCGTTTCTTGAATTAAAGAACTCGAAAAGCTCAGTTATAGTTTAAAGCGTAACAGTTTGTCACAAACGGTTTATGATCTCGATCTTTAGTTTGAGCTCAACTCAAATTTTTTTATACTACCAGACTATTCAATTGTCTAATATTGGTTTTATTTTCTTGAGTTTTTACGGGTGATTTAAACTGAAACATTATTCAATTAATTAACTTATTGTTGTCATTTATTGGAGTACATTACAAAGAGATAGACAATTACTACATATTTCATTTAAAAATTCTCTGTAATTGCATTATGTAATGACAAAAAAATGAAAATTTTAGATTTTTCTATATAATAAATAATTCATGTATACAATAATAGTGACTATGTATAATTATTCATTTATTCATTGAAAAAGTACATTAAGAAGAGTTGTTCTTATCAAATGCCTAAACAATCCAACTTCCAAGCATTTCAAGCTCTCTCCATGTTTTTTTTTTGTATCAATAGCAAATTCAAACTGACCTAAATAAAATCAAATTAGTCATAAATTTTAATAGCTCTAAATTAAAATTATGATAATCATAAATTGAAATGAAGAATATTTTTGGAATTGACCAAATATGCTCTATGAAAACAGTGCCCATAGATAAACAATTTGATACAACAAGCCAATTTAAGTAACACTAAATCGAATAACAATGTGATACATCGAAGTAACTTTAAATCGAAATTATAATAACCCTAAATTACCTAAACGGAGAAGTGGATGTAGAGTTGCGGAAGGAAAAACAGATGCGGCAAGGGTTTGGTCTTATAGACAAAAAAAAATGTCTAAAATCTCAATTTATCCAGTAAAAATGTTCAAATTTAATAATTCAACCAATTTTCTAATATAACAACACACATTTATCTTGTTTTTCATTTTTGTTCAATAATTGTGTGAAACTAACATTTTTTTTTTGTAAACTGATCAAGATAAGTGATTATAATTCAAAGCTCAATCTCTTGTTCAAAGTGTGTGTGAATTTGTATGTGATTCAACACATATAGTCCAAGAACACTGAACCAAAATGAGAGACAACTAAGCAAAAAATGAAAAATAAACCGTAAAAGGATTGTGAGAGTTTTATGATGTAATTCACATCCAATCTAACGTAACATTCTTAATTATTTTTTTTTAGAACGTTGAGTTATGCTTCTTCTTTGAAGTACGATTAATCTCTGTAGATTAAGGACATAACTGCAAACACATTTAACCATAGAAGACATAGAATTTATCGCATAACGAAGGGGTGTTCATCGGTTCGGTTTTCGGGTTGTTCGAGTTCTTCGATTCGGGTTATTCGATTCATTTTTTATTTTTTAGTCAATTCGAAAACTAAACCGAATTCGAATTAATTTTATTAAAACCGAACCGAAGAATTCAATTTTTTAAAAATTTTATTGCCAAATCAATTTTAAATTTGAACCAAATTTGAATTTGAATTAGAGAGAATTTATTAACTAAAAGTTTAAAACTATACCAAAAAAAATAAAAATAAAAATTACCCAATTTTTTTTTTTTTTGACTTATCGATCTTCAATATTTGACGGTTAAATAGTGGAAAGTAAAACATTGTTGGCGACTATTAATATATTATTGGAGAGATAGTTTGATAGGTGAAGAATCGTAGATAATCTTAACGTTAAAGATGAAGTAAGCAATGAAATGTTTAGAAACAAGAACGTGGACAACTAGAGGGAAGGGAAGGAGAGAGTAGAATTTTATTGGGTTGAATAAGAATATTATGGATATATTAGGAAGCCAGTCTTAATTTAACATATAATTAGTTAATTGTATATAATAAATTATATATGATATAATTAAAATAAATAATAATAATAATAAATGAATTCAGTTTTTGGTTTAGTTTCCGAGTTGAAACTCAAATCGAAAATATATTTAATTCGAATTGGTTTAAAATTCGATACGAAAATTAAAAATAAAATTCAAATTCGGTGAGATATTTGGTTCATACAAAATATTGAACACCTTACCTAACGGACTCGAACTCATGAATTTAAAAAGACTTGACATATCCAACTTTTGTTGCCGCTAGAATAAAAGAAGCTATCTTTAATATTATTAAGAATGTTATTTAAAAATATAATTAACTTATTTATGATGCAAATTAAGAAACAAAATTGAAGTTCCAATTATTTTCATTAGATATTTTGATTAACAAATCTTATAATTGATGAAATTGTTTTTATTTTATTTAATGAAAAATAACATTTCTTTTTATTTGTTAATGTTAATTATTGTAATATCTGATATTAGTTCTTTCTCCCCCAAATCAATTTGCCCTTGCCCTAAATTCCCTAAAGAAACCTTCGATTTCGAAAATTGTAGAAATGGTATGCGGGTATTGGATTTGAAGCCATTTTAATTGAAGGTTTTCCAAGCTTCAATGGTTCGGCCATGAATCGACAAGTTCGCTGGGATTTAGTGAACCATTGAACAGATCAACAAAATTTAGGTAAATCATGTCATCGATTAGCACTTTTCCTTTATCTTTTGAAGATTTAGGGTATTTCTTTCATGTTAATGGGTAGATGCCCAGATATATGCATTAAATATTGAAGATTCAAGTATTAATCCTTCCAATTGTATATCAAAATGCAGAGGTCTGAGAAGTATGGTTGCATTGTTGAATTCCCTCTTTCTAGAGAGAGTTCACAAACAAAAACATGATTATTCTATTTGATAACTATTACATAGAAGACTGAATATCCAGATATTTGCAATTCTAGCTAAGAAAAGATAGATAGTATGTCTGTGAATCATGTCAATGATCTTTTATAAATCAAAGGTAATTCCCATGAATACTTGTTGGCGCACTTAGGTTTTATTAATCCTAGTAAAAATTATTATAAAGTTTTCTTTTTCATTAGATTCCCTTTCATTAGAACATGAACTGTTCTAGAGAGTGAGTCATCCCTATTGACTCGACCTATTTGATCCGATAAATTTGCTTGGAGACAGTTAGCCTTGAACTGGATTCCCCCCCCCCCCCCCCCCCCCCTTTGAAGATTCGTGACATCTTTTTATGTTAATGACTAGATACACAGATATATGCATTAAATATGGATGATTCTAGTATTAATCCTTCCAGTTATATATCAAAAAATCAGTGTTCTAAATGGCGGTAGGGGTGGCGGAGCGGTAAGTGACTGCCTACTGCCTCAGGTTCCTAGGCGGTGCTTAGGCGGTGCCTAAGCGGTTGAATATAAATAAATATAAATATAAATATAAAAAATATGTTCTATAATTATCATTTTATCAAAAAGCCAAATTAATATTCTCTAACATAGTAACATCTAACCAAAATAAGTATGTAGACGAGCTAAAGAAGAGATAGATGTTTAGATGATCGAATGATATGTAGATGATAAGGGAGGTGAGGTGAATGAGATAAGAAACGAAAAAGAAGAATTAAATGAATTGGAATGTAAAGAATCATTTCAAAATTTATATAAATAGTGGGAGATAAAGAGTGTTTTTATTGAATTTATATATATATATATATATTAATATTAGTAATTAATTAATTAAAAATAATAAATAATTAAATAATCTGACCGCCTCATGTATAGGCGGAGCGGTGTTGGACCGCCTACTGCCTAGGCGCCGCCTAGGCGGCCGCCTCGACCGCCATTTAGAACACTGCAAAAAATGAATGTGTGAGAATTATATGTATCTATTGATTGTTGCATTGTTGAATTCCTATTTTCTAGAGAAGTTCAGAAACAAAAACTTGAAAAAAAATCACCTTCAGTTTACATGATTATCCTATTTGATAATTATTACTTAGGTGACTAATTGCCTAGATATTTGTAATTCTACTCTAAGGTCAAGCACGGGCAGTGCAAAGTTAGATAGTTAAAAGGGCTTGTGGTTCTTATATTAAATGCATCAAGTAGTTATGCTTGTCATGTCAATGATCTTTTGTAGATGTCACTCGTTCAAAAATCAAAGCTAATTCCCAAGAATACTTGTTGGTTTTATTAGTCCTTGGTTGACATGGAGCCTGTCATTGTCTTGCTTTTCAGAATACTTAATGAAATCCGACCTTGTACGCCTGAGAAGAAATAGAGAGCAGAAAAAAGTTTTCAGTAGCTCCTTGCTATGGTTGAGCAGTTCATCCTAAATAAAGCATTACGTAGGGTCAAAAGTATAAACATCAGTTGTGATCTCACTTTTCTGAAAATAATGTGATGTTAAGGCTACGACTTTTGGAATGCAGCAAAGTTTGCAAACTGTTAGTAGAAGAGTACATTCTCTCCTTCATTCCCTCTGTCAACTAGATAAATCTAGGAACATTGCTTGACTGGTAATGACAATTTTGTATAACTAAGCTAATCCATTATGGCAGTTGATGATACCAAGAGTGTAAAGAAGCTTGGAATCAAATCGTAATCAACAACTGCATCATAAATAAACAATGAGAAACAAACAAGACCAGTTAAACATTCATTAGATTTAGGTTTCATTATCGTTTTACAAAATCCAAGTAAATCTCGCAATTGATTGTCTTTTGTTCCTTGTTAAATTAGCTATTGAATGTTTGTTAATAGGTAGATATGAGAAATGTGCATTCAATATTAAGGATTTCAGTTCTAATCCTTCTATTATATATTAAAATGATGTTGTCTGAGAAATATATCTATAGTTGCATTATTTAATTTCTCTCGAGAAGTTCATAAAATAGAAACGAAATTGCTACTTCAGTTTATGTGTTGTCAATCCTTATTCCTTACCTCCTATTTTAATTACATCATATTTGTCATGTCAATTGATTATTAATACTTGCAAGAAGAATTGTGATATTTGTGTGTATAATCTAAATTAAGCCGATTTAATTTAAAGGCAAGTGTTAAAGGGTTTGTATGCCTCATATTAAAAGCATTAAGTGTTTATGCTTCTATCACCTTGAACCAAGTCAATGATCTTCTCAAGTAGACAAAAGTCCCTTATGATAAACAATTGTACAAGGTTTGCGAAGAAGATTATGAATTGTCAATTAATATCATTGCAAAAACTTGCACATGGTAAGTAAGAGTTCTTATGATGCTGCCTTGGTTAATGCGTCTGTTCATAAATCAAAATTGTAAAAAAATTTCGATGAGCCATCTGTTCTAAATCAAACATACATTGGAGAAATATTATGTTAGCATATCTAGGTGATATTAGTTTGAGTTTTATCTTTTCCTACAAAATAGGGCTAAAGGGAGGGGGACATCTCTTTCTACAAAATACGTGATATACATTTGAACATGATTGTTTCAATTTGTGATAATAATAAATGTATATCACAAATTCAAATAAAGCTCAAAACATTAAATTATCATGTTCTTTTGCATCTTCATGAACATCAACCTTTTGATGTAGAAGATGATATATGCATTTGACCGGCTTCATAGATGAGAGCATTTATGCAAAGTCTGAAGACCAAAAAGATTTAATGTACAAATACATTAACACCTCCCTTTCCACTTCCTATTGTCAGGAAAGGGGTCTGCTTGAATTCTGCTGGATCTCTATCTGGGAAACAACAAAATGATGCAATTTCAAAAGATCAAATTGTTGAAATATGGCAGAAGATTAACATATATATTATTAATAAAGACTTTTTTTATGTGAAACCATTTGTGCTCAAACTTTAGGGTTAGAATTCCAAAAGACATGATGAGTTCGAAGAGAATTTGAGAAGGATAATAAACTTCCTTAATAACTTTTCATATATTAAATCCTTAAACAATATATTTATACTGATGATATCCTAATTATACTATGAATTGAATTACTATGCTAAATAATAAATTTAGCTATACTTATCCTAATCCTATTCCTAATAGTTATCTCCTTTGGGCTATAGATAAGGCTACGTACTGCTAATTATCTATATGTTCCTTTATCCTCTAGCCACTTTGATAATTCGAATTCTCTCCATTCAGTTTATTTCCATAGGTCCGATTGCTTTTCATCTTAGGGTTCCTTATTGAACCTTCATAAGTGTGTTCCATTAACATATAACAAAGATCTTGTCTATGCATCCTTGTGTTTAACTGTTGGCTTTTTGTTTACATAAGCTTTTAACTAAGCCTTGAAGTTGAAATTCAAAGGTTCTTTTTGTGCTTAAGTGAACATCCAAATTTATATCTTGAGTTGTTGGTTCTGTACTACATTTGTTTGAAGGATTTGAAACCCTCTTAAATGAAGGTTGTCCAAGCTTCGACAGTTCGAATATGGCGGAATGTTTTTGCTCTCGTTGGCAAGGTCTTTATTTCTTGCTCAACTGGTGTCGAATTAGAATGTAGCTAACACGAACGAGGTGAAGAGTTTTCCTTAGAAGATGAACTGTGCTAGAGGATAAGTCATCTCTGTTGACCCGGCAATTTGGTTTGGGGTCAGTTAACCATTTAACGGATTAACAAAATCCAGGTATATCACGTAATTGATTAACTCCTATATTTTTCTTTTTCTTTTTCTTTTTGAAGATTCTAGTATTAATCCTTCTAATGATATATCAAAATATGATGTGTGAGAATTATATATATATCTATAATTACATTGTTGTATTCCTTCTTTCTTTCTAGAGAAGTTCACAAACAATAACATGAAAAAAAATCCCCTTCAGTATATATGCTTATGTAAGAACTCAAACAGTTAGGGCAAAGAACTGTGAAAAAGTGAGAGAATAGAAGACGTGGATGAATTAGCAGAGATTAAGTGAGAATAGAATTGAAAAGGGTGGGAGTTCAATGTTTAATCAAAAAACATACTCTCTATCTCCCCTATCCTTTAATACAAATGAACCTAGTCCACAATTGGTTACCACAAAAAGAAGCAAAACACTACTCCAATACAAAAGAGTCACCTGGCCTTGGAGGACTAAATTAAAAACAGGGACTGAAATAAAAACAGTACTGAAAACATAACACAATAGTAAATAAACTGTTACAATGCCTCCCCTCGTCCACGAAAAAAAAAAGCTCAAGGATTGGCCTGATAGTACACTACCGTGGTCTTTGGCAGTCCCTCTTTCTTTTGCGAATGCCAGCCTTCGATCTCGATAACGCTGAATGAGAGGTTCGACTACCTCATAGTTGTCAATAGCGCCCGTAGCGCTAACTATAGCGAATAACATAGCGTCCACTTGTAGGTATAAGAGGCCACTTGTAGCTATAAAGGGCTATAGGCTACACACTTTCCAATAGCCCCGCTTTTGTCGTTATAGATCATATAGCGCCAAAAGTTATTGCCCCTCGTAGCGATGTTTTTAAAAAAATAAAAAAAAATTATTTGACTTTTTATATCCCTAAAATTTTATCATTTATTTAAATTGCAAAAAAAAAAATGTTTGACTCTTCCTCCTCTTTGCACGCTTCTTTGATTTCTCTCTTTCTCTTCTTTTCTTTTCTCTAGGCTTTTCGAGATAGAGGGTTAGATGTTCCTATTGGTCTTTTCCCCCTTGATTTAGATGTGATTACATTCGAGCTTCTTAAAGGTATAGATGAAGAGAAAAGAAGAGAATGAATGATAAGAAAAAGCTAGAGAAAAAGAAGAGAATGAGAGAAAAGTAATAAGAGAATAAATCTAGAATTAAGATTAGAGGAAAAGAAGAGAAAAGAATTGGAAAAGACTAAGAGAAAAAAGTAAGAGAATAAAAGAAGCTTGCAAAGAAGAGGAATAGTTGTTTTTTTTTTTTTAAAATTTAAATAAATGATAAAATTTTGGGGAGATGAAAAGTCAAATAATTAATATTAATTTTTTATTTTTTAAAACGTCGCTATGAGGATTTTGTCGCTATGAGGGGCAATAGCGACAAAAGCGGGACTATTTGAAAGTGCGTAGCCTATAGCCACTCATAGTTACAAGTGCGCGCTAGGCTATTCGCTATAGCTAGCGGTATGGGCGTTATTGACAACTATGGGTGTTAGATAATGGTAACAAGGGAGGCCCTTGAGTCGCCAAGTACCCCGATAGTCGCAACGATCAAAGCATCTTCTTTTGCAAATGTGCCATGTAAGGATGACAATTTGAAACTGCTCCGCGGTAATTGAACCGAATTGCCCAGTTTGGGGCGGTTTTTCCACGGTTTGACCAGTAGTTGATTGGGGATGGTATTTGTGTCCCCGCCCCGATTTCACTATAATTATGCCCCGAACACTATAAACAAAATTAAATATATAAAATCACTAATTTATTTATTTATTCATTATATTTTATAAGAGTTTTAAGTTTATTTTTTATAATAATATAAATTTTTAATATATTATATTAAAAAATCCATTTATATAAAAAAATTATTTATTTTTTAGAATATGTTATAAACGGTGCCCCACGGGAATTCCTCGAAATCAAATTGGGCGTGGATGGTAGTAAAAAAATTCACGAAATAAAAACAGGGCCGAGATGGTAAATGCATTTTTCGTCCCGAACCGTCCCATTGCCATTCCTAGACTGCTATACTCATTGCTTTCGATACGATCAATCGGTTTCAACGTTTCAACGTCATAGTGTAGGGTTGATATCACCCCTAAATAGTTGATAACATAAAGTTTGGGGCAAGTTTGGCCTATGTTGTATAGTGCTCGCAAATCGTTGGTTGTGTTCCTTGATCGACCTCTTTGCCTTAGTTGAATCAAATCGTTCAAAGGATCGTCGAATGGTTTTGGACCAAGTTTGGCCTATGTTGTATAGTGCTCGCAAATCGTTGGTTGTGTTCCTTGATCGACCTCTTTGCCTTAGTTGAATCAAATCGTTCAAAGGATCGTCGAATGGTTTTGGACCAAAATCTTGGAGAATCTGCCTTCAAAGTTCCGACCATTCAAATGCCACATTGAATCATAGGTTCTGTAAATAGAAACCACGTGAGGGAGCCTCCGGTCTCGCCCACAAAATGAACAAAAGCAATATCAATCATTAAGTCAGTTGGGGAATCATCTAACCTGAAATTGTTTTGGTTGGTTTGGCTGCCTTAATCTATCCTTTGTCGAACCTTGGGAAATCAATCTTTGTGTACTTAGTGGGTGGTCTGTATTGCTCCCGACGCTGAGGTTCTCGGTGTTCTTTCCGGTATTGCTCGTTTCTACTGTCCTCCCTGTAACGATCGTCTCGGTGTTCCTCCAAAATACCGTTGCCCTTTCTCCGCCAAAATTGTGAACCTCCATCGTGTGAATGCAATCGTCGAGATTAGCAATATTGAGCATCATCCGAGTCAAGTGCTCAGCTAGGGCCTTGGATCTCTCCGCTTAAGCCTTGAATCGTTCTAGAAAGGGTATTAGCGTCTAGTGAATGTTAATCACATCGACTTGTTCACGTTGCTCTCTTTGATCTCTTGTTTTGTGGGTCATACCAGTGTAAGAATTCAAACGGTTAGGGTAATACATCTTAGGAGAGGAGTGAGAACTTGGGAGGGAAATAGAATTATCAACTATTTTCCGTCCCATTTCTTGTCATCCTAGGGTTCCTCGTTGATTCTTAGGACCTAGCATAGATACAGTATTAGAAACATTTGAGTTTTATTCAACTCTAATTTGAATTCAGTCTTGAACATTCATAAATGTGATCCATTAATATACATGCCTACATGCCTGTCTATACATCTTTGTGTTTAATTGCTGCCTTTTTGTTTTAACAAGGCCTTGAAGTTGAAATATCAATGTATCTTTTGTGCTTATGTGAATCTCTATTGATGTGCATCCAAATTTTTATCTTAAATTCATGTATCCTCTATTGTTATAGTATTACAATATTTAGTCTTTGTTTCTAAGAAAAAGTGTAATTGATATTTTCTGCAAATTCATAATTAATCTATCATATCTATGCAAACAAAAAAGTCATGTTTTTATTGTGCTTAAACCTTAAAGACAGTACTAGATAAGTTTCTTTTAATAATTATACTTGATTTAGAATAAATAAAATTCCAGTATAGGGTATCCATAAGTTTCTTTTAATAATTATACTACATTTAGAATAAATAGAATTCCAGTATAGGGTATCCAGGCATTCCCCTGGATGAAGTTCTTCACAGTAAACATTGATACTTCAGTAGGGGTAGTCAACACTTTATACCCTGGCCATTTCACTCGGATTTGCAGTGTTAGCACCTAGGGCTGCAAATGAGTTAAGTCGTTCGTGAGCTACTTGCGAGCCGCTCGGTCAAAGCTCGACTTGAGCTTGACTTTGATCGAGTTTGAGCCGAGCTCGAGCTTTCTCATTTAATATTCAAGCCGAACTCGAGCTCATATAATATTTGTTCGATGTCTTGTCGAGCTTTTTCGAGCCTGATAATATAATATATTTTTTTATTTAATACTAAAATTTAAAACAATATTTTTTTTTTCTTTTCAAAACCCGTATAATAGGCTCAATCCATATTATAATAGGCTCAATCCATATTATTAAATTATTAAATGATATTTAATAATATGGATTGAGCCTATTATATGGGCTTTGAAAAGAGAAAGAAAAAAAAATATTATATTATCAGGCTCGAAAAAACTCGACAAGGCATCGAGCAAACATTATATGAGCTCGAGATCGGCTCGAATATTAAACGAGCTGGTTTGAGCTCGGCTCGAACTTGATCAAAGTCGAGTTTCGACCGAGCGGCTCGCGAGTAGCTCACGAGCGACTTGACTCATTTGCAGCCCTAGTTTATGGTATCGGAGCTAATGGCTGATAGTAAAGTTGAAAACCTAGATGGTTCTACTCCCACTGATACCGCTGTCGTTATCATTTCCGATTCACCTACCCACCTACATAACTCAGACCATCCTGGAGCTCCTTTGGTTTCTACCATATTTATTTAATATTTATTTAATGGTAAGAACTATATGACCTGGAGTAGAGGCGTGAAAATCAAACTTGGTGCGAAGTCAAAAACTGGATTCATCACTGGCACTTGTGAACGCCCAACTGAAAGTTTAGCAAAAATGGAGCAGTGGGAGAAAGCTGATTGTATGGTGAGGTCCTGGATTTTCACCTCCCTTCCAAAAGGAGTTGGTGGAGGCTTTTTTCTATACCATTATTGCCAAAATGCTGTGGGATGAGATTAAAGAAAGATATGGAGGATGCAATGGACCTTTGTTGTATCATATTCAAAGAGAAATAGCCTCTATTGCTCAAGGCTCTATGACCTTGGAGAAATACTTCACCAAACTGAAGAAGTTGTGGGATGAACTGCAATGTCTCCAACCCACTCCTTGCATCTGCAATCTCGTTGTACCTGTAGTGCAACAAAAGAGATTATTGACATCTACGATAGAAACAAGTTGATGCAGTTTCTTATGGGTCTCAGTGAGCCTTATTCTCAGATGCGTAACCAGATTATGGACCCTCTCCCTTCTATGAACAAAGCTTTTTCAATGGCTTTGAGTGTTGAGAAACACTTGGAGATTCAAGCAACATACCCGGAGAAGATGGAACAATCTGCAATGATTGTGAGGGACCAATACTTTAAGAAAGATGGTGGCATATTTTATGTGTCAAATAAAGGAGCTGTTGAACGCAGTTATAACAAAAGGTTTGTTACTAAAACCTGTACTAATTGTAATATGGAAGGGCATAACCAAGATTCTTGCTTCAAAATCATTGGATATCCGTGCGAATATGGTCGAGACTCCATTTGAGGCAGAAGATTTTGAGAAACAGGAGGCATCTATGAATGACTGCTCTTATTCAGCAAAAACTGATGAAAATGCTGAAAGGTAAGTCACATGCAGAAGCTTCAGTAAACTTTGTCCATCTGAAAGAATACTCAGGTATGGATTTGTATGCTTTTAATGTTAATAAAATGAAAACTAGTTACTGGATTTTAGATAGTGGTGCCAGTAAACATATATGTTGTGATCCAAACATTTTTCCTATCAAACCTATACAAGCATACCTATCAGATAACACCACTAAAACTGTCACACACTGGTACCATTCACCTTACTACAAAAATTACACTTACTAATGTACTGTGTATACCCACTTTTCAACATAATCTGCTTTCGGTAGCCAAACTAACTAAAGACATGAAATTGAAATTTATTTTTCATCCAGATCATTGTGTGTTGTAGGACCTGGACAATAATGACTTAGTGGGATTAGGGAAGCTTTCTGGAAATCTTTACTTGCTTGACAAATCTTGTATCAAAGTTGATAATAAATTTAGTTTTAATTGTAGGACTTAGCTCTAGTACTTTTTCTATTTCACCTACTGAATGGCATAGAAGGCTAGGACATGTTTTTGTTGATGCTATAAAACATATATATCCTTTTGTTTCACTGTCAAGTTTAGATTTAAATCTAATTTCAGATTGTGAAATTTGTCCAAAGGCTAAACAACATCGATTGTCTTTTCCATCTTACTATATTAAATCAACTCTTCCATTTCAACTATTACACATTGATGTATGGGGTCCTTATCGACAAACTTCCCTCCTGAATACTCCATTTATGCTTACTATCGTAGATGATTATACTCGTTGTACATGGACGGACGTTTATGATGCATTCTTAAACTCAAGTGACACCTACTCTTGAAAATGTCTTTCACATGACACATAATCAGTTTGATAGAAGTGTTAAAAGCATTTGAACCGATATTGACACTGAATTTACATCTTCAGTGTCAACAACTCCTTCATAAATTTGGTATTATTCATCAAAAGAGTTGTGTTTATACTCCACAACAAAATGTTGTTGTATTTACATCTTCACAGATTGATAGGTATAAAGCCAGGTTGATGGCTAAAGGTTATAATCAAGAAGAGGGTATAGATTTTCAAGATTGTTTTTCACCTGTGGCAAAGGCTGTGACTGTCAGAATTATGTTAGCTGTTTGCAGCTTCTAAATCTTGGTTTCTTCATCAATTAGATATTAACAATGCTTTTTTGCATGGTGTATTAGATAAGGAACTCTATTTGCAACCTCCACAAGGTTACAAAACTAATAAACCTGGACAGGTTTGTAGGCTAGTTAAAAGTCTCTATGGACTTAAACAAGCCTCTCGCCAATGGAACCTTGAATTCTGCAGTAAGCTGTTAGCTTTTGGATTTAAACAGTCGTGATAATTGTTTATTTACCAAGACAAAAGGTTCAACTTTCACTTCTCTTCTATTATATGTTGATGATGCATTGTTAGCTGAAAATTCATTATCAGAAATTGCAGATGTGAAAGCCATCTAAAGGCATTTATATCAATCAAAGGAAGTATACACTCGAAATTATTAAAGATATGGGATTATTTGGTGCCAAGCCTTCCAAAACACCATTTCCTCGAGGACAGAAACTTCCTACTGATGGTGGGACTCCTTTATCCGAACCAGATAAATATCGGAGATTAATTGGAAGACTTGTATTTACATTTCACAAGACCAAATATTACTTAAGGGGTCCAACAATTAAATCAATTTATGAGCAATCCATGGAGCATCATTGGGCGGCTGGCTGCTATTAGACTGGTCAGATTTCTAAAAGCAGAACCTTCACTTGGATTATTTTATCCCAGGTCTAATTCTCTACAGGTTCACGCATTCTGTGATGCTGGTTGGGCCAATTGCCCTGATTCTCAACGATCCTTGAGTGGTTATTGTGTTTTTTCTTAGATGACACTATTGTTTCTTGGAAGACCAATAAGCAAACAACTGTCTCAAGGTCTACTGTCGAAGCTGAGTATCGTAGTCTCGCAGTTACAGTTTGTGAGCTTCAATGGCCCACTTATATTTTATCTGATTTTCTGATTACTCCTACCTTACATATTCCTCTTCAACGGTCACACATGACTATGAGCCTTCACGTCACTAAGATGTAAGTATGAAAGACAACAAATGATTCTTTTATATTCCTTGTAGATATTGTATAATCTTTCAATTCCGTAAACTCTAAATTTTGTTGGCATTTGAATTCTTACTATGTATATAAACATAGATTATCACAATGAAATATACAAGAAATTATAATCATTCCTTTTCCTTTGTTTAATTTCAATATTTTTATATTTGGTATGTCACTATTATTGTTGTGTTTAACTGGTTTATTGACATGGTGACTATGATGCCCAACAAAGATATAACTTTCTTTAAATTAAAAATGGGAATCAAAAGAGTAATATTTTCTTATTAAAAAAATGAAATTCATGGAAATAGTTTTATTGTAATTAGTATAGCTTTAAAAAAGATATAGCCCAAAAGAGATAACATATAATATACACTTCACATTCCAAAACAAATTGATCTTCCCAACTATAATATGAATTTAATTATTTCAATTTTTATTAATCATAACCACGTGATCTCATTCATTCATTTGGGAAAGTCAATAATCTAATGTAATAAGTTATTGAAAGACAACATAAATAAAATGATATCACAACTTCTAATTAAAGAACTCAATCAATTAACTATAGATGAGTCAAATCAAATTGAAGGTCAAAGGAACATATCAATCAAATCAATATGAACATGTGTTTTTGGTGATAGATGCATAATTGAACATTGATCATTTTAGTTGAACATAATTCATTAATGTACTTTGAAGTTTATATACCCTTCAATATTAGATTTAGCTTAGTTTTTTTTTGTTTATTTCTTCACTTGATTACTTATTACTTCTTCAAACAAACCCACTTCAATTTAGCCATGAACAGAACAAAAAATCCTAAATGTCACCAAATTGATTTCCCAATAAAATAGAAAACATATAAATTGTAAACAAAAGTGGCTGTAGTTTAGTGGTAAGAATTCCACGTTGTGGCCGTGGAGACCTGGGCTCGAATCCCAGCAGCCACACTTATGTTTTTTCTATTTCAAAATTTTACTAACTCAAATCAGGATAAAATGAACGAGGATCCTTGATTTTATATCTTTTTATCATTTTAAAGATCATGAAAATTCTCGAGTTTGGGGTGTTGAACGTGAAGACAAGTTTTTCTCGAGGCTAGCATTGGAAGTTGTTCGTGCTAGAGGGGAATCGTTAGGTCTCATTTGGTGTGGTTTTCAAAAGTCATTCCTAGACACCAATTCATCTTGTGGTTGGTGTTTCGTGGAAGGCTTAATACGCGAGATCGAATCAAGAAGTATATGAATATTTCGAATTTAAGTTATGTTTTATGTGTGGGAAATGAGGAGACCATATATCATATTTTTTGTGATTGTTCATTTGCTTATTTGTTTTGGGATAAGTTATCCATGGGTTTCTTAGTTTTCTAAAAGAACATCAAGTGACAAAAGGTAAAGACTTCTCTTCAAATGTCTTTAAATATTTTTTTTTATAATACTATTTATCACATTCGGATGGAACGTACAAGAACTTTTTCTAGAATTAAAAAAATGATATTAAACAAGTTTGGAATGATATTTGATGGAAACTCACTCATTCGAACGTGGAGTCGAATTCTTACTTGTGAAAAAAATGAGTGTATTTGTCAAAGATGAAACATTATTTATTATTTATGAGGAAATTACTAGTTTAAATATTTTTAAAATGATTTAATTTTTATGTAATTGTGATTGTTATTTGCTTGTTTTATTCCGTTATTATTCTTATTTATGTTACTTATAAAATTAAAATAAATGTTTGTGTGCCTTGAATCATTAACTCATTAAGGTTTTTTTTTTTTTTTTTGAATTTTTAATAAAATTACGTTTAGTTGTTTTTTAAATATATAAAACTAAATATAATATGTGTTTTACTTATCAATTAAATACAAGCCATAATATAAGAATTGTCTGAACAATATATATCATACAATTGAAATAAACGCCAAAAGAATTCAAAAAGGAAAAAACATAAGTTTTTTAAAATTCAAATGAATTGAGATCTAACACATATTTTTGTGATCATATTAGGAACAACCTGACATATTATTTTGTATTCCTCTTGTTTTTTTTATTTAAATAATTATGAAGGTTGAAACTCATAACTTTATAACTACAAATTTTGATTCCACACTAATATGGAATATATTTGAAAATGGTTACTTTATAGTATTATGAAAAATAGTTAAAATTAAATATTTTTTTATTAACTAATTAAGGTAGTTCAAAACATAAAAATATAAGGTAAGAAACTAAATATAAGAGTCTATTAAAAAAAATTGAAGTTGAGGGTTGTACTAATTTTTAAATTTTTTTAGTTCATATTTATACTACAATTTATTTTAGTCTATATTTTTTAACGTGTGCTTTTGCTTCCTTATATATAGGTTTATATTTTCATTATTATTTAAATTATTTTTAATCTTGATTATTTTATAAATTACTCTAATTTTTAACTAACATTTGAAGTATAAAATTTGGAATCATAATTATTTCAGACATTTCAATCATGAAAAATACATCTCATTGTATCATTTTAATTTTATATAATTTATTCTCTTCTGTATCAAATTATCCATTTAAAATTAAATATATAAAAGGGCAAATTACCTAGGCGGCCCTCAAACTATCTCGATCGCTCACTTTTGGCCCTCAAATTAATTTTTTAAACAAATCGTCCCTTCAACTTTTATAAAGGTCACCGGTGGCCATTCCGTCAATTTTTTAGTTAAACCTAACGGTTTAAGTTTAAAATATTATTTTTTTATAGGACATATTATCTTTAATCTTATATTTTATATTTATATATATAATTATTAAACCGCTTATATATAATATTATATATATATATTATTATTATTATTAAATTTTATATAATTATTAAATCTTTTATACAATAAATAAATAATATATATTATTTATTTTTATCTCTATATATATATATAATTTATATATATTATCTTTAACTAATTTATATATAATATTTATATAATATATATTTTAAAAAATAATTTAAGTGGTAATTATATATATATATATATATATATAATATTTATATAATATATATTTTAAAAAATAATTTAAGTGTTAAAAGTATGTGAGTAGTTAAAAGGTTAGAATTACTTTTAATAAATTTATATAATTTATAGAATATATATTTTACAAAATAATTTGAAAGATAAATTATTTAACTACTCAAATACTTTTAACACTTAAATTAATTTTTAAAATATATATTATATAAATATTATATATAAATTAGTTAAAGATAATATATATAAATTATATATATATATAGATAAAAATAATATATATATTATTTATTTATTATATAAAAGATTTAATAATTATATAAATTTAATAATAATATATATATATATAATATTATATATAAGCGATTTAATAATTATATATATAAATATAAATATAAAATATAAGATTAAAGATAATATATAAAAAAATAATATTTTAAACTTAAACCATAAGGTTTAACTAAAAAGTTGATGGAAGGGCCACTGGTGATCTTTATAAAAGTTGAAGGGGCGATTTGTTCCTTCCACGGGTGATCTTTATAAAAGTTGAAGGGGCGATTTGTTTCAAAAATTAATTTGAGGGCCAAAAATGAGCGATCGAGATAGTTCGAGGGCCGCCCAGATAATTTGCCCTATATAAAATAATATAATGCTATATTTTCCAGATATTTCATTTTAAATAGAATCAACATTTCTTCCTAAAGCTTGTTTGATATTGGGTTTTAAGGATTTTGTTGTTTAATAAAAAAAACTTATTTAAGAACTTTTTAAAATGAATTATTAAAATATATATTTATATTTAAAATTAATAAAAATAAAATAAAATAAATTTATTTTTTATTTTTAATTAATAAATTAAATAATTTTATGAAAAAATGAAATTGATATGATAAATAATATTTATATATATAAAAAAATAATATCCTCTTTATCAAACAACCAATAAAATGTGTCAATATTTTTCTTAGAATATTTTTTTTTTCACAAACCATTTGATGCCATCAATAAATCTTATAAGGTCTAACAATAAATATTTGAGAAAATTATATATATACATAATTTTTTTTTATGATATACCTAAAAGGATAGTTATTAAAAAAATTTAACATTTTAGAACGATAACTATCACAATAACAAATAGTTTTGAAAATTGTCAAACTTAAATCGGTTAGAAATTTTGTTTTCATATAAAGTGACTTTTTTTTATAAATTTTAAATAAAGTTGATATTTTTTTATCAAATATTTTAATAAAATTAAAGTGAAAATTTGATAATATCTCACTCTCTAATGACAAAAATAAATAAATAATAAATCCTAAAATTTCAGTCTTTTATAATTCTCACTATTTTAATAACATTTTTTTTACTAATAATTGAGTTGTACTTCACTGTATTTAGTTGAAAAATTAATTATATTTTAGGACAAGTCAATTATTATAAAATTTAAACATTACAAAAAGAATTAAAGCAAATTCATGACGACGTCTGTCACGTGTTCTCTGTTTCCAAACCCTTTATGGATAATGCCACGTCAATTTTTTTATTTATTAAAAAAAACAAAAAAAAAACATAATTTAGATCGTTATAACGGTAACGTCGCCGGAATATACTCTCTTCACGGTCTCTTTCTCTCTCTACAATTTCCCTTTTCCCATAAACTATAAATACTTCTCTTTCTATCACTTGAACCGCTCATTTCGTGCCCTAGACCGCTTTTCAGGTAGTCGCCTCAGTTCTTCCTTAGCCTCATTTCACTCTCAATCTCTTCCTTTTCTTTCTCCATCTTCCGATCCATCCATTTTAGAGCTTTCTCTTGTTCAAATTAGGTTCTTTACCTGAAGATATGATGATACTCGGCTGGGTTTTTTGATTCAATCAATATGGAAGATTTGGTGTGGGGTTTGAGTTGATGGAAGGTGTCAACATAGCGATTCCTGCGGTTGTGGGTTTGTCGAAACTTATGGGATCGGAGGGTTTTGGCGGCGGCGGCGGAGGAAGTGGTGTAGGAATTGGGGTTTCTGTAATTGAAGCTGTGACTTGTGATACTACTGATGGTGTTTCGGTGGTTGTGGGTTCTTCAATCGATGGATGTATTTCGTTTCTAGGACGTAAAGGTGATTCTTTTATCTCTTCAATTTGTGTTTTGTTCTTTATTTATCATCATTTCTCTGAATGATTCTGTCATTTCCCCTTTCCCTATTTTTGCTTTATGCTTTTTTTTATATACCTAAAGCTGAACCAGCATCCTTTACTTTGTTAGATAGAAATGAAGTTGAATATTGGATTTCAGATCTTGGGTGTTTGTTCTGATTTCATTTTTTGTTGTTGATATTACTGTTAGATGTTAGTGTTTCTCCCATTCCATCAGAATCGTATTTCTTGGAGAAGACGAAACATGCTAATGAGATTTCAGTCATTCAACATGTGGATGCAACTGAAGAGATGAAAATTGGGGGAAAGAATAGTTCTCCTTTGGTTGTTGAGCCTAGTATTGAGGGTAAACAGAAGCAAAAAAGATCTTACAAAGTTTCGAGAAGTAATAGCGGTTCTGTTAAGAGATCGCGTATAGCGAGGATGGAAGTTCCTGCAAATGAAGCTGGTTTATGTGGTGCGAACGGTTAGTATGATTATTATGCTTCTACTTATTTACTGTCTTTTTTCTTAATTAGATTGTGCTTTAGGTTTTCTAGGTTTTGATTTTGTGATTGATCATTTGTTTGGATGGAAATGTCTTCACTCAAGAACAGAAAATTATTGTACAGTGGTTTGAATAAGTTTTTAAGTAGTTCAATGGTTCAAAAGATATCGGGCCAGATTCAAAGATTTTTCATTTTAAAGAAATAATAAGCGTAAAAAGTAATGACAAGTTCTTTTTAGGCATCCGAACATTATCATTTGGACCATCTTTCCTGAAATGAAACAACCGTTTGTTTAACTAGGGATCACCTCATCCATGTTGTAGATCTTGTTTGTTTTCATGTGTTTTTCCTTTATTTTGATATGCCATATATATATTTTTAGTCATTGTGAGGCAATCTTTGCTATAATTGTAGTTTTAATTTTAGGTCAACAAAAAAAGTAACTTACAAGTGGTTAACTTTGTTCTTTCTTCATTTCTAGACTTTTCCTTGTTAAAAAGAGGATATAAGCTCATTTTTCTTCTTCAATTTCCATTAAAAGCTCGTTTTGCTTCTGAACTTTTAAAAACGGCTTAAATTGCTTCATGCCGCGCCAGTTTTTGTGATATCTACTGCTAGATCATATTATGGTTCTATTTTATAGTAACTGATTATTTCTTTGTAATATTTTGATCTTTTTTTTTTATCTCATACCAGAGAAATCTCAACTTACTAAGCAGAAGAACAGCTCAAGTACTAAGCGTTCTGACAAAAGGAATGGTAAGATTGCATCAAGGAATAAATCTGATTCCTTCTCGTTCAAGGCAGGCTTGAGCAGCTTCAATTCTTCAGGAGGAGGAAACAGTTTCTTGGGTATGATTTCCCTTCACATTTAAAACTGAAATTCATTACGAATAACAAACATAGAGATTTTTCTTTAATGTTTTTTGAGAAGTACAAACGTTGAACTTTTGATTTCAGGATTATATGGTTTGAAATCCGATCTTCGTGATGTCACAGAAGGTATGGAAGAGCTTTCGGTGAATGAGCTTCTAAATGGAAGTTATATGTGCCCGAGTTTTTCTCAGCATAAGAAAGCGGAGGATATAAAAGCAGATTCAAACGAAAGTATTCTGCATTCGGTTAAAAAAGCAGTATCTGTCCTTATGCTACCGAGGCCTATAAAGGGTCAAAGTTCTGTTGAGGTTAAAGTCAGTAGCAATCAAAAAGTCTTGACTTATTCATTCGTCTCTAGTTTGAGTCCATCTAGTAGACGTGAAAACGATGAAGATATTGCATGTGCCTCGGATATATCGTCATGTAACAAGGTAGAATCTACTACCATATAATTTATGACAGACCATTTTTATTCCTTTAACTTGCATCAAAAACCCGTTTTTCTTCCTGTATTTTTAAAAATGACTTGTATTACTTCTATGCTAAGATCTTGAATCATCTCTACGCACAATTTTCTTATAGAGGCTTAAGCATAGTCTTGTTTTTATGGAAACGTTTCCATAATAAAGAAACGTTTGGAAATGAAATTTGAGACTTTTCCAGATACAGAAACATAAGTGTGCCTAAACAGGGAAATTTGAGCAAGTAAAATGAGCTTTTTATGCATGTTGAACAAACAAAATGAGCTAATTTTAATGTTTTATATACCATATCAGCGTTTGACAAGTTTTATAATCACAATATTGCTCATTTGGAAACAAAATAGTTAGAGATTCTATATCTTGATACATTTCCAGATACAGAAACAAAAGTGTTTCCAAATAGCGACATTTTATACATTTTTAAAAGTTTAACGATTGTTTGGAAACAAAATAGTTAGAGATTATATATCTTGAAATGTTTTCAGATTCAAAAACAAAAGTGCTTCTAAACAGAGGGACATTTGAGACATTTTTAAAAGTTCAAAACATAATTTGAGCAACTCAAACGAGTTTCCTTTGCAAATACAACAAATAAAATGAGCTTCCTTACTAATTTTAATGTTTATAATGCCATATTAGTGCTTAACAAGTCTTATAATCACGATTGTGTGTTTGTTTTGTTTGTTTTGGTTCTTGAAGGCCTGGGATCAAAACACAAAGGACGTAACAACTCCTCACATCTTGTTAGATTCTCCCTTGCATCAGCCTAAACATGTTCTTGAACGGCTTTCTCTTCCCCCAGCTCAAGATCTGGAGACATTACTCTTAGACGTGACAAAACAATCCGGGCCATCAAAATCTAATCCTGATCTTCGTGGAAAGATGTCTCAACGAACTGGATTGCCTCCTTTTCCTTGGTCGAATGTTAATGGTAGCCATTGCAAGTCCACTGATACAAATAAGCCATCTTCTAGTAAGACGTCATGCCAAGGAAGATGGGTTAAAATGGGGGATGCTTCTAATACGGAAATAACTGCTGGTTTTTTAAAGGACTTCGAATCACTTGCCTTTGATAGCAGTCTGGTTCCCTTGGTTAGTCGGCAAATCCGATCTTCGGAAGATGGAAGTCGTGCATCGGCATCGGTTATTGTGCCTTTACCCGATCACGGGCTCACCATGTCTTATTTGCCTTTGAAAGTGCCTTCAGGTGATTATTCTCTCCATAAAACTTATTTGTTAAACTAGAATAAAACTATAAAGAAATAAATTATGACGAAAGCAACAGAAGCATGTATTATATAAAAGAAAGTTGAAAACAATGAATAGAGAAGATTGTTACTATTTAATTGGTTTATACTAAAATAAAGTAAATAAGGAATTAAAATGCAATAAAATGTTTCTAAGTCTTATAATATCTCAATCAAATCACAATTAAATTTCTATTTGTGTTTTCTTTATTTAGAAGGATCTCCGTGATTGATCTCTTTTTAAAAAAGAGATCTTATGTATATCCAACACTCTATATCTTCTTCAATCTTATGCTCTTGAATTTGTACCGAGTAATAGGTATTGTCATGAACTGTTATTGGTTAGGCTAAATTCCTCGGGTCGTTTTATCCAAGAGCATCTCTTATCTCAATGTCAAAGTTGAAGCCTATTTGACTTTTTTGTCATGGTTTTTAACATTAATAGAAAATAAATAGAATGCTTCAGAAAAAATCATACCAATCGATGGCCCAAAACTATAAATATCAATCAAGCCCTTGTTTGATCCTAGTGGTAATTTCCAAATAACCTTATTTGTTGTCTATTATTGAAAATAGAATGTATAGATGAGTAGATTGTTGATTGAATAATTAGTTATCGAACAATGCCCAAATCTACCTATTTGTCAAAAACCAATAGAAAATGAAACTGAGAAGCCAAAACCCAGAACGAACATACAACTTGAAGAAACCAACCAGGCTGAAAAACCGAAAGAAACAAGAAGACATTGTGGTCGGTTTAAAGGGCTGCATAAATTTGACCCAATAGCTATGTATGTGTAAATTTCCAAGTTTTTTCTCTTATCTGAAAAGTTGTCTAATTTCTGTATTTTCATTCCATAAAAATTGCAGAATCTGGTTGCAGTCTGAAGTCTAAAACTGAAGGTGAGACTATCATCTCTGTCTTATTCTTGTAACTATATGACCTGCAGTTTAAATTGCTTCAAAAGTGTTTCCAAGATACAGAAACAAAAATAAATTTCTGAATCTGTTTGATTTCTTTAGCAGACGATCTATCTCCAAGAGTATTGGCTGCTGCCCGAACATTATGTGATATTGCCACACAATCGTTGAAGCAAAACCCAAATGGTATATTAAGGCCATCATCGAAGCCTAGCAAGTCAAAGATGAATGTCAAATCTATCGGAGGAGCAACAATATCAAACACCACATCAGACAACAACAGAAGGAAGCTGATTGACGAAGGATTGCCATTGCCATTGAAGAAACCGAAGCTTCACAAGAACAGTGATAAAGATAAAGACAGAGATCATCCACACCATAACAATGGGCCACTAAGATTGTTAAGTTGGTCAATTCCTCCTAGATCAAGCAGAACTGCACCTTTCAATTCGTTAAGGCACTCATTTTCAGAGACGAAATGCTCCAATGGCAATATCGTTAAACAACAACCTTCTTATAGGCTTCCGCCGCCACCTTCTTCTAGGATTACAGCTGACAAATCGAGGAAAGTGGTTTCGGTTGAGTTGAATGGTGAAGGGAGTAAGTTAAGCTGACATAAATTAAAATTAAAATAAAAATCTCATATTTTGCCCACCAAACCAAACGAGGCTAATTTTTCTTTTTCTTGGGATTTTTTTTCTTCTGGAAATACTCAATTCAAAGACTGCTCTGGGGGTTGTATATATTATGTGGGTTGAAAGTAGTTAAGGGTGTGTTTGTTTAAGAGTATAGATTGTTGTAGAATATGATAACATATACTATTTAAATTGTATCGATGTCTTCTTTCCCTGTAAAGTTCTGTATCTCAAGATATAACTGTTTCAATTATGGCTTACAAAACTCTAAATTCTGGATTTTATATTTAGTAGATTTTTCAATTAAGTTATCCTTATACAATTCTTGGCTTGTAATTAGTTGATATGAACATAAGGGTTCATTTGAAAATGCTTTTTTAGAGTTTTAAATGTTGATATTAAATTTTAGAAATATTTGATTTTGTCAAAGTATGTTATTCTTGAGTATTTATTAGATTTAGATCATATATAAGATGAGCAGCAGTGCAGGTTAGTCAATTGGCAATGGATTTCAATTCAGTAATTTTGATTTTTTTTAACATTTTTGAAAGTTAGTATTCATCTGCTTCAATTTAAGACAAAATTTGTGTAAACTGGAGTAATCTTATTTTATATTTTAAATTTGAATTTTTCTTATGAAATTTGAATAAATATATATTTATATTTTGAATTCCCATTAAAACTATGTAAGAACAAAAAAAGAAAAAAAATTATTAAGATTATGAATTATATGTATTGAAACTTACTAAGAATTATAATTTATCTCCATAAATTTAACTTAAAAGAGGAAAAGTTGTACTGGTTTAGGTTGCTGAGTTAGAATAATAAATTAAAGAGAAACAAACTTTTGAGTGGGGATATTTTGAAAAAGATTTATACCAAATAGATTAATATTTTAGATTTTTGAAAAAATTGTAAAAGCTTTCTATCAAATCACCTAATTTTTTATTGAGAAATGATAGAGACAGATACTGGGAGAGCGATTCTCCCAGCGACTGTCTACGTGGCAGGGCCTACGCCACGTAGGCCCAATAAAAAAAAAAAAAATCTAAAAACCCAAAAGCCCAGAAGCCCGCCCTTTCATCTTCCATTTGCCATTTTCATCTTCCCAAACATTTTAGGTTTCTCTCTCTCTCAAGTTCATCTGCAATTCTAGCGATTTACAAACGCAATTGATTAACTCAACCATCTTCAACATCTTCCAAGACATTCACATATTTCTCTCTCTTTCTCAAATCCATATGCTTTCGAATCCTAGCAATTTTCATCGTCTGCTCGCGTTCTTCAGAGAAAACCCTAACATTAATCATCAGAGAAAATCCATCGTCTGCTCGCGTTCTTCGTTCAACACAAAATGGTAACTTCTTCATCATTTTTTACTTTAGTACATTCGGTTATATAATCTAACTTGCGACATTTTTGTAATGTTTAGGAATCAAATAAACAAATGGTTATATATGATGTTTCTAAGAAGAACGAAGCAAAAAAGACGAATACAATGATTGAGATGAAAACAGTGAAGAAGAAGAACGAAGTGAAGAAGACTGAAATGTCATGTTACTTGAACTACTTTGTCATGTTACTTAAACTACTTTGTCATGTTAGTGAATAACAATGTCATGTTATTTTAACTTCATTGCCCTGTTATTTTATTTTAATTGTATTGTCTTGTAATTAAATTCATTTGTCATATTTTTTTGTAGTGTGAATAAAAAAAAAAGGAAAGCAGTTTCACCACCTCCACCTCCCGCATCTTCCATGAATAAAAAAAAGGAAAGCAATTTCTCCACATCCACCTCCCGCTTCTTCTATGAAGCTAAAAACAAGGAAAAAGGCCATTTTTAACACCAGAACCTCGCCTAATGGTCTGTTCAATCTCGTTCGAGAACTCTCAGATGTTCAGAAAAAAGGCGTAAGAGAAATTGGATTCGGCTCCTTACTCTCTTTGGGAATATCTAGATGCAACTTCAAATTATCAATGCTGCAGGATTGTAGGAGGAGGTGGTGTGAAAATGAAAATAAAGGAGCTCCTAACACTCTCTCAATGACCGACAAAATTTTATCAAACACCAATGCAGATGACAATTTCAAGCGTGACTTTGTCATCTATGTCGTCTCGAGCTTCTTATGGATAACACAAAATCCACAGTGCAGGTAAACAACAATCTTATACTTAAGAATGAATAATGTTATGTATTGCATTTTATTAATTTTGCTTATATTTTGAAAATTGCAGGTTCAAAATTTTAAAATCTTTGATGGATGTTAACAAGATAAAACAAATGAATTGGTGTAAATTCGCGCTGAATGGATTACTCGAGAGTGTCGAGAAATGGCAGTTAAACGAAGAATCATATTTCCACGGACCACTAAGTTTTCTAATGGTAATTTATTTCTAACTTTCATTTTGGACTCCTTCTATCATTTCTGGAATGACACGTTTCATGAACTATAATGTCACGTTTCATTTCTGCAATGTCATGTTAAATGAACTACAATGTCATGTTATATGAACTACAATGTCATTTTACACGAACTACAATGTCATGTTAGATGAACTATAATGTCATGTTACTTTTCTACAATGTCATAACATATTAACTGCATTGTCGTGTCTTTGTTTCAGTTGTGCTACCTGGACAGGGTATTAGATTATAGTACAAGAAGTAAATTCAAGAGACAGTTCCCTATCTTGTCATGTTGGGATGACAAGATGGTATCTAAAAGAGTACAAAAAGAAGAGGAACATGGGGGATTCGTCCAAGGGAGGGTTGTTGATAGGATTCAGTTACCTACAGTGGAGAATGTGCATGATGTGGAGAATGAAGCTAATTCGGAGAATGTGGAGAATTCAAGTGTTGATGCTTGGAAGAATGTGCATGATACAATTGAGAACTTAACAAAGATCTCAACATGCAATTCTTCAAATGTTCAATCCATACATTTAATACTTCAAATATTGAATGCATACATACAAAATCCAAGCGCTCACAATGATGGTGGAAGTGACAAGCCTGAGCATGAGCCTGAGCCTGAGCCTGAGGCTGAACATGAGCCTGAGCATGAGCCTGAACCCCCATCCACTGCGTTATCAATCCCCATGGAAATAATACAAGCTATACCGTTGAAGAAGAGAACTCCCCGTCTAAGGAGAAAACCTTTGAAGTTGAGAACTCCAGTGGCGGATGATGTTGTTAAGAAGGTGGCGAAAGATGTTCTTAAGCCGGCGGCGAAAGATTTTGTTAAGACTGTGGCAAAAAATGTTGTTAAACCGGTGGATAGATCCTATACTCAAGCAATTATATAAGCCTACCACGTAGTGTTTTGCAGTCGATGAAGAATGGCCACTGGCTTGACACAAATATCATCGACGTTTGGGCAATGGAAATGAATACCGTTGCACAATACGAAACCTTAACTAACAATATCAAAAGAAGAAGGATATTCTTCTCGACTGTACATTGTGGAGTGTATGAATTTGGAGACAGTTTATATAATGATTCACTGAACCTGGAAGTGAAGTCATTCGGCATAACAGTACAAGCACTCGATGAAGCAGACCTAGTAAGTTCTCATGTTATTTTTAACTGTAATGTCATGTTACGTGAACTTAAATGTCATGTTATATTAATTACAATGTAATGAACTGCAGATTTTTGTTCCGTTATGTATAAGTTCACATTTCTATGTGGCGGTATACAACAAAATCAAACAGGAAATTGAAATCATCGACAATAGGACAGTCCCTGATGGTATTAAATTTGAGGACAAGTATGAGAAGCTTCCGACAATACTGAAAAAGCTAATGGGTTTTTTGAAGTCTGTGATGAAGTCTCCCATTGCTGATGCACTCTCCACCTACAAGATGAAGTTGGTCACTATGCCGTGGCAAGATAACAGCAACTATGATGAGTGTGGAGTGTATCTGATGCTTCATATGGAGAATTACATGGGCGAGGCCCATAATTGGAAGTGTGGCATCACACATGCCAATTCAAAGGAAAAACTTATTTGGTTGAGGAATCATTACGTGAACAGAATCTTGCACTCGAAGAATAATGAAAGTGTGGTTGATATTATTATTCTTCGAGTGCAAGATTCTGTTCACGTAATGATTCCTCAACCAAATAAGTTTTTCCTTTGAATTGGCATGTGTGATGCCACACTTCCAATTATGGGCCTCGCCCATGTAATTCTCCATATGAAGCATCAGATACACTCCACAATCATCATAGTTGCTGTTATCTTGCCACGGCATAGTGACCAACTTCATCTTGTTGGTGGAGAGTGCATCAGCAATGGGAGACTTCATCACAGACTTCAAAAAACGCATTAGCTTTTTCAGTATTGTCGGAAGCTTTTCATACTTGTCCTCAAATTTAATACCATCAGGGACTGTCCTATTGTCGATGATTTCAATTTCCTGTTTGATTTTGTTGTATACCGCCACATAGAAATGTGAACTTATACATAACGGAACAAAAATCTGCAGTTCATTACATTGTAATTAATATAACATGACATTTAAGTTCACGTAACATGACATTGCAGTTAAAAATAACATGAGAACTTACTAGGTCTGCTTCATCGAGTGCTTGTACTGTTATGCCGAATGACTTCACTTCCAGGTTCAGTGAATCATTATATAAACTGTCTCCAAATTCATACACTCCACAATGTACAGTTGAGAAGAATATCCTTCTTCTTTTGATATTGTTAATTAAGGCTTCGTATTGTGCAACGGTATTCATTTCCATTGCCCAAACGTCGATGATATTTGTGTCAAGCTAGTGGCCATTCTTCATCGACTGCAAAACACTACGTGGTAGGCTTATATAATTGCTTGAGTATAGGATCTTATCCATCGGTTTAACAACATTTTTTGCCACAGTCTTAACAAAATCTTTCGCCGCCGGCTTAAGAACATCTTTCGCCACCTTCTTAACAACATCATTCGCCACTTGAGTTCTCAACTTCAAAGGTTTCCTCCTTAGACGGGGAGTTCTCTTCTTCAACGGTATAGCTTGTATTATTTCCATGGAGATTGATAACGCAGTGGATGGGGGTTCAGGATCATGCTCAGGCTCATGTTCAGCCTCATGTTCAGCCTCAGGCTCAGGCTCATGCTCAGGCTTGTCACTTCCACCATCATTGTGAGCGCTTGGATTTTGTATGTATGCATTCAATATTTGAAGTATTGAATGTATGGATTGAACATTTGAAGAATTGCATGTTGAGATCTTTGTTAAGTTCTCAATTGTATCATGCACATTCTTCCAAGCATCAACACTTGAATTCTCCACATTCTCCGAATCAGCTTCATTCTCCACATCATGCACATTCTCCACTGTAGGTAACTGAATCCTATCAACAACCCTCCCTTGGCCGAATCCCCCATGTTCCTCTTCTTTTTGTACTCTTTCAGATACCATCTTGTCATCCCAACATGACAAGATAAGGAACTGTCTCTTGAATTTACTTCTTGTACTATAATCTAATACCCTGTCCAGGTAGCACAACTGAAACAAAGACACGACAATGCAGTTAATATGTTATGACATTGTAGAAAAGTAACATGACATTATAGTTCATCTAACATGACATTGTAGTTCGTGTAAAATGACATTGTAGTTCATATAACATGACCTTGTAGAAATGAAACGTGACATTATAGTTCATGAAACGTGTCATTCCAGAAATGATAGAAGGAGTCCAAAATGAAAGTTAGAAATAAATTACCATTAGAAAACTTAGTGGTCCGTGGAAATATGATTCTTCGTTTAACTGCCATTTCTCGACACTCTCGAGTAATCCATTCAGCGCGAATTTACACCAATTCATTTGTTTTATCTTGTTAACATCCATTAAAGATTTTAAAATTTTGAACCTGCAATTTTCAAAATATAAGCAAAATTAATAAAATGCAATACATAACATTATTCATTCTTAAGTATAAGATTGTTGTTTACCTGCACTGTGGATTTTGTGTTGTCCATAAGAAGCTCGAGACGACATAGATGACAAAGTCACGCTTGAAATTGTCATCTGCATTGGTGTTTGATAAAATTTTGTCGGTCATTGAGAGAGTGTTAGGAGCTCCTTTATTTTCATTTTCACACCACCTCCTCCTACAATCCTGCAGCATTGATAATTTGAAGTTGCATCTAGATATTCCCAAAGAGAGTAAGGAGCCGAATCCAATTTCTCTTACGCCTTTTTTCTGAACATCTGAGAGTTCTCGAACGAGATTGAACAGACCATTAGGCGAGGTTCTGGTGTTAAAAATGGCCTTTTTCCTTGTTTATATCTTCATAGAAGAAGCGGGAGGTGGATGTGGAGAAATTGCTTTCCTTTTTTTTATTCATGGAAGATGCGGGAGGTGGAGGTGGTGAAACTGCTTTCTTTTTTTTTTATTCACACTACAAAAAAATATGACAAATGAATTTAATTACAAGACAATACAATTAAAATAAAATAACAGGGCAATGAAGTTAAAATAACATGACATTGTTATTCACTAACATGACAAAGTAGTTCAAGTAACATGACAAAGTAGTTCAAGTAACATGACATTTCAGTCATGAAACATGACATTGCATAAATGAAACATGACAATGCAATTATGAAAAATGACAGTTCAGTTAAATGATATTGTTATTCACCTAACAAGACATTGCAGTTCATAAAACATGACAATGCAATTAAGAAAATAACAGGACAGTGCATTTAAGATAACATGACATTGTTGTTCACCTAACATGACAAAATAGTTCAAGTAACATTACATTGCAATTCGTGAAACATGACATTGCAGATCATGTAGCATGACATTGCAGTTCATTACAGTTCATTGCAGTTCATAAGCATGACATTGCATAAATGAAACATAATACATTTAACAGAGTTAATAGGACAATACAGTTAACAGAAATAACAGGACAAAATAATTCATATAATATTACATTGCAATTCATGAAACATGAGATTGCAGCTCATGTAGCATGACATTGGAGTTCATTACAGTTCATTACAAAATACATTTAACAAAGTTAATAGGACAATACAGTTAACAGAAATAACATGACAAAATAATTCATATAACATTACATTGCAATTCATGAAACATGACATTGCAGCTCATGTAGCATGACATTGGAGTTTATTATAGTTCATTACAGTTCATAAACATGAAATTGCATAAATAAAACATAATGTAGTTAACAAAATCAACTAGACATTGCAGTTAACTGTTGTTCGTTTGTTACATTCGTTCTTCTTCCTCATTCTGTTTATTCTTCTTCTTCACTTCGTTCTTCTTCTTCACTGTTTTCATCTCAATCATTGTATTCGTCTTTTTTGCTTCGTTCTTCTTAGAAACATCATATATAACCACTTGTTTATTTGATTCTTAAACATTACAAAAATGTCGCAAGTTAGATTATATAACCGAATGTACTAAAGTAAAAAATGATGAAGAAGTTACCATTTTGTGTTGAACGAAGAACGCGAGCAGACGATGGATTTTCTCTGATGATTAATGTTAGGGTTTTCTTTGAAGAACGCGAGCAGACGATGGAAATTGCTAGGATTCGAAAGCAGATGGATTTGAGAAAGAGAGAGAAATATGTGAATGTCTTGAAATGTTTGGGAAGATGAAAATGGCAAATGGAAGATGAAAGGGCGGGCTTCTGGGCTTTTTGGGTTTTTAGATTTTTTTTTTTTTATATTTTATTGGCCTACGTGGCCTGTCACGTAGACAGTCGCTGGGAGAATCGCTCTCCCAGTAGCTGTCCCAGTAGCTGTCTGTATCATTTCTCTTTTTATTTTAGATAAAATTGTAAAACTTTCTATTAAATCACCCTGTTAAATAAATAAAGCTCAAAAAAAATTACATACTATTAAAAAAAATTATTTTTAAATTCAATTTTTACATGTGTATAATGGTGTCTATCCGTTCGATTTTCAGATTATTCAAATTGTTTGGGTTTTTCGATTTTTTATTTTTTTTAGTCAATTTGAAAATTGAATTCAAATAAATTCTAATAAAATCGAATCCGAATTTGATTTTCGATTCGAATTCAAATATTTCAATTTTTTTTAGGTTTAGTGTCCAATCAATTTTAAATTCGAATTATTCAAATTTAAACAATAATTATTAAATCTAATTTAATATATAATTACTTAATTATATGTAATAAATTATACAATATATAATAAAATAAATAATGAAAATGAATTCAATTTGAGTTTGATTTTCGAGTTGGAAACATCTCACTCGAAAATCAATTACGATAAACGTATTTGAATTCGAATTAGTTTAAAATTCAATCGAAAATAAATTTTGAATTCGATAAATTTAAATTCAGTAAAATATTTTATTTATATCAAATATTGAACACCCCATATTAATATGAAAAAACATATTAAATAAAATAATTAAAAAATATTTTTTATATTTCATATTTTAAAATATTATAAAAAAAGTTAAAATTATTTTGATAATTTAAATTATTGTTTAATAATATTGAAGATGGATAAGGAATTATTTAGAAATAATTTTAAATGAGTTCTTTTTATTTTCAAATAAATTTATTTAAATGATTTTTTTTTTTAATTTAGGAAAATAGTACAGAAATCAATCACTTAATCATGATTACTGTTAATAGAAAGTATTATATTTTTAAAAGAAAAAAAATTAAGACCAAACAAATAATTTATAATTTGCCAAAAAGATTATAAGACAAAATTAATCTCTAGTTAGAATTTTGTAATATTTTATTTATTTATTTTTTTGCTGATAAGATCTATTTGCTAAAAATATAATATCGGCGGTAGATAACTTTTGGAGGAGGAGGCCGGAGGAGAACGCCGGCGGCGAGATAGAGAGATTCCGATTGACATAAATCTTGAATAAATGGCGATAGAAGCCGTTGAATCACTTTCGCCGGTTTCTCAATCACACACCAGTTACAGGTTTTTCGTAATCTCATCTTCTTCCCAATCTTCGCCGCTTAAATCTAGTGTCATTGACTCATATCTTCCGATCTTTGTTGCAGACAACCGCATCACTTTTACCTTCCCGTCGATAGACTTCAATTCAAGGAGGTTTTGTTTTCGTTCTTTGTTGTTCTCTGTCAATGAATTCGAATTATCTCTGAAATAATAGTGTCTGTTTAGGGAACTTTGGTGGATCTTTTGAGGACGATCGGTCGCTTACCATTGTTGCCAATAGTTGTGTGTTGTAGCACTCGCGACGTGCTTGATGCTGTAAGCTATGCCGTTGCTAATCTTTCACATATCTCCACTGCATCTCTGGTAATCTTTGTTTCTTATCTCTTCAACACCTTTAGTATTTTATATCCAATTCCAAATTAGAAGCTCTGTTTGTTGTATACTGGTGTTCCTGCAAGTTCTAGGTTAAAGTTCTGAGGTGGAATTGCTATTCTTATACTAATTGTTAGTTTAACTAGTGACACCGGCGGTTAACTATACTAATCATAGTCGTTCTGAGTTGAGTTTGGGTATGGAATGGTCAGTAATAGCCTATCTTTTCTCTAGCCTGGAGCCTGGTATGAACTTAAGGAATCGATCCTAATAGCTTGGCAGTAGGACTTGTTTCAGCTATTCACAAGGATAGCTCAAGGTTGGAGGCAGGAGCAGGCACTGCCATTCTAACCCTTCTCGGTGGATTCCATCCACAAACGCAAAGTTTATGGTTGACTGATATTGCTCATCATCATTTGGCTACTGCATTTGTTTTTTTCGTTGCTGTTCATATGTATAGAACTAACTTTGGGATTGGGCACAGACTCACAGTATAAAAGAATCTTTTATTATCTTTAAGAACTAGAATCAGCTAGAATATGAGGGGGAAATTAGAATAGAAAAGTGACTCAAAAAGTGGAAGGAAGAAGAGCTGAGGGGAATGCCCCTTTAGTTCAGACACCAAAATAACCTCCATATACTATTGATATAGGGTTGATTATATACAGCACAACCCTAATCTCTAAATTCTAAATGTATTCTACATGCTTCTAAAACTGTTAAGATAACACAGATTTGTTAGCCACTTTGATAATCATAATCTACCTCAGCTAGGTCATGACAAGTCATTTCAAGAACTGTATTTATAGAAGTTGTTATTGAAACATGAAGGGGTCATTATGTATGTTTACTCCAAATAACCTAATTTTCTATAACTTACATCAAATGGGGTGGTTATTCCATAACCATAAACCACATGGTTATTCAAATAACGACAGTTCAAAAAAGGCCTTGATGTTTATAGTTCTCTGATGACATAAAGCTCACAATAGATGCTATTGAAGAAAAAGGTTTCATGTAACATGTGTTTTGGCCAATGAACTATAATGGCTTGTTTGATGGAGGGTTATTTGGATTTAATATCCCATAATCAATCACTTCATCGTTCAAATAATCATATCTTGTCTTTTCCACTTACATTTCAAAGGGCGAATTGGACAATACACCCAAAATAACCCAATTATCTCATATCACTTATGAAATGGTGATTAATGCACTAGATTGATTATTACCCTTAGTATGAAAAACTAATATATACATGCGTTTATCTCAGTACAGTGACCTATCCTTAGCTGAACGTGCTTCTGTCTTAGAAAATTTTCGAGAAGCAACGATGAAATGGAACCAAATGGGTACCATCCGGAGTGAAGGAGATAGTGAAGAAACTGTTACTATAGAAGAGCAAAAATCTCATATGATAGTTGTAACAGATGCTTGCCTTCCACTTATTACATGCGGTGAATCTCCTATTACAGCTCGTCTTTTGATAAATTATGAACTTCCAACTAAGAAGGTAATAATCAGGCCCATCTAAGAAGAGTATAGTTTGCTTCATTTTCTTGAATTAATTTGAATTTTGATTGCAGGAAACATACATGAGGCGCATGACTACTTGCTTGGCAGCAGGTTTGTACTTAATAAGTTGTCTGTCTGTCTCAAAATCTAAAGAAAAAGTTTTAAACTGAAATTTGTATTATTGTAGTCTATATTATCAAAATATTATGCTTCCTTTATATAGAAGATGAAGAAGTAGATTACTTCCAGTTTATTTATTTTTTTCTTAAATCAAAGTTGTTTCTCTTAACATTTTTATTGAAAATCGAATCTAAAATCTTTTATCTCTTAGGCAAGATTTTTTCACTCGAACATTCTAACGGGTTAGTTTATTTGTACCTTTTGTGTTAAGGAAATTCTTTTTTTATTTTTTGAAACTAGACGGGATTGTGATCAACATGCTTGTTGAGGGAGAAATGATGACTCTAAAAGGCATTGAACAAAGTAGTGGCCTTGTCATATCTGAAATGCCCATAAATGTAAGTTTTGATTTCCCTATGTATTTTTGTTGTTTTTTTTTCCTTATTTTGTCGCGATATTGTGATTCAGATCCTCGAGATGCTTTGAGGTTTGTATATAGAGGAGGAAACTCACATTATAGTTGAGGTATGGAAATTCTAACATACATCTTTTTTTTTTCTCTATTATTGTGTTCAAAACTGAGTTGGATTGAGTGGATAAGATCTTAAGATGATAATCAATGACATAATTATGAAATATTAATTGTTATTTTATAATAAAAAGTTCATTTTAGAAAAATGAGTTCTTGTTTTCATTCATTTGTGTCATATTTGATATTTTAATATAGACTTTATTTTTAAACTGCCATATTTATAACTTGATATAACCTAGCTATATATGCCAACCAATCTCAATATCTAATTAGACCATTGCCATTTCCTATGCATGGGTCTACCCGACCCGACCCGACCCGGGAGTAAATACCCAATAAGAAATTGATACTGGCTTGTTTGATGTTGAGTTATTTTGAAATAATATAATTTTTTAGATATTTTGTATAAAAAGCCATTTATCTGAGTTATTTGAATAATAAAGTTGTGGGGTTTAAATTTTCATGTTAATATAAAAAAATGATTTTAATATTTAATATTTTAAAATATTATAAATAATAAATTTAATATTATTTTAATTACTTATTCGATTTGTTTTAAGAAGTAATTGAAAATGATATAATATTTATTTGAATTTTTCAAACTCATTAATTATTTTTCCACTCAATTATTATCATTACTTTATTATTATATTATTTTAAGATATTAAATATAATTTAGCAATTTTATTTAAATCATTCAAATATTTGTTTTAACAGATTTTTTATGCCCAAAAGTTAAATTAATCAAACAAGATTATTTGGATAAATTCTGCATTACTTAAAAAAATTATTTGTTTAGATTATTTTGATGAAGATTGAAATATTTTAAAAAGTAATAAATATTTAATATTTTAATTTGATATTTTAAACTACAAAATAAAAAAAGAAAGAGTGATATTTGATGAGACGCAAAATCTGACTTACAATTCCATTCTAATATATATATATATATATATATATTAATTTTTTTAGTATTTTCTTTAGTACACATGATTCTAAATTTTAAATCACTTCCATTCAAATATATTTACTTTATTTTTATTAAATTTTAATTTTAAATATAAAAGAAAACATTTTAATAATTAAATTTTTATTTTTTTTTATAAAATTTAAAAAAATCAAGATCAAAACAAGCACTAAGAGTTTGGAGTTTGGTTGACATTGGCCCTTATATATTATTATTATTATTATTTTAAAAGTTTTGTTTAAATTAAATATAATGGTAAAGATAAGTTATTTGAATTTTTAATTAATTAGATTAATATAATGATTTTTATTTAAAATTTTAATTTTATATGAAATAATATTTTAATAATTCGTATAATAATAATTAAAAATAAATAAAATATTAACAAAAAAAATTTAATAAAAAATTATAAGAAAATTAATATGAAATGAGCTTTAGAGTTTGTTTAATATATATATATATATATATATATATATATATATATATATATATATATATATATATATATATATATATATATATATATATATATATATTTAATTTTACTCTAAACTCAATATTTTCTCTTTTTACTTTCATTCTATTTATTCAATCATCGTCTTGTATAATTAAATATTAAAATATTTTTATTTAATAATTTCTATTTCCTCTATTTAGAGGGTATAATGGTAAATAAAATTTTAAAAAACAAATTAAAAAAAAAGTTAAACCAAGATTTTAATCAAAATCCAGATAAAAACCAAATAAGCTAACTTGAGACAGTTTGATCTTGGACTGTTTTAGTTTTTAAAATAAGATAATTTTTATTGTAGTATTATTATTATTTTAATTATTAAATGACTTAATTTATAAACTAAAATAGTAAAATATTTTTATTAAATATAAATAAAAAATAAAAAATAATGTGTTAATAATTCATCTTATAAAAATATCAAATACTTCACTTCTTATTTTTATTAAATATTTTTTTTCAAAAAAACTCATTAAAATCATAAAAAATAACTTAACATCCAATCATCTCTAATAAGTATCATTGAAGTTGATAAATTATTTAAAAAATAATTTCAACTAATCCAAATCAAACAAACTCTAAAAATTCTTATTTTCTTACCCATTACCACGCATGAAAGAAAATAGTGATAAAAAGTCAAAAGTCAGAAGTCAGAAATCAACATTCCAAATGTCAAAGCCACTTTTTAACCTCGGCCAAAATATAAAAACCGTTACTATTCATTGCTACTACTATTTTCTTTCAAACTAAATCCGGCTAAATGGAGTCCCCCATAATAAAACACGATCAAATCAACGACACAAACATTAATATCTCATCCGACCACCAATTCAACTGCCACCCCAACACCGGTAACAAACACTATCTCCTCAAGTGTTGCGGCTGCATAGCCGCCTTAACCTCGATTCTATTCGTTACGTTTCTAATCCTCTTCTTCACCATCTTTCGAATAAAAAATCCGATTATCAAACTCAATTCAATCACCATAAATGGCGTCATGATCGACACTAATGGTTCCAATTTCATATTAATCGCTGACGTCTCAATCAGGAACCCTAACTTGACTGCCTTCAAGTTTGGAAACGCAACCACTGAGATTTACTATGGAGCCAAGGTGTGTATATATACATATATATGTAGGAAAATCAAGAAAACTTTTATGAATAAAAATTTCTACACTTTCTAGTTCAAATGAATAGGGTTTTATCTTGAAAAATTGGCTAGGAAGTGACAAAATGTTTTACATAGTCTTATTAAAACCGCGCCTTGATTTAAATGAGAATTATTACATATTAAGAACAATATGAATTAAACGAGACTATTGTAGTGACATGAAGTCGTGTTAATTTAGGATGAACATTTAAACTGATCTCAACCATCGTAACGATCTAATTCGAACTGAAAAATATCTATTTCGTCAAAACTAAGACCGGATATAGAGTTTTGATTCAACTAACTAAATCAAATCACATCCGCATCTATGCACTCTTTTTGTTTTTGTTTAACAGTAAAATGTAATTTTGTTGGTGTTTTTTAAATAAATCACAGTAAAAAACATTTAAATGAAAGGCTATAAACTAATATCATGTATATATAATATGTAATATTTCAACAAGTTAGGTGATGGGAGAAGATATAATTCCGACTGGAGAGAGTAAAGCAAAGGAAACAATGCGGATGAACATGACGATTGAAATCATGGCTGGGAAACTCTTAGAAGACACCAATTTTCGGTCGGATCCGAAAACGGGAGAATTGAGGATGAGAAGTTATACTAGAATTGAAGGAAGAGTGAAGATAACGAGATTAGTGAAGAAACATGTTGTGGCCACGATGAATTGTACAATTATTATTAATGTCAAGTCGATGGCGGTAGAAAATCAGAATTGTTGAGAAAATCTATAGTTAATTTTGTATTTAATCTATAGATAATTAATTTGTGACTTATGAAGATAAAATAAAAAAAATGGTCATTATGATTGAGTGTATACACTTTTATGTGATACTTAATTTATTATAAGAAATATGTGAATATATTTTATTTTAACCAACTTAAGATTGTCATTTAAATTAAAGCTTATTAACTTAGGGATTAATGAAGAACTAAATGATATATTAAAGATAAATATGCTCCTGTCATCATCATCGATTTTGTCGTTTTGTTTGAGCTTAGTAAGAGCTAGTTAAAATTGTGAGCAATTATTTCATTATATATTTATTCAGTATCATAGATCTTAAAATTGTGAGCAATTATTTCATTATATATTTATTCAGTAGTATCATAGATGTTATATTCGACCGATTAGATATACGATCAAATAATTATTATTTGAAATGTTTTACACTAATTTTAAAAATTAAGTTAAAAATACAAATATAACAAAATTTTTAAATAATTATTTTTACTAAACAAAAACATAAAAATAAAGTTTATATAACTTCATTAATCAATACTACTTAATTAATATATATATATATATATATATATATATATATATATATATATATATATATATATATATATATATATATATATTTTGAGAAAACGGTTAAAACTATTTCATTAAAATCCCAAAAGTGGGAGAGTCAAGAATCAAAATTAGACAAACCCTAGCTATGATTAAAAGATGATAATTAGTAGCAATCACGTAAAAGAAACAGAGATTATAAACAAAAATTACAAACTGTATCAAATCATAATTATCCCAATCATAATTTTTTATTTCTATACCAACATAATGTTTCAACATGTTGTCTTCCTCTTCCTCTTCCTCTTGTCCTTCCTCTTCTCATTTCTATTCCTCTTGCAATGAAAATGGGATGAACTGAAGAGGTTGATGAATACTGCCTATTCTCATTTTGATTTCTTTCTTTATATGAACCCGTTTTGATTTGATAGAATAATTATTGTTCAGGATTTCCGGGCTCTTTACCTTATTGTTTTCAGCTTGAATTTCGAGATCATTGTCTTTATTTCCTTCAACTTCAGTTTTGGAATCCTCAACAACTTTGGATTCCTCTGTATCAACCTTGCAATTCTCTTCTTCCTCTAGATTAGCCTGAGTATCTTGCACTCTGTTTTCATCAGCAACCACTTCAACTTGATTTAATTAAGATGCCTCAATTATCTCTTCAACATGATTAGGTTGAGGTTTCACCTCCTCCTCCATATTGATTTGTTATTGTACACAATTTTCTTTATCTTATGTTTCATGTTCTTTAACCACATTCTGCTCTTTAATAATAGACACATTTGTTTCATTTTTCTACAACTTTACTTTCTGGTCTTTATGAATTTTCTGATCTTCTTTCTTAGCCAAATCACAATTTGGGCTTCCATGTTGGAAGGTATTGCAAAAAGTGCATCTATATGGCCTCCAATCATAAGTGATTTCCATGACAGCAGATTTTCCTTTTCTATTTACTAATGTCATACTATTCGGTAGTGTGCTTCTAGGATGCACCTCAATGCTAATTCTAGCAAAAGATAAGTGCTCCCCTCCTTCAGTAATTGAGTTCATGTATAATGGTCTACCCAATAAACCTGTAAAATGATTAAGGGATTCAGAATTATACATATGTGCAAGTATATTCCAGAGCTTGAACCATATTTGTGCAGTTTCCTTTGGCTTACTCAATAGGTTCAAGTTTTCAGACCATTTTTCCAACATCATACAGTTGGATCCTATATATGTATGCCCATTTCCTAGAATTTCCTCGAGATTAGAACCCTTCTTGAATTTAAGGAAATATAGATCATGGACATTTGCTGAAATTTTTTCCAGTCCTTTTCCTTCTCATTGCTTCAACATTGCATATTTAGTAATTGAGAAGGATACTCTATTTTTCCTATGTAGTTTCCCACAAGTACATTTTCTCATTCTTTTATACAGTTTCCTCTACTTCAGTAGGCAATTTAAATTCAAATGGAAAATTTAGTACCTCCACTTTTGTCTATGTATTGCCCAAGTAGATTTTTCCTTTATAGACATGATCTTCTGCCTTTTTGCATTGTTGTTATTTTAGACTTCATTAGTTTTTCATGTCGAGTTGCTCCTGATAGTATATGACTTATATATTGGAGCCTTCATCAGCTCCTTCATTGTAGCAACTGAACATTGAACAATTTCTTTATATTCTTCTTTTTTCAGCAGATTTCAGTTTTGAAGATAGTGGATGTTGAGTTGAATTGTAATCTACTATACTTTCTCCTTATTAATGATAATTTCTCCTCTTTTAAAATATATAAGGAGCTTTGTAATCTGATTATTGAGCCCAAATAAATTAGCTCTTTCATTATAGCGTATCTTCCAAACTTCTTCATTATCCCCTGTTTTATTGCATTATTTTCTACAGAAATTTTCTCAGCAGTAGTTGGAGCAGATTTCTTACTTGTGTTATTGTCCTACTGTTTTTTGCTGACTTCTTCAACAATTCTTTCAATTTCTTTGACTATTGTTTCCTTAATTCTTTCTAGCACAAACTCTCTAACTTTTTTTAGATTTATTATTTTTGTTCTTTCTCTTACCCATGTTGACAGAAACAGAGTAATAGAATAGAGTAATTGCAACAAACGACGCGATATATATATATATATTATTCTTATAGATAGTTTTTTTTTATATCAAAACCATATATCCTGCATTATAATCGATGAATTAGATGTCTTTTAGTTCGAATTGGATCGTTATAAATCAATTTAAACGCTTAACCCTAATAACTTATTTATCTCTCCCAAACTCATAACAAATAGTTAATTTGAAAATATTTATTAAAATCTTGTTTTAGATAAGAAATTATCAATAAATTTCTTCTAACTAAATTTTATTTTCAAAACTTGATCTCATTTGCTTCATTTGAAATACTTAAATACTTAAAACAGGTTACTTTGTTTTGTCCAAATCATGAATGCAAAAGTGAATGTTGAAAAGATTTTAAAACAGGTTTTTCTAGTTTACAAAGAATTGCCCAAGTTTGGGTCACCACCTTATTAGGTCTAATCTTGAAATGGAATAATTATTAACCAAATATTGCGATATAACAAATTATTGATATTAACTCCTAACCCATTTTTACACTAACACAAATCTCTTTAATAATTTACTTCATAAACAAATAAATCATATTAAGCTTACTTGGAATAAATTTACAAATAATTCAAATTGTTGACATGTTTGGAACAACATTTTCGTGTTCCATATACTTTGATCATTATTATTGTCCTTAAAGCAACATTTAAGGGTGTGTATCGTCTTCTCAAGAATAGGTCATTTTTCTAATCGTGATTTACTTATTATTTCTAAAACCAAATTAACTTTGTAGTTTTAAGATTTTAAATTATATTACGAGTTTATTATATGTCGATAGAATTCTTGAAATGAATTATCTATGAGTATTTAAGTTAAATAATTATAACATATATTTTTTAAAAATATATAAACAATTATAAAAAAAGCAGATATATGAATTTAAATAATTATTTTATGAAATGATACTGTAAGGGTGACAGCACGTGGAACAGCTGATCCCTCCCCTATTAATGATAACCTATTTTAGAAGTTAGCTCGTGTGGTAAAATGTCATACAATAATCAAATAATTATTATGGCCTTAATTAGAAACATTTATTTATTGGTTTATGTATTTCGATTTAGACACAGAAAGCTAAATATAGTCCAGACTAAAGACTAAATTTAAAATTTTATTTATGTTACAGTAATAATAATAATAATGATAATAAAAAAAAGTGGGGTAACCTCATCAAGGTAGTCTAATGGTAAGAGTCGGATTAAAAGACCAAAATGTCACGGATTCGATTCAATTTAAAAGCGTTTTGAGTTTAAGCGAGGACCATGACTATGAGATGTCATGCTAGTTCTCATTTAATTTCCAAAATAATAAAAGTAGGACAATATTTTAAAGAGAAAAATACAAATAATTAAGCTCCATTGGTAAATTTTGATATTCACCCTAAACATTATATTATTCATTTATTTAATTTACTTAGTTCATGTAGGGCATGCAATTTCTGACCCGACAAGAAAATACGACCCACATTGAAAAAAAATCAAGTTATGGTCATATAATTTTTGGTTCGTCGAAGTCGGATCGACCCGTTTAGCCTGATTAATAAATATGTTAAAATTGAATCGACCTCAAATAACCTAAAAAGACCTGACAATCCGTTTATAATTTTTATTGTGGGGGGTTTTGTGTTTGTCATTTTATACTTACTTACTCATGTTCTTTTGTAGGGTTTTTTTAAACGAATTTATGATTTAGTTTTATTCTTTTGTGTTCAGATAATTTTAATCTGAAATAGATATATTATCTTATTTACATGTTAAATTGAGTTGAGTCAGATCAATTAAGTTAATCAAGCTAGGTTCATGTTAATTACAAATGATCTGGTTCAAGTTATATATTTTGTTAGGAATACTAAACATGTTAGGTTCATGCCAATATCACTCAACACTCAACCCACTAACATGATTTTCTTTTCTAGCCTAGCGGTAATAAGAGGTGGATACTAACCTTAAGTTTCTAGGTTCGAGCCCGTCAGACGACAAGTTCTGCGCTTGGTTAAGTGTGGTTGTAGGCTACATACTTAATCTGTTGTCTCATTTTTAATTCAAAAACCCGCTAACATGCAAACTCGAACCCACAAACCCGATTCGATTTGAATTCTCACACATTCTTATATGTTGTTTTGAACTTTGAAATTATCTATTTTCATATGGTATTTAGATGATGATTTTTATAAGGAACTACTTCACAAAATCCGATATTAAAGAGAATCACATGACGTGGTTTATTTGAAGAATAGTTCAATACTTAATCTGTTGTCTCATTTTTAATTCAAAAACCCGCTAACATGCAAACTCGAACCCGCAAACCCGATTCGATTTGAATTCTCACACATTCTTATATGTTGTTTTGAACTTTGAAATTATCTATTTTCATATGGTATTTAGATGATGTTTTTTTTATAAGGAACTACTTCACAAAATCCGATATTAAAGAGAATCACATGACGTGGTTTATTTGAAGAATAGTTCAATACTTAATCTGTTGTCTCATTTTTAATTCAAAAACCCGCTAACATGCAAACTCGAACCCGCAAACCCGATTCGATTTGAATTCTCACACATTCTTATATGTTGTTTTGAACTTTGAAATTATCTATTTTCATATGGTATTTAGATGATGTTTTTTTTATAAGGAACTACTTCACAAAATCCGATATTAAAGAGAATCACATGACGTGGTTTATTTGAAGATTAGTTCAATATAAGTCATAAAAATTAAAAATAGTTTCAATTGGAAATGTTTTGTATGGACGCCTCTAATCTAAAATCAAATTAAATGTGACTATATGCATCTTGTGCCTTACCAAATGCGCTCTGAATTCAAAGGTTCAAATCAAATATATTATTACTATTAATATAACTTTCTTCACATTTGAATGATTATAATTTATTTGAAGAGACCAGTTATATATATATATATATATATATATATATATATATATATATATATATATATATATATATTATTTTTAATTTAAAAAACTAACACGACTCTATAATAGGTAGAATGTACTTAGTGAGAATTGAATATCTTATTGTTAAGATCCACCTTAAAAAGAATTCCATCACATTTGGTTGTAACTCATTTTCATATTCTATTTATTTAATTTTGTCATGTATATAATTCACCTATGCTATAGGCAATCTTCACAATGCAGTAAACTTACAAATTATCTGAATTCAGTCTTTTTAATATATTAATGAGTTGAAAATAGAATTACAAATATGAAAACATATAACAAGAAAATTTGACATAGAAATACAATAAATGATTCCAAAAAAATGGAAAAGAAAATTTTGAAACAAGCAAGCAAAACCTTTATTTGATTAATCCAAGTTGATAAATTGATGATCAAACAAATTAACCCCCCTTTTGTAAGGTTCATTTGTGAAAGATCTCAATATTGTTTCCAACATTCATACAACTTGATGTCAACCTTGAGCCTAAAATAAACCTCCCCTTCAAATGCATCCGTCATCAAAGTAGCTATTCCTCGAGTCATGAAGAAATCACCCGTCCCACCAATAACCGATATGTCCCTAGTCTTATTCATCAATGGATCCGCACCCGCAAAATTGATGCTTCCCCTATGATTCGTCGAGTTTAAGACGAATGAGAACCCTAGCCATGATGTGAAGATATCCTTCTTATCGTATAGATAAAATCCTTGAGCTCGGCCCACTGGGGCCGAGTGAAGATTGTTGTCAAGTGTGATTGGGTCATCGAACACCACGACATTTCCAAAGTGGTTCTGAGTGGCTAAGATGGTTCGGTTGCCCCAAGCTGGGGCTCCAACTATGGCGGAAGTTGCATTGTGAGAGTTGTGTCCGTTAAATATGATGTCATGAAAGTAGAGAACTAGTCTTTTGCATGGTGGCGAGGTTTTGAACCGTGGAGCTTTCATGGAATGGGCCATGGCCTTCGAAGATGTTAGTAGGAAGAGACCAAGGAAGAAGAAGAAGATGCAAAAGAATGTTTTGTTAGATGCCATGATTATAATGAAGGCTTGGTGGTCTCATGGGCATGAGAGTTAATGGCCTTATATAGGGATTTGGTATTTCATTTTGTGTTGAGTTTTTTTTTTTGGTTAACTACTTTATTTTTTATGTCCCTCTCTTGTTATATAGTTAATTAAAATAAATAAAAATATTTTGTATACTTGCTTTCATTTTTATATTTTAACTCTAACTAATCAAACAACTCAATCCTAACCCACTACTCAATACTCATGCATCCACCCAAACCAACAAAACCCTTGTTGTTCCTTTCTTGAAAATAAAACCTTTTTTTTTTATAGTTAAAGCAAGATCTTTCCAATCGAAATAACAATGTCGGATATACCATTTTATATTCATGGGCAACTCGATAGGTTCTAATTACTATTCACTCCGATTACTTTTTGAATATAGGAAGTTAATCTAACACCATACCACCACGACTTTTACGATTTTTACATTCATTGAAGGTGTCAATATTATTAATCATGGTTAGTTTCTGTTTGTGTTAATACAATATTAGTCGTGTTTTTTTTTCCATTAAACAAACCCATCATAGATTATATTTCTTACACAAAAATTCTAGTTTATTTATTAAAAAATTCAAGAGAAAGAAAAGAAGTGAGTTAGTTATCTTAGTTTGTTGGATCTCTATTAACAAATAATAAATAAAAACCATGTTAATGAAATAAAGCTTGACTTTCAAGACAATTCCAGATCATCTCTTTGAAGGTTTAGTGATGGTGGTCCAATCAACCAAATCAAACCAAATCAAAACCTAAAGAAATATTATTTTCTTTATTTTTATTAGCTTGAAACCTAAGGTTTCATCATGATTAGTTGTGGACATGTGTTTGAAAGTTTAAACCTCGGAAAATGTAAAAAAACATAAATAAAAAGAATTATTATGCAAAAGAAAAAGACTTTTTTTTTTTTTTTATGATAATAGTATTATTGAAACTAATCATATAGGTGATCAATGTCTATAATTTAAAAAAAAAAATTGGGTTGGTGCATCTAATTCTAATATTACATTTCTTTAGTCCTTCCAATATTATCTTTATTGGTCATTTGGTTACATAGCATCTTAGGAAATTTGTATTTTCACTTAGAAAAATTGAATTATGTTACCTCTTTTCTTTATACTTTCTTTTTAAGCAGTTGATTAAACGATTATTGTCTATTAATATTATTAACTTCTTTTTTTATATAAAAAACGAAACGATACACTTATTTACTTCAAACGTGGATCAAACAAGGCCTAAATGTTGTCAACTAATACAATTGCAATTAAGATTTCTTTATAATAAATTTGAAGAGTAGAGTTAGGTAGCTACCTCCATTGCAAACAACAACTCCAACAAGATATTACTTAGTATAGCTAACAGTTTTTGTTTAAAAGAATGGAATTCAAAGAAAAAAATGAGACATTGAAGTAAATCATATAAATAAAGACAAAAGAAATAAATGCATTATTGAACAACTTTTTGTCAAAGAAATTGATACAAGTCCCGCTAAGTAGTTCATAGTAACAATTAGGATTTGTTCGGATTCAAGTTTTTTAAATAATTTGGATTATTTAAAATGTAATGATAGGTAATGATTTTGAACCGATAATTAATTTTTTGTAAGAAGATTTAAAAGATAAAATGTAGTCTTTTATTCATGTTTTAATATTTTTTTAATAAGTTACGGTAAATGATGATATTATTAGGATTGAATTCATTTGATTTTATTAAAATCGTAGTGTATATAAAAGGATTCACGAAAAATAAGATTTCTCAATTTTAATTTCTAAAAAGAATGGAAAAAATTGATGCTATAATCAACTTTCACATTTTGTTTATGGGTCCAACATGTTTAAAAAAAAAATCAAATATGCATAAAAGTCGGTTAAATCAAACGACAACATCATATATATAGATCCAAATAACAAAACAATAAGCAATGATGATATCCACTATACAAACTTGTCAAATGCAACACTTAATAAAGAAGACACCTTGGAAATATGGTTTGGGAGTAAAGAAATACAACTTATTTTTTATTGCAGGTTTAGTCATGATTAGTATAGAGTTGTGAGTTGTGACTTTAGTTTTTGAAGCATGCCTATGGAAAATTTGTCAATTTATATGAATGTCTGGTATTCAATAATATTGAAAATTCTTTAACATTTAATTTGGTGTTAATAAAAAATATTAATTAATAGAAATCCATTGTACTTTGATTTAATGCACAAATAATTCCCCCAAAACTTTAGAAGATATATAGAGTACTAAATCAATACTTCATAAAAATGGCACAAAACTGTTTCAATAATCAGATTATTTTCTTAGTGTTGCCTATAATTCTTGATTCTCAATACCGACAATAAACATTGTACGTCGATAAAGAACTCTCCTAGAATTCTTCTCTTTGTATCTGCTTTGTGTTAGGATTTGGATCCCCAAATCCGACCTGTTTGAAACGATTTGTAAAATCGCAAGAAAGAAGAACACAAGAAAACACAAATTTATAGTGATTCACTCAAATTAAGCTACGTCCACTTCAGCCGCCACCAGATTTCACTATGAAGAAGAAGAGGTAATACATAGTTTTTGCCTCACACTTTATCTCTCTAAATTATATTTATCACATGTAAATCCTTAATAATAAAATATTTATAGGGTAAACATTCAGGTAATAAAACATAAACAACTCTTGGCTAGACCCAATCCCCAAAACCAAATACAAACCCAATAAACTATAATTAACAATTATAGAGTTTGTTATAAGTATAGGCTCCATAACTCAATAATCTCCCACTTGAAGACTAACTTCATCATCTCTCGATCGGTGATGACTCTCCATCCGGTGTCTTAATGAAGAAGACCAACTTAAGTTGCACACAACTTTAGTTTCTCATTTGTCACAGTTTTCGTCAGCATATCAACTGGATTCTCACTCTCGGGAATCTTCTCAAGAGCTAATACTCCATCTTCTAAAGCTGACCGGATGAAATGATAACGAACATGTATATGCTTTGTCATTCCATGATAAACTGGATTCTTTGCCAAATGAATGACACTCTGATTGTCGCATCGCAACACACTTCCCTCGTAGTCTTGATCTAATTCTCGCAAAAAGAATTGTAACCACATCATCTCCTTAGCAACCTCTGTCACAACAACATACTCTGCTTCACAACTAGAAAGAACAACAATCTTCTACAATTTTGAAACCCAACTGATTGTAGTACCTCCTAGAGTATAAATGTACCCTATTGTACTCTTCCTACTATCAACATCACCACCATTGTCAACATCAATATATCATTCCAAACCCATATTAGATTTTCTAAAAACACAAAGCGAGACTCGTACTTCTTCTTAAGTATCGTAGTATCCACTTTATTGCTTCCCAATGTTCTCTACCCGGGTTTCTCATGAATCTGCTAATAACTCTCACTGCATGTGCAATGTCTGGTCTTGTACAAACAATCACATACATAATACAATTAATGACAAAGGCATACGGAACAATGGGCATGTAATTTTTCTCCTCCTCTATTGAAGGCGACTGATCTTTAGATAGTCTGAAGTGACTAACTAAAGGGGTAGTGATTGGTTTTGCATCATACAAGTTGAACCTGCTAAGAACTTTCTTTACATATTCTTCTTGTGAAAGCTTGAGAACTTCTTCATCCCAAAGATTTATTTTGCAGCATCTAAATATTTCATTGCATACTTTTCAGACAACTCTTTCTTGAGCTTGTTAATCTCATACATGTTTGCTCCAGCAATCAACATGTCATCAACGTAGAGGAGTAGAATAATGTACGATTTATCAAACCTCTTGATATAGCAGCAATGATCAGATTCACACTTCAGAAAATTGTTACTTTTCATGAAGCTATTGAACTTCTTGTACCATTGCCTTGGAGCCTGTTTCAAACCATACATTTTCTCCTGAAGTTTACACACAAGCTCATATTTTCCTTTGATTTCAAATCCTTCTGGTTGTCGCATGTAAATCTCTTCATCTAAATCACCATGAAGAAAATCAGTTTTGACATCTATTTGTTGAAGATGAAGGTCTTCTTTCGGAAGCAAACTCAAAATAGTTCTGATTGTCATCAATTTAACTACTAGAGAGAAGATCTCATTGTATTCAATACCTTCTTTCTGTTGAAATCCTTTCACAACCAATCTTGCCTTGTACGTCATGGTTTTATCATGTTCTTCTTTAATCGTGAAGATCTATTTGTTTTGAAGTGCTTTATTTCCCTTTGGTAGCTCAATGAGATCCCAAGTCTGATTCAACGTCAAAGAGTCCATCACATCTTTCATCGTAGACTCCCACTTTACTGATTCATCAATTGTATTATTTCCTCATAGCATTCCAGTTCACCTCTATCTGTCAACAAGATATAGTTCAGAGATGGAGACCACCTCTCAACTGGTTTTTGATTCCTTGATGATCTTCTCAACTGTATAACCGATGTTTGCTGATTTGCCTTTAGGGCCATGTTCTCAACGATTTCATCTTCAATAACACACTGGTCTTCTTAAACAGTTGATATATATTCAGTTGAAAATTTTCTCAAATCGACCATACCGGTCTCTTTCAATTTGGAATCACCATCTGATGTCTTCTCAACACAATCTTGGTAGAGAACCTATTCATTGAAGATAACATTTCTGCTACGAATGATCTTCCAATTTTAATTATCCCATAAACGATAATCAAATTTGATATAACCATAACCAATGAAAAAATATTTGTTTGACTTTAGATCAAGCTTGATCCTATCACATTCATTAATATGAACATATGATAAACAACCAAACACTTTCAAATAAAAAAGGTTTACATTTTTATTGCTCCAGACTTCTTCAGGAATTCTGAATCAAGAGGAACAGAGGGTCCCCTATTTATCAAGTAAGAAATAATATTGATAGCTTCTGCCTAGAAGATTTTAGATAGCCCTACATGTAATCTCATTCTCCTAGCACGTTCGTTCAATGTTCGATTCATCCGTTCAGCTACTCCATTCTCTTGAGGCATTCGGGGAACAGTCTTCACCATACTGATCCCATTTACATCATATTATTCTTTAAAATGTGATCTGATGTACTCGCCTCCATTGTTGGATATCAAGAATTTAACCTTCTGATTTGTTTCATTTTCAACCAAAGCCTTCCACTTCTTAAAAATAACAAAATACTTTAGACTTGTGCTTCATTAAATATACCCAAACATTTCTTGTCAAATCATCTATAAATATCACGTAGTATTGTGATCCAACAATAGAAAAAACAAGTGTATGTCCCCACACATTAGTGTGTACCAACTTTAGTCTATCTTTCTTGAGCTCATTCCCAATCTTTAAGAAACTCACCCGTTTCTGTTTTTCAAGAATGCAATTTTCACATAACTAATGTTCAACAAACTTCAGTTCTGGAATTTGTCCATTCTTCAAAAGAATTTTCATCCCTTTTTCGCTCATATGGACCAACCTGCAATGCCACATCTCACTATTCTTCGAGTCATCAACTATAGCAATAACTTTTTCTCTACAAGTTGAAGTCGTGTATAACGTTCCAGTTTTATGACCTCGAGCAACAACTATTTCTCTTTTAGTCACATTCCACGCACCATTTCCACAACTGAAATTGTGACATTCTTCATCAAGTTGTGTAATAAAAATCAGATTGCGCATTAAACCTAGAATGTGTCTCACCTTATTAATCTTCCAAACATAACCATTTTACATCTTCAATTTGATGTCCCCCATATCAATAATATCTAGTGGCTCATCATCTATGAGATAAACTTTCTCACAGTTTCCAGCCACATAATTATCCATTAATTCTTTGTGGACAGTGGTGTAGAAAAGACGCTCCCGAGTTCAAAACCCATGAATCTATCGGTCTATCAACAGACATAAGTAATATATTAGTGATAGTTTTTGTAACAATGTTGGCTGCATCATTTTTATCATCACCGTTTCTCTTCGGTGTTTTGTAGTTTCTATTCAAATGACCCTGTTTATCACAACTCCAGTACTCAAATGTCCGCCCAGACTTGGACTGACTCCTCATACTCCTCGACATAGATCTGCTCTTATCTCGGTTGGAATTTCTATCATTACCTCTACCTCAATTTTCCACATTCAGAGAAAAAACCTTTGAACGTTTCACTAAAATCAATTTTACGAACCTTTTCAGCAAGAATAGGATCTCTAACTTCAACAAATTTTAGTTTAGAATTTCAAATTGAATTATTAATTGTTGCCTTCATAGGTTCCTATTTATTTGGTAGAGATGCTAACAATATCATGACACTAAATTCATCCCCAAAATCAATATCAACAGATAACAGTTGATTCATAATTTTATTGAATTCGTTCAAATGAGTAGTGACAGAAGTACCATCAACCATTCTTAAGTAAAAGAGTCTTTTCATTAGATGTACCTTATTGTTAGTAAATGGTTTCTCATACATATCAGAAAAAGCTTTCATCAGACCCATGATGGTCTTCTACTTTTCTACATTGTGAGCAACCGTCTTGGCTAGCGTCAATCGGATAACTCCCAAAACTTGTCTATCAAGGAGTTTCAATTCAGCTTCATCAATTTTCTCTAGTTTCTCACTCAAAGGAACATGAAGCTTCTTTATATAGAAATAATCTTCAATCTGCATCCTCTAGAAGGCATAATCTGTTCCATCAAATCTTCCAATGTCGTGTCATATACTATTGTCGTTTGCCATCGTTTCCAATGCTCAGATCTAGCCTAGAAGCTTTGATACCACTTGTTAGGATTTGGATCCCCAAATCCGACTTGCTTGAAATAATTTGTAAAAACTCAAGAAAGAAAAACACAAGAAGACACAGATTTATAGTGGTTCACTCAAATTGAGCTACGTCCACTTCAGCCGCCAACAAATTTCACTTTGAAGAAAAAAAAGGAATACATAATTTTTGTCTCACACTTTATCTCTCTAGAATTATGTCTATCACATGTAAACCCTTAATAATCACATATTTATATGGTAAACATTAAGGTAATAAAACCTAAATAACTCTTGGCAGGTTCAAGCCCAAAAACCAAATAAAAACCCAATAAACTCTAATTAACAATTATAGAGTTTGTTATAAGTGTAGGATTTATAACTCAACACTTTGTTTTTTTATAGATATATTTTGTAGGTTTTATTCTGCATTTGAATCATAATTTGGATTTGTTGTTGGTCTCCAATTTGCATCCTTTATAACTTTCAAATCTTTATGTTTTTTTTGGTTTTGTTGTTGTTGATGAACTTATCATACTTTTGTTGGAGAATTTCAATATTTATGTTCATTTCATTTATCATTAATGTTAAAAAAGAATGGAGTAGAGTAAGAGAAAAGTCATAGTTTGATATTGGTGTTTTATTAATTCTGTTTAGAATATTTGGTTAAAAATATTTTCTAACATCATTTCTTTATTCTCTTCACGTATAACATTTGCATCCTCGTCGTCAATGAAAAATAACGTAGCACCTTAGCTGTAATGTGTTTTCTATTATGTTTTTTTCGAACTGCACCACTTGATTTATCAATCTTCCATATCTCGAGGTGTCACACATCTTGCAACGCGTTGCAGATCATTATCCTGCTTATGATAAAGCATACATTATTATTACAGACGATCTTTTCATATGTAAGACCGATATCTGTAATAATTTTTTTACACTCATAATAAGAATTAGGTAAACGAGAATTTACTGGTAAAATCTCATCTTTGAGCAAATTTAGCAATTGATCGAATGATGTATTTGTCCATTGACTAACATTCTGAATATGAAACAACTTCAATAATGTGGAAGCCTTTGAAATTCGAGAACCTTCATACAAAAACTGCTTTGAATCATCCAAGAATGTTTTATCACCGTCAACCGGATCTTCAGAACTAGAGTGTTGAATGTTGGGATACAAATTATTGAGAATATTTTCCATACTGGTCATCAACATCATTATCAACATAATCAACTGTATTATCTTCTTCTATAATATTCTCATTAACACCATCTTCGTTATTTGATTCATCATCAACATCATCAACGCAATCATCAACAATATCATTTGTGGACCTCATTTCACCGTGAAAACATCAAAAATCGTAGTTCATTCTTATACCGTGTATAATTAGATGTGTCTTCACAACACTAACACTCTCATAGTGTCGATTTGCACATTTAACGCAAGGACACACAATCTTTTCCCTTCTAGTAGCGCATTGAGTGCAAAGTTTAGGAATAAGCAAAGTTTAGGATTTGCTCAACGTCTTATATATATTGTGGATGATCTTGATGTAGGAGTATCCGAATTTTGTCTGGAATTTCTATTTTTCAATGTAATGTCTCTAACACAATAAATATCATATTGAAGGTTTTATACCTAAAATTATAAACCTAAAATAAACATAAATATCTCAATATAATTAAAAAAAAAGTAGGTTACAAAAATTTAAATTTAGACAAACAATCAAGATATATAGCATTTGTGAATCTACTTTATCAAGTTTGTAGATTTTTTACCTTATAATTTATATATATATATATATATATATATATATATATATATATATATATATATATATATATATATATATATATATATATTTAAATCTTAATATCTCAATCCATACACAAATGTGATGTCATTTGAACTTAAATTTTAGTATAATTTGGATCAAGATAAACAAAGAAAGAAAAAAAATCCAATACATTCAGATGCTTCAATAAGAAAGAATCTAAGTATCCAAAACAAAATTATCTGGATTTGTTTTGAAATATTTATACAAAAAAAAGGATCAAAATAAGGTTTGGACATGCATTACTAATATTGTTCTGTTCTGTACAGAAATATTCCAATGAGGTTTTTCTGCTTGCCTATACTTACTTAATAATCTACATTATCAGATATGCAAGCAATCTGTAATGATAATATTTATAGGTACAGAAGGAGACACTAGTAGTAAGTACTGCTATCTTATGGCCATATTAAGTGGGAAAAAGCATATGATTATTTATTATTCCCTTGTTTTTAAATAGGAAATCCAGCTAAACATATTGATATCCTATAATTTACTACTAGCTAGGGTTTAGGCTGGCCATTAACTATGGACACTACTACACAATGATTTCTGTTTATCAAGTCTATTGTCTTCACCCTTCATGAGTCTTAAAAGAAAGAAAGAAAGTAATATCCTTTGTTAGGTGATCATCACATGCATGACTACTTATCTAAGTTATTGTCTATAATATTATTTTATCATTTGTGTTGGATTCGATTTAGATTCTATTTGAAAACAGAGTAAGTGCATTTATATTATTTAGTTTGATCATTGAATCCCAATTTTGGGAGATTAGATTACTATGGGTGATTAGCATGAGTGTATCCTTTCATATCCTAATTACAACACATTGTTTGGTTCCTAACACATAATCTAACATAACATAACATAATAACGGACACATAATCTAACAATTTACTAACATAAAATAACATAATAACGGACACATAATCTAACAATTTACTAACCTAACATTGTTAATATACTAGGCTAATAACACTTTATATTTTTATTTCAACACCAAATTTGATGAACGCGGGACGTTGTAACAGTATATTTTTATCCGTGTGCATCGCACGAGGATCTTCCTAGTTTAATTTAAGGTTAAAATCGAATAATCATGATCGAAAGAGCTTGAATTTAATTCAAATAAACCATTATTCCATCACATCACTGAAATTGTGAACCAAAATGCTAAAATAACTTTTACATGATCTCTTATAAAATTTTTAAGATATTACATAATAAGATATTATCATCTTACCCAAATAAACCCCACTTTCTACCTCAAACAAGATTATTTTTTAACTTTTGGAAAATACCTTGAACTGTAGTGAGCCAAGATATGTTTTTTAGGTTTTTTTTCATTTGAGTTGATCTCATCATTTGATTAACTCATGACAATTCACTTATGTATTTTTTGAAAAAATTTATTGGGTTTGTCTATGATTTAAATAAAATGTATATCCATTTAATAAAATTATCTATGTGATATTAATCTATGTTCTTTTCTATCATTTTAAAGAGTAACTCAGCTGCATTTACATGAAAATATGAAGAGCTAATAATGATCTTTTTTTCATCTTTTATTTGTCATATGTTGATGACTCAGTAACTATTCTTAGACACTTTTTATGACTCTCTTTAAATTTGGTAACAACATTTTTTTTTATATTTATTATATCAAATCACACAATTTAATAATATAAATTATAAAAATCAAGATAAAAACTTGATTGAACACACATTTCATAATAAACTACTATTTATAGTTAAAGTTGTTGCCTAACACAACCAAACCAAATTGATGGAGAATCTCAATAGAAAAAATAGAATAAACAAAAGTGGTTACAAACAACTCATCTCCTTCATTGATCTCGAGTACCTAGTACTTTCTAGAATCGCAATACTTTAAATAATTTTCTTTTAAATTTTCTTTTCAAATATATTTTGTGTTTTATAATAAACTTTTGAGATATAATTTTATAACATTATTATTTATAAAAAAAAATATTGCAATGTAATTGGTTAACTAACTTATTAGAGATAGAATATGTAGTCCGGGACGGCTGACCCTAATTGGTCGCCTAGTTTATATCCTAGTTTATATTGCTTACCTTGCAACCAGGGCCGACCCTAGAGTAAACCCGACAAGCCCTCGGACTAAAGCAGCCTACTCTCAAGACAACTCATTTAATAAAATATATAAGATATATAGATAAATATATAATTTTTTAAGCATAAAATATTATAGCTTAGTCCAGATACAAACTTAAAATTTTGCATAGGTTATGAATTCAAATCTCACCCAAACTATATTTTGTTTTATCAATTTTTAATAATAGATCTAGGGCAACAAAAAAAAAGATCTTTTATTTTATCGAGGCGAGGGCATCACAAAACTCGGGGCTGGCACTGACCTAACACAAACAATGAAAAAAAATTAAATTGTCAAAATTAATAGACATATTTGACATTCTCTAAATAAATTATAGATTAGAATGTCATCATCCGTTGTAGTCTAGTTGGTCAGGATATTCGGCTCTCACCCGAAAGACCCGGGTTCAATTCCCGGCAACGGAATTTTTACTTTAGCGTCTAGTTAAAATAAATATTAGTTTTTTGTTGTTAAAAACTTACTCACAATTGAAAATGAAACCAAGCAAATGAGTTTTGTTTCAATCAATATTTTCATATCAAATCTTATTTAAGGAGACTACAATTTTCGAGATAAAACAATAGAGAAGCTATGGAAGTAGAAGAATTTTTTAGTTTTAGACTATGAACTATAATAATTTATTCAAAAGAAGGAAAACACATAATTCTTCAAACTTGCTTTTAATTAGCTCAAATGATATATTAGGGGCTTGTATAAAGAGGAAAACTATAGTACCATTCCGATTTTGAAATCTAATTTATCGATTGTCGTCCTTTTGATTGAATTACAAATCATGGTCAATTCTTTTTGCCAAACTTTTTCTAATTTAAAATTTTTACACGATTAACTTTCTGTCCTTTACATGCATTTCTCATTAATATATAATATGTAATACTTTTATCTAAAGAATATTTATTTAAACAATTTGCATTTATTTACAACACATAAAAAAATACAAAATAATTACCGTCTTATTCAAAATTCGCATACTTATAATATCACTCAAATTAAAACTTATTTTCACTTGAAAACTAGAATATAAAAAAATCATTAGATCACTTAATCCTCCTTAAAAATTTGATATGATCCAAAATGGCACAACCTATAATGTTTAAAAACTCTACAAGGTTAAAAGGGAAATATTTTATTATTATCATTTTTTGTCAATAATTGTTGGAATTTCCGATTGCTTAAAAAAAGGAAATAAATGGAGCTAGCTACTTTCTACATGTATTACTAAGAAATCTTACCAATGTATTAGTTGGCAACATTTATTTGGACACTTTTTGAAGTAAATAAAGTGTATTGTTTCCTTTTAGACTGATCAAGAAAATCTAAACTTCAAAGTAATTACACCAACCAACAAATACAATGACAGTGAGGCATTCAATTTCCCTATCTCTTGGCTCCCAACAATTCAAGGTCAAGTTCTTCGAACGAGCTAAGATCAACTTTGAGATGAGAAATCTTGATTGGTGCTTTAGTATTATGACTGGGCTAGGTTTTAGCCATATTTTCCTTCCAAATATCAACGCTCTTTGAGACGACCTCCTCCTTATTATGTACAAAAATGTATAACATCATATTTCTCCTTGTAAGAAATTGAGTTTAAAATAACGAAGGCAAGATTTTATCGCATCATCAACATCAGTAAGAGAAAAAACTAAGTAATATTTAGCAATATGCATACTCAACTTTTATGTGAGATCGTCCTGTTGGTGTTCCTTGCCATTGCGGGCGGGTTTTAAATTCCGGGTAAACGGGTCAGTGTTTTCCTTTATGAAAACGGGTTAGAGTATAAATACATTTTTTTTGGTATTTTTCTCATAATAGAGCAAGGTTGAGAGAGAGTGAATTACAGATCTAGGGTTTTCTGGTTTTCTTCTTCTTCTTGTTCTTTGGCTGATCCAGAGAGAGAGAGATTGGGGGAGTTTTTGATTGTGGAGTAGTCCAATCATTCCTAGTGTAATCACTTCTTTCATTTGAGAGCAGGGCATGTAAGTTTCTACTATTGACATTTGTTTGATTTAGTGAAACTTATCCCTCCCGTGGACGTAGGTCGATTTTGACCGAACCACGTATATTGTGTTGTCGTTTATTGCTTTGTGCTATTTCAGTTCTTGGTAAATCTGTTGTTCGTCATAGACGATTTGGAAACTGATTTATTACAGGTTTGATTTCTAAGAAGATCCATAATTTTGCTGTTGCAAAACCCAACAGTGGTATCAGAGCAGTATTGATTGGTTATCTGTTTTAACATTGGAGCAGAGTGCTCTGCTGGTTATTTGGCGAAATTCATAAAAGAGATCAACTAGTTTCTTTGCTAGGTTTTTTTGTCAGTTGTTAAGGCAGTAATAATGGGGAAATCTAGACCTGATATGGTGAGTCTGAATGGTACAAACTACAGGCAATGGAAACTGATGATTAGTGATATGTTAGTTTCAGATGATTTGAATGAAGCAATTGAAAATGAAGGTGTTAGAATTGAGACTACAAAATAGGCTGATTGGAAAAAGATAGATAGAAAGGCCTGCAACTTTATTCGTTCCTGGGTTGGTATAAATGTTGTGCACCATGTTGAGAACGAGACTACGGCGTATGGTGTGTGGAGCAAACTTGAAGCTCTCTGCTAGGAGATCAGCAGGGAATAAAGCAGCACTAGTACGAAGGCTGGTGAATCTGAAGTATATTGATAATAAATCAATTGCTGAGCACTTGAATGAATTTCAAAATATTTTGAATCAGCTAAGTAGTATGAAGATAAACTTTGATGATGAGGTGCAAGCACTTTTAGTCCTTGGATCTTTGCCTGAAAGTTGGGAGACACTTATTATCACTCTCAGCAACTCAGCACCAAATGGTAAAGTAAACATGGCATTTGTCACCAGTTCCTTACTTGATGAGGAGAATCGAAAGGGGGATAAACCCTCTAAGTCTGATATGTTGGTGGCTGATAGAGGAAGATCAAAGGATAATAGAAGTGGTTCGAATAGGGGAAAGTCTAGAAGTAAGTCTAGAGCTCCATAGAAGATGATGCTTTCCATTACTGTGGCAAAATGGGTCACTGGAAAAACGAGTGCTGAAAATTTAAAAATGATAAAGCGAAGGGTACAGTGAAGCCCAGAGAAAAGAAAGAATAGAGTGCAGATACATCTGCTTATGCTTCAGATGGTGAACTGACATATGCTTCTAACTGTCAAGACTCATGTCTTAGCACATCTTCAAATGAAACAGCATGAATTGTTGACACAGGTGCCTCATTCCATATTACTCCACACAAAGGTTACTTCCAATCCTACAAAGCTGGTGATTATGGTGAGGTTCGCATGGGTAACAATAGTGTGTCCAAGATAGTTGGTTTTGGTGATGTTAGAATCGAGACAAACATGGGCTGCTTCATGACATTGAGAGATGTAAGACATGTTCCTGATTTGAGAATGAATTTGATTTCAGCAGGTAAGCTCGATGATGGAGGCTACCATAATGTTTTCAGTGGTGGAGCATGGAAGCTAAGCAAGGGTTCATTGGTTGTTGCACGAGGTAAGAAATGTTGTTCCTTATACAAGACAAATTTTAAAATTGTCTATGATGCAGCATATTCTGTTGTGATGGAGTCATCCTCTGAGTTATGGCACAAGAGACTAGGTCACATTAGTGAAAAGAGGCTGAATGTTTTGATCAAGAGGAATGAGCTGCTCAATCTCAAGGATGCTCATCTTGAAAATTGTGAGCATTGCTTGAAGGGTAAGTAGAACAGAGTCTCCTTCAGTAAGTCAAAAGTGGAACTGAAAAAGAATGTCCTTGAACTGGTCCATACAGATGTTTGTGGTCCTATGAAGATTAAATCCATAGGTGGTGCTTCCTATTTTGTAACCTTCATAGACGATGCATCTAGGAAGGTTTGGGCTTACGCTATAAAGTCCAAGGATGAGGTTGCAGCAAGGTTTGAGGTCTTTCACAAGCTGGTTGAAAGAGAGACAGGAAGAAAACTAATGAGGGTGCGGTCAGATAACGGGGGAGAGTACATAGGCTCATTTGATGATTATTGCAAAGAGAAGGGTATTCGACATGAACAGACTGTGCCTAAGACTCCACAACAAAATGGTGTGGCAGAGAGGATGAACAGAATAATGTTAGAACGGATGAGGAGTATGCTCTCCCATGCCAGGTTGGCTAAGAATTTTTGGGCTGAAGCCATGAGCACTGCAGTGTATGTGATCAACCGTTCTCCCTCCAAGCCATTGAATAATAAGTGTGCAGAAAGCGTCTGGTCAGGTAAAGATGTTAATTATGACTATTTACGTGTTTTTGGTTGTAGAGCTTTTGTGCATGTTCCAAAAGATGAGAGGTCTAAGCTAGATGCAAAAACCAGACAATGCATATTTTTGGGGTATGGTGATGAAAAGTGGGGATACATGTGTCACTAGTAAAAAATCGACCTTTACCGACGGTTTTTCCCGAAGGTTTTATAAAACTCTCCTAAATACTCCCGAGAGGAGTAAATCTTTCGGTAATAAAAATAGATTCCGAGAGGGGTGTAAAACCTTCGGTTTTATTAATTATTACCGAAAGTTCTTTGTAGAACTTTCGGTTTTTACATTCCCAAAAAACCAAAAATAATTCTAAGTGTTGGATGTGGGTTAATTGCGAAGGTTTTACAAAAACCTTCGGTTTTGTAATCCCGGAGATTTTTAATTGCGAAGGTTATTCAAAGAACCTTCGGTTTTACCTTTTTTGAAATTCTCTTTTGCGAAGGTTTTCCAAAAAGCCTTCGGTTTTGACTCTATTAAAAATAATTCTAAGTTTGGAAATGGTTATTTCCGAAGGGTTTTTAATAAACCTTCGATTTTGACTAATATCAAAACCGAAAGTAATATGAAAACCTTCAGTATCTACCTCTATAAATACAAACCCTAACCCTTTTCTTTTTCATTCCACTCTCTCCTTTCTCTCTCTTTCGCGCCGTAGCCGCCGCCTCCTCCACGCCGCTTCTCTTCTCGCGTTCAGGTTTGTTTCATTTGTTTTTTTTGTTGTTGTTTATTATTAGATGTATATTTCTTATAATGTAGTTTATATATATTATCTAGATTTAGGCTAGTTTAAATTATTTGTTTGTTTCATTGATTTAGGATGGGTGATTCATGGAATAGTCTTCGGCGTACACCGGAGAAACTACCTCCGTGTTACCAGAATCTGCTAGCACAAACAAAAATTGCGGCACGTGAGGAAGAGGTGAGACAAATGACGCTGGAAATGGAACAAATCCTATTGAGGGATGCGGAAAGAGGCCGATTGCTCAGTGAAATTAAAGCGGATAGGGCCGAAATGGCCCAGAGATTAGAGAATCTCGAACAGGAACTTGTATTGTTGAGGAGTCGACTGAATCAACCACCCCCTCCTCCCACTCCATCTAATAATTTCTAGATTAATTATGTGTTTATTAGTTTTTCCGTACGAACGATGACAATATTTTTATGTGTTTTGTTTTAATATTCATGAATTATTATTATTATGTTTGGTTTGGTTTTAATATGTTGTTAATGAATTATGTTATTTTTGTTTACTTTTCACCTTTTTTAAAAAAAAACAGCATGGCCAAAACCGAAGGTTTATTTGAAAACCTTCGGTTTTGACCCTCGTTTAAAAAAATCTAAAAAATTTCTAAGGGTAAAAACCGAAGGTTTTCAAATACACATTCGGTTTTGACCCCTGCTGGGTTTTAAATTCCGGGTAAATGGGTCAGGGTTTTCCTTTATGAAAACGGGTTAGAGTATAAATACTTTTTTTGGGTATTTTTATCATAACAAAGCAAGGTTGAGAGAGAGTGAATTACAGATCTAGAGTTTTCTGGTTTTCTTCCTTTTCTTGTTCTTTGGTTGATCCAGAGAGAGAGATTAGGGGAGCTTTTGATTGTGGAGTAGTCCAATCATTCCTAGTGTAATCACTTCTTTCATTTGAGAGCAGGGCATGTAAGTTTCTACTATTGACATTTGTTTGATTTAGTGAAACTTATCCCTCCCGTGAACGTAGGTCGATTTTGACCGAACCACGTATATTGTGTTGTCGTTTATTGTTTTGTGCTATTTCAGTTCTTGGTAAATCTGTTGTTCGTCATAGACGATTTGGAAAATGATTTGTTACAGGTTTGATTTCTAAGAAGATCCATAGTTTTGCTGTTGCAAAACCCAACACGTCCTCCTCTAGCTCATTTTGCTTCGAAATATCCTTCAGTATCAGCAACAATGTTATTTTTAAGTACCCTGAGTAACATTACATGACACTATTTATATCATTCTAATCATCCACCCCCCTAACTACTCAACAAAGCACTCAAAAGTAAAGCTCCAAAGCACAAGATTTTTGAATTGATGATAAACAAGATGAAGGAGCCAATGCATCTAACATAAATAGGTCTAGAATGAAACCTAACAAAATTCAACATTCAAATAGTTTCTTAGGAAGGTATATGAATTATATATTTGAGAAGTTATTGTATCAACCTATTTATCGAAGATAATTTTTTGTTGCTTAGGGTATAAATTCAGGGGCCATATAATGATGAATTACCTGGTATAGTTATACCAGCTCAATCCAATCTTTAGATAGTAGAATCTTGTACGACATCATCAAGTAAACAACAGCTCATAAAATTTCCATTAGATGTCAACTTGAATCTTGTTGGATGCAGTAGCTGCAGAAACAAGAACACCATCAGATAAAGTGTCCTAAAAGCTTTGATGATGATAAACAGAATGTTAAAGGAAACTATTGAAAAGCCTCAAGAAGGGAAAAGAAATCCATTATTACATACACAGAAGATAATGAAGAAGATGATTCTCAATCCTGTAACATTGAAGCTACTAATTTTGGATCTTGTCAAAATGAATGTTTATAATTAAAAATGTAGAACTAGCTACTATATGTAGATCTTAGGGATAAGTATTGTTGGGTTACAGATGATAAGTTAATTATCATGGACACTAACATTTGACTTGTCTAAAATGGTTGTGAAGGTTTGTTGGACAATGAATGGATTCTAATGTTAAGATGGTAGATGATTGAAGAGTTTTACACTATCTGGTTTATTAGGATGTTAGATTCAATTATTACTGAAAACACTTGACCAAAAGTGAGAGGATACGATAATGTGCTAGCCCTTTTCCAGAATTAATCGTTTAAGAAAATGACCCAAATATCTTTGTTAAATAAATAATAATGGATAGATGTGGGATGAATTCAAATTAGATGATATACTATTAACGGTGATAAATTATAAGATAAAATGCAAGGATTAGAATAAAATAACAATAACCCACCAATGTACTCTCAATCGTAAATGGTAAAGTCGTCTTAAGAGATAAAAATGTCACGGGTTCAATTTCAAGTGGAAACGTTTTGAGCTGAAATTTGCAAGGTATGACATGTTAGTTTTTCTTAATTAAGAATGAATGAACAATTTGTAGTATTAGGGATAATGCATTTAAAGAACTTAAAATATATTTAAATAAATAATTATTATTATCTAAAGATAATTAATCATTATTTTTAACACTTAATTTTGTCATGAGAGTAGTATTCTTATTAATGATAACTTACATTAATAGAAGAGACATCAAAGGCCCCATCTTCACATTTCAGGTTAAAATTAGACAAATACAAAGTTTTAAAATTTAAAGAGTAGGATGCCACGTCGATTTGATGACTAGATTAAAAAAATAAATAAAAACCTACATCTAATGGTTACATGGCGAAAAATTAACATGTTAAATTTTATTATCCGTTTGGATAAACATGACAAATTTTTTAAAAGATGATACAATAAATTTTTAGGTGGTGGATACATTTAAGAAATGACCACAACTTAATAGATACATATATTATTTTTTCCTATTAAAATTCATAAAATCGTTTAAGCACAACGACAAAACATAACATGACAAAATAAAAAAAACAAAAAAAACATTACTCTATAAGTTATCGAACTCGCAAATACTCAAAAATAACGATTAATTCACTGACGGACTCTACCGACTTTCCATAACGAAACACATAATGCGTCATCATAATATCATTATTAATGATACACATCAGACGACTACGATTATTAAAAGCTCGACGATTTCCCTCTAACCAGATAGTCCATCCAAAAAAATTGGAATGGTAACCCAAATATGTAGACCTACCATATCAACCGCATCAATCCAAATTTTCGAGCAACTACCTAGAGACTCGAGCATCACCCAATGAGTTCTAGTAATACTTCACAAAAAACTACAGATACTAGTCACCCTTCAACAATGTAAAAGTAAGTGAGTTGTCGATTTAACTTCATCATTACACATACGATAACGATTAACTAATACAACATTTTTTCATGCACATATCATCCGTAAAAATTCCACATTGAGTAACGCTCCATCCAAAGAACAAAATCTTTGACTCCAAAAGTTTCTCCCAATAAAATTATATTGAATCATCTTAATGAACAATTTGTAGCAATATATCTCATGGAAACTATCCATATATTGCCAATGCATAATGTCTTGTTTAGATAGAACACTTGCTTGTGTCATACCAAAAATAAAACTCTATTATGATACAAACTCTCCCTAATATTCAATCTCCTTCTATATCTAATTCGGCTAACGAAACCACTACACCGATGATCAAACATGTCATTAACTATGACATTTATATATATAGCAATGGAAGCAAGCTTAATATACGTCGTACCTAGAATTTTATGAATTTTAAAAAGTAATTTTTTTTATGTTTGTTGTTTAAGTCATAAAGATCTTATATAAGAAATTAAAATTTTAATGTATCATTCAAGAGAAGAAATCGACTATCTGTTGTAGTCTAGTTGGTTGGGATATTTGACTCTCACACAAAAGACCCGGGTTCAATTCCCGACAACATAAATAATTTTACTATGTTGTAGTATAATTGGTTATGATATTTGGCTATCTTATATAAAAAATTAAAAATTTGTATCATTCACGAGAACAAACCAACTATCCATTGTAGTCTAGTTGTTTAGGATATTCGACTCTCACCCGAAAGACTCGGGTTAAATTCCCGGCCACAAAAATAAAATTTTCAATTTTACGAATTTTAAAAAGTAAAAAATGACTATCCGTTGTAGTCTAATTGGTTAGGATATTCGGCTCTCAGCCTCTCACCCAAAGAACCCGGGTTCAATTTCTGGCAACGAAAATAAATTTTGCAATATTACGAATTTTAAAAAGTAAAAAAAAAACTCTATCTCGTATTTTAAGTCATAAAAATCTTATATAAGAAATTAAAAGTTTAATGTATCATTCACAAGAAGTAAACGACTATTTGCTGTAGTCTAGTTGGTTAGAATATTTGGCTCTCACCCAAAAGACTTGGGTTCAATTCTCGGGAACAGAAATAGTAAATTTTTTTTTTTATCTCGTAGTTTAAGTCATAAAGATCTTATATAAGAAATTAAAAGTTTAATGTATCATTCACGAAAACAAATTGACTATCTGTTGTAGTCTAGTTTGTTAGGATATTCGACTTTCATCTGAAAGACCCGGGTTTAATTCCCGGCAATGAGAATAAATTTTGCAAATTTATTAAGGTAATGAGTTCGAACTCGTTAGGCGGCAAATTCTGTGTCTAGTTAAATATTTAAGTGTGTTTTCGGGCTATACGCTTAACCCTTGTGGTGTAAACCCTAAAAAAAAGAAACCCTAACTAGGAAAGAACTGGAAGCATGATCAATCATAACCAATGGTCCTTTGATGCTAATGAGCACACGGACCCACATTAATTCCATTTTTTACAACTTCCTGCACCTCCATAAACTTTTCTCTCTATTCCTTTTTTCCGATTTTATTCAAATAAATACACCATACCATAAATGTTTCTATACATTTATATATAAACCATAAACAAACCACATCTTTTTTTTTAGCGTATATTAACTCTTAAGTTTTATCATATTAATTAAATTTTCAATTATTATTATAATGAATAAACTATTGTAAATATTATCAATTTAAACAATTATATTAATTTTTTTAAATAATCAAATAATTCATTTATTTTTATATTATTAATTTTAAAATAAAATTTCACTGTGTTTTTTCCTCTTTTTTCTTTTTTTATCTATAAAAATAAGTCACTTGTTTTTATTTATTAAAATTAATAGAATTAATGGTTCCTATGAGTATTCATACACCTAATTATAATACCATATTATCATAGATATGTAAAAATAATTGTGCAAAATTTTAAGACAAACAACATAGGGCTTTACTAATTGTATCAAGTTAGACTCTTCTTTAATAAAACAACTTATGGAGATGTATGAAATTTGTGTTAACAATTTGATAATTTATTCTATTATAATAACCGAGTTGTAAATGATTCATTGAATTGTCTTTGTTGGTAGTTTTTACTAAATGTATTTATTTTTATCTATGTATTGAGCTATGCATCTTCTTATCAATTTTTATTTTTTTTTACCTATGTATTAAACTATTCCTAACTTCAGATAATTCTTAGGATTACAATATATAGAAATGATTGAAGAGAATTACGTGTCGCAATCTGATTCGTTGAAAAAATAATAAATTTTCTCTCTCTTCTCTCTCTATTCACCCTTTTATCTTTTTTCTAACCAATAAAAATGACCTGGTGACACCTCATTCCATTTCTCATTTCCTCTCTGAAATTTCATCTCACTATCGCTCTTTATATATATATATATATACTATTTAAAGTTAAATTAGTTCTTACTAATTTTAGAATATATTAATTGTGTTTATATAGCATTGATTTTTTTTAAATTGTAATTAGATTTCTTTTTCAGAATTTCATCCATTTTCGATATGTTAAGATTCAAAAGATTTTCATTTGAAGAATATGAACCTTCAACACCGATCAACTGTATATTTATTTTATCTAACATTACAAAGTAACTAATTGACTATACAATATCAATGGACATCTTCACTCTTGATAAAATATATATTTAGATTTTTTTTTGAAAAACAGTTAAAACCATTTCATTAAAAATCCTAAAAGTGGAAGGGTCAAAAATCAAAACTAGACAAACCTTAACTATGATTAAAAATGACAATCAAACGACCCTAAAGAAAATGACTAGTAGCAATCAAACATACAAACAAAGATTACAGACAAAGATGATAAACTGTATCAAATCCTAATTATCCCAATCAGGATTTTTATTTTCATACCAACCTATTGTGTCAATATATTGTCTTTCACTTCCCCTTTTCCTTCCTCGTCCCCTTCCTCTTGCAATGAAAGGGGGATGAACTGAAGAGTTTGATGAATACTGCATATTCTCATTTTGATTTATTTCTTTATATGAACCCGTTCTGATTTGATAGAAAGAATTATTTTCTAGGATTTTCGGGCTCTTCACCTTGTTGTTCTCAACTTGAATTTCTAGATCAGTCTCAGGATTCTTGTCTTTGCTTCCTTCAGCTTCATCTATGGTATCCTCTGCAACAGCCTTGATAACATCTACTTCAACTTGATTATTTTGAGTATCATCATCTATGGTTTCCTGTATTACATATTGACTTGTTTGAGAATCAACTTCTTTCATCTTCTTCATTCTCTGTTTCATTGCTACCTTTATTCTCTTCTTCAACAAAAACCCCCTTAATATATTTTCTTCAATTTATGCTTTCTTCAATTTTAGAGTCCTCATTGATTTCTACTTCTTTCTCTTCCTCCACATTTTGCTCTTTGCTTTCAGACTCCCCTGTTTCTTTTTCCCGATTTTTTGCTTTTTGGCCTTTCATTGTCTTCTGCTCATCTTCCATAGTTTGAGCACATTTCGTGCTGATATGTTGGAAAGTATTGCAGAATGCACACCTATCCGGTCTCAATTCATAAGTGATTCTCATGACATTAGATTTTCCTTTCCTATCGACCACTATTATATTATTCGGTAATGTGTGCTACGAGGATTCACCTCTATGCTAATTCTAGCAAATGATACATGCTCTCCTCCTTCTGTTATTGGGTCCTTGTATAATGGTTTTCCCAATAACCCTACAAAATGACTAATGGCTTCTACTTTCTACATGTGTGCAGGGATATTCCAATGCTTGAACCATATATGTGCTGTCTTCTTAGGTTTACTAAACAAATTCAAATCTTCAAACCATCTTTCCAACTTCATACAGTTGGATCCAATATATGTATGTCCATGTTCCAAAATTTCATCCAGATTCGACCCATTCTTGAATTGAAGAAAGTAGAGATCATGAATATTTGAAGAGATCTTCTTTAACCCATTTTCCTTCCACTGTTTCATTAAAACTTCTTTAGTGATTGAGAATGATATTCTATTTTTTCCAATATAATTCCCTACCACCACATTTTCCCATTCCTTTATGCACTTTTCTTCTACTTCTTTGGGAAGTTTAAATTCAAAAGGAGAATTTAGTACCTCCACTTTTGTTTTAATATCCCCCAAGAAGATTTTCCCTTTGTAGGCATGGTCTTCAACTTTCTTTCCTGCATTTTATTCCATACTTCATTTACTTTCCAGGTAGAGTTGCTCCTAATATTATAGGTCTTCGATTTAGGGGCCTTCATCAGCTCCCTCATTATAGTCACTGACTTGTTTACTATCTCTTCATATTCTTCCTTCTTCAGTAAATTCCAATCCTGAAGATAATGAATATTGAGTTGAATTGTTATATGTTGGACTTTCTCCTTATTAAGAATAATCTTTCCTTTTTTAGAATGCATCAGAAACTTGGTGATTTGGTTTTATAGGTCAAACATATTGGATCTTTCATTGTAATCAACCTTCTAGACTCCTTCATTCTTTCCTTGCTTTCCTACATTATTTTCTTCAGAAGCCTTCTTCCCATGCTTTCATGCATTATTTTCTTCAGCATTTTCCACAACATTTGATTTTCCTTTTGTTTTTGTCATGTTTTTCTTGAATGACTTCTTCAACAATCTCCTTGAGACCTTCCATAACAAACTCTTTGACTTCCTTAGCTTTATTACTCTTCTTTTTCCCCATTATTGAAGAAGAGAAAAAATAATAAAGTAGAGTAAATGCAGAAATAGGGCAATTCAGAAACTCTAAAGATTTAATGACAAAATCGTTTCAAAAGGCAACCTCCGAGAACACCAAAGATTAGAGAACACACCGACGCTCGCAATCAAGAAATAAGCATCTAGAAAAGCTACCAACAAAATTCTGAGAGATTTAGGGTTATCGGATCTTACTTCACGAATCGTGTCGTTTGTGCCGATTGTGCCATTCGTGTCGATCGTGCCGTCGATTGTGTTGTGCCAACCATGTTGATAGTGCCGTCGATTGTGTAATATTTAGGTTTATCTAATATTACAAAGTAACTACCGAACATTTTCAATCTTGCATCCACCCAAAAAAAAGTTCTATTATTGCAACTCATGGTTAATGTATTTGAGATTATTGGAATTTTGCTTTCGATCAATGCCTAGGGAATTGTTTCCAACTAGTGTGAAAAGCTCGAAATTTAGATTTCGTTATGGAATTCAAAGTTAGGTGATTTAATTGAATAGACCACCATATAAAGTTTAGTTTACAATCTTCTTTTTTTTGGAAACATTGAATACTTTGTAGGTTTTCTTGACACATGTCAATTGAAAACTAGTTAATTTGGTACTTGATAAGCATATTATTAGTATTCCACTTTCAATTCTATTTGTCCTAGTATTCATAAAATATCTTTGATTAGTTATTGAAAAACTATTAGTGTGAAGGATAATATACACTAAAACAATATGATCTGGATTATAATTTAAAAAATAATAAATAATATGCACAATTTCTCCCATATTAAAATACAATTACTTACATTTTAACTTTGATAATTATTTTGTATTTTAACTTTCATTATTTTAGTGTGAGATTTAATAAAATAATTAATTTTCAATTCAAACATGGACTAATGAGTAAGATTATTGAAATTCAGACGAATAAATCTAATTTTAGGTAAACTCTTACAATTTTAAATTTACGATAATTAAATTTTACGAGTTTATAAATAATTCCGATTTTACGATTTATATTAAAAATAAATATATTTATATTTATAAATAAAAAAAGTTATTATTTACTCAAATAAATTAAATAATATAATTAATTTTGTAAATATAACTTTTTATAATATCATCTACTTTTTATTATTTTTAAATTAATTTTATATTTAAATATATATAGTTGTAAATTATTAAGGTATAAAATACTTATTATATATATATAAATAATAATATATAACTATTATTTTTTTAAAACTAAATTTTATTATTTTAAGTAAACTTTTGATTTTATAAGTTTACCCTCAACAATTTTATATAAACTCTCGATTGTACTACTCAACGCTTTCGATTTTTATGTAAATTTTTGATTTTGACTACTTTGGGGGCATGTGTACTAGTTGTGTTTTAGATACACTGATTTATAAATGTGTGTGGGCCGGAAGGGAAGTTAGATGTGGATTATGGTTTCTTAAATTGGCCCATTAACAATGTCAGGTGCTCTATAAATAAAACTTTCGATTTTTATGTAAATTTTTGATTTTGACTACTTTGGGGGCATGTGTACTAGTTGTGTTTTAGATACACTGATTTATAAATGTGTGTGGGTAGGAAGGGAAGTTAGATGTGGATTAGGGTTTCTTAAATTGGCCCATTAACAATGTCAGGTGCTCTATAAATAAAATTTTCGCATGTGAAAATAATAAACTATAATAAAATATTAAAGCTCGCCGCCGCCGTGGTTCCTTTCACATCGATTCATTCTTTTTATTACTTCCGCCGCCGTGGTTCCTTTCACATCGATTCATTCTTTTTATTACTTCCGCCGCCGTTGTTCCTTTCATATCGATACATTCTCTCTAACGCACGATAGCAAGAAAACATTTTTATTTGCTACATATTTCAATGGTTCACGAAGATCTTTCATCGTCTTTTCTAATTTACTATTATGAAAATTTTCTTAAATTAGTCTTTAGATCGAGAAATAAATGTCAAATTCTATTGCGCATAGCACCCATAGTTGTAGATCCCCGTGGACCAGCTTTAATGAGACGATATTTGGGGAGAAATCCCAAATATAGGTTTTCTCCCTTACATGGTTAGGTCTCAAGTTTGATTTTCATTGAAGATATTAGGTCTCTAATTGCGTGATACGTTATAAAATTGTGGCCATGTTCCGGATTAAGATGCTTGCAGCTGCATTATCTCTTGGGGCGCGACGCTATGAAGAACAAAGACGGAATAGAGAAGAAAAATGGTAGGTTTACATTTGAATTCGTCTCACAAGTTATTTTATTTATTTTATTTTAGTTCATTGTTTCCTCCTCCCAAGCTTACAGAATGAAAAGAATGATTGTTCTATTCTTATTATTATCCATCTTCTAATTGCTGTATGAACGCAGACTATACCCTCTTCTTCTCTTTCTCTCACTCTCTGTACTAAGATGGAGAACAATGAGGTTGAGAGAGGGAGATGAAGAAAGTAATATTCTTCTTCTTATTTGTCGTTATTTTGTTCATGGGTTTTCTAAATCTAGTGATAATTTATCTTTTTTGTGGGTTTGTTTTCAGTTATGGAGATTGATCGAACGGGGGAAGCAAGCTGATGAAATGACTGTATCGGTTCCTTCAACCAATGTTGCACTATCGCGGAGTTAGAAAGAGGCCATGGGGGAAATTCACAGCTGAAATCAGAGATCCTGTCAAGAAATGTAGGGCTTGGCTAGGAACATTTGATACGGCTGTGGATGCAGACTATACCGATTGGTTACAATGATGTCGTATCGATGAAGAAATCTCATCTCAAAGATGATCTTAGCTGCCTCAAAGAACTTGACCTTGAATTGTAGTGAGCCAAGAGGCGTTTTTAAGGGTTTTTTTTTTTCATTTGAGTTGATCTCATTTGATTAACTCATTACAATTCACTTCATGCATGTATTTATTGAAAAATATTATTGTGATGTCTAATCAAGGTTTGAAAGCCTTTTGTCTATGAATTAAAAGAAAATATATATTCATTTACTAAAATTATCTTTTTGTTATTAATCTCTATGTTCTTTCTATCTTTTAGAGAGTAAATCAACTGCATGAAAATATGAACAACTAATAATAATATTTTTCTCTCTTTTATTTGTTATATGTTGATGACTAGTACTACTCTGCTTACTTAGACAATTTTATAACTTTAAGTTTGGTATCAATTAAAAGTTTATTTTTATATTGATTGTATCAAATCACACAATTTGATAATATAAATCCAAAAATCAAGATAAAAACATGATTGAACACTCATTTTACAATAAACTATTATTTAGTGGAGTGTAACCGTGGTTAGCTCTTCATTAATGATAGTAAATGCTCTAAAGAAAACTTTAAAAAAACTTCTCTAACCATAAAATTATTTCACAATCAATTTTTTGTTTAGTGTTGAAGTTGTTGCATGACACAACCAATTTGACTTTTTCAATTGATTACAAACAACTCCTCTGCTCTGAATGAGATTCAATGGGAAGAGACCATGTCCTCATCCATAGGATCCCAAGTGCCTGGATTAATCAAAAGTTCGATTCTATCTGAACTACTCATTTTAAAATTTCGCTTTCTACCGTGCCATTTCTGCCTAACTAAAATCTCTTGCACGAGTTACCTTGCCGATCATTAGGGATGTAAATGAGCCGAGCCGAACAGTATCATGCTCGAGCTCGGCTCGTCTAGTATATATTCGGGCTCGAGCTCGGCTCGTATGGATTTATTTGAGCTCACGAGCCGCTCGTGCTCGACTCATTTAAAGCTCGTTTAGAAAGCTCGTTAAGAGCTCGTTTAAAGCTCGTTTAGAAAGCTCGTTAAGAGCTCGTTTAAAGCTCGTTTATAAATTGAACAATGAAATGAATGCAACATTAAAATTATAATTATAAATATACTTTTCAAATGATAAGAGTAACAAATTAGTGGAAGTAAACCTTCAAAACTATAACACTAGCCAATAACATAATTATTATAATATATATTTATATATTACGATTTTTTTAATAATTTATAAATTATATTTAAATAATATTATAAACGAACGTGTTCATGAGCCTATAAACGAACTTTTTCGCGAGCTTATAAGCGAGCCTATAAACGAACATGTTCGTGAGCTTACGAGCCGAATATCGAGAAGTTCAAGCTCGACTCGTTTAAATTTTCGAGCTTTTAAACGAGCTTGAGCTCGGCTCGTTAAGACTAACGAACGAGCTCGAACGAGCTTTTTGTCGAGCCGAGATTCGAATAGCTCGCGAGCAGCTCGGTTCATTTACAACTCTACCGATCATGAAGACTTTCATCTCTGGTCGAAGGGCTTTAGCGTGCCGATCGTCTCGAGCTCACCCGGAGCGATAACCAACTCAAAGGAACCTTCAACTAACCCCCAAGCTCTCACTCCTTTACGGGAAGAGTGGAATAAAGTAACTCTCAATAAGATCCATTCGGATTAGACCAGGATGAATGGGATTGGTCTAACCTCTCGCTCGGATGTAAGACTCCCGCTGCCGACAGATGTACTCGGAAACCGAGACTCCTTCGATCGCTTTACTAATCTTTATTTATCGCCTACCTATGACCTAAATCAACCAGCACAAACACTTTAGCTAAGAATGAGAAAAATTAAATTGTCAAAATTAATAGACATATGTGACTTCTTCTAAACTAGTCATACACTAAATTTTCATAATTTGTTGTAGTATAGTTGGTTAGGATATTTGGCTTTCACATGAAAGACTCGGGTTTGATTCCCTGCAAATGGAAAAGATATGGGAGTAGAGGAATGTTTTATTTTTAGGCTAGAAACTACAATAATTTATTCATAAAAAGGAAAACACATAATTATTATGTAGGATTGTAATCTTCAAATCAAATGCTTTAAACTTGATTTTATTTAGCTCAAATGATATGTTATAGACCTTTGTGTATCAGAAAGAGAAAAATAATAGTACTATTCCGATTTTGAAATCTAACTTCTGGAGATTAGAGGAAAACAATAGTAGTATTATGATCATCATGGAATGATTTTTAAGTTTTTTGAGAGAGTAGCCCCACAAGGCTCTTAATGTGGATTAATTTGGGAACATTGAGACAAACTAACTTCATTACTCATATTCTTTTTTCAGATGACACACTTTGTCTTGTGTAGCCCACTTTCGATAACCTCTATCTTCTTAGGAAGATCCTCATAATCTATAAGGCGTGTTCAGGGCTCAAAATTAAAAGAGAAAAGTTAAAACTTTTTGCATTGGTAACATCTCAAACACACATGCATTGGCTGTCATTTTGGGATTCAAACACGGTCATCTTCCTTCTAAGTACTTGGGTTTTCCTCTTAGAGCCAATACTAGTTGTAAGAAAATCTATAAGCCTATCGTTGAGAAAATAGAGGCTAGATTGGCTCTTTGAAAAAAAACTTAATTCTATGGGCGGTAAACTTGTTTTTGTGAAGAACTTTCTTACCAAAATTTCAACTTTCATTATGTCTCTCTTCCCTATCCATAATTTCCACTTTTCTCTAAGGGCGGTAATTGATTTTCTCTAGGATATTACTAACTCTGGACTATTCAAGGGGCGCCAACTTAGTTCCTTTGGAAGGAAGTGTGGAAAGACAAAATTCCTTCTAAGATTTCTGTTTAAAAAAAGATATGAATCTGAGACTAATCGAGATAAAGAAGAGATGTATATAAACTAAGAAAACACGTAAAATATTTACGTGAAAACTCCAAGACGGATAAACCACGGGAAGAGAAGGAAATTTTACTATGGTTAAAGTAGAAGATTACAACTTAGAGAGAGAGAAGAATAATGACAAATATTCTGTGTGTGAATAAAACTCTAACTAAGACTATATATTTATACGTCACATAACTGGGCCTAGTGGGCCAAATATCAAACAATTAAGTTTTTATTTTATTTTATATAATATTATTATATCGCGAACCTATGTCCATGCCCCGATCCCATCTGGGTCACCATAATCTAAAAATCTCCACCTTGACATGTATCTAATATGTCAAAAGAAAAATTGATCATCAAAATATAGACAATAACCATATCAGTCTTCACCTCTTCTAAAAGCCCTATGGGCTTCAACAATCAAGACCAACTAAGTTATAGCAATGTTCAAACTTAATAACGGGGAGTACATTTGTCATCATATCATCATGATTATCAATAGTACTAACTTTACTCACATCAATATCACCACGAGAAATAACATCACGTTTCCGAAATGATATTGTACATCAATGTGATTAGTTCTTTCATGAAACATCTAATCTTTTGTCAGAAAAATAGCACTTTGACTATTACAAAAGACTATCGTCATTTGTAAATTTTTTTTAGTTCCCCAAAAAGTCCTCTCAGCTTTTTTACAAGCTTCTGTAATGGCCATATATTTTGCCTCAGTAGTAGACAATGCGACTGCACTCTATAGAGTAACTTTCCAACTAATCGCAAAACGCCAATACAAAAAACAAAACTTGTAAGTGATCTTCTTATGTCAAGACCGCTAGCATAATCAAAGTCGACATAGCCGATAACTCCATCTCTAGTCCTACCAAACTGTATGTGAATATCCGTTGAACCTTTCAAATAACCTAAGATCTACCAAACTATTCTCCAATACTCTTTACCTGAATTTACCAGGTATCTACTAGTGCTAACTGCATTTACTGAATATGTCAAATCTAATTGAGAGCAAACCAATACATACATAAATGAACCAATTGAAATGAAAATGAGCTCGTAACAAATACTTGATATCCTCAACAGACTGAGGCGACATAGTTAAAGAGAGTTTAAAGTGAGTTGTTAATGGAGAACTCACGGGACTAGTATTATTCATATTGAACCGACAAAGGAATTTTAAGTAGACGCAACTATCAAAATCACTTTTCTTGAAGTCATGAGTGATCATAAAAGAGTCAAAACTTTTATACCACTACCTTGGCGGTTGCTTTAAACCATAAAGGAATTTCTTCAAATAACAAATACAGTCATCTTCTCTTAAGACTGTAAATCTTTTAGGTTGATGCATATAGATGTCTTCATATAAATCTCCATGTAGAAACACGGTCTTCACATATAGCTGCTCAAACTTCAAAATATGCATCGCCACAAAACAAAATGGTACAAGCAATCAAAATACTCGAATCAAAATATGTTTCACAATCGGAGAAAACATGTTTATGGAATTTGACTATAACATTCTTCATTGAGTCTTCGAGGAGGTAATTTAAGATATGGGATTATCTGTATCAATATGATATTATGGTACAAGCAATTATGTATCTGACAACTCTAGTATAGTTGACTATAGTTTTGCAGGTTCAAATTATGATATGCTCTCAAACTCCACTTGCTTGCTAAATTATTGTAAAATTTTATCTCAAAAAAGGTTATATTTTTGCTCAACCTGATCACAAGAATATATAAGAGGTGTAGCATGTAACATATGCGTCTCATCAAAAATAACATTTTGACTCATTATAATATTTCTAATATCAGGACACCATAACTTATACCCCTTTACACCAGATTTGTAGCCAATGAAAATACACTTCATAGATCGAGTCTCTAATTTTTCTTCATCAACATAGGCATATGTCGAATAACCAAAAATTTTCAAATCAGAATAACTAGAAGGAATACCATACCATACTTCTTGCGAAGTCTATTTATTAATTGTAGTTGACGTAGAACGGTTGACGAGGAAACATGCTAAAGCTACAACTTCATCCCAAAAAGACTTTGATAAATCAACATTAAGGAGTAGGGATGACAATGGGGCGGTTCGGAACGGGGAATGCAATTACCATCCCCGCCCCGTTTTAATTTAGGGGATTTTTTTAATACCATCCCCGCCCCGTTCGGTTTTTTTCAGTTTCGGGGAAATCCCGCGGGGCACCGTTAATAATTTTTATTTTAAAAAATAAATAAATATTATACAATAAAATTATATAAACCAATTTTTTAATATAATTTATATTATAATATATTAAAATTTTATATTATTATAAAGAAATAATTTTAATACTCTTATAAAATATAGTAAATAAATAAATATTTTGGTGATTTAATATATTTAATTATGTTTATGGTATTCGGGGCAGAATCGGGATGAAAATGGGGTGAAATTGGGGCGGGGGACACAAATACCATCCCCGCCCCATCCTCGTTCGGTTTCGGGGAAAAACCGTCCCAAACGGGGCAATTTGGTTCGGTTTTCGCAGGGCGGTTTCAAATTGCCATCCTTATTAAGGAGAATACAACGCACCTTCTCCATCAAAGTTCTATTCATTATCTCTTCCATACCATTCTGTTGTGGATTCTTAGGCACTGTGTGTTGCCTTATGATTTCAGTTCTGCATACATAATTAAATTCTTTAGAACATAACTCCAAACCATTATCAGTACGCAAATATTTTATTGGTTTCCCTGTCTTTTTCTCAATCATAGTCTCTCACTCCTTAAACTTAGAAAACACATCACTCTTTTGCTTCAAGAAGAAAGCCTAAACTTTTTTGGAGAAATCCGTCGATAATCGTCAACATATAATAAGCACCTCCCATAGAAGGCACCCTAGACGGCCCCCAAAGACCAAAGTGGATATAATACAATGTTCCTTTAGTTTTGTGGATTACTTATATAAACCTAACATATTTCTAATTGTCGATAACACAATGCTCATAAAACTTCAATTAACAAATACTTTATCCATTAAGAAGTCCTCGTTTTCTCAATTCAATCATGTCATTCTCACTTATATGACCAAGTCGCATATGCCACAATTTTGTAACATCATCATTAGATAACGAAGAGGTAACGACAACAACATCGCCTACAATTGTGGAGTTTTTAAGAACATATAGCCTATCAAGTTTTCTTTCAACTCACATTACGGCAAGAACACATCTACTAATCTTCATAACTCCACCTTCAATAGTGTACTTGTAACCTTTTGAATTGAGGGTATTAAGAGAAATATGATTTCTATTCAAATCAAGAACATGTCTCATATCATCAAGTGTTCAAACAGCTCCATCAAACATCTTGATTTTTATTGTTCATATACCCACAACTTTACATGATGAATTTTCTCCCATTAATACAACACCTTTGGAAATTGTATCATATGTAGAAAACCAGTCCCAATTGTGACACATGTGATACTTACAATCAAAATCGAGTATCCAATTATCTTGCGACCTTGCATTGCAAAGAGAAGCCATAGGATTTCACTGTCTCCGACGTCAACAATATTGATTTCGCCGTAATTTCTTGTCATCTTTTCAGTTAGAATATTATCTTCTTTCTTAACTTTATTTTTATAGCTTCCAACACTTAGATTTCACGTGGCCTCCTTTCTTATAGTAATTGCAAATCTTCCATAGTTTTCTTGAATTTGATCTATTTGTTTGATAATATTTTAAATCATTTTCATGGGTTCTCTCTTGAGCAATAAAGCTCTCTACCTGACCATCAGAATAATCAACAAGATGTTTCATTTTCTCCTTAGAGAATAATGCATTATAAACATCATTAGTCGTGATATTATCACCACTAAATAATATAGTATCATAAAACATGATATATGATGGGGGCAATGGACATAACAAAATTAAAACTAGATCTTCATCAGTATACTTGACTTCCAAAGCCTTCAGATGAGAAATAGTTTCTTCAAATGCTGATAAATGCTCTTGTAGAGCCGTACCTTCAGACATACGATAAAAATATAAATGCTTCTTCATAAACAACTTACTAGTGAGACTTTTTGTCAAACATAGTTTTTCTAGTTTCAGCCTTCACCCAACAACACTCGTCTCTTTTAGAACATCTTGTAGAATATTTTTGATAGATGTAGATGTATAGCCTTACGATCCTTCCTCTTTTCCCTTCTGTCGTCTACGAACTGTGCATCTTATCAAACCCTAATAGAGTTTTTTTCCAAATCTATATGAGAGAGCAAACCTCGCATCTTTATCTACCATAAAGAAAATATGGTGTTGTATCCAATAACAGAATGTCATACTTCATACTTGACATCTCCGAAAATAGATATAATCTCATTATAAAAAAAGTTGAAAACTTTGATACCAATTGTTGAAAAACATGATATGAATTTAAGACTATTAAAGATAAAGAAGAGATGAATATAAACCAAAAAACACAAGATTTACGTGGAAACCAAGACGGAAAAAACCACGGGTAGAGGATGAAAATTTTATTATGGTTAAAATAGAAGATTACAACTTATATATAGAGAGAGAAGAATAATGACAATTAATATGTGTGAATTAAACTCTAACTAAGACTATATATTTATATGTCACATAACTGAGCCTAGTGGACCCAATATCAAACATTTAGGATTTTATTTTATTTTATATTATATTATTATATCTCGATCCTAGGCTCAACCCCGATCAAAACCCACATGAGTCACCATAATATAAAAAAATTATTTTTTAAGTGAGAAATAATTCACAAGGAGTTATAACTAATATAAAACTTAAAAGGAAAGTGATACATTTGGCTAGTAAGTGTTGTCTTTATAAGAAGAACCATGAAACTATCGATAACATTCTTCTCCATTTTGACATTCCTAGAGACATGTGGGTTCTTCTGGAAAATATTCTCGACTTTCATTAGGACGTGATGTTTAATGTCGTTAACTTCTAGGGAAAATGAATAAGTGGGGAGAAGACAATATAACATTAGTGACGATTGAAAACATATACCCCTCGTCATTAAGTGGACAATTTGGAATGAAGGAATATAAGAACATTCTAAGAGAAAAGTAGGTAGTCCTTAGTATGGGGTGACCCTAATTGGTTGCCTAGTTAATATCTCTTACTTTACACATATACATATGACTAGGGTAAGCCAGCTAGACGACCGCATAGGCACCTCCTAGGGGCACTCAAATCAAAAATCAAAAAATATAACTATTAAATTAAAATATACCTTTTTTGATCGCTCAGTGTACCCAATTCTCAGTACTTTAAGCTAAGAATGAGAAAAAATAAAATTTTAAAATTATTTGATATATTTGAACTAGTTGTACATTAAAATCTCATCGTATTCTAGTTGGTTAGGATTCAACTCTCACCCGAAAGACCCGAGTTCGATTCCCAGCAATGTAATTTTCATAAAACACATGGTAAAGAACTTGCTCACAACTGAAATGGAAACCAAGAAAATATGAAGTTTGAGTTTAGCTTCAATTATAATTTTCATATCAAATATTTATTCAAATATGTAATGTAAGACCTCACAATAGAAAACTATGGAAGTAGAAGAATGTTTTGTTTTTAGGCTAGGAACTAGAATAATTTATTCAAAATGAAGGATATCACATTATTTTTCAAATCAAAATGCTTCAAACTTGCTTTTAGTTAGCTCAAATAACATTTTAGGGCTTGTGTGGCTCATGAAGAGGAAATCAATAGTGTAATTCTAATTTTGAAATTCAATTTCTCAGAAAACAAGTCTTTTTGATTGAATTGCAAATTATTGTCAAATTTTTTGACAAACTTTTTCTAATTTTTGATATTTACACTATTAACTTTCCTAGTTCTCTGTCAAGACATTTCTCATTAATATATAATATGTAATGCTTTAATTAAAAGATTATTCATTTTATCACAATCTTATTCAAAATTAACATACTTATAATATCACTCAAATATCTAACTTTTTGTTCACTTTAGGTCTATGAAAACTAGAATATAAAGACTTTCATCATTAGATCACTTAATCCACCTTAAAAAATGGATATGATCCTCAAAATCGCAACCTACGATGTTTAACAACAACCCTACAAGGTTAAAAGAGAGAAATCTTTTACTTTTTTTTATTTTTTTGGAAAACAGCTTAGTGCCATTTTATTAAAAAAACTCAAAAGAGGAAAAAAAAATACAAAAGTTTAAAATCAGATCTAGACAATTTCTAGATTTGACAATAAAACAATAATTGAATTATAGACAATAACAACAATCAATTAGCGCCTACAACGTTTTTACTTTTATTCTAATTGTGACCTTCTCAAACGAAATATCCCATATCTGGCAGAGCTTTCTATTCTTTTCATTCCTTTCGATTCCTCTCTAGGATTGAATGAGTGCATTTCCATCTGAAGTTATATCTCTCCAAATATCTTCAGCGGTTATACTTCTTCCATTGTGAGTTCTTGAATTTCTTTCTTTCCAGATATTGTAGATTACTGCTCCAAAGTAGTATTTTAACATACTTACATATACTCTTGGATCTTCCTTTTGCTTTATTCTTCATCCACTCTTGGATTTCTTCCCATATTCTTGGAAAGTTGATGATGTTCATGTTTGCAGCATAGATCCTCCAGATCTGTATTACAAAAGAACATTCCCCAAATAAATGGTTTATGCTTTCCTCAACTCCCGAACATAGGACACAGTTGATATCAGGAATGTTTATATATTTTCGAATTCTGTCTTTTGTTGTCAACCTTTTTCCTGTATACCAGCCAGAGAATAAATTGGTGACGAGGAATAATCTTTGGAGACCATACCACATTATGCCAATCTACCTCATGTCCTCTTATTCTAACCATTTCCCATGCCTTTCCTGTAATAAACTTCTCATTGCTTTCTGTTTTCCAACACATTTCATCATTACTTTCATTGAGTTGTTTCTGCCTCATTAGGTTTAGGATTCTATCACCTTCTGGAATACGCCTCAAAAGTGAATCACATCTACCTTCATAGACGTCTCTAAATGAGTACTTGATGTATTCTCTTCTAACTCTGTTTTCTTGCATTTCTTCTTTGAATATAATGAGAATATTATCCAGCCAAGGATCATGCCAGAATAGTACCCCTCTTCCATTTCCAATTGTGGTTTTCACCATTTGAAAGGCATCTTTTCTTGTTTTTAGGATTTTCTTCAATGACCATGTCATTCTTTCGTTGATGCTTCGTGTCCAGATACTCTGCTCTTCTTTTATAAATCTTGTATGCACCCATTTAATCCATAGGAAGTCCGCTTTTTGCTCCAACTCCCATAAGCTCTTGATGGTGAGGGATTTGTTCCATTCAACACAACTCTTTATTCCTAGTCCGCCTTCTTCTATGGGAGTGCAAACATCCTCCCATTTGACTTTTTTTCCATCTCTTCTTTGTGTTCCCCAGATGTAGTCTCTCATAATTCTATTTATTTTGTCAATAATTGGAGTTTTTGCTTAAACAAATGTAGCTGCTACTTAGCCCTTAGCCCTACTCTTTACATGTGTTAATAAGAAATATTACTATTGTAATAACATTTAGGCCTTGTTCTTTTCGAAGTAAATAAAGTATATTGTTTCCATTTTTTCTCTCTTTTCCTAATAAAAAATATCATAAAAAAAAACTGTTAAAGATATTACAAACTACAAAGCAATGAGGTAACCAAGTACATTTTTTTTAGTAAAGTATAAAAAATTACTATGTTGACTAAAGAATTAGATATTGGGCTGCACAAGAAAATCTAAACTTCAAATTAGTTACACTAGCTAACCAACAAATACAATGACAGTAAAGTAATCAACCAAACATTGAATTTCCCTATCTTTTGGCTCCCAACCATTCAAGGTCAAGTTCTTTGAAGAGCTAAGATCAACTTTGAGATGAGAGTTCTTGATTGGTTCTTTAGATCAACTAGGCTTTAGTTATCTTTCCCTTCCAAATATCATCTTTGAGATGATCTCCTCCTTATTATGTACACATCTGTACAACATCATCTTGTTCCTTGTGAGAAATTGAGTTTAAAAAAATGAAGGCAAGAGTTAACCAGATTCAATTAGTACCAAATCATCAACATTAGTAAAAAAAATCTAACAAGTATTTAGAAATATGCAAACTCAACTTTTATGTGAAATCATCCTCCTCCAACTCATTTTGCTTCGGAATATTCTTTATCAGCAACAGTGTGATTTTTAAGTACCTGAACAACATTACATGACACTATTTTTATCATTCTAATCATCACTCAAAAGTAAATCTCCAAAGCACAAGATTTTTGAATTGATGATAAACAAGATGAAGGAACCAATGCACCTAACATAAATGGTCTAGAATTAAATATAACAAAATTCAACATTCAAATAGTTTCATAGGAAGGTTTATGAAATATATATTTGAGAAGTTATTGTAACAATGTATTTATCGAAGATAATTGTTCTAACTGGGCATGATGCCTTATCATTCAATAACTATATTTTATATTTTTTTAGATACCAATCTCATTTCTTAAAATTCTAAGAAAAAAACAAGTAGTTGATTGCTCTAGTAATGAATCTAAATATCGTGATCTTGCTTATTCAACAAGTGATATTTGTTGTATTTAATATCTACTCAGTGAACTTTGAGTTTCACTTTCTTCTTCTTCAGTTATATGATGTGATAATATTGGTGTCGCATTTTTATCAACCAATCCAGTATTTGATGTTCGCACAAAACATATTGAAAGCGACATTCACTTTGTTTGAGAAAAACATGCTCTTAAACAACTACTCATTTTGTACCATCATACCGAAGATCAAGTGGTTGATATATTTAACAAATGTCTTCTTTCTCATCGATTTTATCTTTTACGTAGAAAGCTCACGGTCTCACATTTTTGTTTGAAGAGAGATGACAAAGTATTAAACAATCCAAGAAAAATTCTAGATTTATTTACTATTAATTAGGCCTTATTAATTAGTTTTTAAAATTTTTCATATTAGTTAACTTTTTTATTACTGTTATAAATATTATCAATTCAATCAATAATATTCTTATTTGCTTTTATATTATCAATTCTAAAATCTAGCTTTGTCTTTTTTTTTATTTTTTATCCATAAAAACAAGTCAAATGTTTTGTTTTTTTTATTAAAATTAATGGTTCGCTAGACACCTCATTTTTTACCCTTAAAATTAAAATAAATATGTCAAGTCTAGTATGATAATCATACTTGATTCTTGGACCGTGAAACAAAAAACAGAAGCACCGTTTCAAAATCGGCATGGTTTGCCATTTCGATCTTGTCCAAACATTGCTTTTTGAAAACACTCAAAATTGGGATGAACCGATACTTTTAGATTAATCGGTTCGGAAAATCATGAATTTTGAGTATAATATTGTTATTTGACAAAATATACAGAACATTTATTTTAGGCTTGTTTTGTGTCCAAACACCATTTTCATAAAAAGTTGAAACTTATGAGACATGATACTTTCAGTTTGACCGATTCAAAAAATTATAAATTTTGAGTATAATATTGTTATTGAAAATTTTGTACATAAGGTGTTCAAAGAGTCAAAATATGAGAACCGGGTGAAACCGGGCGGTTCAAGGCTTGGTCAACGCAAGTCAACCACACCAAAATCACTTAAACATACGGAGATGGCATCATTTTGACACCAACAGAAGCCATATTTGAAAATACAAATGTGTTCTTCATATGGTATACTCCGGTAGAGGTCACGGTTCGACCTATAACCCACACTAGGTCCACACTAGGTCGCCCATAAGCCAACATGTTCAATTTAGGGTTAATAACATTCCAATAGGAAATACATGAACATGCAATTGTCTTGACATTGGTGAGTAACATGAAACTTGTAGCTCATTGGATCACCTTTCCAACGAGTCTAAGATCAACTATTGGCATGGCTTGAGTAGTCTAGATGGCTTGACAAAGTTTATGTTTTCACATAGTAGATGAAAACGGAAATAGAAAAGGCTGAACTTTAAAAAATTTAACATGGTCAACACTCATTACTCAATGTTTTAGGCTGATTCAAATTTGAGAATACAGATGGGCTTGTTACCTATACACAAGACACTCGAGCAATACTCACTCCAACGTCGGAGTCACTTCCTAGTCAACTCGCTGAGTTAGTAGCCTGTTGGAACCGACTTACCCATGTCTTAGGGTATTTAAACTCGTTTTGTTCACAAAATGAGGCAGTTAACTGGATTAGGATTTCATTTTCCTAAATTCTAGAGTGAGACACTTGAGAAAACACTTGAGAGATCTTTTGATAAACGAGAGAGAATTCCTTCTGATCTTTCGACGAGCACTGTCTGCAATCGGGCGAAAGCTTCGTCTCCATTGTTGTTTAGGTATATATTCTTAGGTAAGTCCCAAGCTCATTTTTAATGACATTATATTGAAGTTGTAGTGATTCATATCTCAATTGTTGATCCATTCGATTTTAATCGACCTTTACAAACAACCCTTATAACTGAGTAATTATCCTAAAAACCCTAAATTACATATACATAAAGGCCAAGCCCATAAATAATTAAATAAGCCTAATTGTATAAAAGACAATAAAAGCCTACAACTTTCAATTTTCTAAAAATCAATGCTTAAACTCACAATTTCCCCCGTAAGCTTGATTTAGTTCGAAATTCTTCACGCTCGCTACTCTTTAGTGCCTACAAACTCTACAATGATCTGTCGGTTCTCGACGCATTCACGAATGAAGTATTTGATTCCTTGATGATCGATAGAGTAAATGTTTCCAAATGAAACATTTGATCCTCAAATTGTTCATGTTAGTCTTTGTTGTCGAAATGGAATGGACAGAATGGTTGAGTCGGGGAATTAATCGTTTTCTTAAAACCTTTAAGCTGAATTATCTATTGAGTTATGTTGAAATGATGAAATTCATTAGTAGAGAAGCAATTTCACTCAGAAGCACAAATTTTCCACCAAATATTCAAATTCTAAAATCATGATAAACCCTACATATCCAAATAATTTTAAAGAAAGTCTCGTGTGATTCCAAAACAAATAACATCAATATTATAGACAATAACAAACATGAAATTTGCATACCAACAATTAGTGATTGGAAACAATTAGTATTAGTCTGCACGTTCCATGTTTGTTATTATCTATAATATTGATTTATACTAGGGTTTTAAAATAATAAGAAAAACTCTGAGTTCCCCGTACATGGCAATGTCCTGGACCAAGTTCTCAAACATGGCTATGTCCCGGACCAATTGTCCCAAGACATGGTCATGTTTTGGACTATTTCGAATGTATTTTCAACTTTCATTGGGACGTAACGTTTACCGCCGCTAACTTCTGGAGAAAATGGTTAAGTGGGGAGCAAGCAATAACATAGTGACGATTGAAAACATATACCCCTCTTCATTTAGTGGACAATTTGGAAAAATATGAATTAAAGAACATTTCAAGAGAAAAGTTTTGGTGTTGAAATAATCAAAAATTTTATGTTTCATGCGTTTTCTTTTATTCAAAAAAGAGGATTTTGTATGGGTTAAATTTTTTTTATCCTATTGGCATTTGTAAATAAAAACTTATCAGAATTCAGAACCAACACTTCTTTCCTATATTAGGGATAACTTTATTAACCCACCTACTAAAATTCAAACTGCATTTAAAAATAACTAAATAAAAGCATGTGCACTATTATAAACTTAATGTAATAAAATAACTAAATAAAAGCATGTGCACTATTATAAACTTAATGTAATAAACTAAAATTAACAGTATTTAGTCTTCTTTTTTTCCTTATGTTCTTTTGTGTTTTTTTTTTCTTTTCTCCTTTACATCTGAAATTCTTTAAATGCATCTTGCGGTTTTTTAATGAAAAGTTATCGTTTTTTCAAAATAAAAAACTTCTACAACCATATAACTATTTTACAATATTTTTTTATTTAGTGTTAAAGTTGTTACCTAACACAATTAAATTAAACATTTTAATTCATGATTTAATTGTATAAAGAATCTCAACAAACATAAAGTACCATTAACAAAAGTGGTTACAAATTACTAATCTTAATTGATCGTCTAAGTCACTACCGATCCAAACAATCGTAATACCTTAAACAATTTCATTTTAAACTTTTTTTCAAATATATTTTTGTGTTTTTTAAAAATACATTTTATATATATAATTTTATAACATTAGTATTTATATAAAAAATTACAATGTAGTTGGTTAACTAAGTTAGTAGAGACAGGTTAGGTAGTCCTTTGGACGGGGTAACCCTAATTGGTCGCCTAGTTCGTATTTCTTACTTTGCACCTATGACCAGGGTCGGCCTTAGGGTAAGGTCAGCTAGACGGTCGCCTAAGACCGCTCCCAAGGTGCATTTAAAATAAAAAAAAAATCAAAAAAATGTAGAACTAACAAAATTTGATTCATAAATCTATCTCTATATATATTAACAAACCATTTAACCAACTAAACTATGAAAATTTGGTTAAAACAATACAAATTTATTTAATAAAAAAAACATAACTACTAAATTAAAAGTAAGAAATTTCTATGACGTAACACAAACACTTTAAGCTGAGAAAGAAAGAAAAAATAAATAAATGATCAACATAAATAGACATATTTAACTTTCTCTAACTAGTTGTACATCATCATCCATTTTAGTCTAGTTGTACATAATATTCGGTTCGGGTGACTAGGATTTTTATAAAACACAGGGTAAAGAACTTATTCACAACTGAAATGATTGAAATGGAAACCAAGCAAATATGAGTTTGTTTAGCTTCAATCATTATTTTCATATCAAATCTTTATTCAAATGTGTAAAGAAATCCTTAAACATAGAGAAACTATTGGAAGTAGAAGAATATTTTAGTTTTAGACTAGGAACTACAATAATTTATTCAAAATGAAGAAAAACACATAATTCTTCAAATCAAAATGCTTCAAACTTCCTTTTAGTTGGCTCTTTGAAATCCAATTTAGCCCTTCATTAAATTGCAAATTATTGTCAATTTTTTAGTCAAATTTTTTCTAATTTTAAATATTTACACTATTAACTTTTGTCGTTAGTCACTCACTATCTTACTCAAAATTCACATACCGATATATCTAACTTTTTTTTTTTACTTTAAGTCTATGAAAACTAGAACATAAAGACTTTCATCATTAGATTACTTAATCCACCTTAAAATTGAAGATAGATCCTCAAAATCGCAACCTATAATGTTTAACAACAACCCTACAAGGTTAAAAGAAAGAAATCTTTTGTTTTTATTTTTGTCAATAATTGGAGTTTTTGCTTAAAAACATGTAGCTAGCTACTTATCCCTACTCTTTACATGTATTACTAAGAAATCTTACCATTGTATTAATTGGCAACATTTAGGCCTTGTTTGGCCTCTTTCTGAAGTAAATAAAGTCTAATGTTTCCTTTTCTTTTTTCTCTTTTCATAATAAAAAATATCATAATAAAAATCAGTCAAAGATATTACAAATTTATAAGGAAATAAGGTAACCAAGTACATTTTTTAGTAAAAGTATAAAATTACTATGATGACCAAAGAATTAAATATTGGACTGAACAAGAAAATCTAAACTTCAAATTAGTTACACCAACCAACAAATACAATGACAGTAAAGCAATCAACCAAACATTGGATTTCCCTATCTCTTGGTTCCCAACAACTCAAGGTCAAGTTCTTTGAAAGCTAAGAACAACTTTGAGATGAGAATTCTTGATTGGTGCTTTAGATCAACTAGGATTTAGCTATCTTTCCCTTCCAAGTATCAGCGCTCTTTGAGACGATCTCCTCCTTATTTTGTTCCTTGTGAGAAATTGAGTTTAAAAAAATGAAGACAAGAGTTAATCAGATTCAATTAGTACCAAATCATCATCAACATCAGTAAAAAAAAATCTAACAAGTATTTAGCAATATGCAAACTCAACTTTTATGTGAGATCATCCTCCTCCAGCTCATTTTGCTTCGGAATATCCTTCACTATCAGCAACAGTGTGATTTACAAGTACCCTGAATAACGTTACATGACACTATTTTTATCATTCTAATATCACTCAAAAGTAAAGCTCCAAAAAACAATATTTTTTAATTGATGATAAACAAGATGAAGGAGCCAATGCACCTAACATAAATAGGTCTGGAATGAAATATAACAAAATTCAACATTCAAATAGTTTTATAGGAAGATTTATGAATTATATATTTGAAAAGTTATTGTAACAATGTATTTATTGAAGATAATTGTTGCAGTTTCAGGGTATAAATTCACCACATAATGATGAATTACCTGGTATAGTTCTACCAGCTCAATCCAATCTTTAGATAGTAGGGATATTTCAAAATCTCTTGTACGACATCATCAAGTAAACAACAGCTCATAAAATTTCCATTAGATGTCAACTTGAATCTTGTTGGATGCAGTAGCTGCAGAAACAAGAACACCATCAGATAAAGTGTCCTACAAGCTTTAATGATGATAAACAGAATGTTAAAGGAAACAATTGAAAAGCCTCAAGAAGGGAAAACAAATCCATTATTACGTACACGGAAGATAATGAAGAAGATGATTCCCAATCCTGTAATATTGAAGCTACTAATTTTGGATCTTGTCATAATGAATGTTTATAATTCAAACCGTAGAACTAGTTACTATAGAGTTTAGGGATAAGTATTGTTGGGTTAAAGATGATGAATTAATTATCATGGAAGCTAACACTTGACTTGTCTAAAATGGTTGTGAAGGATTGTTGGACAATGAATGGGTTATAATGTTAAGATGATAGACGATTGAAGAGTTTTGCACTAACTATGGGTTCATAAGGATGTTAGATTCAATCATTACAGAAAACACTTGACTAAAAGTGAAAGGATACGATAATGTGCTAGCCCTTTTCAGGAATGAACCGTGTAAGATAATGGCCCGAATATCCTTGTTAAATAAATAAAAAATTGATAGATGTGGGATGAATTCAAATTAGATGCTATACTATTAATGGTGATAAATTATATGATAAACATGTTCATACAAAAGGAAATAGTATTAGGGCTAATACACTATGACCCTATGGTGAAAGTGGCAGTTATTGATGTAGTAGTATAAATATAATATTAGTTGTTAAGAATAGTTATGAAATAAAAAATAGTTGAATTCTGTTATTAGAGTTTTTCTCTTTCATCCCCCATTGTATTCACCCTGTCAGTTAGAGTTCTATCTCCCTCCACTAATTATTCACTCCTCATCAATAACTGTCACTTTCAACATAGAGTATTAGCCCTAATACTATTTCCCCTTGTATCGCATACATGCATTTAATGAAAATTTGATAAGAATTAGAATGAAGAAACAGTGTGAAGTATTAGGGATAATGCATTTAATGAACTGTATTTAAGGTGAATATATTTAAATAAATAATTATTATCTAAAGATAATTAATCATTATTTTAACACTGAGTTTTGTCACGAGAGTAGTATTCGTTTAAATGACAAATTACATTAATCAAAGAGATAGATGTCATTCACATTTACATTAAATGCCCCATCTTCTCAACCATAAGGTGTAACACTCGTTTACTAATGAAGTTTGACTTTAAGTCAAAAGAAAAGAAAAAGTAGAGAAAAGAGTCACTAAAGAGTCAATAAAGAGTAACCACCTATTATAAAGAGGAGTATGGTGTTGTTTAGATCATGAAGTCATCCAGTTGTAGTACTTGTTTAAAGTTATGTCTAGCTTGCTATTTTCAAGCAATATTGTCTGTACAATTGTCTAGCTACATTTCAAGTACTCATGCATAAATCTAGCTTTGGTTCTTATAAATTTTCTACAATTAATGAAGGAATGACTAAATGTCAAAAGCAGAGTTCTAGTATTATCAAATAAGTGTAATTAAAATAAAATAAAATAAAAAAGATTGTTCTCGATTAAGTATAGCTATCCTTTACATGTAGAACACAAACAACAAGAAACCGGACTACTAATATGACAAAATTTTCTTTTTTGGAACAATCATCAATGTATTATAAAATATCACAAATACAGATACTCTACATGTCCCTATTGTAATGTCCATATAAGAAGATTCCTCCTAACTGCAACTTTACTGCTTTCAACTCACTAGGCAGGCTAAGATTGTCAAGTGAACAATACAACACTAAATGATGAGGAATGGGTAAAAAAATAAAGCTAACCAAGAATCTTCACTTCACCTTTGATCAGTTACTCATCAAAATTGTAATCACTACCAATAGAAAACAAACATTACACATCAAAATTGTAGTTAGTTATATAGAAAAGATAATGAAACCAAAACCTTGAGCAAGAAAAACGTGAAACACTTATAGTTACAGGATTCTGATAACTTCATTCATTTTCTATCCCATGGAATTATAAACAACTAATACCTATAAAAGAAAAATGAAACGTAAAAGACTCATCATTAGTAAGACCAAATTTACAACTTGCCATCCAATGTGGTAAAACTGTCATGTTTCTCATGAATCCACATGCTGAAGAATTCTATAACTTCTGCCACTTCATACCATAACAATGGAAATAGTAGAGGGGATTATACTGCATTCATTTGATAGAAGGATTGGTACACTTTCATCTTGTGTTCTATATTTATAATGAATATCAACCTCTTCGTATATTTGATGAAGGACCTTATTATCATCTCGATTACTTCATTCATCAATTTCGAATTCAAAAACAAAAATTATTGACTAAAATACTAAATTAAACATACTTCATTTTTTTAATATATAAATGAAAGATTTAACTTTAAAATGATATTTTAGTCATTTTTATCCAAATAATTCCAAACAAACCAACTTTTCATCAAACAAAATTTTCTCTAAAAAATTAAAAAAACCATTTCAAGAAAATAAAACCTACATCAAACAAGCCCCCAGTTACGAGATGATAGTTTTTTTTTTTTTTTTTTTTTGAGAACGCTGGGTTCCGCTACTCCTATGGAGTGCGACTAATCCCCGCGGGTTAAGTAAATAGCCCGTAAACATACTTAACCAATTAACCAGGCGCAGAACTTGCCGCCTGACGGGCTCGAACCCAGGACCTCATGGAGGCAGGGGGGATATCCACCTCTTATTGCCACTAGGCTAGAAGAGGGGATGAGATGATAGTTTTAGTCTAGAAATAAAAAAGAAATTGTACATATGATCCAATAAACCGTCAATTGTCACAACAAACCGACAAAATCACAAAATCTTCTAAAGCAGTCACTCAAAGTTGATGATAATAATAGTATCTTCAATTGAGCCTTTTGTATGATATTTTTGTCTCATTGACAAAAATAAAAATCCATCGCTTGGAAAATGTGTGATCTAAAACAAATCTATAACACAATCTAAAAAGTGTACATTAAAAAGGTTCAATCGCATTTTCCATACCAAATCAAACAAAATCACCTTCACTTTTCAGTTTGGCAATTTGCAAAAGTGATTATGATTGTGCTAAAAATCAATTTTCGAAAAAGCAAAATCTTTTATCCCTACTCTAAAATCGATCTTATCCACTAGCATAAAATTGATTACCAACAAAAAAAATAAATCTACAATTTGTCGTATAATCCAAATAATCTACCCTTTATGAAACAGTATTTTCTCTAAAAAGTGAAATTATTTTAATCTAGAGAAATAAATCAAAAAAGTGTATATTCATCATATGCAAGATATACTTTTAATCTAGAAAAATAAATCAAAAATTTGTCAAATAATAATCCTATAAATTGTCAATTGTGACAGCAAACCGACAAATGTAAATGTCATCTCTTTATCCGTCGCAAATTCTTCGAGAGAAAGGAAATAATAAAAAGTTCAATGTTAATGAGATTGCACTATACTACTCCTATTATTCACTTGCAAAGAAAAGAAAAAGTATAAAAACATATCATTGTCTTACCACAAGATCGACCCTCAAGTGGAGGACGTCGTTGATAAAGAAATTGCTTTCTTCATCAAGAAATAACGTCCAAGGCAGGCCAGACATGTTTATACAACCAACCGTCTTTCCTCCTGAAAAGTTATAGCTCCCTCCATATCTTATTGTAAATTCTTCACTTGGTTTGATCTTAGCGAAAAACTGGTAATCCACCGAAACATACGACAAGGATTTATCGTCATGCATCCCCAAGAACAGCCCAAAGCTGCGAAAATCATGTGCATCATTATGAGTCCAGTGAGCAGACAGGAAGAAGCTTTGACCAGCAAGGTCAAAAGACTGCGAATAAATTCGGTGAAGTGGGAAACGCCGAGTGCAATCCTCCCGTTTCAGGTTAAAGTAAACAGTAACTTGTTCGCGGGGCGATTGAAACTCCACCACCGTGATCGGAATATATTTATAGTCCCTTCCAACTATGGGAATGCCAGTTGTTAGGGCATGATGTCTGTACGACGGGTCAACCTTGAAAAGGAGAGCACCGAGGACAAGCTTGGAAGAAACTAGCGAATCAAAATCGCCACAAGATAGAACTTCCCTCAGTTTTTTGCATGACATGAATGGGAAGCGTACGTGTTCACTCAGCTTCGTTGTCAAGATGGAACGACGTTCGTCCGATATTGGGTGATGCAGATTCACCCATTCAAGTACGAAATCGTAAATATCATCCTCGGAATCCACCTCGAGATCGTCGCAAGAAAGAACCACCTCAATAACAGCGCAAGGCAGTTTCAACAAATCTTTTTTATATCTGCAAAGAAAAGAAAGAACTGAAAAATATAAGAGCATGTTTGAACCAATTGATGATGACGAGAATACCTTTTATTTTTCATGCATTATAAATAATAACATAAAACATGGCCAATTTGGTCAATCAAACCCAGATAACCAATTATTCAAGTATGCCAACCGAACAGAAGGCCTTGGATATTTGGATACCGATATTACAAAATCACGTTGTTTAGAAATAGATTATTGAAAGATTTCTTGGTGTTAATTTATTTTTGTATTTTCCAGACAATATCTAGATAACAGACTTACTTCATAAAGTTGTTATAGCGACAAGTAAAATACTGAGTAGCTGCAAAGACGAGAGGCTGAACTGCTGCAACCATCCCAACAATTGAAGGAAGATCAAGATACACCAAGGCATACACACACGTTATAGGCAATCTCTGCAGCAATCTGCTACAGTATTTCACGCAGGAAGGAGCTTTGAATTTATCAGCAACCATTAACACATCTAGGAAGCCAGAAACTGAACTTGTTGACAGAGTATTGCTATACATAAATCCCAAAAGGTCCATTAAGGCAGTTTCTTCTGCTCCACAAAGAAACATGACAGTTGAGTTAGTGACTATATATCCTTAATTAGGAAAATACAGTAAATAGAGGATGTTTTCTAAATGAGACCAATGAGTTGTGCACCAAGTTTGCATGTTAGTTATGAAACGTATGAGAACAAAAGTTTATTTACCTGATGCATGGATTCTTAGAGTTACTTGTCTCTCCTCAGAACCCCTTGCCTCATTTGAGAAAAGCTAATTGAAAAAAAAAGGCAGACAAAAAGCAAGATAAGTAGTAAGATAACAGTAGTAAGACTAAAATCAAGAGGACAGAACATTCACCTCATAAAAATGAGTACTCTTTTCAGCTAAAATGATGGAACTAATATGTATATTCTTCACTTGAAGAATAGAGGAACCGTTTGAATTTGATTCAACAATGCTAGCTACTTCAACGGCTACAGAAACAAAAAACAAAAACAAAATTCCATAATTAAAATTACAGATCTTGCAGATTTTAATTAATTATTATGAATAGCTATGTTCTTGATGATATGCAGTTGAAATGGAAAGAAATTTACTACTCTCTTTATTTGTTTGCATACTTAAAATGTAAAGAAAAAAGAAATCAACAAAAAATTATACCATGTAGATTAGTTTTCCTAACTTCAGGCGGATCCTCATCATCATCATCGTCATCATCATCAACGTCTATGCTCCGTTCTGGTGGATGATAGTTACAATCTTCATGGCAAATAGCAGCAACCAGAGCTGCGGTAAAATGAAAATAGTGTTTCAATCAGTAAAAGCAAAATTACATGGGAAAAAAAACTTATGCAAAATAAGATCAAAGAACACATAATAATTTGCGAATGTGGACAAAAGGTTTTAACTTTTTCATATGGAATTTGGATGAGAGAAATAAGTTTGAATCATGTGCAAAGAGCTAGACACAATAGGTGAGGCATTACATAGAAAGAAGGGATAAAAAGAGATAACAATAAGGTTCCTTTCATTTTAATTGTTAGTGAACCGGAGATAGGTTGTTACACCAGGTCTTATATACAAATATAAAACCTAATTCAGAGACAGGATTCGATCTGAGTCTCTCCTTTGTTCTATAAATAGTCTTTCTAACAAGTCTAGTAATGAAATAAAATGAAAAGAATAATTGATATACCAACAAATGACCTTGTTTGGTATAGACGAATAAAGATGTCATAGTTTGGTATTAGCGAATAAATGTAAGGGTAATTACTAAACCACAATTGGGTAGCCAAACAAGGGGTAATGACTAAAACTGTCCACTAATAGCAAACAAGGCCTAACAGACTTTTTTTTTAAGAAAGTACGTAGTTTAGTTATTCATTACAAACAAATTCAATGCAAAAGTTGCATCGAATGCGAGTTTACATCAAACAATACTAATAGAGTACACGTGGAGCGTAATAGCCCTCGAATATAAACAGAAGAATGACCAAAATTATAAAAAGTCTGGGATTGGTAGCCCTAGGGCTTCCAAATGCTGTGCAAGAGATGATCTCCCTGCCACTAGCTAGACTTCCAAATGAAAATATCTTATCAAGTAACCAATTTCAAACGAAAACTTCTATTCGTGTAATACTACCTAATCAATTCAGTACCTTAGATAAAAGGTAGAGAGACTAATACGAAATAAGGAAAGGTTATGAAACCCTAGATAAAGAAGGGTTGATTGTTTAAAAGTATGTTACAGGCACATGCAAGAAGATTGTTTAGAATATAATATTAACCTATATCTACAAACCCAATTTAGGGTTAGCATCAGAGACATAATTCAATACTTCATGGTTGTTATAACAACAGAATTTGCAAAAAGTTTCAAGAAATACAAATTCAATCCAAGGGTTAACAATGGCTAAACAAATTCAAATCCTATCCATCAGGTATGATCATTTCATACAAAAGGTCACAGCTTGCATCCCTATCACCACAAAATCATAAACAAAATATCCTACATTGCAGCAAATAACTTGTGAGACGAATTGAAATGCAAACCTACCATTTTTCTTCTCTATTTCGTCCCTGTTCTTCTTTGCGTTGCGGGCCCAAGAGATTAAGTAGCTGCGATCATCTTCATCCGGAATATCGGCTACAATCTCAATTCGGAGCACGCAATCGGAAAACTTTCTGTCATTAATGAAAATACCGAAATCAGGAGGGTCGACTGTAGAAGAGCTTCGAATTCTAGAGGATGAATTCACGTCCATGGTAAGTCAAAGGGATAGAGATTGATTTCAGTAAGGAAGAAATGAGAGTGATGAAGGTGAGAGCTTTACCTGGAGAAACCCTATATATCCGCAGTCAATTTTGGGAAAGAACAATATCTGAATTTCAACAATCTTACTTATTAGTCCTGTTTGAATTGAAAAATAAATATTTTATTAAATTATCTATGTTTTGGTATTATTTTATGTTTTAGATCAAATTATTTTTAGAAGTAGTGTTATTTTTTAACTTTTAATTGGCCTAAGATAATTTATGAGATTGCAATCAGATTGAAATTAATATTTTATTAAAAATGATTATAAATGTTTTTTAAATTTTTGTAATCTTGATTTACTTTTTGAATCATAAGTCATTATGTCATCTCTCATTTTAATAAAATATTTTAACTTAGATTTTAAGAATCTAGTGATTCTCTTAAGTAAACGTTTTTTTTTATTAAATTATTTAAATAACCCACTTTCATAATCTTTATTCTATTTTTTTTTTTCAAGTTAAAGTTGATTTTTAGGGGATGAGAAAATGTATATTTTTGTAGGCTTTTTTCTTTTTATGAGATTTTATGTATTTTGTTTTTCTTCATTTTTTCAATTTTATTTCTTGACACTCGTATGAGTTCTCATCATTTTTTTTTTATTTTTCTTTCTTTGTCGTGAGTGGCATGTGTTTAACCAACAAATGTTTGTCAACGATTTCAATAACAATTATTAATTGTGACTAGTAAATAAATATTTAATTATTTGCGATGATACTCATGCTTAATGAATAATAATTCTCTCTCAATTGATTAAATTTTTTGTTTGTCGTTTCCTAGTATCGGTAAATTGATTGTCAATTATGAATTTCATTTCAAAAATAAGTGTTATATACATATAAAAAAGACATTTGTAGAATTAGTTGTTAGTTCCTAATTTGGGGAATAAACTTATGTTGATAGATATGATTCTTCCAAAATATTTATATCAACTTTATTTTACCTATATTTGGAATTTTTACTTTACATTTGAATTATGATTTGATTTTGAAATTTGTAATATCCTTTAATAAGATTTCATAAATGAATGGTTAATTAAACCATGGTTATAATGACCTTGCTTGATTTTTTTAGATGTTATATATTTTTTAATTATATTTAATCAAGAAATTAATTATATTTTATAACTCCTAGAAAAAAAAAAAAAACAAAGAGAGAAGTGAACTTTACACTATTTTATCAATTTTATTTTAAATTTAAAAATCACATTTAGATCTTAAAAATGGTAATTTCCTAAGATATAATGCACAAAATATGATGATGCAATGACCCTACCTTCAACTACCAACATTTGTTTTTGTTACTTTCTTTATTTAGTTATCTGCTCTTAGTTTACAATTTTTATATTTTTGAATAGTTGTTTATATTTCACGACTGGAAGAACTAAGTTCCAAACTCGTTTGTATCAAATGAAAATTGCATTTTATTTGGAAAAATTAAATTTTGTTTTAATTAATGTTCGATATTTGAGTGATACTATGAGCCTGTGTCAATTATGAATAAGATTCATGATTGGTTTGTATATTTTTGTTTATGTTGTTAATAAAAAAATTGTTGTTCAGATGAATGTTTATTTTATTATATATATTATAATGCTTAATTATGTGTTTAACTATTTTCAATAAACTTATTAGAGATAGGGATGTTTAACCGGCCGGTTAATCGGTTAAACGGTTTCGATTAAGACCAGTTTTACCTCTTATTTTACAAACCGGTTAATTGGCCGTTAATGGGATCGGTTTTACCGGTTCTGGTTCTACCAGTTTTAATCGGTTCTGATCGATTAAACGAGTTTAATTAGGAACCGATAATTTAATTTTTAAATTAAGTAATAAATTTATGAAATAATTTTTTTTGAAAAATTATTTTTTGCACTCTCCTATTATACTATTATCCATCGTTTCCTTTATTATATTATTATTATAATAATATATTATATTATTATAATATATTATATTGATATATTTAAGAATATGTTATAATATATAATATTTTATAGTTATTTTGTTAAATTTTTATATGTTTATTGAGAAATTCATATTCAAATTTATTTTGTCAATTAGTCTTTGACCAAACAAGTGTTGGATAGGAAGTTAAAACATGAAGCAAAAGTTGAAGACATCGAGTTTTAATTTGCTTAACTATTTTGATTTTGTTAATTTATAATTCCACTTGATTTTATTGTTATAAAAACAATTTTACATATTTTAATGAAATTATTTTATTTTGTTTTTAATTTATTTTTGTAAAATTTTATATAAATTATAATGTTTTTTAAAAATAATTCTATAAAAATTATAATTTAAAATTTAAAAATAAAAAAGATTTATAAATTATTAAATATTATTTATAATATATTTATTATTTATAAAAGAACTAATACAAATTATAAAATTTAAAAATATATAATTAAATTATTACCGGTTTACCAGTTAAATCGTTAAAAAAATAGGTAAACCGAAAACCGAACCGTTTAACAAGTAAAAAATCGGTTAACCAGAACCGCTAGAATCGGTTAACCAATAAACCGTTAAAATAAAACCGCTTAACTATCGGTTCGGTTGATTACCGGTTTTCTGATTTTTTTGCACAGCCCTAACTGGAAATTATACTATTAGCGACGGTTTTAAAAGCCTAATGCCAACATTAATACTTATTAACGTCGACTACCAAAATCGTCACCTGTCGATGTTAAAGATTTGGACGTTAACAGTTTTTGATTTTTAACAACGACGATTTTCCCCTAAAGCCAATGTTTTTATACGATTATTAATGTCGACGTTAGGAGAGGAGAGTTGACGTTGATAAAGAATGATATCAACGTCCGCGTTCGGAGGGGGGGAGAGCCGATGTTGATAATGAATGATATCAACGTCGACTTTAGGAGTGCCGAAGTTGATATCGTTCTTTATCAACGTCGACTTTACCCCAAAACCGATGTTGATATCATTCTTTATCAACGTTGGCTTTACCCTAAAGCCAACGTTGATAATGCTTGCTCTCGGGTTGTTTGAACCTTTGTGGTTCACTTATTAACGTCAACATCCTTAACGCCGACGTTAATATTATTCTTTATCAACGTCGACACTCCCTTAACACCAACGTTGATAATGTTTGCTCTCGAGTTTTTGTTTTTTTTTTAATTTTATAAAACATGTTTCATTCATAAAAAAGACCATTCATAAATAAAAATCAATTCCAAGTTTCAAAAATCTCAAATCGTCTCAAATCGTATTAGTACAAAAATCTCAAAATCTACGTAAATGACTATTGATTGTAGGAGGAGGGGGGTCATAGACTTGAGTGTCCTTATAGACTCTTGTTGTGCAAACACCATTGCACGCATCTCTTCTATTTGACGTGCCTGCTTTTTGCGAATCTCCTGTTCACGTTTATGTTGTTTGCTCATCTCTTCCATCTGTTGTTGCATGTTCATATTCTCACCCATGAGCGTGAGATGTTGACGCTTGAGGAAGAACTTCACCGTTAATCGGTTCTAAAATGAGTTGGACATATTTCTGATTCCGGTCACCCTCTCGTGTCTCTATCGTCCCAAAGCAGCCTCATACACCTCAAACAACGACGGATTAGGGTTTAATTCTAACCGCTCGCGTATCACAATCTACAATCATTTATAACATTAATGTTAGTAATTTAAAGTTAATTAGACATACAAATTAAAACGATAGAAATGATTAAACTTATAATGGCCTGCTGAACTTGGGGAGAAGGCACGGGAGTCGGATCATCGATGGTCGCTCTCCTAGTATGCGTATGTAGGAAGAAGTCTGCATGACTAGGAGGGTGTCCAATCTCCCTCTCTTGTACAAATAACATACATATCAACTGTTAGATATTATGAAAATTTAACACTCTTAATAAAACTTATCATATGTCATCCCATCTACGAAAATGGTTTGTTGCTGGTGTGGTGTGGGTATAAAAATTTCTCTATATTGTCGGCGTTGATCTTACTTTATTTCTATAATTAGAAGATAATAGTTGTTAGTTAATAGTCGAAAAAAAACATATAATGAAATATAAATGACTACGTATTATACCTTAAATCCAGGCATGAAGTAGTGATTGTAAGTAGATAATTCCAATTTTCGTGAAAAAATTTCCGAGTAGGGTTTAATCTGATTTTGTCTTCATCCTCAATATATGGGTCGATGTAATCCCTCTTGTTCGTATATCTCCACCTATCACATGCTTTCTTTGCTTGTGGCATCACCTTATCTCTATAGTAGTTAATGGGAATGTCTGTTGAAGACTCGAAAGGATCCTGAAAAATAACAATATATTTTAGGATTGTAAAAGTTCAAATGATAAGATAACACGTTAAAGAATATCAAACTCACAAAGATGGACTACCATATATGGTTAAATTAGGATTGAGACAGTTCAGACCAATTTTTGAGATGATGTGGCACAACCTCGACTTTCCGAACAATGCTGCCAATATGGCGATACCAATAGCAGGCGTTGTCGCATATAGGCTTTCCATCCAAGTACTTGAACTCCAACCTCATATTCTCCCTAGTTGCCATTTTTGCAAGAACCATGTTTTGGTTCTTCCCCCGTCCCCTCCTCGATGAAGACCCTACAAAATAACATTAAAACGACATTTGTTAAAATTTATATAATCATTTGAATATCACGTATAAGTTATTATTAACTACCTGTAGTCTCGGGAATGGAAGATTTCCCTTCTAGATGACAGACTCCTCGGGAATGCTGGAATCTAGATCATATAGTCTCTCAATATCATGAAGTTGTGATCCTATAAAGTGTATAATATCATCGAACTCTACATCATCTGCACGAGCTCGAAGCTCGTCCAAATGTCTCGATAGTGCTCGTCCTTAGAGCTCGTCCAAATCTCTCGATAGTTCTCATCTATTACCCCGTTTAGGTGCCATGATATCTAAAAAAAATGAAGTTAAAATTTTAAATAAGTAATCATATTTGACACACACAAATAAAACATGTCTAGATGTTCGAATAACGAGGATTTATCTTTCTGACAATTTTCCATCAATGTCTAGAAATCATATCCGTAGCATAAAAAACCTGGTGTGCTTGATTTTCCATTACAAACGGATCATGACTTTGAGTTCTTAATGTCCTATTCACATTAACAATTATAAACCCATATTTATCTACTTTTATACCATTGTCTTTGGAATGTACATCAAACCATCTACACTTGAAAAGAATTACTCGGGATTCAATAAATGTTTTATGTTCAATAATTCTAATTTTTTACGAGCTTTGAGTTCATCTTTCGTTTTTCTTTGAAATCCATTATAGTGCTCAACACGCTATCACAAATGTTTTTCTCAATATGCATCACATCCAAATTATGCCTCAATAACAACGTTTTTCAGTATGGTGGTTCGAAAAATATGTTGAGTTTATTCCAATTATCACCACGAGAATCATGACTAATCTTTATCTTCTTTGGATTCAAATCTTTTGCTTGCATTAATAATTCGGTTCCAAACAAAAGATTAGGTGACAGTCTTAACTCTTTACCATAAAAGAATTTATTTTCTTGCACCAACGATGAGTAGGTGTAAGAAATCGTCGATGACTCATGTAACACTCTTTCTTGACGTGTACCGATCTCAACAAAGTTGTATCCTTATTACAACACGGACATACAAGTTTTCCCTTCGTACTCCATCTAGATAAATTTGCATAAGCTGAAAAATTATTAATAGTACACAACATAGATGCCTGCATATTGAAATATTATTTACGGCTCGTGTCGTAAGTCATAACACCAGTATGCCACAATTATTTTAACTCGTCAATCAATGGTTGAAGAAACACGTTGTAACACCGATTATCCCCCCCGGTCTATGTCCCGTTCCATAGCTTATCACGTGCTTGTGAGGCACATGGAAATATAGAAGGACTACCGCGAGGCAGCTCGAGGTTCAATGATTTCAACCTTGGTTTGCGTGCCAGACATCTTTTAAAATGAAACATTTAATTTTTAAAAGATTTAATTATGAAAAATAATTAATCTTTTGTTCAAACATTAATAATCTAGGAGTCTAAATAACAATTTAACCTGGCCCGATTTAAATCAATTAAGCATAATTAATTTAAAGATTATTCATTTGAAAATCAGAGTCGCCAAGAGATTTTATGAAAATCAATAAAATGATACATGTACAAACGTATTTATACTAGAGTTTCTGAAAAAAGTGGTTCGTTGTTTGTTTACGCTCGAGAAAGGGTTTTCGCGCTATGTCCTCTGCGCCCGCCTAAGGACGGTTTTCAAAATCCTTCTAAAATAGACAAAGTCTGGCTTCTATAAATCTAATTATAACATTCCTTATCTTTAATTAGTAGTACAGGGGTCCTAAATGAGGATAGACTTTAAATAATTGTACAAAATTATTTAAAGGAGGTGTGTAAATGTTGCGTTGGGGTTCAGATTTAACAAAACCTTGAGAATACCATTTTTTTAGAAAATGGGAGGTTTGGTTCCAAAATAGTTTTGGATTTTTGAAAATTAGAACCAAACGGGCCTAAGGATTAAATCCTAGGTTCGAGTCCGATCTTATCAATTTGGGCTTAGTAGGGTTTGAGAGGTTCAAACTTGAGTGAGGGTTCTGACTTAGGCCTAGGGCTGTAACGGTCTTAGGCTAAGTGGGGGTTTGATCCTAGGCTAGGGTTAGGGCTTGGTCTAGGCTAAGATGAGGCTAGGCTTAATTGTTTGTCCTAGGTTAGGTGTCAAGGTCAATCCTAGGTCAAGTGGCAAGGTTTGTCCTAGGTTAATTTGGTCTATGCTAGTTTTGTCGACCCTAAGCCAACTCTCTCTGTCGGGCGGCACAGTCCTGGGCGGTTTTCTCAGTCAAGCGGCTCGGTCCTGGCATGTTTTTCTCGGTCCTGGCATGTTTTTCTCGGTCCTAAGGTAAAATTTCAGGGCTTGGTGTTCTTGTTTTGGCCCGAAATTTCAAAAGGCCATAAGTTTTGATTGGAATGTCCAAATCACAATCCGTAAGTTGCAGTAGGTTCATATGATCATGAAGAACAAAAACCCTAATATAAATCACTATTTTGAAAATTATAAGAGGAATAATTTTAAAACACCATTTCTAGGTCAAATTTTAGGATCTTTTAAATTAGGCCATTTCAAGGCCTGATTTTTGTTCCATTAGCTTTGAAATGATGAATATAGTTAATCCATACCAAAACAAGAACATCATTACATCATTAAAATAGTTTTTGAAGATTGAATCAAAATCTAACTTTTTTCAAAAACCAAATTTGATCAAACATGATCCAAAGGGTGAAACAGTTACTTGGAATTCATCTCTAAATGTTAGGAATCATGTATAGCTACTAATTGAATCAACAAATCCAACTTAGAAGCAAAAACATGAAATTTCAAAAATCCAGATTTTTAACCTTTTTTTCCAAAATTTCAATTTGATCAAACATGATCAAAACATGATTACAGTTACTTAGAAATCATCCAACCATGTATACAAACATGTAATACAACTAATTGAACAAAAAAAATTAGAATAAAAGCAAGAACACAAAGTTTTAAAATTCAAAATTTCAAGTTTTTTTCTCAAATTTCAATTTTAATCAAACATGATCAAAACTTGATTACAGTTGTATGGAAATGATTCAAACATGTTTATAAACATATATAACAACAATCTAGATCAACAAATCCAGATTTAAACCAAGAACACAACATTTCAAAAAATCCAATTTTCAAACTGATTTTTGCAAAATTCTGTTCTAGGTTCATTTGATCGGTTTTCTTTCAACAAAAAGCTTACACATGATATATATAATGATTCTCTACAAAGAAATCACACAATCAAACATAAGAATACGGCCAAAGTGATCAAACAAGAAAATTTGAAGAAATTCAAAATTTTAAATTACAAATCGAAAATCAAGGCATCTAGAATCATACCAACAACTGGAAAACATTCCTGGGCAGTATTGGAAGTGATCTAGAAGCCTGGATCGAAGCTTGGCTCACCGGAGAAAGTTTTGTAGAAAACTGTTCTTTGCTGGAAATTGCAGGTCTTCGATTGAGGCGATTTGATGTGTAATTTGCAGTTATTATTTGATAGATTAGTATTAGGATGGTGGGCGAGTATTTATAGGGTGGATAGGTCGGCTATAGAAGGCCAATTCGACTTGAATTTGATCGCCGACGTTCTTATCCCTAAAATCTTATCCGGAAGCTGGCAGTCTTATCCCGGGGAAGATAAGGCTTCTAGATAAGGGGGAAACGTAGACGCTGATGAGGGGATCACGTGGGCGAAAAAATCAAAGTATTTGATCGCCTATAGCCAAAGTTAGAGCTTCTGGAAGGTTGGACGCCGACGATGATCGTGAATCCGGCCACCCCTACATCCCAGCGAATAAGACAAACAAAACGGTGTCGTTTTGAGTAACGGAACGACTAGTTCCGTCTGGTTCCGTCAGCGGTCAGCTTGGTTGACTAATGGGGTTAGTATGTCCCGTTAGTTGATCCGGTGCGGGCGCGCGCGCATGGTTCTGCTATAGCTGGATTTTTGGCGCGCTCTGGCCTGTCGGATGAGATTTGGGCGCTCATCTGATGGTCCAAGATCCTGTTACAAAGTTTAAACATAAAATCAGCCACAAAGGATTATGCAATTTTAATTTTATTTAAAATGTTATTAAAAATCGAATTTAATTCCTTTTAAATCCATTTTTTCACCAAAAATTTCACAAAAAATATTTCTAGATTCATAATAGCAATTATGATCATTTTTATTTTTTTGTGAATTTTCGGGTATTTTATTTAATTAGTTTAAGTCATGAATTAAACATAAATCATGAATAAATCCTAATTAAATATTTTTAACCCCTTCCTTGGTCTAATATGGGTAAAATATATACAAATATTTTATCCTCAAATTATTTTTGGAATTTTGGAAAGTTTCCTTAATTAAGGTTTAATTATTACTATAATTAATCCTTAATTAGGTTTTAATTCCTTCTTTTAAGTTATTTTGAATATAAAAATTCAAAATATTATTTTAATATTATTAAACATAATAATATTATTTTGCAAATAGGGTAAGTCAATTTTTCATGCTTACACACGTCAATCGAATCCTCGAGACTTTTTGGCACGGGGATTAACATGGAAATTGAAGTTATTTTTATCCATACAAATTGTAGGAGAGACGTTGTAAGGGATAATAATAGCAGGCCAAATTTTATAAGAAGTCTTTCCATTTTCAAATGGTTGGAACATGTCACTTGCGAGAGAAAATCTTACATTTCGAGGCTCGGAGGAGAAATCTTTAAACTTTTCATCGAAAGACATCCATGTCATTGAATTAGTTGGATGCCTTAAGACTTCATCATCAACATTAATAATATCTTTATGCCAAGTCATCTGAGGAGCGATTTTGGAGCACATGTACAACTTTTGCAACCTCGGTGCAAATGGGAAATATCGTAAAATTTTATTTGGAATGAACTTTCCATTTGCCTTTTCCCGAAACCTACCACTTGATTGGTTGATCTTCCATCTATACACACCAAAAACTTTACACTCTTATAAATCTTTATCTTCTTTATGGAATAAGATAAAATCATTTTTACAAGCATCAATTTTGTCATACGTTAACCAATGTATGTAATAAATTTCTTACACTTATGGTATTAACTTAGTAACTCTGAATTAGGTGGTAATATTTCCTCTTTGAGCATTTTTAATAACTAAATCTATGTAAGTAGTTTAAGTAAATTCTTGACCACAGAAATTAATTTGTAATTTTATTAATCTTAAAAAGTAAAAAAAAATATGAACTCTATATAGTAGCTTACCTCATAAAAATATTATCTAAAATTTAAAATTTTAATGTATCATTCACGAGATTAAACTAACCATTCGTTGTAGTCTTAGTCGGTTAGGATATCCATCTCTCACCGAAGACCTCGACACTCGAGTTCAATTCCTGGCAACGGATCTTATAGAAGAAGTTAAAAGTTTGATGTATTATCCACGAGAATAAACTCATCATTCGTTGTAGTCTAGTTGGTTAGGATATTCGATTCTCACCCGAAAGACCCAAGTTAAACTCCCAGCAACGAAATTAATTTTTTTGATTTTAAGAATCTTAAAAAAGAAAAAGATAAATCTATCTCTTATCTAAAAAATCAAAAGTTTCATGTATCATTCACGAGAATAAACTAATCATCCGTTATAGTCTAGTTGGTTAGGATATTTGGCTTTCATCGAAAGACCCAACACTCGGGTTCAATTCCTGGCAACGGAAATAAATTTTCAATTTAATAAAGTAAAAAAATATTAACTCTATCTAGTAGTTTAAGTCATAAAAATTTTATATAATAAATTAAAAGTTGGATGTTTCATTCACGAGAATGAACTCATCATCCGTTGTATTCTAGTTGTTTAGGATGTTCAACTCTCACTCTAAATAGTTGGGTTTAATTCCCGACAACTAAATTGAATTTCGTGATTTTATGAATTTTAAAAAAGATAAAAAAATATTAACTCTATCTCGTAGCTTACGTCATAAAAATCCTATCTAAAATTTAAAAGTTTAATGTATCATTCACGAGCATAAACTAATCCTTCGTTGTAGTTTTAGTTTGTTAGGATATTCGGCTCTCAGCGAAATACTTGAAATGATTTTTTAAATTTATAAAGTAATTTATTTTTAACTCTATCTAGTAGTTTGAGTCAAAAAGATCTTATAGAAGAAATTAAAAAGTTTAATGTATCATTCATGAGACTAACCTCAACATCTATTGTAGTCTAGTTGGTTAGGATATTCGTCTCTCACCTGAAAGACTCGATTCAATTCCCGGCAACGGAAATAATTTTTCAATTTTATAAAGTAAAAAAAATTAAATTTTCAATTTCATAAAGTCAAAAAAAATCTTTATCTAGTAGTTTAAGTCATAAATATCTTATATAAGAAATTAAAAGTTGTATGTATCATATATAAGAATGATAGTCATCATCTGTTGTAGTCTAGTTGGTTAGGATATTTGACTCTCACCCAAAACACCCGGTTTCAATTCACATCAACAAAATTAAATTTTTTGATTTTAAGAATCTTAAAAAAGAAAAAGATAGATCTAGCTCTTATCTAAAAAAATCAAAAGTTTCATGTATCATTCACGAGAATAAACTAATCATTCCTTATAGTCTAGTTGGTTAGGATATTTTGCTTTCATCGAAAGACTCAGTGCTCGGGTTCAAATCTTGGCAACAAAAATAAATTTTCAATTTATTAAAGTGAAAAATATTAACTCTATTTAGTAGTTTAATTCATAAAAATCTTATATAATAAATTAAATGTTGGATATATCATTCACGAGAATGAACTCATCATTCGTTGTATTCTAGTCTTTTAGGATGTTTATCTCCCACTCTAATTAGTTGGGTTCAATTCCCGACAACTAAATTGAATTTCATGATTTTATGAATCTTAAACAAACAAAAAAAATATTAACTCTATCTCGTATCTTACGTCATAAAAATCTTATCTAAAATTGAAAAGTTTAATGTATCATTCACGAGAATAAATTAACTATTCGTTATAGTCTTAGTTTTTTAGGATATTCGGCTCTCAACGAAAGACTTGAAATGTTTTTTCAATTTTATAAAGTAATTTATTTTTAACTTTATCTAGTAGTTTAAGTCAAAAAGATCTTATAGAAAATTAAAAGTGAGACTAACATCGTCATCTCTTGTAGTCTAGTTGGGTAGATATTTGTATCTCACCTAAAAGACCCATGTTCATTTACCGACAACAAAATAAATTTTCAATTCTATAAAGTAATTTTTTTTATATATAGTTCAAGTCATAAATATCTTATATAAGAAATTAAAAGTTGTTTGTATCATTTACGAGAAAGATAGTCATTATCCGTTGTAGTCTAGTTGGTTAGGATATTCGGCTCTCACCTAAAAGACCCGGATTTAATACCCAGCAACGAAATTATATTTTTCGATGAAACACTCGACACTCGGGTTCAATTCCTGGCAAAATTTAATAAAGCAAAACAATATTAACTCTATTTAGTAGCTTAAGTAATAAAGATCTTATATAATAAATTAAAAGTTTGTTGTATCATTTAGAAGAATTAACTCATCATCCGTTGTATTCTAGTTGTTTAGGATGTTCAGCTCTCACTCTAAAGAGTTGGGTTCAATTCCAGGTAACTAAATTGAATTTCGTGAGTTTATGAATTTTAAGAAAGAAAAAAATAATAGTAACTATATCTCGTAGTTTACGTCATAAAAATCTTATCTAAAATTTAAAAGATTAATGTATCATTCACGAAAATAAACTAACCATTCGTTGTAGTCTTAGTTTGTTAGGATATTTGTCTCTCAACGATAGACTTGAAATAATTTTTCAATTTTATAAAGTAATTTATTTTTAACTCTATATAGTAGTTTAAGTCAAAAAGATCTTATAGAAAAAATTAGAAGTGAGACTAACATCATCATATTTGTTGTAGTTTAGTTGGTTAGATATTTGTCTCTCACCTAAAATACCCGTGTTCATTTCCCGGAAACATAAATAATTTTTCAATTTTACAAAGTAATTTTTTTTTATATATAGTTTAAGTCATAAATATCTTATATAAGAAATTAAAAATTGTTTGTATCATTTAAATTTTTGGATTTCATGTATTATTCACCAGAATAAACTAACCATTCATTATAATCTAGTTGGTTAGAATATTTGGAAATACATTTTCAATTTAACTCTATTTAGTAGTTTAAGTCATAAAGATCTTATATAATAAATTAAAAGTTGGATGTATCATTCACGAGAATAAACTCATCATCCGTTGTAATCTAGTTGTTTATTTAGGATGTTCAACTCTCACTCTAAAGAGTTGGGTTCAATCCTGGCAACGAAATTATTTCGTGAGTTTATGAATTTTAAAAAAACAAAAAATAATAGTAACTCTAACTCGTAGCTTATGTCATAAAAAATCTTATATGAAATTTAAAAGTTTAATGTATCATTCACCAGAATAAACTAACCATTCGTTGTAATCTAAGTTTTTTAGGATATTCGGCTCTCATCGAAAGACTTAAAATGATTTTTCAATTATTCAAAATAATTCATTTATAACTCTACCTAGTAGTTTATCTCAAAAAGATCTTATGGAAGAAATTAAAAGTTTGATGTAGCATTAATGAGACTAACATAACTATTTATTGTAGACTAGTTGGTTAGAATATTCGTGTCTCACCTGAAAGATCTATGTTCAATTCCAGGCAATGTAATGCAACTTTGCGACTTGATTCAATTCCTGACAATGGAAATGACTTTTCAATTTTATAAAGTATTTTTTTAACTTTATCTAATAGTTTAAGTCATAAATATCTTATATAAGAAATTTAAAGTTGGATGTATTATTCATGAGAATGAACTCTTCATCGTTGTAATCTAGTTTGTTAAGATATTCAAATATCACTTTAAAGACCTGGGTTAACTTTCCGCCAACAAAATTTAATTTTGTGATTTTATGAACTTAAAAAAGGAAAAAAAAAACAATTATCTCTATCTCGTAGTTTACATATAAAATTTTTATCTACAATTTTAAAAGTTAATGTATCATTCACAAGAATAAACTAATCTTTCGTTGTAGTGTTAGTTGGTTAGTATATTCTACTCTCACCGAAAGACTCAACACTCGAGTTCAATTCCCGCGACAGAAATGATTTATCAGTTTTATAAAGTTAAAATATTAACTTTATATAGTAGTTAAAGTCATAAAAATTTTATATAAGAAATTAAAAGTTTAATGTATCATTCACGATAATAAGCTCATCACCCATTGTAATCTAGATGGTTAGGATATTCGTCTCTCACCTGTAAGATCCAATTTCAATTCCCAAAAAAGAAATTAAATTTTACGATTTTAAGAATATTAAAAAAGGAAAAGATAAATATATCTCTTATCTAAAAAATCAAAAATTTCATGTATCATTCACGAGGTTTCAATTCCTAGCAACGAAATAATTTTTCAATTTTATAAAGTAAAAATAACATTAACTCTATCTAGTTTAAGTCATAGAGATCTTGTATAATAAATTAAAATTGGATGTATCATTCACGAGAATGAACACATCATCCGTTGAATTTTAGTTTTTTATGATATTCAGTTCTCACTCTAAAGAGTTGGGTTCAATTTCCGACAACTAATTGAATTTTGTGATTTTATAAATTTAAGAAAAGAAAAAATAATATGAACTCTATCTCGTAGATTACGTTATAAAAGTATTATCTAAAATTTAAAAGTTTAATGTATCATTCACAAGAATAAACTAACCATTCATTGTAGTCTTAATTGGTTAGGATATCCCCGAAAGACTTGAAATGATTTTTCAGTTTTTTAAAGTAGTTTATTTTTAACTATATATAGTAGTTTAAGTCAAAAAGATCTTATAGAAGAAATTAAAAGTTTGATGTATGATTAATGAGACTAAGCTCATCATCCGTTATAGTCGAATTGGTTAGGATATTCGGCTCTCACCTGAAAGACCCGCTTCAATTCCCTGCAACGAAATTGAATTTTGCGATTTTAAGAATCTTAAAAAAGAGAAAGATAGATCTATCTCTTATCTAAAAAAATTAAATTTACATGCATCATTTACGAGAATAAACTAATCATTCGTTATAGTGTAGTTGGTTAGGATATTTGGCTCTTACTGAAAGACTCAACACTCGGGTTCCATTCTTGGCAGTTCGATTCCTGACAACGAAATGCAATTTTTCGATTTTATGAATCATAAAAATGAAAAAAAATTATAATTATCTCATAACTCTATCTTCGAGATTATTTGAACGAAACCTTGACATTTAGAACTTGCTTTGATTGAAAACAAATCAATTGTTGCCTATAACTATCAATTTAGTAAGAGAAGATAGAAAGATGGTTTTCGGATTCGAACAGTGTGTCGAGAAGTTCCTCTTTGCTCTAGCTTTCTTTACGGATCAGAAGAATAATGGAAGGTAATTTGGTATTATCTAGGGGTGTCAAAAATAAACTCGACCCGCCAACCCGACACGAGTCGACTCGACAAATATTGAGTTATGGCTGGGGTTTTTCAGGTTCGAGTCAGGTCGGGTTAGACCCAAAATCTGGTCTAAAAAAAATTTGGGTTGAGTTGGGTTGGATTGGGTTTGGGTTAACCCTGGTTGACCAGAATTAAAAATCTCTACACTCCTGCCCTAAAAAACCTAACCATAACTAATATATATCTATATTTCTTTCATTCCACCTCCACTCCTCCTTCATTTCTCATCTCTTCTTCAATCTCTTATCTCTTCAACTCCATCAGCATCCATCAATAACACAATGAGTTCACAACTTATGGATCTTATGGATATTGATCATTAGCAAGAGGGTGTGGAGGGTGTACCTATGACAGATTTAGATGCAAATGAACAAACCAATATTAATTCTTAAAGCCAACCTCCGAAAGTGAAATAGGCAAACGAAAGAGACCCTTCAAATCAAAGTGGTGACAATATTTTGAGATGCTTCCTAAAATAGAGGGAGAAGATTGACATTGCGGATGTAAAGCATGTGGTATTACATACAAAGCTGACAATAACATTGGGTCATGTAATCTTCGATGTCATATCCTTAATTAATGTGATAGACAGAAAACTCGTGATATTGATCAGGATTTGCGAGAACAATATAATAAAAGTCTTGTCATTATGTCATAAATGTTCAGTCAGGAAAGATTTAGAGAGTTGCTAATCTTAACAATTGTGAGGCATGATTTACCATTTCAGTTCGTAGAATATGAGGCAATTAGAACAGTTTTTACCTATTTAGAACCTCAAGTCAATCATTTCACTAAAAATACTACAAGGACTAATATTCTTAAGATGCATAAAAATGAATGCAATAGGCTAGCTCAAAAATGCGTTCATGCCCTAAAAAGATTTATTTCACTTCTAATTTGTGGACTTCTATTTTCCATGGATGGTTATATTTAGGCCAGTTTTTGTTATTTTGTTTTTAAATCAAAATATTATTACTATTATTTATTTTTTTATTTAATTATTTTGTTAAATAATTAAAAAATAATTTTAATAGTAAAAAAATCATTTCAGGTTGGTCCTTGTTCGGGTTGGTTCAGATTCGGGTTCGGGTTGAATTTTTTTTGTGATGCACCTACTTCAACCCAACCCGATCTCATCCGAATTGACACCAGTCTGTTCTAGTTGGCACTAGGAATGTCTTATCCCGCTCTTCCTTTTTATTGATAGCAAAAGAAGGTCCTTCTAATTAGCGTGCTTAACCCAGAAACTCCAATCTTTTCTATCTATCTTTAGAAGTAGGGAGAGAGAATGTAAACATGAGCGTTAATTTTTCCAACGAAACTAAGCACTTTTTTCTTACACTGTGCATTGACCATAGTAAACTTCTATTCGCATTGACCTTAGAAAGTTTCTTTCCAATCTCGGGATACCACCTAAATAACTGCAGTCAGAGAGTCAAATAGGTCAGAAAGAAACCGTGTGCATTAACTCTGAATGATGGGCAAGATTTGCCGCCCAAAGAAAGTGACTACCTTGACAGTGAATGATCATTTTCTTGAAAATTATTGAACCAAATACAATTTATAAAATTATCGTATCAAAAACCAAACGTGAATAACTATGACCTTATCTTTTCTTCTAAGTAAATTATTGAGATTCAAGTATATAGTTACTTATTAGGGTAACTCAAGTAGCAATAGTCGATATTAAGTTTTTGAACTCCAATTAACTTAAGAGATGAAATATCACTCAAATAGAAGTAGACGATGATTAAGTTTTGAATTCCAATTAACTTAAGAGATCCAATATCACAATTCGATTTTCATTCAAAACGTTTTATGTTGAAAGATTGTCATACCTATATTAATAAAATAAAACCTCCAAAATATAGGGTGAACCAAAAATGATAGTAGATTGAAATCCATGGATAATTATCACTATCTTTTTTTTTAACTCTGGTTGATTTGCACTAAACACCAAGAGATTAAGACCCGATAAGAAATGGTCCATTTAATTAAAAAATTGTTTAAGCACAACGATAAAAGCATAACATGAAAAATTATGTATAAATTAAATACATTAGAATAATTAATTGACTCGAAAATCTTTAAAAAGAGCAATAAGATCTCCATACGAATCCACATGTTTTTCGGATCCAATCTCCGACATCGCTATGATAATGACATTGTGAATAATCTTTAACGGCCTACTATCATTGTTAAAAATTCTTCGATTTCTTTCCAACTAGATAATCCACCAAAAAATTATAGGGATAGCGACTCATCTTCTAAGTATCACATTTTTAGTCGCCCCAATCCATGTCTCCCAATAGTCACTAACAGTTTCCGGCATAACCCATTGTATTCTAGACAAATTCCACAAAATACTTCGTATATTTGCAACAACGTGACAATGTAAAAGTAGATGAGAAACTGTCTCAAACTCTTTGTAACACATACGACTCACAATAATCATGCATTTTTTCATACATCTATCATCAGTAAGAATTGTTGAGTTATGGAGCCTACACTTATAATAAACTCTACATTGTTAATTAGAGTTTATTGAGTTTGTATTTGGTTTTGGGCTTGGGTTTGACTAACAATTATTTAGGTTTATTACCTAAATGTTTACCCTATAAATATGTGATTATTAAGGATTTACATAAGTTAGACATAATTCTAGAGAAATAAAATGTGAGACAAAAACTCTATATTCCTTCTTTGAAATCTGGTGGTGGCTGAAGTGGACGTAGCTCATTTTAAGTGAACCACTATAAATCTGTGTCTTCTTGTGTTCTTCTTTTTTCTTGAGTTTTTTACAGATCGTTTCAAGAAGGTCAGATTTGGGAGATACAAATCCTAACAACTGGTATCAGAACAGTTAGGCTAGATCTGAGCATTGGAAACGATGGCAAGCGAGAGCAGTATAGGACATGGGATTGAAAGATTCGATGAGATAGATTTTGCCTTCTGGAGAATGCGGATTGAAGATTATCTCTATGGAAAGAAGCTTTATGTTCTTTTGAGTGAGAAACCAGAGAAGATGGATGAAGCTGAATGGAAACTCCTTGATAGACAGGTTTTAGGAGCTGTCCAATTGACGCTAGCCAAGACGGTTGCTCACAATGTAGTAAAGTAGAAGACCACCATGGGTATGATGAAAGCTCTTTCTGATATGTATTAGAAATCATATACTAACAACAAAGTACATCTAATGAAAAGACTCTTTTACTTAAGAATGGTTGATGATACTTCTGTTACTACTCATTTGAATGAATTCAATACAATTGTGAATCAATTGCTATCTGTTGAGATTGATTTTGGGATGAAATTAGTGCCCTGATTGTGTTAACATCTCTACCAAATAGCTGAGAACCTATGAGGGAAGCAATTAGTAATTCAGTTGGAAATGCTAAACTAAAGTTTGTTGAAGTTAGAGATCATATTCTTGCTGAAAAGGTTCGTAAAATTGATTCTGGTGAAACGTTCAAAGGTTCTACTCTGAATGTAGATAACATGGGCAAAGGTAATAATATAAATTTCAACCGAGGTAAGAGCAGATCTATGTCGAGGAGCAGGAGGAGTCAGTCCAAGTCTAGGCAGATATTTGAGTGCTGGAATTGTGGTAACAAGGTCATTTAAAGAGGAACTGCAAAGCACCGAAGAAAAAACGGTGATGATAAAAATGATGCAGCCAACGTTGTTACAAAATCTGTCTCTGATGCGTTACTTCTGTCTGTTGATAGCCCAATAGATTCATGGGTTTTGGACTCGGGAATGTCTTTTCACACCACTGCTCACAAAGAATTAATGGAGAATTATGTGGCTGAAAACTGTGGGAAAATTTATCTCGCAGATGGTGAGCCACTAGATATTGTTGGCATGGGGGACATCAAATTGAAGATGACAAATGGTTCTGTTTGGAAGATTAATAAGGTGAGACACATTCTAGGTTTAATGCACAATCTGATTTCTATTACACAGCTTGATGAAGAAGGTCACAATTTCAGTTTTGGAAATGGTGAATGGAAGGTGACTAAAAGAGAAATAGTTGTTGCTCGAGGTCACAAAACTGGAACGTTATACATGACTTCAACTTGCAGAGAAACATTTTCTACTATAGTTGATGACTCGAAAAACAGTGAGCTGTGGCATTGTAGGTTGGGCCATATGAGCGAAAAATGGATGAAAATTCTTTTGAAGAATGGACAGATTCCAGAACAGAAGTATGTTGAACATTAGTTATGTGAAAACTGCATTATTGGAAAACAAAAACGGATGAGTTTCTTAATGATTGTGAAGAAGCTCAAGAAAGAAAGGATAGAGTTGATACACACTGATGTGTGGGGACCTGCACCTGTTTCTTCTATTGGCGGATCATAGTACTACGTGACGTTTATAGATAATTCGACAAGAAAGGTATGAGCATATTTTATGAAGCACAAGTCTGAATTTGTTATTTTCAAGAAATAGAAGGATTTGGTTGAAAATGAAACAAATTAGAAAGTTAAGTGCTTGAGATCCGACAACGGAGGTGAATATATCAATTCAGATTTCAAAAGTATTGTGATGTGAATGGGATTAGTATGGTGAAAACTGTTCCCCGAATGGCTCAAGAGAATGGAGTAGTTGGACGGATGAATCGAACATTGAATGAACGTTCTAGGAGCATGAGATTACATGCAGGGCTTCCTAAAACCTTATGGGAAGAAGCTATCAATACTTCTTCCTACTTAATAAACAGGGGACCCTCTGTTCCTCTTGAATTCAGAATACCTGAAGAAGTCTGGAGCAATAAAAAGGGTAAACCTTTCTTATTTGAAAGTGTTTAGTTGTTTATCATATATTCATATTAATTAATATGATAAGAGTAAGCTTGATCCAAAGTCTAGTAAATGTTTTTTCATTGGTTATGGTGATATTGAGTTTGGTTATCATTTCAGGGATAATCAAAATCGGAAGATCATTCATAGCAGAAATGTTATCTTCAATGAATAGGTTCTCTACAAAGATTGTGTTGGAAAGACATTAGATGGTGATTCCAATCTAGAAGAGACTAATACAGTTGATTTGAGAGATTTTCAGTTGAATATATACCGACTCTCAAAGAAACCATGAGAGCTCTCACTTTCCCCTATACCCATTTTACCCATAATATCAAAAAGAAACTCTCAGTTAACATGATCATATGCTTTCTCGATATCGAGTTTGACAAAAACACATTTATCGCCTTTAGAGTTAGCCGAATCAATACACTAATTGGCGATTAGTGTCGCATCAAAAATTTGACGTTCTTTGATAAAATACATCTGATTTCCAGAGATAAACGTACCCAAAACTCCACGCATCCTAATTACCAAACATTTTGAGTTAATCTTATAAAATGATGTAACCAAACTGATAAGATAAAAAATTTTCAACCTGATAGTTCCAGTTTTACGACTTAGGACAATGAACAACATATACTAGTGAATTATAATTGAATACATGAATTTATAAAAACAGTTTTTGAAGCACTATTTGATTTTCTTTTAATATTAGATTTGTTCGAGATTATTTGAAAATTATCGTACATAAAATTTTGTTTTTATCAACCACCATTGCAGATAGTGTTGGTTCTTGAATTCTTTCCCGTGACTTTAGGGTTTCACTTCCTCTTCTTTCCCGTGTCTATCGGCTTTATGATCTAAGTAACAGTAACCCACATTCCCTTGAATTTCCATGGCCATGGCCATGGCCGTGAATTTATTCTTTAGAAGTCGTTGCCCTTTGTCAGTCATCGAATCAAACTTTGCCTTTGCTTTTAACAATAAAAAAATTTCTGATCGTGTGCTCCGAATTGAAATCACCGTCGATGTTCTTGAGACTAAATCGAAGGACGAGAATCAAAGAAGCTTAATCAGTTGGATCAATGACGACAATATGAAGAAGGAAACTTCATTGAAAGAAAATGGTAGGATTGCATTTGAATTCTACTGAACATCAATATATTAATACACTCCTATAATATGTTTCGTTTCAAATTTTACTAGATGCAAACTCTTGGTATTTACTATTTAGTTAAGGAAATGTATGCTTATTTTTGAAAGGAATCTATTGCTACTGTATGAACAAGTTCAATGCAAGAAGAACATATGTGGTTACATATGTATAAGTCATGGATTTTTCAAATTAGAGAAATTTCTTAGTGTTTCATACTGATTCCAAATGTTAACTTTTGATGAAATGATCATAGCATACATTTCAAATACCTGATGGAGAGGATTTGAACTTGTTGACCCATTGTTAACCATCTCATTTGGGTAAGCATTCAACTCATGTTGTTAAACTAACTTTGTAGTTTTTATAACTTTTTGCAAAATCTGTAGATATGTCTCTCTCCTTTTTGTCTAAGATACCCGAATTGTTGTTCATATATCAAGGATGAATTTGGAATTGGTTGTTTGACAAGATTATTTCGTTTAAAAAATCTAGCTAGTGGTTTAGCCATTACCCTTACGCATGTTTGGCTATCCAAATTGTAATAGCTAGTTGAACCTTTGGCTACATTATGAAATTATTGTGTTCTTTGATCTTAGTTTGAATATAGTTTTTTTCCATGTAAGTTTGCTTTTACTTATCTGGATGCTCATATTCACCATGAAGAGCATAAGTTAAATTGTAGTTTTCTAGAACAAGATACAGATGATGTCGTTGGCTATGTTGATGCTGAAGAGGAGGGAGCTGTGAAAATACACGCTTTGGTTAGGAATACTAATTTACTTGGTATAGTTTTCAATGAAATTTTTGTTTTCACTTTAAATATGAAAACATCTCCTTCTAAAAAGTTGGTGAACCAAGAAAATTAATGAATTTCTTTCCATAGTTATTGATTAAATATGCAATGCTTGTAATTTTAATATGGACTAAGTTCTTTTTGGTAGAGGGTGAAGCAGCTAAGAGTGTAGAATCAAATTCAAACGCATTAGCTATTCTTCAAGTAAAAGATATTCACATTAATTCCCTCATTTTAGCAGCAACGAGCATGTATTTTTATGAGGTGATTTTTCTATGCAATTATTTATAGGATTTCTATTAGTGTAATCTTAAGTGTAAAAAATTTTCATCTTGATATTGTTTCTGTTCTGTCTTTTTTTTCATTTAGATTTTCTGAAATGATACAAGGGAGTCAGAGCACAGATAACTAACTCTTAGAATCCATGCATCAGGTAAATATAGGTCTTTGTTCTCATATGGTCACTACTCATTGGTTTCATTTGGAAAAACTTTTGTATATGAGAAAATCGCCAATGGATTTTAAGTGCATTTCCTGTTAGAATTAGATTTATTTTAAATGAAAAGACTATTTCTTTATGCAAGTTTCTGATTTCTAATTAGTGAGTCTAATTTTAGAGGGCGTAGTTTTTCTTTACTATTTCTTAGACAGTCTATTCTCGCTTTTATTAGGTTAGTGGCTTTATTAGTTGTGGGTTGAAAGGCTTTAAAGCCTTACATTACAGTTTATGAGATAATCAGTTTTATAAAGGTTTTCTCATACATTTTCAAACACTTTTGACATAAAAAGTGTGGCTAACTGGATACACTATAATCACAACCTTCAATCACCTTCTATCGACGATCCAATCTTCTAATTACATTGATTTTTTTTATAGATTTTGTTTTTAGGTACATTTTGTTTCCAAACAAAATCTCATTCGGATCCAAACCCTGATGAGAAAACATAGGAATTGATGTTTTCAAATGAAACCAATATATTTGACAAATTTGAGTTGTACTATTTTCAGGACATGTTACATTGGCCTTGTTTGATAAAGGGTTAATCCAAATAACTCTTTATCTCATTATTAATCACTTGATGATTCAAATTATCAACTAAAAGTAACCCAAAATGATCTATTTTTAGTATTTGTGTTACTGCATTTGCCTAATTAAGGATATTGTCTCTACTTAACTGTCATGTTTCTATGTGGAATAGAAGAAGCTGCTTTAATGGACCTTTTGAGCTTTATGTACAATATTACTTTGTCAACAAATTCAATACATGGCTTGCTGGACGTGTTAATAGCTGCTGATAAATACAAAGTTTCTTCCTGCATTAGATATTGTACAAAGATGCTACTGAACGGGCTTATAACGTGTGAGTCATCCTTGATCTATCTCGATCGTATTTCCTCCATTGGAATGGTCGATGAAGTTCGGCCACTAACCGATGCAGCTATGAAGCATCTTGTTATGCGCTTTACCAACTTTATGAAGTGAGTATATTCTCTAAATATTGACTGGAAATAAAAAAACAATTAAAATGAAAACAATAAATCTTTGAAGCTTCAAGGTTTTTTGAACTTGATTTTTTTTAACAAAATAAATCTTGTTTGATATATAAAGTGCCCTATTTGGGTAAAATGAAAACAATATTATAAAAGATAAACTAAGGGTATTTTGGTTCTTTTTGTTGATGATTTGAACGAATGTGATGGAATGTGTGGTTGATACTAGTGTTTATTTGGTTTAAATTCAATCTAGGTTTAATCTTAGGCCTTGTTTGGATTGTGTTATTTGAATAATTTTCAAATAACTTTATTTGAATAATTTTCAAATAACTCATTATCTTTTCATCATTCTCTCTTGAATTGCATCATTCTAATCATCAATCAAAATTTGTTTAAATAATCAACTTTTTCATGACTCCATCTGAACCCTCGTCAACTGAAATGCTAAATTATCCAAAATACCCTTATCTTGCATTCACAAATGTTTTATATCAAAATAACCCAAGATCCAACAAGTCCCAAATATTATATTTTGTAGATGTCGACAAGATTTATTAGAAATACCATTATTCGGTATCGAGGCAAGCGACAATCTCCGATTACCAACCGAGAATGCAATTTACGAATTCCTACTTAATTGGGTGTCGATTCATTATTGAAAACAAGACGAACGTCGCATGATCATGAGTACGCGGCTGTGTAAACTCATGTGTTTTCATTACATGTCGTGCCAAAAGCTGAGAAACATTCTGACTTGTGTTGATATCGATTCTTGGGTTTCTCACAAACTCGTCCGCAATGCTCTTTTTTTTCAAGGCCGAGCCTCCATACAAACAACGCGCCCTTTCCACAACTGTTGACTTCTCCATTGAGAGGAGATATAACTATAATTTGACTAAGATGGTTGAGTTTAAATCACCTAACCCGCGATGCATTGTTTATCTCGACCTGAAAAGGGAAGAGTGTGCTTATCTATTATCAAAGCGTCAGAGTTATGTTAAGCTTTTCCCTCTTGATGGTAAAGGCTTCTTCCTGTTTTCCAAATGAATTTGTCAAGTGAACTTTTCCTCCTTTGGGCTTTTCTTGGGAATGCAAGATAAGGGTTGTTTGTATTCGTCTGTTTCGGTTGAGTACGAGTTTTCAGCTAGGTTGAGTACGAGCAAAAAATTTAGTAGGAGATATAAAGGGAAATATACTTTTGGGGGACAAAAGGTGGTTGGTTACGAAAATTTGTTTAATAGCGCACCACAGACGATGGATTTCCTAGATGAAGATAGTGTATATTTCATTGATGGAGTCCTCCAACAAAAAGCAGAGATCATGATCGACAAATGATTAGAGGTATCTCAAGGGAAAGCTGACATTCTTTTTTGTTGCTAGTGGATGATAGATCGATTAGTGTAGTGCAATAATATTGTAAAAATTTTAGTGACTCATTGCTTTTTAGAAGAATTTGTGACGACAAATATAGTGAATTACCATTCTATTTTGTCTATTTTTGATTCAAACTATTGTCTCGATGATGAACTAGGTTTGTTTGATGTAGGGATTTTTTCGAAGAGAAAATCTTGTTTGACCTTTTTGATAGTATCCTTAGTCGTCATCAACTCAATTCGATAAGTTTGATAAGATCAACTCAATTCGATATAGGTTTGGTACTTCGGTTAACTGAAAATATGTTGGCAAGAACCGTGTCCCTAATCTTAGGAAATACTTCATATGACTTGGCTAACATCATATGTTAACTTTTCTAATCTTTTTTTCATGTAACTTGTTATGGCTCTCATTGTTGGTTGGTGATTGATGCCTTATGATTTTCACAATTGATATTTCTTTTGAGTTTTGTCATGTTTCCTGAGTTTATTTGTCTAATTCCTTTTTGGTTGGTTTGTTAGTGGTCTCATTTTCTTATATGCTTGTAATTCAATTGATTTAGCCATTGTTAAATAATTTATTGGTTTCAATAAACATTAAATTTGAATTATATAAAAGTAGAAATTCGATAAGAGTAACGATAATTACGATAACACACGAAAGATGAATCTCATAATACCCTAATAATGAGACGTAGTCATCATTAATAGTTAGAAACAAAAACAAAGTATGTTTATATTCTATGAATCAAAAATTACAATCACAATATTAAAATAAGAGTGGAGCATCATTAGAAGTGTTTTTGATTATTTTTAATGTTTGATTCATCTTATTAGTTGGTATTTATGTACTTAGACTATCTTTTTCTTAGAATACAAAGTATTTTATAATTGTAGTTTTTATGTTATGAAAGTCATCAATTTATATATTATCATGATTTGCTAGACATAACTAGCTTACTAGGTATATATTGCATACAATTGTTTTAACTCTTAACTTATATTAATATGTAGAATAATTACATTTAGGTCTCAATGTTTGTAATCAAAGAAAGACAAGATAATATCATACAAATGTTATGAAACATATTTTTTTTTATACTATATCCCTACAAACTATTTGTTAGTGTACAAATGGGTATTGAAAACTAAGTTCAAAGGGAATGAACATATTTATTGTCAAATTTGTTAACATGATTATATCTTACCTAAAAATCTTCATTCATTTCCTTGAAAGACAATAATTTATTAGGATTTTGCGAATTAAGAAGAGCTTACGTATGATATGTCAAACTTTTAAAGGAGGGATAAACGAGAGGCACTTCTATTTCAAAACAAATAATTCCTGAAACATTCTAGAAAGCTTGTATTTTGAATTAAGAAATTTAATATTGTTCAAAATTTGGCTAATCTAATAACCTCTAATAAGATTATGAAACATGAATAAAATGAATTATTTGCAATTATATTATCAAAATCAGAGTGGCGCAGCGGAAGCGTGGTGGGCCCATAACCCACAGGTCCCAGGATCGAAACCTGCCTCTGATATGGTTTTTATTTTTTTTCCTTTTTACTGTTTTATTTAGTTCATCTTCAATTATATTTAGGTCTCAATGTTTTTAATCAAGGTAACTAAGATACAATCATAAAAATATTATGAAACATATTTCTTGTATGTTCCTACAAAGTATTTGTTAGTGGACAAATGGATATTAAGAACAAAGTAAGAGAAATGTATATATTTGTTGTTAAACTTGTAAGAAAAATTATATCTTATATAATAAATCAACATTCATTCCCACCTAAGACAATAATTCAATAGGATTTTAGAATGGTGTAGAAAGATTTTTAGGAGAAAAAAATCGGTTTTGCTGCCATTGGATGAATTGGAGGCGTTTCTATCAGCTTCTATTTTGAAGATGGAAATTCAATATTATTGAAGATTTGGTTAATCAAATAATTCTAGAAACCTCTAATAAGTTATGAAACAAATGGGTATTGAAAACTAACTTGAGAAGATATAGATTTGTGAGTTTTATAAAAAAGAATTGAATTTTGAAGATAGAAAATCAATATTCTTAAAGATTTATTAAATAATTTTCATCTAATCAATTCTAGACACCTCTAATGAATTGTGAAAAAGATCTTGAAAAAAGATTGACTTACAAAATGTACTTTCAAGGGTTATATGATATTATTGACATTCTTTGCCCATAAGAAATTATTAATAAAATTGACTAAAATATTTTATAATTTTAAATTTTATATATTTTAAAGATAAATAAAATTATTTTGTTATTTTAGTTTATGTTTTATGATATGATTAAATAAATCACCGACAAGGATAATGTGTAATTTGAATTAAATTTAAGGCTTTACCTGAAATTCTGTTTATTTTCAAAAATTATTAGTTTTGAGTTATTTTGGTAAAAGGAGAGCTAGTTTGATAATTATTTGATTTTTTTAAAAAACAATCTCAATCACATCATATATATTCTCAATAATCAAATTACTTAATTCATAATTTAAGTATTTACTTTATTTTTATAAATTTTAAATATAAAATTTATTTTAATATTTAACCCAAAAAAATCTCACATTTTCATTAAATAATATTTTGATTTCATATCTTTAAAATACATCAAGTAACTCCACAACAAACAAGCTCTGGAAGTAAATATAGAATGCAAATTTATTTAAAAAAAACATGATTATTTGAACGATGTGATTAATAATTCAAGAACGTATTATTTGAGATTAAATTCACATCATTCAGAAAATCTTAACTGACTTGTCTAGTTATTTATTCTATATTCAGACTAGAAGAATAATTGAAATTTCTTTTACCAGGTTAGTTCTTTTAATTATGTCGAAAAGTTTTAACTTTATTCAATTTCTGTAAACATGGCTTCTTTCAAACTTATTTTCGATAATTTTTTTTTATTTCAAATGAATGGATAATTCTAAATATAATAAAATATTAAACACGAATAAACTTTATTATTTACAATTTTATTAACAAAATCAGACTGGTGCAGCGGTAGCGTGATGGACCCATAATTCAAATGTCCCAGGATCAAAATCTTGTTCTGATAATTATTTTTTCTTTTTAATGTTTAATTATTTTTATCTTTAATTACATTTAGTTCTCAATATTTCTAAGGTAAATCCAAGATACAATCATGGACAAATGTATTGAAAACAAAGAAAGGGGATATGTACATATTTGTTGTCAAATTTAGATTTTATAAATTAAGAGTAATGGAGCTGAAGAATGGTGTAGAAAGATTTTAAGAGATAGAAGAATCAATTGTACTGTCATGAGATGAATCAGAGAAACTTCTATTCCAAATCGAATAATTCAGAAGCTTTTTATAAACAATTTGGATTTTAAATATGAAAATTCAATATTCTTAAAAGATTTTTTTCTTAAATCCAAGATACAATCATACACATGTTATTAAACATATTTCTTTATTTATAGTACACAGTATTAATTAGTGGACAAATGGGTATTGAAAATAAAGAAAGGGGATATGTACATATTTGTTGTCAAACATGGATTTTTAAATTAAGAGGAATGAGCTCAAGAATAGTGTAGAGAGATTTTTGGGAGATAGAAGAATCAATTTTGCTGTCATGAGATGAATGAGAAAAACTTATATCCCAAATCGATGATTTCAGAAGCTTTTTATAAAAAATTTGAATTTTAAATATGAAAATTCAATATTTGTAAAAGATTTTATTAAATATTTTTCATCTATATCAATTATAGCAACATCTAATAATAAGCGGTAAGAATGATCTTGAAAAGAAGATTGGTTTACAAAAATTAATACCTTCCAAGGATTATATGATATATCTAGTCTCTTTTGTACATAAGCAATCATTAATAAAATGAGTAAAATATTTAATAATTTAAAATGTTATATATTTTTAAAAGGATTTTGCAAATTAAGAGAAATTGGAGTTCAAGAATGGTGTAGAATTTTGAGAGGTAGAAGAATCAATTTTGCTGTCATAAGATGAATATAGACACTTCTATACCAAATCAAAGAATTCCGAATTTTTATACCGTTTTGATTTTGAAGATAAAAATTCAATATTCTTAAAGATTTTATTAAATATTGTTCATTTATATCAATTCTAGTAACCTCTAATAAGTTGTGAGAATGATCTTGAAAAGAAGATTTATTTATAAAAAGTATTTTCTTATTTTAGTTTATGATTGGAATAATATGATAAAATTTGGATTAAATTCAAGGCTTTATCTGAAATTTGGTTATTTTCAAAATTTATTTTTGGTTTTGAGGTATTTAAAAATGAGTTATTTCGGTAAAAATATCAGAGCTAGTTTGATATTGAGTTATTTGGGTTAAAAAAAAATATCATAATCATAGTTATATTCTCAATCATCAAATTACTTAATTCATTTAATTTAAAATACTAAATATATTTATTTTAATTTTATAAATTTTAAATATAAATTGTCATTTTAATAATTTAATCTAAATAATAATAAAAAACCCACATTTTTATTGAATGAAATTTGATTTCATACCTTTCAAATAATTATACAACAAAGGTTGAGCCTCTGTAGTGTTCCCTAACTGTCACTAGATTATTAATTAGTAGGATAGAAGTTTTTGGTTATAAGTATCTTCGTCTGGTTTGAATCTTATTATTAAAATAATTTAGATTAGTAACAATTTTTTTTTTATCTTAAATCATAATTGTTTTGTTCGATTTATTTGTTTTATTTCTCATCACTAATATATACACTTAAAACCTACCGTCTCTTAATTTTTATATTTTTGTATGAATGAAAAATGTTAGCATGACCTACACAGTAATGACGTTCACTTTAACATTAGACGTTTTAAGTGAGAATCGAACAAAAACATATCATTTCTTATATATTATATAAAATAAATATTGAATTTTTGTTTTAAATACATTTATATTTAACTATTCAATTTTTTTTAAAGTGATTAAATATTATTTAAAGTATATAAAGAGTTTAAAATATTGAAAAGCTATTTAAAATATTTAATTTTTGATAGGGACAAAGTATTAAAAATTAGTTATAGCAATCCTCCTATAAAGTTTAAAGTATATAAAGAGCTTAAAATATTATTTGAATAAATTCTAACATCTTTTATAAATAAAGAAATGCAATGTTTAGCTGTATTTTCAATCAAACTTAGGGATTGTTTGAGTAAGTTATTTGAAAATAATTCGTAATTTGTTTGATCTTGAACTATTTATGGTTTGATTTATTTTAATATAATAATTTAAATATATAAATTTTATTTTAAAATATAAGAAATATGACTATAATAATTCAATTTTAATAATTTAAGTAAAATGATTTAAATTTAATTTAATTTTAAAATGTAATTAAAAGATTATGAAAAATATATTTTATTTAATAACTTAAATATTAAGTTTATTTATTTGAATAAAATTAAAACAAAAATCTTTAACGGTTGATTAACATCATAATCTACATGATATGACAACTTGAATTCTTACTGTTTTTCTCCATATAAATAAGTAATTAAAAAATAAAAATAATAATAAGTAAAAAATATATGTATATATAGAGTTAGTTATTTGCTTACTTACATATCATATTTCAGATTTCCCTCTCCTCTCTCTCTCATCGGAGATATAAAGTTTTCAGTTCGCAATTCGCAGGTACACATGATATTTCTACTTTTTAAACTATTTTCATTACTTGAACGAAGAATCAAATGTATGAAAAGAGACTGTTCTGAGAATAGTTTAAATATCAATTTTCTTCAGAAAATATTGAAAACTAATCTCTATTGTGGATATGAAAGAAATATAAATTAATCATTGTTGTTACATGTTTAAATGTTTAAGAAATGCTAATAGTTTGTCTCTTTTTCAAGTGGGGAAATATAGGTTTTCCTATAAACAATTTTTTATGGGATGGATCAATTTATTGGGGTATCTTTATGTTTGAATTCATATGCTTATTTCAGCTGAATTCTTTAGTATTTTGTTATACACATGTCTTTTCTTGTGCTGATTTTTATATCTCTTTTTGCAGAAATAGAAAAATAAAGTAACATACCTTTTTAAAAGCTCATAAATCAGATTACAAGAAATCAGGTGAAGAATCCAAACTAAACATTATCATATATGCTGCATTTTCTTTATGATAAGAATCATCTAAAGAAAATGAAGAACAATGAACAAGGAGATGTTTTAGTTCTTATAAAGAAGATTGAAGAGACAAAGAGCAATTCAAGATCCAAAATTGAAACCTTAATGGAACATTCCAACTGCCTTCAACTCAAGAGGAACAAAATGACTTCAAACAGCATCGAAGCTTCAAGCCTAGTAAACAACCCAAACATCCAATCCAACTCCAACACCAACACCAATACCAATACCAACACCAACGAGAGTATGATACTAGAACTGGATGCATTAAGAACAGAGAACAATCGTCTACACAATATAATATCCAAAATAGAGAAAGAGAATAGGATAACTGTGAGTCATCAAAACAACATCATAAAAAAGTTAAGCGACGAGAACAAGGAAGTGAAACAACTAGCGGAGAAGAGGATCAACGAGATAGCTGGAGAGTTACGTAAGAATTTAGAAGATCAAATCCGAATGATGAGCAGGAGAATAAAGGTGGCAGAACAACTTCATATCGAGAACAAGGAAGTCTACATGAAAACAAGAGACAAGTACTCAAAAGAGAAGACTAACATGATAATTATTGAGGACATGATGAAGGAACTCAATAAGGTGGGAGTTAAGTTCGAGAAATTCAGTGATGATATTATGAAAAGGGTTTTGACATTTTCTTGTTGGGCTGTGTTTGCGAAGGAATGGGCTAGGAAGAAAGGAATGGAGGAGAAGGAACATGAAGAAGAGATAATGGAATTAAGGTTGAAGGTGAAGGAAATGGAGAAGGTTGTGAATGAGAAGGAAGAAGAGATTGCTATGATTGGGGAGGAGAAGAAGGAGGCTATTAGACAGTTATGCGTTTGGATTGATTATCATCGAAACAATAGGAGGGGTTACTTGAAGGAAATTGTCTCAAGAAATCGTCGAAACTTCAGGATTTTGCGAATTAGGAAGGGCTCAAGTATGATGTAGAATTTTTGCAGGGATGAACGACAACGCTTCTATTTCAAAACAAATAATTCCTGAAACATTAAATAAAGCTTGGATTTTGAATTAAGAAATTTAATATTGTTCAATATTTGGTTAATCTAAACTATATTAGCAACCTCTAATAAGCTTATGAAACATGAATAAAATGTATTGTTTACAATTATATTATTAAAATTATATTATTAAAATCAGAGTGGCGCAACGGAAGTTTTGTGGGTCCATAACCTACATGTCCAAATCAAAACCTGGCTCTAATATTTTTTTTCTTTTTACAATTTTATTTAGTTCATCTTCAATTATATTTAGGTATGAATATTTTTAATCAAGGTAACTAAGATACAATCATACAAATGTTATGAAACATATTTATTGTTTATAGTATGTTCCTACAAAGTATTTTTCATACAAATGTTATGAAATATATTTCTTGTTTATAGTACGTTCCTACAAAATATTTGTTAGTAGACAAATGGGTATTGAAAACGAAGTTGAGAAGGTGTAGATTTGTGAGTTTTATAGAAAGTTTGAATTTTGAAAATAGAAATTCAATATTCTTAAAAAGTTATTAAATATGTTTCATCTAATCAATTCTAGACACCTCTGATGAGTTATGAGAAAGATCTTGAAAAAAGATTTACTTACTAAATGTATTCTTTTTCAAAGGTTATGTGATATATCTTGCATTCTTTGCCCATAAGAAATTATTAATAAAAATGACTAAAATATTTATAATTTTATATTTTAAAGATAAATAAAAGTATTTTGATATTTTACTTTATGTTTTTGAAAGATATGATTAAATAAATGATTGACAAACATAACGGTAATTTGAATTAAATTTATGTCACCTGAAATCTGTTTATTTAAAAAAAATAGTTTTAAAGTATTGAATGAGTTATTTGGGTAAAAAGCTAATTGGATAGTTATTTGATTTTTCAATAAACAAATCTCAATCACATTATATATATATATATATATATATATTCTCAATCATCAAATTACTTAATTATATAATCATGAGACGCATAAATAATTTCTCGGGGGCTAAATTAGTTATATTTATAATACAATTTTTTTTCCGATTAAATAAATATATTTATTAATTAAAACATTACAAGGATAATATAAATCGTGAAAAATACATTAATAAACACAATTACAAAGTTATTCTTGTCGATGAGTCGGTACAAAAGAAGACAATTCTATGAGACTCCATTTGTTGAAAATATTACAATATTTGTTCATTTTCAATTGTTGAAAAAAATATTTTTTTCAATATTCTATGATATCATCTTCGGTTCAACCGATCCTAAGTTATGTGATAAATTTTCAACCCTGATGACTAACAAGTTTGAAATGAGTATGATGGGAGAATTAAGTTTCTTCCTAGGTCTTCAGGTTAAACAACTCGAAGAAGGAACATTCATAAGCCAACCTAAGTACACCAAGGAGCTTCTAAAGAAATTTGGGATGGATACATGCTCCTCAGCGGCTACTCCAATGAGCTCATCGGTTAAATTGGACAAAGATGATGAGGGTCAATCGGTACACCAAATCGCTTACCGGGGCATCATCGGTTCTCTCCTATACCTGACAGCAAGTAGACCGGATATTCTATTTGCAGTCGGTGTGTGTGGAAGATTCCAAAAAAATCCAAAACAATCCCACTACACAGCCGCAAAGCGAATATTGAAATACCTAAAGGGAACACCTGATGTCGGCTTGTGGTATCCAAAGGATTCATCCTTTAACCTAACGAGCTATTCAGATGCAGACTATGCAGGTTGCAAGATTGATAGAAAAAGCACCAGCGGAACACGTCAGTTCCTAGGTGACCGGCTTGTTTCATGGCATAGCAAGAAACAAACATCAGTTGCCACATCAACCGCAGAAGCTGAATACCTGGCAGCCGAAAGTTGTTGCTCACAACTTCTTTAGATCCAACAACAACTGAAGGACTTCGGTGTCACAGCCGAAGAGTCTCCGATCTTCTGTGACAACACAAGTGCCATAGCAATCACCTACAATCCGGTTCTACACTCCAGAACCAAGCACATTGACATAAGGCACCACTTCATTCGGGAACATGTCATGCTGAAGCATATCCGGTTGGAATACGTATCAACAGATCAACAAGTAGCCGATATCTTCACCAAGCCTCTACAGGAAGCTAAGTTCTCTCAATTCAGACTTACACTCGGTTTAACCGATATTAGTCAGATCATCCCTAAGGATGCTTAAAGGAGAGACCGGTTCGGACAGACAAAACCGGTAGTTCCTCCTAAACTGTTGGACTTCAAATTTTCAAGGTATCTATGGAAGAACCGCCTGGTTTATCAGTCAGAGTAAACCGACCGGTTATTTAGTGCATGCACCAAATAACCGCTTCGGGACGAACGACTGATAATTGACCGGTTCGGAAATAGCTTATCTTAGATTATTTGAACTTCAAACAAAAGTGGAATAATTATCAGTGTTTAAATTTATCTGTTCTGAAACATTTCATTTTCAAAGTAAAATGGTCGTACCTAAAAAGACGTGAAGATCTGATATCTTTCATGGTCCAGGTCTATGACCAACATCCTAGGCTGCAGACATGCCTATTTCATGCAAAACTTTTTATCCTGTGGTTAATAGACATTATTATCTGTGATATCTGGACAATAGGTTTATCCCTCCACTAGTATATAAGTTGAACAAACCTTAAACAAAACAATCACAAGCTGCATAACTCTTCCTCTCACTAAGACAAAATGTCTCAGTTTCCTAACATCCTTAAAGTGGATTTCAACTCTGCTCAAAGCACTGAGCACTATGAGATCTTCAAGATGATCAAATCACTTGAAGATACTGGTCTTCAACATTTTCTGGATGACAAACATGTCATCTATTCTGAGTCTGTCCTGGAGTTCTTTTATAATGCCAGGGTGTTTCGTGGTACTCCACACTTTGACACTCACATCCAGTCAAAGGTAGGAGGTATCGTTTTTGACTTCACCGAAAATGACTTTGCCAGATGCTTTAACCTGCCAAAGCAGGGGCTAACCGACCTCAACATACCGGCTGAACTAAAAGCCGAGATCTCCTTAGCATTTGCCCGGTCAAGCCATCCAGTGGATGACCACGGTGCTAAGTCACTATTGAAAGCTGAATACTAGCTCCTCAATGATGTAGTCGGTCGGGGCATCCTGGGAAGGGATGTGACCAACACATACTGCACCGCTGCCTTCAACATGATGGCGGTCATAACTACTGGAACACCGGTCAATTGGTCGAGGGTACTGTTTGACGTCCTAGTCTGGATGATAGGTGTTAAAACAGTCGGTCTCATTCCTCAAATCAGCTGTCTGCTTCTGGAACTTGGGGTTCCAACATGCCCAGGGGAAGGGCTGAATCAAGCTCAAGTGCTAACCAAGGAAATAACTGACTCGTTCTATGAGCGGTTTGAAAAGGCATGGAAGAGGAGGAACCGCCACCCCAACGGTCACACCACCTCAAGCGGATATTAGGTCACTCCTTCCTACACCCGGTCATTTTGCTGCACGCACCGGGTGTATCTTTGTTCAACCTCCTTATGATCATTTCGGTTTTATCTATGTTTTCTTCAGTTTAAGTTATCTATCGGTTTCTAGCGGTTACTTTTCAGTGTATTGTTGCATGGGTCATTAATGAAAAGTAACATTTAATTAATGAGATAACCCCCAACTACATGAGTAATCAATACCCAACTAACTTGGTTACTTTTCAACTAAAACCTACATCGAGCTCCGCAATCAACCTCTTCCCAATGAGCTTTGGAAACAGAAAGATTCTCTTCTCCAATAAGACAAAACTGACATTCAATGTTGATGTCTTCCCTCCAAAACCGGATCTATATAAGGAGACCTTTCCTAATCAAATTAACACATCTCAAATCTTAAACTCCTTCTCTCTCTAATAGCAAAGTTCGAATAATGCCGAGCCGAACTCTAGGAAACTTCTTGAGCATCGATTTCGAATCTTGTATGGAACATTGGGACGGAGAAACAAAGGAGGTCATGTTTGAATCTCTCATTGACACCGGCCTTCGAACCTTTCTCGAAGAATCCGGTCTCATACTTCTTGAGGATGTTAAGACCTTTTTCAGAAGTGCTTGCATCAGAGATAACTACATCGTCTCCACGGTAAGAGACCATACCTTCTGGCTGGATGAAGCCGAATTTGCCCATATGTTCAACTTTCCCACAGAAGGGTTTTCCGACTTCCCAACCCAGGTGGAGAGTGCAGTAACCGATCATGCAATGTTCTTCTTTAGAACCGATGTTCCGGTGGAAAACCATGGGTTAAAAACCCGCCTTGCTCATCACATTCAACTCCTTCTTGAGATTGTAACCCGCTCCATCATTTGTCAATCCCCGAATCAGCGTTACTCCAAGAAAACATACGATATGATGACCCATATTGTTAGCAACACGGCCATCAATTGGTCAACGGTCATTTTTCAGAACCTGAAAACCATGGTGCTGACCAAGAAAGGTATCGGTTATGCTCCTCACATCAGTAAGATCATTCTCAAGTACCGCCCAGAATTTGGACCGGGCACACCGGCATCTCCCTCGAACACTCTTGACATGGATGGGGTGGAAGAAAAGCTTTCTAGGGTAGTTATTACATAAGTTGTATCTTTCCATCTTCTGTATTTCTATTTCCAAACCGATCCATATATCGGTTTCCATTTTGTACCTCTTCATTCAATGAAATTCTATTTCAGTAAATAACCGAGTCAACATAATCATCAGAATATTCATCTAAGTAACCGGTTAATATTGTCAAAACCGGTTAAAATTCTGCTTCTTCAAATAACCGGTTAAATTTCGATAACCAAACTCTCTGGTTAAAATAAAAACACCGCAGTATCAAACGATTTCAAAGGGGATTGCGTCATCAAAGTCAAAATCGAAAATTTTGGAGGGAAATCTCCCGCTCAAACTTCCCACCTCTTGGTTTACCTCCCATTGAATTGGCGCCTCTTTAATCACCGCCCTTTGATTCCCACCGTTTGGATTACCGCCTTTTTGGCTTCCCGCCCACAGATTGCCGCCTCTTTGGCTTGGAGGGAAAATTCCCGCCAAAAGTTGATGGGACGGTTGGGTTTCCAAACCGCACCTATAAAAGGAGTCCTTGGCCATTTCATTTCACTCTTACGCGAAACAGCTTTCTCTCTCTAAGCTCTCAAACTCTCTCTCAGCGGTTACTCTCTGTTTTTCTCAAAATCTCTCAATCATCTAAGATGGGTCGTGCCTCGGCTTTGTTCAGACACATCATTCAGGTGGATTTCGAGGAGATCCGACAAAAGGGCTCGCCTGCGGCAAAGGAAGTTATTGCCCGGATTTCTGAAGCCGGACTTGAATATTTTCTAGGCGGTCCCTTTGTTCTCTATAGAGAAGCGGTTGAAGAATTTTTCGAAACCGCATCTCTATCTGGTGACAAGATAACCGCAACTGTTGGCGGTACTTAGTTCGATATAACCGAAGAATCGGTTGCGGAGATTCTACGTCTTCCATCAGATGGCCAAAACGCTTTGATGAAGCTCGCACCAACAACATTCGAGGCGGCCTGCCAGATTCTCTCTGCAGACGCGGAACCGGTGAAAGTATCCGGTAAGAAATCGACACTACGACCGGAATACATACCGCTTTGTGACATCTTCACAAAGTCGGTTCAAGCGAGAGGTGGAAATTACGACAACCTTACCAAGGCCAAGATCGAGATGCTGATCGGTTTGCTGGAAGGTACGAAAGTCAACTGGGCGAAGGAAATTTTCCACAACCTGAAAGACATTTTGAAACCGGATTCCGCCCGGTCATGGGGATACGCCATCCCCCTTGGAAAAATCATGCTCCACCATAACATCAACACCGGTCCTGGTGTTATTCTCTCATCAAGTAGGATAATAAAATCCAAACAATTCCTGGAGAGAAAGCAGCCGGCCCCCGGTTCCACAGGTGGCCGAAAGAAGAAATCTACCGCCAAGAAACCGGCCCCGGCAAAAGAAAAGTCCGAAAGCAAGGACAAGGAGAAGATAGTATTCTCAGAACCGCCCACAAGAGATGAGGAAGAATCGGCTTCCACGTCTGACCGAACCGGCTCACAAAAAACCGATGAAAATCCTTCCGATAGAGAAGGACCGAATGAAGAAGAACACTCGGGTATAAGTCCTGACAACAACGATGCGGCCGCAAGCATTGAGAACACCGATGCCGGTGCAGACGGCCGTGAAGAAGAGGATACCGCTGAAGACGACTAGAAGATGGCCGAAATCATCGTACGAAGTATCTTGGAGGAAATCGAATAGCGAGTCCAAGCGGTTGTCGTAGTATACCGGGAATGGCACGGGTACCGATGCGACAAATTTTTCAAACACATGTTACCGGGCCTGACCGATGAACAATGCTTCAGAAGGCTGAAGGAGATAGAAGAAACCGTTATAAGCCTCACAAACGCTGAGGATCCTAACAAAGCCATGGACCGACACGCAATCGTGAAACCGCGTGCTCGGCTACAGAAGCTCACCGTACGTATCCGAAAGCTTTCAGAAAGGTATGTTCCAGGAACACCGAAGGCTAATTTACAGCTCTTGGTGTTGAACAAGCTTGAGATAAAGAAAGGAGAATTCACTGAGGAAATAGAGCGGATTGAAGCGGTGCACAGACAGCGAGAAACATCACATTCTCCGCGTCTTGAGACCAATGACAGTCAGAATCGAAGTAAAACGCCTCCTCTAGCGGATCCGGTCATAAACGAAACCGACGAAAGGACGGGGACTCCTCTCGCCGGGCAATTTGAAACTGATCAACCTGGGGTTTCCGAACCGGACGTCACAGAAGAAAGGGTCAAGTCCCTTATTCAAGAGTTTGCAGACTCAACGGTTCAACCATTGGAGACGAAAATCAAGAAAGCCATGCGCCAAACACTCATGTTCGCCGAAAAGACGAGGGATGATCTCGTAAAGGCAGAGGACCAGATCACAGTCATCGAAAACGAATACCGGGACGACGTGGTTCTGCACAACGAACATTATCAACAAACCAAGGACTTGGAAGAAAAGACCTCAAGGATGGTGGATGACATGGATCGGTTTGAAAGGGAAACCGAGCAACGATTCAAAGAGGTCGATGAGGACCTGGGGCGGTCAAGAAATGAAGTCGGCTCGACACTTGACAGGGTCACAGATCTGGAAAAGAAGAATGCACGCCTTGAAGACCGCAACGACAAGCTTGAAGCCGATCTTAAGGCGCTAACCGAACAGGTCAATGAGTTGATAAATGCCAAGATCAATGCTGACATAGCGGTGGAGGAAGCAAACGCTCGAGCGGCTAAGGAAGTCCAAGATGCGTTGGACGAAGAAACGCGGAGAGCAAAGGAGGCACCGCGACTATCTGAAGAGGAAATAGCCGAGCGCGAACGAAACACAGCGGCTAATATCCGGGACTTGCGAAGTCCATAAAAGTTCAAGCGGCCAAAGATGCAGAGCGGTTAAACGCACAAAAACAAGGGCTCGAAGAATATGTTAGGGCTCACAAGAAGAAAAAGGCAGCATCCTCCTCTTCGGCTCCGGTGAAACGAAAAAGGAAGGTTTCAGCAAGAAAAATGTTGGAGAGGATCACCGAGACAAATATGGATACTCCACCAAACCCACAGCAAACCGAGGATGAAAACGAAGAGCATCTTGAGCAACGGTCTACAAGACAGCGAGTCTCCGATACGGTTCCAATCAGCACGGTCGGTCAACCGCGAGCTGAAGGTTCATCTTCAAGACCGGATCAACCGAATGAAGAAGAACCAACCGATGATATGATGGACGGCATCAGATTTTCCGAATCAGAATAGGGGATTTACTTTCTTACTTTATGTTTCTTTCGGTTTATTTCGGTTACTTTTATATATATATATAAAGTTATTTTTGAAACCGGCCTATACTTGCATTTCTACATGGTTTTGATAATTTTAAGTAAAATAATTAAAAAGGGAGAAATTGATAAGATAAAAGATTAGATTTTTCCAAAATTTTTCTCAAAATTACTCCAAATTTTTTCGAAAAATTCTCCCAAGTCAGTTTCAAAAAAATCCGGTCAAATAAAGAACTGGCCTACGTTTGCAAACTTACATGGTTTTGATAATTTTAAATAAAATAATCAAAAAGGGAGAAATTGTTAGATAAAATTAGACCGGTTCACAGAACTTAACACATAAACCTTCTATGTAGGAACAAGGAACCGGACCGGTCAAACAAATGAACCGGTTAAGAAGATTAACCGGTCAAGTTATTAAACCGGCCAGGAACATTCGAAACATGACCGCACAAAGAAAGGATCGGCCAGAGCTAAGAACCGGAAACACCAGACAGCCGATCAGCTACAAGGCAAAGGAATAACCAGAAGCTGTCCGGTTAAAACCAATCACATCGGAAACCATCCGGTGAAAAGTCAAATGACCAGCATAAGAAGATACTTCGGGTATCTGTTGAGAATGATACCAAAGGAACAGACTGAAAATTTCCATATTCATACAAGTCTGAGGACAGTCTGCAGGTTGTAGAACACCGTCCTACAGGATCTTTCCACTTCAGGATAAATCAGAAAGGCAATCTTCTAAGTACAGACAACTGTCTAACAGACAGTCACCATATTGAGCAAAAGACAAACCTAGCAGGTTTGTCTTACACACTGGAAGAACAGACTGCCAAGTCTGTGAAATTGACCGCCAGGTCTATATCAATGAACCTCTACTCAGCCAATCAAGTTCAAGGAAGTGAAATATGACCGTTGGCATATTTCACCTATAAAAGGAGCAGCTGAAGAAGAGTAAAAACGGGACAAAAATGGGACACAGGGAACATAGTGAACAAGCAATCTACAAGTGAAAAGAGTGTGTTCTCTCTCTAGAAAAAGCCTAAGTGCTAAAGTTGAAGTGTGTATTTTACAATTTCGGTGTAAATTGTAAGGGTATTATCGAGCAGGAAATAAGTCTCGATCGATTGTATTTGTATTCCTTAGTGAATATCCTTCTCGCGGTTTCGAGAGGAAGGGGTGACGTAGGAGTTTTATCTCCGAACATCCATAAAAACCTGTCTTGTTATTTACTTTCTGCTGGTTCTACATTCTAACCGACCTGTACTAACCTATCTACACCGATCTAACCGACTCTACATCACCTAAACCGAATCACCAAGTTACAAAAACCGATCCATTAATTTCCAAACCTATCCTATTGAAAACCGGTTCTGCCTATCTTGTGAGTGTGCTGCTTCAACCTGAAACAAACCTCTTCCGCGCTTGAACCTAGTTCAAAGGTTTGTGACAGTTTGTGTAGTATTGAAATCCCGGTGTTAATCTCTAACCGGATTAATCACCACCCTTTGAGTGAGACGCGCTAACCGGCCCAACCCCGGTTCTCCAGCCGCGACCTAGATCCTAACAACATTTTTTTACGTTTTTGGCACGTTTAACACGTTTTTAACTTATATAACATGTTAACACGTTTTTGATAAGTTTAACACGATCTTCACGTTTTTGGCATGTTTAACACATTTTTGACATTTTAACACGTTTTGATATGTTTAACACGTTTTTCACACGTTTAACACGTTTTTAATATTTTAAACACGTTTTCACACTTAAAACATGTTTTTCACACGTTTAACATGTTTTTACGTTTTTGGCACGTTTAACAAGTTTTTAGCATGTTTAACATGTTTTCATACTAATAACACGTTTTTGTCACGTTTAACACGTTTTTGACATGTTTAACGCGTTTTTGACGAGTTTAATACGTTATTTTTTACGTTTTTGGCACGTTTAACACGTTTTTAACATAACTAACACGTTAACACATTTTTGAAAAGTTTAACATTGTTTTCACGTTTTTGACATGTTTAACATATTTTTACATTTTAACATGTTTTTGATATGTTTAACACGTTTTCACACGTTTAACACGTGTTTCACACGTTTAACATGTTTTTCACGTTTTTGACATGTTTAACATGTTTTTGACATATTTGACACGTTTTTCACATTTTGGTTCGTTTAATACGTTTTTGACATGTTTTCACGTTTTTCACATTCTTAACACGTTTAACATGTTTGTAACATGTTTAATACGTTTGTAACATGTTTAACACGTTTTTCACATTTTTGGCACGTTTAACACGTTTTTGACATTTTAACACGTTTTACACACTTTACATATTTTTGACATGTTTAACATGTTGTTTTGCACGTTAACATGTTTTGATAAGTTTTAACACGTTTTTGTCACATTTGACACGTTTTTGGCATTTTTGACATGTTTAATATGTTTTTCACACGTTTGACATCAAACAGGTGAAAACGTATTAAACGTGTCAAAATGTGAAAAACATGTTAAACGTGTCAAAAACATGTTAAACGTATCAAAATATGCCAAAAACGTGGAAAACGTGTTAAACATGTCAAAACGTGGAAAACATGTCAAAACGTGTTAAACGTGCCAAAAACGTGAAAAACGTGTGAAAACATGTTAAACATGTTACAAACGTGTTAAACGTGTTAATAATGTGAAAAATGTGAAAAATGTGAAAAACATGTTAAACATGTCAAAACGTGTTAAACGTGCCAAAAACGTGAAAAATATGTCAAAATGTGTTAAATGTGTCGTAATCGTGAAAAATGTGTCAAACGTGTTAAACATGTCAAAACATGAAAATAGTGTCCAACGTGTCGAATGTGTTAAACGTGTTGAATGTGTGAAAAACGTATTAAACGTGTCGAAAACGTATTAAACGTGTCGAAAATGTGAAAAATGTGTTAAACGTCTCAAAATGTGGAAAATGTGTCAAAACGTGTTAAACGTGCCAAGAATGTGAAAAACGTGTGAAATACGTCAATAATGTGAAAAACGTATTAAACGTGTCGAAAACATGAAAACGTGTTAAACGTGTCAAAACGTGTCAAAAACATGGAAAACGTGTCAAAACGTGCCAAAAACGTGAAAAACGTGTGAAGCGTGTCAAAAATGTGAAAAACATGTTAAACGTGTCAAAACGTGTTAAACGTGTCAAAATGTGTTAAACGTGTTAAAACGTGCCAAAATATGTCAAAATGTGTTAAACGTGTCGATAATGTGAAAAAACGTGTCAAAACGTGTTAAACGTGTTAAACATGCCAAAAATATGAAAAACGTGTTCAACGTGTCAAAAATGTATTAAACGTGCCAAAAACATGTTAAACGTGTCAAAAACGTGTTAAACGTGTTAAGAACATATTAAAAATGTCAAAAACGTGATAAACGTGTTAAACAAATAAAAATGTGTTAAATGAGTCAAATACATGTTAAATGAAAAAATAAAAATAAAATAATTTGGGTTACCCAACTCATACCCACCAACCCATATTAGTAAATAATATGGGTTTAATTATGGGTTGGATAAATTTAATTTGGGTTGAATATGGGTTGGGTAATACGGGTTGGGTTTACCCGTTTGCTCACCCCTACTTGACACGTTCTTTTCCAAAGTCGAGCCTCGTATAAATAGTGTTCCCAAATCGTCACTATCGAGTCGAGTTAGATTATTAATTAGTATGGTCTATTATTTCGGTATGATATAAATATTCGATTATAAGTATCTTCGTCTATTAGAAACTTGGTTTAAATCTTATTATTAAAATAATTTAGATTAGTAACATTTTTTTAAAATCATAATTGTTTTGTTTGATTTATTTGTTTTATTGCTCATCACAAATATATACACTTAAAACTTATCATGTTTTAATTTTTTTTTATGAATGAAATATATATATTAGCATCAACCTCACAGTTATGACATTCACTTCAACATAATACGTTTTAAGTGAGAATCGAACAAAAACATATCATTTCTAATATATTATATAAAATAAAATATTGAATTTTTGTTTTAAATATATTTATATTTAACTATTAAATTTGGTTTAAAGTGATTAAATATTATATCTAATCAAATAAATGTAAAATATAAAAATAAAATAAAAATGATATTTTTTATTATTCGGTTTAGTTATCTTCGAGTTATATGATACTAACCAATTGTAATTGAACGCTTTTATGTCTGTTTATAAGAATTTCATTCTATATTCATTCGTGTAATTATAGTATGGTTCTATTTTTTGGTTTACAATAAGTGCAATATTATTGGAATATTGTGTTCTTTTCTAATAGTATTTTCTTCAAAAAAAAATCTAATATTGTTTCTTAAAGAGTCTTTATCATATATTAGTACTTTCTTACCAGGATAATAGTAATTATATCGCAAATTAAGGAAAGTAAAGACTTTCTTGAAATAAAATATATAATTATAATTCTAAATTTGTGTTGTGCATGGGTTAGCTTAAGAGTCATGACTCTACATTGGTTTAATAGTAAAAAAAATTAGGTAATTTTGTATGTGTTTTTTAAATTTTTTCAAAAATCAAAACAAAATATATTCAATAGAAAAAAATATCAAAAGTTTTGTTTGTAGAATTATCTAAATTTTGTTTTTCATTCACTTTTTTATCTTATAAAAAATATTATTTTAATCACATCCTTATATTTAATGAAAACAAAATTATTTTTATTTTTACTTTATAACTTTTTAAAAGGGACTTCTAATGATGATAGAGACAAAGTATTAAAAAAAGTTATTTATAGCAATCCTTCTACAAAGTTTAAAATATATAAATAGATTAAAATATTATTTGAATCAACTCTAACAACTTTCATAAATAAAGAAATACAGTTTGAGTAAGTTATTTGAAAATAATTTGTATTTTATGTCCCTAATTCAAATATTTCAAAAATATTGTTTTTATGTGTTCTAATTATTAGAACTCTTTGTTTTTTGAAATTTTGAGCCATAAATAGACGGCTCCCTTTTTTTTTTTTCATAATTAATAAATCTATAGCATAAAAGATTATATCTTTTATATTTTTGAAAATTTGAATCTTGAATTATTTATGTTTTGATTTATTTTAATAGAATAATTTAAATATATAAATTTTATTTTAAAATATTATTAAAAATATCAAAAATATGAGTTTCTCATCTAAAACACTTAGATGGAAATGAAAATCATGACTATAATCATTCTAGTTTTTTACGTTAAAATAAAAAATTAAAATGATTTATTTTGATAATTTAAGTAAAATGATTTAAATTTTATTTTATTTTAAAATGTAATTATTTTAATTAATAACTTAAATATTAAGTTTATTTATTTAAATAAAATTAAAACAAAAATCTTGAACGGTTGGTTAACATCATAATCTACATGATGTGACAATTTGAATTCGTACGGTTTTTCTTCACAAAAATAAATAATTAAAAATAATAATAATAATAATAATTAAAAAAATATGTATATATAAAGTTACTTATTTACCTACTTCCATTCATATCGGAGAAATGAAGTTTTCAGTTCACAATTTACAGGTACACATGAGATTTCTACTTTTAAGTTATTTTCATTACTTGAATGAAGAATGAAATGTATAAAATAGACAGTTTTGAGAATTCAGTAATGGAATATCAATTTTATTCAGAAAGTATTGATGTAGCTGTTATCTTCTTTGATAAACCATGTTTATTGTGGATATGAAAGAAATAGAGATTAATCATTGATGTTACATGTTTAAATGTTGAAGAAATGATAATAGTTTGTCTCTTTTTCAAGTTCGGAAACGAAAGAGAAATGTAGGTTTTCGATTAAACAGATTTTTAGGTTTTTTCTCAATTTTATTCCATGTTTGAATCGTTTGTTCTGCTTTAGATTTGTTATTTGTTCTTACATGAATATCACCTATTTTTGTTTATAAGTGAACTAATCCTGTTAGTTTCTGAAACCATACTGACGAGTATGATAACTATAGAAAATGTTTAAGGAGTTGGGGAAATTTATTGAACAAATTATTTTTTATCTGTCAATGGTGTTTTGTAATTTTATTATATTGATCCTTTATTGCTTATCATAATGTGAATATTTCATCAAATCCAAATGACATACCTGCATTGGTTCTGTTTTACTTTATTTGTAAAATGGATCTTAATGAAACTAACCAACCATGATTTGAGATATTAGTTACACTAGCATTTAGCCCGGCATTTGCACGATTAATAATATAAAAAACTGTGAAAAAAAATTACGGATAACATTTTTAATTTTATTTTTAACCGTTTTAAGTTTATGGGTGGGTCAACCCACAATCCGACCCAAGTATTCATTTACTCATCATCAATATATATTAGTTAGTTAAAAAGTTGAACTTATATTAATATTAAAACGTCCCGCGTTTATCAAATTTGGTATTGAATTTAAAATATAAAGTCTTAATAGTCTAGTTGGTTAAAGAGTTGTACTTGTTTTGTTAGGTTGCAAATTCAAAACATACCTCTAGCATTTTTAATTTTATTTTTAACCGTTTTAAATTTAAAGGCGGGTCAACCCACAATCCGACCCAAGTATCCAAATTAACCACAGTTCTCGACCCGACAATCCGGACACTTTAAAAATTAAGCATTATATATAGATTAGTTAGTTAAAACTTAAAAAGTTGAACTTATATTAATATTAAAACGTCTCGCGTTTATCAAATTTGGTGTTGAATTTAAAATATAAAGTCTTTGTAGCCTAATTGGTTAAAGGGTTGTACTTGTTTTGTTAGGTTGCAAGTTTGAAACATACTTCTAGTATTTTTAATTTTATTTTTAACCGTTTTAAATTTAAAGGCGGGTCAACCCACAATCCGACCTAAGTATCCAAATTAACCACAGCTCTCGACCCGGCAATCCGGACACTTTAAAAATTAAGCATCATTATATATATATAGATTAGTTAGTTAAAAATTTGAACTTATATTAATGTTAAAACGTCCCGCGTTTATCAAATTTGGTGCTGAATTTAAAATATAAAGTCTTAGTAGCTTAATTGGTTAGAGAGTTGTACTTGTATTGTTAGGTTGCAAGTTCGAAACATACTTCTAGCTTTTTTAATTTTATTTTTAACCAATTTAAATTTAAAAGCGGGTCAACCCACAATCCGACCCAAGTATCCAAATTAACCACAGCTCTCGACCCGGCAATCCGGACACTTTAAAAATTAAACATCATTATATATATATATAGGTTATGCTATTTAATTCCCATAAGGGTGTTTATCATTGAGTAATCATTAATTATGTCTTTTTCAAAAGAGTTCAAGAACTTTGTATCAAATAGGTTTTGAATGCTAGGGGGAAATTACAAAATATAGAAAGACAATAATTATGTGATGGATCAATTAAATGGGGGTATGTTTATGTTTGAATTCATACACTTATTTCAGCTGAATTATTTAGTGTTTTATTATACACATGTCTTTTCTTGACTGATTTTTATATCTTCTTGTTGCATAAATAGAAAAATAAAGTTACAAATCTTTTTTTAAAAGCTCATAAAGTTGATTACAATAATTCAGGTGAAGAATCCAAACTAACACTATTATATGCTGCATTTGGTTTATGATAAGAATCTGATGAAAATGAAGAACAATGAGAGAGGAGATGTTTCAGTTCTTATAAAGAAGATTGAAGAGACAGAGAGCAATTCAAGATCCAAAATTGAAGTCTTAATGGGACATTCCAACTTCCTTCATCTCAGGATGAACAAAATGACTTCAAACAACATCGAAGCTTCAAGTCTAATAAACAACCCAAACATCGAATCCAACTCCAACACCAACACCAATGAGAGTATGATACTAGAACTAGCTGCATTAAGAACAGAGAACAACCGTCTACACAATACAATATCCGAAATGGAAAAAGAGAATAGAAAAATAGTGAGTCATCAAAATAGCATCATAAAAAAATAACCGACGAGAATAATGAAGTGAAACAAATAGAGGAGAAGAAGATCAATGAGACAACTAGAGTGTTACGTAAGAATTTGGAAGACCGAGTTCGAATGATGAGCAGCAGAATAAAGGTGGCAGAATAGCTTCATATCGAGAACAAGGAAGTCTACATGAAAACAAGAGACAAGTACTCGAAAGAGAAGACGACGTGATAATTATTAAAAACACGATGAAGGAACTCAATAGGGTTGGAGTTAAGTTCGAGAAATTCAGCGATGATATTATGAAGAGGGTTTCAACATTTTCTTGTTGGGCTGTGTTTGCGAATGAATGGGCTAGGAAGAAAGGAATGGAGGAGAAAGAACATGAAAAATAGATAATGGAATTAAGGGAGAAGGTGAAGGAAATGGAGAAGGTTTTGAATATAAAGAAAGAAGAGATTGCTATGATTGGGGAGGAGAAGGAAGAGGCTATTAAACAGTTATGTGTTTGGATTGATTATCATCGAAAAAATAGAAGGGGTTACTTGAAGGAAATTGTCACAAGAATATAATTTTAAGGTTCATCTCTGAAACATGTTTGATATTTTGTTTTATATTGAAAATGTATGGATAGATTATAATCATCTTAGAGTTGTATTTTGAGAACTTTGAATGTTTAAAATATGTTGTTGATGGGTGAAATTATAGATTTGAACAAAACAAAACCTTTCCATTTAGAGTTGTCCAGGTAATATAGTTTGAACTTTTTCTTTTATAAAACAAACCATTTTTGTAACTTGGGTTAATGAAGTTTAAATCAGAACCTTCTAAGTGGGGAATCTATTCTGAGTCGATATTTTGGTCTCTTAGGTAAGATTTCTATAAATTGAGTTATACTTATACTTATTAGTAAGGATATAAATGAACAGAGTTGCTTACAAGATATTCGAATCTCGGCTTGATAAAAAAAATCGATTGAACTTGTTTTTTAAACTTAACGAGCCGAGCTCGAGCTTATTTAAAAGTTTGAAAATTTAAACAAGTTAAGTTAGAACAATTACATGTTCATCTCGTCAGTTCACGAACATGTTCATTTAGAGACTGATTTAAAACTCCATTTATTATTTATTAATATATTGTTGAGTAGACTTGAATATTTGAGTATTTTAATGGGTAGAACGAAATTCTATATCAGTTAAAATTTTATGTTATAATTATATATATATTTGGATTCTATATCCATTAGAAATATATATATCTATCTAATAGGATTGAAATCTTTAGAGCTTTTTTAAAGTGTAACTACACACTTTAAACAAAAATAAAGTATTTATTTTGAGTGCGAGTATTATATAAATTTTAATGTCCTTAATAATATTCTGTTTTCTGGATGGACGTATCCAAATTTTATCTTCATTAAACACGTTAAATATTTATTTTTTCTTTATTATTTTCATCATCTTTTACCATCCGTTATTACATATATTAATAAATTAATATTTAATAACTAAAAAAAGGTGAAACATTTCACCTAAGGCTTTCCTCTATGTTGCAAACGGGCTCGTATCTCAAACAGCTTGTGAGCACAACTAAATAATATGAGTTGAGCTCGAGTATAATATAAAAGCTTGAACTAAGCTTGAAACTGTTCGTTTGACTTGTCTTGTATATAACCCTACCTATTGATTAAAACAAACTATTTACTAATTGCTTGGAATATTACGCCCTAACATGGATTCGGTTCAATTTTTTGAATAAATTTAAATCATATCTTATTTAGTTAATTATACTCAATTAAAATCCTATATCTCATCAGATTGAATATATTTGATCGGTTCAATAATTTTATATATAGAACTTTAATATACCATATAATTCACATAACAGATTCATGTAAAAAAATAAATGATATAATAATAATTTTTTTATTAAACAAGAATGTAGAAGAATAAGGGCTCTTATACTACATCAATCAAAATAAGAATAAGTGATTTAATCCGTGTTGCCATGCAAGTATATATATAAGGAAGGAAGTAACAATGGATAATAAAAAGAAAAGAATAAATACTAAAAGAATGGAGTAAACCTAAAGATGATTAAAATATTCTTAAAGTAAAAAAGCTAATATATTAAGGTGTGAATTAAACGTAAAGAAATAATCCCACCACTAACATGGAATATAATTATGACTATATATATATATAAACCAGTCCTTCACAATCCAAAATAAAAACGGGAAGAATGTCAATTTTATTTATAAAGTTGGAAGGAGGTGTCAAATTTATTTACAAAGTTGCAAAATTCTATTTATGTATATAAACTTGTCAAAATGTGTCAAAATTATTTAACATAACGGAATGTCTCAAACGGTGTTAAGTTTTTATCCACGTGGATATTTATTTTTTTATATTTTTTTAACCTATTTTTTAGGTTTCAAACAGACATTCTTTTTCTATTTAATATATAAAATTAAATAAATAATTTTTTTTTTCTTCTACCTACCATCATCTTCATTCCCTCTCTTCACTAGCAGGCAGCCCACCATTATCTTCATCCCCTCTCTTTCACAGCCGTCGCAAACTGTTTTTGCTATTTCTTTTTTAACTAGATCATTCATAGACTTTGATATTACTGTTAGGCCTGATAATACAGACTTGTTTTCATCGAATGGACCAGTTTCGATCAAACAATATAATATCTGTAATAAACCTTGTTTATCTGCCATTGAACTCTGTGATTGAGGATCTAACTAAATGAGTTTAAAAACCCTAGCTGAAGCGATCTTGGAACTAGTTTTTCCTTCACGAAGAACAATCAGAACAATGACAAACAACTGACATATCACATTTAACTTATCAAAATCTCAATTTTATTTTTCAAAATTCTAAAACTTATTGTTCTAATCCCCTAGTTGCAGGCAAATTATTCAAATGAAATCCAGAATTTCTAGTTTGATGTTTCTCGTATTGAATATATAACCTATTACTTTGACATCAATTGAGAAGAACATAGGGTGAAATTCGGAGAGAGAAGACAAAGTGGGTCTTAGAAATGGTGGATGAGATTTTAGAGATTAAGATTTAAATGAGAAGAATATGAATCGGGTGAAAGAGGAGAGAGAATGAAATTATTATTTATTTATTTATTAAATGTAAAGAAAAAGTCTGTTTGAAATGAAAAAAAATAGGTTAAAACAAAATATAAAATAAATATTAAAAAATTAACTTCGTTTGAAACATTCCGTTATGTCAACTAATTTTGACACATTTTGACAAGTTTGTATATATAAATAGAATTTTACAACTTTGTAAATAAATTTGACACCTCCTTCTAACTTTATAAATAAAATTGACATTCTTCCCAAATAAAAACATATAAAATATAATAAATAATAAATTTATTAATTCGTCAAATGACTACAATTCAATTGCATAAGATCCCCACACCCGAGCAACAACTGCCGGCCAACAAGCAGTGCCCTAATTTCAATGTGCCGGTGAACCAGAACTGCAACGGCGGCGGCGGATGCCCTTTAGCCACGGCGGCGGCGGCCAACAAGCAGTGCCCTAATTTCAATGTACCGGTGAACCAGAACTGCAACGGCGGCGGCGGATGCCCTTTAGCCACGGCGGCGCAGCACAAGACTTGGTCGGAGAAAGTAAAAGAGATGGTTCATTCATTCACTAAGATGTTTACCCATGACCACAATAATAATAATAATAATAATAATAATAAGTAAAGGCAACGCTTCAAGATCGGTCACCGGAAACTCGCCGCCGGCGACGATGGTAGCAGCAGTGACCAAGAGAAATGCGAAACCTAACCAGAATAAATAAATAAATATTATGATAATAATATAATAATAAATTAATAATAATGTGTGTAGACTGTAATAATAAAAGTGGATCGTCACTTCATGTATGTGTTTGGTGTGGTAATTAAGAATTTTATTATTATTATTTGTTTAATAGATTAATTATCAATAATTTGAATCTCAAAATATAATATTCTTGAAGAATAAATACTATAATTTTTTTTACTATACATATCCTATTATATTTAATTAATAAATAATGATAAGTAAAGCGACGCTTCGACAACAATCCCACCTTGACTGACAGGAAGACACCCTTACAAAGTAAGACGGTAGAAAAGAAATTATCATGTAAAAAATGAAAAGATAAAAAGTTATAAATATAAAAAATTAGAAAAAAAAAACATACAAAAACATTCCTAACCTTCTCACAAATTTTTTAATGAAATATTATTTTTATACCCATAGTTACTCTTAATTGATTTATAGAGACGGTCCAATTTTCATTTTTCCTATGGAAATACTCAAATTTTTAATTCAAAAGTCATATTCTAATCTACAAAAGAACAAATAATAAGGAGTAGAAAGAGGAAAAAAAATTAGTGATATGGATTAATTTTTTATTTTGTGAATACCCCTATTTATTTCTTTGATGTTATTTTTTGTTTTAGAATGATTTTTATTGAATTTATTTTAATGTTTTTTCATCATCTACGTTAATATGGAATTATTCGGCATATATATATATATATATATATATATATAGTTAATCGAGATACAAATTCAAAAAGAAATTAAACAACTAATTATTTATATTATAAACCTTACAATACAAGTTTTATACTTAGTTCAATATTTAAATTAGTAACACGCAACTCTAATATTAACATAATCAAATAGTTTTTCTTTTAGGAATTTTTAAACTCTTTTCTTTCTTCTAAATATAACTTCAAACTCTCTAAAGTATACTTCATCTATTATTTAATAGACCGGTTCATTGGTGAACATGAAAATTAATAAACAATAGTAGGGACAACTATTAAATGACACTTATCAAATTCATGCAGCTCCGAAAAAGAGTACTCGTAATAAAACTTAAACAATATAATGTTTGAACTAGAAGTCTCATAACAATTGCGAGACTTTTTTTTTCCATATGTTTATCGCAACTTTCATCTTGGTTGATGACCGAAGATAATTGGTTGTTGTCTCTCATATAGCTTAGGCGCAACTGCTTCTACATTTCACCAATTATTTTGCTTTGTGTGGAATTATTTGAGGCATTATCTCTATAATTTAGAAATTGATAATTGCTTGTGATAAATTTTAGGCATATGTATGCTTTATCATTCTAAATATCAATAAAGGATTTAATTTACTAAAATCTAATCTTAGACATTCTAAAAACAAAGGTATATCAATTCGTATTTCTAAATTAAATAATAAAAGATTTTACATACCAATAACTGCTACTAGATATTTTAAATATTTGAGATATCATGATTATTTTTATTTGGTTTATATAACGCTCCAATTTTTCTATGTTTCCTATGATTAAGAATGGAAATTAATACTAATTTTTTTAATTCAAAAGCATATTCTAATATACAAAAGAACAAATAAGGACAATTAGTGGTATGGATTAATTTTATATTTTGTGAACTTTATGTATTTCTTTTATACTAGTTCTTGTTTTTGAATAACTTATTGAATTCCTTATGTTTTTCATCATCTACATTAATATAGAATTAATCTGCCATAATATAAATTTAGATAGTTAATCGAGAACGATACAAATAAAAAAAAAATCACTAATTATTTATATTATGAACCTTACAATACAAAGTAATACTAATTCAATATTTAAAAGAGTAACACACTAACACTCAACGCTTATATTAACATCAATCAAATAGTTTTTCTATTAGAAATTCCTTAACCATCTCTTCTTCAGAACATAACTTTAAACTCTCTAAACTATACTTCATCTTTCCGTCAATAGACCAATTCATTGTTGAATGTGAACACATTAGTAAGCAATCAGTAGGGACAACCATTAAACGTCGCGCATCAAACTCCCGCAACTCCGAAACCGAGTAGTCACTGCAAAAGTCAAACGAAACAATTGTTGAACTAGAAGTCTCGTTACACTTGCGAGACCTTTTTATTATATGCTCATTGCAACTTTCATCTTGGATGACGATAAATGGTTGGTGGCTGCTTCTCATATAACTTTGGCGCAACTGTTTATGGATTTCTCCATTTACTTTGCTTTGTGTGGAATTATTCGAAGCTTTCGTTAACATATTTTAGTTTTCCTCTTTTCTCCTCGAATACAGAAACTTAAATATTGTTGTGAGAAATTTATATATATATATATATATATATATATATATATATATATATATATATATATATATATATATATATATATATATATATATATATATATATAGATGTTTTATAATTCTAAATTATTAATAAAGGATTTAATTTACCAAAATCTAATCTTAGATATTCTAAAAAGAAAATGAAGTTCAAATAATTGGTATTTCCTAACTAAATAATAAAGGATTTTACATACCAATAACTGGTATTCGATATTCCAAATATTTGAGTTATCTCACTTCCTAAACAAAAATTCATAACTTTTTTTTCTATATTTTATTTTAGTGTAATCTTTAATTATTTTATTAATATATATAAATTGAAAGTTAATGCTTATATAAAATTGTTTATTACATGTAAAATTCAATATAGACGTGCTTAATAATAAACAATTGATTTTTAATGACAACATCTATCATATAATATGCCTTGATTTGTATCTAGAACATGCATTTAAAAAATTCAAAAGTTAATTTCTTCATTATTTGAAATACTAACTGTTTTGAGGTTCATCATTGATCCTTCCATATATACTTGCCATACTTACAGGTGCGTTTAAATTTTTAAGCGTGCGATTTGGAATTAAAATTAGAATCCCAATGAAATTCAAAATAGTGTAATTTTATAGTTCGCAATTTCAATCTTTTTAAGTCAGAATTGTAATTCAATTTTTTTTTAACTTATTCAACACGTTTTTAACTCATTTAACAAATATTTTATTCATTTAACATGTTTTGACTCGCTTAATACGTTTTTAGTTTTAATAATATGTAACTTGTTTTAATTTATTTCACACGTTTTTGACACATTTGATACGTTTTAACATGTTTAACACGTTTAGGCACGTTTAACATGTTTTTGATATGTTTCACACGTTTAACATGTTTTTCACACGTTTAACACGTTTTTCACAAGTTTTTGACACATTTAACATGTTTTTACACGTTTTTTTGTACATTTTTGACACGTTTAATATGTTTTTAACCTTTTGACACGTTTTTCACGTTTTTGGCACATTTTCAGTTTTTGTCACGTTTAACACGTTTTGACACGTTTAACACGTTTTTGACACGTTTAACACGTTTAACACGTTTAACACGTTTTTGACATGTTTAACACGTTTTTCACACGTTAAACACGTTTTTCACACGTTTAACATGTTTTTACATTTTTGGCACATTTAACATATTTTTACATGTTTAACATGTTTTTGACACGTTTAACACGTTTTCCATGTTTTAGACACATTTTTCATGTTTTTGACACGTTTAACATATTTTTGACATGCTTAACACGTTTTTCACGTTTTGGTATGTTTTTCATATTTTGACACGTTTAACACGTTTTTGACATGTTCCAAATGTTTTTCACGTTTTGACACATTTTTGACATGTCAAAACATGTTAAATGTGGCAAAAATGTGTTAAACGTGCCAAAAACGTGTTAAAATGTGTTAATACTTGTTAAATGTGTTAAACGTGCCAAAAACGTAATAAATGTGCCAAAATGTGTTGGAATGTCAAAAACCTGTTAAACATGCCAAAAACGTGAAAATTGTGTTAAACGTGCCGAAAATGTGAAAATTTTGTTAAATGTGCCAAAACGTGTTGAATGTGTTAAAATGTCAAAAACGTGTTAAACGTATTAAACGTGCCAAAAACGTGTTAAACGTGTAAATGTGTTTAATGTGCTAAAAATATGTTAAATGTGTCAAAAATGTGTTAAACTTGTCAAAACGTGTTAAACATGTCAAAAACGTGTTAAACGTGTCAAAATGTGTAAAACGTGTGAAAACGTGTTAAACATGCCAAAAATGTGTTAGACGTGCCAAAAACATGTTAAACGTGTGAAAACGTGTTAAACATGTTAAACGTGTCAAAAACGTGAAAAACGTGTTAAACTTGTCAAAATGTACGAAAAATATGTTAAATGTATTATAAATTTCAAAAACGTGTTAAATGTGTCAAAAACATAAAAAACGTGTTAAACTTGTCAAAACATGTGAAAAAAATGTTAAATGTATTAAAAATGTCAAAAGCGTGTTAAACGTGCCAACAACATGAAAAACTTGTTGAACGTGTGAAAATATGTTTGAAGTATGAAAACATGTTAAACATGAAAAAAAAAATGTGTTTAAACTTCTGTAATTAGAGGTGAATGTATGTTACTAGTCAATATTTAGGTCAATTACGTTACATATTTTTTTTAGAATCCCATTAAGTTAATAAAAAACAGTAAAATATTTTCTCTCTTTTTAGACAATTGTCCTACATGCTGCAATAATTGTCTTGCATGCTGCAATAAATTAATTCAATTGTTGATCAATTAATCTCATCAGATTTGAAATCTTCATAAGATTGTTTGTAGATTGTTTGTAGATGTAGACACTTATGATCAATAATCTAATTCAATTTCACATCATGCATGTTATTATCAAATCTTCAAGGTTTTTCATATCCCTTTATTTGTTCTTCAAGGTTTTATTTGAAAACTGAAGAATTGGACAAAAAATTCAATTTATTGAATTAAACAAATTAAACTATCACACTAACTGTCCAAGGCTCAAACCACACACCTTAATTATATATTTATATAAAAGTAAAACCTAGACTTCGGATATTAAGACACTTACGAGCTTGTTAACATATGATGACCCATTTTCAGTTGTGGTTGCATCATGGTCGGCCCTAAGGAGGTGAGGCGAGCTAGGCAATCGCCTAAGCCCCCACCAGCTCCTCGGCTCCCTAAAATAAAAATAAAATAGTTAATTTATACTAGAGTTGAACCCTCAATCTTAATAGTACTACTAAAACATTTAACCAATTAGTTTAAACATAATATAAAGAAACTATTTCTAAAAAAACAACTTGATAATAATTGAACATAGCTAAGACAAAATATACATTATTTATCTTAAAATCACTATACTAATATAGTATATTATATTTTTTTTAAAAAGATTTGATACATAAGAGTTTAATAGGTATTTGTTTTTGATTTAAGCTCGGTTGAACCTATAGCTTGAACTATAACTCTATATATCCAATAATTCATATTCGAAAACTAATTAAATAAATTTAAATTAAAAACAATATAATAATAATTAAAATTAAATTACCTTATTAAACAAAAATGTTCAAATTAAGGTGATATATTTTTATAAAAAAATTTAATCATAACATTTGTTAATATATTTTGAGTTGGAATGAATTTGGTTCATATATTTTAACAGATTCTATATCCGACTCTAATAAATCAAAAATTTTATATTAAAATCATATATCCGAACCCTATAATCAACTTATAGTATGTTTTTTCATTCGAATTAGTTTATATAAATCACCCCTAATATATATGAAAAATGTTACTTTATCAAAAAAAAAAATTACAATAATGATTTATTTCCTAGATTAAGTTCAAAAAAAAGGATTACATCCCACACATTTAAAAACTAAACTTAACTTGATTTCAAATCATCACATTTAATTATGCAACGACAAATATACTTGGAACTAACTAAATATTCAACAATCTATATATTCGAAAACTAAATAAATAGATTTAAGTAAAAATTACTAATATAAAGATAATTTTTTTATTAAACAAGAATGTAAGAAGAATAAGGGCTCTGATACTACATCAATCAAATTAAGAATAATTGAGCAATTTTATACCATGCAATTATATTATAAGAAAGGAAGTAACGATAGATAATAAAATGAAAAGAATAAATACTAAAAGAATGGACTAAACCTAAAGATGATTAAAATATTCTTAAAGTAAAAAAAAAGCTGTGAATTAAACATACAGAAATAATCCCACCACTAACATGGAATATAATTATGACTATATATACAGTATATATAAACTAGTTCACAATCCAAAATAAATAACTATAAAAAAACAATAATAATAAATTTATTAATTGGCCAAATGTCTACAAGTGAATCACAAAAGATCAAACCCACATCAGAGCAACAATTTCCGGCCGCCAACAACAACGGTCAGTGCCGTAATTCCAAATTACCGGTGAAGAAGACCTGCTACAGCTGTGGAATCCCTCCAGCCATGGCGGCGAAGAACTTCATTATCATGGAGAAAGTAAAAATGATTGTTGATTCAATCACTACTGTGTTTTCCCATAATAATAATAATAATAATAATAATAATAATAATAATAATAATAATAATAATAATAATAATAATAATAATAATAATAATAATAATAATAATAATAATAATAATAATGCTTCTTCGAGCCAAAGCATTGAAAGGTGGTCACCTAAAAATCATTTGAGATCCCCTGCTACCAAATATGCATGTTATGGGAAAACACAGTAGTGATTGAATGAACAATCCCTTTTAGGCTTTTACTTTCTCCATGATAATGAAGTTCTTCGCCACCATGGCTGGAGGGATTCCACAGCTGTAGCAGGATGATGAACATTTGTATTTTTTATTTTTAACACATTGCTAGTCATAGTCATGTCTCTTTCTTGTTATCTTATTATTTCTTAAGATGTGAATTCCCTTTTCAACTACAAGTATTTTATAGTTTCTTCAATGCAAAAATACCTTTGTTGCTTCTCATGTGCATTTTTAACTTACATAACAAACTAAATACAGTATGTGACTTGCATGTTTAAGTGGACAAGTGTACAAAATAACTAATTGTTATTGTCCTCACTCCATGTGTGTCTTTCTCACCATTCTTTAGTTTATGGTAACAAAAGTTCCCTAGTATAAAGGTACTTGTAATGCAGTTTGTTCTGTTGTATTTTAAATTTTATTGTCTGTTGATGTCTAACTTTTCTTGTAAGATGTAGTTATTTTTTATTTGGTATATTCAGCATTTATTTTTTTCAGACACTTGTTTAAATCTTCATTCACACATAAGACAATAATTCAATAGGATTTTAGAATGGTGTAGAAAAATTTTAACTAAACTTGTCTAGTTATTTATTCTATATGCAGACTATAAGAATAATTGAAATTTCTTTTAGCATGTTAGTTCTTTCAAATATGTTGAAAAGTTTTAACTTTATTCAATTTCTATAAATAGGCTTCTTTCAAATTTATTTTCGATAATCTTTTTATTTCAATTGAATGGATAATTCTAAATATAATAAAATATTAAACATGAAGAAACTTTATTATTTACAATTTTATTAACAAAATCAGATTGGCGCAGCGAAAGCGTGGTGAGCCCATAATTCAAATGTCTCAGAATCAAAATGTGGTTCTGATAATTATTTTTCTTTTTTAGTGTTTAATTATTTTTATCTTTAATTACATTTAGTTCTCAATATTTCTAAGGTAAATCCAAGATACAATCTGGACAAATGTATTGAAAACATAGAAAGGGGATATGTACATATTTATTGTCAAATTTATATTTTGTAAATTAAGAGGAATGAAGCTAAAGAATGGTGTAGAAAGATTTTTGGGAGATAGAAGAATCAAATGTGTTGTCAGGAGATGAATGAGAGAAACTTCTATCCCAAATCGAATAATTCAGAAGCTTTTTATAAACAATTTGGATTTTAAATATGAAAATTCAATATTCTTAAAAGATTTTTTCTTAAATCTAAGAAACAATCATACACATGTTATTAAACATATATATTTTTTTTTATATTACACAGTATTAATTAGTGAACAAATGGGTATTGAAAATAAAGAATGGGATATGTACATATTTGTTGTCAAACTTGGATTTTGTAAATTAAGAGGAATTGCAGCTTAAGAATGGTGTAGAGAGATTTTTGGGAGATAGAACAATCAATTTTGCTGTCATGAGATGAATGAGAAAAACTTCTATCCCAAATCGAAGAATTCAGAAACTTTTTATAAACAATTTGAATTTTAAATATGAAAATTCAATATTTTTAAAAAATTTTATTAAATATTGTTTATCTATATCAATTATAGCAACCTCTAATAAGCGGTAAGAATGATCTTGAAAAGAAGATTGGTTTACAAAAATTAATCCCTTCTAAGGATTATATGATATATCTAGTCTCTTTGCACATAAGTAATCATAAATAAAATGAGTAAAATATTTAATAATTTAAAATGTTATATATTTTTAAAAGGATTTTACAAATTAAGAGAAATTTGAGATCAAGAATGGTGTAGATTTTTGAGAGGTAGAAGAATCAATTTTGCTGTCATAAGATGAATATAGACACTTCTATACCAAATCAAAGAATTTCGAATTTTTATATAGTTTTGATTTTGAAGATGAAAATTCAATATTCTTAAAGATTTTATTAAATATTGTTCATTTATATCAACTCTAGTAACCTCTAATAAGTGGTGAGAATGATCTTGAAAAGAAGATTTATTTATAAAAAGTATTTTGTTATTTTAGTTTATAATTAAAATAATATGATGAAATTTGGATTAAATTCAAGGCTTTATCTGAAATCTGGTTATTTTCAAAATTTATTTTTGGTTTTGAGGTATTTAAAAATAAGTTATTTCGGTAAAAATGTTCGAGCTAGTTCGATATTGAGTTATTTGGGTTTTAAAAAAAACATCTTAATCATATTATATTAGTTATATTCTCAATCATCAAATTACTTAATTCATTTAATTTAAAATACTAAATTTATTTATTTTAATTTTATAAATTTTAAATATAAATTGTCATTTTAATAATTTAATCCAAATAATAATAAAAAACCCACATTTTCATTGAATGAAATTTGATTTCATACCTTTCAAATAATTATACAAAAATATCAAGCTTATCATTGACACTTTCTTTTCAAAGGTAGAGCCTCGTATAGACGGTGTTCCCTAACCGTCACTAGATTATTAATTAGTATTGTCTACTATTTCGGTAGGATACAAGTATCCGGTTCTAAGTATCTTCGTCTATTGAAACATGGTTTGAATCTTATTATTAACAAATTTTAGATTAGTAACCATTTTTTTGGTCTTAAATTATAATTTTTTTGTTCGATTTATTTATTTTATTTCTCATCACTAATATATACACTTAAAATCTACCGTCTCTTAATTTTTATATTTTTGTATGAATGAAAAATGTTAGCATGACCTACACAGTAATGACGTTCACTTTAACATTAGACGTTTTAAGTGAGAATCGAACAACAACATATCATTTCTTATATATTATATAAAATCAAAATCAAAATTTTGTTTTAAATACATTTATATTTAAATAATCAATTTTGTTTAAAGTTATTAAATATTATTTAAAGTATATAAAGAGCTTAAAATATTGAAAAGCTATTTAAAATATTCAAGTTCTGATAAGGACAAAGTATTAAAAATTAATTATAGCAATCCTCCTATAAAGTTTAAATTATATAAAGAGCTTAAAATATTATTTGAATAAATTCTAACAACTTTTATAAATAAAGAAATACAGTGTTTAGTTGTACTTTCAATCAAACTTAGGGATTGTTTGAGTAAGTTATTTGAAAATAATTTGTAATTTGTTTGATCTTGAACTATTTATGGTTTGATTTATTTTAATAGAATAATTTAAATATATAAATTTTATTTTAAAATATAAGAAATATGACTATAATAACTCAAGTTTAATAATTTAAGTAAAATGATTTAAATTTAATTTAATTTTAAAATATAATTAAAAAATTAAGAAAAATATATTTTAGTTAATAACTTAAACATTAAGTTTATTTATTTGAATAGAATTAAAACAAAAATCTTTAACGGTTGATTAAATTTATAATATATGATATGACAACTGAATTCTTACTGTTTTTCTCCATATATATAAGTAATTAAAAAAATAAAAATAACGATAAGTAAAAAATATAGGTATATATAGAGTTAGTTATTTGCTTACTTACATATCATATTTAAAAAATTTCATCCTCTCTCTCATCGGAGATATAAAGTTTTCACTTCGCAATTCGCAGGTACACATGAGATTTCTATTTTTTAATCTATTTTCATTACTTGAATGAAGAATCAAATGTATGAAAAGAGACCCATTTGAGAATAATTTAAATATCAAATTTATTCAGAAAGTGTTGAACACTAATAGATGTCTATTGTGGATATGAAAGAAATAGAGATTAATCATTGTTGTTACATGTTTAAATGTTGAAGAAATGCTAATAGTTTGTCTCTTCCTCAAGTTGGGAAATATAGGTTTTCGATTAAACAGATTTTTATGGGATGGATTAATTTAATGGGGTATCTTTATGTTTGAATTCATATGCTTATTTCAGCTGAATTCTTTAGTATTTTGTTATACACATGTCTTTTCTTGTGCTGATTTTTGTATCTCTTTGTTGCAGAAATACTTTGTTGCAGAAATAGAAAAATAAAGTTATATACCTTTTTAAAAGCTCATAAAGCAGATTACAAGAAATCAAGTGAAGAATCCAAACTAAACACTACCATATGCTGCGTTTGCTTTATGATAAGAATCATCTGAAGAAAATGAAGAACAATGAGCAAGGAGATGTTTCAGTTCTTATAAAGAAGATTGAAGAGACAGAGAGCAATTCAAGATCCAAAATTGAAGCCTTAATGTCACATTCCCACTGCCTTCAACTCAAGAGGAACAAAATGACTTCAAACAACATCGAAGCTTCAAGCCTAGTAAACAACCCAAACATCCAATTCAACTCCAACTCCAACACCAACACTAACACCAACGAGAGTATGATACTAGAACTGGATGCATTAAGAACAGAGAACAATCGTCTACACAATATAATATCCGAAATGGAGAAAGAGAATAGGAAAACTGTTATTCATCAAAACAACATCATAAAAAAGTTAAGCGACGAGAACAAGGAAGTGAAACAACTAGCGGAGAAGAAGATCAACGAGACAGCTGGAGAGTTATGTAAGAATTTAGAAGATCAAATTCGAATGATGAGCAGGAGAATAAAGGTGGTAGAACAACTTCATATCGAGAACAATGAAGTCTACATGAAAACAAGAGACAAGTATTCAAAAGAGAAAACTGATATGATAATTATTGAGGACATGATGAAGGAACTCAACAGGGTGGGAGTTAAGTTCGAGGAATTCAGTGATGATATTATGAAGAGGGTTTCGATGTTTTCTTGTTGGGATGTGTTTGCGAAGGAATGGGCTAGGAAGAAAGGAATGGAGGAGAAGGAACGAGAAGAAGAGATAATGGAATTAAGGGAGAGGGTGAAGGAAATAGAGAAGGTTGTGAATGAGAAGGAAGAAGAGATTGCTATGATTGGGGAGGAGAAGAAGGAGGCTATTAGACAGTTATGTGTTTGGACTGATTATCATCGAAACAATAGGAGGGGTTACTTGAAGGAAACTGTCTCAAGAAATCGTCGAAACTTCAGGATTTTGCGAATTATGAAGAGCTCAAGTATGATGTAGAATTTTTGCAGGGATGAACGACAACGCTTCTATTTTAAAACAAATCATTCAACATTAAAGAAAGCTTGGATTTTGAATTAATAAATTTAATATTGTTCAATATTTGGTTAAACTGAACTATATTAGCAACCTCTAATAAGCTTATGAAACATGAATAAAATGTATTATTTACCATTATTTTATTAAAATTATATTATTAAAATCAGAGTAGCGCGATGGAAGTTTTGTGGGTCCATAACCCACATGTCCAGATCGAAACCTGGCTCTAATATTTTTTTCTTTTTACTATTTTATTTAGTTCATCTTTAATTATATTTAGGTCTGAATATTTTTAATCAAGGTAACTAAGATACAATCATACAAATGTTATGAAACATATTTCTTGTTTATATTATTTTCCTACAAAGTATTTAATAGTAGACAAATAGATATTCAAAACTAAGTTGAGAAGATGTAGATTTGTGAGTTTTATAAAAAGTTTGAATTTTCAATATTCTTAAAGATTTATTAAATATGTTTCTCTAATCAATTTTAGACAACTCAAACTCTAGAAAGATTTTGAAAAAAGTTTAACTTACAAAATATATTCTCTTACAAAAGTTATATGATATATTTGGTATTCTTTACCCATAAGAAATTATTGAAAAAAATGAGTAAAATATTTCATAATTTAAAATGTTAAAGATAAATAAAAGTATTTTGTTATTTTAGTTTATGTTTTTGAAAGATATGATTAAATAAATAATTGACAAAGATAACGGGTAATTTGAATTAAATTTAAGGCTTTTCTTAAATGTGTTTATTTAAAAAAAAAAAATTTAAAAGTATTGAAGCTAGTTATTTGATTTTTCAAAAAACAAATCTCATTCATATATATCTCATTTTTTTTTAATTTTAGTGTTTCATTTAGTTGTTCTTTAATTACATTTAGGTCTCAATGTTTCTAATGAAGGTAAAACCAAGATACAGTCATACATATGATAAAACTAAGATACAATCATACATATGTTATTAAACATATTTATTCGTTTATAGTATGTGCCTACACATTTTGGGTTAGTGGACAAATGGGTATTAAAAACAAAGAAAGGAGATATATACATATTTGTTGTCAAACTTGTGAGCCCAATTATGTCTTATATAAAAAACCAACATTTTTATCCACCTAAGACAATAATTTCATAGGATTTTACAAACTAAGAGGAATTGGAGTTCAAGAATGGTGTTGAAAGATTTTTGGGAGATAGAAGATAAATTTTGTTGTTATGAGATGAATGAGTGACGTATCTATCCAGAACCGAATAATTCCAAAACATTTTATAAATAGTTTGGATTTTGAAGATAAAATTTAATATTCTTAAAGATTTTATTAAATATTGTTCATCTATATCAATTCTAGCATCCTCTAATAAGTTGTGAGAATATCTTGAAAAAAAGAAGATTGATTTACAAAAATTAATCACTTTCAAGGATTATATGATATATCTAGTCTCTTTGCACATAAGAAATCATTAATAAAACTAGCATGTAGTTCATGCATTTGCACGAGTAATAATATAAAAATCGAGGAAAAAAAACTACGGTTAAAATGTGATAGTATTTTTAATTTACTCTCACATATATATTCAAATTAATCACAACTCTCGACCCGGCAATCCGGATACTTTAAAAATTAAGCATAATTATATATATTAGTTAGTTAAAAAGATGAACTTATATGGTTAAAACGTCCTGCATTAATCAAATTTAGTGCGTTAATCAAATTTAGTGTTGAATTTAAAATATAAAGTCTTATTAGCCTAATTGGTTAAAGAGTTGTACTTGTTTTGTTAGGTTGTAAATTCGAAACATACCTATAGAACTTTTAATTTTATTTTTAACAGTTTTAAGTTTATGGGTGGGTCAACCCACAATCCGACCCAAATATCCATTTACTCTCACATATATATCCAAATTAACCACAGCTTTGGACCCGGTAATCCAGACAGTTTGAAAATTAAGCATCGTTATATATATAGATGAGTAAAATATTAAATAATTTAAAATGTTATATATTTTAAAGATAAATAAAGGTATTTTGTTATTTTAGTCTATGATTTGAATAATATGATGGAATTTGGATTAAATTCAAGGTTTATTTTATCTGAAATCTGGTTATTTTCAAAAATTATGTTTGGTTTAGAGGTATTTTAAAATGAGTTATTTCAGTAAAAATGAGAGCTAGTTTGATATGGAGTTATTTGAATTTTAGAAAAATAACATCTCAATCACATCATGTATATTCTTAATCATCAAATTAATTAATTCATATAATTTAAAATACTAAAATATATTTACTTTATTTTTATAAATTTTAAATATAAAAAGTTATTTTAATAACTAAATCTAAATAATAATAAAAAACCTCAAAATTTTTCAAATAAAATTTTAATTTCATACCTTTCAAATAATTACACAACAAACAAGCTTGAAATATATAGTTTATCCAACACTTTCTTTTCCAAGGTTGAGTCTCCATATTGACCATTTCCCTAACCATCAATGGCGAGTCGAGGTATATTATTAGTATTGTCTAATATTAAGGTAGGGTACGAGTAGTTGGTTATAAGTATCGTAGTCTATTACAACCATTGTTTGAATCTTATTATTAAAATAATTTAGATTAGTAACATTTTTTTGTCTTAAATCATAATTGTTTTGTTCTATTTATCAAAGTTTTAAAATACGCGGTTGAACCGGCGGTCCAACCGGTCCAACCGGGAACTGGTGAGATGAACGATTCGATTTTTCACTTCAATACGGGTACCTTACGAACCGCTCAAAAACCGGTTTGACCGTCCGGTTCGATTGAAAATCTGAACTGGAATTTTCCGGTTCGAAAGGTTTGTCATAAACTTGCGTTGTTTCTCTTTCTCACCTCGACGACTGGCCGTTTGCCGCTCGGTTGGTTCCTAACAATCGATCTGGTTCCAAACAGTCGGTCATTCTTCATTATGTTGGTGTGACCTTTTGGAGCGTTGGTTCTAAATAGGCGTCATTCTCTATTGACCGTTTGCAGTTTCAAACATGTGCCATTCTCTATTGACCGATTGCAGTTCCAGTCGACGGTCGTTTGCAGTTCCAGACGATGGCCCCGTAAATTATATTAGTATGGAAGAAAAAAGAAATAAGAAATGAAATATATAGATAAGAAAAATAACAAAGATAAAAAAAATAATAATAATAGTTGTCAAGTCTATCTGTAAATATACAGTAGAGATAAAGAAAATTAATTGATTATATTTTCAGATGTCTTTCAAAAAAGTAATAATTAATGTTGACAACATTTTTTTTTTTTAATTCATGGTAGAATTAATTACTTTATAAATCTAAAATATATATAAAAAAAAAAAGAGCTCCGACCGGTGGTCCGACCGGTTGAACCGTTTAAACCGGAATTCGTCCAAAATTCCGAGTTGATATTTATTTCTCATCACTAATATATACACTTAGAACATATAATCTCTTATATTTTATTTTTTTTTAATGAAAGATGCTAGCATGACCTCATTGTAATGAGGTTCACCTAAATTTAAGACGTTTTAAGTAAGAATCAAACAAAAACTTATCATCTATTATATATTATATAAAATAAAATATTGAATTTTTGTTTTAAATACATTTATATTTAACTAGTGATTATATATTATATGTAATAATTTTCTTATCAAGTAAATGTTAAATATAATAATAAAATAATATTTTTTATTATTTGGTTTAGTTATTTTCGGGTTATGTGGTACCAACAAATTATAATTAAATATTTTTTATTATTCGGTTTAGTTATATTCGAGTTATGTGATACAAACAAATTGTAATTAAATATTTTTATGCCCATTTATAAGAATTGTATTCTATGTTCATTTGTGTAATTGTAGCATGGTTTTATTTTTTAGTTAAGTTGTTTATCAAAAGTGCAATATTATTGGAATATTGTGTTCTTTCCTCATTTTATTTTCTTCAAAATCTAATATTGCTTCCTAAGGGGTCTTTATCATATATTAGTACCTTCTTGCAAGGATATTAGTAGTTATAGGGTGTCAACTAATTAAGTAAAAACAACTTAGATAAAATTAATTGAATAAAATTAAAACAAAAATCTTTAACAGTTGATTAATCATAATCTATCTGATATGACAACTTAGATATTTACTGTTTTTCTCCATAAAAAGAAATAATTAAAAATAATTAAAATAATAATAATTAAAAAAAATATGTATATATAGAGTTAGTTATTTGCTTACTTACTTATCGTATTGGAGATTTTCCTCATCTCTCTCATTGGAGATATGAAGTTTTCAGTTCGCAACTTACATGTATGCATGAGATATCTACTTTTTAAGCTATTTTCATTACTTGAACGAAGAATTAAATGTATTTAAAGAGACGATTTTGAGAATTCGGAAATGGAATATCAATTTTATTCAGAAAGTGTAGAAAAGTAATGCCTATTGTGGATATGAAAGAAATAGAGATTAATCATTGTTGTTACATTTTTAAATGCTGAAGAAATGCTATTAGTTTTACTCTTTTTCAAGTTCGGAAATATTGGTTTTCGATTAAATAGATTTTTAGGTTTTTTCTCAATTTTACTCTAAATCGTTTGTTCTGCTATTGATTTGTTATCTTTTGTTACATGAACATATACCTATTTTTGTTTATAAGTGAACTAATCAAGTGAATTCACTGTTAATTTCTGAAAGCATACTAATGAGTATGACGACTATAGAAAATGTTTAAGGAGTTGGGGAAGGTTATTGAACAAATCTTTCTATTATATTGATATTTTATTGCTTATTATAATGTGAATTTTTCATCAAATCCAAATGACATACTTGCATTGATTCTATTTTACTTTATTTGAAAATGGATCTTAATAAAATTAACCAATCTCATGATTTGAGATATTTACATTATGCTATTTAATTCCCATTAGGATGTTTAAGTTCCATTATTGCTAGTTTCTCAATTCTAATCTTTGAGTAATAATTACTTTAAGTCTTTTTCAGAAGAGTTCAAGAATTTTGTATCAAAAAAAATGTTTTAAATGTGAGGTGGGAAATTAGAAAAAAAAAATGGAAAGACAATAACTATGGGATGGACCAATTTAATGGGTATCTTTATGTTTGAATTTATTTGCTTATTTCAGTTGAACTCTTTAGTGTTTTGTTATACACTTTTGTTATACACGTGTCTTTTCTTGAGCTGATTTGTATATCCCATTGTTACAGAAATAGAAAAATAAAGTTATAGACCTTTTTAAAAAGCTCATAAAGCAGATTACAAGAATTCAAGTGAAGAATCCACACTAAACACTACCATATGCTGCGTTTTCTTTATAATAAGAATCATCTAAATAAATTGAAGAACAATGAGCAAGGAGATGTTTCAGTTCTTATAAAGAAGATTGACGAGACAGAGAGCAATTCAAGATCCAAAATTGAAGTCTTAATGGCATATTCCAACAGCCTTCAACTCAAAATGAACAAAATGACTTCAAACATCATCCAAGCTTCAAGTCTAGTAAACAACCCAAACATCGAATCCAAATCTATCGAGAGCATGATACTAGAACTGATTGTTTTAAGAACTGAGAACAATCGTCTACACAATACTATATCAGAAATAGAGAAAGAGAATAGGAAAATAGTGAGTCAACAAAACAACATCATACAAAAGTTAACCGACGAGAATAAGGAAGTAAAACAAATAGTGGAGAAGAAGATCAACGAGATAACTGAAGAGATACGTAAGACTTTAGAAGATCGAATTCGAATGATGAGCAGGAGAATAAAGGTGGCAAAATAGCTTCATGTCGAGAACAAGGAAGTTTACATGAAAATAAGAGGCAAGTACTCGAAAGAGAAGACTGACATGATAATTATTGAGGACATTATGAATGAACTAAATAGGGTGGGAATTAAGTTTGAGGAATTCAGCGATGATATTATGAAGAGGGTTTCACGTTTTCTTGTTGGGCTGTGTTTGCAAAGGAATGGGCTAGGATGAAAGAAATGGAGGAGAAGGAACAAGAAGAAGAGATAATGGAATTAAGGGAGAAGGTGAAGGAAATGGAGAAGGTTGTGAATGAGAAGGAAGAAGAGATTTCTATGATTGGGGAGGAGAAGAAGGCTATTAGACAGTTATGTGTTTGGATTGATTATCATCGAAACAATAGAATGGGTTACTTGAAGGAAATTGTCTCAAGAAAATAATTTTAAGGTTCATCTCTGAAATATGTTCGATCTTTTATTTTATATTGAAAATGTATGGATCATTTTAGAGCTGCATTTTGAGAACTTTGAATGTTTAAAATATGTTGTTGATGGGTGAAATTATAGATTTGAAAAAAAAAACTTTCCATTTAGAGTTGTCCATAATATAGTTGAACTTTTGCTTTTATGAAACAAACCGTTTTTGTAACCTGGGTTAATCAAGTTTAAATCATCTATTCTAATTCGATCTTTTGGTGTCTTAGATAAGATTTATAAATTGAGTTATACTTATTAGTAAGGATATAAATGAATAGAGTTGCTTACGAGATATTCGAAGCTCGGTTCGGAAAAAAATCGATTAAACTTGTTTTTTAAACTTAACGAGTCGAGTTCGAGCTTATTTAAAATTTTGAAAATTTAAACGAGTTAAGTTAGAGCAATTAGATGTTCATCTCGTCAGTTCACGAACATGTTCATTTAGAGACTGATTTAAAACTCCATTTATTATTTATTAATATATTTTTGAGTAAACTTGAATATTTGAGTATTTGAATGGGTAGAACGAAATTCTATTTCAGTTAAAATTTTATGTTATAATTATATATATATATATATATATATATATATTCGGATTCTATATCCATTAGAAATATATATCTATCTAATATGATTGAAATCTATGGAGCTTTTTTGAAAGTGTAACTACACACCGAAAAAAAAACTAAAGTATTTATTTTGAGTGTGAGTATTATATAAATTTTAATGTCCTTAAAAATATTATGTTTTCTGGATGGACGTATCCAAATTTTATCTTCATTAAACAAGTTAAATATTTATTTTTTCTTTATTATTTTTGACATCTTTAATGATACGTTGTTACATATATTAATAAATTAATATTTAATAACTAAAAAAATGTGAAACTTTTCACCTAAGGCTTTCCTTTATGTTGCAAACGGGCTCGTATCTCAAGCAGCTTGTGAGCACAACTAAATAATATGAGTTGAGCTCGAGTATAATATAAAAGTTCGAACTAAGCTTGAAACTGTTCGTTTGACTCGGCTTGTATATAACCCTACCTATTGATTAGACTCGGCTTGTATATAACCCTACCTATTGATTAAAACAAAGTACTATTTACTAATTGCTTGGAATACTACGCCCTAACATGAATATGGTTCGATTTTTTGCATAAATTTAAATCATATATTATTAAGTTAATTATACTCAATTAAAATCCTTTATCTCACCAGATTGAATATTTTGATTTCAATAATTTTATATATAGAACTTTAATATACCATATAATTCACATAACAGATTCAAGTAAAAAAATAAATGATATAATAATAATTTTTTTATTAAACAAGAATGTAGAAGAATAAGGGCTCTTATACTACATCAATCAAAATAAGAATAAGTGATTTAATCTGTGTTTCCATGCAAGTATATATATAAGGAAGGAAGTAACCATGGATAATAAAAAGAAAAGAATAAATACTAAAAGAATGGACTAAACCTAAAGATGATTAAAATAAAGTAAAAAAGCTAATATATTAAGGTGTGAATTAAACATAAAGAAATAATTCCACCACTAACATGGAATATAATTATGACTATATATATATATATATAAACCAGTACTTCACAATCCAAAATAAAAACATATAAAATATAATAAATAATAAATTTATAATTAATTCGTCAAATGACTACAATTCAATTACATAAGATGAAACCCACACCCGAGCAACAACTGCCGGCCAACAAGCAGTGCCCTAATTTCAATGTACCGGTGAACAAGAACTGCAACGGCGGCGGCGGATGCCCTTTAGCCACGGCGGCGCAGCACAAGACTTTGAAGGATAAAGTAAAAGGGATGGTTCAATTAGTCAGTAAGATGTTTGCCCATGACCACAATAATAATAATAATAAGTAAAGGCGACGCTTCCAGATCGGTCACCGGAAACTTGCCGCCGGCAACGATGGTAGCAGCAGTGACCAAGAGAAATGCTAAACCTAACCAGAATAAATAAATAAATATTATGATAATAATATAATAATAAATTAATAATAATGTGTGTAGACTGTAATAATAATAATGTGGTAATTAATAATTTTATTATTATCATTTTTTGTTTAATAGATTAATTATCAATAATTCGAATCTCAAAATATCATATTCTTGAAGAATAAATATTATAATTTTTTTTTACTGTACATATCATATTATATTTAATTAATGAATAATAATAAGTAAAGAACAATCTCACCTTGATAGATAGGAAGACACCCATAAAATAGTAAGACGGTAGAAAAGAAAATTATCATGTAAAAAATTAAAATTAAAAGATAAAAAGTTATAAATATAAAAAATTAGAAAAAAAAATGTATGAAAACATTCCTAACCTTCTCACAAATTTTTTAATGATAAATATTATTTTTATACCCATCATTACTCTTAATTAATTTATAGAGACGGTCCAATTTTCATTTTTCCTATGATAAAGAATGGAAATACTCAAATTTTTAATTCAAAAGTCATATTCTAATCTACAATTGAACAAATAATAAGGAGTAGAAAGAGGAAGAAAATTAGTGGTATGGATTAATTTTTTATTTTGTGAATACCCTTATTTATTTCTTTGATGTTATTTTTTGTTTTAGAATGATTTTTATTGAATTTGTTTTAATGTTTTTTCATCTTCGAAATTAATATGGAATTATTCGGCATATATATATATATATATATATATATATATATATATATATATATATATATATATATATATATTTTAAGATAGTTAATCGAGATACAAATTCAAAAAAAAATTAAACAACTAATTATTTATATTATAAACCTTACAATACAAGTTTTATACTTAGTTCAATATTTAAATTAGTAACACCCAACTCTAATATTAACATCAATCAAATAGTTTTTCTTTTAGGAATTTTTAAACTCTTTTTTTTTCTAAATATAACTTCAAACTCTCTAAAGTATACTTCTTTTTTTTTTTTTTTTTTGGAAACAGCTTAGTGCCATTTCATTAAAAAAAACCCAAAAGAGGGAAAAAAAATACAAAAGATTAAGATCAGATCTAGACAATTTCTAGATTTGACAATGAAACAATAATTGAATTACAGACAATAACAATAATCAATTAGCGCCTACAATGTTCTTACTTTTATTCTACTTGTGACATTCTCAAACGAAATATCCCATATATGGCAGAGCTTTCTATTCTCTTCATTCCTTTCGATTCCTCTCCAGGATTGAATGAGTGCATTTCCATCTGAAGTTATATCTCTCCAAATATCTTCAGCGGTTCTACTTCTTCCACTGTGAGTTCTTGAATTTCTTTCTTTCCAAATATTGTAGATTACTGCTCCAAAGTAGCATTTCAACATACTTACATAGAAGGATCTTCCTTTTGCTTTATTCTTCATCCACTCTTGGATTTCTTCCCATATTCTTGGAAAGTTGATGATGTTCATGTTTGCAGCATACATCCTCCAGATTTGTATTACAAAAGAACATTCCCCAAATAAATGGTTTATGCTTTCCTCAACTCCCGAACATAGGACACAGTTGATATCAGGAATGTTTATATATTTTCGAATTTTGTCTTTTGTTGTCAACCTTTTCCTGTATACCAGCCAGAGAATAAATTGGTGACGAGGAATAATCTTTGGAAACCATACCACATTATGCCAATCTACCTCCTGTCCTCTTGTTCTAACCATTTCCCATGCCTTTCCTGTAATAAACTTCTCATTGCTTTCTGTTTTCCAGCTTATTTCATCATTATTTTCATTGAGTTGCTTCTGCCTCATTAGGTTTAAAATTCTATCACCTTCTGGAATACGTCTCAAAAGTGAATCACATCTACCTTGATATACGTCTCTAAATGAGTACTTGATGTATTCTCTTCTAACTCTGTTTCCTTGCATTTCTTTTTTGAATATAATGGGAATATTATCCAGCCAAGGATCATGCCAGAATAGTACCCCTCTTCCATTTCCAATTGTGGTTTTCACCATTTGAAAGGCATCTTTTCTTGTTTTTAGGATTTTCTTCAATGACCATGCCATTCTTTCGTTGATGCTTAGTGTCCAGATACTCTTCTCTTCTTTCATAAATCTTGTATGCACCCATTTGACCCATAGGGAGTCCGCTTTTTGCTCCAACTCCCATAATCTCTTGATGGTGAGGGCTTTGTTCCATTCAACACAACTTTTTATTCCCAGTCCTCCTTCTTCTATGGGAGTGCAAACATCCTCCCATTTGACTTTTTTTCCTCCTCTGCCTTGTGTTCCCCATATGTAGTCTCTCATGATTCTATCGAGTTCAGTCATTAATTTCTTTGGGATGACTATCTGTTGTGCCCAGTAGCCAATAATTCCAAAAATGACTCTTTTAACGAGCTCGATTCTACCTGCATAAGACAGTTTTTTCGTAGCCAGACCCAAAACAGAATTTCTAACCTTTTCTACCAGTTGTCTAAAGTGATTGTATCGGAGTTGTTTTGATGATAGGGTTACTCCAAGGTATTTCACTGGTAGTTCACCTTCCTTGATTCCCATAATATTGAAAATGTTTTCTTTCCTTTCTTCATTAACCCCTCCATAGAAAGCCTGACTTTTGTCCTCATTGATGTATAAAGCTGTAATACTCGAAAAGATTGTTAGAGCTTCTTTGATTATACTAACAGATTCAACATCCGCATAAGCCACAAAAAATAGATCATCTACAAAACATATATGGGTTATTGCTTCTTCTTTGCAGTACGGGTGAAATTTGAAATGATGACTTCTCAGAAGCATTTTTAAAATGCAGTCAAGAATTTCCATTATTAAGACGAATAGGTAAGGAGATATAGGGTCTCTTTGCCTTACTCCCCTTTCACCCTTGAAAAAGCCTCCATGAATACCATTCACGCTCACAACAAAGTGAGGAGTGGAAACACATTGCATAATCCAATCAATGAAAATAATTGGAAAACCTGCAACAAGGAGGAATTTGTGGATTGATCCCCATCTGATCGAGTCAAAAGCTTTTTTAATGTCAATTTTGAAAGCCACACGTGGCGATATGTTTTTCTTTCCATATCCATTCAATAAGCTCTGCATGAGTAGGATGTTATGGGAAATAGAGCGTTTGGGAATAAATGTTGATTGCCCTAATCCTACAAGTTTATCAATAACTGTTTTCAAACGTTGCGAAATAATTTTTGAAATAATTTTATAAATAACATTGCAACATGAAATAGGACGAAAGTCCTGAATTTTTTCCTCTAAAGTATACTTCATCTATTATTTAATAGACTTGTTCATTGTTGAACATGAAAATTAATAAACAATAGTAGGGACAACTATTAAACGACACTTATCAAATTCATGCAGCTCCGAAAAAGAGTACTCGTAATAAAACTCAAACAATATAATGTTTGAACTAGAAGTCTCATAACAATTGTGAGACTTTTTTTTTATCATATGTTTATCGCAACTTTCATCTTGGTTGATGACTGAAGATAATTGGTTGTTGTCTCTCATATAGCTTAGGCGCAACTGCTTCTACATTTCACCAATTATTTTTGCTTTGTGTGGAATTATTTGAGGCATTATCTCTATAATTTAGAAATTGATACATGCTTGTGATAAATTTTAGGCCTATATATGCTTTATCATTCTAAATATCAATAAAGGATTTAATTTACCAAAATCTAATCTTAGACATTCTAAAAACAAAGGAAGATATATCAATTCTATTTCTAAATTAAATAATAAAAGATTTTACATCCCAAGAATTGTTGCTAGATATTTTAAATATTTGAGATATCATGATTATTTTTATTTGGTTTATATAACGCTTCAATTTTTTATGTTTCCTATAATTAAGAATGGAAATTAATACTATTTTTTTTTAATTCAAAAGCATATTCTAATATACAAAAGAACAAATAAGGACAATTATTGGTATGGATTAATTTTATATTTTGTGAACTTTATGTATTTCTTTTATACTAGTTCTTGTTTTTGAATAATATTTTTGAATTGCTTATGTTTTTTCATCATCTACATTAATATAGAATTAATTTGTCATAATATAAATTTAGATAGTTAATCGAGAACGATACAAATAAAAAAAATCACTAATTATTTATATTATGAACCTTACAATACAAAGTATTATACTAATTCAATATTTAAAAGAGTAACACACTAACACTCAACCCTTATATTAACATCAATCAAATAGTTTTTCTATTAGAAATTCCTTAACCATCTCTTCTTCAGAACATAACTTTAAACTCTCTAAACTATACTTCATCTTTTCGTCAATAAACCAATTCATTGTTGAACGTGAACACATTAGTAAACAATCAGCAGGGACAACCATTAAACGCCACGCATCAAACTCCCGCAACTCCGAAACCGAGTAGTCACTGCAAAAGTCAAATGAAACAATTGTTGAACTAGAAGTCTCATTACACTTGCGAGACCTTTTTATTATATGCTCATTGCAACTTTCATCTTGGACGACGACAGATGGCTGGTGGCTGCTTCTCATATAACTTTGGCGCAACTGTTTATGGATTTCCCCATTTACTTTGTTTTGTGTGGAATTATTCGAAGCTTTCATTTCCATGTTTTATTTTTCCTCTTTTCTCCGCGAATACAGAAACTTAAATATTGTTGTGAGAAATTTATGCATATATATATATATATATATATATATATATATATATATATATATGTTTTATAATTCTAAATTATTAATAAAGGATTTAATTTACCAAAATCTAATCTTAGATATTCTAAAAAGAAAAGGAAGTTCAACTAATTGGTATTTCCTAATTAAATAATAAAGGATTTTACATACCAATAACTGATATTAGATATTCCAAATATTTGAGTTATCTCACTTCCTAAACAAAAAATCATAATCTTTTTTTTCTATATTTTATTTTAGTGTAATCTTTAATTATTTTATTAATATATATAAATTGAAAGTTAATGCTTATATAAAATTGTTTATTACAAGTAAAATTCAATAACGTGCTTAATAATAAACGATTGATTTTTAATGACAACATCCATCATATAATATGCCTTGATTTGTATCTAGAACATGCATTTAAAAAATTCAAAAGTTAATTTCTTCATTATTTGAAATACTAACTGTTTTGAGGTTCATCATTGATCCTTCCATACTTGTCATATTTACAGGTGTGTTTGGTAACATTGGAATTGAAATTGAAATTGAAATTAGAATTCCAATGGAATTCAAAATAGTGTAATTTTATAGTTCGTAATTCTAATCTTTTTAGGTCAGAATTGTAATTCCAATTTTTTTTATTTATTCAACACGTTTTTAACTCATTTAATAAATATTTTATTCATTTAACATGTTTTGACTCGCTTAATACGTTTTTAGTTTTAATAAGTTTGTAACTCGTTTTAATTCATTTCACACGTTTTTGACACGTTTAATACGTTTTAACACGCTTAACACATTTAAGAACATTTAACACGTTTTTGATATGTTTAACACGTTTAACACGTTTTTCACACGTTTAACACCTTTTTGGCACGTTTAACATGTTTTCACGTTTAACACGTTGTTCACGTTTTTTGTACGTTTTTTATATGTTTAAAATGTTTTAACGTTTTTGACACGTTTTTCACGTTTTTGGTACGTTTTCACATTTTTGTCACGTTTAACACGTTTTGACACGTTTAACATGTTTTTCACGTTTTTGATATGTTTAACACGTTTTTCACACATTAAACACGTTTTTTACACGTTTAACATGTTTTCATGTTTTTAGCACGTTTAACATGTTTTTTACATATTTAACATATTTTTGACACATTTAACACGCTTTTCAAGTTTTAGACACGTTTTTCATATTTTTGGTACGTTTTGACACGTTTAACACGTTTTTGATATGTTCCACATGTTTTTCACGTTTTGACACATTTTTGACATGTCAAAACATGTTAAATGTGCCAAAACATGTTAAATGTGCCAAAACATGTTAAATGTGTCAAAAACATGTTGAATGTGCCAAAATTGTGTTAAACGTGCCAAAAACGTGTTAAAATTTGTTAAATGTGTTAAAGGTGCCAAAAACGTAATAAATGTGTTAAAATGTCAAAAACGTGTTAAACGTGCCAAAAATGCAAAAAATGTGTTAAACGTGTCAAAAACGTGAAAAATATGTTAAATGTGCCCAAATATGTTTCATGTGTTAAAAATATGTTAAACGTGTCAAAATGTGTTAAACTTGTCCAAACATGTTAAACATGTCAAAAACGTGTTAAACGTGCCATAAATGTGTAAAATGTGTGAAGACGTGCTAAACATGCCAAAAACGTGTTAGACGTGCTAAAAATGTGTTAAACATGTAAAAAACATGTTAAACGTGCCAAAAACGTGAAAAACATGTTAAACTTGTCAAAATGTGTGAAAATATGTTAAACGTATTAAAAATGTCAAAACATGTTAAATGTGTCAAAAACGTGAAAAACGTGTTAAACTTGTCAAAATATGTGAAAAACATGTTAAACGTATTAGAAATGTTAAAAGCGTGTTAAACGTGGCAAAAACGTGAAAAACTTGTTAAACGTGTGAAAATGTGTTTTAAGTATAAAAATGTGTTAAACATGTAAAAAAACGTGTTTAAACGTACAAAAAAACGTGAAACTGTGTTAAACGTTTAAAAACATGTGGAACATGTCAAAAACGTGTTAAACATGTCAAAACGTGAAAACGTGCCAAAACGTGAAAAATATATTAAGCATGTCAAAAACATGTTAAATGTGTCAAAAACATGAAAACGTGTTAAACATGTAAAAAAATGTGTTAAACATGTAAAAAAACATGTTAAACATGCCAGAAACATGAAAACATATTAAACGTGTGAAAAACGTGTTAAACGTGTTAAAAACATGTTAAACGTGACATAAACGTGATAAATGTAATTATTTACAAACATAGGAATTGAGATTGAATTACAATTCTATAATTTTCTCAAACATAGGGATTGAATTGTAATTCAATGTCAATTCTCATGGAATTGGAATTAAGATTCCAATTCCACTAATACAAACATACCCTAATTATTTTTCTTACATTGTCCAATACTAACTAGATGCATGTATAGGAGAAGATGAATATCGTTAGGTATACGGTAGGAAATAGGTTAGAAAATAAAAAAATGAATAGATCATTGATGAATCCCCAAAAGTGTAAAACCTATAATTTTTTATAAATGGTCAAATATTTGTAGTAGAGACTATCCTTTAGGTGGACACGTGTGACACAACATCGAGTCTCTTTCCCACGTGGCGGACACGTGTGACACAACATCAAGTCTCTATCCCAAGTGTAATCACGTACCGGACTAAAACAGAATCTCTAAGTCGACGTGTCAAAATGCAAAACATTTAATTTTCAGGTTTCACAAAATAAAACATAATGGCAACTCTTAAGCGAACTAAAATTAGTCTAAGTAGATAATCTGAAAAGAATTCTAGTTGGACCTGCCTTTTGGTCCTCAACCTCACTTCTTGTGATTTGAGATGAATGTATGTTACGAGTCAATTTTTGGGTCAATATGTGAAGTTACATAATATTTTAAATCCCATTAAGTTAATAAAAAAAAGTAAAATCTTTTCTCTTTTTAGACCATTGTCCTACATGCTACAATAAATTAATTCAATTGTTGATCAATTATTCTCATCAGATTTGAAATCTTCATAATCTTGTTTGTAGATATAGACACTTATGATCAATAAACTAATTCAATTTCACATGCATGTTATTATCAACTCTTCAAGGTTTTTCATATCCCTTTATTTGTTCTTCAAGGTTTTATTTGAAAACTGAAGAATTGGACAAAAAAAATCAATTTGTTGGATTAAACAAATTAAACCATCACACTAACTGTCCAAAGCTCAAACCACACACCTTAATTATCTATTTATATAAAAGTAAAACCTAGACTTCGGATAGTAAGACACTTACGAGCTTGTTAACATGTGAGAATTCATTTGCAGTTGTGGTTGTATCATGGTCGGCCCTAAGGTGAGATGAGTTAGGCAATCACCTAAGCCTTCACCTACCCGGCTCCCTAAAATAAAATAAAAAAAAAAATTAATTTATACCAGAATTGAACCATCAATCTTAATAGCACTACTAAAACATTTAACCCATTAATTTAAACATAATATAAGAAAAATATTTCTAAAATAAAAACTTGATGAAAATTGAACCCAAGACAAAATATACATTATTTATCTTAAAAATCATTATATTAATATTATATTATATATTTTTTAAAATATTGGATAAATAAGCTTAATAGGTATTTGTTTTTGCGGGATTTAAGCCCGGTTGATCATATACATAGATTCACCCTTGAACAATAACCTTATATATCCAATAATTCATATTCGAAAAGTAATTAAGCAAATTTAAATAAAAAACAATATAATAATTACAAATAAATTACCTTATTAAATAAAAATGTTCAAATTAAATTGATATATTTATAAAAAAAAGATACATTACTAATCATAACATTTGTTAATATATTGAGTTTGAATGAAATTAGTTCAATTATTTTAATAGATCCTCTCTCTCTATATGACTATAATAAATCAAACATTTTATATTGAAACCATATATTCGAACCCTATAATCAACCGATAATATGTTTTTTCATTCGAATTAATTGATATAAATCACCCGTAATATATATGAAAAATATTACTTTATCAAATTTTTGTTTGTTTGTTTTTAAATAATGAGTTATTTCTTAGATTAAGTTTAAAAAACTACATCGCACACATTTAAAAACTAGACTTAATTTGATTTCAAATCTGTTACATTTTATGCAATGACAAGTATACAAGGAACTAATGATGGATAATAAAAAGAAAAGAATAAATACTAAAAGAATGGACTAAACATAAAGATAAAGATGATTAAAATATTCTTAAAGTAAAAAAAAGCTAGTGTGAATTAAACATACAGAAATAATCTCACCACTAAGACCATTTCCAACCCATAAACTCATTCTCAAACTCAAAATGCAGTAAACATCACATCAAATACTAATTCATCTCCAACCCAAAAACCCATTTCCAAACTCAAAAGAATATTCTTAAAATATTCCTTTCTTACACTAACTTTTTAACCTTATTAACTTTATCTATATATTTATTAACTTTACATATTTAACCTCAATCTTTTCTCATTCATTTAATAAAATTAATTATATATCAACAATTCATACCAACAAATAATTCAATAATACATTTAAATAAACAAACATATTATATTAAAACAAATATTATTAATAAAAAAACATTAATGTATCAATTCAAGTATAATACAATTATAAAATTTTATTTATAAAATATAAAGTAAAAATATAAAATAAATTAAATAAAATATCAACTATAATACAATTTAATGATTTAATTAAAAAATATTATAACTTCTTATTTTAAAAGTGAAAAAAATAAGTTGAATGATCAATTTGTATTATAAATATTTACAGTTATATAAAAAAATAATAATAATAAAATAGATTAGAAGCCATTTTGAAAAATTGCCAAAAATGGGGAGGAACAGTACCAGGTGGAGAGAGAATCAGTAAAACGCATATTGCGTTCAAGTATGGGATCCGGTTGGAGTAAGAATGGGCACGCATAATGGGATTTGCGTGCCCGTTGGAGATGGTCTAACATGGAATATAATTATGACTATATGTACAGTATATATAAACTAGTTCACAATCCAAAATAAATAACTATAAAAAAACAATAATAATAAATTTATTAATTGGCCAAATGTCTACAAGTGAATCACAAAATATCAAACCCACATCAGAGCAACAATTTCCGGCCGCCAACAACAATTGCCAGTGCCGTAATTCCAAATTACCGGTGAAGCAGACCTACTACTACGGCGGTGGAATCCCTGTAGCCATGGCGGCGAAGCAATTGATTATCAGGGAGAAAGTAAAAGGGATTGTTCAGTCAATCACTACGGTGTTTTGCCATGACCACAATAATAATAATAATGCTGCTTCTGACGGCAACGGGCCCGTCCCCGTCGGACGCATTAATAGGGATAGGTGGTCACCTGAAAAACCCCGCACAACACAGTAGTACCAGTGACATCGAAGATAAACCGGCTTTCAAGTATATATTTGGTGTTTAAAAATAATTATAGATAAAATATATATTTAGAGGTGATTATAATTTTTATGAAATTAATAATTAAAAGAATTATTTTTTATTTTCCCTCTAATTTTTATTTATCTTTTCAATATATATTTAAATATATATAATTAAAATATATAAATAGATTAAAATATTAGTTTGTATATATTAAAAATAAAAATAATAGTTATATATGATAATTATATAATAGAGTAAATAGAAAATTATATTAATGAGAAATAATATATATATATATATATTAACTAGTTAAAAGATATAATTTATTTTATTTTTTAAAAAAATTATTTATTATATTTATATAGATCAATTAATGAAAGAGAAATTAATAATAGATTATATGAGAAAGAAACCTTCTCCAAATCATTTGGTTATATATATATACTTTAGAGGGATATATATGTTTTTTAAAGATATTATTTTTTATCTCATCTTCATTTATGTTTGTGAATGGTTGGCTATTTGTTTTGAAAAAATGAAGTGGATGTGGATTGTGGAGTATAAATATGAGTATCCAACCATTGAATTATATATTTTCCTTGATATATCGTTGTAGAATATGTATGATTTGAGTGACTCAAATATTTTGAATGTTGAGTTAGATGAATCGGATAAAATTGAATCACATGAGAGTGGTTCGGAAGAAACTGAAGATGTAAGTGATTCATATTTCAGTACAAAGATGTTGAACATATATTAGGGGAAGAACAATTTGAAGATGACATGTTTTAGATTGGTAGCTAGTAAATTTTTTATATTATGGTATATTTTAATGAATATTAGGTGAATTTTATAATATGTTTTAATAAAAGAAAAAGGATAAACTCAACAAAAGATTCAATGAAAGTAGGTCCACGAATCAACGTGGCATGACATGTGGGTAGGAGAGAGAAATTTTTCAAAATGTCCTGAAACGCTTATTTCAGGTTCCGAAACAGTTTCATAATGTCCCGAAACGGTCATTTTGAGTCCCGAAATGGTAATTTCGGGGGAAAAAATCTTCCCAAAATGAGTGGTTTAGGGACCTGAAATGAGCGCTTTCGGAACGTGGGGACAACCTGGCAGACCACGTCGGATTCGTGGATCTGCTTTCGTTGAGTTTATCATTCATTTTAATAAATATTATGGTGAATATTATAGTATATTTTAATGTATATTATGGTGAATTTTATGGTATATTTTAATGAATATTATGCTTAATTTTAGTGCAAAATAGATCTTGTATTACTTTCGTCACTAACGTTGTAAAATGAGCCAGCCTTAACGCAGATAGTAATTACTTATGGTTAAAGGAAAGTATTGCAATGATCAGCGCATAGAGTTAAACGAAAGTATTGCAAGGGTTAGCGTAGAAAGTTAAAAGAAAGTTCGCTTAATGCTAAAAATTTTGCAAAAATCTTCCCTAGAGTTGAAAAATATTTATTTAAAATGTCATTGAAATTGCATTAAAATCCACATTGACGGTTAAAGGAAATTAGTGCAAAACTTAGCCCAGATTAACGCTAAAATATGTTTAGAGCTAAGTTTGATTAAGTCTAAATAACAAAATTTTACCCGATAGTTGAAAAATATTTATTTAAAATTCACTTACGTTAAAATTTTTTACCCGCCGCCTTAAGTCCCCCTCCAAATCGTTTCATTTCCCAATGGGATAAATGAAAATTTTAAGAGTCTAATTAAAGGATTGTCAAATTTAGAACTCTCCTAAATTGTTTTCGTTTGAAGAACTCTACTTATCATTTTTTATATTTAAGACTATTCGTTAACGGTGTTAATATATAGGTAAGTTCTGTTAAATTATTTAACATGTTATTTTATTTATTTATTTACTTAATCTTTATTCACTTTTCAATCCCATTTCCGTCATCTCCCACTCTCTCTTCCACCTTCAATCTCCCACTCTCTCTTCAACCTTCATCTCTACCCTCCAATTCTATCACCGTCACCTTCATCTTTCCTTTGGCCACCTCATTTTGCATCTTTTTCGATCGGCCTAACATCAATATTTTTTACAAGGCCTAGCATTTATCTATAATAATCTTACGATTGCAATGGAAGTCAAATTTTGTTTCCTATTCGGTACTATTTTCTTTAAAAAAAACAAATTATATTTATGAGTCAGTTGATTTTTTATAGGAATCTGTATATAACATAGCTCGAGCGGTGTCAACACATCGATCTTGTCACTTTAGCGGTTGCTTATTATGAAAAGCTAAGAGGAAAATACGGCAAGGAAGAAGCCGTTCAAAGATCGGGTTGGCTTGTTGATAACAATCGGTGCAAGGCGCACATTATATTTAGTTCACGTCACTTCTGGTATCAAGCACCATGTAAACCTCTTTCGCCTGCCAATTCCGACTCGTGATAAATACTCACTGCTTCCTTCACTTGTCCAAATTCAATATCGCGAGTAAATTCAAATTCATCTCAACCGACTTTAGATTCGATTGTGCGATTCTTCTAATCGCTAGGTTTAACCGAGTCTGTAGCGATATAACTCGAACAGAGTCACGATGAAGTCGCAAGCTAAGCTGAGAGACTCATAGTCCTAGTAATGAGATCGGTGAAGAGAGAATCGAGAATGTAGGTCAAAAAAAGAGAATAGGAGTTCCTCTGGGTAGAAATGGTGAAGAAGTTTAACCATGGAGTTTTCTTGACAATCATTTGGAAGAAAAGAAGAATGGAGCGATTTATATGGAATACGGACAGATCAGGGAGAGATTCAAAATGGTGTAGGTGTAGGTGTAGGTGTAGGTGTAGGTGTAGGTGTAGGTGTAGGTGTAGGTGTAGGTGTAGGTGTAGGTGTAGGTGTAGGTGTAGGTGTAGGTGTAGGTGTAGGTGTAGGTGTAGGTGTAGGTGTAGGTGTAGGTGTAGGTGTAGGTGTAGGTGTAGGTGTAGGTGTAGGTGTAGGTGTAGGTGTAGGTGTAGGTGTAGGTGTAGGTGTAGGTGTAGGTGTAGGTGTAGGTGTAGGTGTAGGTGTAGGTGTAGGTATAGGTATAGCCGGTCCCGGTGATTTGGGATGCCCCGGCTTAAAAAAAACATGATTTTTGATTGCTAAAGAAAATAATAAAAAAATAAGTTTGGTGAGGTTTGAACTCATGACAAAATGTTAATTTTATGTTTTCTTCCCAAACCACTAAGCTAAACTTATTTATGTTCAAAACATTATAACATTTTATTCTTTATTTTATTTAATGGGCTGCCCTGGGGCTTAGCCCAAGGGCTTGCTGGGCTTACCCAAGGCCCGGCCCTGAATATAGATATAAATATAGATATAAATATATCTGGAAAAAGGATTTTGTTGGTGCTGCAACTGTATGTGCATGAGGCAGAAGAAGAGATGAGTTATAAATTTATCTTTTATTATCATTATAAATAAAAAAGATGATGTGATAAAAAAAGAATTGCGTGGACTCTAATTTACAAATATTTAAAGCAATAATTATGTAGACTCTAATTTATAAATATTTAAAGCCATCTCGCCTCATTTGGCTAAAAATATACAAGTAGGAGCCCAATACGGCAAAGTTGAAAATTTGAGCTCATTTAATCAAATGGTCTCAAGTTCAAGCCTCGTATGTTAATTGGGCCAATAAACAAATTAATTAGACAAAACAATTGAACATAAGAACCCTAAAATTAATAAAACATACTAATTTACCATTATATTCACTATTCATAACCATTTACACTCTATCAAAATTAATAAGAATTTAATTATTCAGTATTAAAATATATATAATAATAATAATATATTTCAATTTTGACTTATAAATTTATGTACGATTGAAAATAAACATTATAAATATTGACTATAAATAAAATCCCTTTATTAAGAAACAAATTAGTCATATTAGGTTGATTTTAAAAAATACAATCCTAAATTTATATTCTCTTTCTTTCAATTTTTAAAAAGTAAGCTTTCTTTTATTATTTTTCACCAACAAATTATTTCTAAGTTATTGTTTACAATCAGGATAATCCATTCTGGTTGTGTTTTGGATACACTAGTTTCAAAATGTATGTGGGGGCGGAAAGTGAAGTTAGACGTGGTTTAGGGTTTCTTAAATTGGCCCATTAACAATATTACGGCTCTATAAATAAGAATTTCGCATGTGAACATAAACCCTAAAAAAAAAATATTAAGACTCCTCCGCTCCATTTATTCTATTAATCTGACGCTCATTTCTTTTATATCAATTCATTCCCTCTAACAATCTCTGGATTATTTTTCTTATTCTATGTTTATATATATTAAAGGTATTTCCCTTTAACGGTGGTGTTAGTGAATATTCAATCCTAACCAACTAAACATTTTTGTTTTTCCCTATTTCAATGTATCGCGTCGCTCTTTCATCGTCTTTTCTAATTTAGAATTCTGAAAGATTTTTTAAATTAGTCTTTAGATCGAGAAATAAATGCCAAGTTCTAATGCGTATGAAAACCTTGTCGATACTCGTGGATCAGCTGTAATGAGTCCAAATTTTGGGAGAAATCCCAAATATAAATTTTATTCTTTGAATAATTGAGGTTTGTTTTTCTATAATTAAATTGGAAGTTTAAATTTTGTTCGTTCGCTACTTTAATTGATGAATTATTTCGTCTAAAGATATAGAATGAGTTTGGTTTATCCGTTTTTAATTTATTTTATTATGTTTTCATTTTAATTCTCAAGATGAATGTGTTTGATTATATATTGTGAATTGAGGTTAAAATCATATGTACACAATTCAATTTGCTAATTAAGATAATTTCATGATAAATTAAAAAATTAAATAAGTTATAAATGATGATGTGGTTCAATTGGTAGTCTTATATGACACCAATTCTAGTCTTTGTCATTAGAAAAATGGTTCATTTCATACTTTTATAGTAATGAATTTATTATAATTCTTATCTATTAAACTACCATAAATATAAATTTTATTAAATTTAAAAGTGACAATTAAAATATCATTTAGTGTTTGATGGGTATATACAAAGTTAATATTTATTATTATTATTTATTCTATTTTATTTAAATTAATTCAGATCTGAAGTTTGATTTTCATTGAAGATAATTATCCAATTGTTCACTTTTGTCTTCCTATCATCCGTTTTTACTCAATTATTTGAGCAATGTAAGCTCCCTAAATTCTCCTTTTATCTTTCAATCTTTTGTTTTCTAATGGAATTAAATAAGGTCTTTTTAAAATTCTAAAAATTGTTACAAGTTACAATGTTTTTGTTTAAAATATTTGTAACAATAATATTCTTTTATGAGGTCTCAAATTGACTAACACGGAATGTGCTTCCCAGATGATTTTCGACAAATTACAAGATAAACATTGAGAATCTGCAGCATAGAAAATCGAGAAGGTAATTTGAATGCTAGTCAATCGAAGCGACAAATGTCATCGGGTCTATTTCATCGCCGACATGTAATTAATTATATAAAGTTCAATTTGTTTGAGTGATTATTCAAAATTTTAATTATTATGTATTAACTCCGTAGTAAATTATTATAAAATTTTAATTATTATGTATTAACTCCCATAGTTAATTATTATGTATTAATTCAGATAATTTTAATATTTTTATTGATTATTCAAAATTTAATTAATTTAATTATTCGTGGACAAGTGATTAATTATGAGGAGTGAAAGGAAAATTAATGAGGAGTGAAAGGAAAACTAATTTTCCCAATTTATCAAATTGTCCCTCCAAGTCATTCAATCTTTCAAACTATTTTTCAGTCATTTCTCAACAATTATATAAGTTTAATTATTTTGGGACGACAAAGAATATCAATTTGATCCGCCTAGATTTTATTAAGAAGATAATAGTGTCTTCTTCTATGAATGAATGTTTGAAAAATTGTAAGAAATCATATATGTATTGAAATATTTTAACAATACATTTTTTTTAATTAAAATTAGTGTTTAAAAGAAAAAAATATCAATTTTCTAAATTTAAAATATATATATAAATTCTTTTAAATGCAAGTAAAAACTTTTACTTGTTAAATTTACGTTAAAAACAAGATATATAACATGTACATACCCAATTAGTTAATTAGTTTATTTTAACATATGAATTTATGAAAAATTCATTTAACATATATAATATAAAAATCTAGCTCATCTAAGCCTCTCCATCTATAAACGGTTAAAACAGTGTTAATTTTATTAATATTTCTCAATATATTGGGGACAACCATTTTTTATAATTTATTATTATTTTATTTTAGACATAATTTTTTTTTTCTCATATAGGGAAATTGGATGAAATGACAATAAAAATTAAGTTATTTGCTATAAGTGCATAAATTTAAATGCGCGGGTAACATTTCCTCTTTTTTTTTGGACGATTTTGCCTATGTCGTAAGATGTTAACAATCGCGAGACGCAACCGGTATTCGCGTGACGCAATTTTTTATTTTTTTTTTAAAAAAAATTGTCTCGCGATTGCCGGTTGCGTTTCGCGAATGCTGGTTCACGCAACCAGAGGATGCGTAACGCAACATGAGCATTTTCGTCAAAAAAAATGTGTCACCAACGTATTTAATTTTTATGCGCTGACACATGTAGCAAATAACTCAATTTTTTATTTCAATTTATCAAATTTCCGTGGTCCAAATGGTTAGATTTCTCGAATTTGTGACATTATTTTTTTGTTGTTATTTTAGTTATATTTTTCCGATAATTATATATACAAAGAAAATTATAATTGAAACTCTGAAAGGGTCCATTCTCTCTCTGAACTGCAAATCCGTCATCGACGCCGCTGGCAATGGAAATGGAAATGGAAATTCCTTTTTCCAATTTCCACTCAGATGAACCCTAAACTCTTTTCCGATCCGCCTGACCGTTTCTCGCCTCCCGAATTCTATATGTTCTTCTTCTTCTTCTTCCTCAACTTATGATTCTCCTTTATCTTCACAATCAAATTATGATGATCAGACTTCAAATCACTGTTGCCGTCGCCGTCATCGTCTTCTTCATGTTCACCTTAACTTCTGCTCGTTCACCGTTACAACTCCTTACAAGCACCGATCCATCAGAATCTGATCTCATCAACTTATTATTACATCATCAATCTGATCATACTACTAATCCGATCAAGATCTCGACAGATTCAGAGAACAAATCCGAAACATCCTACATGCCTTTAACTTTAGTTAGATTCCGAGCGGTGAATCGTCATTTCAGGCCGTACACACTTCGTCACCGTAAGAGAAGATGTCAACACTCGATGAAGCCTCATACTATGATAGATCCTAGATCCAGATACCGTGGCGGTGTAATTTCTTTTGGTCATGATATGGTGTTCGTTGGCGAGAACCGGAATTTGAATCGAAAGGGAATGCATGTTCATGAGGAATTGAGTAGGTTTGATATTAGAGATCAAAAAATGAAAAGTGGAAGCGGTTTTCTGAAGGGATTTCGAAAGTTTCTGAAGCAATTTGAATTTTGAGGTATTTAGATCTTACATATAGTTTTGGTTGATGAATAGATCTAATTCAATGTAGAACCATGGATTATTAGATTATCATATGTTATGATTCTATCTGGAAATCATTGATCTAGGTCTTTGTGGCTGCAAATTAATCTTGAATTTGCTTAGAACTGTAGTTTAGTAGGTTAAAGATTCATGTCCCCTGCCTTTCTGATCTGATTTGTTTGATACTTTTACTACTGCAATGCAATTCAGATTGAAAAAGATTCTGAATTTGTTGAATTATTGCACATTAAAATCGATGGGAGAAACGAATCTTTGTGAATAAGATTTTGGAAGATTGATGAAAATGATATAAAATAAAAGTTTGCTTTGGCATATGCCTTAACAATTGTCTCAATGTCCAAGTTCATACATAGTCATTGCCACAATGTGCATAAAATGATTGATTATGTATAGAAACTCTTTCAATCTTTATTTTTGAATTGCGTGATGATAAACGAAAACATCAAGAAAAATGGTAAGATAGATACACTAGTATAAGGAGATTGATCAAGATTTTCGAAGTAATTCAACTCGACTTGCTTCTAGATGCTTTTATCCTATGTCGGTTTTGTGCACTTTGTTTTGTTGAGATTTGCTTCTACATCTATGAATTGAAAGGTAATAATCAAGTCTTACTGCAATTCGTTGTTAGAATAAATAAATAAATCTTCAAAAAAATTATTTGAAAAAATGGAAACCTTCATATTAGATGATCATGATGCCTTTCAAAACTTGATTTGAATAAATGAAAACCTTCTCATTGGATGATCATGATTCCTCTAAAATAAAAATTAAATTCTTGATTAAAATAAATTAAAACTCTTCTTATCAATGATCATGAGATAAAATATTCGATAAGAGATAAAGAGATGAAGTCTAAAGCATTAAGAAAAACAATAAGTTAGATAAGCAGAGCAATGAAGCAATATACTAGTATAAGGAGATTGATCAAGATTTTCGAAGGAACTCAACTCGACATGCTTCTAGTTGTTTTTATCTTAGGTTGGTTTTGTGCATTTGCTTTGTTGAGATTTGACACTTTGTTGCGAACTTCATTGTTAGAATCAATAAATCTTACAATTTTTTCTTTGAAAAAATGGAAACCTTTTTATTAGATTATCACGATACTTTTCAAAATTTTGAAATTCTTTATTCGTATAATTAGAAATTTTCTTAGTGGATGATCATGATACCTCCCAAAAATAGAAATTCTTGATCATTGAAGATTGAAGGAGTAATATTATCGATTTTGTTCAATAAAATAACAAAGTGAATGATTTGACTCGTTCAAAACTAAAAATAAACAAATGAAGTTAAGCTGATAACACATATTCTTATTTTTCAATGATATTCCATTACTATTTCTCTTATATATTTTCAATCATGTTTAATGAAATAGTTTTACATTTAACATAAAATATAAAAAGACAAGGATAACTCTATGTCGTCACATATAAGTTGTAACAATGTTCTATGTATAATAAAAATGATGATAGTAATTGACACTATTTTGGCTATCATATATTGAAGAAAGAACCCGTTCTTTGCATTTTTTTTATAATGTTAAATAAAATAGTTCTACATTTGTAAACAAAATTAGATAAAGATAGTTTTTTACAAGTTTAGTTTTTATTTTTATTTTAATTTTAATTTTAATTTTAATTTGTAACTAACATGAAATCTCACAAAAGAAACAACTCTTGGGGCTTATATCAAATGGGATTTTACCCAAAAATTCAACCATCAAATCTTTTTATCTTTTCATCCATAAAATACATTACAAAAACCATTTTTTTCCCAAACTATATCAAACTGTATTTTTTTTAAAACCCAACATTTACTCTCAAACAACCCAAATCAAAAGAGCTCTAGTTGAGATATCTTAATGGAATCGTTTTTTTATGGTAAGGAAATTTGAGAATAAATAGACATGTCAAAACATTGATTCGAACAAATTATAAAGTGTCAACCATCCTTAAATCCTTAGTAAAAACACATATTACCAAAGATAGAGAAATCCATCCAATTAACCAACCAAACCAACATTGTTTTTTACTAAGAACTAAATAAACATAAAAAAGAAATTCAAAAGTACTTAAACAACCTAACTAATTAACCAAACTAGTAAATAAAAAAACTTCTAAATTAAAACCCTCCATCCTTAGGAACTTCACATTGCAAAGATGGTGGATCAATACAATCAAAAATATCAGCAGGAAGATCATCAAAGAATCCATCTGGAGTTCCCAATTTCTCAATATCTTCATTTTCAACACATAAATTCCATCCCATCATTCCCATACCACCCTCACCATCATCATCACAACAACATAGTAATTGACTTGTCTCATAAGAACTCGCCGGAAAACCATCCAAAAAATCATCTCCAGCAACACCCACTTCAATTTGACCAATTGGGTTTTCCTCTGTCATGGCCGCCGGCGGAGGAGGCGGCGCCGCCGCCGGAGGAATACTTGATTCATGAAGTGGGGAAAGGTTAGTAAAATGTAAACCGGCAATCATTGAATCTGGGATAAGAAACTCCGGTTGTGAAACTATCTGCATTAGAATCATATCTGAAGAAGATTCCTCCATCTAAAACCAAAAATCAAAAAGAAAACTTAAAGATTGTCTTTTTCAAATAAAACTATAACCTGAAAATCTTTCTGTTTGTCCTTTAATACCATGTTTGACGGCGGCAGTGGCGGTGGCGGCGGTGGCGGAAGGATGATCATACGGGCAAGACGTTTCTGCCGAGTACTCCAGAAGTTCTTAACATCATTATCAGTTCTACCATGAAGATATGAAGCAATTGTTGCCCATTTATTACCAAATCTTTGTTGTAATTCAATAACAACTCTTTCTTCTTCAGCCGTGAATTTGCATCCTCTAATGAATAGAATTGAATTAAGAAATGAATTGAATTGAGATTAGTTAATTATAAAAAAGACTTACATTTTTAAATTGGGTCTGAGTTTATTAACCCAACGAAGACGACAAGATTTGCCAGTACGAGGAAGAAGACCCATTGAACGAATGGAGCTCCAATCTCTGGGTCCGTATTTTTGAACGAATTTTTGAAGAACTTCGTCTTCTTCAGCAGTCCATGGGCCTTTCTTTATCATTATTACTTCTGAATTTGACATTGATTTCTTCTCCATTCTTGATCTCCTCATTTCTATCACTCTCTGTTTTTTTCTCTCTATTTCAGTGATGGGTTTGATTATGAATTTTCTTTGTCGGGTTTTCTTTTTGTTTTTGAAAGTAGCGGTTAATACGGTTACTGGGTTCTATCCATTATCACCACGTCCCGTTTTTTTCTCAAACATAGTGGATGTGTATTTACAGAATTGCCCCTCTCAACTAGTAGTGAAATGTAAACGTGGGCGACAAGCCAATGTGATTAGTGAGATTTTTTTTATTATTATTATATATTGACCTTTTCAAATAAAAAATTTATTATTTGGGTTTAGAAAATGAATCACTTTTATAATATGGGTTAAACTTTAACATTTTTGTCATTTTGAAACTTTTTCAATTAATGGACATGTCTGTCTATAAGACTCGTGACATTTTTCTTTACCATATAAGATAACAAATATTAGATTTTTTTTTTAAAAAAACATGAATATATTATTTCTTCTTAATTTACTAGCAATAACATCTTAAATAATTAAAAATATTAAAGTTTAAGTTTCAAATAACATATTTAAAATTTGAAGTTATAGTCCTAAGCTAATAATTGAGAAAAAAAAAGGTGATACAATCAATTAATAAAGTAAGTTTGATTGACAGAGATACTAATAAAAATATATTTTTTTTATTAATTTAATATTGTTAAATATATTTAAACATCAAAATAAAAATTATTTATTTATTATTTAATAAATAAATAATTATATTATTTTAAAAATATTATTAAATAAATAAACTAATATAAATAACAAAAAGTTCAAAAAAATTAAATTTAAAAAAATGAAAAATAAATAATAAAAACTAAATATATATATATATATATATGTTAATTTGAGATATATTTAATGTATAAAATAAAATCTAAAAATAAAAAATACCAATTCTCTCCATAATAAGAAAAGAGAACCCTTTCAAATAGGCATTGGTGGTGAGTTTTGAAATATGGATCAAATTATCAAATTTTCCATTAAAAAACACTTTAATACCTAAAACTATACTAAATTAACGCAAATAGAAAATAATAATAACAATAATCATATAACAACCCGAATATAATTAAAAAATCTGAAAAGTATATAAAAATTTAAAACTCATCCATCTCTCAAAAAAAAAATACTTCAGCTTCTCTAAAAACACATAAGCCTAGCTAGACTCATCAAACTTCATATAAAATTACAGAAAAAGATGATGAAATAGTTCAAAAGGAAAATAATATCATATAATAAAAAAAATCCTCAAAATCTTTGAAGACAACAATAATAATGACACAAGGAACCAATTTTCGGTATCAAAACCACCATTCAAAAAGGACCATATACACACATCAACATCTATTGCGTCGATTCTCATCTCACACGATCCATCGATTCCAACAAGTACAAAATATAAAACATGCTTCATCTTCTCCCTAATCGACGGCCTCTTCTTGATCCGGTTAAAGGCGTTGCATAATAAGCTGAACCTGAATATCCGTCAGGACTTTCATCGAGTTCGTCTTCACTCGTATCATCAGACCTCCATCTGGGTCCTCCATTCACATATCCATCCTCCTTGTTTCCACTACTATTAGAAGAAGAAAAAAAACAATACCATGAAAAAATATCAGAATATGTATAAGACCAAAATTTATAAATTCAATTCTTATCTTACTAAAAGCGTCATTTTAAAGTGAGGTCAGTTTCATCCACCATTAAAGTACTAAAATAATCTTAATTTACTTTTATAAAATTAAAATATAAAAGGACAATTTAGTAATTCAAACAAAATAACCCGTTTTTTCTTCAAGCAAGATTTTTTTTTAATAATCCCATTAAAAAATCCAAGATCAAACAAACTTCAGAGAAAAAACTCTGGTTTTCAAAACAAAACAAAAATAGAGAGGGTAAAATGGTAATTTACCTCAAGCAAACATCCATGGCATCATTAGATTGTTCCAACTTCCAAGATTTTCCGGGTTGATCAGATGTGCGGCCATGATTTAATCTCCCGGAAAACCCATTCTGGTCCTTCTCCGACGACGCTTCATCAGTTTGATAGTCGAAATCTCGAGCAACTCTCAAAGAACTTCTGTTGAACTCTTTTAAAGGGGTGTGGGCTTTGACTGATGAGTTAATAACTTGACGAAAACCAGATGATCTAATATCAACAAGTTTGAACTTCTTTCTGTTACTGTTTAGGGACTTCAGAGTTCCAGTATTATTAGATAAATGGCTCTCCTCTTGCAGAAAAGAGGGAGAGAAATTGGTGGAAATTCCGCTCAATAATATAGACGGAGAAGAATTCATAGCTTGGTTAGTGTTGTTGTCAGGTTTTAATGGAGTTGTTATTGACGAAGGAAATAAGAAGCTAGTTGGGGTTTCTCTCTGGACTGCTTCGGGAAAATCAGTTTTTGGAGGAATGATAGTATTGTGGATAGAAGGAGAGGTAACTGCTGTTTCTGTTAGTTTTCCATCCTTAACTTCTTGTTGTTGAATGGTTGGTAGCAATTCTATGCCTTTTTCCTGATAAATGAATATTTTTACACAAATATAGTTAGGATTCGCTCAAACACAGCACCATTTTAAAATATTTATTTTTGTTATGATTTAGAAACTAGACTTAGTCAGACATTCAGAAATTTATTGGTTGCCCAAATGACCTCTTATCCATCATCTTGTTAAAGTTCCCTTTTTTAGGCATCCTACTAAAACTTTAGTTTAAAACCAACAACTTTTGTTCTTAATTTCTTTCTTCCACCCAAAAGAAAAAAAAGGATAAAGTCAAGTTCACTTACAACCAAACCAGATCTCCATTGGCTCAATGATGCCATTCGGGACAAAACTTCTTCAGTAAGGGAATTAGTTGAAATGAATTCCTCCTCCAATCTCTTGAGTTTCTGATCTACTTGGTAAGCCTCAACATACCGATATCGCTAGGGAAAAAATATTAAAATAAGTCAGCCAACTCTATTATAGGTTGACCCAGCAAGATATTCATCCTAATTAATTAAACACTTTCAAAACTACTAAATCAAAAAAATCTATTATAAAATTTTATTTCGGAATTCATAATCCGAAATGTGTTTTCCGTCAAAAGAAAAATCTAGATACAAACACATTTATCCCAATTGGTCATTCAAAATGACTACAAGAGGAAAATTAATAAGGATAAAGATGTGTTTTGAGAAAACTGTATAGTGTCAAATGTTGAATACTGAATTTGAAATACAGGATGAGTTAAGAATATATGGCAATATTTAAATTTAATGTACTTAGTAGGTAAAGTTATTTAATAAAAATATAGGAACTAAGGTTGGGAAAGTACTTATAACTATTTTACCTTAATAATGCCGTAACTTGATTAATTTATATGGGTTATATTTGTTTTTTTGAATGCTCTACTAGATTTTTGAGTTATGTCATTCTTAGATTGACTTAAACTTTTTTCTTAGATAGTTTTTTATCTATAAGAAGACTATCACAATCTCACTGCTATGACCCCAACTTGAATTGAGGTGCATTAGAGGGAATCAATTTTGAGTCTTCAAACACTTTTTATCTTTTAAAGTGTAAATTAATTTGATTTGAACTATATCTAAAGTATAAAAAATAGCATAATTTTTAAAGAACTTTATATAAAATAACCTAATTTGAGCTATATCTAAATATAATTAAGTAATTTTAAATAACAGTTATAAATGAACTTAATTCAAATAAACACTTAATCATCTAAATTAAGTAATAAACTAAGGCTATCAAACACAACATAAAACATTAACAGTTTTGAAGACTTGGATATTACCTGTAGATAGAATACCACAAGGAGACTCCCAAACGTTGTTGAGGGGTTATCAACAGCAAAATCCAAGAGATTCTTATGGATAAACTTTTCTTCATCAGCATTCCATGGAAGTTCAATGATTCGATCCACCAAGTTCCTCCTAATACACAGATAACAAATTTCAGTCACCAATGTCTCCAGCCATAACATCCAATTTTCGCACTCATCCTCCAATGTATCTGAATCATTCTTAAGAGATCCTTTCTTCTTCAAGTTCATTTCCTTCACTTTCAGGCAAAGAGTTCTTTGGTACATAAATGCCTCAGTTAGAAGTCCACACTCCACTCTGACACGAACAACGGTAACTGCTTCACTAAGTGACACCAACTGTGTTCCATCACGCCCACACCCCCTCAACACCAAAAGAGCAGCATCAGGGTTTTGACGTTCCAAAAGAACATGTGCAACTTTAGGATGAGTTGTTGGGCCTGAGATTTCTGGAAGAAGGTGGATTGCTTCCTACAGAGAAATAGATGGAATAATAGTACATATAGTAGCATTAGGACATTATTTCATATAGTGCCATAAAAGACATAGCATCAAGTATATGAGTCTGCCAAAAGAAGTCAACACTTGGTCCCTGTTCGATCTTGGGATATTTAAATAACCAAGAGCATGTTTGATGCAGAGTTATTTTAAAGTGGATTATTTGGGTTAAATTACTAAAATATCCTTTGTATTCAATATTTTAAAATGTTATAATACATAAAGTAAGGGTAATTTGTATTCATCAAACAAGCCACGTGTGGTTATTTCCAAATAACCATGTTTGATGTGGATTATAGAAAATCAGGTTATTTCGCTAAAAAGACATTTCAGGTATAAATATATATAAATAAATAATAGAGGGTATTCTGTTTGATAATTTGAATGATTGTGATTGATGAGTAAATTGTTAATTGGATAGTGGGCTATTTGGAAATAATCCCGAATAATCCACATCAAACAAGGCCTTGAATTGTAAAGAAATATTAATAAAGATATCTACAGCAATTTTAAAGAAGCAAAGTCAGATGTCAGGGTGTTTGCAAACTGCTGAAAGTAGAAGATTTCCAGGGTCTTCGATTATTTTTTAAACTAATATATAGTAGGTCAGATGTAAGCAATTCAGAGATTATTGCTGTGAAACTAGATGTTACAATGATAAGCCAACTCTATCCTTGGTATGATATGTTTTTACACAAAATAACCAACTGATCAAAATTCTGGTCATAGATAAAATGAGCAAACATAACTAAATACAAGCCTATTTCGAAACTCGTATTTTCATTATCCAAATTCATTTTTAATCATGTTTAGAAACTTTTGGTTTCATTTCGTATAATGATTATCATTATTATCATAATTCAAATTATTATATGATTTTTACTTCATTTAGTAAAAGATTATTTTTTGGATCATGAGCCAAATAATTGTGTGATTTTTACTTCATTTGGTACAAAGATTATTTTCTAGATAATGACAAATTATTTTTCGGATCATGGGTCAAATTTGTTTTCTAGAACACTATGATTTTTGTTTAAGCATAAAAAATATAGATTTTTTCGGATCATGATCCAGATGAGAAAATGTGATAACAACTATGCCCACACTATAATGTACTTGACTTTTTAATGCATCATGGGCATATATGGTATGAGGTGAGGTTAGGATCAATCTTGATGTTAACATATATGAGTATTTAAATTTTAATTTGAGAATCGAGTATTCGAGATAATGTTGATATACATCAGAGATTTCGTTCAAATTTTCAAGCTTAGTCAAAATCTCACTATTTTGCAGGACAGGTGAACCACTGATTCCTTCACATATCAGATTCAACTTAAATATAGCAGAAACTACATTGCAATCATTATACTATCAAAAGTACAAGGCTTTGTTTGATGTGGCTTATTTTGGATTATATCCAAATAACCTACTATCTAATCAACAATCTACTCATTGATCACATTATTCAAATCATCATCAACCAAAATAACCTCTATTTAAAAACAAAAAATATTTATCCATTATATATTTATACCCCTAGTGTCTTTTTACAAAAATAATCCCAATAACTCCGAATAACGTTATTTTTTTTAACTACATCAAACAGGGCTATTTGAAACCAACCACCTGGTTATTCAAATAACCCATATCAAACAATGCCTAAGAATTCTATTGAGAATGATAAGGTCAGAAATGAAGACCATAACCAAAGCAATTTGAGTTCAAGCTAAACAATATAAGAAACTTACTTGCATGGCTTCATCTGTGTGGTCATCCAGCATATAGAAGACAAAAGACTCCAGTAATGAATGCCTGGTTACCCCAAATGTAGCAGCAAAGTCATCTATGATGAGTCTCCATTCAGAATCTTGCATATTCCAATGTCTATCAACCAAGTAATAGAGAAACTGGGATGATATTAAGGAAATGAAATAAGAAAATCAATAAATCACAAAGAACATTCCACCAGCTAAAAGAAAATTAAAAACAACAATGAAAAAGGATACTATTGCTTGCTTTGCAACCACCAGGTCAGAACTCCCATGTAAAAAGAGTATATCAGCAGCAGCTCGAAGATTCTCAAATGGATAGCATCCGGCCATACCCTCTATTTTAGACCTGAAAAATGAAGAGCTTCCATCCTTTTGCAAGGCTGCAATTTCTAAGTCCCCGCCAATCCCAAGTGTGTAACTTTGTTCTATCTCCACATTTGACAGAGCATCTTCAATAAAAAGAGTTCCACTCCCATTTCTCGAGGAATCTGCAGAGATATTCAATGATTCTGGCCATGATCGCCTAGTGGCAGCTGCTTTCCTTTCACGGACAGAATTACGCCATGACGCAAAACCACTATAACGATGCTTGATATTCTCAAGAAAATCATGCCTTATGCACCATATCATCATTTCCATGTGCTGAACAGGCAAGGAGAAAGTTTAGAAGGTAGAATATGGCTACGTTAGAAAATTTTCAGCAAACTATAAAAGCAGTCTTCACATTTTGTCAACATCAGAGATTAAGCAAACCAATACTTCTAGAGAACAACTTAATCATAAAATCAGCATAAAGCAGCAACTGAGTTACAATATGATAGAATGAGTATCAGATACTTGAACTATTACACAGCTGATATATTTTAAGTTTTAACGTGTTTGGCTGTTGGAAAAGCCAAGAACCTATACAAACTGAGATCAACATACAAATATGCATATTTCATAATAGGAGCTCTATATAAAACAACACGATCTTAATAAATTCGCAAATGATAGCAAATAAATTTATTTTCTATTTCTATTTATTGCGGTTTTGTCGTATTATTTTTAAAAAGGTCAACTTTTCATTAGAAAGAAAACGCAAGATGCATTTAAAGAATTACATATGGAATGGAGAAGAGAAACAAAAACAAAAGAACAGAAAGAGAGAAAAAAAAATGTCTAAATGGTTTTGTCGTATTATAGATATTAGGAATCCGCTTTTTCCTATTAATTTGTATATATCAAATTAATAATTAATTAATATCATTAGGTGATGTTTTAAAGATGAATGAATAGGTTAGGTCTGATTTAAAATATTTAGTTTATTACTGACTTGAAAATTTTAGGAGATGAATTATTTAGGTTAATTGATGATATTAACTATTTATATTTATTGGGGTTTTATCCTATTATAGATAATATGGAATCCCCTTTTTCCTATTAATTCGTATATATCGAATAAGTTATTAATATAAATGTATAGAATTAACAATTAGTAACTAGAGTTATTCAATTGTAAATGTCAAATTATTCAAATTAAACAGGATTTCAAATTAATAGACATCTAAATCAAAGTTCTATGTAAGAACGTGAGTATAATAAATAGTTCAAGGAATTAAGGAATGTATAACTAAATAAATGGACTTATTCATCTTTTGACATAAATGATATGTATAATAATTTCTTTTTTCTACAATTAAATCTTATGTCAGTAAAGAAAGTCCCATCCTTCGGATTTTTACCTTTGATTCCGATAAACTAACTACTTTTTGACCATATTATTTACTATAAAGAAAAGAATTGAACTTAATATTCTACTTCTATTTGTACTTGTTTTGACTTAAAGGGAAAGAAATCTGATAACTATTATACCTGCTTTGTCTTTAATATGCTCTCCTGCATCAGGTGCAGGTCATGAACCTGTGCTGAAAGGGTCCCCTTAAATGATGATTCTAAAACTTCAATAACTCCAGATACCCCAGTCAGCTTCACTGAAATCTTTAGAAGTGAACTTAACATTGTTCTCATTTCCTTTGTTGCACGATCGTCTGTGAACAAAAGTTAACAGGAAACAAACATGTGCAAAAGCAATTAATTAAGTTCAAGGATCAACTTGTAACAAGTGTGAGGATACATATGCCTTTCAGTTCAGAAAGAATATTCTTGAATGTTCTCTTGCACCAATCCTTGACAACTACTTCATCCAATAAAAAAGCAATGACGGGATCACTGGATACAGCACTTTCATCCATGCAAACATCTGTAACATCTTGTTCCATACTGTCAAGGAAACTTGATTCCAACTTAATGTTAATGTAATCACCAAAGAAACTACTTTCAACTATTTAGTGAAGAAAAATATTATATGAGAAAAGAGAGTGGTTACTCAAAAGGATACAATGGAAAATAAGCGAGACCAAGTTGTTCTCCATAGCAACATCAAACAAGGAATAGAGTCGTTCAATATCAGCAGTTAGCTGTTTCTCCCCACCTTCTTTCTCCTGAAACCTGTCATCACACTTCTTCGAAATGAGGCCAGCTTCTATGCATTCATAGTACAGACGAAGTCGAAGTTTGTTTCCATTTCTTGTTATTGGAACTCTACAAATTGGACAAATATCACACCGCTGACAACATTCTGTACACAAAGATGCATGCCCACACGTATTCAATACATTTTCAACGAAGCGGCCACAGCTTCTTAAGTCTCTTGTTGCCCGACAGCGTTCAATTTTGGCTTCATTGCACAGCTCAATCAAATCTATAGATGCCAAATGCTCCAATGCCTCCTTTGTTTATGAAGTTGAGAATATACAAGGTCAAAAATTCAACAAACAATTAGGACAAAACAGGTTTACTAGTTCATGTTTTCTTCTAGTTAAGCCTAATGGAGGCCACAAGTGGTAAACCAAGTAAACACATAAGCAGAAATATTCAGATTCGATGCAATAAGTGAAACAAAATTGGGATTACAGGCACATCAATACATCACAATGCGAATGATAATTAACGAGTCACTGATCAAAAATAACAAGCGGATTCAGTAATGCCGTAACTAAAACACAATCACTCAACGAAAACTTAAGCAGTTGCTAGGGTTTATACAAAAGAATATGCTAACATGAAGAATAACTTCTAAGAGAACAAAATTGAGCAGATTTAAGTACCTGGACGCGGCTTAGATTGTAGTTTAGTTGCTGATAGGGGGCGGCCGCCGCCGCCGCCACACCGGCGGTGATAGAATCCATTTCGTTAGACCTATTTCCTTCCATTATTTGTGAAAAAAAACTCTTAAAACCCTAATTCACTAAAGCTTACTTGCTTATGGTATGATGAAAATGTGAATTGAAGCAACTGTTTGAGAGTGAGAGATATATAGAGACCGGGCTTTCGCTATTTCAATTTTCGGCCATGTTTGATCTGCAAGTCCACGAGGAATACTGTGTTTGTAGAGTGAAGGAAAATTTACTTTTTAGTCCCTTAAGTATTTGCTAGGGAATGTTTTAGTCCCTAATTGCCTCCTCATTCCCTTTTTTATTTAGGTCCCTGAATTCTTCTTTTTTAATATTTAGTCCATTGATTTATTATTATATTCTTTCTTTTTAAATTTTCTTCTATCATTCTAAATTATTTGACATTATAACAATCACATTCACTTTTTACAATAAAAAAAATAAAATTGATTATATTTTCATTTGGATAAATTTTAAATAAATTAAATAATATTTAAAAATTTAAACAACAAATAAAAATATATATACTAAATAAAAAAATAACCTTTTTGAAATGATTTGTTTTTCCAGGAAACAATAATTACATTCTTGTAACTTGGGAATCCCACAGTAGAGCCGATACATCCGAGTTCGGATTGACTCGAGGTTCGATAATGTCAACATTTGTTTGCGTGTCTCGTATTTTTTTAAAAATAAAATATTATTTTAAAAAAATAATATTCCCTGACAAATTTTTAAAATTAATTAAGTTTATTCAAATTTTAATAATCCGAGTATTTGTTGTAATCAAATGATGATTTGATTTTTTATGAATTCCAATTTAAATTAATTAAACGTAATTAATTTAAGAAAATATTATTTATTTGAAAATAAAGTTGCCAATTGATTTTAGAAAAATTAATAAAACGGTGTACGTGTACAAACATATTTTGCACCAAAGTTTTGTTTGGTAATATTCGGAAAATGGCTTTCGCGCTATGTCCTCCATACCCATTTTAAAAATGGTATCTACTTATAAAGTTGACTTTTTAGAAAATCAGTTGTATAACGCTTGAGTTTTAACCGACTATTCTTCTAGTCATAGTCATGTTTATAGGTTTTAGCACTATTTAAAATATTGAAACAACAATATTTAAAATGTTGGTACATGTTGCAGATGATCGATAGGGTGGAAATACCTGAAGAATATCAGTCATTTTAAAAAATTAGGGTGTAGAAATAAACACCAAATGAGCATTTATTGAAATATTTTGTGGAAATATCCCCAAAAATATTTAAAATGTATTTTCTAATTTTTCGGGATTTTTATAAATGATTTGGAGACCCAAAATTACAAAAATAATTTTGGATTTTGAAAAATGGAACCAAACAGGCCTTAGGACCGGAGTCCTAAGGCTTGGGTCCGATATTATCGATCGGGGTCCGTAGACCCTCGGGTCTAGGCTCGGGAGCTCTTAGTCTAAATACTGAAGTCTCTCGGTCAGGATTATCTTGAAATTTTTGTTAGTTGCTTTGTTCTCCATGATTTTCTTTGGCATTTACCAGGTTACCCCCATCGAGTCCTAAAGGCCTTCAACTTCTTATCGGTCTTGTTATCCTCATATTCTACAATGTCCAGCTCCCCTTTGGGGATGCCCAATACGATTTGACATGCGCTTCTTTGATTTTTACTTTCTCGTCACTCTTTAGGATGAATGCACATTTAGTATAGTCAAACTTTCTGACGAGATAACGAGAGATCTCGCTGGGGCATTTTGAAAGTGATAGTGATAGAAGAGAGCCAAAGAATATGATCTTCACAATCTCTTTTTGTTGATTAGACAGTAGTTGAAGAAGATTGAAAATGCCAAAAGACGAGGTATTCGTTAAAAATATGTTGTGGGTTGCTTTGGTTTTTTTTTGCGAGAGTTCAGGTGAACTTTTTTCTTGGGCTGTATTTCTTTTATGTTTATTTGCTCTACAAAAACAAAAGAAGCAAATGAAAAAAAAAATGAACCATGAAGCAGATAAACATTTAAAAATGTCCCAAAACCATCATTTTAGGCTTCGTAACCATCATTTTGGGCCCCGAAACCACCATTTCAGGACCCGAAATGGTAGTTTCTCGTTCCAAAATGATGGTTTTGGGACACTTTTTTACAACCTTATTCGAAAATTCAGGACCCAAAATGGTGGTTTCTTGTCCCGAAATGGTGGTTCCGGGGCCCGAAATGATGGTTTTGAGACTCTTTTTTACAACCCTATTCGAAATGTACACCTTAATCGCTCGCTAAACATAATATGGATATAAAAAATGTCTCTATGCTAAACTCTTATCGCTAAAAATGTTTTTACGTTAAACCCTAATCTCATACTTTTACAACCCTATTCAAAATGTTTATGCCGCTAAACCCTATCAATATACTAAACAGAATATTAATATCAAAATCATCTACACTAAACAGATTTGTTTCTAAAAATATAAGATTTCTTATTATTTTACCTTGGAGTCTTGTCGGATGATGTACCTAGACCAACACCGGCCTGAAAAGAAGAAAAGTAGTATAAATCTGGACCTACCATTTTCGAAATGAAGTGAAGATAAACGAAGGATAGCGAAAAAACTTACCATTTTCGATCAGACGACAATGAAGAGAAAAGAAGAAGTTGCGGAAGCCGAAGAGAGAAATCGAAAGAGAAGAAAAAGAGAGATCGCCGAAAATGAAAAATGAAAAGAAGAAATAGAGAACTGAAACGTTTTTTAATATTATATTTTTTTTTTATTTCTCTCTCATACTATGATTCGTGACCTTATTTTCGCAAATCATTCGTTGAGTTTATCATTTCTCATAATATAATATAAAAAATGATTTTTATGTTTCTTGTTTGAAAGTATTTGTTTTTGTTGTCACTATTGATTAAAATACACGAAGAATAAAATATTAATGGAATGTCATGTCAATCTTTTTTTAAAATTTTATTTTGGTGTCTCTTAATTAAAATAAACTAAAAATAAAATATTAATGGAATTTTCATATCATATTTTTTCAATTTTTATTTATTTATTTATTTATAAATTAGCACTGATCGATCTATATTAGTATGATCACATTTTAATTTAACGCCTTTTTAGTGAAAATTAATGATATTTGTTTTTTTAAACATATTTTTTTATTAATTAAATAACCCTATTAAATTTTCATATTCTCCATCTTTGAAAATGAATTACGACTGTTTTAACTTTTAAGAAATTATTTCATACTAGTAATTTTTAAAAATTAAGTTTTTAAAAAATAACGTGTTATTAAAATTTTGTACGCTGAATTATCAAAAAAAATTTAAGAGTAAAATAAGAATATTTTGATATTAAATTAAGTAATATTATTACTTGTGGTATACCTTTTTTATATATAAAAAACTTAAAATACACTCCATCAAACTAGTTCCAACGGGAAATTTGACGAAATGACCCTAATAATTACATAATTTTGGGAAATGACTAGGGCCTAATAAAGTTTGTAAAAATGACATTGTCGACTTCTCTAAAAACAAGAATTCATTTTCGCGTGACGCGACGCTGCGTCGCGTGACGCGAAAGGATGACCTGATAATGTTTGCAAAATTGACATCGCGTGATGCGATAATATTTGCAAAAATGAACTCGCGTCACGCAAAAGGGTTCGTCGCGTCACGTGATGACATTTTTACAAACATTACCGAGTCACGCGAGGACATTTTTGCAAACATTATCGCGTCACGCGAGGTCAATTTTGCAAACATTATCAGCCATCTCTTCGCGTGAGGCGACACAGCGTCGCGTGACGTGAAGGGGTATTTTCGTCCAAAAGGGTCATTTTTGCAAATTTTATTGGCCCTGATCATTTTCCAAAATGATGTCATTATTAGGGTTATTTTGTAAAATTCTCCCGAGGACTTGTTTGATTTTAATTTTTTGGAGTATTTGAATTTTTATATTTAAATTTTAAAAAATAAAAATATTTTAGTATTTAATTTAATTATTATATGAACCTATAACCCAAATGCAACTTAATTAACTCTATTGATTGTTGGTTTCAAAATAAATTGAATTTCGTGCAACGTGTAAGCTTCATAAACCCGATCCACAATGTAACTTAGCTTTGATACCATATTAGAATGTTATATGAATGATGTGTCCAGAATTACATAGGTTATATAATAGACATTAAATAGAGTATTAAATTGAGTTTATAAGAAAACTAATATAATATTCATATTATCACAATTTATTATATTATAATAATATTATCATATTATAATAATATCTTACATAATTAAACTAATAAGAAAATTAATATAATAATATAGTATAATATTGATATTATCACAATTTATCATATTGTGATCATATTGTACAAATATATTATATTATATTCTAACATGATCATATTGTACAAATATATTATATTATATTCTAACATGATTAGATTAGATTGATTAGATTGGTTAGTGTTGATTTTGATTTATAATTATCTAGACTTGAGGTTTTATACATTTAGGAACTAATCTAAAGTTAAGAATATTTTCTGAAATATTAGTTGTGGTTAGGCATTCTCTGAATGGAGTAAACATGTTTTGAACATGCAAGTCAAAATGGTCGAGACCTTTGTTTTAGAACTATCATATTTTTATCTATAGGAGAATGTCTCGTTTGATTTTTAGATCCTTGGATGTTTGGATTGTATTTAGGAGTTTGGATCTAGGTGTTTTGTAGAGGTCTAATATTATGCAGGTTTGAGTTTGGGGTTGATGAACATAAAGAAATGTCATCAATCTTCAAAAAGGAAGAAACATTGCTAAACAAATAACGAAGAAATAATGGGTATTTGTCTCTTTCAAATAATGGATATATATTAACATAACTTTTAGATATTTTATTAATATTATAATATAAATTTATTACATATTTTAAATATATTTTAAAATATAACAAATAAAATGAATTGAAAAAATCTTACCAATTGAACAACATAATTAAGAAATAAGCTAATGAAAATAAAAAGTTGATTATAATTTATTTAAATATAAAGCCATTACAAATCTTATTATAATTTATTTAACTATAAGTCATATCAATCATGAGAGAGTACATCTTTATAATGTACCATAATATAGAGACAAATAAGACTGAGATGTTTCAACTTCATATTTTTATCAGTTAATTTTGATTTAACAACAAGTAAATTAGGGTTAAGTTGTTCACTAAAACCATCTTCGCAATTTTGAGCTTCTATGACACAAGAATCAACCAACGACTTAACATTATAATATGATTTTGAACCAGATTTTGAACCAAGTTCAACAATCCCTCTAGCAATGTTATCAATTGCTATATCGTAATCTTCAGCGCATATCTCGTACACTTCCTTCTCATTAGGATCACTTGTTTGTTTGAGGATATCATTGATTTGAATGAGGGTGGTAGAAGCATATGTATTTGATGATTTTAGTAAAAGAACTAAAAGTCCTTTAACATCGGCTTTCGCACTATCTGGGGATTTGATCTTAGAGTAGAAATACAAAGATCAAAATAATCTGTCGTTTTACAAACATCAATAATTAAATCAGCATTCGAAAGATTATTCAAGTCAAATAGTGACATGATAAAGATTAACATTATGTAAATAGATAGTGATGCTTCCATTATTTCGTTTGAGAAAATTGAACATCACAACCACACATTTATTTATTTATTTATTTATTATGAGCAACAATTTAATATATAAATGGAAGAATGGATACCAAATTTTCAATATAGATTTCTTGTATAATTAAAAAGAATTTTAACAATTTAAAAAAGGAAAAAAATAATTAATAAATATACATCCTTTAGTAGAATTCTCTCAATCTTTTTTTAGAAGAAAATACCAAAAATTAGTAAAAATCAACTAATTGAGACTAATTGATTTGCTATTAATTAATATTCCATTCTCGATTAATTAGTAAATCAATTAGACTAATTGATTCGTTACTGATTTTTGTTATTTCCTTCCAAAGATGATAGAGAAATAATTCTACAAAATGATTTAAACAGTGAATCAACACTCACTCCATTAACTAAAAAGAATTTTATCAATTTTAAAAAAGGAAAAAATAATTAATAAATGTCTATCTTTTAGTAGATGTACTTGAATGACAAGATTTTTTTTTGATTTTTATAAACAAAATATCAAATGAAAACAAAAAAAAATACTTTTTCTTTATACATCAAAATCTAGTTTTAAGTCTAATTTAATAAAATAATTAATCACTTAATTTAATATATTAAATACTTATCTATTTATATATAATAATAATAATTATTATTATTTTGAATTTTGATTGGTTTGACGGATTGAAAGTTGGGATTAATTTGAATATATATGTAAGAGTAAAGGAATACTTGGGTGAAATCGTGAATTGACCCATACATAAATTTAAAACGTTTAAAAATAAAATAAAAAATGATATGTGTATTTTCTTCCAAGAAAGATTTGCTATTGATTTTTGGTGTTTCCTTCCAAGAAAGATTTTGAAAAATAATTCTACAAAATGATTTAAACATGAATCAAATAAAATCATATAAATTGTGATTGATTCGTCAATCAATAACAAATTTTTAATAAATTAACAAATTAATTAATTTAATTAATTTGTTATTGATTAATATTCCATTCTTGGTCAATTAGCAAATACCAATTGATTTGCTGACTTTTATTATTTCGTTTTAAGAGATAATTCTCCAATTAACAACATTTACTTGAATTTTTATAAAAAAAATATCAAATGAGGAAAAAATATTTTTCTCCATACATCAAAATCTAGTTTTAAACCTCATTTAATAAAAATAATTAATCACTAAATTTAATATATTAAATACTTATTTAATATAAATATATTTATAAGTACCTTTTATATATATATAAATAAAAATATACTAAAAATATATTTAATTTATTTTAAAAGAGAAAAAAGTTAAACACATTACTCTACAAAATTTATTAAATGACTAATTTAAACTTCTAAATTAAATAAAATTATTTGTATAAAAAATTATATACATTTTTTTACATCACACCTCTTTATCTTACTTCATTATAAAACAAAATTTTCATGTATAAAAAAATAATTATAAAATAAAAAAAAAATAAAAATAAAAAAAATAAAAATATATACATATATATTGAAAAGAAATGAATTTAATGATTTAGGTGAAAAAAAATGAGTGAATGAGTTCGAAGTTAAAAAGAGTCGTTAACACTCGACTGACTAGGTAAACCAATGAAGACTATTTCTTTCTCTGCTCTTTATTAATAATTTGTTTTTATCTTTTAGAGTTTAACTTATTTTACATATTTTTAGAGTAATAACAGAGTAAATAAATTAAATTTACAAAATATATATGTTTTAAAATAAATTAAATTTATGAAATATATATGTTACAATGATCCAATCAGCATGAGAAGAAAGAAGAAATTAAAAAAAAAAAATGCAACTGCATCTTCATTTCTGTGAATAGCATATATATATATATATATATATATATATATATATATATATATATATATATAATTGGAAGAATTGATATTAAAACTATCAATATTTTATGCATATTTCTTGAATCTATACATTAGAAGAAAAAAATATCTTCAATCATTTACCATTTTTCCTTGGATTTTGTTGATAAAAGAATCAAATTTTCAAAAGGGAAGTTCATGTCTACTTATCAAGATAATAGTATTTTGGTAAACAATGAAATAATCTAGAAAGTTTCAGATTTTTTTTCTCTATATATATATATGTATAGAGAGGGAGATTAAAATATATTTGTAAGTTATGGGTGGAAATTGAATAAGAGAGTTTAAAGGAAAAATTGAACAAAACAAAAATTCAAGGCAAAATTGATTGAAATAGCAAGTTTAAAACCAAACTTGAAGCAGGGAAGAAAGTCGAGGGACTGTTTTAAAGACTTCAGAGTAGAGACTACTTCTGACCGAAAACCAGTTTAAAAGAATGTTCAGGGTAGCTTTGGTGCCTGCTCCTCAGTAACTTTGGAATAGATTGGGATTGAATTCAATGAATTTCAGTTTGTTTTGATGCAATCAATATCTTATTTTGAAGCTTATTTTGGATTCAAGTGTCCCTCCCTTCTAGCGTTATAAGAACCTCTCTTTTGTCTCTAGATAACTTAGAACAAATCGGGATATTTTCAAAGTAGTTCAACATACACAAAATATTAGCCTAATAACTTGAATCTTTAAGTCACATATAGCTTCTTTTAAAAAAAAAATGAAATCACAACTTAAATATGTTCTTTGAGTTCATATTTCAACACATGACTAAGTAATATATTGTTTGTGTGTTTATTTGAAAGGTAAAACACGTGACTTGACTTCACATGACTAAGTAGAAGCGAAGATGATCATGTGTTTTCACCGGCCCTCGAATTCATCAGTTTTGGTATCATCAACTTCCATAGCTTAGTTATACATAATTGTCATTACCAGTTAAGCAATGTTTCTAGATTTATTTTCTAGTTGACAGAGGAAGTGAAGAAGAGAGAATGTATTTCTTAATCTTATACTAGCATTATGCAAATTTTGTTGTCCCAAAAGACTTGTGTGAGTTTTTTTTAGTACATTTGATGATGGATTAAAATCCTTCTTCTTTTTTTCTTGTTGTATTAATGAAATATGCTAGTTCATTTATATACTAAAAATACACTAGCATTAACTAGATAATAAGATCACATATTTATTTTCAGAAAAGTAAAATATCAATTCTTTAGGATTAACTTATCAACTAAAGCAAGAGAGCTAACGGAAACCTTATTCCGCTATCTATTTATTTTCAAGAGTACAAGGTTAGATTTAACGAGTATTCTGAAAAACAAGACAATGACAGGCTCCATGTCAACCAAGGATTTTGATAATACTATGACTAATAAAACCCAAGTGCAACAAGAAGTATTCATGGAAATTAGTTTTGATTTATGAACAGTTAGTTATGAGTAGCCTTATTGGGAATATCATTCATAAGCATAATTGCTTGATGCATTTAATATAAGAACCATAATTTCTGAATAGTCAGTCTTCTAAGTAACAATTATCAAATAGGATAATCATGTAAATTGAACATGATCAACCAACAATGCAACTATAATAGATTTCTGAGTATTTAGCCAATAACATAAAAGAAATTTTCATCAATTTTCATGAAGGGAAAATAATAACAAGTAATAATCAGTTACGTAATTTACCTGGATTTTGTTGATCAGTTCAATAATTAACCGACAGCGAACTTGTTGGTCAAATAGGCTGATTCTACCGGGATGAATCACACTCTAGCACAGTTCATCTTCTACGGAGAGTTCTTCACAACGTTTGCATTCAATAAATTAAAAGCCATATCAACTTAAAACAGTTACTGGAATATATAAATAAATATTTTTTATTTAAGAAGTTAATACAAAACCATTTTCAAATTAATTAATCTCAATAAAAAAAAAACATTAGACATATATTGTATAAACAAAAAATACAAGCAATATCAACTTAGATAATCTAGACTTTTTCTATCATATTCTTCAACAATTATAATTCAAATAAGCTATAAAATGTGTTATTGTCTTCATTGCATGTTTCAAGAATAAAATATTTAAAAAAATATATAAACAATTAAATTATATTGGTTAAAAGAATAAGAAAAAAGATGTTAACAAATACCAACTTCTATCTACCAAAATCTGAGTGAAAGATATAGAAATTCTTGTGTGAACACAAAAATACCTTTTTCAAATGACTATATGAGTTTCATCAGAAATAATTTTGTAAACGACATAAAAGTAGAATAAGGAGAAACTAAATATTCTCAAATAAAATATTGATACACATTCAAGCCATCTAAAATTAGGGGAAATCGATTTGGATTGATCATAAATTGAGGCTTTTAATAACCATTTAATATTGCATTTTATTATCACTAAACTAGTTAATTAATCGACTGGATTTTAAAGTTATAGTTCAAAAATTCTCAATCTTGAGTAGAAAAGAAGTGTATGTCAATGTATATAAAATAAAAATACAGTTTCGAGTATTTTTCAAATAAAATATTTAAACACAACTATTTAAGATTAATCATAAATTGAGATTGATGAAATAATATCAACAAAAACTAGTAATAAATTCAAGAAGTCATAGTAAGACTTTGGATTCACATTGAATTATTACACTTCTTTGTGCAAATCTTCTAGAAAATCTATTATAAAGTCATAAAATTGAAATTATGAGAAAGTAATTCTTTCAAATAAGGCTATTACATCATTTTCGATAGTTTTAGAATATCACTCATTTTAGAAACAACCTTTGGCCAGTTTGTCAAAAGGTGAAAAAAATAAAAATAAAAAGTCCTCCAGTAGGTGATGCATCTGTCTCACAACAGAAATTCATATACAATTTTAGCATAACGTGACCAATTGTTTCATGGTTTAATAAATAACCATGGTTTGTAATAGAAAGAATCTTGATCAAAATAGAGCTAAAAGATTAAACCCATATACAATGTATCATCCTCCTTGATGATTTTTCCCTTTAAAACGTATTATGAGTCTCCCAAGTCTTGAGCAGAGAGTTTATAAATACATGCTCATTCAAGCATATAAGCATAACTATAGAGATAAGAGATTATTGAGAAAATCAAAGTAACAGCAATGTCACCATGGCTGTTACTATTCATTTTTCTTACAGTGTGTTGGAATGATGCTGAATTATGTGGTGCAGACAGACACATAGTAGTTGCAAAGGACGGTTCAGGGAATTTTACAACGATAGGAGAGGCTATTGCTGCCGCTCCCATCCAAAGCAAAGATATCATTTCTATTATGATAAGGGAGGGAGTCTACGATGAGTATATTGTAATTGGAAAAGAGAAGATAAATATAATGTTTATTGGAGATGGCATGTACAAGACCATTGTGTCTGGCAATAGGAGCGTTCATGATGGTATAGGAACCGACAAGACAGCGACAGTTGGTATGTAAAAAATATTTTATATGTTTTCTTAAGCTAGTTAACGAGTGTTCTTTTCATTGTATTTGCAAACTAACTTATTTCTCATGTTTTTTAACAGACATTTTAGGAGATGGCTTCATTGCAAAGGAAATGACGTTCCAAAATACAGCTGGTCGAGAGAAAGAACAAGCGGTGGCACTCAAAAGTGACGCTCAATCTGCCTTTTATAAGTGCAGATTCCTAGGATTTCAGGACACCCTCTATGCTAAAAGTAAAAGGCAATTCTACAGGGATTGCGAAATTCATGGGACGGTGGATTTCATTTTTGGAGATGCTTCTGCAGTTTTTCAAAAGTGCCTTATTTTTGCCCGAAAACCGCTAAATGGGCAGAATATAATAACTGCTCAAGGAAGGGAGAGTCCTGAAAGCAAAGGAGGAATAATACTGCACAACTGCACAATAAAAGCAGCTGCTGACCTCATTCCTTATAAGTCATCCACCAAGACATACCTCGGGAGACCGTGGAAAACTTTATACTCTCGAGTGGTTGTTATGGAAAGTTATATAGAAGATCTTATTGACCCTAGGGGATGGATTGAGTGGAACAAAAACCTTACAAACCTAGATAAGTTATTTTACGCAGAATACCAAAACCAAGGCCCAGGTGCTAACACTACTAATCGTGTGAAATGGCCAGGGTATAAAGTGTTGAAAATCCCTTCTGAAGTATCACAGTTTACTGTGAAGAATTTCATCAAGGGGAATGAATGGATACCCTGGACCGGTATTCCATTTATTTCTGGTCTACTATAATTATCAGTAGTGTTGATAGGGGGAAATAAAATTAACACATATATTACCATGTGCATGGTATTGTCTTGTAAGCTAAAAGAAATGTATCTGGCATTGTCTACAAGGTTTCAGTTCAAGAAAAACATTACTTTTTTGTTTGCATACATATAATAGATAAATTGTGGATTTGACAAAAAAAGATATCAAATAAAAATATATAAAATTTTGAAGGACTTATATTATATTAATAAAATAATTTTAATCCCTTAACCTAATATTTATATTTCTCATACTGCCTCCATTTTCTTTCTGCTTCTTACAGGTTCTTGCTACCGCTATCTCTCGGTAACATGCTAAGTTGCTGTCTTAGTTAATAACTTAATACTTAATATTTTATTATTTATACAAAAGTCTTAGTTAATACTTAATATTATACTTTATTATTTAACATAGCTTTGAGATTCATAATTTATAAAAGATACTAAGATAGTTAATACTTAATATTTCTACTTTCCTATTATTACTATACTTAAGATTTGTCATTATTTAATGATAATAAATAATTTTTTTTTGTTTTTAAATTGTAATGGATATTATGAACATGAATATTAGTTTCTATCTTCATTTATTCAATATTAAATTATATAAATATTTTTATAATTTACATTGTATCGTATCCTATATTTTCAAATTTTGCCGTATCGTATACCAGTGCAACATAGTTTATATTGGGATTTTGTTTGTTTCTCATTGTTTCTTTATGAATCACCAGTAGATTCCAAGGTTTTGAAGCATCTTTACACTCAATTTGCAATTGATATAATCAAATTGATGATAATCTCTTAGTATCATAACATTCCATAAAGGATTAGCTTAGTTATACACAATTGTCATTACTAGTCAAGCAATGTTCCTAGATTTATCTAGTCGACAGAGGGAGCGAAGAAGAGAGAATGTACTCTTCTACTAATAGTTTGCAAGTTTTCTACTTTCTCAATGTCGTGTTAGTAGCTTTAACATCGCATCTTTTTTTCAGAAAAGTGAGATCACAACTGGTGTTTATTATTTTGACATAAATGTATAGTCAATTCTTTAGTATAAACTTTTCAAACATAGCAGGGGAGCTAGCGAAAACCTTATATCGCTCTCTATTTCTACTGAGTCCAAGGTTGTATTTCATTAAGATTTCTGAAAAGCAAGACAATGACACCAAGAATTTTAATAAACCTAGGACTAATAAAACTTTAATCTGCCAAGAAGTATTCATGGGAATTAGCTTTTATTCATGAACGGGTGCCAATTGCCTTCTACAGAAGATCATTGACATGGTTCACAATCATAACTGCTTAATTAGTTTAATATAAAGAAACACAAACCCTTAAAGTATCTATCATTGCACTGCCGGGGCTTAACCTTAAGAGTAGAATTACAAATATATGAATATTCAGTCAGTTTTCTAAGTAACAGTAAGCAAACAGGATAGTCATGTAAATTGAAGGGATGTTTTTATGTTTTTATTTGTGAACTTGTCAAGTGTGTCTGTAGATACTTAAGTAGTAGAATTGATACTTAATTTGTAAGCCGGAAAGAGTTATTCGAACAGTTTGAAATTTATTTCAGTAGTTATTAAATAAATAAGGCAGTTGGCAGTTGCCAAAGGAGGTTGAGTAATGACAACTGGAATTGGTTCTAGCGGAAAAAGGAGTTAATAAGGAAACTGCGGGAAAATCAGTTACAGCAGCTGTTTAACGGATGTGACTTCCTTGATCTTATTGGAATATAATTTTTCTTTGATTTTGTTTCATTTCTCTTTCAGCTCGTTATATACTAATTGAATGCTTCTCGCATTCACAAATAAATTATCTTTAATGAAAAGTTTACCCAATCTCTAATATATACATATATATAATTGGAAGGATATACTGGAATCTTCAATATTTAACTTAGTTTTATGAGATTCTAGCCATTACATAAAGGAAATGGCATCTATCTTCCAAAAGGAAAAAGGAAATTTAATAAGTGCTAGTCGATTCCGTGATTACCTGAATTTTGTTGATCCGTTCAATGGTTAACTGACCCCAACTAATTTGTCGGGTCGAATTGGCCGAGTCAACCGGGATGAAACACCCTCTAGCACAGTTCATCTTCTACGGAGAGTTCTTCAGCTCGTTCATGTCTTCTAATCTCGTGGATGACTAAATCTTGATTGCAATCAAATTCAACCCCATTGAGCAAGAAACGAAGCCCTGGCCGGCGATTGCAAAAACTTACCGACATGGCTGAACTTTTGAAGCTTGGACAACCTTCATTTGAAAGGGCTTCAAATCTTTTGAACAAATGTAGGACTGATAAGAAAAAACTCAAGATATAAATTTGAATGCACAAAAAGACTCTATACACCAAGAGATTCACAAAAGCACAAAAATATCCTTTGAAATTCAATTTAAAGCCTAGTTTAAAGCTTGTGTAAACAAAAAGCCAACAGTTAAACGCAAGGATGCATAGAGAGAATCTTTGTTATATATTAATGGAACACACTTATGAAGGTTCAAGAATGAATGAAAAAAAATATGTTGGATAAAACTCAATGTTTCTAGCTATGCCAGGGCTTAGGAATCAATAAATAACACTATGATGAAAAGCCATCAGACAGGGGAATAAAGTGAAAGGAGAGAATTTGGCTTATCGAAGTGGTTAGAAGGAAGAGGGTGATAACTATTAGAAATAGGATTAGGATAACTATAGATAGATTTACTATTTTGCAAAGTCATTCAATTCAGAATATAATTAGGATTTCATCAGTATAAATATATATTTTGATTAAGAATTTTATTTATAAAATGTTTTTGAGGAAAGTTTATCACTCTTCTCAAATATTCTTGGATTCTCTTTTTTTTTTTTTTTTAAATTTTCAAGCTCTAAAGTTTGAGCACTAACAGTTTCCTAAAACCTAATGAGGAATCCAGTTTGAGTTTCCACAATAAGGTTACAAATAGGCTTCTAAGGACATTTCGTTAATTCATTCAACACACATTGGTGATCCAAACCAGATTTGCTCATTTTGTTGCTCTCATCCATGGCATCCTCTCTCACACTTTTTTTCTCCCAATGCAAACACATATTTACAAAAGTCTTTATTAATAATATCTATATATCTTATTTTGAAAATTTGATCTTTTGATTTTAAACTTTTTTTATTTTTTCCTGATAGAGATCATACAAATTAAAGCAATTCCCTTTCCTGACAATAGGAAGTGGAGGGGTAGGTGTAATATATTTTGTAGATCAAATATTTTGCTGAATAGACATTGCTTAGATGTTCTCCATCAATTGCATATATCATCTTCTCCATTAAATTTTATTTTGCTTGCTAAATAGATTGATAATTTCATGTTTTGAGTTTTATTAGAATTTTTGTGATATACATTTATTAATGTGTTAATTATAGGATTTGTGGTTATCATTTGTGATTGATGTGATATAAAATGAAATAGTTGTCCATTTCATCATGGATCAAACATGATATAAAATGGTTGAAGATGGGTTCCTGTTAGCTTCTCATTGTTTCTTTATGCGCAGTTGTTGATGCCGACTGAATTCCAGGGTTTTGAAGATTCTTTACACTCGATTCATTATTGTTGTACATCATTGCAATTGATAAAATCAAATTGATGATAATCACTTGGTATCATCAACTTCCATAAAGCATTAGCTTAGTTATACACAATTGGCTGATCGGTAAGACCTCTAATCAACAACTCACTCTCGATCGGTTGATCTCCCCTCCAAAAATTCCAAACACAAGAATGATGTTTTCGGAGACCATGCCGATGGATTGCAAATCTCTAAGGAACATCCCACGACTGAGAGGAGTCAGATGCCGAGGTGTCTCGTGAAGTCGAGGAGCTTGATGTTCAGGTTGAGGGTATTTCATCAAGATCCCACCTCGTGATGAATTATGTTAATTCATGGAGGAGGATGGAACTGAGATGCAAACCCATATGGAGTCGGAGCTTGTTCGGCCTCTAGCCAAGCATTCAACAGTTATCACCGATGAAGGCAATGATCAGGACACACGACACCATAACCACCTTACTCGAGGATGATAGAGGAAAAGACTCCGCTAGTGAGGTACCATGCACCCCTTAGAGTGAGACTTGCACCACTAGATAAATTAGCGAAGAATGTGTGAGTGTTTGCTCAAGAAAGTTTCGAGAATCACCAAATCAATACATGATCGGAAGATGAAGAAGATTCATAGTAGTGTCAACTACAAGGGATCAATATTGGGGCATGTTAGTTGGTGTCACATGAACAATAAAGGATGGTGCCCCGTAAGAGTGTAGTCTTGTGAGTAGTAGATAGAGAGTAGTTAGATTAGTTAGTTTGTAACGGATATACATAGAGTCTATATAGTTAGAAGTCCATAATTAAGGATATAGTATATTAAAAGATATTAAGGAAATTTATCTCTTTCCCAAATTCATATATTTTCTTTTGAAATTCTCAAGCCCTAAAGTTTGAGCACTAACAGGTTCCTAAACATAATGAGGAGTCCATACTGAGTTTACATTTGAAGGTTAGAAATGTGCTAATAGGGACATTGAGTTAATTCATTGAACAATATTCTTAACCAGATTTGCTCCTATCCATTTTGCTGCTCCTATCAATGATACAATCTCACTCTTTTTTTCTCCCAATGCAAACACATATATACAAAAGTCTTTATTAATATATTGATCCTCTGTCATATTTCAAAATTTTGAATAATTTTTGTTGTTTTTCAGATAATGATCAGGCAAAAATGTTTAGCAGACCCTTTCCTGACAATAGGAAGTGGAGAGGAGGTGTTAATCTATCTATGCATTAATCTTTCTGCTCTTCAAACTTTACTTAGAAGCTCGTTGGATGTATGTTTTTTTAGTTTTTTTTTATACAAATCTTTATCACATCACTCAACTTTTCAACCATTGAATAATTTAATTAATCAATCAAAATACTAAAATATATATATATTTTAATTTCAATTTTAAATAAAAAAGAACATTTTAATAATTTAATCCAAATAATTCCAAAAACCCAATTTTTTCATCAACTAGATTTTTTTCTTTCAAATAATCCATAAAAAACTCAAATAAAAAAAGATCAAACAAGCTCCAGATGTTCTCATCTATGAAGACGTCTAGTCTAGTAAGGCAAAAAGCATATATCATCTTCTCCTTCAAATTTTCTTTTGCTTGCCAGGAAGGGTTAATGTTGATGAAGGATGCACAAGGACAGAATAATTTCATGTTTTGAGTTTTATTTGAATTTGTGATGTAAATTGATTTAATGTGTCGGTTAAAGGATTTGTGGTTATCATTTGTGATTTATGTGATATAATGAAATTGTTGTCAATATCATTATGGATCAAACATGAGATAAAATGGTTGAAGTTGGGTTCTTATTTGTTTCTTCATGACATATGTTTATTTAAGATTTGATTTCAGGTTTTTGCAGCTTCATTACTCACTATTTAAGCTGGAATATTTGCACTGATACGAATATCATGTAAAGAGTAATCCCCTACTTCAACTTAGGGAGTTCTTAGTTGGAACGAACATGAAACTTTTGTCTCTTAGATAGGTCTTTTTCCACTTGAGCTACCCTAATGGGTTAGTCATAAACTCATTTTCACTTCATAGCAATTCATTGTAGCTCAAATGGCAAGAGTTGACAATCATGTAAATTGAAGGTGATTTTTTATTTTTTTTTCATGTTTTTGTTTGTTAACTTCTCTAGAAAGAAGGAATTCAACAATGCAACAATATATACTTAAATAGATTGTTGGGTATCTAGCCAGGAGCCATTAACATACAGGAATGTCATCAATCTTCAAAAAGGAAGAAAAATTGCTAATCAATTACGTGATTTACCCGGATTTTGTTGATCCGTTCAATGCTCAACTGACCCAGCAAACTAGTTGGGTCGAATAGGTCGCGCCAATCGTTGAATGGTCGAATTATCTGGCACAGTTCATCTTTCACCCTCAAATTCGTCACCTGTTGAAGCCCTTGACCGACGAAGAAGAAGATCCTTCGTATAAATGTAGGACTCGTATGTAATACCCGCACCGTCTTTCTCTGACGCCCAAACCACCAGCCGAGAGCACCTTCTCACCCACCCACTTGCACCCATGAAAGCATCCATCCATGGCTTGAAAGAAAGTTTTTGATTTCAAAGTTTTATTCCGAGAGATGTGCTCGACGAAGAAGAAGAAGAAGATCCAGAGAGAAGGGAGAGAATATAGGGCAAACGGAACAAATAATAGAACATAACTTTTAGATATTTTAATATAAATTTATTACATTTTTTTAATATAATTTAAAATATAACAAATAAAATGTATTGAAAAAATCTTACCGATTGAACAACATAATTAAGAAATAAGCTAATGAAAATGAAAAGTTTATTATAATTTATTTAAATATAAAGCCATCAAAAATTAGTTATAAGTCATATCAATTATGAGAGAGTATATCTTGATAATGTATCATAATAGAGAGACAAATAAGACCTAGATGTTTCAACTTCATATTTTTTTCGGTTAATTTTGATTTAACAACAGGTAAATCAGGTTTAGGTTGTTCACTAAAAACATCTTCGCAACTTTGAGCTTCTACAATAATAGTATCAACACAGGACTTTGCATAATAATATGATTTTGAACCAGACTTTGAACCAAGTTCAACAATCCCTGTTGCAATGTTATCAATTGCTACGTCGTAATCTTGAGCGCATATCTCGTACACTTCCTTCTCATTAGGATCACTTGTTTGTTTGACGATATCATTGATTTGAACGAGGGCGGTAGAAGCATATGTATTTGATGATTTTAGTAAGAGAACTAAAAGTCCTTTAACATCTGCTTTCGCACTATCTGGATTTGATTTTAGAGTAGAAATACAAAGATCGGAATAATCCGTCGTTTTACAAACATCAATAATTAAGTCAGCATTCGAAAGATTATTCAAGTCAAATATGAGTGACATGATAAAGATTAACATTATGTAAATAGATCGTGATGCTTCCATTATTTCGTTTGAGAAAATTGAACATCACAACCACACATTTATTTATTTATTATGAGTAGCAATTTAATATATAAATGGAAGAATTGATACCAAATACTCAATATAGATTTTTTGTATAATTAAAAAGAATTTTAACAATTTAGAAAAGGAAAAAAATAATTAATAAACGTCCATCCTTTAGTAGAATTCTCTCAATTTTATTTGGAAGAAAAAAAAAAAAAAAAAAGTAAGTAAAAATAACTAATTGAGACTAATTGATTTGCTATTGATTAATATTTTATTCTCGATTATTTAGTAAATCAATTCGACTAATCGATTGTTATTGATTTTTTTTATTTCCTTTTAAAGATGATACATAAATAATTCTACAAAATCATTTAAACAGGGAATGATTTATGGTATCTTTCCATTAACTAATTTTTTTTTAAACAAATTTAAAAAGGGAAAAAATAATTAATAAATGTCTATCCTTTAGTAGATTTAGTAGATGTATTTGAATGACAAGATTTCCTTTGATTTTTATAAACAAAATATCAAATGAAAACAAAAAAGTATACTTTTAATTTCTCTATACATCAAAATCTAGTTTTAAGTCTAATTTAATAAAATAATTAATCACTTAATTTAATATATTAAATGCTTATCTATTTATATATAATAATAATAATAATTATTATTATTATTATTTTGAATTTGGATGGTTTAACGGGTCGAGAGCTGTAGTTAATTTGAATATATATATATATATAAGTAAATGAATACTTGTGTGGAATCGTGAATTAACACGTCCATAAACTTAAACGGTTAAAAATAAAATTAAAAATGATATTTGTATTTTCTTCCAAGATAGATTTGTTATTGATTTTGGTGTTTCCTTTCAAGAAAGATTGAAAAATAATTCTACAAAATGATTTAAACAGTGAATCAAATAAAATCATATAAATTGTGATTATTTGTCAATCAGTAGCAAATTTTTAATCAATTAGCAAATTAATTAATCTAATTAATTTTCTATTGATTAATATTCCATTATTTGCTATTGATTAACATTTCATTCTCGGTCAATTAGCAAATTTAGACCAATTGACTTGCTCACTTTTGTTATTTCGTTTTGAGAGATAATTCTCCAATTTGGAAGTTAATTAATTAATGAATGATAGAGGAGAAAATAATTAATGAATGAGTTGGAAGTTAAAAAGAGTCATTAACACTTAGAAAACCAATGAAGACTATTTTTTTCTCTCCTCACCAATATAAAATCGACCTTTACCGACGGTTTTTTCCGAAGGTTTTATAAAACTCTCCTAAATACTCCCGAGAGGAATAAATCTTACGGTATTAAAAATAGATTCCGAGAGGGGTGTAAAACCTTCGGTTTTATTAATTATTACCGAAAGTTTTTTGTAGAACTTTCGGTTTTTATCTTCCCAAAAAACCAAAAATAATTCTAAGTGTTGGATGTGGGTCAATTGCGAAGGTTTTTACAAAAACCTTCGGTTTTGCAATCTCGGAGATTTTTAATTGCGAAGGTTATTCAAAGAACCTTCGGTTTTACCTTTTTTGAAATTCTCTTTTGCGAAGGTTTTTGGGAAAACCTTTGGTTTTGACTCAATTAAAAATAATTCTAAGTTTGGTAATGGTTATTTCCGAAGGGTTTTTAATAAACCTTCGGTTTTGACTAATATCAAAACCGAAAATAATATGAAAACCTTCGGTATCTACCTCTATAAATACAAACCATAACCCTTCTCTTTTTCATTCCACTCTCTCCTTTCTCTCTCTCCCGCACCGCAGCCGCCTCCTCCACGCCGCTTCTCTTCTCGCGTTTAAGTTTGTTTCATTTTTTTTTTGTTTATTATTAGATTTAGATTTCTTAAGTTTATATATATATTATCTAGATTTAGGCTAGTTTAAATTATTTGTTTGTTTCAATGATTTAGATTTGTCTATACGTTATTGTTTAGATTAGATTTAGGTTAGTTTGTTAAATATATATGATTTTGTTAGATTTGTTATTTTGTTTGATTGAAGTTATATATATATATTAGAATTAGGTTACAGTTATTTTGTTTGATTAATATATATATATATATATACATATATCTGAAATGCATTTAGGATGGGTGATTCATAGAATAGTCTTCGGCGTACACCGGAGAAACTGCCTCCGTGTTACCAGAATTTGCTAGCACAAACAGAAATTGCGGCACATGAGGAAGATGTGAGACAGATGACACTGGAAATGGAGCAAATCTGATTGAGGGATGCGGAAAGAGGCCGATTGCTGAGTGAAATTAAAGCGGACAGGGCTGAAATGACCCAGAGATTAGAGAATCTCGAACAAGAACTTGTATTGTTGAGGAGTCGACTGAATCAACCACCCCTCCTCCCACCCCATCTAATAATTTCTAGATTAATTATGTGTTTATTAGTTTTCCGTACGAACGATGCCATTAATTTTTATGTGTTTTGTTTTAATATTCATGAATTATTATTATTATCTTTGGTTTGGTTTTAATATGTTGTTCATGCATTATTTTATTTTTGTTTACTTTTCACCTTTTTTAAAAAAAAACAGCATGGCCAAAACCGAAGGTTTATTTGAAAACCTTCGGTTTTGACCCTTGTTCAAAAAAATCTAAAAAATTTATAAGTATGGGGAAGGGTCAAAACCGAAGGTTTATTTGAAAACCTTCAATTTTGACCCTCGTTTAAAAAAATCTAAAAAATTTCTAAGTATGAGGAAGGGTAAAAACCGAAGGTTTATTTGAAAACCTTCTGTTTTGACCCTCGTTTAAAAAAATCTAAAAAATTTCTAAGTATGGGGAAGGGTCAAAACCGAAGGTTTATTTGAAAATCTTCGGTTTTGACCCCTGTTTAAAAAAATCTGAAAATTTTCAAATAAACCTTCGGTTTTGACCCTCGTTTAAAAAAATCTGAAAATTTTCTAAGTATGGGGAAGGGTAAAAACCGAAGGTTTATTTGAAAACCTTCGGTTTTGACCCCTGTTTAAAAAAATCTGAAATTTTTCTAAGTGTGGGGAAGCGTAAAAACCGAATGTTTATTTGAAAACCTTCGGTTTTGACCCCTGTTTAAAAAAATCTGAAAATTTTCTAAGTATGGGGAAGAGTAAAAACCGAAGGTTTATTTGAAACCTTCGGTTTTGACCCCTGTTTAAAAAAATCTGAAATTTTTCTAAGTTTGGGGAAGGGTAAAAACCGAAGGTTTTCAAATAAACCTTCGGTTTTGACCCCTATTTAAAAAAATCTGAAAATTTTCTAAGTATGGGGAAGGGTAAAAGCCGAAGGTTTATTTGAAAATCTTCGGTTTTGACACTTCCTAAAAACATTCTGTTTAAGGTCAGGACCGAGAGGTTTTCTTATAACTTTCGGTGTTACCAAATCATAATTTGGAAAATTAATTGGTTTGATACATTCCAATCTAGAATCTTAACTAATCTAATCAAGTGTGTGTTATTTTTAAAAAATTAAGATTGTGTTTAATTTTAAAATGTTTATGATTGTGTTTGATTATATAAAGAATTGTATTTATATGTTTGTGTTTATGATGACATAAATGTGTATAAAGTTTGATCATATGGCTTATGTAATGTGTTAAGGTTATTAAATGTGTTAAATTAATAATGTTCAAAGTCATTAGAAGATTAAAACCAATTAATTTAACAATTTGTGAAATGGTAATTCCGAGAGTTTAGAGTAAAACTTTCGGAAATACCCATAAAAACTGAAAGTTTTATGATTAACTCTCGGAATTACTATGTCACAAATTGTTAAATTAATTGGTTTTTTTGTTATAATCTAGACTCCTAACTAATATTATCAAGTGTGTGTTTTATTTGAAAATTTTAGATTGTGTTTAATGTTAAAATGTTCAAGAATGTGTTTGATCATAAAGAGAAATGTATATGAATGTTTATGTAGGATTATCCTATGTATTTGTGTAATGTTTGATCATATGGATTGAGAAATGTTTTAAGGATATCAAATGTGTTAAATTAATGTTGTTCAACGTTATTAGAAAGTGAGAAACCAAATAATTTAACAATTTGTCATGTTGTAAAACCGAAAGTTAAATATATAACTTCCGGAAATATGCATAAAAAACGACAGATTTACCAAAACCTCTCGGTTTTGTGTATTTAAATTTAATTGTAAAAATGTAAAAAATAATCAAAACCGAGAGTTATATGAAAACTCTCGGAATTTAAACAATCAAAAACCGAGAGTTTTCATATAACTCTCGGTTTTGATTATTTTAATAAAAACCGAGAGTTATATACAAACTCTCGGAATTAATTAAATAAAAACCGAGAGTTTTCATATAACTCTCGGGAATCACCTATTTAATTAAAAAAAACCTTCTTTTTCTCTTTTCCCCGTTTCTTCTCCCTATTCACTTTCTCTCTCCCGCCGCTTCTCTTCGCCAGCGCCGCCAACAAGAATCCCCCGCCATCCGATCGACGACTCCCTCCGGCTGAAGAAGACGACGCCGCCCGTAGAAGACAACGCCGCCAAGACGCCACCCTTGTTGAAGCCGCGAAGACGCCTCTCCGGTTGAAGATCTATCGCGGATCCGGTTGAAGAACTGTCGTCGCGCCTCCGCCGTCCATCTGATTGAAGGTCAGTTTCAAACTTTTAGGATTATTTAGATATATTAGTGTTATATATGTTAGATTTTAGGGTTAGTTTTTAGGATTTTTTAGATTTAGGAATTATTAATGTTATTATTGAATCTGATTGGTTATATATGTTAGATTAATGTTATATATGTTAGATTTGGTTTGTATATGTTAGATTTGGTTTGTAATTGTTAGATTTATGTTGATTTATGTTATATTTTGTTTAATTTAGGATTATGGTTTAAAATTGGTTTTTATTAGTTTAGATTGGTTTGATTTTGGTTTGATTGAGGTTTGATTTTGGTTTGATTTAGATTAGATTGGTTTCATGTTGGTTTGATTTAGGTTGGATTGGTTTGATGTTAGTTTGATTTTGGTTTGATTGAGGTTTGATTTTGGTTTGATTTAGGTTAGATTGGTTTGATTTTGGTTTGATTGAGGTTTGATTTTGGTTTGATTTAGGTTAGATTGGTTTGATGTTAGTTTGATTTTGGTTTGATTGAGGTTTGAGTTAGGTTAGATTGGTTTGATGTTGGTTTGATTTTGGTTTGATTGAGGTTTCATTTTAGTTTGATTTAGGTTATATTGGTTTGATTGAGGTTAGATTTTGGTTTGATTTAGGTTAGATTGGTTTAATGTTGGTTTGATTGTAGTTTGTTTTTGGTTATATTGAGTTACATTTATGTATAATATGTTTTATATTGAGTTTGATTATATTTATTGTTATCAGGTTTCATCCACCGTCTAGTGAAGATTGTCGAGCTTCCTCCACCTTCAGCCGCCTCCTCCACCGGTGCCGCCGGCACAACTGCTAAATAAGGTAAGTTTTAAATGTTTTTAATGAATGAATGAATTGAATTGAATGAATGAATGAATTAGAATTGAATTGTTTGGATTAGATTGGATTTTAGGTATAAATTGAATTGTGTATGATTGAAATAGTGTTGGATTAGATTTGAATTAAACTTAGGTATGAATTTTGTATGAATGAATTAGATTTTAGGTGAGAATTACATTGTTTTGATTAGATTGGATTTTAGGTATGAATTGTGTATGATTGAAATACTATTGAATTTGATTTGATTTTAAGTTAGGTATTAATTATGTATGAATGAATTAGATTTTAGGTGAGAATTAAATTGTTTTGATTAGATTGGATTTTAGGTATGAATTGTGTATGATTGAAATAGTGTTGAATTATATTTGATTTGAAGTTAGGTATTAATTATGTAAGAATGAATTAGATTTTAGGTGAGAATTGAATTGTTTTGATTAGATTGAATTTTAGGTATGAATTGTGTATGATTGAAATAGTGTTGAATTATATTTGATTTGAAGTTAGGTATTAATTATGTATGAATGAATTAGATTTTAGGTGAGAATTACATTGTTTTGATTAGATTGGATTTTAGGTATGATTGAAATATTGTTGGATTAGAAACAATTTTAGGTTAGATTTATTATAAGATAAATGAAAGTCTAATTAAGTAAATTAGACTTAATTAGATTTATTAGATTGGATTAGTCTAATGCGGGTTGTTTACCATTTTATTAGAAATATGGAAGTACCCAATAAAAGCTGGATGACCTTACGTCGAGATCATCCAGATTACGAGGAAGGTGTTGACAAATTCCTCGAGTATGCTGTTAGGAATACATCCCGACAAACCGTGAAATGTCCCTGCGTGAAATGCTTGAACACGCCGTTTATGGAAATAGACGAAGTGAAGACTCACATCATCGTTTATGGAATAAATGTTCATTATGAGTATTGATATTTTCATGGAGAAAAGAGACGTACTACTCAAGTGGTTAATGACGATGTCGATGAAGATGTCGATGACTTAGATGATGATGGTGATGATGACGATGATCAGTCGGAGGATGCCGTGCCGGAATTCAACAATGCGAGACAAGAGATGAATAATATAGTTAATGAAGAGGTCAATGAAGAACGTTATATGCACGAATTTATAAACGATATGTTCCCCAATGTTAATGATGTTCCGAGCAACGATGAACCAGTCGAAGATGCGCATAGATTTTATAAATTGATTGATGATTGCAAACGGCCATTGTATGAATGTGCTCGAATAACGAAATCATCGGCACTACTGAAACTACTTCACATAAAAAATGTATGTCAATGGACAAATTCATCATTTGATATTTTGCTGCGTCTGTTTAAAGACTACATATTACCGATTGACGCTCAATTGCCAAACTCATACTACGAAAGTAAAAAATTCATTACTGATATCGGGCTTAAATATGACAAGATAGACGCATGTAAGAACAACTGTATGCTATTTTGGAAGGACGACAAAAATGAAGATTTTTGTAGAGTTTGCGATCTTTCAAGATGGAAAGTCGACCAAACAAGTGGGACAGTTCGAGAGAAGAAAAATGGGAAATTCATTCCAAAAAAGGTGTTGAGATATTTCCCTTTAATACCAAGACTGCAAAGACTATACATGTCCTCAAAACGGCTCCAATGATGAGATGACATAAAGAAGGAAGAGTTGATAGTGATACGTTGAGATATCCCACTGATTCCTTAACTTGGAAAACGTTTGATGAAAATTATACAGATTTTGCATCGGAAACTCGAAACGTAAGATTGGGTTTATCAAGCGATGGGTTTCAACCATTTGCAAATGGGAAAAAATCATACAGTGTTTGGCCGGTTATTCTCGTTTCTTATAATGTGTCACCCACGACTTGAATGGATTCTAGCAATTTCATTTTATCTATGTTAATTCCGGGTTCAAAGAGTCCGGGAGATGCAATTGACATATTTCTCCAGCCATTGATCGAAGAGTTGCATGAACTGTGGCAAACTGGTGTGAAAACGTTTGATGCACACACCTCGCAATACTTTAACATGCGAGCGACGCTGTTGTGTACCATTAACGACTTTCCCGCCTATGCGAATTTATCAGGCTGGAGTACGAAAGGTAAATTCGCCTGTCCTTGTTGTAACAACGACACAGTATCTCTTCGATTGGTTCATGGTTCTAAACAAAGTTACTTGGGTCATAGACGCTTCCTTCCACCGAAGCACAAATACAGAAGGGATAAAGAGTCGTTTGATGGTCGAACTGATTATAGAGATCCCCCTAGATTGTTAACGGGGCAAGAAAGTTACAAGCAAGCACGAGACCTAGAAGACATAATTCTTAGTACGGATCTGAGCAAGAGAACCAAGATATATCATGAAACGCGGGGAGACAATTGGAACAAACTTAGCATTTTCTTCCGTTTGCCTTATTGAAAATCACTATTATTGAGACATAATTTGGATGTGATGCATATTGAGAAAAATATTTGTGATAGCGTGTTGGGAACAATAATGAATGTGAAAGAGAAGACTAAGGATGGTCCTAAAGCCCGTAAAGACTTACAACTCTTAGGCATAAAATCATGGTTACACCCTATAAATGATGAAGGAGTTGTTCATTATCCAGAAGCGCCTTTCACTTTGACATCTGAAAATAAAAAACGTCTTTGTAACTTCTTGAAAGATCTCAAGTTTCCTGATGGTTTTTGCTCAAATATCGGCGGTTGTGTAAATTTGGAAAAGAAAAAGATTTCGGGATTAAAGAGTCATGATTGTCACATTTTATTGGAATATCTTATTCCTTTAGAAACTCGTGGATTACTTCCAGATAATGTGTATGATGCGTTAGTAAATCTGTCTCGTTTCTTTCGGTTGTTGTGCTTCAAAGAGTTAATTCAAGAGGACCTCGAACAATTGTACACGGATATTACATTGACACTTTGCAAATTTGAAATGATTTTTCCGCCGTCAATCTTCGACATCATGATGCATCTCCCGGTTCACTTGTCATTTGAGGCTTTGCTTGGAGGACCTGTTCAGTATCGATGGATGTATCCGTTTGAACATTACATGGGTACAATGAAAAGATATTTGCGGAATAATAACCACCCCGAAGCCTCTATAAACGAGAGCTATCTTGTTAATGAGAGTATTAGTTTATGTGCCAGGTATATGGAGGAAGAAGAGCAAGAAAATGCACAACCTGAAATCTCGGGCATTTCAATATTTGCATTGTTGGAAGACCTATCTAACGAAAAAGTATACAACTTGGATTATATCGATCGAGTGACAACTCATTCTTACATTTTGAAAAATTGTCCCGAAGCAGAACCTTTTTACATGTAAGATTCTATGTTGCTGTTACTAATTAGCATTAAAGAGTGTGCTATTTAATATTCGATCTATTTGCAGAGATTATCTGCAGTATTGCAATAACAACGAGTCCAGTGGAGAAACGTTTGCCGCCTATTTCAAGCATCGAGTGAGTAAATTATAAACCATATATTCTAACTCTTTTTATTCATTTTAACAACTTCATTTCGGATACATATATAGGTCGCCCATTTATCAGAATTTAACGACATATCAAGAGACCTCAAGATCTTAGGAGAAGGTCCAAGTATGTACTCGTCTATGTATGTTTGGTTTAAAGTAAACGGATACAAATTCTGTACAGAAAAACACGACGAAGGTTTGACCACTCAAAATAGTGAGGTGGTTGTTGAGGGGTACAACGGGTCTGAAACTATGTCATACTACGGAGTTTTAACGGATATAATCGAAGTACAATATTTTTCTCACAAACGAGTTGTTTTATTCAAGTGTAAGTGGTTTGATACACATTCGGGGGAACTAGGAGTGAAAGTGGATAAATATGGCTTCGTAAGTGTAAATGTAAACCGAATTTTGAAAATCAAAAGTCAAGACCCGTATATATTGACGAGTCAAGCGAAACAAGTATTCTACGCCCCTGATATGTCCGCCCGACCCGGTTGGAAGATTGTGACAAAAACAAAACCGCGGTTTACAAACATATAGTTCAGATTAATTAATTAGGTAGATTTATATTTTTTACTTTATATTCGTTATTATTACTACTTCATTTCAATTATTCGCTCATTTATTAATGGTATGCATTCAGAATGTCTGAAGGTCGTAAAGAAACTTGGAAGAGTATGAGGAAAACACCCAGCAAATTGTTAAAGCCATACCAGAACTTACTTGCCCAATCAGAGAACCTAAGGCTCCGAGGAACGTCTTCTAGAGACCAACCACCTATTGATGTGGTCCCGATAGCTACTGCTCCCCCAACAGACGAGGATGTTGAGGCTATGGAGCTCGAAGAGTTTATAGAGAGCACATTTGTTGATATGGTGGATGACGATGAGGCTGAAGACGAGGGTCTCGAGGAGCCTATCGAGCAGGATGACGAGGAGGAGCACGGTTCCACTCCCGACCCATCATCGACAGATAACTCGTTTACAAATTAGTTATTTTTCAATTGATTCACATATCTAATTATGATTTTGATAATTTTGAAGAATCTTCTACCCGCAAGAGACGGGGAAGAACAAGAATATTGCGCTGTCTAAGAGGGTAGCGGGGACAAGGATTCCTCTTACGTTTAGAGAGAAGGATGGGAGGCTAGGCGGTACAGACGTGGGAAGAACACGGTGGTCTAGACATGTGGGATCGATTATCCGGGACCCCGCAGCCGTCTCACACCGTCTTCTAAAGTGGAAGGCATTAAGTGCAGACCAATTGGATTCACTTTGGACTGCTATCAAGGTAATACTTATTACTTGATTATACATTACGTCATTAAATAATTATTTTTAACATTTGAATGTTATTTTTTTCAGGATCCGTTCGAAGCTACTAATGGTGATATTGAGTCTTTTCGAAAGACCGGATTGGGATACGCCAATCAAATATGGGATAGATGGCGGTCAGATTTGAACAAGGCATATATCCGCGTTCACAAAGGAGACGAGGCGGCGGTACTGGCCAATCCTCCATCAGACTATGATCGAGATGATTGAGAGTTTGTGTGTCGCAACCATTTCTTCACGGAAAGATTTAAGGTACGGTTTCATAATTCAAATAAAAGTTGATATTAATTAATCTAACTTCATTTTTTATTTCAAATACAGAAAAACAGTCGTACAAATATTATTAACAGAAAGAAGCTGAAATTCCCACATCGTACGGGAAGTAGACCGTTTGCACAAATTGAAGAAAAGTTGGTAAGTACATTATTTGTAATAATTTAATCTAAAGATTGTTATTAATTATATAAATCATTTATTTGAACAGGCGATTAAAATAGGACGGGCACCGTTTGTCATTGAAGTATTCAAGAGGACCCGTACCCCAAAACCGACAAAAGAAAACCTAACACCCGTCCCGGACGAACACATGTAAGAGAAAATTGTAAGTGAATTGAATATGCCTAGTTTTTTATTATAGAAATGATACTTTATTTCAATTGTGCAGGTTGAGATGGAGGAGGTTGTTAGTAACGAACCTGAAATATCGGATTTTGAATTGACGGAGAGGGTGTTCGGACAACAAAAACACGGGGTAGTGTTCGGAATGGGATCAGGCGTCCGGCAGAGGCTATTGCTGCCGCTCCCATCCAAAGAAAACATAAACACGGTCACGACACGAGCATAAAAACAACATGAGCACAAGTCTGTACACAAATCGTAATATTTTGAGTGAGTCAAACACATCATGATATACATGAAAACAAGTCTATTTGATACGACACGATTGAGCCAACAAGATAACCAAATCTAACGACACAACACGACAAACGAATTTGAGCACGAGTAATAGTAATGTCTTTGACAATATCATATAAGCATACTAGTAAAGATAAGAGATTATTAAGCAAATTCCAGTAACAGCAATGGCACCATATATGGCTGTTACTACTCATTTTTCTTTTAGTGTTCTGGGATGATGCTCAAATAAGTGGTGCAGACAACCACATTGTAGTTGCAAAAGATGGAATATGAATTTTACAACAATAGGAGAGGCTATTGCTGTCGCTCCCATCCAAAGAAAACATAAACACGGTCAAAACACGAGCATAGAAACGACATGAGCACATGTTTGCACACAAATCATAATATTTTGAGTGAGTTAAAACACATCATGATATACATGAAAACAAGTCTATCTGACACGACACGATTGAGCCAACAAGATAACCAACTCTAACAACACAACACGATAAACAAATTTGAGCACGAGTAATAGTAATGTCTTTGACAATAGCATATAAGAATACTAGTAAAGATAAGAGATTATTAAGCAAATTACAGTAACAATAATGGCACCATGGTTGTTACTACTCATTTTTCTTGTAGTGTTCTAGGAAGATGCTTAAGTAAGTGGTGCAGACAACCACATTGTAGTTGCAAAGGACGGAACATGGAATTATACAACAATAGGAGAGGCTATTGCTTTCGCTCCCATCCAAAGCAAACATAAACACGGTCACGACACGAGCATAGAAACGACATGAGCACAGGTCTTCACACAAATCGTAATATTTTGAGTGAGTATAGATACATCATGATATACATGAAAACAAGTCTATCTAATACAAAACGATTGAGCCAACAAGATAACCAACTCTAACGACACAACACAACAAACAAATTTTAGCATGAGTAACAATAATTTTTTGGCAATAGCATATGAGCATACCAGTAAAGATAAGAGATTATGAAGCAAATTCTAGTAACAACAATGGCACCATGGCTGTTACTACTCATTTTTCTTGGAGTGTTCTGGGATGATGCTCAAGTAAGTGGTGCTAACAACCACATTGTAGTTACAAAGGACAGAATAGGGAATTTTACAACAATGGAGAGGTTATTGCTATTGCTCCCATCCAAAGCAAACATAAACACGATCACAACACGAGCATAGAAACGACATGAGCACAATCTGCACACAAATCGTAATATTTGGAGTGAGTCAAGACACATCATGAACATGAAAACAAGTCTATGTGATACGAAACGATTGAGCCAACAAGATAACCAACTCTAACGACATAACACGACAAACAAATTTGAGCACGAGTAACAGTAATGTCTTTGGCAATAACATATAAGCATACTAGTAAGATAAGAGATTATTAAGCAAATTATAATAACAACAATGGCACCATAGCTGTTACTACTCATTTTCTTGCAGTGTTTTGGGATGATGCTCAAGTAAGTGGTTCAAACAACCATATAGTAGTTGCAAAGGACAAAACATGGAATTTTACAACAATAGGAGAGGCTATTGCTGCCGCTCCCATCCAAAGCAAACATAAACACGGTCACGACACGAGCATAGAAACGACATGAGCACAAGTCTGCACACAAATCGTAATATTTTGAGTGAGTCAAGACACATCATGCTATATATGAAAACAAGTTTATCTGATACACCATGATTGAGCTAACAAGATAACTAACTCTAACGACACAACACGACAAATGAATTTGAGCACGAGTAACAATAATGTCTTTGGAAATAGCATATAAATCATACTAGTAAAGATAAGAGATTATTAAACAAATCACAGTAACATCAATGGTACCATGGCTGTTAATAGTCATTTTTCTTGCAGTGTTTTAGGATGATGCTCAAGTAAGTGGTGCAGACAACCACATTGTTGTTGCAAAGGACAGAACAAGGAATTTTACAATAATAGGAGAGGCCATTTCTGTCGCTCCCATCCAAAGCAAACATAATCACGGTCACGACACGAGCATAGAAACGACATGAGTACAGGTCTGCACACAAATCATAATATTTTGAGTGAGTTAAGACACATCATGATATACATGAAAACAAGTCTATCTGATACGACACGATTGAGCCAACAAGATAACCAATTCTAACGACATAACACAACAAACGAATTTGAGCACGAGTAACAGTAATGTCTTTGGCAATAACATATAAGCATACTAGTAAAGATAAGAGATTATTAAGAAAACTATAGTAACAATAATGGCATCATGGCTGTTACTACTCATTTTCTTACAGTGTTTTGGGATGATGCTCAAGTAAGTGGTTCAAACAACCATATAGTAGTTGCAAAGGACAAAACATGGAATTTTACAACAATAGGAGAGGCTATTGCTGCCGCTCTGACCCAAAGCAAACATAAACACGGTCACGACACGAGCATAGAAACGACATGAGCACAAGTCTGCACACAAATCGTAATATTTTGAGTGAGTCAAGACACATCATGCTATATATGAAAACAAGTTTATCTGATACGACATTATTGAGCTAACAAGATAACTAACTCTAACGACACAACACGACAAATGAATTTGAGCACGAGTAACAATAATGTCTTGGAAATAGCATATAAACATACTAGTAAAGATAAGAGATTATTAAGCAAATCACAGTAACATGAATGGTACCATGGCTGTTAATAGTCATTTTTCTTGTAGTGTTTTAGGATGATGCTCAAGTAAGTGGTGTAGACAACCACATTGTAGTTGCAAAGGACAGAACAAGGAATTTTACAATAATAGGAGAGGTCATTTCTTTCGCTCCCATCCAAAGCAAACATAATCACGGTCACGACATGAGCATAGAATCGACATGAGTATAGTTCTGCACACAAATCATAATATTTTGAGTGAGTCAAGACACATCATGATACACATGAAAACAAGTCTATCTGATACGACACGATTGAGCCAACAAGATAACCAACTCTAACGACATAACACAACAAACGAATTTGAGCACGAGTAACAGTAATGTCTTTGGCAATAACATATAAGCATACTAGTAAAGATAAAAGATTATTAAGAAAATTATAGTAACAACAATGGCACCATGGTTGTTACTATTCATTTTCTTATAGGGTTTTGGGATGATGCTCAAGTAAGTGGTGCAAACAACCATATAGTAGTTGCAAAGGACAAAACATGGAATTTTACAACAATAGGAGAGACTATTGTTGTCGCTCCTAACCAAAGCAAACATAAACAAGGTCACGACACGAGCATAGAAACGACATGAGTACAAGTCTGCACACAAATCGTAATATTTTGAGTGAGTTAAGACACATCATGCTATATATGAAAACAAGTTTATCTGATACGACATGATTGAGCTAACAAGATAACTAACTCTAACGACACAACACGACAATGAATTTGAGCATGAGTAACAATAATGTCTTTGGAAATAGCATATAAACATACGAGTAAAGATAAGAGATTATTAAGCAAATCACAGTAACATCAATGGTACCATGGCTGTTAATAGTCATTTTTCTTGTAGTGTTTTAGGATGATGCTCAAGTAAGAGGTACAGACAACCACATTGTAGTTGCAAAGGACAGAACAAGGAATTTTAAAATAATAAGAGAGGCCAATTCTGTCGCTCCCATCCAAAGAAAACATAATCACGGTCACGACACGAGCATAGAAACGACATGAGCACAGGTCTGCACACAAATCATAATATTTTGAGTGAGTCAAGACACATCATGATATACATGAAAACAAGTCTATATGATACGACACGATTGAGCCAACAAGATAACCAACTCTAACGACATAACACAACAAACGAATTTGAGCACGAGTAACAGTAATGTCTTTGGCAATAACATATAAGCATACTAGTAAAGATAAAAGATTATTAAGAAAATTATAGTAACAACAATGGCACCATGGCTGTTACTACTCATTTTCTTACAGTGTTTTGGGATGATGCTCAAGTAAGTGGTGCAAACAACCATATAGTAGTTGCAAAGGACAAAACATGGAATTTTACAACAATAGGAGAGACTATTGTTGCCGCTCCCATCCAAAGAAAACATAAACACGGTCACGACACGAGCATAGAAACGACATGAGCACAAGTCTCCACACAAATCGTAATATTTTGAGTGAGTCAAGACACATCATGCTATATATGAAAACAAGTTTATCTGATACGACATGATTGAGCTAACAAGATAACTAACTCTAACGACACAACACGACAAATGAATTTGAGCACGAGTAACAATAATGTCTTTGGAAATAGCATATAAACATACTAGTAAAGATAAGAGATTATTAAGAAAATCACAGTAACATCAATGGTACCATGGCTGTTAATAGTCATTTTTCTTGCAGTGTTTTAGGATGATGCTCAAGTAAGTGGTGCAGACAACCACATTGTAGTTGCAAAGGACAGAACATGGAATTTTACAATAATAGGAGAGGCCATTTCTGTCGCTCCCATCCAAAGAAAACATAATCACGGTCACGACACGAGCATAGAAACGACATGAGTACATGTCTGCACACAAATCATAATATTTTGAGTGAGTCAAGACACATCATGATATACATGAAAACAAGTCTATCTGATACGACACGATTGAGCCAACAAGATAACCAACTCTAACGACATAACACAACAAACGAATTTGAGCACGAGTAATAGTAATGTCTTTGGCAATAACATATAAGCATACTAGTAAAGATAAGAGATTATTAAGAAAATTATAGTAACAACAATGGCACCATGGCTGTTACTACTCATTTTCTTACAGTGTTTTGGGATGATGCTCAAGTAAGTGGTTCAAACAACCATATAGTAGTTACAAAGGACAAAACATGTAATTTTACAACAATAGGAGAGGTTATTGCTGCCGCTCCCATTCAAAGCAAACATAAACACGGACACGACACGAGCATAGAAACGACATGAGCACAAGTCTACACACAAATCATAATATTTTGAGTGAGTCAAGACACATCATGCTATATATGAAAACAAGTTTATCTGATACGACATGATTGAGCTAACAAGATAACTAACTCTAAAGACACAACACGACAAATGAATTTGAGCACGAGTAACAATAATGTCTTTGGAAATAGCATATAAACATACTAGTAAAGATAAGAGATTATTAAGCAAATCACAGTAACATCAATGGTACCATGGCTGTTAATAGTCATTTTTCTTGTAGTGTTTTAGGATGATGCTCAAGTAAGAGGTACAGACAACCACATTGTAGTTTCAAAGGACAGAATAAGGAATTTTACAATAATAGGAGAGGCCATTTCTGTCGCTCCCATCCAAAGCAAACATAATCACGGTCACGACACGAGCATAGAAACTACATGAGTACATGTCTGCACACAAATCATAATATTTTGAGTGAGTCAAGACACATCATGATATACATGAAAACAAGTCTATCTGATACGACACGATTGAACCAACAAGATAACCAACTCTAACGACATAACACAACAAACGAATTTGAGCACGAGTAACAGTAATGTCTTTGGCAATAATATATAAGCATACTAGTAAAGATAAGAGATTATTAAGCAAATTATAGTAACAACAATGGCACCATGGCTGATACTACTCTTCTTGTAGTGTTTTGGGATGATGCTCAAGTAAGTGGTGCAAACAACCATATAGTAGTTGCAAAGGACAAAACATGGAATTTTACAACAATAGGAGAGGCTATTGTTGCCGCTCCCATCCAAAGCAAACATAAACACGGTCACGAAACGAGCATAGAAACGACATGAGCACAAGTCTGCACACAAATCGTAATATTTTGAGTGAGTCAAGACACATCATGCTATATATGAGAACAAGTTTATCTGATACGACATGATTGAGCTAACAAGATAACCAACTCTAACGGCACAACACGACAAATGAATTTGAGCACGAGTAACAATAATGTCTTTGGAAATAGCATATAAACATACTACTAAAGATAAGAGATTATTAAGCAAATCACAGTAACATCAATGGCACCATGGCTGTTAATAGTCATTTTTCTTGCAGTGTTTTGGGATGATGCTCAAGTAAGTGGTGCAGACAACCACATTGTAGTTGCAAAGGACAGAACAGGGAATTTTACAATAATAGGAGAGGCCATTTCTGTCGCTCCCATTCAAAACAAAATAATCACGGTCACGACACGAGCATAGAAACTACATGAGTACAGGTCTGCACACAAATCGTAATATTTTGAGTGAGTCAAGACACATCATGATATACATGAAAACAAGTCTATCTGATACGACACGATTGAGCCAACAAGATAACCTACTCTAACGACACAATACGACAAACGATTTTGCACGAGTTAGCACGACACAAATAAATCTATCGATATAAGTTAACACGACACAAATGAACGATCGTAATATTTTGAGCGAGTCAAGACACAATACAACAAAGATGAAAATAAATTTCGACACAACACAATACAACACTTCAATTTGACATAAAAAAACCGGAGTTGACTATTTAGGCACGATGTCCAACTCTAAATGATACATTGCATATAGGAATCATCTTTTAGTTCAATTAGATAAAACTGTATTTTAGACTTCACAGTTATTAATGCTATCTATACACAAGCTTCACAAAAGCACACAGTTCATCTTCTTCACAACGTTTGCGTTAGCGACATTCTAATCTCGTCGAGTTGACCAAAGCACGATTCCATAATCAAATTGGACCCTTGTTGAGCAAGAACAAAACACAAAAAGATAAATTTCGATGCACAACAATGCTCTCTACACACAAGCTTCACAAAAGCACAAAAAGAACCATTGAACTTTCTGCAACCACTCACTTGCATCCAGGACCAGCAATCTTTGTTCGAAATTGAAGAATAGAAGAGACCAAGAGAATTGAGGGAATATTGATTTGGGGGAAAATGAAGCATAACAGAAAACTAGATTCAAAATAGAGCTAAAACATTAAACCAATATACAATGTATCATTTTTGATGAGTTTTTCCTTCAAAATTTAAAGATTATAATAGGACTAATATTAGTCTCCCAGTCTTAAGTATCATTATTGTGTCAGTGATGAATACATGAATTTGAATAAGGATGAGTTAAATTATGATGGACTTAACAAATATATAGACAATTATAGATAAAAATAAGTGGATAAATGTAGGTTTTGTCTCATTTTATACGAATTAGAGACACAAGCACGAAAAGACACAATCACAAATTTATACGATCATAACACGATCTCGAGTTGACACGACATAAACACGGTCACACCACAAGCATAGAAACGACATGAGCATGAGTCTGCTCACAAATCACAATATTTTGAGTGAGTCAAGACACATCATGATAAACATGAAAACAAGTCTATCTGATACGACATGATTGAACCAACAAGATATGAGTTAACACGACACAAATAGACGATCGTGATATTTTGAGCGAGTCAAGACACGATAAAATACGGATAAAAATAAATTTCGACACGACACAACTCTTCAATCTGACATAAAAAAAAATCGGAGTCGATTATGACTGTTATGTCCAACTCTAAGTGATACATTGCATATAGGAATCATCTTTTAGTTCAATTATATAAAACTTTATTTTAGACTTCACAGTTATTATTGCATTGGTTTTTTCATTATTAATTTTTGTTTTCTTTTCAAGTTCAAGTAAATTAATTAATGTTGAAATCATGAAGTTTTCGTTTTCAGATAGACAGAGTTCTTGACTATTCTGTGCTATTTTTCATATATTTTTTTAGACAAACTAGTTGTTTAGACATGATAGCTATCAATATCATTCATAAACTCTAAACTCTGTAAATGTCTGATTTGAAAATATTTAGCTTCCCATAAGTCTAGTTTATTTATTACTGATTTTAACATATTTAGGTTAAATCATGATTTATTTAATTGATTTATTTAATGTAAGTCATAATTTAAATTTTTAAGCTTTTCATGTTAGTTTCTAGATAATTATTAGATGTTTGGAAACTAGATTATTTCATATTACCCTTTTATTATATGATTTTTAACTGAATTTTTAAAGGAAAAAAACACTAGCTAGGTTGATACATTGGATTTTGTTTTAATCTTTTAGCTATATTTTGATATAGATTCTTTTTACAACAGATTGTTATTAATTAAATCTGGTTTTCTTTTCAAGTCCAAGGAAAAGATATTGGTCACAATTATAGCAGGATATCATGTCTAAACAGTCTATTCAGTTCGTGTAATTTGTGTCAAGACTTTCAATTGTGTTGTGTCGAAACTCATTCTCATCTATATCGTAAATATCATGATCAATGAGTTCATCCGTGCTTTGCTAACACATTCAATAAATTTATTCACGTCGTGCTCAAATTCGTGTGTCGTGTTGTTCCGACTAGAACTGATCATCGTATCGTCTCAATCGTATTGAGACCCGTTTTTATGTGTGTCATGACGTGACTTAACCCATTCAAAATATTATGACCCACAGGTCCATTCATGTCTTGTTATCTTATTTTTCAGGTTCAATTGTTAAATCGTGCTAACTAGTGTTCAAATTCAAATATAGGCTAATCATTTTTAATAGTTTATAATATAACTCATTTTTTAAACAACTTATGGCTAGTTTGTCAAAGGTGAAAAAAAAATCAAAATAAGTTCTCTTAGGTGATGTTTTTGTCTCACAACTTCATATAAACAGTTTTACATAAAGTGACCAATTATTTCCATGGACTTAAAAAGAAAACAATATATATATATATATATATATATATATATATATATATATATATATATATATATATATATATATATATATATATATATATATATATATATATATATATATATATATATATATATATATATATATATACCTTACTCTCTCCAAATTGATTTCATTCTTGTTATAACACATAAGGTGATCATCACCTAGACCAATAGACTCAATCTTTCCAACCAGACTGAGTTCTTCCAATAGCGCATATCCAGCTTTCTGGTCGAAGAGAATTTCATCATTATCTCTAGTTGATATATAAAATTGAGGAAGATATAAAATGCTATCCTGGGCCTGGGAAACCTTTTTGTATATATAACGATGCTTAGTTTCCAAAATGTCCGGATTGTCGGGTCGAGAGTTGTGGTTAATTTGAATATATATGTGAGAGTAAATGGATACTTGAGTATTCGGGTTGACCCGACCATAAACTTAAAACGGTTAAAAATAAAATTAAAAATGCTATCACATTTTTAGCGTAATTTTTTTTCACGGTTTTTTATATAATTACTCGTGTAAATGCATGAAGTACATTCTAGTTTAATAAATTAGCATGGTTTGTCATAAAAAAAAACCTGTATAAAAAATACAGCTAGCTACTTGATTAAACCCATATACAATGTATCATCTTTGATTATTTTTCCTTCAAAATTTAGTTAAAGATTACAATAAAGGGTTATATGAGTCTCCCAGTCTTGAGTACGAGAGTTTATCTCAATCATTTTTATGTCAGGGATGAATAAATTATTTTGTGTTAGGTGTGTATAAAAACAAATTTGGAAAGGCTTAAAAAACTATCAGAAAAATTATAGATAAAACGAGTAAATAAAAATAAATTTTGCCTCATTTTATATGAATTTGAGAAACAAGCACGAAAATACACAATTACGAATTTATACGATCATATCAAGATCACGAGTTAACACGACATAAATACGATAACGAGTCGTTACAACATAAACATGGTCACGACAAGAGCATAAATACGACACAAGCACGAGATAATATTGTATTGTGTCATGATCGTGTCAATTCATAATTGTGTCGTCTCGTGTTTACGTCGTGTTTAACCCAAAACTCAAATGAGTTAATATTTATTGTGTCGTTCCGTACCAATATCGTATTAAATCATGTTGGTTTGTGTTGACCCAACCCATTGCCTTAAACCTTAAGTCTCGTGCTGATCATGATCATGTTGGTTTAGTATAGACATTAACCTTATTAACATAAAGTTTTAATTATTATAAATAATTCATGAACTAAGGATCATGCCTAGCTCATTTATAAATAGATGTCCATTCAATCATATATGCACAACTATATTTCCAGTATTTGCAAATACTAGTAGAGATAAATCAAGAGATTATTAAACAAATAGCAGTAGCAACAATTGTACAATGGTTGTTACTATTCTTTATATATGATTCAAAATCATTGAACAAATTATAAAACCATATGTTATTTCTTTTGTTGTGTTTTGGATGATTGTTGGACTGATGCTCAAGTAAGTGAAATCAACATCATTGTTGTTGCAAAGGATAGGACGACGATAAATTTCACAACAATAAGAGAAACGATTGTACAATGCAACTCCCAACCAAAACGGAAATTGCATTTATATTATACTAAAGGAGGGAGTCTACAATGAATACATTGTAATTGGAAAGAGGACATTAACCCAATGGAAAGAGTCCATATAAGAAATTAAAAGGTCACAAGTTCGATTCTCACCTGAAGTGTTTCGAATGGAAGCGGAGAACCATGGTTATGAAATAATAATAACAAATAATTGATATCATTATATTCAAGAATTTCTATGAGTTCAAACTAAAGTTGGACAATGAGTTGGGTCAACACAATATTGATACGTAACGACACAATACAATATTATCTCAATTGGCACGACATAAATATCAACGACACGTGCACGAGTCTGCACAATATGTTTGTTAAGAATTTGAATCTTTGTAAACATTTATTATTTTATATACGTGATGTTTTTTCTTTCCTAAATTCATCTATAATATATTTTTCTCAATTATTGTTTTCATTCTTTAGTTAGTTTATTATATATAAAAATAATTTTGTTTTATTCTTTAATTTATTATATTATATATATTTATTATTTTTTCAATGATTAAATCGACTTAACCAATCTTATAACCGACCAAACCGAAACAATATTTAACTGCCAATCGACATATAAAGATTTTTAAAAATTGACACCAACAGTTTGAATAAATTGCATGCACACTAAATTCAGCATTACAAAAGTTTATTTTCTTATGTATTTTTTCAACTATTTTTTATTAAATTATAATCAAAATATTACTAGTAATATACTAAAATAAATCATTTATGAAACAATGCCTAGAAAATCTTTTTAAGAAACTCTTTTAAACAATTAAACTAAATATAGGCCGAATCAAATTAACTCTTTTCGGTTATTTGATAGAGAGAAATGCCCAGCCAATTTGGTCTGTGCTTTGTGACGGAATATGCAAATGAACTTAAATTCTTTTATTTTTGCAAAAACTAAACTCATTTTAATGTATTTGTGCTTGTAATAATACTCTGATCAATATTAATAGATTGTTCATATTATTCTAGCAAATAAAATAAAAAGTATTGAAGTTTGATCTCATTTTGAGAATTCTTCCATCTTGAACACAATACAATTTAGGTCTTAATAATCACAAATAACCTAGGGAGACCCTAAACTTGGGTACCCAAGGACTTAAAAGAATATGTATAGTCAAATAAACTCTAGTCTTGGATATCTCATTTGTTCTAGCTATTATCATTAGTTTTTTCTTAAAGTAATGACTTGAGGTCAATTTATATTGATAACTTATTATGGGTAATTAATTAAGGAAGGAAGTGTTGTATTATTAAACCTAAACAAAAGCTTGCCTTTATCTTTATTCTTTGGATGTTGGGTGTTTTTGCCTTTATTATCGGTATGCTAAGCGATTATGTCTTTTATCTGAATATATTTAAACAATTTTTTTAATTTGTAAATTAGTGGCACTATCTTTATGCCCTACTTTGTCAAGACATATTTAATTTAGAGAAAAGATAATTTCTTTTTAAATTTTGTTTCAATTGGATGGCTATTTAAGGTGCTTAGTATTTATTTTATTCAATGTATTTTTAAAAAAGTTAAAATATATTATACCTAACTTTAAATTTTAAAATTAATAAATAATATATTTATTTTTTATTGTAAAGACACAAATTACAACACTCAAGTTAATGGAGAAAATAATTGTTGTTTTAATTTATAATATAAGAATTTTTTATATATATAAAAATTGTGTTTTAAAAGTAAGGGATTTCTAGAATTTTAAATTATTTTTAATTTTATCAATTAAATTTTTAAATTTTAAATTAAATAATTATAAATTTTGAAGAATTTCTCTATGAATGATACTATGATTAAGGTAGCTCATACAATACTTTAATCAATGAACTATCATGCCTATATTTATTATTCATTAGTCCCTACTTTTTACATTCACCATTATATTATTTATTAACAAATAATAAATTGACCAATTGTGGAAACGTGAGTCATCCACCCCCATCTTTTAAATATATTATTATTCATTAGTCCTTTATTTATTTTTTAAATAAAAAGTGACAAACCATTGACCATTATATTATTTATTAATTAATAATAAATTACAAATTATGAAGACTTTGAGAGTCTTCTACCTTTACATTTTTTTTTTAAATATTGGTTATTCTTATTTATCTTACTTAGAAGCTAACTTGATCGGAAAATCTCAAAACCACCATGAAATTATCTTCCCGGAATACCTTCTTTCTTCTTCTTCTTCACCTCCTTCTCCGATCGATAACCGCCGCCGGCGACTCACAACATGCTATCGCCGTCAACTGTGGTTCCCTTCACAACTCCACAGCCATTGACGGCAGACAATGGGTTGGAGAAACAGATTCTGCTGGATCCATCATTTCTTTTCAAGGATCTGGAAGTAAATCAGTGGTCCCTTCTTCCTCCGATGACCACCCATCACAATCTCTCGATCCCACTCCCTACATGACAGCTCGAGCTTCTCGCTCATCCTTCACCTACACCTTCCGTGTCGGCTCCGGCTACAAGTTCATCCGCCTTCATTTCTACCCAGCTTCATACTCTGCTTTCAAAAGGTCAGACGCCTTCTTCACCGTAAAATCAGGTCCGTATACTCTCCTCAACAATTTCAGTGCGTTCTTAGCCGTCGATTCTCTTAATCTGACATCAATCGTAAAAGAATTCACCCTTTATGTCCCTGACGACGGTAAACCATTATCAATTACTTTCTCCCCCTCAAAAGAAATCATCCCTTCGGATGAGACATTTGCGTTTGTTAATGGAATTGAAGTTGTTCCCATGCCTCTCGGACTTTACTACACCATGGAGGGAGATGGAGATGCAGGGGCATATTTGGTAGGACATAACTATCGATTTCCCCTGGGCAAAGACACTGCAATGGAGATGGCCTATCGGTTAAACGTTGGTGGCATCAAACTTTCATCCGTCCATGACCCAAGTATGTTCAGGGAATGGACTGATGATTCAAACTATATCATGGAATCAACTGTTTTTCCCATCACTTCCATAAATAGGATCAAGTATACCAAAACATCTAAAGATGGTGCACCACAAAGACTTTACCAGTCGTCTTGGTCAATGAAGCGAAATTTGCAAGGCGGTGAAGGAGTTAGTTTTACATGGAAGTTGCCTGTCGATTTGGGTTTCAGGTATCTAATTAGATTGCATTTTTGTGAGCTTGACTATGATGCTTTGAGAGGGAACGAGCATAAAGAGTTCAATATTCTCATAAACAATCACATGGTTGAGTCTAAAGGAGATTTGATCAAATGGGGCGGTGAAATTGGGGTTGCAGTCCATAAGGATTACTTGACAACATTAAGAGGAGACAGAATGATGGGCAAGAGAGACCTGGTTGTCGCTTTGTACCCAAACAACGAAGATCAATCAACTGAATTCATTGACTCAATTCTTAAGGGGATTGAGGTTTTCAAACTTAGCAACACTGAAGACAATCTTGCTGGAGGGAATCCAGTACTCTTCAATCCTCGTGTTTCGACAAATCGAAGACATAGAATCCCAACAATAAATATAAATGAGATTATAATTTTGTACATACTTATAGTGGTCATTGTTCACCAACTTTGCGAATGGAAAGAAAGGAGTTTGACTAATAATCCATCTCTAATAGACAATGATTTGTGTCGTAGATTTTCATTTGCTCAGATCTTAAGCGCAACTAAAAACTTTGACAAGAAATTAGAGATTGGACACGGGAGTTTTGGTATGGTCTACAAAGGGGTTATAAATGTTATTAATGGTAAGGCTAAAATGACAGTAGCAATTAAGAGGTTAGATTCTAAATCTAATCAAGGAGAGAAAGAATTTATATCAGAAATTGAGACGCTTTCCAAGCTTAGGCACAAACACCTTGTTTCTTTGATAGGATACTGCAGCTATGACAGTGAGATGATACTTGTTTATGAGTACATGGAACGTGGCACTCTGGCGGACCATCTCCACAAGAATAAATGTGATGGTAAAGCCTTGCCTCTTCTTACTTGGAAGGAAAGACTCAATATTTGTTTGGGTGCTGCTCGTGGGTTAGACTACTTGCACAACAATAGTGTGCAAGAAGTCATACATCGAGATGTGAAAAGCGGAAATATTTTGGTGGATCTGAACTGGATGGCCAAAATTGCTGATTTTGGCATATGCAAAGTTGAATCTACAAGCCATACCTATACAAGTACTGAGGTAAAGGGAACTATTGGCTACATAGATCCAATGTACTCCTCGACCAAAATGCTAACCAAGAAATCAGATGTGTATTCTTTCGGTGTTGTGTTGTGGGAAGCTTTATGTGGCAGACCAGCCCTTGATAATAAAATCGACAACGAACAACAACATAGTCTCGTTTTGTGGGTTCAGCGCTGCTACAAGAATAACACGGTCCACAATATAATTGATCCAAGTTTGAAGGGACAAATCTCAACCAATTCTCTCCGGTTGTACGTTGAACTTGCGATTGCGTGTTTGCATGAAGATAGTAATAGAAGACCTACAATGGCTAAAATCGAAGAGGATCTTAAATATTTATTGACTGATGGTCTCAATTTCTTAAGGTGGGGAAGAGTTAACATATGCTAAATATCACTTACTTGGTTCTATTTTAATTTCTCTTTTCGCACTATTCTTTTTACTAATTCTTATGTTATCTTTTTTTTTAGTGCGCCTAAAAAGATTAACCCTATGCCCTGGGCGACACACATACCATGGCCGGGACAAAGGCTCCCGCAACGACGGTATCGTCGGTATTGAAAGAGGCAAACAAGGCATCACTTAGACTACTGGCTGAATTAATGAAGGTAAGACAATTATGAAAGGAAAGACCTTAACTATAATTAAATTCCTTTTTTTTTATTAATTATTACTTTATGATATATATTTAATATTTTATTTTTATTTTAAAATAATAAATACTAAAATATTTTAAAATTATTATTTGATTTTAATTTTTTTTAAATATAATTAAGAGTTAAAATTTTAAGAATGGTTTATAATTCTTAAAATTAATAAAAAATTCAAAATTATTTTTTTTTAAATAATAATATTTTTTTTTTATTTATATATAATTTTATAAAAAAGAGTTGAATGAAAGTCAATGTCATGATGACTAACATTAAACAAATATATATATATATATATATATATATATATATATATATATATATATATAATTTTATTTATAATTTTTAAGATTAATGGTAATTTAAATAATATTTAATTTAAATTCTATTCAAATATTTATTATAATTACATTAAAAACAATTAAATTTAAATCATAACTTTAAAATAGATTATTAATTATTATTTTAAAATAATATTAAATATATTATAAAATAATAATTAATATGTATTTTATTGGAAGTGAACTTTTAATAAATAATTAGAATAAATTTTTTTATGATATATTTATATAAAACAATATAACATTGTTTTAACTATTAAATACATTTTATCTCACAAATTAAAATTCAATTTCTCATATCATATATATTTAGGGATGGGAAAATTACATATATTATAGGTATATCGAAAATACATTACCGCAATTTATCGAAAATATTAATTTTTAAGGTATACCGAAAAAAAGATAGGTATAATACCGTTACCGAAATTTTTGGTACGATAAATGTATGAGATTTTTAAAATTTTGGTATATCGAAATATACTGAAATACCAAAATAATATTTATAAATTAAAATATAATATATATATATATATATAATATTTATAAGAAAATAATTAAATAGATTTAATATTAATTTAATTATAAAAATATAATTTTTTTGAATAATATTAAAATATAATTATATTAAAATATTATTCAATATATGTCATATTTACTCTATTAATGAAATTATTATTATTTTTTTAATTTAATATGTTTTTTAGGTATGAAAGTTATAATACTGATACCGTACCGAAATTAAGATAAATGTATGAATTTTTTGTATAATGAAATTAAGATATACTAAAATCAAGGTAAGGTAAAAATATGAATTTTTTGTATACCGAAATTTTCGATAAGTTATAAGGTATGAATAAAATGTACATTAAGGTTTATTGTACCGACAAAAATATTTAATTTTTACGTATTTGTAAGTATCATTTTATTTTCTTATTTCTCACTTATATATTTTTTTTATTTCCCACTTTTATATTTTTTTCCTCCGAACATAGACACAAACAACATATTTTTACATAATTTATAAGCAATATATTGGAAATATTGTAATTTATTTATCAACGTAAATTATACAAATCTGAAATTTGAATTTTTAATAAAAATGTTGGTAAATGAGAGTAATTTTAAAATTTATTTCAGTATTTTTTTTTTCAGATTTTATATAAATAAAATATAGCAACAAACAAACAACCAGCAATACAAGGCTGCTAACTAATGTGAATTTTTCTCTTTTCCAGGCTTTCTTTGATATTATAATTTTTTATTTTATTTGCATCAATCATTTTTTTCTAAATTGTAAAATATGTTGTAATTTTATCAACATAAATGAATATAACGTATTTGAATATTAAAAAATTGTGCTACTTATTCAATTATTGTTTTATTGTCAAATCTAGAAATTATCTAAATCCGATCTTAAACTTTTGTATTTTTCCCTTTTTTGATTTTTTTTTAATGAAATGACACTAAACTCTATTTTTCTAAAAAAAATAAATTAATAAAAAAATAAAAAAAGTAAAAAAAACTGTGCTACTTATTTAGTAACAGTTGAGTATGAAGAAATTATTAAAACTGCTAGGCTTTTAGTTATGCAACTTATGCTATATCCATAAGTGACTATTTTAGTTGTATATTTGCAAAATGACTACATTAGTTACATATTTACAAAATGTTTATTTACATATGTTTGAAAAAATTGTCACTTATAAAGCAAGTTACACAACTTGACACACTATTGTAATGAAAAAATAAGATGCATAGTCAATTAGAATAATTGTGCTACTTATTTAAAAATTATGGAGTATGAATAAATTATTAATACGGTTATACTTTTGGTTATGCAAGTTATGTTATATATACACGTAGGTCACTACTTTAATTGCATATTTACAAAATGATTATTTTAGTTGCATATTTGTAAAATGTTTATTACATATGTTAGATATAAACAAGCACTTATAAAGTAACATAAGACACACTATAATGAGAAAATATGATACATAACCAATTACAATAATTGTGCTACTTATTTATCAAATTATGGACAGTTAAGTTTATATTTAATTTATATTTATTCATTTTCTTTTAAAATTTTGTTCAAGTTAAAATAAAATATTTATTTCCATTGTTATAAAATTATTTTCTAATAGTACACAGTTGTGAATGATTTGTTATTTAATATAATTATAATCTATATTTTTTAATATCGTGTTAAATATAATCTACATTCTCTAACTCAATTTTATATATATAAAAAAGGTTACATATAAATTGTCATAAATTAATAAAGTTATAAATTATACTTGTTATGTTTGGAGTATATATAAAACCCTAACCAAACTGAATTTGAGCCTCGTCTTCGCCATTAGCTTAAACTCAGAGCTTTTGAAGCCTCGAACACATTCTTTTTCAAATGAATGATTTTAGTACTATTATCTGATTTTTTTTTTTTTTTTTTTTTTTTTTTTTATCTTGTGCAATTTCCAAAATGATAAGTCACGTTGTCCTAAATAATAACAAATTTGTCGAGGGAAACATTTGACCGCAGGTATAATCATGTCTCACCAACTATGCTACCTCTATCTTAATATTTTCGTCATCAGCTCTTCGTTCGTTCCTTCTTTCATCTCCCCATATGCACTCTGTCTGTTATTCACTTTTGTTCCTAAGATCTCAGAACTCTATAGTTAATTGTATGACGGGAAGAATGAAAAAACGAAAAATAATATTTCAAGCTATCGTTTTTTAAAATATTACTAAATATATTGTAATAAAAATTAATAAATACAAAATAAAAATTATTATTAACAATTTAACAATGATTGCAATATATTGTAGGGTAAAATGTTAATTTTATTGTCAATTTATTTTTAATAATTTAATAAAGATTACAATATATATATATATATTACGAAATACAAACATATAAAATAATATATATTGCAAATGAAGTTGTAATGTTTCATAATATAATAAAACTCAAAATGTTGGAACAAAGATTACTATTATCTAGTTACAAAAGAAAATGTTCAAGAAAATGCTGAAGTTGCAATTAGAATTTAACTATTGTAATTTCAAAATACCATTCAATTTCTGCAAAATTGCAAAATTAGTGGTAAACATATATATAATGTTGTTAAAGAAGTTGATTTCTTTTTTAAGCAATTTATGTGGAAAGTTATATTGTTACAATTCAAATTATTTTTTTTAGTGCACTATAAGCAGTATAATTTTATATTGGCATAATTCCTATATTTGTTTCCAAGGTCTACTTCTATTTCTTATTCATATATAAAATATTATATTATTTAAAAGTAAAAATTATCAGCTACTGAAACCAAACTAAAAATTGTTTAGAAACATCTTAGAAAACATGATAGTTAGGGACAGATGGGCTCAACTCCAGCCCATTCTCTCTAGGAGGTTTAGAATTTATTTTTTATATTTATTTAGTAAATGAGTTATTTCAAATAATATAGTTAATTTTAAATAATTTTATTTGTGTAGATAAATTAAAAAATTAATTATTTGAGTAAAATATATTGATATGTATAAATATATAATAAATAAAATAAATTATAAAAAATAATAAATGTTTTAATTAATAAATAATTAAATTATCAATTATTTAAAATTAACCAGATATATGATTCTTCCCCATCAGAATGTCTAATCACAGTGAATTATTTTGAATAAAAAATTTCTTTTAATAATATTTAATAATTTAGTTTTAAATTAATAATAAATAAATTAACCAATTAAACAATAAACTTTTTATACAGATATTTATGTATAAAATGGTGAAATATAAAAAATTATGGTAATTTTTTTTTTTTTATAAAGGCTTAAACTATTTTTTTTAACAAACGATATGTTTATATGGTTGTGTGAAATGCGTGATATTGATGAAATTAGTGACGAAAATAACAACTAATATAACAATGTCAAGAATAATGATGACGATAATATTTTATAAAAGAACATTTAGAGAGAAAATGAACTAGATCACTAACAATTAGGCATATCCCATTGAACTTAGTTATTGAAATCTCTAGTATGCATAAGTTGAGTTTTTCTTCATACAAACTTATAGTCCGACTCATGTCTTAAAAGTATTTCAAATTAATTTTTTTATTCAATAGTTTGGTTAGTGGATCCAAGTTATCTTTGATTAATATAGTTAAATGTGATAACTCTATTAGAGAGTATATAGTCAAATAATTATGTCTAAGCTTCTATGCCTAAACTTGTCATTAATTCTAAGTTTTTCCAGTTTCAAATTAATATCACAATAATTATACATTTTGGTAGATAAATTTTTAGAAAATTTTGGAATATCTTCTAATAATAAATATTATTATTCATAAATTCTTATTATTTAAACAATTATTTTTTTATAAAAATATGGTTTACTTGAATGATTAGTAGACAAAATGTATTTGAATTATTTTGTCATCTTATAAACAATTACATATATTTTTAGTATAAAAATACATGTTTAAGCCTCAATAAAATGGAATTATAATTTTAATTTATATATAATTTTATTTATAATTCTTAAAATTAACTATAAATTTAAACATTTAATTTTTGATTAATAATTTTAATATATAAATAATAATTTATTTTTAAAAGGATTAATAATTAATTTAGATTTAGATTAAAACACTTTTTAAATAATAAAATTATATATAAATATTTATGTAGTTATTCTATTAAAAAAAACTCTTTAACTATATGAGAGATGCAAGGAGTACAACAAGGCAAGGAGTACAACAAGGCAAGGAGTACAACGATGTAAGAGGCATTCATGGGGACGATGAGGCCCTTCCGACCTACGTTTTTGTCATATTAAAGGGGTGCTTGGTTCAAATAAAGGAATATGATTGGATTGATAGATGTATGGAATAAGAATGTGTATGATTGATAGAAGTGTAGTGTTTGGTTATGACCATTCCCATTAACATTGATAACTTTTGGATTTATAAGAGAAAAGTTATAAATATAATTTTGTTATTAAAATTATGATTAATTTTAATTTTATTTTATTAAATTAAAAATATTAAATATAATTATTTTTATAACATAATTTAATATATTATAAACATTCAACATTTTTATTATTAGTTATTATAATTATTATTAAAATTTTATTTTAAATGATTTCTTAATATTATTTAAATAATTGAAATTATTTATTTATAAATAAATAAAATTTATTATTATGTTATTATAAAATAACGTATAATATAATTATAAAATATATATGAATTATAAGAGAGAAAATAGGAGAGTGGAGATAATGAGAGAGAAAGTGTATCGCTCCTGAATGAGATTCATTCATTCCAATTTAGCTCCCAATTTAGAGAGGATTGAATGATTCCTGAGTATCCAGGAATCAAATCAATATCCTGGAATCAAAATCAACTAAACATCTCATCTCATTCCCTTTTTCTGAATAAAAAAAACCATGTACCCAAGCATGCCATAAATATTAATAATTTTGTATTGAATTTATCATAAATAATCTAATTTTATAATAATTTCAATTAGGTTTAGTTGGTAGGATAGTTTTTTAATTTTCTAGAAGTCGGGAAAGACTATGCGTGTTGTCTAGCTTGCCTCACTTTAGGCCGTCGTCCTGCCCATTACTATGTATGTTACATTTTACAAAAGATTAGATTGTTTATATACAATGTTTATGTGACCTAAATATATAATTTACTGAGTTGCCTTGGATTATTTAGTACAAGAAAAGAGAATATTAAACAATAATAATTATATTTTGTTAGTATATAATATTGATTTTAAAAAATAAAATTAACACACACAAAAATGTGATTTTTTTGTTATGATAATACAATTAGAAAAATATTGTGACAATATTTTAGGGGTTCTAAGAAAGTATATTGGTGTTGACTTAAATGAGGCTTATTAAAAGTACAATTGGACACTTAAGAAAGATCAAGTATTTGTTTTGAGAGTATCGTTTACCATCCCAGTTTTATATCTGTTAAGGTTTTAGAGGACCTAGTGTTATATAAACTCGTGTCATAATCCTAATCTGTTATGATGTAATATATTTTCTAATCTCCTTAATAATATTCTTTTTTTTGGACGTAGTCAAGTTTTATCTTGGATTCGTGTTTTTTTTAACTATTTACGTTGTCTCTCGTATTTCTGTTACAACAAACTAGTATTAGAGCCAGTTAATTTGATTTATTATTATTTTGATTGAAATGGCAGTAATAAACATTATAATTGAAAAATTCATAGGGAGCAAAAACTTTAGTCTATGTCAATAGGGATTATCTTGATCGTTGAAGTTGTTAAGAGGAGTAGAAATAATCGATGAGATGATCATTCTAAAAAAAAAAGGATCATGATGTGTTCTCTACTGAAATAACAAAGCTTATGTTGTCGTTAAAGTTGTCAAGAGGAGTAGAAATAACCGTAGAGGGTAATTTTCAAAAAGTAATATGACAGATCAATATGCGGGCTCTACTGAAATAATAGAGCAAATGGGGCCGCTGAAGTTATCAATAGGAGTAGAAATGATCGTTGAGATGGTCAATCTCAAGGAGCGGTATGATAGATCAAGATGCGAGCTCTACTGAAATAACATGAATTATGGGATTGCTAAAGTTGTTGGTTGGAGTAGAAATAGCCGCTGAGATGGTCATTCTCAAGAAGTAGTATGATAGATCAATATGTGAGCTCTGCTAAAGTAATAGGGCTTATGGGGTCCCTAAAGTTGTCGGAAGGAGTAGAAAAAACATATGAGATGGTCATTCTCAAAGAGTAGTATGACGAATCAATATGTGGGCTCTACTAAAGTAATAGGGTTTATGAGATCGTTAAAGTTATCGACATAAGTATGAATAACCGTTGAGATAATCATTCTCAAGGAGTAGTATGACAAATCAAGATGTTGGCTCTACTAAAATAACAAGGTTTATGGGGTCATTGAAGTTGTCGGTGAAGTATAAATAACCATTGAATTAGTTATTCTAGAGGAACATAATGACAGATCAAGATACGGGCTCTACTAAAATAACATGGCTTATGAGGGTCATTGAAATTGCTGGTAGGAGTAAGAACAACCGTTGAGATGATCATTCTAAAGAAAAATGCATATTCAACAGTTATGTTGTGTCTTGTAGATAATGTCTTAGAATGTGATACTAATACATCTATAACATCTTAGAGTATTCAAGTCAATGTGAAGATTTGTTAAGTAGACTTCAATATTTGAGTTAACAAAGAAGTTGTTAAGTTGTTTCAGAGATAACTTTAGATCAAGAAGAGAAAAATAATAGATCATCTTGGCCATATTTGACATTGTAGAAATAGATTTTGGAAGATGGCTTACCATCTGCTAGAGCCATGAAGAAATAGGCCAACAAGACTTTCATTGTTATCAAGGAGGATCCCATAGTCTGAGGGACTTGTCCGTTCCTGATTTCTATTTTCGTCCAATTCTAAAAGTTAATGACATTGTTTTTAGGATTGTTTTGGATGTTGTTTAGGTGTATCAGTATTCCTCTTGCAAGAGCTTCCTCAAAGACATTGATTTTATATGTGGCGTAGAATGTTTTTATTAGCTATCATTAAGATAATTCATAATTCTTCTATGGATGGGCAGATGAGTCTTTCTCCTATATAGTAAACCCGTCTAGTATGAACCAATCTCCTTTGTATTTGCATAATGAATGTGATATTTATTTTGAACTTTGTAAACCTCATGATGGGGGTTAGTCCGTAAATCCCATGATTCCACTCGTTTTCGTAGAAATTTTCAACCCATGGAATTAGCTCGACATCTGTCAGCATGAACATTGTCTGTTATTGGAAATTCAAAATATTTACAAACATGCGCTTGTTTTGAAAGGAAGGAATATGTTCCGAATGCTCACTTAGACTATACATGAAAACACATATTACATATATAGTAGTCACATAAGGGTTGTAGTGACGAGGTCTTGGGCATGAGAAACAACCAACTTGGTGATACCCTTGGTTTGAAAATAGACTCATCCTTTATAATAGTGTCTTCTCTATCACTCAAATCAGGCGAGAATGTCAATTGGCCACAATTCAGCAAGTAAAGAGCGGCGATTAGAACAACCTTTTGAGGACTATTCCAGAAGGTGCGAGAATCCTTGACACACTTTCATCCTATCATCTAAATAACCATAAGGATTCTCGTGTTTGGAGTGTCGATAATAATGGCAAGTTCGACTCAGGGTCTACTTGGAATTGTGTTCGTGACCATGGGGACGTTGTTCCATGGTCCCACTTAGTTTGGTCTACCAAAGTGATCCCCATACACCAATTCATTTTAAGACTCTCCTTCCATGAGAGACTCAATACACGTGATCGGATCAAGAATTATATGAGCATCTCGGATCTTAATTGCCTTTTTTTCTTGGGAAATGAGGATTCCATTGAACACCTCCTTGGGAACTTCCCTTTCGCCTCCTTATTTTGGCGTAGATTCTCTGCATCAATGAGCCTCCTCAGCTTCTCAAACAAATGGTCCGACATCAAGGACCTCGCATTCACCAAGACCAAGGGCAACGAATTCAGCTTCAATACCTTCAAGTGTTTCTTCGCCAACATTGTTTATCACATTTAATTGGAGAGAATTGTTAGAGTCTTTTCAGGAGTCCGCAACAATGCAGATATAATCTGGAACAATATCATCACCAACGACATCTCCATCATCCGAATGTGGAGGCATATTCCCATATGTGAGAAGAATTGGTTAATTTGTCAAAACTGGAACATTGCTTACGAGAAAGTCACCCTCGCCACTAATTTCATTGCATTTTAATTCTTAATTCTCATTTATCATTTGTCATCTATCATTTTTCATTATTGTCCTTCATTCAGTTTGTTTTTACTTCGATTTCCTTTGAACTCATGTAACTCCTTTGGCTTTTTATTTAATTGACACTACGTCGTATTTCACAAAACAAAACTAGGTTTTTGTTTTAAGGGTAATCATAAGAGAGTTTCATTCACCGATAGTGGAGGGGGTAAACTCTCTCTATAAACCAGGGAATATCTACTCATTTGGGAATTTCTCCAACATCTACAATGCCTACGTCCTATTGGACGACTCATCGTCAAAGGGTAAGGTCGATCTTGTGCATTCTAGTTTTTCCTCTCGTAACATCACACGAGTTGGAACAAGTTGTCATTCCACATTGAGAATCTTTGCACATAGGTGTAGAAGAATCGATTTCGATCGAGTACTTCTTTGCAAGAAGAGGGTGATGTACCCTTTACATATAAATGCTCTAAAATAGGGATAAAACCTATGCGTGTTTTAACGTGTTATATCTTTTAAGATAAGCCTATTAAGTATTGAAAAAGTGATACAAACGTTTCAAATAGTCAAGTTTATGTTTTCAAGTTAAACATTTAATCCTCATCAGAGTCGCCAGAAAGTTGTAACCCCTGGAAATCCCGCAGCAACGCGTGTGGTCGACACATGGCATGCAAGCCTATAGTTGCTCGAAGTTCGATGGTTTCAACCTGGTTTGCATGTCAGGATCTTTTAAAATAAATAAATTAAAAGATTTTGATAGTATCTGACATCTTTTTTAAAATCAATTATGTAAAAATAAATAAATTTTATTCAAATTTCAATAATCTGTGGATTTACTGTAATCAAATGACGATTTGATTTCTTTTATGAGATACGATGTAAATGATTTAAACATAATTAATTTAAGAAAATATTATTTATTTGAAGACAGAGTCTCCAATTGATTTTAGAAGGTGTACGTGTACAACACCAAAGTTTTGTTTTGTTCGAAGTTTTTGTGATACTCGGGAAAGGGCTTCGCGCTATGTCCTCCATACTCGTTAAACAACGGACTCTACTTTATAAACTTGGCTTTTTGAAAATCGATTGTATAACGTTTGAGTTTTAACTGATTATTCTTCCGGTCCTAGTCATGTTTTCAAGTTTTAGCATTATTTGAAATATTGAAACAACAATATTAAAATGCTGGTACCTGTTGCGGATGATCACTATGGATGATTATACTTGAATAATATCAGTCAACTTTAAGGGTGTTAGGGTTTAGAAATAAACGTCAAACGAACCTTGATTAAAATATTTGTTTGGAAAACATCTTGGAAATATATTAAAGTCATTTTCCAACCTCTCGAGATTTTTAGAAAATGGACTGGGTCTCAAAATTTCAAAAATAATTTTGGATTTTGAAAAGTGGAACCAAATAGTCCTTAGGACAGGAATCCTAAAGTTTGGGACCGGACACCCTCGATCAAGGTTCGGGAGCTCTTAGTCTGAGTACCGGAGTCCCTCGGTCAGGGTGCTAAGGACTCTTGGTCCTTGGTTGAAATTACCGGTCTAGGTGTAGAAAATTATCGGTCCTGAATTAGCCTGGGGCTAAGTTTCTTGGTCGAGGTGTATAAACCTCTCGGTCCTATGCTAATCATGGGCTAAGTATTTCTATTTTAGGCTTGAGAGCTCTCGATCTTGGATTTGGAATTGTCGGTCCTAGACCTTGGGAGTCTCAATCCAATGTTTGGATTTGTTAGTCCTAAGCCCTAGGAGTCTCGGTCTCAGGTCAGATATCTTGTTCTTTGGCCTGAATTTTATCGGTCGTAGGTCAGATTCCCTAGTCCTAGATGTAAAAATTCTCGGTCAAAGTCTCGGACTTGGTTCCTGAACTTCGGTCATAGTTTTCGGTCCAAGGTCAAATTTTCTCAATCCTAGGTCTCGACAAGGACCGAAGATTCTTGGTCCTCAAGAACACCAAGTGCAATTATTTTTAATTCATTTTTTAGCTCTGATTCTTTGACCCAAGAGCTTAGGTAGCTTCACAAAGCTCCCAAGAACATGTTGATCATCATCTCAAGATATCAATCGACTGGATGATGATTAATTTGTTTAAATAGTTTGTGGAAAAAAAATCGAGGTTTTTTTTTTTTTTTTTAAATTGTTTTGAAGTGTAAGGAGTTGTTCAATAGCTTCTTTATACTACATATACTTTATTGGTACCAAAACAAGAATACTAACTGTTTGTTTTGACTAATTCAAAAACTCAAAATTTTCAATTTATTTTAAATTTTTTATTTTGATTAAATATGATTGGGATGGATCAAACATGATCCAAATAGTTGTCCAACATTATTACAATCGTGTTAGGAAGCTTTTTGGGCTGTGATTCAAGATAATTAACCCAAGAACAACAAATCCATTTTTTTATTTTTAAAATTCAAATTTGAGTTTTTGTTATATAGATTGATTGATCGGTTCTATCCTATCCAGATAGTTTATAAATCATCTAGGGATGAATTTTGAATCATAAAACAACATAAACAACAAACATACAAGCTTATGCAGTTTGATATATAAAAATTTCAAATTCAAACTGTAAATATGAATTAGAGGGTGATTGGAACTTTACCAAAGATTGAAAAACACTCCTTGATCCTTAGGGAAGCTTTCTGAATGCTCATATCCAAGCTTTAAGGCTTCAAACAGATAATTCGAAAATTTCGAAAGCTTCAAACTTTATAGCGGATTTTTTGTTTTTCTTCGATTTGATGGGTATTAGTTCGTTCCTTCGCTACGAAATGATCCACTAGAGCTATTTATATCTTCCCAAGGTCGGTTGGAGGAGCCAATTGGGCTAAATCAGCCAAAAGTTATTAATGATATTTTGGCTATTCTTTAGTGAACTATCTAGAGTAGGCAATGACGAGGTGTACTTTTGTAGAGGGAATGATCACCATCGTAGGATGATCATTATGGGTTTTGAATTACTCAATTTGGTGGATCAATAACTGAGTTCCAAAAAGGGAAGATCAACCCAGTTCTTCATGCTTATCTAGACGGCGGTCACAATGAAGAAGACTAGAGCCAAAACGGCGTCGTTTTGATGTTGGGACGCGCTCCATTAGCGGGTTCGTCCAACGTCGGTGGCATTTGGGCATTCTGTTAGCGTTCCAGCTAACGAATGTCTGTTGATCCATTATGGACATGACGCACATTGCTCTGGCTACAACCGGCTACGCGGAGCGCTCCTGGGCGATGTATGAAAATTCAGTGTTGATCTGATGGTCCTGGTGTGCGCTGCAACTTATTTCCTTAGTTTCGGCCACACAAGATCACCCTTTTATTAAATCCTTATGAGTTTATTTCTAATTGATTTTTCTTTCACCATTTTGGTTTTAATATTGATCTTTTTAAATACACAAATAGTAAAATAAATATGGAAAATATTTTACCAATTTTTATTTATTTATTTATTTTTGAATATTTTATAGTTAAATAAATAATTGTTTTAGATGAAATGGATACAACAATTCATTTTGTCCCTTAATTTTTCTAAAATTATTTTTAGATAAATGAGTACAATATTTATATCAAATAATTTTATTTTTATTATTTTGACCATTTTCTTAATTAATTATGCTTTAATTATCACAATAATTAACCTATTTAATTGTTTTAATTAGTTTTGGTCAAGAGGTTAATTATTTTGAATGTATTTATTAAAAAATAAGTTAAAATAATCTATATATATATATAATGATGCTTAATTTTGAAAGTGTCCGGATTGTCGGGTCGAGAGCTGTGGTTAATTTGGATATATATGTGAGAGTAAATGCATACTTGGGTCGGATTGTGGGTTGACCCGCCCATAAACTTAAAATGATTAAAAATAAAATTAAAAATGCTATAGGTATGGTTCAAACTCGCAACCTAACAAAACTAGTACAACTCTTTAACCAATTAGGCTAATAACATTTTATTTTTTAAATTCAACACAAAATTTGATGAACGCGGAACGTTGTAACAGTATATTTTTATCCGTGTGCATCGCACGGGGATCTTTCTAGTTATTTTAATATTATAAATTACAATATAAATTTTTAGTGCTTACAATAATCATCAACCTGTGTTAAAGATTTTTTTTAATGTCTCCAAATGTTCATATGTATCAAATCAAAACAATTTTATATTTCTAACTTAATGAATATTCTATTTCATTAATTTGTCAAGTAAGAAATCATTTTATTTTTAATATATTTTTATCATTAAAAATATAGTTATTAGCTACAAATCTATTATCATCATTGTATTTTTTGGTTTCAAAATATTTGTGCTCATACTCTATTTAAAAAAACGAAAAACATTAATCATAGTTATAAGACTTACTTGGTTTCTTCAACAACCTTTTTTTCTTTTTTTTCTTTTTCACTCTTTTAAATTATTCTTTGAACATCTTGCAATCATCCATAGTTTCTTGATCATCGTCTGTGAATGTTCTTGAATCGAATCGTTTGATGATTCACCTTCATTGTTGAAGTTAGGTCTTGATCGTATTTGACTCTATACGATGTTAAATCTTAGTGTGGAAGATTAAATCTAGAATAAGATGAACAAATTATAAGCATGATCAAGAGAGAAATCCATGAAGGAAGATGTTGTATTGTTATATTGTTGAGAATTAACTAGGAATAACAACGGGTACCTTACCCATCGGACAGTGAAGTACCATTTTCTGAACCCGATTTATATTTTACTATCCAACTCCGAACTCGACTGGTATCTCTACTTCTATCATTATCTCCGATTCGTCGGATACCCGATGCCCGACGGGTATCCCATCACCCGATTAAAAAACTAATTATAAGATTATAATGATTGAAGAAAAAGAAACATATTTATAATAAATAGTTTTAAAATTAGTAATATCAAAGTATTAAAAATACAAATAAAAAATTATTTAACTACATATTTATTTGGTAGATCTTGAATAAGATAAACTAGAGTAAAAAAATTTGAATGAAAGTTTTATAAAAGTTAAAAGATTGAATATGAATAATGATGAGAAAAAATAATATTTTGTTATTAAAGTAAAGTTGAAGATCAAGATTTATGTAAACAAATATTATTTTGAATATATAAAAAAATTAAAGATGGAGTGAAGTGTATTTATGATGATATTTGTAATAATGAAGCATTTGAAAAATAACATTAAGTTTTAATGAAAAAATGTTTTTCATACTAATATAGTCGGGTATCGTGTTTAAGTTTCACACACTCCCCATCCTCGACCTCGTACCCGACCGGGTACATTCTCCCATCTCCATGCCCGACCTCAAACCAAATTTAAAATACCTGAACCCAACTATCAGGTACTCACAAATATCGAACATATGAGTATTCATTGTCATCCTTATAATTAAATATACATGGTATCGTATTTATAAGTAAAATGAAGAGTACTTCTTCTATATGAATTAGTCCTTATTATTTATATATATTTAAATAGAAAACAACACTTAGTAAAATTAAAATAGTATCATATTTGAAACACTTGAAAATAGATAGTTAGTAACTAAAAACACATTAGTATTAGAATTTATTTTTAAAATTTTGTTTTAATTCTTTGATTTCTATATGAGGTATTTAATATTTATTTTATTTTATTTAATGTACCATTAAAAAAAATATTCTCACTAACTTTAAATTTTAAAATTAATAAATAATGTATTTTGATTTTATTTTATTTAAGTTTATGAAAGAAATAATTGTGGTTTTAATTTATAATACAATATTTTTTTAATATATATATATATATATATATATATATATATATTGTGTTTTAAAAGTAGAAGTAATAATTTTCTTGAATTTTGAATTATATTTTACAATTGTTTTGAGTTATCTATTTTTTAAATTAAATAATTATAATTTTTGGATAACTGCTCTATATAATTTAGGTGGTTCTTCTTATTATACGTCAATCAATGACCTATCAATCATTTATATATTATTCATTAGACACAACTTTATTTTTTTATTTTTTTTTCAGTTTTTTTTTAAATAAAAATAGACAATCATTCACCATTATATTATTCATTAACTAATAATAAATTACAAATGGTGGATAATTAGTCTTCTAAACCTATTTTTTAATACAACAGACAAACCAGTCACCATTATATATTATTTAGTTTTCTTCCTCTGCTCTTTTAATATATTCTTTTAATATAGAAGATCCCTTGATCGGAAAATCTCAAGATAGCCATGAATTTGACTCCATTTTCTTCCCGGAATACATTCTTTCTTCTTCTTCTTCTTCTTCTTCACCTCCTTCTCCGATCGATAATCGCCGCCGGCGACTCACAACATGCTATCGCCGTCAACTGTGGTTCCCTTCACAACTCCACAGCCATTGACGGCAGACAATGGGTTGGAGAAACAGATTCTTCTGGATCCATCATTTCTTTTCAAGGATCTGGAAGTAAATCAGTGGTCTCTTCTTCCTCCGATGACCACCCATCACAATCTCTCGATCCCACTCCCTACATGACAGCTCGAGCTTCTCGCTCATCCTTCACCTACACCTTCCATGTCGGCTCCGGCTACAAGTTCATCCGCCTTCATTTCTACCCAGAAGCTTCATACTCTGCTTTCAAAAGGTCAGACGCCTTCTTCACCGTGAAATCAGGTCCGTATACTCTCCTCAACAATTTCTGTGCGTTCTTAGCCGTCGATTCTCTTAATTTGAAATCAATCGTAAAAGAATTCACCCTTTATGTCCCTGACGACGGTAAACCATTATCAATTACTTTCTCTCCCTCAAAAGAAATCATCCCTTCGGATGAGACATTTGCGTTTGTTAATGGAATTGAAGTTGTTCCCATGCCTCTCGGACTTTACTACACCATGGAGGGAAATGGAGATGCAGGGGCATATTTGGTAGGACAGAACTATCGATTTCCCTTGGGCAAAGACACTGCAATGGAGATGGCCTATCGGTTAAACGTTGGTGGCATCAAACTTTCATCCGTCCATGACCCAAGTATGTTCAGGGAATGGACTGATGATTCAAACTATATCATGGAATCAAGTGTTTTTCCCATCAATTCCATAAATAGGATCAAGTATACGAAAACATCTAAAGATGGTGCACCACAAAGACTTTACCAGTCGTCTTGGTCAATGAAGGGAAATTTGCAAGATGGTGAAGGAGTTAGTTTTACATGGAAGTTGCCCGTCGATTTGGGTTTCAGGTATCTAATTAGATTGCATTTTTGTGAGCTTGATTATGATGCTGTGAGAGGGAACGAGCATAAAGAGTTCAATATTCTCATAAACAATCACATGGTTGAGTCGAAAGGAGATTTGATCAAATGGGGCGGTGAAATTGGGGTTGCAATCCATAAAGATTACTTGACAACATTAAGAGGAGACAGAATGATGGGCAAGAGAGACCTAGTTGTCGCTTTGTACCCAAACAACGAAGATCAATCAACTGAATTCATTGACTCAATTCTTAAGGGGATTGAAGTTTTCAAACTTAGCAACACTGATGACAATCTTGCTGGAGGGAATCCAGTACTCTTCAATCCTCGTGTTTCGACAAATCGAAGACATAGAATCCCAACAATAAGTATAAATGAGATTATAATTTTGTACATACTTATAGTGGTCATTGTTCACCAACTTTGCGAATGGAAAGAAAGAAGTTTGAGTAAAAATCCATCTCTAATAGACAATGATTTGTGTCGTAGATTTTCATATGCTGAGATCATAAGCGCAACTAAAAACTTTGACAAGAAATTAGAGATTGGACATGGGGGTTTTGGTATGGTCTACAAAGGGGATATAAATGTTATTAATGGTAAGGCTAAAATGACAGTAGCAATTAAGAGGTTAGATTCTAAATCTAAGCAAGGAGAGAAAGAATTCATATCAGAAATTGAGATGCTTTCCAAACTTAGACACAAACACATTGTTTCTTTGATAGGATACTGCAATGATGGCAGTGAGATGATACTTGTTTATGAGTACATGGAACGTGGCACTCTGGCGGACCATCTCCACAAGAATAAACGTGGTGGTAGTAGCAAAAGAGCCTTGCCTCTTCTTACTTGGAAGGAAAGACTGAATATTTGTTTGGGTGCTGCTCGCGGGTTAGACTACTTGCATAACAATAGTGTACAAGAAGTCATACATCGAGATGTGAAGAGCAACAATATTTTGGTGGATCTGAACTGGACAGCCAAAATGGCTGATTTTGGCTTATGCAAAGTTGGATCTACAAGCTATACCCATATAAGTACTGAGGTAAAGGGAACTACTGGCTACATAGATCCAATGTACTACTCGACGAAAATGCTAACCAAGAAATCAGATGTGTATTCTTTCGGTGTTGTGTTGTGGGAAGCGTTATGTGGCAGACCAGCCCTTGATAATAAAATCGACGACGAACAACAACATAGTCTCGTTTTGTGGGTTCAACACTGCTACAAGAATAAGACGGTACACAAAATAATTGATTCAAGTTTGATGGGACAAATCTCAACCGATTCTCTCCAGTTGTACATTGAACTTGCGATAGCGTGTTTGCATGAAGAAGGTAATAGAAGACCTGCAATGGCTAAAATCAAAGAGGATCTTGAATATTTATTGTCTGATGGTCTCAATTTCTTAAGGTGGGGAAGAGTTAATATTAATTACTTTGTTCAATTTTATTTTCTATGTTTTCACTCTATTCTTTTTACTAATTCTTATGTTATCTTTTTTTAGTGCCTCTAAAGAATTATTTGAAGAGGCATACAAGGCATCACTTAGACTACGGGCTAAAATCATGGAGGTAAGACAAATATTAAAGGTTAACTATAATTAAATTCTTTTTTTTTATTAATTATTACTTTATGATATATATTTAATATTTTATTTTTATTTTATTATTTTTTAAATATAATTAAGAGTTATAATATATATATATATATATATATATAATTCTTTATAATTCTTAAAATCAAAAAAATATTCAAAAATATTTTTTTTAAATAATAATTTTATTTATTTATATATAATTTTATTAAAAGAGTTGAATGAAAGCCAATGTAACGATGGTTAACATTCAAACAATATATATATATATATATATATATATATATATATATATATATATATATATATATATATATATATATATATATATATTTATAATTCTTAAAATTAATGATAATTTAAATAATATTTAATTTAAAATCTATTCAAATATTTATTAAGCAAATATCTAACTATATCTTATAATTAATGATAATATAAAATAAAATATTTTGAGATAAAGATTTAGTTTTAAATATTTTAATAATATTAATAATTAATTTATATTTAGAATCAAATATTTCTTAAATAAGATTACATATAAATTTATGAAGTTATTATAAATTAAAAATAAAAATATATAAAAATGATTTTTTTATTAATTTTATTACAAAATTTAAAATATGATTAATGTTTAAAAATATTTTATTTGAATTTCTTTTTAATTTTAAGAATTATAAATAGATTATATATTATAATTATATTAAAAATAATTAAAATTAAATCATAATTTTAAAATATTTTATTACTTAATATTTAAAATAATATGAAATATATATTATAAAATAATAATTAATATGTATTTTATTGGAAGTAAACTTTTAATAAATAATTAGAATAAAACATTTGTATGATATATTATATAAAACAATATAATATTGTTTTATCTATTAAATAAATTTTATCTCACAAATTAAAGTTCAATTTCTCATATCATATATATTAGACATTTATTTCAATATTTAGTTTTTACACATTTAATACCGTATTTGTTATTGTTAAAAAATATATGTTTTACACATTTAATACCGTATTTGTTATTGTTAAAAAATATATGTTTTACACATTTTCTTATTTCTCACTCTTATATTTTTTCTTTCTCAGGACATGGACTTAGACACGGACAATATATTTTTACAAATTAGAAAGGTAATTTATTTATCAACACAAATTATACAAATCTCAAAATTTGAATTTTTAATAAAAATATTAATAAAAGAGATTAATTTTTAAATTTTATTTCAGTAACGTTTCTTTTTGAGATTTTATATAAATAAAATATATCAACAAAAAAAAACAACAAGCAATATAACTAACCATGCAAATAAGGTCACTAATATGAATTTTTCTAATTTCCAAACTTTGTTTGATATTATAATTTTCAATTTTATTTGCAACAATCGTTTATCTAAATTGCAAAATGGTTGTAATTGTGTAATAAATAAACGAATATAATGTATTTGAATATTAAAAAATTGTGCTATTTATTTAACAATTGTGGAGTATGAAAAAATTATTAAAACTGCTATGTTTTTGGTCATGCAATTTATGTTATATACTGAATTGACTACTTTAGTTGTATATTTACAAAAATGACTACTTTAATTACATATTTGCAAAATGATAATTGTGCTGCTTATGGAGTATGAATAAATTATTTAAAACGGTTATGCAACTTATGTTATATTAGTAGGTCACTACTTTAGTTACATATTTTGCAAAAATAACTATTTTAGTTGCATATTTGCAAAATATTTATTACATATGTTAGAAAAAAATTGTCACTTAAAGTAAGTAAGACAAGACACACTATAAAATAAGATTTGGTTTGGGTTTATATTTAATTTATATTTATTCATTTTATTTTAAAATTTTGTTCAAATTAAAATAAAATATTTATTTCCATTGTTATAAAATTATTTTATAATAGTACACAATTGTGAATAATTTGTCATTTAATATAATTATAATCTATATTTTTTAATACTGTGTTCAATATAATCTACATTCTCTAACTCAATTTTATATAAAATAAAGGTTACATATAAATTGTCATAAATTAATAAAGTTATAAATTATTAAAAAAAATTATATTTGTTATGTTTGGAGTACAAAACCCTAACCAAACTGAATATGAGCCTCGTCTTCGCAATTAGCCTAAACTCAGAGCTTTTGAAGCCTCACGCTCTGAGAGAGAGATTGATAGAGATTCGAGTTATTTATCATCTGAAGGAGATCAAGATTTTTTTTTATTATAGTATCGAACACATTTGTTTTCAAATGGAGGAGATCACGGAAGATCACGAATTTTACAAATGAATGATTTTAGTACTATTATCTGATTTTTTTTTATCTTGTGCAATTTCCAAAATGATAGGTCACGTTGTCCTAAATAATAACAAATTTGTCCAGGGAAACATTTGATCGCAGGTATAATAATCATGTCTCACCAACTATGCTACCTCTATCTTGATATGTTCGTCATCAGCTCTTCAAAGAAGCATTCTAGGTGATTATTCCTTCGACTTTTCTTCCTTCTTTCCTTCATTCATCTCCCCATATGCACTCTGTCTGTTATTCACTTTTGTAATATGAATATGAATTAGATTTTAACAATAGAGTTTTGAGATCTTTATTTCCATCCTTAAGAGTTCTGATGTATGCTTATTATCTTTATGATTAGTGTCAAATTTTAATCTTCGGATATAAGAAGATGGTGATAGGATCGGTGTTAACAATAGAAACTAGGGTCTAACTATTGTTAACAGCTTATGATAAATTCTTCAATAATAATTCTGTGAGGGATGAGTATATTTTTCTAATCTTCGCAACTCCTCAAAACTCTTGAAACAAATTTAAGTGCGGAAACCGTTTGTTGGATTTGAAGCTTCAGACAGATGAATGAAAATGACTGAAAGTAAAGAACACAAGGAGTTTTATGGACGTTCGAAGATAAAACTCCTACGTCACCCTTCTTCCACAACCGGAAGGATATTCACTAAATACTTTGAATCAGATATAACTCACTGATCTAGCTAACTCTCTGTTAAAAAAAAACCATCTTTGTTTAACTTACAACACTGAGATTTCTCATAGAAAGGACAATATATAATTCAAAGCTAGACGGTAAGAGACTTAGAGTATGCGTTATGTAGAGTGTGTAAAAGCGAGTTATTCAACCGTTGTCCTTGAGCTTTTATAAATAGATGAAGTGCACCAACGATCGAATATTCTTTGAGAACACGTGGCATGTGTCTGTTGGATGGTCGCCTATAGTACGAGAGTACATCAGACTCTAAATAATTGGATCGTGGCCGTACTGAATGAGTAATGCGCTGAATATCCTCTGATCTTTATCTTGTACTGGAAATACGGTTGAGGGATATTCGCGTACGTGGTGTTCATTCATTGATGGAATTAACTGGCTTGTCAGACTGCTAAAAGAGGTGGAGCAGAAGGAAGTGGAGCAGGCAACTAATTGATCGTGGGTAGACGGATGCTTCCATTAGACAACTGCTAAAGCAAGGCATCAGTCGTTCTTCTTTAGACCGCGTCTAATGGGTTAGACACCGTCTAACTACGCTTTCCTTTAGACATCCTCTAAAAGAGTTAGACGTCGTCTAACTACGTTTCCCTTTATACCTCATCTAAAGGAGTTAGACGTCGTCTAACTACGCATCCCTTTAGACCTCGTCTAAAGGAGTTAGACGTTGTCTAACTACGCATCCCTTTAGACCTCTTCTAAAGGAGTTAGACCTCGTCTAACTACGCATCCCTTTAGACTTCGTCTAACTACGCATCCTTTTAGACCTCGTCTAAAGGAGTTAGACATCATCTAACTACGCATCTCTTTAGACCCCGTCTAAAGGAGTTAGACGTCGTCTAACTACGCATCCCTTTAGACCCCGTCTAACTACGCATACCTTTAGACTCCGTTTAAAGGAGTTAGACCTCGTCTAACTACGTTTCCCTTTAGACTCCGTCTAAAGGAGTTAGATCTCGTCTAACTACGCTTCCTTTTAGACTCCATCTAAAGGAGTTAGACCTCGTCTAACTACGTTTCCCTTTAGACTCCGTCTAAAGGAGTTAGACCTCGTCTAACTACGTAAGACGTCTAAGATAGCCTGCTTTAGATCGCGTCTAAAGTAGAACTGTGTTTAGATTTGTTTCTGCATAAAACAAATAGACCACTCAACTTAATTCACAACTAACCCTAGTTTATTTTAGTCAAAATAATTTGACCCAACAATTTCCCCTTTTTGATGATGTTAAAACTAAGTTAAACGATTAGGAAAAGAAACATAATTAATAAACGATAAAAGTTTATATATTTGTTAGCAAAAGATATGGGGAAGATAAACAACTTAATAGAGATTGCCCATAAACTATAAAAGTTGGGTCTTTTCATATCCCTATCTACCATTGATTCCCCTTGGGCCTTGGGCCACTTCTTTCCCCTTTTTTGACATCATCGAGAAGAGTCCTAATAAGCTCTTTCAGCTCTTTGATGTGCCCTATTTCTTCTCTAAAGCTTTAGCCTCTCTATCCTAAGGACATAGTCAAGGACCTCTTGATGGTCCAAGACACTGGAAGATTTAATGAGGACCATGTGTCTTGCATTTGAGAGGAGAGAAGAGAGCAACATGTTGAGTGGAGCAGCATAACCACAGGGCTTCCTTGGGTAGGTCATCATCTTCGACAAGCTAGTGAAGAGGATTTTGGACTAGTTGATTGGAGTCCCCTTGGTTATGGCGATCATCATCTCAAATACCTTTTTAGAGTAAGTATTTGAAAAATTCTTCCCCATGAGAGACATGGAGATGATATCATTGAGGAGGCAAAACTCGACCTTTAAAGAGGTCTTAGGTCCATGAGTATCAACCGGAAAGAGGCGCCACTCGAAGGATGAATTTGAGAATGCAAGCCGCATTATAGATTGAACAATTTCAGAGGAGGGGGGGGGGGGGAACTCGGACAACCCCTCCGATGGGAGTCCGAAGAAAGAAGCGAACGCTTTCTCATCGAAGAAGACATTTTTTCCAAAAAATTTTGACACAATAAGCCTATTGTCAACAAACCTCCCAAAGTTGAAAAATTCATGAACTTTAGGTTCGTGCATGACAACTGGTGCCCCAAAATTTTTTTCCAATCCCAGAGCTTTAAGGGATTCGAACATAGCCACCATTTATGGGTTCTCTAGGGAGGATACAAAATCGAAATTTAATTGGAGAGTTGAAGGTGCAAAGAAAGCTATTTCTTGTCTAAGAGCGAGTGAAAAAAGTTCAAGGGAATTTGACGCCTAAGAATCATAGGAGTTTTCCTTAGAGAGAGAAAACAGAAGTTCTGGATCACAAAGAGGATAGATATTTATTCAAAAGAGACATTTACTCTATATAGAATAAGACTGACGTAAGACATTAAAAGTCATCATTAGAACTGAACCGTCAAAAATGTGTTCCCAATAAACTCATTATGAGAAGATGTCTGTTAATATCTATCATAAAATTTATCATAACTTCAGAAGAATGAAAGATACACGCTTTCAGAAATATTAGTCATATCTTTAACATTAATAGACACGTGTCTTCAAGTTATTGAGGATATGACTTTTCAATTTTGAGCGGGAAGAATACATGGACAGCTTAAGAGGTAGTAGACAGTTGTCCTACTCATTAGAGGATAAAGAATCCAAATGCATACGTAGTTAGACACATTTGTGCGTCTAAGTTGAGTAGGCATCTAGTTTAGACAACGTCTAACTATGCACGTCATCAGGCGTCTAACAAGCGTCTGTCTAGACGGCGTCTAACTACGCCCGCCTACAGATACTTTAGACGTCTGTTATTAATACATAAATGTCTAGCCAGACTTAATTTGCAAGTTGCTTAGGCAAGAGTTTGTCTAAGTACGTAACTTCATTAGATGAGTGATTTGATCAGCCAGACTATAGCCTCTGTATACACACGATTGTCCAGTAACATATATACATTTCCCCCTCAATACATGCATATACATTTAGATCAATTTTAATTTAGATCAACAAGCCCTAAGATATTTTTAAAGTAAGAAAACTTAGGTCTCGGGGAGTGGATTTGTGAACACGTCTGCCACTTGTTGATCTGTTGGGACGTATTTAAAACGAATGTGCTTATGACTGACATGCTCTCGGATGAAATGATGTCTGATTTCAATATGCTTGGTCCGAGAGTGAACCATCGGGGTATGTTATTGTAATAACGTTGACGTTGTTGCAGAAAATTGGAGATTCTTCTACCTCAATCCCGTAGTGCCTTAGTTGTTGTTGATAACAGCAACTTCCTACAGTAAGGTACTCGGCTTACGCTATAGACGTGGCTATAGATGTATGCTTTTTGCTAAACCAAGATATTAGACGATCACCAAGGAACTAGCAAGTTCCACTAGTGCTTTTCCGATCGATCTTACACCCTGCATAATCTGCATCTGAATAACTCGTTATATTAAAACTGGAATCCTTCGGATACCATAGTCCCACATTTTGAGTTCCCTTAAGATATTTCAAAATTTTCTTAGCAGCAACATAATGAGATTGTTTAGGATTAGCCTGAAATCTCCCGTAGACACCAACAACAAACAAGATATTTGGTCGGTTGTCAGTAAGGTAAAGCAGAGAACCAATGATCTCTCTATATGCAGTGATGTCCACACTTTGGCCATCTTCATCCTTATCAAGCTTGCTAGAGGAACTTATTGGAGTAGTAGCAGCTGAGCATCTTTCCATACCAAACTTCTTTAGCAACTCCGTGGTATATTTAGCCTAGTTGATGAATGTTCCTTCTTTAAGTTGACGAACTTGAAAACCAAGAAAGAAAGTTAATTCTCCCATCATACTCATCTCGAATTTGTCCTGCATTAACTTGACAAAATTTTCACATAATTTGAGGTTAGTTGACCAAAATATGATGTCATCCATATAGACTTGAACAAGCCAAATATGAGAATGTTTAATAAATTTAAACAGAGTTTTGTCTACAGTGTCAATAACAAGGTCATGATCAAATAAAAACTTAGTTAAAGTGTCATACCAAGCTCTAGAAGCTTGTTTGAGACCATATAAGGCTTTGTCAAGTTTAAAAACATGATTAGGCAAAGAGTGATTTAAAAATCCAGATGGTTGCTCAACATATACATCCTCAGTTAAAGTTCTATTTAAAAATGCACTTTTCACATGTATTTGAAATATTTTAAAATCTTTAAAGGATGCATAAGCTATGAAGATTCTAATTGCTTCAAGTCTAGCCATAGGTGCGAATGACTCCTCAAAGTCAATTCCTTCCTCTTGTCTATATCCTTGAGCAACTAATCGGACTTTGTTTCTCACAACTGAGCCATCTTCACTAAACTTATTTTGAAAAACTCATCTTGTTCCAATGACAAATTGACCAGTCGACCTTGGAGATAGATGCCACACTTTATTTCTTTTAAATTGATTCAACTTCTCTTGCATTGTATTAATCCAATTTGGATCAAGCAATGCTTCATTAATCTTCTTTGGCTTAATTTGAGAGATAAAAATGGAGTTTCCCATTTCATCCAATAATTGGTGTATGGTCCTAAGAGGAGCATTAGAATTACCAATTATCAATTTAGGTGGATGATTTTTGGTCCATCTGAAGTTTGATCCTAAAGGATTAGACGTCAGATTAGATGGCCCCGCAACATTCGAACTATCAGCAACCTGCTGACTAGATATATGGACGTCTGGTTGACTCTCAATCGGATCATCCATATGATCAGATGAGTAAATCCTATTCGTTAGAGCTTCATCATCACTGTCAGATTCAAGACTTGTCGCTTATAATCTGTTAGCAATATCAATGGAATCATTAGAATTGTTTTCAACAGATTCATCACAAACAACATGATAGAATTCATCAACAGTTTGTGTTCGATTATTAAACACTCTAAGAGCTTTACTAACTAAAGAGTAGCCTAACATAATTCTAGCATCTGCCTTAGCATCAAACGTGGACAAATAATTCTTCCCATTGTTGTGAATGAAACACTTGCACCCAAAAATTCGAAAGTATGAAACAGTAGGAATTCTTCCATAAAATAGTTCATAGGATATTTTGATCGGTTTTGTGTATAGCATGCTGTGTTTATGGCTTCTGTCCAAAACTCTTGAGGAACACCTGAGTCGGCAAGCATAGATCTCGTTGCTTTCTTTAGTGTTATGACTCTTCTCACGACAATACCGTTTTGCTGTGGAGTTTTGGCACTAGACAACTCGTGTCTAATACCATACTACTTGAGATATGAAGTTAGGCGACTGTTGGTGAATTCGGTTCCCCGATCACTTCTAATTTTAATAACACTTAAAAGATTTTTCGTTTTGAAGTCTTCTAAGGATCTTAATTAAATTCTCAGTCGTCTAATCCTTAGATTGTAAGAAAATAACCCACATAAACCTTGAAAAATCATCAATAATGACTAGGGTGAATCTCATTTCTCCCAATCGCTTTACAAAAATTGGACCGAAAAGATCCATATGTAAAGTTCCAAGCAGTGGTTGGACTAAGATTTCCCTTTACTCTTGAACGATGATTTTCTCTGTTTGCCTAACTGGCAGGCAGGATAAATCTTGTCCATTGAAAATTTCAGATTAGGTAAACCGAAAACTAAATCATGCGAACAAATGTTGTTAATGGTTTTAAAATTAAAATGATTTAATCTCTTCTGCCATAACCACTTTTGATCATTTTGGGCTATCATACATACAGGATTAGATATCTTATTTTTCCAGTTCATTTTGTAATAATTTCTTACTATGCTTCCGATCAATAGAGTGTTGCCCTGTTGATCCTTAACTAGACATGCATGTGTTAGAAAATCAACAGTAAATCTATTATCACATAATTGACTTATACTGATCATGTTATAACACAGGTTCTCCACAAGTAGCACGTCGTTGATAGTTAGATTACCATGGATAATTTTACCCTTACCCATGGTCTTACCCTTACTATTGTCACCAAATGTGATTTTAGGCCCTAAGCAATTTGTAACTTCGGTCAAAAGTCGTTTGTCTCTAGTCATGTGTCTGGAACATCCATTATCCATATACCATACTGATTCTTCTAAGTAGTTGACTTGTTGTACCTATAAAAATACATATTTACAACTTAGTATCCATATTCACTTGGGTCCTCGATCAATCAGTCTCTTAGGAATCCATATTTGAGTTATCTTGATGGATTTCCCATGTTGTGTTGTATTTAATGCGTATGATTTGGGCTTAGCTGACGTCTTTCTGCTAGCAGCTGAACTGTTAACCTTAGAAGATGGTTTTTATCTAAAACTCCTTGACTTTCTGTCAGGTTTGTTTTGTCAGACGTATGGCTGCTTCCTTCCTAGGTTTCAGCCAACTTACAGTTGACTGAACATAAATAATATCATCCTTTAAGGTAAAGTTCTTACAGCATAGATCAGTTCCTTTATTAGTTAAACTCCTTTTAACAAAGTTTATTTGCTTAAACTTGTTTGTTACTAAGTTTAATCTTTTACAAGACTTATCTGAAGTTGCATTGTCAAATCCTAAACCGAATTTGCATCCGGCAGGCCTCAACACACTTATTTGTTGTCTGATTGCATCTTCAGACCTTGTCCAAGAACTGACCGCATATGTCAACCGTTGGTTTTCCGAAAACAATGTTTGAACCTTTTCGTCGAGCTTCTCATTCTCAGATGAGAGCTCGACCACGTTGTTTTCAAAATCTTTTGGTTCAAAAGTTTGAGATGAAGAGGGTTTATCAGTTTCATATTTCAATCTCATTTCATTACAAGAGTCTGACAACTTCCTGTACTCACTGACCATGCCATTGAGTGCAATAGTTAGTTCATCTCTTGTGAATTCCTCCGAAGAAAAGTGAAATACCTCATATGTTTCTTCTTCATTTTCCATGAAGCATGCGACTTCTTCATCATCACTATCGATGGATGATGATTTGTCTGAGTCGCTTTGGTCCCTCTTGGCCTTGCTATCAGCCGTCACAAGAGTCTTCGACTCTTTCTTGTCCTTCTTCTTCTCATCACGCTTTGACTTTCTGCACTCTAACTTGAAGTGTCCTAGTTTATCACAGTTAAAACACTTCAAGTTAGCCTTATAGTTATTTTTATTATTATTGTGTTTTTTGAAGAGCTTGAGTTAAAATTGCTCTTCTTCATGAATTTACCGAATTTCTTCACGAAGAGAGCCATGGAGTCGCCGCTGATCTGCTCTACAACAATCTTCACATTAGTTGCAGCAGGTGGCTCCTTAGCTGTCACCAACTCCTTGGTTGTAATGACATATATGGAGAGCTCTTCTTCATTCCTAGAATTCATCTCAAACTCATAGGCCTTCAGATCGACTAGCAAATCGAAGAGCTCCACCTTGTTGAGGTCTTGGACTCCCTCATTGCCATCGTCTTGATATCCCACTCTCTAGGCAAAGCACGCATGACTTTGATTGCAACTTCTTTGTTGCTGTAGGTCTTGTCCAAGGTGGAAAGAGTGGTGATGATCTTGCTGAATCTTCCATCAAATTTAGACATCGTCTCTCCAGGACGCATCTTAAAGTTGTCAAACTGCTGTGTGGTAACCATAAGTTTGTTTTCTTTGGTCTGCTCATTTCATTAAAAGAGTTGAGTTATCCTTTCCCAAATTTCCTTGGCTGATTCACATTATATTATGTAGTTGAACATGTTGTCATCTAGAGTTCTGTACAGAATATCCATGGCCAAGTTGTCGAGGTTGTTCTTCCTCTTGTCTTCATTTGTCCACTCAGATTTGTCTTTCTCAATCTTGATAGGACCTTCAGTGATGATAATTCACATGTCATCATCTAAGACAGCGAGATAAGCACGAACTATCTTCTTCCACACGATGTAGTTTTCTTTCGAGAACATGTGAATCTTGGAGTTTTCATCCTTAGTCATGCTTCAGATTCTTTTGATGCCTGAGAATAGAAAACGAGGCCCTGATACCACTTGATAGGATCAATGCTAATAATAGAGACTAGTGTATGACTATTGTTAACAACTTATGATAAACTCTTCGATAATAATCATGTGAAAGATTAATATTTTTTTCTATTCTTCGCAAATCCTCCAAACTCTTGAAACAGATTCAAGTCCGGAAACTGTTTGTTGGATTTGAAGCTTCAAACAGATGAATGAACATGGCTAAAAGTAAAGAACACAATGAGTTTTATGGATGTTCAGAGATAAAACTCCTACGTCACCCCTTCTTCCACAACCGAAAGGATATCCACTAAATACTTTGAATCACATACAACTCACTAATCTAGCTAACTCTCTGTGAAACAAAACAACCTTTGTTTAACTTACAATAATGATATTTCTCACAGAAATGACTATATATAATTCAAAGCTAGACAGTAAAAGACTTAGAGTATGCGTTATGCAGAGTGTGTAAAAGCGAGTTATTCAACCATTGTCCTTGAGCTTCTATAAATAGATGAAGTTCATCAACGGTCGAATATTCTTTGAGGACACGTGGCATGTGTTCGTTGGATGGGCGCCTATAGTACGAGAGTACAACAGGCTCTGAATAATTGGATCGTAGCCGTACTAAACAGGTAGTGCGTTGAATATCCTCTAATCTTTGTCTTGTATTGGAAATACGGTTGTGGGATATTCACGTATGTGACGTTCATTCATTGATGGAATTAGTTGGCTTGTCAGACTTCTGAAAGAGGTGGAGTAGAAGGAAGTGGAGTAGGTAGCTAATTGATCGCGGGTAGACGGATGCTTCCATTAGACAGCTACTAAAGTAAGACATTAGACGTTCTTCTTTAGACCGCGTCTAAATGGATTAGACGTCGTCTAACTACGCTTCCCTTTATACCTCATCTAAAGGAGTTAAACGTCATCTAACTACGCATCCCTTTATACCTCGTCTAAAGGAGTTAGACCTCCTCTAACTACGCATCCCTTTAGACCTTGTCTAAAGAAGTTAGACCTCTTCTAATTACACATCCCTTTAGACCTCGTCTAAAGGAGTTATACCTCATCTAACTACGCATCCCTTTAAATCTCGTCTAAAGGAGTTAGACCTCGTCTAACTACGTTTCCCTTGAGATCCAGTCTAAAGGAGTTAGACTTCGTCTAACTACGTTTCCCTTGAGACCCCGTCTAAAGGAGTTAGACCTTGTCTAACTACGTTTCCCTTGAGACCCCGTCTAAAGGATTTAGACCTCGTCTAAAGGATTTAGACCTCGTCTAACTACGTTTACCTTTAGACCCTATCTAAAAGAGTTAGACCTCGTCTAACTACGTTTCCCTTTAGACCCCGTCTAACTACGTTTCCCTTTAGACCCCGTCTAAAGGAGTTAGACCTCGTCTAACTACGTTTCTCTTTAGACCCCGTCTAAAGGAGTTAGACCTCGTCTAACTACGTTTCCCTTTAGACCCCGTCTAAAGGAGTTAGACCTCGTCTAACTACATAAGACGTCTGAGATAGTCTACTTTAGATCGCGTCTAAAATAGTATTGTCTTTAGATTTGTTCCTGCATAAAACAAATAGACCACTCAGCTTGATTCACAACTACGTTTAACATAGATCACAAAATAATGTTATCAGTAAATAAACTTATTCCCTAATTTATTTTAGTCAAAATAATTTGACCCAACACATAGAATGTTTAATGTTGTTGGTAGATTTTGACAATCTGTTCATGAATGTGGATCCGTGGGATGTTTAATGTTAAGAATTTGTATGAATGTGGATATGTATTTCAGTTGAGACTTACGAGTTATTTGTGATGGATGTCCAAAGAAGACCATACATCATACATTGATCTGTTATTTCATTTCTCTTTAGGTTATGTTTGAATGTGTATAATTTGAATTTGAATTATGATTAGAATTTAATTAATGTGTTTCGAAAAGTTATAGAATTTTAATTATGAAGTTACAAATTTTACACAAGTATGATTATTCAGGCTATGTTTTTTGGATAGGACACTTTGGGTATGTTGAATATGTTTGTAAATTCACATCTAATATGTATTATTTGATTTTGTCTATATATAGGTACTTAATTAGCTGGTCAAATTCAATTGTTGATGTAAGGTACCTGATCAATTAGTATTTTGTCATTGTTGGTGAGAGGTATAAATGGATATGTGTTAGCAACTTTTGAAATGAAATAATACATATCTTTTGTGTACTTGAAATGAATGTAGATGAATTTGTATGGTATATGGTTCAAATGTTTATAGAGCGGTTACTAATGTATGTAATGTGATGGGGTTGAATGGTTGAATGTGTATATTTGACTAATATTTTTGATGAATATATAGATTAATTTTCAATTGAATTATTTATGATTTATTAAACAGAGAATTAATTAGAAAAAGAAAATAATTATTAGATATAATTTGTAGTTTAAATAACAATACTAATTATGTGGCAGTAAAAAATGTTAATTTAATGTCAGAAGAATGAAAAATAATATTGCAAACATTATAGCTGTAATTTTTTAAAATATTACTAAATATGTTGTAATAGAAATTAATAAATATAAAATAAAAATTATTATTAAGAATTTAAAATGATTTCAATATATATTGTAGAGTAAGATGTTAATTTTATTGTCAATTTATTCTTAACAATTTAATAGAGATTAAAATATATAGTATGAAATACAATGTAATAGGTGGTGAACGTATAAAATAATATATATTACAAATAAATTTGTAATGTTTCCTAATATAATAAAATTCAAAATGTTGGAACAAAGATCGTTAATATCTAGTTATAAAAAAAAATGTTAATAAAATTGTAATCAGAGTGGTAAAAAATGCAAAATCAGAATATCATTCAGTTTATGCAAAATTATAAAATTAGTGATAAATATATATAGAAAGTTACTACAGAAGTTGAAAAATGTTTTTTTAATGTAATTTAAGTGAAAAATGGTTGTGTTGCAATTCAACAAATTTAGTTATTTATTATTTAATTTCTTTTTTAAGTGCGGCGATCTAATTGATACTATCAGTGGTATAATGCTTCTATAATTTTATATTTGCATGATTCCTATATTTGTTTCCAGTCTACTTCTATTTCTTGTTCATAAATAAAATATTATATTATTTAAAAGTAAAAATTATCAGCTACTGAAACCAAACTAAAAATTGTTTAGAAACACCTTAAAATTTAGGGACAGATGGGCCAACTCCAGCCCATCCCCTCCTAAGGTTTAGAGTTTTTTTTTTTTTTTTATATATATTTATTTAGTAAATGAGTTATTTCAAATAATATAGTTAATTTTTAACTATTTTATAAATAAATTAAAAAGTTAATTATTTGAGTAAAATATATTGATATGTATAAATATATAATAAATAAATAAATTATAAAAAATAATAAATATTATAATTAATAAATAATTAAATTAACAATTATTTAAAATTAACCACATATATGATTCTTCTCCATAAGAATGTCTAATCACAGTAAATTATTTTGAATAAAAAATGTCTTTTAATAATATTTAATAATTTAATTTTAAATTTATAATAAATAAATTAACCACTTAAACAATAAACTTACTATACATATATTTATGTATATTGAGAAATAAAGGATGAACTCATATTTGAGCAACAATAAAATGTATATTTGGAATATGAAAAATAAAATGTTGAAATTTGTTATAGAGACTTAAACATGTATTTTTTTTTAACAACGATGTGTTTTATGATCTTGAGAGATGTTGTGATATTAATGAAATTAGTGCCAATAATAACATCTAATATAACAATTCAATAATAATGACCATAACAATATCTTATAAAACAACATTTAGAGGGAAAATGAATGAGAACATTAATAACTAAGCATATCCCATTTAACATAGTTTTTAGGATCTTCAATTTGCATAAGTTAAGTTTTTCATAATATAAACTTATATTCCACTCATGTCTTAAAAGTTTTTAAAAATATTTTTCTATTCAATAATTTGATTAGTGGATCCACAAGTTATCTTTGACTAATATAGTTATTAGAGAGTATATAGTCTAGTAACATTATGTCGAAACGTTTATGTCTAAACATATCATTCACTCTAAGCTTGTCGTCAATTTCAAATTAATATCACAATAATTAGATATTTTCGTAGGTAAAATTTAAAAAAATTTTGAAATATTTTCTAATAAAAAACATAATTATTCATTATCATTTAAACCATTTTTTTTTATAAAAATATAGTTTACTTGACTAACTAGTAAACAAACAAAATGTATTTAAACTATTTTGTCATAGGGATTATATATATTTTATATAAATATTTTATTTTTTGACACAAGTCAAAAATATATATTATATCGTTTAATCTATCAATCTTAATTTCATTAAAAAAATTACATTTGTTTATTGTACTTCCAAATATCCAAATATCGTTTAATAATATCAAAATATTATTTTATACTAATATGTTATTTTGTATAGTGCAATTCAAATCCTCGGAAGAGTTAATTATTTTTATCATAATTTTCAACTATAAAAATATTATAAAAAAAAACTTTCATTGTATTAACCAAGGCGGACTTTCATTGTATTAATCAAGTGTAAAATTTTTAAAACATTATATATATATATCCCTTTGTCCCGTTGACTTTGTAGTTGAGGTCGGTCAGGTAATCAAACATTAGGTTCACTTTCTTTTTATTAAAATAATTCTATTTTAATTTATTTATTATATTTTAAAATATAAATATAAATATAAATTAATATAATTTATATCTATATTTTTTATTTATGAACTAATTCATAATTATATTATTCATTTTAAATATGACTTTATTAAAATAATTATTATTAATATTTTATATTATACCAACAATATTTTCTAATACACAAATATTTATAATAATACATAAATTTTAATTAATATATAAATTAAAGTATAAATAATTATATATAAAATAATATAAATCATATAATAGTATTATTTATTTTAAAACTATATTTATATAATAATTATATATTATTGTTTATTAATTTCAATATAATTAATAATACAAATTATTTATAAGAGTAAAATATAAAAATTAAAATAATAATAGTCTTTCATATTTCTTAATTTTAAACTATTTTAAAAATTTATAAAAAAATATAAATTAATATTAATAAAAAATTAAAACAATTATATTGATTTGGATGGGTATTTAAATAAATAATTTGATATATTATTTTTATATACAATAATATTCTATAATCTTAATCTAGAGTGTTTATTTGATAGGATGTGTTTACCACAATTTTGTATTTTTTTTATTTACATTTTTTATTTTTATTTTTTTATATTTTCATAAAATTAGGCTAAAATCTATTAAATTAAATTTTTATATTTTTTTTATTTATATAGTTAGTTATTTATTATTTAAAACTTAATTAATTTAACTTTTCACATTTTTTATCATATTTTTTTTTAAAATAAAATATTCTTGTATTTTATTAGGTTTCATATATTTATTTTATTTTAGTAATGGTATTTTTGTAACTTTTATTAACTTATTAATATGTTCGTTTATTATTCTTATCACCTATAATTTTTTCAACAAAGGTAAAAAAATTCCTAAATTCACCTTTGTTATTAATGATATATCTCAACTATCAAATATATTAACTTAAATTCACTTAAAATTATAGTATAATTAAAATTTCATACCTATTATAAAGTTTGTTATAAGTCATATAAAGATTTTACAAGCATAACTTTTTATTCATCTTTATTTAATAAGTTTTTTAAAATCATTAGTTCTTATCTCTATTATGTTTAAATAATATCAAAGATTTTATTTATTTATTTATTTAAATACTCAAATTTGAAAAACTAATTGAGCACTAATCTCAGCAAATACAATAATATCTTGTTTTATTATTATTATTATTATTATTATTTTTTTTTTTTGTTAAGTTGCACACTTAAAAAAAACATATTTTCTAACAATATATTTATCTTTTTTGTTTGAATATAAAAAAAATATTTTATGTTATTATCAATTGATGTGAATTTATATTTATTTAGATTAAATAATTTTAATTTATTTATTCAAATTTTCATTTTAAATTAATTAATGAAATTAGTTTAATTTGAATAAGTTTTCTTATACAACCATTTCTTCCCTTATTCGTGTTAACCTCGTTCTAATCTTGCTGACTAAAGCTAGATTCCACAATTAAATTCACGCCTGATGAGCAAGAAACGAAACAACCCACCAGGAAGACAATCCATATAGAAAGAACATAGGAGAAATTGATTTGCTGAAAATTAATCAGTACTAAAATATGAGAAATGATTTAGAAAGAAATTTGATATAAAAAATTTGAAAATTTGAAAAAGAATTACTCACATAATCTGATTTGTTGAAAAAATAATTTCTTTCAGTCTATCATTTTTTAGTCAGTAAGACGTTATTCCCTCTCATATTCTCACCCAAATTCAGTACCACATAATATTAAGGTCATATTGTCATTTATACATATCTGAAAGTTTAAACTGTCCTCTAACTATCTAGTTCATTTTAAGTTTTATCTTGATCCAAATTAATATAAAAATTATATTCAATTAATGTTTATATTTTTTTACATTCCTTAGTCATTGTTCTGTAAAAATTTTTATTTATTTATTTATTTTTTTGAGAAAAAAGTTTAATGCATTTTATTAAAAACCCAAAAGAAGGAAAAAATACAAAAATTTAAGATCAGATTTAGACAATTTCTAGATTTGACAATGAAACAATAATTGAATTACAGACAATAACAATAATCAATTAGAGCCTACAGCGTTTTTACTTTTATTCTACTTGTGACATTCTTAAACGAAATATCCCATATCTGGCAAAACTTTCTATTCTCTTCATTCCTTTCGATTCCTCTCCAGGATTGAATGAGTGCATTTCCATCTGAAGTTATATCTCTCCAAATATCTTCAGCGATTCTACTTCTTCCATTGTGAGTTCTTGAATTTCTTTCTTTCTAGATATTGTAGATTACTGCTCTAAAATAACATTTCAACATACTTACATAGAAGGATCTTCCTTTTGCTTTATTCTTCATCCACTCTTGGATTTCTTCCCATATTCCTGGAAAGTTGATGATGTTCATGTTTGCAACATACATCTTCCAGATTTGTATTACAAAAGAGCATTCCCCAAATAAATGGTTTATGCTTTCCTCAACTCCCGAACATAGAACACAGTAGATATCAGGAATGTTCATGTATTTTCGAATTCTGTCTTTTGTTGTCAACCTTTTCATGTATACCAGCCAGAGAATAAATTGGTGACGAAGAATAATCTTTGGAGACCATACCACATTATGCCAATCTACCTCCTATCCTCTTGTTCTAACCATTTCCCATGCCTTTCCTGTAATAAACTTCTCGTTGCTTTCTATTTTCCAGTATATTTCATCATTAATTTCATTGAGTTGCTTCTGCCTCATTAGGTTTAGGATTCTATCACCTTCTGGAATACGTCTCAAAAGTGAATCACATTTACCTTCATCGACGTCTCTAAATGAGTACTTGATGTATTCTCTTCTAACTCTGTTTCCTTGCATTTCTTCTTTGAATATAATGGGAATATTATCCATCCAAGGATCATGCCAAAATAGTACTCCTCTTCCATTTCCAATTGTGATTTTCACCATTTGAAGGCATCTTTTCTTGTTTTTAAGATTTTTCTTCAATGACCATGTCATTCTTTCATTGATGCTTCGTGTCCAGATACTCTGCTCTTATTTCACAAATCTTGTATGCACCCATTTGACCCATAGGGAGTCCGCTTTTTGCTCCAACTCCCATAAGCTCTTGATGGTGAGGGCTTTGTTCCATTCAACACAATTTTTTATTCCTAGTCCGCCTTCTTCTATGGGAGTGCAAACATCCTCCCATTTGACTTTTTTTCCTCTTCTGCCTTGTGTTCCCCAGATGTAGTCTCTCATGATTCTATCGAGTTCAGCCATTACTTTCTTTGGGATGACTATCTGTTATGCCCAGTAGCCAATAATTCCAAAGATGACTCTTTTAACGAGCTCGATTCTACCTGCATAAGATAGTTTTTTCATAGCCCAACCCAATACAGAATTTCTAACCTTTTTTACCAGTTGTCTGAAGTGATTGTATCGGAGTTGTTTTGATGACAGGGGTACTCCAAGGTATTTCACTAGTAGTTCACCTTCCTTGATTCCCATAATATTGAATATGTTTTCTTTCTTTTCTTCATTAACTCCTCCATAGAAAGCCTGACTTTTGTCCTTATTGATGTATAGACCTGTAATACTCGAAAAGATTGTTAGAGCTTCTTTGATTATACTAACAGATTCAACATGCGCATAAGGCACAAAAAATAGATCATCTGCAAAACATATATGAGTTATTGCTTCTTCTTTGCAGTACGGGTGAAATTTGAAATGATGACTTCTCAAAAGCATTTTTAAAATGCAGTCAAGAATTTCCATTATTAAGACGAATAGGTAAGGAGATATAGGGTCTCCTTGCCTTACTCCCCTTTCACCATTGAAAAAGCCTCCATGAATACCATTCACGCTCACAACAAAGTGAGGAGTAGAAACACATTGCATAATCCAATCAATGAAAATAATTGGAAAACCTGCAGCAAGGAGGAATTTGTGGATTGATCCCCATCTGATCGAGTCAAAAGCTTTTTTAATGTCAATTTTGAAAGTCACATGTGGCGATATGTTTTTCTTGCCATATCCATTCAATAAGCTCTGCATGAGTAGGATGTTATGGGAAATAGAGCGTTTAGGAATAAATGTTGATTTCCTTAATCCTACAAGCTTATCAATAAATGTTTTCAAACGTTGCGAAATAATTTTGTAAATAACATTGCAGCATGAAATAGGACGAAAGTCCTGAATTTTTTCCGGAATTGAATTCTTAGGAATCAAATTCAACACTGTGATGTTCCATTGCTTCAACATTTCCTGTTTTGAATAATTTTAAAACCCCTTCGCTTATATCTTTACCTACTATTTCCCAGTTTTCTTTGAAGAAGTTCGCGTTGAAACCATCTGGCCATGGGCTTTTATCCCCTTTTATCGAAAATACAGTTTTTTTTGACTTCTTCCATACTAACTCTTGTAATCAATTGGTTACCACTTTCTTCACTGATTTTTCTTTGCAGAATCTGTTGAAGCAATCTATGACTGTCCTCTATTATTGTGCTCGTTTCTGTTCCAATCAGCTCTTTGTAGAAACTTATTGCTTCCTCATGAACTGCCTTTTGTCCCTATAAAACATCTCCATTTGAGTTTGTGAGCCTTAGGACCTGATTTCTGAAATTCCTTGATAAACATTTTTTATAGAAGAAAGAAGTATTCTTGTCTCCTAATGAAAGCTAATTTTCTCTAGATTTTTGCTTAGCAAAATTTTCCTCTTTAGAACAGAGGTCTCTGAATCGCATAAGAGCATCTTTTTCCTCTTCTCTATTATAAGGTAGATTTGGGGCTCTTAGTGCCTTGATTTGTATTTCCTCTAGTTTGTTCTGGCTTACTCTACTCTTTAAGAAATCCCACTATATTTTTTTCGGTCTAACTTATTTAGCTTCCCTTTCAGTAATCTTAGTTTCTCACAAACTCTGAACATCTTTGTTCCATTAATTCTGATGTTCTAAGTTTCATTAAGGATTTCATTAAATTCTTCATCTTTCATCCAGAAGTTGAAGAACTTAAAGGGTCTTTTCTGTTTTTTCTCCTTCTCCCAAAAGAATTTCAAAGGGCAGTGATCAGAGATACTTGGTTGCAAAACCTGGATTTGGCTTCTTGGGTAAAACTCCGCCCATTTTTCATTCACTAGGCCTCTATCAATTCTGCTCTTTCTCATGTTGTCCGCCCCTCTTGTAGTTGACCATGAAAATAGATTACCTGAGGAAGAGGGTTCAATGCATCTTATGTCTCGAATGCATTCATTGAAATCCTGCATGACTTGTGTTATGTCTGTCTCAGGCTCTCTTTTATTTCTGAATCTTGTAACGTTAAAATCTCCCATAATAACCCACGGTTCATCGTCCTTAATGTTTCTTCTCAAATCATTCCAAAGTGTCTTCCTCTCTGTCCCAGAGTTGCTTGCATAGACTACCGCAAAGAATATTTTTACCCTTGTCACCAGATTGATAACCTCTCTCAAAATAACTTGTTTGCTTTCAAAAATTTTGTTGATGTCAATCCTTCTTTTATCCCATCCTACCTAGATTCTACTTTTAACCCCATCAGAGTTATGAATAAATTCTCATTCTTCTTTGAAACAACCCTAGGCAACATTCTCTATTTGACTTTGTCTGACTTTTATTTCAATAATTTCAAATACTGTGATTTCAATCCTTTCTGCTATTCTTCTAACCTCTCTTCTTTTTATAGGGTCATTTAACCCTCTAATATTCTATGTCATTAAATTCATTAATGAAAAGAAGATGTTCCAGCTTTACTTCCCCTTCCTTTACTTTTTCTTCCTTTCTGTTTTTCCCATATAGCAGGGCTATAAGAAATTGTATTTTCCTTAATTTGCTTACCTTGCTGTTTTGGGATTTTTGTGTTTCTTTGCACAACTTTCTTTTGAATTGGAGATTGTACAGTTTCAACCGATTCAGTTGTCTCTTCTTTATCTTTCTCATTTCCTTCACCCACTTCCCCTTTCTTGCTTTCTCCCACGCTTTCTCTTTCCACAATCTCTTCGGTATTGATTCTTGCTTCCAGTTCAAGTTTCTTTGTTACCTCTTCATTCTCAGCTTTTGATTCTGAATCTCTTATCACTCTATCTTCCTTCCCCTGTTCTTCAAAACCATGTTCTGAATTTCCTTCCTTATCTTGATCCTTCTGTTTACTCAATACTGATTCTTTAGTAACCTCTTTCTGCCTTTCATTCTTAACCTTCTCCTTTTCCAACCTTTCTTGTTCTTCTTTCTGTTTCTTTTGTCTCTGTCTCTGTCTGTGTTTCTTTCTCAATCTTCTTTTTCCTTTCTTCTTCAATTATTTTCGGGCACTTGTAACAGACATGTTCGAATGTATTATAGTCAAAACATCTATTCGGCCTCCACTCATATGAGATTCTCATAATTGTGGGTTCACCTTTTCTGTCTGTTATCGTCATCTGGTATGGAAGATTTGATCTCGGGTGTATCTCAATGCACATCCTAGCATAAGTCATATGCTCACCTTTTTTTGTAGTTGGGTCCATGTAGAGTGGACTCCCCAATAGGCTCGCAAAGTGACTTAATGCTTCAGGGTTATACATGTGGGGAGGGATGTTGCGCAATTGGAACCAGATTTGCGCAGTTTCTTTGGGCTTGCTGAAGAGGTTCATACCTTCTGTCCATTTTTCGAGTTTCATGTAGTTTTTCCCAATAAATGTGTGCCCGTTGATCAGAATATTTTCGAGATCTGATCCTTCTTTGAATTTGAGAAAGTACAAATCATGAATGTTTGATGTTACCTTTTCTAGGCCATTTTCCCCCAATTGTTCCATTAGGGTTTTTTTGGTTACTAAAAATGGCACCTTGTTTCTTCCGATGAAGTTGCCCGCTATGACATTCTTCCATGACTTTACGCAGTTTTTCTCAACTTCTTGGGGTAGTTTGAATTCAAACGGGGAACCGATAATTTTAACTTTTGGCTTAAATGTTCCAAGGAAAATCTTTCCCCTCTCTTGAACTGGATTGTCATATTTTGTTTCCCCTTTGTTCTTCTGCTCTGCATTCTATTTTTGTTGTTCATTCTGCTCGTTACTCTAGTTTTGCCCTGTTTTTTTTTATCCTTCCCTTGAGTTTTGCTTTGTTCTCCAAGTTTCTTTCAGACCTGGTCTACATTCCAATTAGAATTGTTCTTGATGAAGTAGACTCTGGTTTTGGGGCATTTAGAGAGCTCTCTCAAAGTTTCAACAGACCAACTCACAATAGTATCGTACTCCTCTTTTTTTAGGAGATTCCAGTCTTGTAGGTAATGTAGGTTGAGCTGCTCTGTGTACTGTTGGCTTTTCTCTTTGTTTAAAATGATTTGGCATTTCTTTCCTAATATCAATAATTTTTTTATCTGATTTCTAAGCCCTTTCAAATTGGCCCTTTCATTAAAACCAACCCTCCATTTCCTCGGGTCTGTTTCTTTACCCAATGCTTTCGCTGCCATTCTTTGCGTTTTACCCAAAGTTTTTTTATTTAATCTATACAAAATTAATTTTTTAATCAATCACTTCTCACCAATCACATCACTTATTTCATTAACCAAAATACTAAAATACCCTCTACTTTAAATTATTATTTTTATTTTATTTATATATATTAATACTCTTTAAGTCATTTTACCAAATATAATCATCACCTTCTCAAAATTACCAACCATCATTACTTTTTTCTCTTTTTAGGTTATTCAAATAACCCCAATTCAAACATGCCCTTACTCATTACATTCCTTACTCATGATTCTTTATTAATAAACATTACATTCCTTACTCATGATTCTTTATTAATAAACTTTGATAGATTAGAAGGGTTTAAGTTTATATCCAAAATTCATAGCAATTTTTATAATTCACTATTTTATTTTTTATACTCAAAATATATGTTATACTATATTCCTAAAAATGAGTGTATAGTTTATTTTTCTATTTTCTTTCTTTAAAATGAGTGTATCATTTTTAGGTGGTTTTTTTTCTTTCTTTATTATCGCTATATGACAATATTATCAATGACAAATTACCTAGGCAACCATCTAATTACTCAAATCGTTCACTTTTTGCTTTTGAATTAATTGTTGATACAAATCGCCTTTCAACTTTTAGAAAGCTCACCATGGGCCATTCCGTCACTTTTTAATTAAATATAACGGCTTAAGCTTAAATTTTTTTATTTATTTTTTTTATATTATCTTTAATATTATTTTTTATATTTATATATATAATCATTAAATCGCTTATATATAAAATTATATATATTATTATTTTTTATATTTATATAATTATTAAATTTTTTATATAATATATAGAGAATATATAATATATATATTATTTATTTTTATCTATATTTATATAAAATAAAGTTTAAAATAATGTATATTATATATATAATTTATATATATTATTTTTAATTATGAATTTATATATAATATTTATATAATATATATTTAAAAAAAATTAAAACTTAAATGTAATTGAGTAGTTAGAATGTTATCGTTACTTTTAACCCTTAAATTATTATTTTTAAATATACATATAAATAATTAATGATTAAAGATAACCTGTATAAATTATTTTTAAACTTTGTTTTAAAGATATAGAAATATATATATGTATATATAAATAAATAATATATATATATAAAAGATTTAATAATTATATAAATATAAAAATTAATAATAATATATATAATTTTATATATAAGCGATTTAATAATTATATATATAAATATAAAAATAAGATTAAAGATAATACATAAAAATAATAATATTTTAAGTTTAAACTGTTATGTCTAACCAAAAAATTGACGGAATAACTATTTGTGACCTTTTTAAAAGTTGAAAGGACGATTTATTTCAAAATTATATTTAAGGGCTAAAAGTGAGTGAACAGAATAATTAGAGGATCATCCTTTCATAGATTAGAAGTCATTATTTATTCAAATTTTTTCAAGTAAAACCTAAGGAGACCAATGAAATTGAGACGAATATTCTAAATATATATATATTCTAAATATATATATATATATATATATATATATATATATATATATATATATATATATATCCGTTTAATTTTAATTTATTTACCATTCTTAAAATTAATGATAAATTCAAATTAAATATTTTTAAATAATTATTTTATTAATTTATATATAATTTTATTTATAATTCTTAAAATCAACTATAAATTCAAATATTTAATTCTTGATTAATAATTTTAATATATAAATAATAATTTGTTTTTAAATATTTTAAAAGGATTGATAATTAATTTATATTTAGATTAAAATATTTTTTAAATAATAAAATTATATAAATATTTATGTAGTTATTCTATTAAATAACTCTTTAACTCCATTAGAAGCAAGAAGAGCACCAGGCAAGGAGTACAATGATGTAAGAGGCATTCATGGGACGATGAGGCCCTTCACACCTACGTTTTTGTCATATTAAATATTAATAATTTTGTATTGAATTTATCATAAATAATCTAATTTAATAAAAATTTCAATTAGGTTTAGTTGGTAGGATAGTTTTTAATTTTTTTAGAAGTCGGGTTGTCTAGCTTGTCTCACTTTAGACTTTAGGCCGTCGGTCCTGTCCATTATTATGATGTAATGAGTCTAATGACTAATGTTACATTATACAAAAGATTAGATGGGTTATATACAATGTTTATGTGACCTAAATATATATATTATGGAGTTGTCGTGCAAGAAAAGAGAATATTAAACAAAAATAATAATATTTTTTTATATATATAATCTTGATTTAAGAAATAGGATTAACACAAAAAGAAATATAATTTTTTTTATGATAATACAATTAAAAAAATATATTGTGACAATATTCTGGGATTCTAATAAAGGATATTAGTGTTGACTTAAGTGAGATTTATTTAAAAGTACAATTGGACACTTTAGAAAGCTGAAGTATTTGCTTTGAGAGTATCGTTTTCCATCCCAGTTCTGTATCTGTTAGGGTTTCAGAGGACCCAATGTTATATAAACTCGTGTCATAATCCTAGTCTGTCATGATGTAATCTATTTTATAATCTCCTTAATAATATTCTCTGTTTTTTATGGACATAGTCAAATTTTATATTGGTGAACCACGTTAAAATTCGTGTTTTTTTTCTATTTGCGGCGCCTCTCGTATTTCCGTTACAACAAACTAGTATTAGAGAAAGTTAATTTGATTTCTTATTATTTTGATTGAAATTGCGGTAATAAACATTAAAATTAACAAATTCATAGGAATCAACAACTTTAGTCTATGTAAATAGGGCTTATCTTGATCGTTAAAGTTGTTAGGAGGAGTAGAAATAACCGTTGAGATGGTCATTCTCGAGGAGCAATATAACAGATCATGATGTGTGCTCAACTGAAATAACAAGGCTTATGGTGTCGTTAAAGTTGCCAGGAGGAGTAGAAATAACCGTGGAGGGTAATTCTCAAGATGTAAAATGACAGATCAATATGCGGGCTCTACTGAAATAACAGAGCATATGGGACCACTGAAATTGTCAGTAGGAGTATAAATAATCGTTTAGATGGTCATTCTCAAGGAATAGTACGATAGATCAAGATGCGAGCTCTTTTGAAATAACATGGTTTATGGTGTAATTAAAGTTGTTGGTTGGAGTAGAAATATTGTTGAGATGGTCATTCTCAAGAAATAGTATGATAGATCAAGATTCGAGCTCTGCTGAAATAATAGGGCTTATGGGTCCCTAAAGTTTTTGGAAGGAGTAGGAACAACATATGAGATGGTCATTCTCAAAGAGTAGTATGACAAATCAATATAGTCTGATGCTCCTGCACAAAAATAATTAGACGACTTAGCTTCTTTCATATTTAAACATCATCAAAACTCAGTTGTTTAATATTTCATAATTTCTAAATTAATTAACTATTCACTTAGTTCTTCCCAAAAAATTCTTCTAATTAATTAACTCTTTACTTAATTTTTCCCAACAGACCTCCTCAACTTCCCAAACAAATGGACCGACATCAAGGACCTCACATTCACCGATACCAAGTGTTGGGTCCAATTATTTTGACTAAAATAAACTAGGGAATAAGTTTATTTAATGCTGAGATTATTTTGATGATCTATGTTAAACTTAGTTGTGAATAAAGTTGAGTAGTCTATATGTTTTGTGCAGGAACAAATCTAAAGACAGTGCTACTCTAGACGCGGTATAAAGCAGGCTATCTTAGACATCAAACGTAGTTAGACGAGGTTTAACTCCTTTAGACGGACGTCTAAAGGGAAACGTAGTTAGACGAGGTCTAACTCCTTTAGACGGAGTCTGAAGGGAAACGTAGTTAGACAAGGTCTAACTCCTTTAGACGGAGTCTGAAGAGAAACGTAGTTAGACGAGGTCTAACTCCTTCAGACGCGGTTTGAAGGGATGCGTAGTTTGACGACGTCTAACTCCTTTAGACGAAGTCTAAAGGAAAACGACGTTAGACGAAGTCTAAAGGGAAACGTAGTTAGACGAGGTCTAACTTTTTCAGACGCGGTCTGATGGGATGTGTAGTTAGACGACGTGTAACTCCTTCAGACGCGGTCTGAAGGGATGCGTAGTTAGATGACGTCTAACTCCTTCAGACGGGGTCTGAAGGGATGCGTAGTTAGATGACGTCTAACTCCTTCAGACGCGGTCTGAAGGGATGCGTAGTTAACGACATCTAACTCCTTTAGACGTGGTTTAATGAGAAGCGTAGTTAGACGACGTCTAACCCCTTTAGACGCGGTTTAAAGAAGAACATATGATGCCTTACTTTAACAGCTGTCTAAAGGAAGCATCCATCTACCCACAATCAATTAGCTTCCTTCTCCACTTTCTTCTACTCCACTTCTTTAAGTAGTCTGACAAGATAGTTAATTCCATCAATGAATGAACGCCACGTACGCGAATATCCCTCAACCGTATTTTCAGTACAAGATAAGATTAGAGGATATTTGGCGCACTACTCGTTCAATACGACAACGATCCAATTATTCAGAGCCTATTGTACTCTCGTACGATAGGCGGTCGTCTAATGGACACATGCCACGTGTTCTTAAAGAATATTCGACCGTTGGTGTATCTCAACTATATATGTAAGCCAAAGGACAATAGTTGAACGACCAGTTTTCACACAAGTCTGAAACACTCTCTGCTCAACGTATACGATAAATCTCTTACTGTCTAGCTGTGAATACATTGTAATTACATATTGTCTTTTCTGTGAGAAATCTTAGTGTTGTAAGTTAAACAAAGGTTATTTAATTTAATAGAGTGTTAGCTAGATTAGTGAGTTGTATTTGATTCAAAGTATTTAGTGGATATCCTTCCGGTTGTGGAAGAAGGGATGACGTAGGAGTTTTTTATCTCCAAACATCCATAAAACTTTTGGTGTTCTTTACTTTCTGTCATTTACATTCAGTTGTGTAAAGCTTCAAATCCAACGAACAATTCCGCACTTGAATCTGTTTCAAGAGTTTGAAGGATTTGTGAAGAATATAAACAAATATTAATCCCTCACATGATTATTATCGAAGAGTTTATTGTAAGTTGTTCATAATAGTTAGACCATAGTCTCTATTGGTAACACTGATCATATCATCAAGGGAAATGACTTCAGCTCCAATACCTTCAAGTGTTTCTTCGCCAACAATGTTTATCACATTTGGTTAGAGAGGAATGCTAGAGCCTTCTTAGGAGTCCACAACAATGCAGATACAATCTGGAACAATATCATCACCGAAGACAACTCCCTCATCCAAACGTGGAGACGTATTCCCATAGGAAAAGAATTGGTTAATCTTTTCAAAATTAGAACATTGCTTACGAGAAAGTCACCATCACCTCTGATTTCATTATACTTTAATTCTTAATTCTCATTTGTCATTTATTATCACTCATTTTTCATTATTTTCCTCCATTTAGTTTATTTTTACTTCAATTTCTTTTGAACTCATGTAAATCCTTTGGCTTTTTATTTAATTGACACTACGTCGTCTTTCACAAAACAAAAGCAGGTTTTTTTTGTTTTAAGGGTAATTATAAGAGAGTTTCATTCACTAATAGTGGAGGGGCTAAACTGCCGCTATAAACTAAGGAATATCTAATCAATTGGGAATTTCCACCCACCTCTGCAATGCATGCGTTCTATTGGACGACTCATCGCCAAAGGGTGGGGTCGATCACGTGTATTCTAGTTTTTCCTCTCGCAACATCACTCGGGTTGTAACAAGTTGTCATTCCACATTGAGAATCTTTTAAACATAGGTGTAGAAGAACCGATCTCAGTCGATTACTTCTTTGTTAGAAGAGGGTGATGTACCCTTTACATATAAATGCCTTAAAATAAGGATAAAACCGATGCGTCTTTGAAGGTGTTGTATCTTTTAAGACAAACTTATTAAGTGTTGAAAATGTGATACAAACGTTTCAAAAAGTCAAGTTTATCTTTTCAAATTAAACATTTAATCCCAGCAAAGTCGCCAGAAAGTTGTAACCCTCGGGAATCCTGTAGTAGCGCGTGTGGTCGACGCGTGGCATGCAGGCTTAGAGTGGCTCGAAGTTTGATGGTTTCAACATTGGTTTGCGTGCCAGGATCTTTTAAAATAAAACATTATTTTAAAAGATTTGATAGTACCTAACAGCTTTTTTAAAATCAATTATGTAAAAATAAATTAATTTTATTCAAATTTCAATAATATGGGATTTGCTGTAATCAAATGACGATTTGATTTTTTATAAAATTTGATTTAAATGAATTAAACATACTTAATTTAATAAAAGATTATTTATTTGAAGACATAGTCGCCAATTGATTTTAGAAAAATCAATATAAAGGTGTACGTTTACAAACGTAGTTTGCACCAGAGTTTCGTTTAGTTTGAAGTTTTGGTGATACTCATGAAAGGGCTTTCGCGCTATGTTCTCTTAACTAGTTAAAAAACGGTATCTACTTTATAAACTTGGCTTTTTGAAAATCGGTTGTATAACGTTTGAGTTTTAACCGATTATTTTTTAAGTCCTAGTCATTCTTCCAAGTTTTAGCATTGTTTGAAATATTGAAACAACAATATTAAAATGTTGGTACATGTTGCGGATGGTCGCTATGGAGGATTATACATATAATATCAGTCAATTTTAAGGGTGTTAGGTGTAGAAATAAATTCCAAACGAACCTTGGTTAAAATATTTGTTTGGGAAACATCTCGGAAATATTTTAAAGTCATTTTCCAACCTCTCGGGATTTTTAGAAAATGGGCTGGGGGTCCGAAAATTACAAATTATAATTTTGGATTTTGAAAAGTGGAACCAAATAGTCCTTAGGACAAGAATCATAAGGTTTGGGTCCGATTTTATCAGTCGGGGTCCGGAGACACTTGGTCGAGGTTTAGGAGCTCTCGGTCTGAGTATCGGAGTCCCTCAGTCATGGTGTTAAGGACTCTGGTCCTTGGCTGAAATTACCGGTCTAAGTGTAGAAACCTATCGGTCCTGGACTAGCCTAGGGAAAAGTTTTTCGGTCAAGGTTATAAACCTCTCGGTATTAGGCTAGCTATGGGATAAGTCCCTCGTTCCTAGGCTCAAGAGCTCTCGCTCCCAAATTTGGATTTGTCGGTCCTAAGCTCTAGGAGTCTCGGTTCCAAGTCAGACATCTCGATCCTAACCCGAATTTTATCGGTCCTATGTTAGAGTCCCTAGTCCTGGATGTAAAAATCCTCGGTCGAGGTATCGGTCATGGTTCCCGAACATCGATCGGACCTCTCGGTCCTAGTTCCTGAACATCGGTCCTAGGTCTCGGCCAGGATTGAAGATTCTTGATCGGACTCTCGGTTCTCAAGAACACCAAGTGCATATTTTTTAATTCATTTTTTTAGCTCTAATTTTTTTATTTAAAAGCTTGGGTAACTTTACAAAGCTCCCAAAATCTGTTGATCATTATCTCAAGGTATCAATCGACCTAGATGATGATTAATTTGTTCAAAATAGTTTGTGATAAGAATACGGGTTTTTTTATTTAAAAGTTATTTTGAAGTATAGGGAGTTGTTCAATAGATTCTTTATATTACATATACTTGATTGATACCAAAACAAGAATATTGACTATTCGTTTTCACCATTCAAGAACTCAAAAATTTCAATTTATTTTGATTTTGTTTTTTAATTTTGATCGAACATGATCGGGATTGATCAAACATGATCCAAATAGTTGTCCAACATCATTATAATCGTGTTGGGAAGCTTTTTGGGTTGTGATTCAACATAATTAACCCAAGAACAGTAAACCCGTTTTTTTATTTTTTAAATTCAACTTTGGGTTTTTGTTATATAGATTGATTGATCGGTTCTATTTTATCCAGATAGTTTATAAGTTATCTAGGGATGAATTTTCAACCATAAGACACCATAAACAACAAGCATACAAGCTTATGTAGTTTGAAATATAAAAATTTCAAACTCAAACTATAAATATGAATTAGAGGGTGATTGGAACCTAACCAAGGATTGGAGAACACTCTTTGATCCTTAAGGAAACTTTCTGAATGTTCAGATTCAAGCTTTAAGGCTTCAAACAGAAAACTCGAAAAATCCAAAAGCTTGAAGCTTTAATGGTGGATTTTTTATTTTCTTCGATTTGAAGGGTATCAGTTCATTCCTTCGCTTTAGAATGATCCATGGGAGCTATTTATAGCTGCCCAAGGTCGGTTGGAGGAGCCAAGTGGGCTGAATCAGCCAAAAGCCATTAATGACATTTTCACTATTCTTCAGTCAACTAGCCGGAGTAGGCAGTGACGAGGCGTACTTTTGTAGAGGGAATGATCATCATCGTAGGGTGATCATTCTAGGCTTTGAATCAGTTAATTTGGTGGACCAATGACTGACTTCCAAAAAGGGAATATCAAAACGATTGTTTATGCTTATCTAGACGGCAGTCGCGATGAAGAAGACCGGAGTCAAAACGACATCGTTTTAATGTTGGGACGAGCTCCGTTGGTGGTTCGTCCATCGTCGTTGGCGTTTGGGCATTCCGTTAGCGTTCCAGCTAACGAACGTCTGCTGATCTGCTGTGTCCCGGGCACGCGTTGCTCTGGCTACAGCCGGCTACGCGGATTGCTCTTGGATAATGTATGAAAATTCAGCGCTGATCTGATGGTCCTGGAGTGCGCTGTAACTAATTTCCTTAGTTCGGCCACATAAGATCACCCTTTCTTATTAAATATTTAAGAGTTTATTTGAAATTGATTTTTCTCTCACTCTTTTGGCTTAATTTTGATCTTTTTAAATACACAAATATTAAAATAAATATGGCAAATATTTTACCATTTATTTTTTTTATTTTTATTTCTATATTTTTAGAGTTAAATAAATAATTATTTTAGATGAAATAGATACAACAATTCATTCTAAATTATTTAATTTTGTCCCTTAATTTTTCTAAAATTATTTAATTTTGTCCCTTAATTTTTCTAAAATTATTTTTAGATAAATGAGTACAATATTTATCTCAAATAATTTTATTTTTACCTTAATTAATTAAGATTTAATTATCACCATAATTCACCTATTTAATTGTTTTAATTGGATTTTGGCTATGAGGTTAACTATTTTGACATTATTTATTCAAGAATAAGTCAAAATAATTATTTTTATATTAAAAATTATAATATATATTTTAGTGATTACAATAATCATCAACATGTATAAAACATATGTTAAAGATATTTTTAATGTTTCCAATGGATCAAATCAAAATAATTTTATATTTCTTTCTAACTTAATGAATGATTCTATTTGATTAATTTGTCAGGTAAGAAATTATTTTATTTTAAATTTTTTTCTGAATAATTTTTTTTATAATTAAAAATATGATTATTAGCTACAAATCTATTATCATCATTGTATTTTTTGGTTTAAAAATATTTGTGCTCATAATCTATTTGAAAATAAAACAAAAAACAAAAAACATTAATCATAATTATAATACTTCGTTTCTTCAACAACTTTTATTTCTTTTTTTTCTTCTTTACTCTTTTAAATTATTCTTTGAACATCTTGCAACCATCCATAATTTCTTGATCATAGTCTGTGGTGTTTTGAATCGAATCGTTTGATGATTCACCTCATTGTTGAAGTTAGGCCTTGATTGTATTTGACTCTATACCATGTTAATCTTAGTATGAAAGATTAAATCTAGAATAAGATGAACAAATTACAAGCATGATCAAGAGAAAAATCCTAGAAGGAAGATATTGTATTATTATATTGTTGGGAATTAACTAGAGATGACAACGGGTACCTTATTAGTCGGGTAGTAAAGTACCTATCTCTGAACTCGATTTATATTGTACTACCCAACCTCAAACCCGACGGGTATCTCTACTTCTATCATCATCTCTAATTCGTCGGGTACCCGATGCCCGACGGGTACCCCATTACCCGATTAAAAAAACTAATTATAACATTATAAAAATTGAAGAAAAAAAAGCATACTTATAATAAATAACTTTAAAATTAGTAATATCAAAATATTAAAAATTAAAATAAATATTACTTAAGTACATAATGGTAGATCTTGAAAAAGATAAATTAGAGTAAAAAAATAAATGAAAATTGAATAAAAGTTAAAAGATTGAATATGAATAATGATGAGAAAAAATAATATTTTGTTATTAAAGTAAAGTTGAATATCATATTTATGGAGACAAATATTTTTTTGAAAATAAAAAAAATAAAATAAAATAAAGTGGAGTGTATTTATGATGATATTTGTAATGATAAATTATTTGAAAAGTCACATTAAGTTTAATGGAAAAAAATAGTTTTCATACTAATATAATCAAGTATCGTGCGTGAGTTTCGCACCCTCCCCATCTCAATCCCTTACCCGACCGGATACATTCTCCCCTCCTTATGTCCGATCTCAAATTCGATTTAAAATACTCGAACCCAACTTTCGACACTCACAGTTCATACATATAGGTAGTCATCCCTATAATTAATAGTTATAAGTAAAATGAAAAGTACTACTTCCATATGAATTAGTCCTTATTATTTATATATATTTAAATAGAAAACAAAACTTAGTAACTAAAATAGTATCATATTTGAAACACTTGGAATGGAATAGATAAAAAAAAGGTTAGTTCTCTATTTTTTAATTAAATAATTATAATTTTTGGATAACTACTTTATGTATAATTTAGGTGGTTCTTATAATACGTCAATCAATGACCTATCAATCATTTATACATTATTCATTAGACACTACTTTTTTTTTTTTAATAAAAAGAGTCAATCATTCACCATTATATTATTCATTAACTAATAATAAATGACAAACGGTGGATAATTAGTCTTCTAAACCTATTTTTTAAATATATAATTCATTAGTCCTTAATTTTGTAATACAACGGACAAACCATTCACCATTATATATTATTTATTAATTAGTAATAAATGACAAATTGTGAAACTTTAGTCTTCTTCCTCTACTCTTTTAATATATTCTTAACATAGAAGATCCCTAGATCGGAAAATCTCAAGATAGCCATGAATTTGACTCCATTTTCTTCCCGGAATACCTTCTTTCTTCTTCTTCTTCACCTCCTTCTCCGATCGATAATCGCCGCCGGCGACTCACAACATGCTATCGCCGTCAACTGTGGTTCCCTTCACAACTCCACAGCAATTGACGGCAGACAATGGGTTGGACAAACAGATTCTGCTGGATCCATCATTTCTTTTGAAGGACCTGGAAGTAAATCAGTGATCACTTCCTTCGATGACCACCGATCACAAACTCTCGATCCCATTCCCTACATGACAGCTCGAGCTTCTAGCTCATCCTTCACCTACACCTTCCCTTCCTGTTGGAATTTTTAGGGTTACTTGAATAATAAATAATTATGCATATGTCATATTTAATATAAGCCAAAATAATGTGATCTAATGTGAAATTAAGTTTATGGCTTATGGGTGTATTTGTCATGAATATAAAGTGAGAATACCTAAGTGACATTTCTAATTTTATGAAGGGGCTAAATTAGAAATTGTCAAACCATAATAACTAACTTATTGTTGGCTATATGTAACGGTAATGGTCCCCATTTTGAAGTAACGTCAATTCTCCTTTGCGTCCCCATCAACAGTCCCCATCAACAGAGAGAGAAAACCATTGACTTACTCATCAAATGGAAGAACCATTCCATATAAGGAAAGTACAAGGAAATAATCATTCAATCCATGCAAAGTTTAAGGAAAAAGAAGATTCACAATTCATGCGATTAATTAAGGTAAGCTTCCGCCGCATTCAAATTTTAATTTCTCACATATTGAATTAGGATCTAATTAGTATAATTCTAACAATTGGTATCAGAGCCATCCTAATTTAATTATGTGAGAAGATTTTATATCATTCGGTTTAAGATATATATGCATGAATTTATGATAATTTCAAATAATATATATATTGACAATTTTAAATCACATCAATAATATTATTAGGAATAAATATATTGATTTTGATAATATTATTAAGAATATATATTTTAGATATGAAATTTTAATCGGATTATATATATATATATATATATAATATATATATATATATATATATATATATATATATTTCATTAATATTGATATATCTTTAAATTAAGATTATAGGATATATTGATGCGAGATATTTGAATTTTCTCAATCCCTAGATTTAGGGATATTTAGTTTTAAGATTTATATATTCTGAATTAAAATTAAATTTTATGAAGTCTATCATAAAAATATGAAAATTGATGATAGATTAAGGGATATTTGAATTTAATACATGATTAAGATAAGATCATGAAATGAATATTTGAATTTTTTCTCATGATTTCGGAATATATAGATAATTAAATTTTTGATAATACGTAATAATTGAGTACAAAATATAAAGATTTATCCTAAATTTATGGATATTTAGAAAATTTATGGATATTTAGATTCTCTCGGTCAAGTTATATATATGATATTTAGATTCTATCGGTTAAATGGTTAAATTTATAGATTTATGAATATTTAAATTCTTCAAATATTTATGAACTATTTAATAATGTTTATGGATAATTAGATTCTCGTTTAGATTTTCTCATTAAAGGAGGAATTATCAGTTTTATTGACGGTTGATATTGGTTTAGATTTTCTCGTTAAAGGAAAAAATTCTCTGTTTTAATTTAGATTTTCTTGTTAAAGGGAGAAATTCTCTGTTTTAAATTGACCGTTTTAAATTGACGGTTGATATTTGTTGTTAAGAGATTAAATAATATATAATATATATTATAAATCAAAAGAGAATTAAGTAATTAATAATGTTTAAGAGGTTATATATATATAATAAAATTTTAATTATATCCTTTATTTTAGGATTAAAAGATTAAGGTTAATGATTATTAATAAATTAATTAATAATTGGATTTAGGCTAATATTTAAAATTTGGTCAAATAAATCTGGATGATTTATAATTTAATTTAATTAATATAAGATATTACAAATTTCAAATTCAAGAAATAAGATTTCACTTACGGTATAATTTTATTTTTTTATAATAAAATAAATTATATGTTTCTTTGGAAAAATATATATTATTGATTTGGGTTATATACAATAATATGACATTTAAATTTAAAATAATGATATTATTTTTCATTATTTGGATTGTATTGATTGATACAAATAATCACCAAAGTGACAATATTTGTTGAAATTAATTCAAGACAATTTTGAATGGTAGTATTGTGTAATTCATGTGATTACATTATTTGGCCCAAAGGCTGATAATTAATTGACAGAATTGCATTAATACTTGTGATGATAAATATGTAATAATTATAAAGTCTTATTTATGTAAATAATTAATCCATCCAAAGATAGATTGATTATTTGACATGTCTTATTATTAATGTTTGATCATTACACCAAAATACTATTAGCAATTAATATTACTGTCCAAAGACTTGATATTAATGTTGCATTAACTATTTTGAGATGGGATAAATCATTATTTGAATTTAATTGTTACTTAAGTTTATAAATGTGAGCAACTATTTTATTAAATATTCTAAGTGATTAAGGGCTATAATTTTTTATTATGTCAATTTAAAGATAGTTTTTTTTAGACGAGACTGCAATATTTTTTTAAGGATATTGAGTTTGAGGGGAGAAATGATTATGTCTTTAAAAATGATTTAGATCAATAATTCCTATTTGGGAATATTTGATTTATATCTCAAGTGTTTTTTTGACATTTATAAGGATTTTATTGATATTGAGGATAATGTTCAAAAATCAAGAGTAACAAGACAATATGATCAAACTCATTAAGTACAAACTCAACAACCTCAAAATCAAGTGTCTTTATGACAATCCAATTTAATTGAATTACTCTTTAAGAACAATTTATGATACCCGTTACATATTTTGATATGGAGATTCACCATAGTAGATGTTAAGGGGTTTTTCAATAGAGACATTGAAAAACAATTTGGTGCAATGAGAATACTTTGTGTCGAGAGACCAAATTAATATGGTTTGCAAATTAAAGAAATTCATCTATAGACTTAAAGAAGCATCTCGTTAGTGATACCACAAATTTTACAAAATAATAATTCTCTCTTTTGGTTTTGAGGTGAATTTAATTGATTATTTATGTATCACATGTTCAGTGGGAGTAAATGTCTATTTATGGTTTTATTATGGGTGACATTTTGTTTGTCACAAATTTTGCTTGACATTTAGTAGCCAATACTTACGAGGTATTTGAAAAGAACAAAGAATTAAATGCTCACAAATAGAAAGTCGGAAAGTCTTGAGATCATTGAGTATTCTGACTCCGATATTACGAGATGCCAAAATAGTATGAAATCTACTTCGGATAATATTTTTCGCTAGTTGGTTTTGTCGTTTCTTGAAGAAGTGTCAAACAAACACTTATGGCGTTATGACATGTTACTAGGCATCAAATTAAGTGATTTTGACATCAAGTTTATTTTATGAAAGAAATGATACAAAGTGGATAGATTTCTATAAAATATATATGTACAAACTCTATGGTTATGAACCTCATGGAAATAAGTTTATCATCTAATGTCTTTCATGAGGATATTGCTCGTATGAGTGTTGTAGAGATCACCGATCTCTAACTTCAGTGGGAGTTTATAATTTTGACATCTTCCAATTTAATTATTTTATAGATGTTTATAAAGTTTTATTCTGATCAGAACTTAAGTATTATTCAGTTCATTACACTTTGTATAATTATGTTTAAAGTATGATCTCACTAAAGTTAAGTAGGACCAGTTGAAAATTGACATGAAAAGATCACCTTGCATGGAATTTTCATTCCTCACATTCATGATATGATTTGTCAATTAATTGTATTGATTTATGTGATCATTGTTGGGTTTAGTTGTGCTTAAATACAACGACGTGCTCTTTGGTCCTATATTGATATGTTTAATTGATAAAATTGTTTATACAACATATGATTGAGATGACATAAAACTTCAGGCGCATTATGGTTAATACATTTATTTTTGTACATACGTGACCCAGTGGGAGATTGTTGGAATTTTTAGGGTCACTTGTATAATAAATAATTGTGCATATGTCATATTTAATATAAGCCAAAATAATGTGATCTAATGTGAAATTAAGTTTATGGCTTATGGGTGTATTTGTCATGAATATAAAGTGAGGATACCTAAGTGACATTTCTAATTTTATGAAGGGGCTAAATTAGAAATTGTCAAACCATAATAACTAACTTATTGTTGGTTATATGTAACGGTAATCAGGGACGGAGCCACACCCAGCTTAACCCGGGCTGTAGCCCGGAGGGATTTATTCAGTTAGTAGTAAAATATTATATAATATTAAATTATATAGCTATCTAATAGGCTAAATTATAGCCTATAGCCCGGAGGCCCACCACAACCAACAAATTATATATATTATATATTATATTATATTATATTTATTTTATCTCACTAATATATTCTATAATATATTTATTAATCTAACATATAAATCTCACTAATATATTCTATTATTTAGGCATAATATCTAATTAATATAAGTAATATTAATCATAATTTTTTAACGGATAAGCGGCCCGCCGCTCTTTTCTAACCTAATATCTAATTAATATAAGTAATATTAATCATAATTTTTTAACCTAATTAGATAAGCGGCCGCCAGTAATTTTTTAACCTAATCGACTAAGTAAGCGGCCATCATTTTATATTATAAGTTTTTAAGTCTAACCCTAATCCTAACCTAATCGGCCGCCATCATTTTATATTCTAAGTTTCTAAGTCTAACACTAAATCCTAACCTAATCGGTCGCCATCATTTTATATTCTAAGTTTCTAAGTCTAACCCTAAATCCCACTATCCCAGCCGTCATTTTCTAATCCAGCTCCGGTCATTTTCTATTTCTTCAAGTTTGCAAGTTCGTAACAACAAATCAAAAGGCATCTTTTGAGGTAATGCTGTTACTTATTAAATTTAGTTATTTGTTTAATTTATTCTTATTCTTATTGTTTATCTTTAATCTTTACTACTTTACTTATTCAACCTAACTAAAACAATATGTCCCTAACAATAATAGACACGATCATATTTTAAAATTTGAATTCTTTCTTATTATTCATTAGGTCAAAACGGAGGAGTGCATTCTATCGGTTTATATTGAAATTTATTCAACAATTTTTAATGTCAAATTCAGAGAGAAAGAGAAAAGGTAATATTTTATCTTTTTTTAAGCCAAAAATTGATAATCCTTCATTATCTGAGTCAATCGAATCAAGTATAGTAATTTCTGATGAGAATTTAGAATCTCCTTCTAAATCTCAAAGAGTTGAGTTTGATGAAACTACTCTTGAACGAGATCCTGGATTGCGTATTTCTATGTGGCGACATCCTATAAATCATCACGATGAAATTAGACGAACTTACATTAAAATGGGACCATATCAACCTATGTTGTCGGAGTATCCGAGATCTGAATTTGGAAAACAACAACGTCGATTTCAATACTCTTGGTTTAAAAAGTTCCCATGGTTGGAGTACTCTCCTTCGAAGGATGCTGTATTTTGTTTTCCATGTTATCTCTTTGAATCAGGTAAATCCCAGCAATCTGCATTTACAGTTGAAGGTTTCAAAAGTTGGAAACATGTTAATGATGGAGGTAAGTGTGCCTTTTTGTCTCACGAGGGTGGTTCTAACTCAGTGCACAATACATCTTCAAATTTGGTTGTTGATTTGATGAATGTAACTCGACATATAGATAAAGTTATGAATCGAGAATCTTCTGAACAAATTCAAAAGAATCGATTAAGGCTTACAGCAACAATTGAGAGTGTTCGTTGGCTAAGTTTGCAAGCATGTGCGTTAAGAGGTCATGATGAATCTTTAGATTCCCAAAATCGAGGTAATTTTATTGAGATGTTAAAGCTCTTGGGAAAATGGAATGATAGTATTGCTAATGTTATCTTAGAGAAAGCTCCAGGAAATGCAAAATATACGTCACCCGAAGTTCAAAAGGAAATCCTACATATTATTGGTAACAGGGTCAGAAATAAAATACGTGATGAAATTGGAGATTCCAAATTTTGTATTTTGGTGGATGAAGCGAAGGATATATCTAACAAGGAACAAATGGCTATAATTTTTAGATTTGTAGATGTTAATGGTGTTTTGCGGGAACGTTTTTTCCAAATTGTGCATGTTAATGATACAACAGCTGCAACACTCAAGAAAGAAATATGTAATGTCCTCACTAGATATAATCTAGAAATTAATAATATGCGAGGTCAGGGATATGATGGTGCTAGCAATATGAGTGGTATTTTTAATGGTTTGCAAGCTCTATTTCTTAAAGATTGCCCTTATGCGTATTATGTGCATTGCTTTGCCCATCGACTACAACTAGCATTAGTTACTGCTGCTGAAAAGGAGATCTCTATATGGCTTTTCTTTTCGAATCTAACGACTATTATCAATCTTATGACATCTTCAAAACGTAATACCGAGTTACAGTCAGCTCAAGCTAATGAAATTGCTCGTTCTATTGCTGATGGTGAACGTGAGCTTGGACGAGGAGCTAACCAGATTGGTAATTTACAACGACCAGGAACTACTCAGAAGCTCTCCCTTGATCGGAAAATCTCAAAACTACCATGAAATTGACTCCATTATCTTCCCGGAATACCTTCTTTCTTCTTCTTCTTCGCCTCCTTCTCCGATCGATAATCGCCGCCGACGACACACAACATGCTATCGCCGTCAACTGTGGTTCCCTTTACAACTCCACAGCCATTGACGGCAGACAGTGGGTTGGAGAAACAGATTCTGCTACCATCGTTTCTTTTCAAGGATCTGGAAGTAAATCAGTGGTCCCTTCTTCCTCCGATGACCACCCATCACAATCTCTCGATCCCACTCCCTACATGACAGCTCGAGCTTCTCGCTCATCCTTCACTTACACCTTCCATGTCGGCTCCGGCTACAAGTTCATCCGCCTTCATTTCTACCCAGCTTCATACTCTGCTTTCAAAAGGTCAGCCGCCTTCTTCACCGTGAAATCAGGTCCGTATACTCTCCTCAACAATTTCAGTGCGTTCTTAGCCGTCGATTCTCTTAATTTGAAATCAATCGTAAAAGAATTCACCCTTTATGTCCCTGACGACGGTAAACCCTTATCAATTACTTTCTCCCCCTCAAAAGAAATCATCCCTTCGGATGAGACATTTGCGTTTGTTAATGGAATTGAAGTTGTTCCCATGCCTCTCGGACTTTACTACACCATGGAGGGAGATGGAGATGCAGGGACATATTTGGTAGGACATAACTATCGATTTCCCCTGGGCAAAGACACTGCAATGGAGATGGCCTATCGGTTAAACGTTGGTGGCATCAAACTTTCATCCGTCCATGACCCAAGTATGTTCAGGGAATGGACTGATGATTCAAACTATATCATGGAATCAAGTGTTTTTCCCATCAATTCCATAAATAGGATCAAGTATACGAAAACATCTAAAGATGGTGCACCACAAAGACTTTACCAGTCGTCTTGGTCAATGAAGGGAAATTTGCAAGATGGTGAAGGAGTTAGTTTTACATGGAAGTTGCCCGTCGATTTGGGTTTCAGGTATCTAATTAGATTGCATTTTTGTGAGCTTGATTATGATGCTGTGAGAGGGAACGAGCATAAAGAGTTCAATATTCTCATAAACAATCACATGGTTGAGTCGAAAGGAGATTTGATCAAATGGGGCGGTGAAATTGGGGTTGCAATCCATAAAGATTACTTGACAACATTAAGAGGAGACAGAATGATGGGCAAGAGAGACCTAGTTGTCGCTTTGTACCCAAACAACGAAGATCAATCAACTGAATTCATTGACTCAATTCTTAAGGGGATTGAAGTTTTCAAACTTAGCAACACTGATGACAATCTTGCTGGAGGGAATCCAGTACTCTTCAATCCTCGTGTTTCGACAAATCGAAGGCATAAAATCCCAACAATAGGTATAAATGAGATTATAATTTTGTACATACTTATAGTGGTCATTGTTCACCAACTTTGCGAATGGAAAGAAGGAAGTTTGAGTAAAAATCCATCTCTAATAGACAATGATTTGTGTCGTAGATTTTCATATGCTGAGATCATAAGCGCAACTAAAAACTTTGACAAGAAATTAGAGATTGGACATGGGGGTTTTGGTATGGTCTACAAAGGGGATATAAATGTTATTAATGGTAAGGCTAAAATGACAGTAGCAATTAAGAGGTTAGATTCTAAATCTAAGCAAGGAGAGAAAGAATTCATATCAGAAATTAAGATGCTTTCCAAACTTAGACACAAACACATTGTTTCTTTGATAGGATACTGCAATGATGGCAGTGAGATGATACTTGTTTATGAGTACATGGAACGTGGCACTCTGGCGGACCATCTCCACAAGAATAAACGTGGTGGTAGTAGCAAAAGAGCATTGCCTCTTCTTACTTGGAAGGAAAGACTCAGTATATGTTTGGGTGCTGCTCGTGGGTTAGACTACTTGCACAACAATAATGTGCAAGAAGTCATACATCGAGATGTGAAGAGCGAAAATATTTTAGTGGATCTAAACTGGATGGCCAAAATTGCTGATTTTGGCATATGCAAAGTTGAATCTACAAGCCATACATATACAAGTACTGAGGTAAAGGGAACTATTGGCTACATAGATCCAATGTACTCCTCGACCAAAATGCTAACCAAGAAATCAGATGTGTATTCTTTCGGTGTTGTGTTGTGGGAAGCGTTATGTGGCAGACCAGCCCTTGATAATAAAATCGACGACGAACAACAACATAGTCTCGTTTTGTGGGTTCAGCGATGTTGCAAGAATGATACAGTCCACAAAATAATTGATTCTAGTATGATGGGACAAATCTCAACTGATTCTCTCCGGGTGTACATTAAACTTGCCTTGGCATGTTTGGACGAAGAAAGTAATAGACGACCTACAATGGCTAAAATCAAAAAGGATCTTGAATATTTATTGTCTGATGGTCTCAATTTCTTAAGGTGGGGAAGAGTTAACCTATGTTATTAGTTACTTTGGTTCAATTTTATTTTCTCTTTTCGCTCTATTCTTTTTACTAATTCTTATGTTATCTATTTTTCAGTGCCGCTGAAAAGGCTATAACAGAATTTGAAAGACAAATTAGACTAAGGATGACAATGGACAAGGCACTACGAATATTAAAGAAAAGACTGTTGAACTTTAACCAAGAAATCAACCTGGAATTCAAGAAAGAAAGATGAAGAAAAGTGATCTGTATTGATTGATGAAAAAACCCAAGTTTTTGTTACATACCCAATCTAAGAATTGGGGATCGGGACATATCCGATCCTCATATGTAAAAACTATGAATAAATCCTTAAACTAATATTGCAACTTAAAGAAAGAGTATAAACTTTATAAAGTCTTGTTTTGAAACTGGAAATATTAAATCTGTAATTATAAGAAAATAAAGATTATTAGTATAAACTAATAATTAAATAAATAAATATATAACTTATCTCAATACTCCTCCCTCAAGATGAATATCTTGAAGAAATAAGCGTGATCGAAGGTCTTGAAATTGAGCAAAATCCAATGCTTTCGTGAAAATATCTGCAACTTATTTCTTTGTTTGCACATAAAAAAGTTGAATAAAACCAGCCAAGTATTGATTTCTAACTACATGACAATCTATGTCAATATGCTTCGTTCTTTCGTGAAAAACCGGATTCTCAGATATGTGTATGGCAGCTTTATTATCACAATATAAAGATATTGGTAACTTTAATTTAAAATTCAAGTCATTAAGAATATAGGAAATCCATTGAAGTTCACAAACTGTAGCAGCAAGACTACGATATTCAGATTCTGCCGAGGATCTAGAAATAGTTGCTTGTTTCTTGGCTTTCCAAGATATGATTGATTTACCAAAACATATACAATAACCTGTTATAGATTTTCTTGTTTCAACACAAGAGCCCCAATCAGAATCAGAATATGCAATTATGGAAGAATCATTTTCATATGGATAAAAAATACCCAATGACGTTGTACCTTTTAAGTATTTAACTAAGTACAAAGCTGCATTCCAATGACATAAGAGAGGTTTTTGCATGAATTGAGATAATTGTTGAACAACATTTGCAATATCTGGTCTAGTGTAGTTTAAATATAGAAGTCTCCCAATTATCCTTCTATACTTAGAAGGATCAAATAATATATCTTGAGTTTTATCTTCAAATTTTATGCCTTTAATCATTGGCGTGTTTGTGGGTTTACAACCCATTAGACCCGTATCATGTAATAAATCTAGAATATATTTCCTTTGGTTTACATAAATACCAAGATCATTTTGTATAATTTCAAGACCCAAAAAAAACTTTGCATTTCCAAGATCTTTGATAGGAAATTTAGTATCAATCATATGTTTGATCTTTTTGATATCTTCATAGTCATTCCCTGTTATTAACAAGTCATCAACATATATTACTAGACCAATCATATTCACACCATTTTGTTTAAAATATAAACAATGATCATGTTGTGATTTTGTGAAACCAATATCAATCAAAAAATTAGATATTTCATTATACCATTGCCTTGATGCTTGTTTCAAACCATAAAGACTTTTTCTTAATTTGCAGACCATGTTTGTGTTATCAACATTGTTTAGACCTTGCGGAATTTTCATAAAAATATCTTCTTCTAAATTTCCATGAAGAAATGCATTATTTATGTCAATGTGATTCAAGATCCATCTATTTGAGGCTGCTAAAGCAATTAACAATCTTACAGTTACACTCTTAGCCACTGGTGCAAAACAATGATGGAAATCAATACCATCTTTTTGATTAAAACCTTTCGCAACTAAACGCGCTTTGCATTTGTTTAAAGTACCATCAGAATTAAGTTTTCTTTTATAGACCCATTTACAACTAATGGCTTTCATGCCTTTGGGTAATTCAGTTATTTCCCATGTTTGATTCAATTCAAGCGCATTTAGTTCATCATTCATTGCTTTTATCTATTTTGGATCTTGAGATGCCTGTTTGAAATCTAGTGGAGTTGTGGTTAGATCAAAGTTAGATAAAGAGTTTATATACTCTTGATCTTTGCACAAAGAATGAAAAGGATAAGTTTGTGGAGTGTAATCTAGATCAAAATTTTCTTTTGATTTAACATGATTTGTAATAAAGTCTTGCATCCAATTTGGAGAATATTTAGTTCTGGTACTTTTCTTTTGAATTGTTTCAGATGAATCATTATTTTGATCATTTTTGTCAAGGTTAATATCTGTTATTGTAATTTTTGTAATATTATCGAGTTTTGATTGATCATTGATATCTTCTTTGAAAGGTAGAATATTCTCAAAGAAAACAACATCTCTTGAAACTACAATATCACCTGATTCAATCTGATAAAGAGTATACCCTTTCTGATTTGAAGGATATCTAATAAAGACACATTTTATACCTCTATCTTCAAATTTTGATTTTTGTGGAAAAGTATTTGTCATGTAACATAAGCAACCAAAAACTTTCAAATCATCATATTTAGCTTCACACTTATTAAGCATGAAGAATGGTGATTTCCAATTCAAAACTTTTGTTGGCATTCTATTTATTAGATAGGTTGCAGTAAGGATAGAAAAAGGCCAAAATTTGATCGGTAGGTTAGAATGTTTTAAAATAGATCTTGCTACTTCAATTAGATGTCTGTGCTTTCTTTCTACAACTCCATTTTGTTGTGGAGAATATACACAAGTCTTTTGATGTATTATGCCCATTTCTTCAAAGAACATATTGCATTTTGAATTCACAAATTCAGTTCCATTATCACTTCTAATGATTTTAATGTTCTTTGAATATTGAGTTTTGATCATTAAATAAAAATTTTGAATTTTATCAAAAACAACAGTTTTATCAGAAATTAGAAAAGTCCAAGTGCATCTAGAGTAGTCATCTACAATTGTAAGCATAAACGGTGTTTTAGTGTATGATTCTTCTTTACAAGGTCCCCAAATATCAATATGAATAATATCGAATTTATCTTTAGAAGATGAAGTGCTATTATGAAAAGGTAAACGATGTGATTTACAAATTTGACAAGTTTCACAATGATCCATATTATTGATAAGAGAAGGAAACAATATTCTAAGAACTTCATTAGAAGGGTGTCCACATCTATAATGCACAGTTTTACAATCTAAGGTAGAAAATGAAGTTTCAGCATCACTATTAGAATCTTTAAGGAAATCAGTAACTATGGAATAGAAATACAAGTTTCCTACACGTTTTCCAAGCTCAAGGATATCATCTAATTCAGGGCCCTGCATCAAACATCCATTTTCAGAAAATATGCATTTAATTTTTTCATCTGCAATTAATCTAGTAACTGATATTAGATTATATTTAAAATTTGGAGCAAATAACACATCCTTAAGAATCAATCTATTATTTAATTTGAGACTACCAGATTCATTTATTGTCTTCTTGGATCCATCAGCTAAATATAAATCAATTTCAGAATCTGTTTTCTTAATATCAAAAAGCAATTTTCTATTATTGCAAATATGTGTACTAGCCCCTGAATGTATTAACCATAATTGCTTTGAACTATTTAAACTATTCATGCTCATTGTAAATTATATATCAGTTATAAAATAAAGATTGAGTCTAGAAAACTTACCTGCTTCGAAGTTGATTTCTTTATTTTTAGTATACAGGTTGGCTTCAGGTCTAGTATTCCCTTCAATTAAGCTTTTCGTCATGTCCTGCATCATCTTCATTTGATCTTGTAAAGAGACTGTTTTGTCACTGTTGTCAAATGACACTGAATTCACAGCATTCTTCATTTTGTTGTTATCCCACCAATCTGGAAAACCAATTAGTCTATAACATCCTTCTTTAGAATGACCCTTCATATTGCAGTGAGTACATGAGAGATTTCTTCTTTTATCATTGTTGTAGGCTCTTCCATCATTTCCTTTGAATATTTTTGAACTACCTTCTCTGAAATCTCTTACTGTCATGGCAGATTGTAAGTTGGATTGTTGATGTTGTCGATTTATCAGGTTCTTTGATTCAACATTAAAGAACATCGTGAAAGCCTTGTATACACTCGGTAAAGGATCCATAACTAGAATACTATCCTTTAGATTCTCATAAGAATCATCCAGACCCATCAAGAACAGCAACAAATTATGTTTTTCATACCTAGTTAAAACTTGTTTTTCCAACTTGCATCCCACACAATTTTCAATTTGAGATTTATCACAAGAACATGCATGATGTGGTTCAAGATGTAACAATTCATCCCAGTTTAGACGTACCTTAGAATAATATTCTTCTAAATCAAGATTCTCCTGCTTTGTTGTACATATATCTTTTTTAACTCGATACAAGGTTGGACCATTGTTACCTTCATACCTTGCTTTCACTTCATTCCATAGCTCTAAAGAGGTTGTTGTGCTCTGAAAGTGAATTCTCTTCTTTTTATCGATTGTGTTCATTATCCATGAGCGGACCATTGCATCAATCATTTTCCAGCGAATAGCATCTTGAGGTGCAGTCGGAACTATGAATGATCCATCAATATAACACATCTTCATTTTCGCAGTGAGTGCCAATTGCATGCTGGTAGACCATTCGAAGTAGTTCTGGCGGGTCAGAACTGTGTGAGTCAATATTGCTCCTGGAATGTCGCCAGGATGAACATAAAGAGGATCTGTGCAATCTCGCTTCAATGGTGCCATTGGTGGAAAAACTTGAACAGGAACTTGAAATGGAACTTGAATCGGATCAATTGTGCGTTCTTGACGAGCTTTGAAATTAGGGTTCAGAGAACGCACTGGCTCATCAAGAAGATCGTCGTTGTCGAAATCAAATGGATCATCACTTCCTGAAGGTTCTTGAGGTTGCAGGATCGCCTCCTGCTCTATACCATGTTGAACTTTAACCAAGAAATCAAACTGGAATTCAAGAAAGAAAGATGAAGAAAAGTGATCTGTATTGATGGATGAAAAAACCCAAGTCTTTGTTACATACCCAATCTAAGAATTGGGGATCGGGACATATCCGATCCTCATATGTAAAAACTATGAATAAGTCCTTAAACTAATATTGCAACTTAAAGAAAGAGAATAAACTTTATAAAGTCTTGTTTTGAAACTAGAAATATTAAATCTGTAATTATAAGAAAATAAACATTATTAGTATAAACTAATAATTAAATAAATAAATATATAACTTATCTCAATAAAGACTCATCTTCAACCCACCTGCAAACTCATCTTCATAATATGTTTTAACTCTCTAACACCTTAAATTCACCCGCATTTTGAGTTTTTTTTGTAAATTCTCTCTCCTCCATACCTAAATTTGCACTCAAAAGTTTTCAAAACGTTCATTTAAGTTCTTTTAGTTTGTTTTTAATTGATTTACATAACTTATTTATATTTTAATTTGTTTACATATTTTATTTATTTATATTTTAATTTATTTATAAAATTTATTTATATTTTATTTTATTTATATATTTAATTCATGATAATTTTAATTTAGTTATATGATTAACTTATATTTAAATTTGTTTATATTTAAATTTTATATTTTTTGAGTATTATAAATTTATAATAATAAACAATATTGATAAAAAAAATAAAAAAAAATAAAAATAATTTTAATAAAATAAAACACGTAAAAAAACCGAAAAATACAATTATTCATTCCATAACTAAGTAATTGAAAAAGACATTCCGATTACATAACTATGAAATTGAAAAAAACATTTAAAAAAATATTCCGAGAAATGATAAATCGTCTATTTTATGTGTGGAAAGTATGTTTTAATAAGGTTTGTTTTGTTATATTTTTTTTTAAATGTAATTTGTGTTTTTTTAATAATGTTTAATTTGTTTTATGCAGTTATATAAATAATTGATTTATAATTAAAATTTAAAAGTAATTAATAAGTTGTTGTAAAGTTATGGTTTAATTTGTAATTTTAGATAAATATATATATATAATATTGAAAAAATTAAAAATTATTATAAAAAGGAATATTTTGAGAATATTCTTTTAAGTTTGAGTTTGAGTTTTTGGGTTAGAGATGAATTACTAATTGATGAGATGTTTACTGCATTTTAGGTTTGAGAATAGGTATTTGGGTTGAGATGGCATTACCTATAATTATATTCTTTTGTATTAATTAATACTTTTTTGATATATATTTTATTATTTTATTTTATTATAAAATAATAAATACTAAAATATTTTAAAATTTGATTTTAATTTTTTTAAATATAATTAAGAATTATAAAATATATAATTGTTTATAAAAAAAATCAATTTATTTTAATAATAATTTTATTTATTTATATATAATTTTATTTACCACTGAAAGAGTAGAATATATATAATTTTATTTTTTTAGTGATAATATAAAATAAAATATTTTGAGATAATAATTTATTTTTAAACATTTTAATAAGATTAATAATTAATTTATATTTAGAATCAAATATTTTTTAAATAACAAGATTACATATAAATATTTATGTAGTTATTTTAAATTAAACATGTTATAAATAAAATTATATATAAATGATTTTTTTTAATTTTATTACAAAATTTAAAATATGGTTATTGATTAAAAATATTTTATTTGAATTTATTTTTAATTTTAAGAATTATAAATATATTATAATTATATTAAATAAAATTATAAATATTTATGTAGTTATTCTAAATTAAACATATTATAAATAAAATTATATATAAATGATTTTTTTTTTTAAATTTTATTGCAAAATTTAAAATATGATTATTGTTTAAAAATATTTAATTTTATTTGAATTTATTTTTAATTTTAATAATTATAAATATATTATAATTATATTAAAAAAAATTAAAATTAAATCATAATTTTAAAATATTTTATTACTTATTATTTTAAAATAATATTAAAATATTAAATATATATTATAAAATAATAATTAAATTGTATTTGAATGGAAGTGAACTTTTATCGTAGGTAAGATTTAATAAATAATTAGAATAAAATATTTTTATGATATATTTATATAAAAGAATATAACATTTTTATATCTATTAAATAAATTTTATCTCACAAATTAAAATTAAAATTCTCATATGTTATATAATAGCAATTTTTTAATTTTTGGTTTATAGACATTTAATACAGTATTTGTTTTTCTTAAAAATATATGTTTTTGAAATATAATTTTTTCTTATTTCTCACACCTATATTTTTTTTTTCGTGTAAGCTCTTAAACAACATCCCTGTTCAATAAATGTCTTTTTGCTAGATTGCGATAAATATTAACACACGGCGAGGAAATTGGCTAATTGATACTCAGAGTAATTATTTTTTACAATTTTATTTTATTAATATATTTACGTAGGGCTGAAGTTTAGTAAATAAACTCAATTTTATTAATATACTTGTGTTATGTGTAGGTCTGATGTAAGCCCAACAAACAAACTCACCAAGCCAAACCCACCCTACCCACATTGTTCAACACAATCATTAATAATAAAAATAATAATAATAATAATAATAAAAATTAGTGTATAGTTATTTTTCTTTATCTCTTTCTATTAAAAAAAAAAAACTTTTTTAGAGGGCTAGATTAGTTGGTCTTTTGGATTGCAATTAATCTTGCGGTAAACAAATATTCCACAAACACACTTAACCATGCGCATAACTTGCCGTCTAACTAGCTCGAACTCAGAATATTCAGTGACTTTGCCGAGTTCGAACTCAGAATCTTCAGTGACTTTGTCAAACTCGAACTCAGAATCTTCGGTGAGGCTTTGCATGATTCTTATATTGCTTTGCATGATTCCTATATTTGCTTCAAAGGTCTAATTCTATTTCTTATTCATATTATATTATTTAAAAGTAAGAATTATCAACTACTGAAACCAAACAAAAAAATCATTTGGAAACACTATAGAAAACATGATAGTTAATTTTAAATAATTTTATTTGTGTAGCTAATTTTAAATAATTTTAAATGACAGCTTAATTGTCCCAACTCAAGTCTCACTGGGAAGGTTAAGTTTGCTTGTTTGAAGGTTTTTGGTTTAGGTAATTAGAAAAAAAAAAAAAAATAGGTGATGTTCAATAATAGTATATATAATTAATGAATAGTAATAACATTCCTTTATTTTAAGGATTCAGTCAATCCTCTCTCATTTGGGAGTTATCCAATTTTCATTTTTTCATTCCTTTCCATTTCATCTTTTGGCCTTCTTCTTTCTTCGCATTTTTCTCTCATCGCCTTCTTCTTTTCATCAATCATTTTCTCCGACTCCTCCAACTTCCTCTCTAGAATTACAATCATTATCTGATCAGTTCTCCTAGTATTTCTATCATTGGCGCGAGCATAACACAAACCCTAAACCTAGCTGGTATGTTAACATGCGCACATGACTGAAAATTCATGAAATCGAAGGCAGGGCTGACGATGCGGAAGAACATGGAGATCGTCGGCGGGGCATAATTCTGTCAATAAACATGACCATTTCGGCGATTCCAATGCGGCGTAGAGCGTAGGAAGAAACGGATGTTCAAGCATTTCGAATATTTCTCTCTCTGTCTTCGTTCTTCCTTCATTATTACGACTCGCTACTTCCTTCTTGTCTATTACCTTGGCCGCAAACAGAGGCGCATCGGAAGCTACGAAGGATTTTACTTCGGCGTGGTAAACGGCGCAGATGTCGCCAGAACCGAGGCATTGTAGGAATTGGAGGTCTAAGAATGAGAGTTGGCCGGAGGGAGAGTCAGATTTGATCTGTCTGATTGAATCCCAGCGGGAGTCAGCGCCTGATACAGTGCGGCTCCTGGAGGCAAAGGAGATGGCGGAGGAAGCTACCGTCCATGTTTTCTTCGAGCCAGAGCTAGTACTTCTTTTGATGTCAATGGCAGTAGTTGTAGAATTGTGATCTTTATTTTTTAACCAAATACTATCAATGGTAATAATAATAATTAACTAGTTCCAACCAAACAACACACTTCAATCAATCATACACTGGTAAAAAAATGACCTTTACCGACAGATATTACCGAAAGTTTTATAAAACTCTTCTAATTGATCCCGAGAGGAACAAATCTTTCTTTATTAAAAATAGATTCCGAGAGGGGTGTAAAACTTTCGGGTTTACTAATTAGTACCGAAAGTTCTTTGTAAAACCTTCGGTTTTGACCTTCCAAAAAAATCAAAATTATTCTAAGTATTGGAAGTTGGTTATTTGCGAAGGTTATTCAAAAAAACCTTCGGGTTTACCTTTTATGAAATTCTTAATTGCGAAGGTTGTCCAATAAACCTTCGGTTTTGACTCATCCCATAAAAATAAAAATAAATCTAAATTGGAGAATGATTTATTGCGAAGGTAATTTAAAAAACTTTCGGTTTTACCTTTTCATGAAATTGTTAATTGCGAAGGTTTATACTATAAACCTTCGGTTTTGACCCATCCCAAAAAAGACAAAAAAATCAAATCCCGTGATTCTTATTTTCGCGCCGCAGCCGCCTCCGCCGCTTCTCATCTTCGTCTTCTCGTCGCGTTCCAGGTTAGATTTATTTGCTTTTGTTAATTATTAGATTTAGATTTTTTATCATTTAGTTTATATTATCTAGATTTAGGCTGTTAGTTTATATTATTTGTTTGGTAGTTTGATTTAGATTTGTTATTGTTTAGATTAGATTTAGGTTAGTTTGTTAAATGTATATGATTTTGTTAGATTTTGTTAAATGAATGATATATTTTGGTTATTGTGTTTGATTTAAGTTATATCAAATTTGGATTCCGGTAATTTTGTTTGAGTAATATATATATATATATATATATATATATATATAAAATGTATTTAGGATGGGTGAGTCATGGCAAAGTATTCCGCGTACACCAAAGACACTGTCCCACAATATCAGAATTTGCTAGCAGCATCAAAAACTGCGGCACGTGAGGAAGAGGTGATAAAAATGACGATTGAATTGGAGCAAATCCGATAGAGGGATGCGGAAAGAGGCCAAATGCTTACTGAAATTAAAGCGGACAAGGCTGAAATGGCGCAAAAATTGGAGAATCTCGAACAATAAATTGAATTATTGAAGAGGCATAATCAACCACCCTCTCCTCCCTCCACATCTACTAATTTCTAGATTATATTGTTTGATTAATTATGTATTATCTTTTCCGTACGAATGATGACATTTTGGTGTGTTTTGTTTTCATAATTATGAATTATTATTATTTATCCTTTGGTTTTGGTTTATTAATGTTGTTTATGAATTCTTTTCTTTTATTTATTAGATTGTCTTTATTTGAAAAAATTATAGAACATGGTATATTTTTAACAAAAAAAATAGGGGTAATTACGAAGGGTCAAAACCAAAGGTTTATTTGAAATCCTTCGGTTTTGAACTTTATTAAAAAGAAGCAGAAAAAATTCTAAGTGTTGGAAATGTTCAAAACCGAAGGTTTATTTGAAAACCTTCGGCTTTGAACTTTGTTTAAAAAAATCAGAAAAAATTCTAAGTGTTGGGAATGGTCAAAACCGAAGGTTTATTTGAAAACCTTCGGTTTTGACATTTGTTTAAAAAAAGCAGAAAAAATTTTAAGTGTTGGGAAAGGTCAAAACCGAAGGTTTTTTTTGAAAACCTTCGGTTTTGACCTTTGTTTAAAAAAATCAGAAAAAATTCTAAGTGTTGGGAAGGGTCAAACCGAAGGTTTATTTGTAAACCTTCGGTTTTGACTTTTGTTTAAAAAAATCAGAAAAAATTATAAGTGTTGGGAAGGGTCAAAACTGAAGGTTTATTTGAAAACCTTCGGTTTTGACCTTTGTTGTAAAAAAATCAGAAAAAATTCTAAGTGTTGGGAAAGGTCAAAACCGAAGGTTTATTTGAAAACCTTCGGTTTTGACCTTTATTTAAAAAAATCAGAAAAAAATTCTAAGTGTTGGGAAGGGTCAAAACCGAAGGTTTATTTGAAAACCTTCGGCTTTGACCTTTGTTTAAAAAAATCAGAAAAAATTCTAAGTGTTGGGAAGGGTCAAAACCGAAGGTTTATTTGAAAACCTTCGGTTTTGACCTTTATTTAAAAAAATCAGAAAAAAATCTAAGTGTTGGGAAGGGTCAAAACCAAAGGTTTATTTAAAAACCTTCGGTTTTGACCCTTATTTAAAAACATTCTGTTTAAGGTCAGAACCGAGAGGTTTATTTGAAACTTTCGGAAATAATCATCAAAACCGAAAGTTATATATAAAACTTTTGGTTTTACCACTTCCTAATTTGTTAAATTAATTGGTTTTTCGCCTACTAATCTAGACTCCTAAATAATCTAATCAAGTGTGTGTTATTTTTTAAAAATTAAGATTGTGTTTCATGTTAAAATGTTTATGATTGTGTTTGATTATATAAAGAAGTGTATATGTATGTTTGTGTTTGATGATCACATGAATGTGTATAAAGTTTGATCATATGGATTTTGTAATGAATGTTTTAAGGTTATACAAAGTGTTAAATTAGTGTTGTTCAAAGTCATTAGAAGATTAAAAATCAATTATTTTCAAAATTTGTGAAATGGTAATTCCGAAAGTTAATGGTATAACTTTCGAAAATAGTTATCAAAACCGAAAGTTATACCATTAACCTTTAGAGTTACCATTTCACAAATTGTGAAAATAATTGGTTTTTTACTTTCCAATCTAAACTCCTAACTAATATAATCAAGTGTGTGTTATATTCTAAAATTTTAGATTGTGTTTAATGTTAAAATGTTAATGATTGTGTTTGATTATATAGAGAAGTGTATATGAATGTTTATGTTTGATTATCCTATGTATTTGTGTAATGTTTGATCATATGGATTGAGAAATGTTTTAAGGTTATCAAATGTGTTAAATTAATGTTGTTCAAGGTTATTAGAAAGTGAGAAACCAATTAATTTACGATTTGTCATGTTGTAAAACCGAAAGTTAATTACATTACTTTCGGAAATAATGATCAAAACCGAGAGATATACACAAATCTCTCGGTTTTATCCATTTAAATTTAATTGTACATATGTCAAAACCGAGAGATTTAGACACATCTCTCGGAATTTAAATGATCAAAACCGAGAGATATATATAAATTTCTTGGAAATATGAAAATTAAAACCGAGAGTTATATGATTAATTCTCGGAATTAAGCAAATGACCAAAACCGAAAGGTATATGAAAAACCTTCGGAATTAAACAATTAATCAAAACCGAAAGTTTTCATATAACTTTCGGAATTGACCTTATTAAAAAAAACCTATCCCTTTCTTATTTTCCCCGATTTCACTCTCTCTCCCCGATCGCCTCACTCGTGCCGCCTTCCTCCTTCGATCAGACGATGACGACGTCGCCGCCTTCCTCCTTCGATTAGACGACGACGACGACGGCTTCCTCCTCTGATCAGACAACGCCGCCGTCGATTTGCTCTGTCGCCGCTCCAGCTCTACCGCCGCTCCAGCCCTGCTTCCGCAGCCTCCTTCCAGGTTAGAATATATATTGTTTATATAATTTTATATGATTAGATTAAGATTTTTTTGATTAGATTTAGGGTTTGATTTTGGTTTGTTTTGGTTTTTGTTGATTAGATTTAAGATTTAATTTGGTTTTTTGGATTGATTTAGGTTAGATTAGGTTTGAATTAGATTATATTTTGTTTGGTATATGATTTAGGTTTGATAATTTGGTTTGATTTAAGTTTGATTTAGGTTTGAATTAGATTATATTTTGTTTGGTATATGTTTTTTGTTTGATTTGGTTTGATTTTTGTTTGATTTAGGTTTGATTTAAGATAATTTGGTTTGAACTTTGTTGGATTTATGTTAAATTTAAGTTAGATAATTTGGTTTGATTTTGTTTGATTTTGTTTGATTTATGTTAGATTTTGTTTAAATTTGGGTTTTGGTTTGATTTTGATTTGATTGAGGTTTGATTGAAGTTTGTTTTTGGTTTGATTGAGGTTTGATTTATGTTTGATTTTGTTTATTTAGGATTTTGGTTTGATTCAGGTTTGATTGTGGTTTGTTTTTGGTTTGATTGAGGTTTGATTTAGGTTAGATTTGATGAATAAGTTTGGAGTGTTGGTTAAATTAAGTTATATGTTATATATTAGGTTGTTTTGATATGATTAATGAATATTTGGTTATATTAAGGTATATTAGGTTGGATATTCCATAAATGATCCATATTTGGTTATCTTGAGTTTGATTATATTTATTGTTATTAGGTTTGGATTAGGACCTTCATCCACCGTTGCCTGAAGACCCAGATCGGCACCGACCCTCCGACTATTGAAGATCGCCGAGCTTCCTCCACCTTCATCTGCCTCCTCCACCGTCGTCGCGCCTCTCCACCGTCGCCGCCACAACTGCTAAATAAGGTCAGTTTTTAAGGTTTTTAATAATATTAGAATTATATTATTATGTTGTTAGGATTATATTGGATTTTAGTTATGAATTGAATTATGTTGAATTAGATTTGATTAGGTTAGATTTGATTTATGTATGAATGAATTATATTTAGGTTAGAATTGAATTGTTTGGATTAGATTGGATTTTAGGTATGAATTGAATTGTTTGAATTGTGTATGATTGAAATAATGTTGGATTGGAATTGATTTTAGGTTAGTTTTATGGTTTGATAAATTGATTTATGTTTGATTAAGTTTGATTAGTGTAAAAAATTGGTTAGATTAATGGATATTTGGTTAGATTTATGAATATTTGTTTTGATTGTTGTGATTTAAGTTATATTTTGGTTAGATGTATGTATTTAGGTTAGAATTATGTAAGATAAATGGAAACCTAATTTATGTAAATAATAATGCGGGTTGTTTTCTATTTTATTAGAAATATGGAAGTACCCTATAAAAGTTGGATGACCTTACGTCGAGATCATCCAGATTACGAGGAAGGTGTTGACAAATTCCTCGAGTTTGTTGTTAGGAGTACATCCCGACAAACAGTGAAATATCCATATATCCTAACTCTTTATATTTATTTTAACAACTACATTTCGGGTATATATATATAGGTCGCTCAATTAACAATATTTAACGACATATCAAGAGACCTCAAGATCTTAGTAGAAGGTCCAAATATGTACTCGTCTATGTATGTTTGGTGTAAAGTAAACGGATACAAATTCTGTACAGAAAAACACAACGAAGGTTTGACCACTCAAAATAGTGGGGTGGTTGTTGAAGGGTACAACGGGTCTGAAACTATGTCATACTACAGAGTTTTAACAGATATAATCGAAGTACAATACTTTTCTCACAAACGAGTTGTTTTATTCAAGTGTAAGTGGTTTGATACACACTCGGGGGAACTAGGAGTGAAAGTGGATAAATATGGCTTCGTAAGTATAAATGTAAACCGAATTTTGAAAACCCAAAGTCAAGACCCGTATATATTGGCAAGTCAAGCAAAACAAGTATTCTACGCACCTGACATGTCAGCCCGACCCAGTTGGAAGATTGTGACAAAAATAAAACCGTGGTTTACAAATATATAGTTCAGATTAATTAATTAGATAAATTTATGTTTTTTACTTTATATTCATTCTTATTACTCATTTATTTCAATTATTCGCTCATTTATTAATGGTATGCATTAAAAATGTCTAAAGGTAGTAAAGAACCTTGGTGGAGTATGAGGAAAACACCCAGCAAACTGTCTAAGCCGTACCAGAACCTCATTGCATAATCAGAAAACTTAAGGCTCCGAGAATCGTCTTCTAGAGATCAATCACTTATTGTTGTGATCCCGATAGTTACTACTCCCCCAATAGGCGAGGATGTTGATGCTGCTGAGGCTGATATGGGGGATGACGATGAGGCTAACGACGAGGATCACGAGGAGCCTCACGAGGAGGATGACGAGGAGGAGCACGGTTCCACTCCCGACCCATCATCGACATGTAACTTGTTTTTACAATTAGTTATTGTTTGAATTGATTCACATATCTAATTATGAATTTGATAATTTTGAAGAATCTTTTGCCCGCAAGAGATGGGGAAGAACAAGAATATTGCGCTATCTAAGAGGTCAGCGGGGACACGGATTCCTCTGACTTTTAGAGAGGTAGATGGGAGGCCCGGCGATGCTGACGTGGGAAGAACACGGTGGTCTAGACATGTGGGGTCGGTTGTGCGGGACCCCTCAATCGTCTCACACCATCTTTTAAAGTAGAATGTATTAAGTGCGGACCAATTGGATTCTATTTGGACTGCTATGACGGTAATAATTATTACTTAATTATACATTAATCATTAAATAATTGTTTATAACATTTGAATGTTTTTCTTTTCAGGATCCGTTCGAGGCTACTAATGGTTCTATTGATACTTATCGAAAGACCGGATTGGGACACGCCAAGTAGATATGAGATAGATGGCGCTCGGATTTGAACAAGAGATATATCCGCGTCCATAAAGGAGACGAGGCGGCGGTACTGGCCAATCCTCCACCAGACTACGATCGAGATGATTGAGAGTTTGTGTGTCGCAACCATTTCTTCACAGAAAAATTTAAGGTACGGTTTCATAATTCAAATAAAAGTTGATATTAATTATTCTAACTTCATTTTTTATTTAAAATTCAGAAAAATAGTAGTACAAATATTGTTAACAGGAAGAAGCTAAAATTCCAACATCATACGGGAAGTAGACTGTTTGCTCAAGTTGAAGAAGAGTTGGTAAGTACATTATTTGTAATAACTTAATATAAAGATTGATATTAATTATATAAATCATTTCTTTCAATAGGCGCTTGAAATGGGACGGGCACCGTCTGTCATTGAAGTATTCAAGAGGACCCGTACCCCAAAACCGACAAAAGAAAACCCAACCCCCATTGTAGACACTCACTTTTCACCCCCCCCCCCCAATTTTATAGTTTATGCTTTTAATAAATCTGAGTCTATACAAGTTTCTTGAATTCATTCACAGACTCATTGCACGATTTATTTTAAAGACGATTATTTTTAGAACAATTGAATTTTTGAAAATAATTGATTTTGGATTCTTGATAAAGTTAAGGTAGTGTACGCGTTCATTTTTCGTTCCCTTCCATTTTCTGGCGCGTGTGCCTTTTTTTTTAATTTGCATACACTCCCTTTATCGAATTAAATTGGCTCGTACAGGTTTTAAATCGATACACTCGCAAATGTATCAATCTAATTGACTTGAGAGTCGCCACTTTAGTTTACTTCCCAAAGAAACTAAAGAAAAGAAAAATCAGAGATTCATTTTAAGAGTTCGGTGTTTGGTTACGTATTAGGAAAGGGCCTACGGCGCTATGTCCTATACGCCTGTCTTTACAGACAGTCTCTACTCCTAAGTAATTGGCCAGTTGATGTTTGAAGGATTATTACGTTTTCGTTCTGAGTTTAGAACTCTTTTGCTTGTGTGAAAATCTTAATCATTTTTCAAGGGGCTAGTCCTATTCATGGGGTGTTTGACAAGGATAACGCATTGAAAATTATTAAAAGACATGAAAGAGCATTGCAATGTATAGAGTAAATTCTCAAAAAAACGAGAATTAGAATTTCCAAGAAGGACCAAATGAGGATAGATGAGGAGAATAACAATTGGATTGGAAAACTAGAATTTTATCCTTTTGCTCAAAGAAGAGAAGAGAGTGAATTAACTCAAGGTCCCAAGTATTTCCCATTTTAAAATTTTCAGAGCTAAAGAGAACTCCGAGTGTAACACGTTAAAACGAGTGATTTTCAAAAATAATTCTCAAAATTCCCCAAAAATTTTATATGCGAGTCAAAAATATTATTAGAAGCTCACGGGAATCAAATTTGAAATTTTCGGAGTTATAGAACTCCCGACATGACACAGCGAAGATAGATATTTTTCCAAACGGGTCCTAAAAATTCCAGAAAAAATTATTTTTGAAGAAAATAACATTTTTGGATTTTTGGAAAAAATTGAGAAAATTTGAAAGTGGTTTGAGTGTCTGAATCCTCATTTTAAAGTCGTTTGTTAAATCCAGGAAACAAACAGGACCTTACATTTTTTTATTTTTTTTATTTTTTTTAAGTTTAAATTAAAATAAAAGAAAAAGAAAGTTTAGGGGTCCAATTAAAATATCAGGAAGAGATCAGGGACTACTTTAATTTCGAATTAATAAATTAATTCGAAATTAAAGTTCTCAGGCTTATTTAAAAATAAAAGAGGTCTAGGGACCTCTTTGTAACTTCAACAGAAGTTGGGGAAAACAAAATAAAAGAAAAGAAAATGAAGCAGTCGTCGGCCTTCTCTCCGTCTCCGGCGAGGGCGATTTCCGTCCAGGGACGATTCCCAGCGAGCCCTGCGCCTGCAGCGAACCTCCATTCGAAGAAGCTATCGCGATAGTTTGCTCGATTCGCCTGAAGCCCCGCCTGCGTCCTGCTGCAGTTCATCCCGCGGATCCAGCCAGATCCAATCCTCCAGTGGACGAAAATCAAACCTCCTGCTAAGCCGTGAATCTGCTGGATGTCGCCTATGCTTTGTTTAACCTCCCGACTATTACGAAGCTCTCCGCGACAGTCCATCTGATCACCAGGAGTTCGCCTGCACGTCGGGGTCGTCGTTCGATACTCAACAGCAAGGTTCCAATCGAAGAACAACTAGAAGAAAGTATTTTGCCTGTTCTTCCTTTCAATCGACAGAATCTTCACAGTTTCATCAAAATGAAACTGTGATTTTGGACGGAGCTTATTCTAATCCTATCCTCAATCCTAGCTTCTCCTAATCAAAGATCTATCAGCCAGAATCTAACGAATAACAAAAGCAAATCAACTCACAGCAGCAATGAAACAACAGAAAACTTAACAAACAAACCTGCAATCAGATTCTAAAGTATAAATGGCATCGGTGTACAGAACCGATGCCTCAGTCAACATTATGATCTACATTTGATTAGTGAGTACCTGAATCAGCAAAACGTAATGGAATGAGAGAAGAATGCGAATTAGTCGGAAATTGCAGGAATTTCAGCCAACTGTTTCTATTGTTCTTCTTCCAGTTCTGCTGCAACTTTCTTTCTTTGTTTCTTCTCCGATTGAATCCTTTTTATACTCCTTCAATGTAATTAAACCTAGATATTAGCTTTCCAGAACGCCCGTGAAGAATCTCTCTGATGTGTTTCGTCGTCTAGCTGCAGTTTTCCTGACTGTCTCTCCTCAGCATCAACAGAACAGCATCAACAGAACAGAGTTTATCTTCAAGAACCAGATTCGTCTGCTTCAGCTCTCCAATGGAATCACTCTCTTGACTTTGTAACCGCTCTTTTCTCTCTCCAGAACCGCCCTCCAGAACTCAAAAACTGATCTCCCAAACTGCTGAAAACCGCCCTGTTTAACCAATCTCTTTTTTTCTTCTTTTCAGCTGACAAACCGCCCTCTTAACTTCAGGGGTTAAATTGGAAATATGCCACAAAATCAAGGGCACGCTTGGGAAAAAAAATATATTTCTATATTTCTTCAGCCTTTTTTATTCCCGTTTTTCCTACCCTTTATTTGCACCATCATCCCAAATAAATCCCTCTGGCCTCGTTTTTATTCAGAAAATTGTGAAAATTTTATGGTCAATTCTTAACATAACGAAAGTGAATCTCCTTTTTGAATGAACTCAAACGGACCTTCCTATCCAAATTTATGATATTTTAAAGTCACCCCTCCATTTCAATTTTTTCAATCTCGCGATTTTCACTTTCATAACTTTAATAGAATATAACTTTGTGCACAGAGCTTTTCCCACAATGAGGTTAGTACCATTGGAAATCCAAGACTCTTTCCTACATCCCCATGTTCTCCTTTGCTCACGAAATGGTCTGTGTTGGTCAGGAGACTAGCCTCACAGAAACGTGCCAGTTCACGCATCACCTTCGCTTCAGGCAACTTGGACAGAGCTTTAGGGAGAACTGGGAGAACTATTTGGTACCGTTGGAAAGAGGATTCAAAGTTAATTCCAAAGATAGATCATACACTGAAGATGGATCATTGGTTAAAAAGATATGATTTTTGGAAGTGCAGTATAGTTTTAACTAGCTCCCATGATTTGAATCGGTAGTACTTCTTCCCTTGTACAGATAGAATGAGGGCCTTATCCTTCGAATCACGGTTCGGTAATGATGCTAAAGGAAAGATATGCGAGTTATCTTTCCAACACAACTTGAATTATTCAAAACCATCAAGCACAGATCAAGTTACGAATTTTTAAGTGAAAGGGTGTTCGGTTTTAACCTTTCAGGAACACCTTCCACTCATGTCCGGATGTCGTCTAGATATAGGGCACCAATGGGAGATTCGGCTACACCATATGAAAGAGGACTAATTTCTATTTTCAAAACATCCAAGATCATTGAATTTCATCCAGTATTGAAGCCAGGATAAATTCATGAAGTCTAGGGTTCCAAGAGAATCTCCATGGAGACTTCAAACTTAAGGATTCTTGATTTTCTTTTCCAATAATCCCCTTTTCAAATAACTCACTTTTCAAATAATCTGATTTTCCCACTTTAAGAGACCAGTCTACTCTATCCCACTTCTTCTTGACACGTGCTTGATCCCTCTTTGACCCGGGTTGACTCGTCGGTTGGCGGATTGACTCCAGTTGACCCGTTCTCTTATTTTCCCTCTTTTCGAGCAATTTCTGCACAAATTTGCAAATAGTGATATTACACTCAAAATTCAAGATTTTTCAAAACGTACAACCTGAACGTGTCACGGGTTGGGAAAACAGAGTCGTTATGATATTCGACATTTATATCATTATCTTTTAAGCTTTTTTAGGTCGGTTTTCCACGAGGTGTTTCTATTTTTATTTTCCCGGTTCAATAAACAAACATGAGTATTATTTCAGGCCGGGTTTTTTATTAGGTATCTAGGGTGTAAAAATGTGGTGTCTACAGGTAGTAATTTGTCTAAGTTACAACATTTGGGGAAATTATTATAATTTGAATATTCAAGATTGCATTTAAATTAATAGCTTGGATATTTATAAATAAATAAATAAAAATAAAAATAAAAACTTTTACAAAATATATATATTAACGATTTTTTTAATTTAAAAGTAAAAAATTCGTTATATATGATTTTGTCATTTTTAATTAGGTTAGTTAGATTAGTTTGTTAGATTAGTTAGATTAAATTTTCCAATTTGATTTCTTGAATAAGTTAGTTAGTATTTTATTATAATTATAATTGTTTTTTAGAAATAGGAATAATTAATAATAATATAATTGCTTTCTTTAATTGTTTGTTTTAATTTTATTTCTTTTGTAGGATAAAGGGAAATGGGTCGATCCAAGATCCACATGCAAGATCCGAATTAGATTTGTGAATAGGGATAGGAAGATCCAAATCAAAGGCAAGTCAACCCGAAGTAAGGCCAAAGAAAGGATCCAATTGACGGATCCGACCGGTCACCCGACTAATGGACCGACCCATGCCCAAGATTCGACCCATGAAATCAAATGTTAAAAGAGTTAGGTGAAGACAACGGTCATCTTCTTGATGGTGACAACCACAAATCTTGAAATGACGATTCTATCATGTGCGGTCAAAAGAAAATAAAAGAAGTTGCTAAAATAGATGAGGAAATGGGAAAGTTTCAGCGTGTGTAGAAGAAAAGATTAAAAACTTGGTTATTTTTTTTAATTATAAAATTAAAATGACCAAGTATTACATCATTATTTAAATCCCATTGGATGAAAACTTGGCATTTATTGACATGTCAAGTGGAGATTACATCATTATTTAAACTTTTTTTTTTTGAATTTTTTTTTAAATAAAAACCTAAAAAAACAAAATAAAATTTTAGACCCATTAAATAATTCACTAAAGTTCTTGAAAATTAATCTAGACTTAAACCAATTAATTTTTGATTAATAACTTGTCTAGTGTTGATTTTTAGGATAACTTTATGTGTAAGTTATTTGCTTTATTCTTGTGTCTTTGTTTATTCATTTTATTTTATTTTATTATTTATCTCTAATGAAAACCTTTTTAATGCTTAAAATGGAAAAATTCTAAAATGTAAAGCGTAAGAAATTTTAAAAAAAAAGGCCAAAATTAATTAGTAGAGACCTTAGAGGCGTTGTGGGACATAGCGTCTAAAAAACCCTTTCCCACACGTAACCAAACGCCGAACTCACATCTCTTAAATTCATAATTTTTAAAATTAGGTGGCGACTCTCTAGTCGTGAGGTTAATTAATATTGAAAAAAAGTTAAAAAAAAGTCTATGACATACTTCCCATTAAAAAACTCTCAATCTCTCCCAGATTCGACGGGAATGTAAGATATGGAGTTGTCTACAAAGCCTTATTTTTAAAACTTTAATTTTTCAAACATTAAAATGAATTCCCCTCACGTTTTCAAAATAATTTTTTTAAGAAGTGTCCCAGAATTTTCAAACTAGTTGATCAAAAAATTATTTTTTAAAAAAATCGATCACACCCGTCCCGGACGAACACGTGCAAAAGAAAATTGTAAGTGAATTGAAATATGACTAGTTTTTTATTATAGAAATGATACTTTATTTCAATTATGCAGGTTGAGATGGAGGAAGTTCTTAGTAACGAACCTGAAATATCTGATTTTGAATTGACGGAGAGGGTGTTCGGACAACAAAAACACGGGGGAGTGTTAGGAATGAGATCAGGCGTCCGGCCCACACACTTTCGTGAGGATCGTCGAAGTGGAAACAGTTCACAACGAAACAATGATCGATTGTATGAAGAGAATCAAAGAATGGCGTTCAAACTGGAGGAATTGGAGAAGAGGGATGAAGAAAGAATGCGCACAATTAATGAAATGCAAACGGAAAAGCAAGAAATTGTGACAAGAATTGAGAGGGAGAAGTTAGAAATGAATGCAAGAATGGAGAGCTTCGAATTGTTTATGAGGCAACATCAACAATCACCACCACCTCCCTCCACCAGCTAATTCTAGTACGTTTTGATTGGTTGTTTCGATTGAAAACATGTTTTGATATGTTATTCCGATTTGAATTGAAAACAGATTGTTCGGATGAATTGTTGCGAATTTTGTAATGATAATGATCATTTCATATATGTGTCATTTCTTTTATTATTGATATATTGGGTTGGCTAAACAGGTTTTGGTTGCGAGCAAAATAATCGGCCTATTTTGTACATTTTATAGGGAAAAACCAAAAGTGAATGTAAATCTTTCGGTTTTTCTTCATAGGAAAAACCGAGAGTTATATGAAAAGCTTTCGGGTTTTAAATTGAAGAAAAAACGAAAGTTCTTTCATAAACCTCTCGGTTTTGTATCAAAGGGGAAAACCGAAAGTTACTTCTAAAACTTTCGGTTTTTCCCTTTGGAGTAAAATCGAAAGTTAATTAAAAAATCTTCGGTTTTTCCCTTAGGAGTAAAACCGAAAGTTTTACAATTAACTTTCGGTTTTACTCTCGAGTGTCTAAACCGAAAACTCTACGATATCTCTCGGTAAACGCCCAATTATTTTTAACGAAAGAGTCAATACCGAGGGATGGCGAGAGTTACCTAAACTGTTAATACCGAAAGTTATAGGGTCAAAACTGAGAGTTTTTACTCTCGTTTTTTACCTCCTTTTCACCAGTGATATATATTCCTATTATCTACCTTTATCATTAACATTCCTTTATTTGAACCAAACGCACCATAAACTTATATTTTAAATAATATAGTTAATTTTAAATAATTTTATTTGTGTAGATAAATTAAGAAATTAATTATTTGAGTGAAATATATTGATATGTATAAATATATATATAATAAAATAAATTATAAAAATAATAATAAATATTTTAATATTTTGATTAATAATATAATTAATTAAATTATCAATTCTTTAAAATTAACCAAAAATATGTAAAGTATTATATTCCATTAAATGTCCTAATCACAATTAATTATTTTGAATAAAAATTGACTTCTAATAATATTTAATAATTTAGTTTTAAATTGGTAATAAAGAATACACTTAATTTATAAAAATTGAGAAATAAACGATGAACTCATATTTGAGCTACAATGTATATTTGAAATATGAAAAATAAAATGGTGAATTATAAAGAATTGTAGTACAAAAATTATAAAGACTTAAACACGTATTTTTTTAATAATGATGTGTTTATATGATTTTGTAAGCGATGTGATATTGATGAAATTAGCATAAATCATGTGTATTTGCATAGAGAAGAATATATACAAAAATATTATAAATCTATAAATATATTATATAAAATTAATATTATTCAAATTTAATTAATTTAAAATTGGTTTTAGTGTGTAAAAACTAAGTTTAATTTAAACTTAATGTTAACATATATTTTATCCTTTAACTCCTCAATTGACTCTGATCTTGTGACTCAGACTTTTTCATATGCATCGCTTATCCCCTCGGTAAACCACTCACCAATCTTAGTCAACTTCAATTGATGACACACCTCTTATCACTCGTCAAACTCAACCACTAACCCCCCAATTGACCCTCATCTTGTGACTCACACTTTTGAATATGCTTCTTTATCCTCTCGACAAACCACCAACTGACCATAATCTTGTGACTCACACTTTTTCATATGTCTCTTTATCCCTCGACAAATCACTCATCAATCTTAGTCGACCTCTCTTTTACTCTCACTTCAAAAAATCAACAACCAATCTCAATTGATCACGGACCTCTTATCAATTGTCAAAACCCAACCACTAACCCCCTACTTACCCTCATCTTGTGACTCACACTTTTTCATTTCTCTTTATCCCCTCATATGCCTCTTTATCTTCTTGACAAACCACATAATGACCATAATCTTGTGACTCACACTTTTTCATGTCTCTTTATCCCTCGACAAAGCACTTACCAGTCTTAGTTGAACTCTCTTTTACTCTCACTTCAAAAAAACAACAATAAGTCTCAATTGATCACACACCTCTTATCCACATCAAAACTCAATCATTAACCCTCATCTTGTGACTCAGATTTTTTCATGTCTCTTTATCCCCTCATCGCCTTTTTATCCTCTCAGCAAACCACCCACTGACCATAATCTTGTGACTCACACTTTTTCATATGTCTCTTTATTCTTCGACAAACCACTCACTAATCTTAGTTAACAACCAATCCCAATTGATCACAGGCCTCTTATCCAACGTCAAACCAACCATTAACTCCCAATTGACCCTCATCTTTCAAATGCTCGCCAAACCAAACACTAATTCTGACTTCACACTTGACAAACATCTCACCACCCGATTTTCATCTCATGACCTCACACTTTCAAATGTTCGTCAAACCAACCACTAATTCCGACCTCATACTTTCAAATGCTTCGTATCCTTTGTTTAAAAGTTGTATCACCTTATATTATAGTTAATAACGCATTCTTGAAAATCTAAATTTGTTTATTTTGGGATTTGAACTTTAGTCTTCAACATTAAATGTAAACACTTTAACCACTAGAATCTAGACCAATTGAGATTGTTGAAATAATATTATTATTTTATATATGTATATATATTTTGTATTTAATATTTATTACCAATTATATATATATTTATTGGATTTGGTTTATATATATATATATATATATATATAAATTAAAAGAGAGAGTAGGAGAGTGAAGAGAAAATGCATTCTCTCACTAATGAGTTTGAATTTTAAAGATTATTATATATATATTAGTTACGATAATAACAATAACTACTAATACAACATAACAATAATGATGACAATGACAATATCTTATCCTAAAACATTTATTTTATAATAGAGAGGAAATGAAAGATATCGTTAACAATATTGTATTTATTGGGACATTATTCGTTAACATTAAAAGTCTCTATTGTTAAAATATCTTAATAAATAACATTATTTTATTAAGTAATATTAAATTTTAATTAACATCATGTGATAATTAATTAAAAATATATATTCAAAATAAAATTATCATGAAATTTTATCTTTAAAAAATAAATTATATTTATTTTATCATTTAATTAAAATTAAATATTATCATGTTAATTAAATCAATAATTTCAAATATATATATAATATAAAATTAATATACATATCAATCAAATTAATATTTAAAATAAAGTTTATAAATTTAAAATTAATTTTTAGTTATACTTGTTTATAATAAATTTAATCAAATATTCATTCAAACTTATTGCTCAATTTATAATGAAATTTAAAGTCAACCCTACCTCTAACTAAGGTAGGTTTGGATGGGTAAAATTAATATCGAAATTTTAATTCCAATTTTATGAGAATTTGTATTGAATTGTCATTCAATTTATATATTTGGGGAAATTATAAAATTGTAATTTAATCCTAATTTCTATGTTTAAAAAAAATATAATAAAAATAATTTTAATATATAGTATTTATTTTATTAAAATATTAATTTGACATTACCAATTAGATATTTAAGTGATATTATTTTTTAAAAAAATCAATTTTTGTTAAAAAAAAACATATAGGTTCAATATGTTTACTTCAAAAATTTAAAAATATATATTTATATTGGTTCAATATTTTAATTTTCTAAATTAAAAAATAAAATATCTTTTCAAAATTTTAAATTTTTAAATAAAAAATATATATTGATCAAAATTTTAACTTACTTTAAAAAAAAATATAAAAAAATATCAGTTTGATATTATAAAATCATAAATTCAAAAAATAATATTTATCAACGGAAAATTTTAATCGTATTTTAAATAATAAAATAATAAGTTATTTTGTTTTAAAAAACATTAAAAAAAATTAGTATTAAAATTTTCCGAGTTAAGAGGAGTGAAATTGAGAATCGTAAAATTACACTAAGATTGAATTTTATTAGAATTCTAATTCTAATTCTAATTCTAATTCTAATTCTAATTCTAATTCTTATATTACTTTATATTTATATTATTTTAAATATATTTAAGATTCTACCAAACTTAAGAATTAGAATTACACCTCACAATTCCATCCTATCCTTCTAAGAGTTACCCAACAACCCAAATTTATGGAGAAACCAATTATTTTATAGGAAAAGAAATTGGTCTGCACAATGTTTGGTATGGGTATTTGTGTAACCAATATGTTTATATCTTAAATTATTATTACTTATTTAATTTATTACAATCATAATTATTTGTTTACTAATTTATATAGTATATGAGTTTAACATATTGATTGAGTTTAATAAAATATTTTTATGATGTTTTGATCTATTTTTTTTATTATTATCTATACTTTACTTATATTATAAATAATATTATTTAATAGTAATATAATTTTTAATAGTAAATAAATTAAGAAAATAATATACTTGGTGGACATAACTAAATTTGTCTTGATAAATCACGTTAAAATCTGTGTATTAAAATCTGTGTATTTTTTTTATTGTTTATACTGCCTCTCGTATTTCCTTTTACAACATATATAAATAATACTTTGTTTTTTAAGTTTATAAATATTATAATGTCAATTGTAATCTAAATTTGGATTATTTTTATTAAATATAGCTCGAACATCAAATTATGTTATACATGAGGCTCAAATTAGTACCGTATTAATCATTTTATGCCCTTCTAAATAGACACAACGTTTCTTATTCTATCGTATTGTTTTCGTTTTTTAATTAATTTGTCTTTTTTGTAAACAAAATAATAAGATCTTTTATATGTATTTTTTTAAATAATTTTTTTAAGATCTATATATTCTAATTTGTTAAATGTGGTTGAGGTAACTACAAAGTGTGATCTAAGAAAAAATTAAGAAAATTTGAACATAGATAAATTTAGTGTTTATTTTTATGTAATTTTTAACAATATAATTTTATGTACAATTTGCCAATTTGAATGAATTTGTGTTTTAAGTTAAACGTGTGGCATGTAAAAATAGTTAAAAAATAGAAGAGATGGATAATTGTTATTTTTGTTTTACAAATGTATTAAATTAATTAATAAAAAAAATAATACTTTAAAGTAGAAAAAAAGGGCCGTTTACACATCCGGAGAAAGTCTAATTTAAAATTCGAACCCATACCAAACTTCGAGTCTCAAATCTAAATTTGCCTCTAAATACATAAAATAAATTTGGGACTAATTAATGAATTAATAGAGGATTTTAAAATAAGTTGGCTACAATTGTTGCCATAGGACCTAGCTACTTTAAGAATCATTTTGTTCATTCCTATTTGTTGAAATTATGCTTGATTATATATAACTATTTATTCTAAATTAAACATATTATAAATAAAATTATATATAAATGAAGATTTTTAATTTTATTAAAAATTTAAAATAAGATTATTGTTTAAAAATATTTTATTTTAATTTAAATTTTTAAGAATTATAAATAGATTATATTTATTAGAATTTTATTAAAAACAATTAAAATTAAATCATATTTTAAAAATATTTTATTATTTATAATTTAAAAATAAAATAAATATTAAATATAAAATGATAATTAATACTAAAATGATTTAATGTGGTTGAGCCAACTCATAATGTACATAATTATTTTCACGGTTTTATTTTGTTCATATATATTTGTGTAATATTATTAGTCATTTACTTTATTACAATAATAATTAGTATTTTATTTTATTTTTAAAATAAAATTGAATTTGTTATTTTTTTTTTAAAATTGATTTTTAACACTGAACTACTTGGTGGGTGAGTTTAACATATATTAAAAGTGAAATTCAATAAAAAAAAAATATATGTTATTATTATTATTATTATTATTACTATTTTTTTTCTCACTCTAACTCTAATAATTCTAAAAATTATATCATCATATTATTAAAAACTAATTCTTACTTAAAACTATTTATATATTATTTAAATGTACTCACATGAAATTTAAATTAAATATGAAAAATAATTAATGCAATTGAACTAGATTAAAAATAAATAAATTTATACCGAATTATTCAATTTATTATACAATATTTATTTTTATTTATTGTTGGCAATTTAATAAAAATATTAAATGAATGACACAAATCTAATTTAATATTAAATAATAAAAATCACAAGAAATCTATATTTTTTTTTTCAAATAATAAATTTACATACTCAACTTAACAAAATATATTTGAACATTTAAATAATTAAATTAATAACAAAGTGCATAAAATTTCGCGATAATATTAAATATTTATCTTCCAAACAAGGCCTAAGGTCAATTTATCATCATGTCACTTGAACCGCACTTTCGCTTGTTTGACTTATTCCCATTTGGGGACCCTTGTAAATTCCCTTGCATGTTCCCCTCTCCTTAAGTCTCGTTTGGAATTATACAAATTTGTTACTGATTTTTCAAATTAAAAAAAAAATTATTTCCATTAAGAAAGTAATAAATACAATTATTTTCGGGTTATATGTACTAAGATATCAAAAATCACAAATTTTATACGAATTATATTCTCATTAAAATGAAAATAATTATGTCATGTGCTAGCTAGTTATCTTCCTGAATTAAAATAATAATAATAAATATTTAATTAAAAAATAGCTAATACAACCCTTCATTTTTATTTTGTCCTAGTTAACATAGTAATCTAATTTGTACTATTTTATTATTTCTCAATCATTGATTTAACTAGTCTAATATTTGCTTGTCCAAATGTACATTATATATGTGTTACTTTGTTCTATTTGGATTATTTGAATATTTTAAAAGTATTCAATCATTTTTGTATATATACTTATACTCAGTTCGAATCTATTGCATCAAAAATAAAATATCTATTCTTTTAACTTATAAATGTTATTTTTTCATTCTATATCATATAATACTCTTTAAAAACTCATTATAAATATTAAAAAACTCATTAAAATAATTTTATTAATATAGTGATTAAAAAATAAATTCTCAAAATTATCTAATTACTCAAAAATACCTAATTTACTTGAAAATGTGCATTTGTATATACAAATCTACACAATAAAAACCACCCTATCTACTTTAAAGAACAAAATTGTTATATTTTTAAATTCGGTGGAGACGGTGAACTCATAGATTTTTTGAAGGATTTTTGACTTTGTTGATACTATATTTTATGCTATATTTGTTAGTGCGTATCTTTTTTTGTTTATGATTTCATTGTTGCTTTCGTGTGGTTAATCACATAATTGTGTTTTGAGTGAGTTTGATAAAAAAAAAATGTGAACCCTCGTATTTTTGTATTACATACTTTTAACGTTTAAATATAATTTATATCATATTTAATGAATGATTATTTAATAGAATATGTTTTTAGTAAATATTCTTTCTTAAATTTCAATCCATATAATACATGAGAGTAATTTTTTTATTTAATATAAGATTTCTCATAAATCAAATCATAGTTTCCAGTCATTTATAATAGAATTAGACATCACACTCATTTAGTGTGATCCATGACAAATTCCATATAAGAAATGTTAATTTTGAATCATATAAAATATAATTAACTAGTTATCATTTAAATAAATTTATTATATTTAAAAATATATTAAAATAGAACAAAATAAAAAGGTAAATGTTCACCCTATTTCAATTAGTGGATATTGTTTTACTTTTTCATTATTACATAAAATAGCATGTATCCCTTGCGCGCATTTGCACGAGTAATAATATAAAAAATCGTGAAAAAAATATTACGGTAAAATTTTTATGGGCAGGTCAACCCATAATCCGATCCAAGTATCCATTTACTCTCACATATATCCAAATTAACCACAGCTCTCGAACCGGCAATCCGGTCACTTTAAAAATTAAGCATCATTATATATATAGATTAGTTAGTTAAAAAGTTAAACTTATATGGTTAAAATGTCACGCGTTTATCAAATTTTGGGTTAAATTAAAAATATAAAGTGTTATTAGCCTAGTTGGTTAAAAGATTGTACTTGTTTTGTTAAGTGTAAGTTCGAACCATACCTATAGCATTTTTCATTTTATTTTTAACCGTTTTAAGTTTATGGGCGGGTCAACTCACAATCCGACTCAAGTATCCATTTACTCTCACATATATCCAAATTAACCAACCCGGCAATCCGAACACTTTAAAAATTAAGCATCATTATATATATAGATTAGTTAGTTAAAAAATTGAACTTATATTGTTAAAATGTCACGAGTTTATCAAAATTTGGGTTAAATTTAAAATATAAAGTGTTATTAGCCTAGTTGGTTAAAAAGTTATATTTTTTTTTGTTAGGTTGCAAGTTCGAACCATAAACTTATATTGTTAAAATGTCACGAGTTACATTTACTCTCACATATATCCAAATTAACCACAGCTCTCGAACCGACAATCCGATCACTTTAAAAATTAAGCATCATTATATATATAGATTAGTTAGTTAAAAAGTTAAACTTATATGGTTAAAATGTTACGCGTTTATTAAATTTTGGGTTAAATTAAAAATATAAAGTGTTATTAGCCTAGTTGGTTAAAAGATTGTAATTGTTTTGTTAAGTGTAAGTTTGAACCATACCTATAGCATTTTTAATTTTATTTTTAACCGTTTTAAGTTAATGGGCGGGTCAACTCACAATCCGACTCAAGTATCCATTTACTCTCACATATATCCAAATTAACCAACCCGGCAATCCGAACACTTTAAAAATTAAGCATCATTATATATATATATAGATTAGTTAGTTAAAAAATTGAACTTATATTGTTAAAATGTCACGAGTTTATCAAAATTTAGGTTGAATTTAAAATATAAAGTGTTATTAGCCTAGTTGGTTAAAAAGTTATATTTTTTTGTTAAGTTGCAAGTTCGAACCATATCTATAGCATTTTTAATTTTATTTTTAGCTGTTTTAAGTTTATGGGCGGGTCAACCCACAATCCGACCCAAGTATCAATTTACTCTTACATATATTCAAATTAATCACAGCCTTCGACCCGACAATCCGAACACTTTAAAAATAGATTTACTCTTATGTATAAATTTTTTTTTTATTTCATATTGTAAGAATAAATCCAAATAGAAAAACTAAGTCACGATGTTAACCAAGAAAAAAATGTAAACAATAAAGAAGGATTTATATATATTAATTAAAAAAATCATAGATTTTATCTAAATTAATCTCATGACTAAGAATTGCTAACTTTCCGTACTAGGATTATACATACATTAATAAAGTTGACATTACCCATAATTCTTTCTATAGCTAATGAAACAGTGGAATCTTTAACTTTTTCCTTTAAAAAACAATTAGACTAAATTAATAAAGTTCGTTATTTAATTATTTTTTATTTGAGGAAATTAAAAATTCAATTTCAGATGTAATATTTTTCAATTTTTACCATCTTTAATTTTGATTTTACTATTTTATTTTCTAATAATAAACCTATTGATGACTTTACCAATATGTGGGTATTACAATATTAGTAGTAGTATATTTCTTAAAAAAATGAAATAAGAAAATTTTATTTTCTAAATATTAATCATTTTAATTGGGTAGTTATTTTCTTGATGTAACTTAAACATTAACTCAAAGGGAAGTATGGAGTTCTCAAAATCAAATGGATTTGATACTCGAATAGAAAATTAACAACTACCAACCATTTTTTAAATAATTGAATTGAACTAAATAGTTGTTTAGTGTCGGTCAAATCATTAAATCAACATACTCATAATTATAATAATAATATATATATAAATAAATGCATTATTCAAACTCAAGAAAAAAAAATAATATCTAAAGAATATTATAATAGTTCATATATTCACCATAACTGTTTCAACTTAAGATATTGTGGGTGGAAATCAAACTTTATATTATAATTTTGTCCACAAAAATTGGTAAGTTAAGCTATTTCAGTGGATTAATAATTTTTTTAAAAATATAAATATTAAAGTTTTTAAGCTAAACCATTTATATACAATTTATTATATGACTTGTTTGAAACCCAATATCCTAAACTGGATAAAACCAATTTTAAATTTATTTAAAAACTTTACTATTTTTTATAATACTTAATTCGAATATTAATTTAAATAAAATAATATTTTATAATATATATATATTAATTATATATATTAACAAATTTAATAATTTTTTTTTGTCTAAATTTAGTTTCACCCTTTCTCAAAATTTATCATTATTCTTATTTTATAAATCAAATGTTATATATACATGTATTATTTTTAATAATAATTATTAATGAGGGAATAAAATAATTCAACTGACCAAATCAGATTGACTAATAAACCAAATTGCACTGTTAAGTGCATTTTGGTGTAAAAATCGAACAAAATCGCTTACTTACACCTTCACATTTTTCTTTGTGAAATCAAACAAGACCTAAAATTTAGGTGGGCGGCAAGTGCATGATTGACATAATTGGAGTTGTAATGTACAAATATTTCTTCATTCTTCTTTTTATTTTATATTTATTTTATTTTATTTTATTAAATATACAAATATTAATTCTATTTAAAACCCCAACTCTATTTTCACTCTCACTTATCCATCTCTCCCTTAAATTATAATAATATGGTTGATTTGGGTTTAAGCCTGAGTTTCAACCCAACTCAGATTAATTCTCCGACACAGTCCATCGCCGGCGCCGGCGTTACACCACCGGAATCCATCAATACCCACAAATCTCCATCCGCCGGAGATGGCCGCAACGGCGAGCGAATCTATTCTCGAGGAATCAGCGATGAAGAAGATTACGAAAGTTCTAGAAAAAAACTTCGTCTCACCAAGGACCAATCTAACATTCTAGAAGAAACATTCAAAGAACACAACACACTTAGTCCGGTAAGTTATTATTTTTTATTTATTTAAATATTTGATAAAAAAAAAAACAATTTTTTTATTTGTCTGAAATTTACAGAAACAAAAACAGAGTCTTGCAAAGCGTCTCCGGTTAACACCTCGTCAAGTAGAAGTCTGGTTTCAGAATAGGAGAGCAAGGTTAATATTACACAATTAATTTACCATTATACCCTGCCGGAATTGTTTAATTTACTTGAAATTGGTAAAACAGGACAAAGCTAAAGCAGACGGAGATTGATTTTGAGTTTCTAAAGAGAAGCTGTGAGACTTTAACGGAGGAGAATCGGCGGCTGCAAAAAGAAATCCAAGAATTAAAAGCTCTTAAATTAACAAACGGTTTATACATGCAAATGAAAATCACTTCTCCGGCGACCACTCCGGCCACCATTCTCAACATGTGCCCTTCCTGCGAAAGGGTCACCGTTGCAATTCCCTCTCCGGCACCGGCACCGGCACCGGCACAGGCTGCATCGCTGATAAATATATGGGGGAGACCGTTAGGAGGGTTATGTAATGGATTGTGATATGATTACTAGTTTGAGGGTAAAATTGGAGAAGAGAAATGTACACTTTAGTTGATCATTGTATTGGATAAGGAAAGAAGTAGTATGAGATTAGAAAGTGGTTGGAAACAAATTAATTAGTATAAGTAAGGATTAAGGAGGGGTTTAAGTTTAAGGTATGGTGGTTGAATTGAATTAGGATTTGGTGGGTCAAAATTTGTTTTTGTTAATTAATGACTATTTTGACTTTGTAAGGTATAAGTTTATTCATTTTTAATACTCTATAAATTAGTCTTGATTTATCTAAGCTCCTACAAGAGTTTAATTATTATTACAAAAGAAATGAACATGTGAAACCATTTTATTAACAGCCAAGTTTGGACTCATAAATAGATAATTTTTTAAATTCAGAGTTGATTGTGTGAAGAAAGTTAATACAAACTGTTCCAATTTTAACTTTAAATGTTCTTAATAACTAAAATATTTAATTATTTTTTTTTTTTAAGACAAAACTCACCCAAATAAAATATATTAAAATTTTGTTATCTTTACAATAACTTAATGATATAGACTTCATAGAAAGAATTTAATCATTATACACATGAAAAATCTACTAGTATCAATATGTCATCCCCTTTTATCGACCCTTCACAGTGACAATAAGAGTTAAATATCTTCGGCATTAATGGATGGTTAATTGATTAAGTATATTTGCGTACTACATGTTTAATCCGCGAGAATTGTCGCACTCCAAAAGAGAAGCGGAATCCAACGTCTACAAAAAAAAAAAAAGTATCAATCAATAAAAATTACTTCCTAATAAAAATTACTTCCTAGACAAGGTCATATCCTAGGCTTAGAGCTAAGCTAGAGCAAGAGAGTAAAATTAACGTGTTCTATTAAATCATCTTAAGTTTTAAAAATACTTAAAATGTTTTAAGTTGAAGTGAAGATAATGGTTGTTAGTATCGTATTAAAAAAAAAATTGAAACAAAATTTGAGACCAATGGATTTGAGAATAACTTAAATTTTTTATTTTATTTATAAGGTATTTTTGGATAGCTTATTCCTTTTGTATTTTTTTTTTGTTATTTCTTAATTTATTCTTGATAATTTATATCTTTAAGATTTTGTTTTTTTCTATGAGGAATATGGTGTAATGAAAAAAAGAAATAGTGTAGGTTTCTTTCAAGCCTAGCTAATTGATGAGGGACCTATTGCCTTATCTTTATGATGCCCATGAAATTTCCTTGTTTTGTACCTGTTATGTGTAGTGAGACAATTTATTTGGTTGTATCTTAAATTTATTGAAAAATATCAGTTCTCATTTTTTTTTTTAAATCATAGTCTTGTTTTTGGTCTACCTTCAAAAATATAAACACGGTTATATTCATTAAACTTTTGGACTTTGAATTTCCTTACCACATACCAAATATGTATACTCTTATGTCACTTAAAATTTATTATATAAAAAGCAAGTTATTCAATAATATTTTCATATAGTGTTGGATGTTTTATATGTTTTTATTATTTTTTGTAATATAATATACTTTTTTTTAAATGGTCTATTTAATTAAAAAATCGTTTAAATACAAACGACAATTTTTTTGCAATATAAATAATTTTAATATTGTTCATTATTAAAAAAAAATATTTATAAAAATAATGATATTATTATTATTATCTGTTTTATCTATAATATAATTAAATTATAATATTATTTATTTATATTTATTTTATTACAATCAATTAATAACATTTAAACTACATAAAAACAATTCACGTAAAAAATTATATTATAATTAATTTTTATACATTAATTAATGCTTTATTATATTATTAAATATAATAACTAAAATATTAAATAATAATAAATTAATTAATATATTAGTAATATAAAATAAAATTTTCAAATTTATATCTTCAATATATTTAATTTTGTACTTATATTATATAATGTATATGTATATATTATATACCACGCAAAATTATAAAATATACATAATTTATTATATTTTAAACCAAATAATAATAACTTATATTTAATTATAACTTATATCACTATATACTTTCTTACAAGTTATATCCAACTATCAAACACAAAACACATTTTATAATACACAAATCAACTAACAACATCAATTAAATTGCCCCAAAATTGCTACGAGAACATATACAAATATCTTCGGTTGACTAACTTAATCTTGCGAACATTTTTTTTCTATTCAAACTAAAAAATGTGTGGAATTTAAAAGTTTGTTTTTTTTTATTTTATTTTTTATCTAAAAACAAAGGAAAGCATTAGGGGAATACATTTAAAAGTCTTCATAGCATATGTCAAGATTCCATATTTTTGTAACCCTTTGAACAAGGAACATCATATTATGATTATGATATCTTGATCATATATGATTTATGATTTTTCTATGGGACTAAAATTGTTTTCATTACATGACATTATCACGTGTTCTTGACCATTGATTTTTCTTTAGTCCCACTTTCAACTATACAAGAAGCCTCTAGTCTATTCCTGGCTCACACTCACATAATAATAATAATAATTAATGTTAGATTATCCGATTATAATGTAATATCCAATTATTAGTTTGCGATTAATCCTTCTTAAAACTTGAGTTTAAGTGGTGAACTATGATTTTGTGGTGTCCAGGGTCGGCCCGGGATAAATCCGGCAAGCCCTCAGGCTAGGACAGCTCACTCTCTAAGGCCGTCCATTTAATAAAATTATTAAAACTAGCATGTATCCCATGTATTTGCACGAGTAATAATATAAAAAATCATGAAAAAAATATTACGGTAAAATTTTTATGGGCGGGTCAACCCACAATCCGACCCAAATATCCATTTACTCTCACATATATCCAAATTAACCACAACTCTCGACCCGGCAATCCGGACACTTTAAAAATTAAGCACCATTATATATATATATATAGATTAGTTAGTTAAAAAGTTGAACTTATATTGTTTAAATGTCACGCGTTTATTAAATTTTGGGTTGAATTTAAAAATATAAAGTGTTATTAGCCTAGTTGGTTAAAAGATTGTAATTGTTTTGTAAGGTTGCAAGTTTGAACCATACCTATAACATTTTTAATTTTATTTTTAACCGTTTTAAGTTTATGGGCGGGTCAACCCACAATCCGACCCAAGTATCCATTTACTCTCACATATATATCTAAATTAACCACAGCTCTTGACCCGACAATCCGGACATTTTAAAAATTAAGCATCATTATAATTATATATATATATATATATTATTAAAATATTTAATAAAATATATTATAATTTTAAACATATAATGTTATATTTTACTGGTTCAAGATAAAAACTTAAAACTTTTATATAGTTATGAGTTAAAATCTCATCAAAAATAATTTTTTTTATCAATTTTTTAAACTAAACTTAAGACAACAAAAATATATCGTCATTTTTTTTACCGGGGCTGGGGCAGCCCAAAATTCGGGACCGACTCGAATGGTGTCATATTAGTTCTTCTTTAATTAAAAAAATATTTATGTTTATTTAGTAGTCTTTTTAGTACATAAATTCTCAAACTATATCCAATAAAAAAATATTTTATTTTTTATCTTCTTTATGTCAAAATTAGTTGTCATCTCATTTTTCTTGTACCAATTATAAAGTATACATTACAAAAAAAATTATAAAGTATACATCACATATTTTTTATAAACATATGCAGACATTAACATTGTAATTTTTTATCAAACAATTAATAATCATGTCCAAACCTTTTCTTTTAAGGAATTGCAACATTTGCGATTAATAAAATAAACTCGTCTTACCTTAGAATGAAAAACAAATTAGAAAATAATTAGATTGAGTTCTCTTTTATGCTTTCAAATAAGGCACAACATAGCGAAGCATATCGGCATAAGAGAGATCAATATGAGCTCCACCCACACTTATATATTTCAACCTTCCACTTTCCGTCAACATTTTCAATCCAATCCAGTCCTCTTCATATAGCTTTGTCTGCACACCACAAAAAGATTAAACCAAACCTTTTTGAAAATCCCCACTTATAAAGGTTCTAAAAATGTATACACATTTTATTTTTTTGCATAGACCCTCATCATATTTACCTTTTGAGGTTGCAAAACCGGTTCAAATTTCCCATCTGGATAAAAACCAAACCATGATGTCTCCTTCGGTACTATAACTTTGTCGTCCTCAAACTGCATGTCCATGTATAAAACATCATTGGAAATATGTTACTGATTTACAACAAATGGTCTAATTTTAAGTTGTATGAAAAGGAGCTAATTACCATTATAAGTACTAGGTTTTGCAAGCTAGTGAAACGACTCTTGTAAGTCGAGTTTCTTTGACTCGGTATTTCATTGTTAAGCATAGGGAGAAACTTACATCCATTTAAATATCCAATTATATTCTGCAAAGAAAATGGGAAAAATAAATTACAATTGTAATACTAAAAATTGACCATAATTACATTATTATGACATGAAAGAGGTTCTTAGAACCAATAGTCTAAAAGTTGTGTTTATTTTTGTGCAAGTCAAAATTAAAATATTTTCAGGAGATATTGAATCATGTGTTCTAAAGTTTAATATTAATATAAAAAAGACTTAAGAGAAAACAGAGTAGCTCAAGTGTCAAGATTCGGTATATAAATTATAAATGTCACAAATTTGATTCATATTTAAAATGTCTTAATTAGTTGAAACGTGATAATGAGGTGCAGTTGAATTATCTGTCATTATTGAAACAAAAACATAAACAATATAGTGCAAGGAAAAATAGTGTCCTATTGCTCAAATTATCATCGCTAAGATCAATATAAATTGGAGTTTGACCTTACAGGTTACTTCGTGTTTTTTTTAAAATGAACTAAAATTATATTCTCTAGGTTGAATAGCGACGGAAAAGAAATATTGTCGCACATATTCGTCGTTATTTCCTTCTCTACAGTTGTGTGGCTAATTCTTTAATATGTTGAAATTAAAATTGTAAATTTTTTGTTTAATTTTATTTTTTTTGGTAGTAAGTGACCTGGAAATGATCTTTTTGTAACTTATCTATTAATACAAACTTTAAAATTACAAAAATAGTTTGTAAACAAGTAGAGAAAACTCACATTGGGTAACTTAAGGTAACCACTAAGAGACGAATGATCCTGAAATTCATTTAAAAAAGTTGTTAATTAATCCAAAATTAAAGGTAAGAACTTAAATAAAAAAGATGGATTTGAGTATTTTACATACTTGCACAAATTTGGAGTATATATTATATTTGATTATCCTGTCGGCTAAAATGCAAAATGTACTAGGCTGCAAACAAAAAGAATAAATCAAAATGCTCATTTAGCTTAATCAAGGGTAAAAAGATAAATTTGAAACTTCGTGATAATTTAAAATAGAAAAAAAAATTAAAAAAAAAGTAAAGTGATAGAGGTATTAATTTGATCTTGTTTCGTATTAGTGAAAGTTGAATTATCTCTCCATAATTCTTAAAAAATATTAAATTATTCTTTAAGATCTCACCGATTTATTATTATAACAATTTATAATAAGGAAAATGCACTTACACCACAAAGAATAGGAGCCGCGAGTCCAGCATGAGGACCAGCCAATGAGACATAATTTCTGACCTAAAACATTCACAATGCAACCACTAAAATTTAATTTATTAAACATCGACAGTAAAAATAAAGAATTAAACTTACCGGAGGTCCACCGTCACATAATTGTATTACACCGCGTGCAATTAAATTGCCCTATACGGAAGAAAAACTATTTTTTATTACATAAAGAATAGTCGACAAGCCAAAATATATAGTCTATGACGATATTTGCTTGTATATATGTTACTAACCTGCGAAAGACCAACAATGTTGTATCCATTCTTTAGTTCTTTCATACTTTTGACCTTGTCACACACAAATTTAACCTGTAAAAACAAAAACAAGTTAAAATAAAAAGAGTATAGACTAATGTACCAAACCAAGAAAGTAGTTTGACTGCCATACTTGTTTTTGCATAGGCATATACCAAGAACTAAATACTCCATCCCCAACTTCTCTACACAAACATATCATAACATAACATCATATACAGAGTGATAATGTTATCAATCATAAAGTATTTAAAACATTACTAAAGTACATGCAATGTCCTGGTGATCCCGAGTGTAAGATCAGTTGGTTGGTTAAATTCGTCACATCTTGATGAAAGCATGCCATATTAATTCCTGCAACCAAATTACGAGTTTTAGAACAATGAGAAATGAGATATAATAAATAGAATAAGATATTAAAAGAATATATGTCATATATTTAGAGTAATAATACAAATCTATCATATCATATTGTGAGAAACTGGATTGGTAAGTAATTATAATTCATAACCTAAATATGTAATATATAACATAATTTTGGTATATACTCATTTGTCATGTGATTTAATTAAAGTTGACAATGTATAAATTTTTTTTTTTTAAATGAGGTTTTTTTATTGATCCATCATCGACACAAATGTTTTGTCCATCTTGAGAAAAAAACCAAACAAAATGATGAGATATCATCGATTGAAGTGGATTAGTTAATATAATTTAAGCAAGAAAAAATAACAAAAGTCAATTAGTATCTGAATTTTCGAAAAAATGTATCACTAACATGTTGGGCATTGCTCAATTTCTCGTGCCATAATTTACACATATAAAGTTGTGTTTAGTGATCATCTTGGTTGATGTTTTCTCTTTTGATTCTTTCCTTGGCTACTCAAGCAAAGGTCAAAATCTAGGTTCATAATCGATATGATTCTTCCTAAACTATGCATGTGAATCTCCTACTCGATTCACAGGGTCTAGACCCACATCTATGGGGCATCAAATGCAGAGCCGACTAGAGGTTGAGGCCGTTTTGACCAGAGTCGGCCCTGAGAATTTGAGGCCGAATACAAATTAAAATTTTGTGGCCCCTCAAATTCTAAAATAATTTTTAATTTTATTTTTTATTTAACTTTTTAAGGATATTAAAACTGAGATAAAAAATTATATATATATATATATATTATAATATATATTTAATATGAAAAAGAGAAAAAAAATTAATTATATTATTATATTTGAAAATTTGAGGCCTACGCAACTGGTTGCCTACCTTAGGGGGTCCTGTACTTATGGAGCAATGCCACATCCAAGTTAGGATTGGGGAGTTGGGTGTAAGTTAATTTGTTAGGGCCTAACAAAAATATACATATTCTGAAGTCTTAATTTTTTATTTATTTTAATTTGCTTAAAATTTTATAAGATTTTAACAACTATATCAATTCTATTCAATTCGATTATACAAGAAAATCGAATTCATTAATAGTTTGATTACAACGGAGACAAATAATTAAGATGCTCACCATGAAAAAAGAACACGTTACAAACATAAGATTTTCACCAAGAAAATAAAAACACGAAATTTGAAAAAGGAGACATGGTTAAATGTTATGAGACTTTTCCATGTAATAAACTCATTAAGTCAGTGAGATATACCAATCTAAACTATAGAATTTCTTCGTCAATCCTAGTACTTTTAGATTTGGATCCGAGTGTTGGACAAGTGTATTTTGTTACATGATTATGTATAGTTTTTACTATTCTATTTTATTGGTATGTTTAAATTATAATTGGAGACAAATTCATATTATAAAAGTTCTAATTAAAAGGGATCATACTAGTCATTCCAGGGATTAAATTTCGGTAAAAAAAACATACTTGATAAAATTTTCAATGTTTGATGGAAATACAAAATGATAGAAAGAGGATTTACCATGGAGTAAAATAAAGGGTGTGGATGAAGAAACACCATTAAAATGGAGGAAGATGATGAAGAAACTAACAAATGCTAAGGCTGACATTCTTCCTTGCTGATAATTAACTGTACATGGGGATAATATATATATATAGAGAGCAAAATCGAAAAATATTAAATTTATGGTAATATAATTAATTGTTTTCAAGAAAAGGTAATATAATTAGTTATCTATATTTATTATTATATTAGTTCGTGTATATCCAAAGAATATTATAATATAAATATTTTCTTTATTGACATGATCATAAATATTAATATTACTAAATGGGAAAGGATAAAAAATGGATGGTTGTCTCTTTTCTCACTATAATTCTTTCCCACTCCATTTTTTTACTTTACATCCTCTCTTCATTATTATTTTTTTTTTCAGATTTTACTTCTCATCTTCTCAGTTCTCAGGTTAGTACAAATCATTTTGATTTTCCTTTATTTGAGTATATATAATTTAATTTTCCTTTATTTTAGTAAATATATAAATTATATTTATTAAGTATGATTTAATTTATTTTGAGTATTTTACCTGATAATATCTATTAATATATGTTGGTTCATTTTTTCAAATTATTATTATAATGAATATTTATATATAACAAACATATATTGATTTGGTGTGATTCTCATTCATGAATATTATTATTTTCTTATTTTTCATCCGTTCATCTTTATTATTACTAAAAATAGTTCGTCTTTCTATCACTAAACAACAACGAAAACTAAAGAAGTTATTATTTGTTCAATAAACAAAAAAAATCAAAAAATTGATCTTTTCAATACTATGTAATCATATATTCCTACCTTGACTACGGAAATATATTAATATAAATAGATAATTATTAAATTAACTTTATTTAAATAAACATTTAAAATTTATAATGAGGAGTGATAGAGGGAGGGAATTTGGTGAGGAAATGACTTGGCATAGAAAATGTAAAAGTGGGAGGAAAAAGAAAAAAAAGAGAAATTATTTGATTTTTTCAGCGAATAAAAAAAATCATTCAAGTCATTCCCTCACCTAATCATTTCTCATTTATAATATAAGTCAATCAAACTATATTAATAATCATGATAATAATTAATAAAAATATAATAAAGAGAATAAAAAAATTAATAGAAAACTTTTTAAGAATTTATTTCACTTTGACTAATTATTTCTCTTTTTTTATATTTATTTACTTTTACAGATTAATTAATTAATTTATATAATTTTTAATTGAATAATAATAAAAAGAGAATAAAAAAAATTAATAAATTAATAAATATATTAAATTATAAATATATAAAAATTGAGTATAAAAATTAATTATTGTGCAAATAAAACTATCAATAATAATCCTCAAACCAAACTAAACACTATCGATCCAAGAATTATAGTTAGGGTGGGCTTAAAAATAAATTAAAATGGGTTAAAAAAAAATTTTAGATGGAATTAAATAAAATAATGATAAAATTATAAATTTAACCAGGGATGTACATGTATTTAACATTTTTCTTAGATTTATACAAAGAAAATAATGAATAAAAATGAAAAAAAAATATTATTTAGGAGTTGTCCCTCTTCTACTATAAAAATAAAAAAAAATATTAGAGCCATTCTCAGCTATAATCTAGATCCAATTCTAACCTATATTAAATTAATGTACAAAAGAGACATAATTTTTAAAAAACAAATCTTAAATTTATAAAATAATAATAAATATTAGTTTAATTAATTTTTTTTTCATTTATAAAAATTTAACTATAAATCAAACATTATTTCATATATTTCATATTAAATATATGATATACCTTAATTCATTAATTAAAATATTAAAATAAATTTATTTAAAATTAAAAAATATATATTTTATTCTTATATATTATACCTTTTAAAAAAAAACACATATACTAGAAATAGCACCCATTAGCCTTTTTAAAATAATCAATAATTATTGTTGTGTTAATTAATAATTATTTTGTTGTTTCTAAACTATAAATATATTTATTTTTGTACTCGGAATATTAATATTTATTTTATTCTAAGTTATCTTGGTTTAAAATTTAAGGACTTTTTAATAGGTCATATTTATAAATAAAAAAAAGCTACTCTAATTAAAAAGAATCACGAATGTAAAATCGTATTAATCGCTCTAAAATTAAACTCTTACATAATGAAGAAAGTTGAAAATAAAATTATATGTTACAATAAGATAGTGGGTTACATTAATCAAAATAAATGAGATAAATCAAACAACTATAACCCTAACAAATTAAAAAAAAAAATTAAAAGTAGTTACCAATAAAAGGTTTTTATTTCCTTTTTGTTTTTAAGTGAAAGGGATGTATGTCTCTTGTTTATGTTCCTATGAAATTTCCTATATGTTTGTACTTATTAGTAAATTTGTTTGCATATATCATGAAATATCTCAGTGTTCTTTTAGAATGATTGTTTGGGATTACAGCTTTGAAAAATAATTTATTACCTAAATTCTTAATAAATAAAAAAAAATATTTCTCAATAAATTATTCACATATTATTGTTTTTTAATTATATATAGTCTTTATGGTATAGTCAGCCAAAATAGATAGTCTAATTAAAATTGTTGACTAGTTATAAACTCGTAAAATTTAGAGTTTACATCAAATTGTAAGAGTTTAATTTGAAAAAATAATAATTATATATTATTATTATTTATATATAAAATTAAGTATTTTATTTTAGTTAATTTTAATTTTATATATTTAAATATAAAATTAATTATAAAATAATAATAAGTAAATAACATTAAAAAAAAAATTATACTTACAAAATTAATTATATTAATTAATTTATTTGAATAAATAATAACTTTATTTTTAATTTTTAAAAATAAATTTGTTTTTTAAACGTAAAATCGTATAAAATCATTAAATCGAAATTATTTATAAACTCGTAAAATCTTATTATCGTAAATTTAAAATCGTAAAAATTTATCTATTTAAAAGTTACTTAAAATCACACTCGTTAACATTCTGTCAAATCAAATTGTAAAGTAAAGTTGTAAGATAATTTTATTGACTTACACTAAGAGCGTCATGTTACAAAATTAAGTTACTAAGAAGAGTCAACAATTATGAATAAAGACTATATACACTAAGTCTAAGTCCATTGTGGTCCAAAATCGAGACGTGTGTAAGTAAATAAAGAAGAACAATATCCAATAACAAAACTATTTTCATTTTTGGACTATTTTATTGCAATCAAAGTTGCTCATTTGTTTTCATAAGTAAAACGAAATTTCAACACTAACAGATCATTCGTTATCTGTAATAGGTTCTCAAAATCTATAATTTCTCACCATCATTCAAGTTGACATTGGTTCAATGATTATTTTTTTACATTACAAAAACTTGCAAAAATTAACATTAATAATTTTAATGAAAAAATTATATCCTAACAAAACTTTCATTCAAGAGTTCACAACATTAACAATCACGTTGTTAATAAAATAAAATAGTTTTACCTTTTAAAAAAAGAGAAAACTTAAGTGGAAGAACAAGTTTTACTTTTTCTATTGTTTATGTCTTCAAACAGGGGACAACATAACAAAGCATATAGTTTAACATATGAAATTAAACTATAATTCAAATGATTCGACACTGACTTTAATCAAAATCTGAAATTACAAATTGATCGATGACTTACAAATGATTGGAGAAGCTTCGAACAGTCCTAGATCTACTTGTTAACGGAGCAAGCAAATCAAAGCTTCTACCGGCGAATTGATAAACTTCCTACAAATAAGACGAACTAACCTACTTATTGTCGATCTTCGGAGCGATTATTCGAGCAGACTTATTGGCGGGAAATTCTGTTTTTAAGTTTTAATTTCTTTTTTTCGGGAAAAGGCATCTTCGGGTTGGGTCAGATCTGGCCCGATCCACTCCGTTCGCCCGTGGGTAAAAAAGTAGCTTATAATATATGTGATAACTATTTTTCTATCTTTAGACTTCTAAAATGACACTACAAATAGTAAAATATTACCCAACACAATAAATGGCACTAAGATCATTCAAAAACACGTACTCCACAACTTAGATCTAACTACGAGTTTAATCGAGAAATGTCAATAAATTTATTTGAATTTTTTTATTATTTAAATGAGATTATTTTCTAAAACATAACTTATATATATATATATATATATATATATATATATATATATATATATATATATATATATATATATATATATATATATATATATATATATATATATATATATATATATATAAATTTATTTATGTTTTGTAATCTTAGGGGATGGTCAGAGAAGGATCCAAAAAATTATGTTTGGGTGGACTTGAAAATGAATTTAGAATATACTAAAAATAAATAATAGAAAAATTATGTTTAAATGTAAATTTTACTATTTTACTATGAATTAATGAATCAAATATTATAAAATAAAATTTAAAAAAATAAAATTATGGATCATATCGTAAAATATATATATTTGGAGTGAGCTCCTTAACATAAATCCCATGTGTGGTTACCTATTTAAAAAAATATACTCATCAAAACCTATCAGACATATCTTACAAAATAATTCATAGTAACCGCTTACATTTATATATATATATATATATATATATATATATATAACAAACCTAACCTTCTCTTATATATATATATATTTACACTGCAAAGGTAGAGGTGGGCTTAAGCCCTAACCGCTTACATTTTTCAATCAGATAAAAATATGCTCATAATAAATTCTTCTTTTTTTCTCTTGCTATTTATTCTTAAAATAAATCATAGGCATTTTATTAAATTTTATATGTTAACATTATTAAATAAATCGAAAAAGAATTAATGAAATTGCATTACTCTCAAAAGCATCGAAATTGTCAAGGTTTAATGATATTTTTTACCTAAAAAAACTTAACAAAATATAAAATGTATAATTTTTATCAAAACAATTATAATCATGTCAAAAAACTAATAAAATAAAATTGTTTTAACTTCTAAAGAAAAAAGAGAAATAATTAGATAAATGAATAAGTCTTTGTATTTTACGATTTATGCCTTCAAATAAGGGACAACATAACGAAGCATATCATCGAACGAAAGGTCAATATGAGCTCCACCCACACTTATAAACTTCACCCTTCCACTGTCTGCCAACATCTTTAATCCAATCCAATCCTCCTCGTACAGTTTTGTCTGCATACCATAAAAATCGTAATAAATCCTTTTGAGAATCCGAGAAACCTACACAAGTTAGACAATCTATTCATATTACCTTTTGAGGTGGCAAAACTGGTTCAAATTTCCCATCAGGATAAAAACCAAACCATGATGTCTCCTTCGGTACTAGAATTAGGTCATCCTCAAACTACAAGTCCATACATAAACATCATTAGAAATATGTTACTATTCACACCAAATGGTCTAATTTTGAATTGTTTGAAAAATGAACTCACCATTATAAGTACTAGGTTTTCTAAGCTAGTGAACCGACTCTTGTAAGTCAAGTTTCTTTGACTAGGTATTTCATTGTTAAGCATAGGGAGAAATTTACATCCATTTAAATATCCAGTCATATCCTGCAAAAGAAATAATAATCAGATTATGATCCAAAAGAGGTTCTAGATCCATTGTATATAAAGATTATGTGCACTTCTCCTAAGTAGAGAAAACTTACATTTGGTAACCTAAGGTAACCACTAATAGCCAAATGAGCCTGAAATTCAATTAAAAAAAAAGTTCATTAGCCCAAATTCAATATAACAAATTAAATTAAGAAAACAAAAGATAGTTTGAACTTTTTACATACTTGCACAAATTTGGTGTATACAGCAGATTTGACTAGCCAGTCAACAAAAATGCAAAAACCACCCGACTGCAAACAAAAATTTATTTTTGATATTTATAAAGATAAATAACACTTACACCGCGAATTAATATGAAAAAAATGCACTTACACCGCAATGAATAGGAGCAGCGAGTCCAGCATGAGGTCCAGCCAATGAGACATAATTTTTGACCTAAAAATCAACAAATTAATCTTTCAAAACTTGGTTTAAACAATATCATTAATTAACCATGAAGAAAGAATGACACTTACTCGAGGTCCACCGTCACACATTTGTATTACACCACGACTGATTAAATTGCCCTATGAAAAAGAAAATATAAATAATACTCAATATAATTAAGAAATATAGAAGGAAGGAAAACGAAATTTATTTGTATATGCTATTAACCAACCTGAGAAAGAGCAACAATGTTGTAGCCATTTTGTAATTCTTTCATGTTTTTCACCTTATTGCACACAATTTCAACCTATAAGAGCAAAAAAAAACAATTGGTTGATTAAAATAATATAAAATGATTTATCAATTAAACTAAGTTTGATTATCATACTTGTTTTTGCATGGGCGTAAACCATGAACTAAGTACTCCATTCCCAACTTCTCTACACAAACATAGAATAAAATAAAGTTAAAAAATAGAGAATTTTATCAAACACGAAGAATTAACATGACTAAATAAATACACGCAATATCCTGGCGATCCAGAGTGAGTGATAAGTTGCGCGGTTAAATTCTTCACATCTTGATGAGTGCACGCATTATTAAGTCCTACAATTGAAAAAACAAGTTTTAGAATAACTAGAAATGAGTTAAGGCAATTTTAATGAATCAACTATTCAAAACATTGTGAAAAAATTGGTCAATAAGCAACTATAATAATTCATAATCTAATTAGATAAAATTATGTATGGATAACATTATATTTAGTACATATTGAATTAGTTCTATAATACAACCTTTATTTCTATTAATTGTCACATTTCATTGATCCATATTGACTAGGAGAAAACAAACCTTACCAATAAAAACATTATGTCATAGATTAATAAAATGAATTACACAAGAAGAGAATTCTTTAAAACAAAATTATTGAAGTTAGATCAAAATTTTAAATGTACTTAAATTGTTTATCATTTATAAAACTTTGATTTAGAAAACTTAAATTATTTTATCTCTCCCTTATTCTAAAAAATATCAAAAACAAAAACAAAATTTTCAATACTGCAAAAGGCATGAAAATGAAAAGTTTTAAATAAAAAGTGAGCAAATTCAAATATAAGATATATTTTGAGAAATTTTACAACAATAATGTACTAAACATTAATTTCCTTTAATAACTATTTGATTATATATATGTATACTTTTGAATCAAAGGAACAACTCTAAACAACCATTAAAAAACAATTAACATATAAAATAATATTGTTATCAGTTCATAAATTCATTATAAAGTTAATCCAAAATAAATTAGCTAGTAATAACCCTATTTTTTTTTTGGTGTTTCAAATATAGTTGTAAATTTCTACTATACAATAAGAAAAGATTTACCGTGAAGTAGAATAAAAGGGGTGGTTGATGATGAAACAGCAAAGGAATTGAATAAGATGGCCAAAAATGAAACAACGGCTAGGGCTGACATTTTTCTATCTGATAAAAATATTCCCATCAAACATAATAATAATAATAAGATTAACCTCTATATATATAACATATTCTCAGAAAAAATAGGGATAAATAATAATAATTAAATTATTATACTTTAAATATAAATAATTGAAATATTTTGTTTTAATTGGTTTGAATGTTTCTCATTTTACTCAATTGTCGTATAAGTCTTGGAAAATGCATTGAAAATGTTTCATTTTAAAAATTATTATTATATAAATATAAGAAATAACTTTTTTTCAATAAAACTCAGTCCATACTAATTTTATATAACCGTTATATCCATTTTTTTAAACAAAAACAATTTATCCAATCAATTTCTTATATATTTTGAATTTGTTGAATAAGTTTTTCACTTATTTAATATACTTGACACGATTTTAATTAGTTTAATATATTTTGACATTATTTAATATAATAAAGTTATTTAAAATAACTATATATTAGTCTCTTCACTAATGTTTAGCATTAAAAATTTAACTCAATTTTAATATGTTTAACCTATTTTGATAATTTTTAACTTATTTATTTAAGATAATTACTATAATTAAATAAAATGACTTAATATTTGAAATATTCTCTTGTTAAATCATTAAATAGTTATAATATTAAAATAAATAAAATACTTTATATAGTTTACTATAATTAAATAAATTTACTTAATATTTATAATAGTTTTTTCTCTAATTTTAACACGCGTGTTTAATATATTTTGATCATGTTTAACCTATTTATTTAATATAATTAAATAAAATTACTTAATATTTGAAATAGTCTCTTGTTGTATTTTGAATAATAAATCATTATATATATCAAATTAACTAATTACGATTTTATTAAGTAATAATTAGTTTAATTTTAAAAATTAAATAACAAAAAGAAGCTTAAATTTTTAAGCATTAATTAAATTAGTAGAAATAACCCTAATTTATTGTTTGGGTAATAAGATAAACTTCTTTTAACCCAAACCTTATTTGAAATAATTATTTAGAGAAGACTTGTGACTTGGGCTAGCCCAACCCAACTTACAAAATACAATTTGTGACCCACATTGAATAATTATATTATTTAAGAAAGTAGCTAGAAACATATATGTGATAACTATTTTTCTATCTTAGACTTCAAAATGACACTACAATGTCAATTAGTAATATTACACAACACAATAGATGGTACTAAAATGCCAATAAGTAATATTACACAACACATTTAATGGCACTAAAATTGAACACATTGGTACTTTCCTTACCATAAGAATTATATTAATTCTCTGGTTTTCAAATAAGGCACAACATAACGAATCATATCATTATGAGATAGATCAATATGAGATCCACCCACCATTATATACTGGACTCTTCCACTTTCTGCAAGCATCTTCAATCCAATCCAATCCTCTTCATATAGCTTTGTCTACACACCACAAAATATCGAAACAAGCTCTTTTAAGAATCCCCATGTATACAAGTTCGACAACTATACATGTAGTTCATATCGAAAAACAAATTTAAAATTTTGCCCAACTCAATCCGCAATGTCTACCCTATTCATCGTCGATCATTTGGTTATGAAAAAATATTTACCTTCTCAGGTTGTAAAACGGGTTGATATTGTCCGTCTGGATAAAAACCAAACCATGAAGTCTCCTTAGGTACTAGAACTTCGTCATTCTCAAACTGCATGTCCAAATATAAATATCATTGAAAATATGTTACTTTCCAACAAATGGTATATTTTTGAGTTGTATGAAAAGGAATTTACCATTATAAGTACTAGGTTTTGCAAGCTACTGAACCGAATCTTGTAAGTCGAGTTTCTTTGATTCGAGATTTCGTTATTAAGCATGGGGAGAAACTTACATCCACTTAAATAGCCCATCATATTCTGCAAAGAAAGGGGGATCAAAATAATGGCACTTAACTAGATCCTTCAAAAAACACTCTTACATTTAGAATGAGATAATTTTCTAAAACATAACTTAATTATTTATTGACATTTTCACATTTCATTAGACACTTGAGAAAGAAGACTTACATTTGGTAACTTCATGTAACCACTAGGGGCCAAATGAGCCTGGAATTCAATTAAAAAAACTTCTTAGCACAAAGTTTAAATAATTAAAAAGATAGGTTTGGATTTTGGATTTTTATTTACATACTTGCACAAATTCGCTGTATACATCGAATCTAATCAGTGTATCTTCAAAACTGCACAATGAATTTGACTGCAAATAGAAAAAAAAAAAATCATTTACAAAGAGAACTTGAGGTGAATCGAAAAATTAATAACAAATATTGGACTTACGCCACAAAGAGGAGGAGCGACGATTCCAGCATGAGGACCCGCCAATGACACATAGTTTTTCACCTAGACGAGCAACAACAAACCATTCATTAAACCAACCATTAAAAGTTGGTTTAATCGAGACTGAAAATATACACTTACCGGAGGTCCTCCGTCACAAAGTTGTATAATGCCACGAGCAATTAAATTCCCCTATTCCATTGACACAATACATTCTTTGCTAAATAATGAATTTGCAAAAATATACAAGTAGACGATACATTTATTGAATTCTTAATAACCTGTGAAAGGGCAACCAAGTTGTAACCATTTTCGAGTTCTTTAATGTTTTTCACTTTCTCACAAACAATTTCAACCTGGACAACAGAAAATGAGATGAATCTAGAGTGTACCAAACAGAGAAAACAATTTGAATTTCGTACTTGTTTATGCATAGGCGTAAACCAGGAACTCCATATTCCATCCCCAACTTCTCTACATAAATATAACATAACATCGAGATATATGAAAGTAAAGATGAAATGATATCGAATACAATAACACATTTAAAACGTTACTAAAGTATGTACATGCAATGTCCCGGGGATCTAGAGTGTATGATCAATTCCTGAGTTAAATTCTGTGTATCATGGTTGGAACACGAGCTTCCAATTCCTGCAAATAAGAAATTTGATTTTCATTCATTAAAAAATAAGGTTGCTCAAATGCAACAAATCTAGAATATACAAATTATTTATAAAAAAAAAAAAATAGAAACTAACAATCATGAAAATTTCATATATAACTGTCCAAATTTATAATACTAAAACAAATGAAACAGAGGAAGATGGAAATATTAATTATAAAGTCTCAAAATAATCTCTACCAAACATTAATAGATGATGATTGATAAAACAATTAACAATACTTTCATTTATTTAAAAAAGTAACATATAGTTCACTAACACAAATCAAAGTTATAACATTATATATTATAAAGTACACTAATCCAAATCAAGTTCGTAACAAGCGTTCATCAAAATAAAACTATAAAGAACAAATACAATATAAAATCTCAACAAAAAGAAGCAAATTAAATCAAAACATATATAACATTACGTCTAGTATATTTTAAATTAATTTCATAATACAACCTTTATTTCAATTTTAGTGTCACATAAACAAAATAATGCTGATAATAAATATTTTATTTATTAAGAATTTTTAAAGATACTAGATAATATATCCAGATTTTTAGTATGATTTTTGTTTACGTTAACAACAAAATAAAATATTATGCAGACATGTATTAATGATTTACAAAAGTTGTTAAAGTTGTATGTACGTACAATCTATATCAAATAGTCATAAATATAACAATAAAAAAAATATGATTGCATTGATACTAGGTCCAGAATACTCCTATATTTTATTTACTTAATTCTATGTGGTCTTATTTTTATTTATCCATTCACGTGTTTGATTTGATCACTAATATATTTAAATGATTACAAATTTTAATAGAAAAAATAATTTAGTATGAGAGACGAATCCATATTATGGTTGAATGGGCTGAAGCCCAGCCAAAAATAATAAATAAATAAAATAATTTTTTACCCTAAAATGGGACATATCTAAATTTTTTACCATAATCAAGATAAAAATAGTATATTTTACAAAGTTAAACAATAGTAATTTATCGTTTGAACAAGTTGATATTTAGTTTGATACAAAAAATAATTACTTTTTTTAAGGAAAAAAATATAAAATTGGAAAAAAAAAATACATATTAATATTTTAAACTAATTAAATCAATAAAAAAGAAAGGAAAATATTAAAAGTGAATAAAATTATTGTAAATTTTTTATATTAAATATTAAAATATTACTTACACTTTTTCTTTACTAATATTTTAAGATTGTAAAAATTACCCCTTTTTTTTAAGAAAAAGGGTCATACAAACTTAAAAAATTTATAAAATAGAAACAAAGGCAGATATTTACTTAGAAGATAGGCAGGCATAACTAAACTTTTTAATATAATTTTTTATTTGTCTTTCATATTTATATATATTTTTTTAATGTAACTCTTGGATAGTAATTGTCATTTTAAAACTAAAGTTTATTATTAAGAAGAAAGTATATAAATTCATTATTATATCCTTATCTAACTTTAATTAAATACGTTTTTAAAAGTTTTTAAAGTAAGAATTAACTAAATATTCTTATTTTCTTAAGTAAAACTATTTTCATTTGAAACACGTCGTACTTTCAACTTTAAACTTTAAACGTTCTTTGTATAAATCGAAATCGTAATATATCTTTTTAATATTTTTTAATATTAATCGAAAACATATATAAAAAAAAGAGAGGATTTACCGTGTAATACAACGAAGGGGATAGAAGATGAAATAGCAGCAAATTTCAGCAAGATCATGAACAAGAAGAAGATGAAACCATTAATGGTGATGCTAAATCTTGAAAAGAGAGCCATACTGTCTATTTCTGATTAAACTCTTGAATCTTGGAATATATATATATATAGATAAGAATTTATCAGATAATTTGATCACATCTTAAGAGATAAGCAACCAACCGATTTTATTTAAAGTTTCAATTTATTTTTGTGGGACATTTATCTTCTACTTCTTTTTTTAGTGTTTCTTTTCACACTGTAAAAGTCTTCACTAATATTAATATTTTCATGTGCTTCTGATCAGTTGTGACCCCATTGCTTATAACTTTTCTTGAGTTTTGTGACTTTCATCACCGATCAAATTAAATGAATAATGAAAGAGATTTGCTTGAAAGATGTAAGTAACTTAAAGGATTTTTTCAAAAAAGAAATGAAAAAATAAAAAATAGATATATATATAAATATAAAACAAGAAAAACGGTATTAAATAAATTATCGAATTCGTAAATTCTTAATAAAAACGATTAACTCTCTAAAAAAACAGGAGACTCTATAACTACTCCATTTTAAATTAATTAATTAAACATACAATGGAATTGAAATAATTTGTATATTGATTTTAGCATTTAACTATATTAATTTAGATAGTTTAATGGGTAAGTATCGCGCTTAAAAGATCGAACTAAAAATGGTTTAAGCTAGAGTAATAATTATTAAAGAAATGAAACTCCTTTATTTGCTTATATAATTAGAAAATTATTTGAGGAAAAGCGAAAAAGTTAGTAAAGAAAAAGTGAAAAGTATTTTTTGAAACATTGTTTGGTAAAACAAAAACTGACAATATTTTATATATATAATATAGTTGAGTTTATTGGGATGAATTTTAATATTCAATTATAATTAAATATAATGTCATCTTATTATTATATAAATTACGTCACTTAATTTATTAACTAAAATATTTAAAATAAATTTTATTTCTTCTTAAAAAAAAATGTATTATTATATATTAATATATTAAAAGCTTGTTTGAGGAGATGGGTTTTGGAGTTTTACCTGAGTTTTCTCCTAAAACCCTTATTTGATAAAAATTAAAAAAAAAAAACTGTTTTTTAAATTTTAAGACTATTTTACCCCTGAATTGAGGGGTGTAGTAAATGTAAAAGAATTGTGGATTAGAAAAAGAAAAATAAGGTGGCTTAGAGAGAAAATGGGTAATTTTGGTATTTAAATTAATAAAATTGTTGATAAGATGTTTGAGTTTTGAGATAAAAATTGGGTTTTATCCCAATAACCAAATATCAAACAAGCCCTTAAAGTCTTCTTGAAAAAATAAAGTTTTCTCAAAATCACAACCAACAATATTATTTAAATAACCCATTTTTTTTTAAATAGAGTAGAAGCTCAAACACTTTTTAACTCTAATAATAGAACCATCAATAATAATGGTACAATTTAATTCAAAATAGACAAAAATAACTTCTACAATAGCTCATTTAATAGAAAACATCCTTATAATTGCAGATCAGATCTTCTGCTATCGAATGAGGTGTTTCCTTGTTGCGGATCAATCAAAACTCAGCAACATTATTATATTAATAAATTAAAACTGAATTGAAAAGAAGAGAGAACCCGAAATCCGTATTTCATTCCAGGTTCAGTAGAAGCGGAAAGGAGTGAAGTTCTCTTCGCTTCACTTCGTTTTACATGACCTATTGAAGAGACGGTCTACACCGTTTAAAATGAGGTTGTTCATGTAAAACTGATTGACATATATTCACTGTTGAGTAAAGCGAATTTCATTTAACTCTAATTTATAAATTATGTTTATAAATTTATTTGTGATATATTTAAATGATTAAATAATAATTCATATAATTTTATTTCTGGTATATATAAAATAATAATTATGAATTAATATAATTTTATTTCAAGATCGGTTTAAAATAATAATCATAAATTATGTGATTTGAGATATTTAAATTAATTTTTATGAATGATTATAATTATATTTTATAATTGTGATATATTCAAATGAATTTGTAAAAATTATTTCATAATGTATATATTTATATATTATATGCATAAATTTGTTTGTAATGTATTTAAATATATTTTGACAAATTATTTAAAAATTTATATAATTATATATTAGATAATAATCATAAATTATGTGTTTGAGATATTTAAATTATTTTTTATGAATGGTTATAATTATATTTCATAATTGTGATATATTCAAATAAATTTGTACAAATTATTTCATAATGTATATATTTATATATTCAATATGCATAAATTTGTTTGAAATGTAATTAAATATATTTTGACAAATTATTTAAAAATTTATATAATTATATATTAAATATATACATATAACAATATATTTTTAATTTTTTTTAAAGATGTTTAAATTATTTTGTAAATATATTTAAATAAATTTATAAAATAAATTATTTAATTTTTTGTAATATACTTAAATGAATTTTTAAAACAAAATATTTTAAAATTTATTTGTAAGATATTTTGAAAAAATATATTTAAATTATTTTATATTTTATATAATTATATATTAAATATATATAAATGTTAATGTAAAACCACTAACACATTTATGTAAAAATATTTATACGGTCATGTAAAAGTATTTATGCATTCATTTAAGTCTGCAAAAGAATAAAAAAAAAATAAGACAAGCGTTTTCACCTGGGTATTTACAACGCTCAAATGAGTGAAACAAGCACGATCAGGTGAAGCTTGATTCACTCAATATTTGAAGCGCTCATCAAAGTGAAACAAACTTCACACGATATATTTACATTTATAAGATATTTAAATGAATTTATTTTAATTATTTTATATAATTATATATTAAATATATATATAAAATAATATGTCAAAAAAATTTGTAATATATTTAAATGAATTTGTAAAATAAAATATTTTAAAATATTTTTGAACATTTTGTTTTATATATATATTTAATATATAATTATATAAAATAATTAAAATAAATTTATTTAAATATCTTATTACAAATATAAAACCTAGTGAAGTTTGTTTCCCTTTCTATTAGCGCTGCAAATATTAAGTGAATCAAGCTTCACTAGGTATTGTTTGTTTCACTCATTTAAGCGCTGTAAATACTCAGGTGAAACTTGCTTCACCGGGTATCGCTTGTTTTTTTTATTATTCTTTTGCAAACTTATTTGAAGGCATAAATAATTTTACATGAACGTATAAATATTTTTACATAAATGTGTTAGTGGTTTTACATGAACGTTTATATATATATTTAATATATAATTATATAAAATATAAAATAATTTAAATAATTTTTTTTAAATATCTTACAAATAAATTTTAAAATATTTTATTTTACAAATTCATTTAAATATATTTAAAAAAATTGAATATTTTGTTTTTCAAATTTATTTAAATATATTTACAAAATAATTTAAATATCTTTCAAAATAATTACAAATATGTTTTTATATGTATATAATTAATATATAATTATATAATTATATAAATTTTTAAATAATTTGTCAAAATATATTTCAATACATTACAAACAAATTTATGCATATTAAAAATATAAATATATACATTATGAAATAATTTGTACAAATTCATTTGAATATATCACAATTATAAAATATAATTATAATTATTAATAAAAATTAATTTAAATATCTCAAATCACATAATTTATAATTATTATTTTAAATAGATTTTGAAATAAAATTATATTAATTCATAATTATTATTTTATATATATCAGAAATAAAATTATATAAATTATTATTTAATCATTTAAATACATCACAAATAAATTTATAAACATAATTTATAAATCGAAGTCAAATGAAGTTCGCTTCACTCAATAATAAATATATGTCAATCAGTTTTACATGGACACCTCATGTAAAACGATGTAGACCGTCTCTTTAATGAGTAATGTAAAACGGAGTGAAGCGAAGGAAGCTTCACTCTTTTTCGCTTCTGCTGAACCCTGAATGAAATACGGGTTCCGGGTTCTCTCTTACTTTCAACCCAGTTTAAATTTATTAATATAATAATACTGCTAAGTTTTGATTGGTCCGCAATAGAAAACACCCCATTCAATAATAGAAAATCTGATATGCTATAATTGGATTTTCTCGTAGATAAATATATGTTTTCAGACTCATCTTTGATCAATAAACAAAATCCAAGCAATTTGAAATTGAGTCAATTTGTAATAGGCAATTCGTATTAATTTTAATAAAATTTGGTAGTGCAATATGTTCTAGATAAATATGTGAATATAAATCTGACCATAGAGAATTTAGAATATTATTATTTTAAGAAGGGATACGAAAAGAAATTTGGGAGAGTGAATGATCGATGTATCACCACATCATATACTGAGAACATGATAAAGGGTAGAGAGAGGGAGAGAAGAGAAGAAAATTTGTTAATTTTTCAGCGAATCAGATTATGTCATGTCATTCTCTCTCAAATTCTCTCTCATAATCATTTTTCTATGTTATTTTCTTGGGTAGAATAATGTAGAAAAAAATAATGATTGATTATATTTTAAAAGAGGATATTTTTTTATATAAAAAAAATTAAAATATATATAAATAAAATACAAAATAATAATTTAAAATATTTAATATTTTAATATTTTGGTTAATAAATTCAGTAATTTGATGGAAATGAGGTAGTGAAATGACGTTTAATTTTTTTGGATTGTGTAAATAATCCAAAACCAAACAAGTCCTAGTAACTTTAAATTTGGCTGAGTATTTTTTATTTTCATTTAACTTGAACAGAAGCCCAAAATTAATGTCATAGTACTATTATATTGGTTCAGGTGTCTACCCTATCATAAATATCATTAAATTATTTTTTCATTAATTTAAATATCTTTATTTTATTTTGGTTTTATTAAATTTAAAATAAAAAAAATATTTTATAAATTCAAAATTCAAATAACTTACTCATTCATCAAAAATAACTTTTATAGAAAATTTTCACATTTTGGGACTAAAATATTACAATAGATATATCGTTATTTGAATGAAATGTTATTCACAGTAAAATTAGTATCGATAATTCACTTATTTTTTCATTGTTAAGTGGTGACTAGTATCTATAGTTTTTTATGAAGTATTAGTGATATTAAGTAATGCCCGAGTTTATGAGTAGTTATTGAGAAATTTGGATTGATACGACTGATATTGTTGGTGATATTATTATTTCCGAACGTTCGATGATAATAATATCTGATACGTATTATTAATAATATTATTATGACGAATTCTCAGATTAGTTCTAAAAAATCGTTAGAATCGATCTAAAAGTTAATCGTTTATCTCGAAAATGTACGAGTTCGATAAATTATTGAGTGACGTATTTTATATATTTTATATATTCCATATTTTCTTTTTCATGTCATTCTTAAAAAAAAAAAAAAAAAAAAAAAAAAAAAAAAAAAAAAAAAATATATATATATATATATATGTCATTTTTATCCTTTTCAATATATCAACCATTTACAAATAAATATATATATAATTTTAGACAAATTCCAAAAAAATTTAAAAATCAAGATCAAACAAGTTTTTTTTGTTAAGTCTAAATGCTTAATATCGGTATGGTTTGAATTATTTGCTTAATATTTTTATGGTTTGAATTATTGAAATATTTTTTAAAGAGAAATGATTAGGAGAGAGAATGATTTAACGCAATTTTAAAAAAACAAAATATTTTCTCTTTTAATTCATTTTTATCATTTTATCAGTGTATTGACACACCAATCCTTCTACCCTCTCCCAAATTTTCTTCCCTTATCACTCCTTATTTTGAGAAAATTATCCACCATTTTTTACTTATTCAATCATTAATAATATGACATATAGATCAAAAATATAAAATTTGTTTTATTTTATTTACTTTTTTATCATATAAATAATTTTAAAAACTTTTCATTAGATAGTATAAATATTTTTATTTTTATTGAGAAAATATTAACTCAAAAAAAAATTAAATATCAAATTCTAAAAAGACATTTCTTTCAAAAAGTTGAAAACACAGTATTTTTTTTCTTTGTTTGATTTTTATTTTAATTTCGACACAAGATATTTTTTTCTATTTTTCTTTCACTCTTACTTCTAATTATTTCTTTTAATCATGTGGGTTCTTTTGTTTAAGTTTATATAAAAAATGACATTTAAAAAAAATAAAACTGAGAATGTGACTTGTTTGATAAGGTTATTTGGAAGGGGTTTTATTGATTTTTTAGAGTAAAAAAATATAGTCTTTAATTAATTGTATTATTATAATATTTTTATGTATTTAAAATTTAAATTTTATAAAACAAGTAATTAAAAAAATGTATGTATATGAATACGGTTACGTGTTTTTGTGTAAAAATCCACAAATAATTCACATAGCAGTTGGCAGTTATAAGGTAATAAATGAATCTACCTAATATAATATTTAATACATGGCAGAGCTTTTATAGCTTTTATTTAAATATTTCTCCAAAGAGTTTGTTGGAGCTTTTGAATGAACATTTAATTTGATGTTTGGGTAGAGATGTAATTAGTAATTTTGCAAAATAAATTAATACAATAAAACACATTTTGCATATAAAAGATTTTTTAAAAAAAAAAAAAAACAATCAACAAAAATCAAATATTATCTCATTATTTTTATGATTATATTATAATTACATAATTTAATTTATTATTAAAATATATATTTTATAATTATATATTAATACTCTTTTAATCTTTTATAAAAAAAATATATATTCAGATTCTCAAAATTACACCTATCAATATTCTATAAATAAATTAATAGTTATTTAAAAAATATCTCATACTCCCAACCGGTTACCCGACCAAGAGCGCAATCGAGTCCCAATTAGGATCAGTGTTTGTAAATCCTATCAAAATTTAAATTAGAGTATTTTTAATAAAAATTAAAATAAATATGTTTTTATTTTTAAAATATTTTTACACTAATTTACATATTAATATAATTTGATTTATTTTAATATATAGTTGTCAATAATCTATTATTTGTAATTGATTAAACTATATATTTGTTACTTAAAAATGATTGGTTCAAATCATAATTTGACGTTACAAGGTATTGAGGGTGGTTTCAAACAATTGGTCTTGATTATTTAAGTAATATATAAGTTATCTAAATTTTTATTATAAAAAACAAATAAGAAAAGTTATATATAAGTTAGTTTAACATCAATATACCTTTTTTTCACAAAATAAAAATACTTTCAATTATAGTTTAATTTTAATTTTTAAACTTTCAATTGTTCAATCCAAAAATCTAACCGAATTATGTATACTTTTACAAATTTGTCAGTCAATTTGATCAATTCAATATATTTTCTGTTGGGTTTGATATTGTCTATTTTAAAAAATATTTTGTCATTCAGTTTTTGTTAATTTTCCTTTAAATAGATTTTCTATGCCTTTTGACTTTTTAAATTAATTAAAAAATATAAATATAAATATAATAAATAATTATAATATATATAATTAGGTTGCAGTTAATTTGCGTTTTCAATATTAAAAGCAAAATTTGAAATATGTGTTAGATATTGTGTTGACTAATTTTCATAAATTTAATGTTATTGAAATTTGGAACATTTGAGAGTGATTTTTTTTATTAAAAAACATTTAAATATAATTATATTATTTTATCTACTTTATATTACTAGATAAATTAATAAAAATATTAAATTATTTTTATTTAAATGAAATTAATTTGCATTACCTCTCAAAATCACTTAATTTCTTTTTTAAAAATAATCTATCATATATAAATATATCTTTACCGACAATGCCATATTATTTCTTACAAATTATTATTATAATTATTAGATAACGTTATAATAAAAAATTAATTTCTCTACAAACTTTTAGATCATGTTATACAAGTTTTGTTGACAGTATCATTTTTTATTTTTATTTTTTATCAAAATAACAAAAATGAGTTTCCATATTGCTCTATATATTGTGTTATATCTTTTGAGTTGAACTTCATCTTATAAATATTATAGGTAAGTTATGCAATAGTTACTAAGAATAATGATATATACAAATACTCTTATACAGTACGTTCGCATAGTACATACCTCATTTGGAAAGAAATAGAAAATATTTTTTTCTCTCTTATATTTTTTTAAGATATATATTTTTCTTTTTTCCAAATGAGATAAGTGATGTGTGAAAGTGTTGTATAAGGGTACTGTATATATATCATTACTCTAGTTGAGTAATTACAATATTCTAATCTATTTAATGATATCGATTATAATGAAAGACAAAAGTAGGGAGGCATAATGATGTCCAACAAAATATTCTAAATAAATCAATTAAAAATTGTTGTGTTTATTGGGATCCAAAATATTATATGTAATTTATGAAAATATTTATAATTTTTATTTTGATACGATATTCCAAATTCAGCTCATTATGAATCCTTATTTTTCAAACAAAATAAAAGAAATTGTACAAATACATTATTATTTGATAAGAGTGGCATGGATAAGGGTCAACTTAATTCTGGTTAAATATTTCATTCATTACCTTGAGTCTATATTAGTGCTTGAAATGTTTTTATTTGGTAGTGGGATTTCACTATTAGAATTTTAAAGATGTAGTCTCATTAAGCTTGTTTCATCATTATGCTGGATCCATAATTTTAATAATTAACTTTTTCTTAAATAAGGAAAAATTATATATTTCCTTCTTAAATAAGTTAAGTCCTTGCAGATTACGGAATCAAGTTCCTTATTGCGAGTTTCACATGGTATTATATTGTGAATTGTTTATGGACATCGATTATGAGTTAGTCTAACATTTTAAGTGTGAATCGAAATCAATATTTAATCTTTTAAAAATTGCTTTTACCATTAAGTTTAGTGAGTTAATTAAACTAAATGTTTTTAATATTTTAATTAATAATTTTAATTAATAATTTTATTACTTAGTGAGTTAAAGTACTACATTTACATTTATTAATATATAAAAACAATACAAAGTTCTAAGTATAACATTAGAATGTTAGAAAAATACTAACTTAGAAAAATTTAATTTCTCTTGAACATTCTACTCTGGTAGAAAACTTAATAATCCAAATACAAAGGTCTTAGACCCGGTATTAATGGGTCAATCTAATTGGGCCTATAGTACAACACAAATTATAACATCATTTCTTTTTCTATTAAATTTAATCTATATTAATTTCCAAATTAAGGCTTTGGGCCAGGTTTTTATTTAAATTTTTTTAAAAAGTTTATAGTTTATGACTGGTCTTAGGACAACCCAACTTCAAAATATAATTTGAAACATCATTCCAAATATTAAAAAAACTGAAACTTTTTTTTAGTTATTATCTTATTTGAATTATATATTTTTTTTGAATGGAAGATGACATCCTTGAACTTAGTGTTTTAAATAAAATCTGTTAATTGAGCTACTTATTAGATTAATATTTAAAGATATATTTAAAAAAATAATTCAAAATTTATTTATTTGTTGTTTGATTGATTTTTTTTTCTCCCTGAAAATTGTTTATATTATTAGATAATGCTAAAATAGTATGTTTAATTTTATAGATTTTTTTTTATTATATTCTCTTTTTAGACAATTTTCAACCCACAAACTCATTCTCAAACTCAAAATGCAGTAAACGTCACATCAAATAGTAATTCATCTTCAACCTAAAAACTCATTTCCAAACCCAAAAAAATATTCTTAGAATATTCCTTTCTTACCCAAACTTTTTAACTTTATTAATATTATCTATATATTTATCAACTTTACATATTTAACCCCAATCTTTTTTTATTCATTCAATAAAATTAATTATATATCAATAATTTATTATAAATAAAATAATTCAATAATATATTTAAATAAACCAACATATTATATAATAACAAACATTATTAATAAAAAAAACACTTAGATATAAAATAAATTATATAAAATTTAAGTATAATAAAATTATACATTAAAAAACAATATAATTTTGTAACTCAAGAGTAAAAAAACATAAATTAAATAATTAATTTACATAAAAAAAAATTAGAAGTTAAAAAAAAAAGTGTAAGGACTATTTTTCAAAAATGGCCAAAATGGTGATAATGAACCGTTCAAACGAATATTTGCGTCTGAACTGAAGAGAGAAGGTAGATTCGCATTATGGTTTTTTTTTTCGGTGGGTTGAGGAGAAAAAGGCACGCATAATGGGTTATGCGTGTCGGTTGGAGTTGCTCTTAATGAACGTGGGATAAAAGAATGAAATTTTGGATGATACATATTATGTTATAGTGATTTTTTCATTCTAATTTGAAAGTTTTTCTTTTGACTATTTTAACGAAAAATTAAACAATTATTGCAAATATATAAGGAAAAATTAAACAACGAAGGGGATAGAAGATGATATATCAACAAATTTCAGCAAGACCACGAACAAGAATAAGAAAGAACTTGAAAAGAGAGTCATGTTGCCTATATGTGATTAAACTCTTGAATCTTAGGATATATATAGATAGGAATTGATCTCATTTATTTAAAATCAACGTAGAAGCCACTTGGGTATAAGTAAAATAAGAATTATGATTTCCAGAAGTTTTGGATATAAAATGAGTATAGCCCGGGTGGTGGAATTTTTTTTTAATAGAGAAAAGGAAGGGATAAGAGGAAATCAATTATATAATAATAAAATAACTTTTTTATCAGTAAAAATTATATAATTATTATATAATAATAAAACAGCTTGTTCCAACCACTACTGTATATATATATAGTCAACCTTAATTTATTCCTTCCATGTATTTGTTTAAGTTTTAAATTTAAATTTATTCTCTCACTATAATATATAAGTTTTAGTGTTGGATTTTTTATCAATAATTTTATTGGTATTTATAGTATTATAACCATTTTTGTCTATGTGAATCGTTTTTGTATACTTTATGTTTCGATGATAAATTTTTTAGAATGTGATATATATAAGTAAATTCAACAACTTTTTTAATGTCAAGTTCAAAAAGCATTTTTTTTGCTATGAAATATTTAAAAAATGAAATTTCTTAATATATTGAAACATACTTTCTGAATGAAAATCTATAATGAAAGAAAATTTGTTCAGTATAGATCCAGATTAATATTTTTATGGAAAATATAATCTGGAAATTTTTTTAATGCAAAATATATCACTAGTATAAAAAAATCTAATATTTTTTTCTAAATTTATATTAATAAATATTTTTGCAACTAAACTAGTAATTAAGTAGACACAAAATAATATTGATAATATCACTAATATATATTCACATTAATATTTGCAAAATGTTTTGCAATAAAATATATTTTAATTAATTATTATAACAAATATTATATAAATAAAACTGTGATTATTGCAAATTAAAATTTGCAGTAACTAGGATAATATTGATAAATAAATTTGTAATAAATATTGCATTAACACAAATAAATAATATATTTACAAATAATACTAAAATTCTATTATAATATATTATTAGGAAACTATATTACAATTTTATATAATATTTCTGTAAATATTTTTCAAAATATTTATAATATAATAGCGTTAAGGTATGCATTAACTATTATATATAATTTCTTCGCAACCATTTCTGCAATGATATGAAGTGTTATTGATGAAAACTACATTGCATATATATTTATTAGTTTTGAAAATTTTGTTTGACATATTTGCAATATATCAGCACTACGTTTTGTAATTAAAATTATATATAATCTTTTCGCAAAAAGTTCTGCAATATATCATATTTAATAATTTTAAAAACATTTAATAGTAATCTATTAACAATAGATTTTGCATTAAAAATTATAAATAATCTCTTAGCATATCATTTAAAATATATCGCTCATAATTGAAAAATCTGTTTTTTTTTCTAAATTTATATTAATATATCCTTGCAACTAAACTAGTAATTAAATAGGCACAAAATAATGCTGATAATATCACTAATATATATTCACACATATATTCACGTCAATGTGTAAAAACTCCAAAAATGTAACATTTTAATCAAAATCAAAACATCTACAAAATATGACATACCTTCTTCGTCGTGTCATTGACAACCTTGATAGTTGTATTATTTATTTTTCGTATATCAATAAGGACATTATATATACCTTGATTCGTAGCCTAATATTAGCTTCTAAGCGTGCCATTCTTAATTTAGAGTTTGCAAGTTCCGTTTTCAAGCTTTCGACCTCAGTAGATGCTATCTCTGTTGTCGTTTCCTTTCATCTTCGGAACTTATGTCGTAGCAAGGAGTGGATTAGCTTGGCGTGATTGAAAGAAGTTGTTTACGAGAAGATCTTGTTAAAACCGTGATGAAATGATTAAATAAAGGGTTTATAAAGATAGAAATGAGTTGAAGAAAAAATTTGATGAAGAGATAGAAATATGTTGAAGAAATTAGAAGATGACGAATGAAATAATGAAATTAAGAGAGTTTAATAATAGTGTTGGAGTTGGAAAAGACGTTTATAGTTAACCGAATTAATGATAAAACGGGAACCGAAAAGACTAATTACTTACTTACAACTACTTTTACATTAAATATTTATTAATATTTTAAATAGATACTTTATAGAACTCTCACCATAGAGAATTTGGATTATTAATTAATCTACATGTTATTTTCTTTGAAAAATAAGCCTTCATTAGAAATTAAAAATTTTCAATCCAAAACTCCTAATTTTTACTTACTTATATATTAAATCATTTGCAGCGATGAATACTTAAATATATGTTTATAAACAAAATTGTCAATTTCTTATTTCCTAAATCTCTAATCGTTTAAATGAAAATTGAACTCTTGTAATATTTAACTCTTTTTTTTTATTTCTCTTGAATCTTGACCCTTGAACTAACCTTTATAACCTAATCATCTTCAAAATGTAAGGGATTTTTTTAGCTGAGAAATATTTATAACCTAATCATGTTGACTCATTTCACACGGGTGTGTTAAACTATCATATGAAAGTTTTGGTAATCTTTTCTTTTTTTTGATATTTTATAATTTAATATCTATTATATTATTATTCTAATTATTAAATTACTAATTAGTTTATTAATTATAATATCAATATGTTTTTATTTTATTAATTTTAAATACAATCCCAAAAAAATATGTTTAAATATAGATCAAAATATTAAAAATATATATTATATATAAAAAAAAATTCATTCCATAGTCCAACCTTTGTAATTTTTATTCAAATAAAGTTAATTAAATAACTCAATAAAAAATTTAAGCAAATTTGCAGACCTTCTCTTTTTAAGAGTTGGAAATACTTTTGTTTTTCATTTTTCTGCTCTCTCTGATTTTCATTTTTCTACATAATTTTATTTATTTTGTCACTTCACCTCTATTTATTTCTTCTTCTTTTTCATGTGCCTTTTGTTTAGGGTCATATATATAAAATGTCATTTAAAAAAATAAAGAAAATAAATTAAATGAAAATGTGATTAGGGATTTGTTTGATTTTGGTTATTTGAAATAATTTTTGTATTGAGTTTTTTGAAAAATATTAATCAATAAAATAATTATTATTTGTGTTTTTAATTAATTGAATTACTATAAAAAAATTATATTTAAAATAAAAAATTTTAATTATAAAATATATTTTATAAACTAATTAAATAATTTAATATATATATATAATTATGAGTTTTGTGTAAAAAGGCACAAATAATTCACATCAAATGAACTCAATCCCAATTGGGGTTAAAATAAAAAATGAATCTACCGAATATTTTTAGCTAATATTTTTAATATGCCAGAGCCTTTGTTATTACTGACACGACTTTTTAAAAAATCAAAATTTGAATCACTCACCGAATCATTCTACACTCTCTTTTTGTTAATATTTTTTCTCCTATAATTTTTTTTATATTATATAGAGGATAAGGTTTCGTTCAGATTGAGTTATTTTAATAACTTAAAATAATAATAATAATAATGTGGGATGATTTTATAAAAATAATTTTGGTAAAAATATTTAATAAATATTAATATATAATAATAAAATAAAAAATAAAAAATAATTATGATTAATTTGAATTATTTAAATATTTTGAATAATGCATAGGAGTACATGTTTATTGAGTTTATTAAAATAATTGACAATTAAATATTATTTCATTATTTTAGCAATCACAAAACTTAATTTTTATCAATATATTAAAATGATGATGGAAACATGTAAAATGTTCGATACTAAAAGAAAAGGATTCAATCCAGACTCAAGTATTTAAAATATATACTATATTATTTTATATTTATATTTTCAAAATAAAAACAAAACAATATATATATTTTTTGAATAATTAAAATATTAAAAAAAAAAACTCTCTTCCCCTGGCAATAAAAATTAATATGTTTACCTCTTTAAGTTGAAGAGAAGTGCATTAAAGAGTGAGAATATGTAGTGGTTGATAACTAAGTACGAAAGAATTGTGTCAATGAGAGCACATTGAATTAGAAAAGGTATCTGCAAATATCAAAAGTCTTTATTTCCTGAAATTCAAGCATGAAACAAATTTGGAGAATATTATGAAATTAGGGCATACTTATGTTGGGTCAAACTGTTTGAAGCTTGAAAGATGGTCTGAATGAATGAACCACTTAGCAAACCAAAAGAAACGACTCAAATTTGGTTCAAACTGAGGAACATCCCAACTCATATGTACAATGTAGAAGCACTTAGTCATTTTGTTAGTTTATGGGAAAACCATTATATATGGACCCAATCACGGAAGAAAGCGAACACATCACATATGTTAGGATAAACATTGAAGTGCATTCTAGAAGTACTCTACCAGCAAAAATGACAGTGATTATCAGAAGAGGTAAGCCCATAATCATAGATATTTCATATGAATGGAGGTCAAACAATTGTGCGTTCTGAAATACTTTTGAACATGTTAGTAATAAATGTGAAAAAACAATTGAAGAACAACAAGAAATCCTAAAAGTTCAGGAACAGGAAGAAAAACTAAAAGTTCAGGAGCAGAATGAGAAAGCCTAGAAAAATGAAACTGAAAAATCAGGAACTAGATGGAATCTAGATGAAACTAAAGATGGAGAAACAGAAGATAAAAATATTGAAGATTCAGAGGAAGGAGAGGATGAAAATTTAAAGGAAGGAGAAGATAAAGAATTAGAGGATGAAAATGAAAAAAAAATTAAAGGAAGAAAAATGTAGAGAATTAGGGGATGAAAGCAATGTAAAATTAGAAGATTGAAGTGATAGAAAAATAGTAGAGGAAAGTGAAGAGAATACTATGAAAGTAGATCGAATCAACTCATGCAAAGTTGAAATCAATGAATGCACAGGTAATTGTAAAGTTTCTGAAATACTTAAACAAAACTCTTTTTTTTCAGATAAGTGCTGGCTCAACTAAAGCAAATCTAGCCCAAGGGAAGGATGTAAACACATGTCACAAACAAACATCATCATATGTAACAGTTCAATTACCAATAGTAAAGTCTAGAGCCAAACATATGAGGATGCGACGTGCATATAATCGTTGAAATTCGAGGAATACAGATTGAATTTTGAGGAATGCAGATTGAGATTCTAAAGCAAAGTAAGGGTAGTCAAAGATGAAACTCAAACTAGAATTAGAATTTTAAATTTGTAGGTCTGGTATTCTTTTGTTATTGTAATCTTTGTTTGTTTGTCATCATTTAATCAAAATAGGGATTATCTAGTTTTGATTTTGATCATTTCTTCCACTTTTGAGTTTTTAATGAAATAGCAATAAACTGTTTTCAAAAAAAAAAATTTAAAAAATTATATATTAAAAAAAGAGGAGTAATAAGGAGAGGGAATTTGAGGGAGAGAATGGGGGAGGGAATGATGTGTCATTACATCAATGGTTGAAAAAAGGATAAAAGATGAGGAGAGAGAGAAGAGAGAAAAATTTTGTTATTTTTTTGACTAATCAAATTACAAATTACGTCACATCATTCTCTCCCTCAAATTATTTCTCCCAATCATTTCTCTTTAAAAAATTGATATATTTTAATATATAGTTTTCAATAATGCACTATTTGTAATTGATTAAACAATATATTTTTGTTACATAAAAAAAAAATGATTGGTTGGGATTGAAGGTGGTCTCGAACAGTTAAAAGCAGTTAAAAGCTAAGTTCAGTTCTTTTAGTTTTATTTGTCTATAAAAATTATTGTTAAATACTATATAAGTTATAAAAAAATTGTTATAAAAAACAAATCAGAAAAATGATATATAAATTAGTTTAACATCAGTATACTTTTTTTTTTACCAAATAAAAATACTTTCAATTATAATTCATTTGAATTTTTTAACTTTCAATTGTTAAAAAATCTAATTAACCGAATTATGTATACTTTTAAAATTTTTATTATGAAAGGTTGTTTGGTTCACTAACTTGATTAAATGCTTATTCGGCATAAAAATTATTGATTTTTCGAGTTTGATTGGTTCAATTGATTATCAATTCGTTTTGATTTTATCGATTTAAAAAATATTTGATTCAGTTTTGTTTATCTTCCTTTAAATCGATTTTCCAGTACCTTTTGAATTTTTAAATTAATTAATTATAATAATAATAATACATATAGTTAGGTAGTTAATTTGGGTATTCTCTATTATAAGCAAAGTAGAAATATGTGTTGACTATTTTTATAAAATTAATGTTTTAGAAATTTGGAACATTTTAGTGAATTTTTTTTATAAAAAATTAAATATAATTAAATTTTATTTTATTTATTTTATATTATTTAATTCATTAATAAAATATTAAAATATCTTTTATTTAAATAAAATTATTTTATCAATATATATTAATTTCCTCTCAAAATCACTTTCATTTTTTTTTTTCTAAACAATCCAAAATTTATAAAAAAAAAAAAAATAAATAAAGACAATGCCATATTATTTCAGTACAAATTATTATTATAAATATTTTTAAAAGTTATTTAAAAAAATAAAAAGAAATATTATTTATCTTTAATTTAAAAACTGTGATTTAATTTTCTTTTAAGATAAAAAAAATAACTTCTCTACCAACTTTTAGATCTTGTTATACAAGTTTTTGTTGATAATATCATTTTTTTGGTTTTATTTAATTATTTTTTTGTCAAAATAACAAAAATGAGTTTCCAAATTGCCCATATTGGGTTATATCCTTTTAGTTGAACTTCATCTTATAAATATTATATGTAAGTTAGCAATAGTTAGTAATTACAATCTAATCTAGTTAATGATATCAATTATAATGAAAAAAAAAAGCAAAAGTATGGAGGCATAGTGATGTCCATTAAATATTCTAAATCAATTGGAACGACTCGTACTTATTTGTGATTTGATGTTTAAAAACACATTAAATTGTGTATATTTCAAAACATTATCTTATATAAATCATTAATAAAAAAATGTTTATAAATATATTTATAATTTTCATTTTGTTAAAATCCAAATTCAACTATGAATATGAATGTTTTCAAACAACGTAAAAGAAATTGTACAAATACATTATTATTTGATAGAGTGAAAAGAAAAAATTATCCTATTGTCTTAAGGATAAGGGTCAACTTAATTCTAGTTAAATATTTCATTCATTACCTTGAGTCTATATAAATGCTTGAAATGTTTTTATTTGTGTTCATTAATTTTAACATATGTAGTGGGATTTCACTACTAATCTTAATTAACCCACAATTAAAATTTTAAAGATGTAGTCTCATTACACTTATTCCATCATTATGTTGACTCTATAATTTTTAATAACTAACTTGATGACTTACATTTATTTCCTTTGAAAAAAAGGTGAAGTTATGTAGACTATAGAATCAAATTCCTTATATATTGCGAGATTCACATTGTATTAACAAGTAAAATTATAGTACGTTGTGAACTATTTATGAGCATCGGTTAGAAGTTAGATTACTTAAAGCGTTTTAAGTGTAAATTGAACTCAATATTTAGTTTTTTAGAAATCACTCCTACCATTTGAGCTGAGTAAGCGTGAGTAAACTAAACTAAATATTTTTAATCAGATTTTTATTACTTAGTGAGTTAAAATATACCTTTACATTTATTAATATACGCACAACAATACAAAGTTCAAAGGATAACAATAGAATGTTAGAAAAATAAGAAGAAATTAATTTCTCTTGAACATTCAACTCTTGTTGAAAACTTTTAATAGATCCATAATAAAAAGGTCTTAGGCCCGGTGTTAATGGGTCAATCTAATTGGGCCTATTGTACGATTACATTATATTATATTATTAAATTTTAATTAGAAAATTATTTGAAAATTTAAAAACAATTTAAATTTAAATTTAAAATTTGTATTTATTTTACCCAAATTAAACTCAATAAGGGGTTAAAATTATTTAAACATAAATTATATGTAATTTGTGTCTTAAAACAATTAAATAAATATCTCAAAATATTTAAAAATAAAAATAATTAACATAATTTTTATTATGTTTCTAAAAATATTTGTTGTGAAAAAAATACGAAAAAAGGATTAAAATTCGATTTCAAATAAACTTTTTATTAAAAATAAAACTGTTAATCATGTGTAGTCGAAATTATGTTTAATTAATCCAGTAAGATTCAGAGTCAACGGATCAGCATTGAATTTTCATCTAGTGCCCAAGAATCAGCCACGCACCCTGCTGTAATGGAGCACACGTGCGCCCGGTCAACACAGAAACAACTAACGGAACTTAGATGCCTATTATCCCAGTCGTCTAAACGCAAACGGAACGCCTGACGGCGACATGTTTTAAACGTCGTTTTGATCATCATCTTCGCGAGCTCCTTTTATATATTTAAACATGAATTAGTACTACTTTTTGTGTTAAAAAATTTAAATAAATTAATATGAAATTGTTTTATATAACAATACATATAAAAAAAATAGAGTGATTAGACACCAGGGCGATCAAAATATATTAAAATAAAAATAAAAAAGTCGAAAACATATCTATGTACAGTTATAAGTTTCTAATAAATATTATAAATCTATATATATATAATGATGCTTAATTTTTCAAGTGTCCGGATTGCCGGGTCGAGAGCTGTGGTTAATTTGGATACTTGGGTCGGATTGTGGGTTTACCCGTTTTTAAATTTAAAACGGTTAAAAATAAAATTAAAAATGCTAGAGGTATGTTTCGAACTTGCAACCTAACAAAACAAGTACAAATCTTTAACCAACTAGGGTACAAAGACTTTATATATTAAATTCAAACACCAAATTTGATAAATGCGGGACGTTTTAATATTAATATAAGTTCAACTTTTTAACTAACTAATATATAATGATGTTGAGTAAATGGATACTTGGGTCGGATTACGTGTTGACCCACCCATAAATTTAAAACGGTTAAAAATAAAATTAAAAATATTATCCGTAATTTTTTTCACGGTTTTTTATATTATTACTCGTGCAAATGCACGGGCTAAATTCTAGTTACTATAATAACATACTTTTGTTATATGTTATAACTCACTAAATCACTAAATCACTAAAGGAATTCAAGTAATAAAAATGATTTCTAAATTAAACTTAATCTCATTTATAATTTTATTCATCACATTTTGTTCAAAAAATAGAGATTTTAACTCATTAGTTATATGTTAAAATTAACTCAAACTGTTCAATATATATTATCTATTAATTTTATATTAATTATTATTATAATAAAATTTAAAATCTTATTTAGACATCTATAATAAGTATTAGATATACTTATGAAGAATCATAAATAACATTTATTATATTAGGATTAAATCCCCCTTATTATGTTAATCTAATTAGATAAAAAAAAATTAACATTTGTTTATTTTAAAACACAATCAAAATCTATCGATAAATGATTGAAATATCTGATACACGCATTGACAATTCAGAAATATCGTTTTATCAAAGATCTAAATCAAGCATTGAAAGAAAATCTAAAAAATATCTTCTTCTTCACTATATATTCAAGTATGTTTTCACAATTATTTATTATCTATATAGTGTATTAAAAATTAAAGAATAAAAATTTAGATTATGAAATCTAAAATTATAATAATAATTGTATTTAATTATAATCAATAATCTATCCTAAATGACACTTTTATGCCCCTTTCTTTAATAGTTATTTGAAAATTTGTTATGAAATATTTTGAATGGGTATTGGAATCATTAGATGATGACTTAGTCACCAAAATGTGACTTTGGAAAAGTAACTATTCTATCTCTCAATTATATAATGATGATGCATCTAGACTAGTTTAATTAAAAAAAAAAAAGAATTTGTTAAAAAAAATAGTACGTAAATGAAGAAACATTTTTTTTATAATATATTAAATCTCTATTTGTTTTTACTTGAAAATGAACTATACAAAAATATGGCAAGAAAAACAAATAACAACTTCATAACCTTCCCAATTATAATTTCTTAAATTTGTGTCAATAAATTTATTTTAAAAAATAGGCTTGATATTTTATAAATAATTAATTATTAAAAAGACCAAACAATTAAATAAAATTTGCACTTTTAAATCTTTATTTAAGAATAAAATTAAAATTAAAAAGATTATTTTAAATATTGGTCTTAAATTCTTATTTATTTGCATGTGGATTGACTCCAAAATGAAGTCCTGCCTGAAACTCGAGCCCAGTAAGTCAGACCTAGCCCGTTCAGACAAAATTGAAATGAATTTCCCTTACCAAATTGGACTAGGACCAAAATTTGTTTCAAATAAAGGTAGGACAATTTAGGGACGGGAATTAGTCGGATTAAGGCGGGAATGCGTTTATCGTTCCGTCTTATTCTATTTCGGAGATTATTTTATTATTATTCTCGTCTTGTTCGGTTCGAAAAATTCCCGCATAACACGGTTATACAATTTTATTTAACAATATAAAAAAAAGTTCTTTCATAAAATTAAATATATGTATATTTTAATATTATATATTATAATATATTAAAAATTTATATTAGTATTAAAAAAATAGATTTAAAACACCTACAAATATGAAAAACAAATAAATATATTGATAACGTAATGTATTCAATTATGTTTATCAGTGTTCGGGGTAAATCGAGATTAAATCGGGACAGAATCAAAGTGGGAACACAAATATCATTCCATTCATGTTCGGTTTCGAAAAAAATCCGTCCTAATAGGACAATTCAGATAAAAACCACGAGGCGAATTATAATTAACATTTCTAGACGGAATGATGCAGAAAATGTTGTTTACCATGTAATATATATATATATATATATTTCATTATAAAAGAAAAAACTTAAAAGTTTTGTAAAAAAAAAAAATTATGTGATTATTACTTTTATGGATAGTCTAGACAAATAACACAAATACCATTTCGCCATATCCTAATTAACTATTGATAAAATTAGAAAAACAGCACTTAACATGTTAATTCGAATAGAAAACCGCAAATCAGAAGTAACATCTTGTATATAAGCAAAAACAATTTATTTATATATTAAATTATCAATTAGAAAAACAGCACTTAACATGTTAATTCAAATAGAAAACCACAAATAGAAAGTAACATCTTGTATATAAGAAAAACAATTTATTTATATATTAAATGATTATAACATTATAAGGTAATTTGAATTTTGAACAACCATTAAAGAACAAATAGTTGTGTATAACCAATCAAAGGATGAGGCGAGATCGGTGACAATGGAGGAAGACTAAATATACCATCTTCAACATTTTGATGATCCCAAACCCTACTCCATATTGACGGCGTTAACGGACAAACCACAATACTACTACCACAAGATGAAGTAACCGCCTCCTCCGTTAACTCATCCATTCTCGCACGTTTTCCTTCCGTTTCTTCCTCTTCCATCTCTCTCCGTCTCTTGAATCCATCATCATCATCAACCGCCGTAATCCGCCATTTCCCTGCTTGAAGAGGAAAATTAAGGATCGCTTTACTTCCTCTCATCTTGAAAGCAGCTCGATCATACGCAATCGCCGCTTCAGTAGCAGCATCAAATGTTCCTAACCATATTCTACAGCCACGACGATTCGGATCTCGAATTTCCGCTGCAAATTTCCCCCACGGTCTTTGCCTTACGCCTCTGTATCGCCGTTGTTGTACCTGTTTTGAACGTGTTTCGATTGAAACAGCTGCGGCAACAGACTGTGATGAACCGAAATTTAGCCATTCGAATCTGTTAAGTGTAGGTGGATTTGTTGGATTTCGAGATCTGAAGTTAGATTGCGAAGAAATCGTATCCTTGAGGTTGATTGTTTCAGGTTTAATCTCGTATTGAAGTGGATATTGGATAGGGATAGAAGAATAACTCTCTGTTATGATCTCAAAACGTGAGATGCGATTTGTGGAATATGTATTTGGATTACAATCGTTGAATTCTCCAAGGAGATGCTGCCTGATTTGTTCTATTCTTGAAGCTTCTTCAGCTGTCGCCATTAATGAACTCTAAAACTGTCTTAACTGTGCGATTTGAGTGAAATTAACCCTAACAAATTAAGCTTATGTAGAGAGAGAGAGAAGTGGATATGGAGAATGAAGAAGAAAGGTATAAATAGAGAGTTGGAGAAAGGGCCAGTCTCCTCTCCATAATAAAGAGTTGGTTGGTTAAGAATTGAAGAAGAGGGTTGATAACTATCTTCGAACTCCTTTACATTAAATTTTATATTAATTCGCAAGTTGATTAGCATCTCTGAAATTGTTTATGTTAGATTTTATGTTCATGTCGCGGTGGATGATCATTTTCGAACTCGTTTAGGTTGTTCAATATTTGGTCTGAACCGAATATTTAACCGAATTCGAATTTCATTTTCGGTTTTCGAATCGAATTTCAAACCAATTCGAATTCAAATATGGTTTTCGAGTTTGAGTTTCAACTCGAAACTAAACTGAAAACCGAATTCATTTTTTATTATTTATTCTTCCACAACTTAATTTAAGAAAAAAATTAAAATAAGCCAATTAAAATTTTTGAAAAGAAAAGCACCATGACCAACATCGACTCATTCCAATCTTTAAGAAAGAGATCGACGATCCCAAGTGGTCTAGTGATAAAATAGTACATTGTCATGCTACAGATCCAAATTCAATTCCCGACTGGTGCAATTTATTTTGAGTTATGCTAGTTCTTATTTATTCCAAAAAATAAAATAAATCGAATTCGGTTTGAATTTCAATAAACACCCTCTAGGTTAGATTTTCTGTTCAAGCTGCAGGTTATAAGCATCTCCGAACTTGTTTATGTTATACGTGACAACAAGTGAAACACGTTTATTTATCTTATTACTTTGGTTAAGTTGAAACTATTATTATTTATTTTATATTATATAGATATTTTTTAATTAATTTATATATATATATATATATATATATATATATATATATATATATTCAGCACATTTGAACCGTTCATCAACTAATGAATCTAAATTTTATATAATAAAAATTGATATATTATAATTGTATATAAGATTATTAAAATAGTCTAATAAATTTGATTACACTTACTAAATTATTTATTAAAGTAATTATATACTAAAAATATATTTTTTCATATTTATTTAATAAGAAAATTTAATTAAAATTGTTGTTATGTTTTATTTTAGGCGCATGGACAACCCATTAAATAAAATAAAGAATTAATTTTTATAATATTTTAAAATAAATAAATCTAGCATAGTGGTTTGGGAAGATAACATAAAATTAACTTATTGTCATGAGTTCAAACCTTTTTAACAATCAAAAATCATGTTTTTTTAGGCTTGAGACATCCCAAACATGGCTGGGACATCCCAAAACATCGGGACCGGCTCTGGATACAAGTGATAGGTTAATAAATATAAATCTTGTTATATTATTAATGTAGGGTATAATACATGTTTTTTTTATTTATTATTATAATTGTTGTAAAAATCACGTGTTTTTAGGTTGGGACATCCCAAACATCGGGACCGGCTCTGGATACAAGTGATAGGTTAATAAATATAAATCTTGTTATATTATTAATGTAGGGTATAATACATGTTTTTTTATTTATTATTATAATTGTTGTAAGAAAAGTATAAGCAAGATTCGTTTCACTTTTGTAAAGGATAATGCACATGTCCAAAATCTATTTTGTCTATTTATTTTTTTGTCAAACTAAGGTATTTCTGGATTTGTCAAATAATTGAAATTTGGAAGTACATATTTCTTCAACTTATTTAGCCCATTTTGGTTGTTGTTGATGTTTTTTATTTTATTTTATTTTATTAGGTTTCTTCATTATATATGTGTTGAGCAATTTATATGTTATTTATAGTGTAGTTGTAAAAATAATAAAAACAATTTAAATGATTAATTAGTTTTAAAAATGTTAATTAGTTTTAATTTATTAATTTGGAACAATATAAAGGATTGTATGTACTAACTCTTTATAATAACTTGAATAATAATACATTTCCTATTTTACAATATTTTTTAGATTTTAACATTAATAGTGTATTAATGAAATCTCATTTTTTTTTAATAAAAACTCATAAATCAATTGATAAAACAGTGACCTAATATCTTTAATAATTAAAAAAAGGGTGTAAACACAACTTAATGTACAAATTTAAATTTATTGAACGCTTAGAAAATCAATTCAATCATTTAATAATTAAGATAGATCTAAGCATCAAATAATTTTTTTGTAACTTTTTTTTTTAATAATAATGATTCGTCAAAGAATTATTAACGGTTTCACAAAATTTATTAATTATTCAGTTAAGATGACTTTTTTAGTTTGGTCTATTTCGTTTACATATATAATTAATTAACGGGCCGGGTCACTTTCATAGTAAATGCAATTTTCGCCTAAACAGTTGTTCAAAAGAAATTTTCATTTTATTTATTCAAACAATGCTTAAATAAATAAATTATATATATATATATTTATTTATATATGATGCTTAATTTTTAAAGTGTCTGCATTGTCGGATTAGAGTTGTTATTAATTTAAATATATATGTGAGTGTAAATGAATATTTGGGTCGGATTATGGGTTGACACACCCAAAAACTTAAAACGGTTAAAAATAAAATTAAAAAAACTATAAGTATTGTTCGAACTTGCAACATAACAAAAACAAGTACAACCTTTTAACTAATTAGGATAATAACACTTTATATTTTAAATTCAAAATCAAATTTAATGAACGCGGAACATTTTAATAATATAAGTTCAACTTTTTAACTAACTAATTTTTTTATATATATATATAATGATGCTTAATTTTTAAAATACCCGAATTATCGGGTCGAGAGCTACAGTTAATTTGGATATATATGTGAGAGTAAATGGATACTTGGGTCGGATTGTGGGTTCCCGTCCATAAACTTAAAACGGTTAAAAATAAAATTAAAATAGATATAAGTATAGTTTGAACTTGCAACCTAACCAAACAAGTACAACCCTTCGACCAATTAGGCTAATAACACTTTATCTTTTAAATTTAATATCAAATTTGATGAACGTGTGACGTTTTAACAATATAAGTTCAACTTTTTAACTAAATATATATATACAATGATGCTTAGTTTTTAAAATGTCCGGATTACCGGGTCGAGAGCTGTGATTAATTTGGATATATATGTGAGAGTAATGGATATTTGAGTCGGATTGTGAGTTGACCCGCACATAAATTTAAACTAGTTAAAAATAAAATTAAAAATACTATCAAATTTTTACCCTCATATTTTTACGATTTTTTATATCATTAATCGTGCAGATTAGTTATCATAATATTGTTAAGTTGGACTAGCCAAATCCAATAGAAATATAGAATTAGTAATTAATTATTTGCTTATCTTATTAATTTTGTTGTGACACTAGGATTTCTAATTTTACAAGTCAAAGTAAAAAAAAAAAAACATATTTACACCTCATCGAATAACATTAACTAATGCATGGATTTCTTTTAAGAATTAAGGCCCCTTTTTAAATATTTATATATATATATAATTTTATATTAGAATTATTTTATATCTAATATTATTCATAGTAATTCAATATAAAATAAATTACATGTATATTTTCACTCTCTATATTCTCATGAACAACTTGTTAAAAATAAAAATATTTCAATATTGAAATTCAATTTTACACCATATATATATATATTATAGATAATCCAAAATTAATATACGTTGTAAGAAAAAATTTTATAAAAAAAAAAAAAAAGTAAATCTCATCCAAATAAAGGAAAAAAAAACCTTAGCCATCACAAACCAAAAAACACTAATAATAAGGCATAAATAATATTATTCTATTTCAACATATTTTTAGTAGAAATTAAATTTGATACTTTTATTTTAATTTATAGGTAAGATTCTTGATACATGAATTAACAAAATTGTATTAATAGAAATGATTGAAAACTTAAAATTGAAGTGATATATTTTTGGTAGCATAAATTTGAGTTCTGAATGATAATCTAATCATCTATATATATATAATGATGCTTAATTTTTAAAGTGTCTGGATTGGCGGGTCGAGAGCTGTGGTTAATTTGGATACTTGGGTCGGATTGTGGGTTGACCCGTTTTTAAATTTAAAACGGTTAAAAATAAAATTAAAAATGCTAGAGGTATGTTTCGAACTTGCAACCTAACAAAACAAGTACAACTCTTTAACCAACTAGGCTACAAAGACTTTATATTTTAAATTCAACACCAAATTTGATAAACGCGGGACGTTTTAATATTAATATAAGTTCAACTTTTTAACTAACTAATCTATATATATATAATGATGCTTAATTTTTAAAGTGTCCGGATTGGCGGGTCGAGAGCTGTGGTTAATTTGGATACTTGGGTCGGATTGTGGGTTGACCCGTTTTTAAATTTAAAACGGTTAAAAATAAAATTAAAAATGCTAGAGGTATGTTTCGAACTTGCAACCTAACTAAACAAGTACAACTCTTTAACCAACTAGGCTACAAAGACTTTATATTTTAAATTCAACACCAAATTTGATAAACGCGGGACGTTTTAATATTAATATAAGTTCAACTTTTTAACTAACTAATCTATATAGGTGTTGAGTAAATTGATACTTGGGTCGGATTGTGGGTTGACCCACCCATAAACTTAAAACGGTTAAAAATAAAATAAAAAAAATATTATCCGTAATTTTTTTCCATGATTTTTATATTAATACTCGTGCAAATGCACGGAAAAAATGCTAGTTATTATTAATTTTACTGTTACTTTTTACTATTTATAAATTGTTTTTTTGAATAATTGCTCCAGTTATGATAAGATTTTTGGCTTCATTTAAAATGAATAGTATTTTGTTGATATAGCTATTAGCTAGTGATTTAATTAATTTATCATATTATTATAATTATATTTAACAAATATAACATATTCATAACAAAACAACTCGACTAGGTATAAAATATAACATATGTCAATGTTTTGGCTAAGTCACAAATACCATTTCAAAATTATTGGCACAATGTTTTTTGGTATGACAATAAATATTATGTTTGACTAGGTCCAAATGTCAAATTACTTAGATTTTGTATTGTATAATATTCCCTATAACTCTAATTAGTGACATTATCATTATAAGAAATCAATCATAAGAATCACAATAAATTAATTATTCTTGTAAGACTATGTATTTGAGATATTAATGTTATAGTTCATGTCATTATCATATAGTTGTAACTTGCAAACATGACACAAGTGTATTTAATATGAGGATGAATGTTTCATTTTGAATTGTTCATACATATTTAAAGGTCCCTCCCTATCTTAGCCAAATAAATAAATTAAAGGCCTAATAAAAGTAGGAAGAAAAGCTTGTCCAAAAATATTTACAATAACACTCAATACATTCGTTTAACTTCAACATTGTAATATAACGATTAAAACACCTATTGACTTTTTATACTTGAAACAATTAGACTTAATAAACAATTAGAACACCTTTTGACTATGTTCCTCCCAAAATTCTTCAAATTTATCTTGAGAATACATTAACGAGCTTATAATAATTCATTTTTCTTTTTATAAAATTATTTAATTAGCTTGGTAGGAAAAATCCTTAGGATTCCCTCAATAGAAATAGAAACGAAAGAATTAGAAAGATTGTTATAAATTATAATCAATTTATAAGCCAATTTTTTTAATAAAGATATTTGAAAATTAATATTCAGCCAAAAAACAAAATCATATACAGAAGGAAATATAAATAAATTTAAATGAAATATCATAATATTTGAGAACCCTATTAAAGGAATTTCAAACAAAATATTCCGGCCTTTGAAATATTTAAATATGTTCACAATACAATTAGATAAAAGAGATTGAAGTTTATGAATTAAAGATGTATCTCAATTAATATAAGAAGATATGACTTTGATGATCAACAAAATTTATTTATATTCAATCGAGATCATCTTATAAACAACAACATACAACCCTTATGAATTATTCTTTCAATATTTGAGTGAACTAAAAAAATCTCAAAATATTTTATCTTAACGGATCTACATAGGTGTTGTACTATGTTTAAACTTAGTTAAATAATTTTTATTACATACCAAATTTTTCTGTATTTAAATGATTTAATTTTTTTTTTTTTATAGATTTTAGTAGTTTAATTTTTTTAAAGATAAATAGTATATATTATGTCATTAGTTCAATTTTCCTAAAATGAATTTTTTTCTTACATTATATTATTCAACTCACCCTAATTTTTTTCCTTACAACATTAGGTTTAAACCTTACATAACTCGAACTCAAATTTCTTGCTTCTTCTCTTTTGTTTACATATATGAAGAATTATTTCCCACATTAAATAATGAAAAAAAAGGAGCAATAGATAAATATAAATGTATAAAAATGAACCATCTAGAAGAATTAGTATCAAGATAATTCAAACTGGGACATGTTTGGTGTATGCGTCATGTATAAGGTGGTGTCGTCATTTTTATTTAATAACGGCTTGACCAACATATATAGTTTCTTATTTATTTTATTGAGAAACACCTGACATGTACATTTATTTATATATATATATATATATATATAATTAGTTAGTTAGATCAAGCTTACACGTAGTGTTGGTTGACTTAGTTTCATATTGATTTTTTCTTATAGATTTTTTCCCAAAATAGGTATATGAAAAAGTAGGTTATTTTACTTTTTTATTTTTTTATTTGTTAAATTATTATAATTATTTTTTTGTATTTAAAATCTATATTTTTAAAGATAAAATAAAGGTATTTTAGTTAATTAAATAAGTGATTTGATGGCTAAAAAAATAATGATTTAATAAGAGAATTTTTAAAAAATTGAGTAAGATCTAAAAAAAAAACTATATAAATGAGTTATTAAGATTAATTTGTTAATAATTTTGTTTGTTTTGGAGTATTAAAAAAGGATTTGTTTGTAATGATTTGGACCAATATAAAATAAAAATATAATATTAAAAAATAAGTCTTGATATTTTTGTTAATGATTTTAAATGGGATATGTAGAATATAAAGATGAATTATTTATAGTGACATCTTAAAGATGGTTTGATACTAGATTATTTATTTTATTAATTATATTAAATGAAATTTATATTATATATATTTCAATTTAAAGATTTTTAAGTAAGACAAATTCGTAATATTTGATCTTTTATGAACCACATTGTTATTTAAGTTAACTTTGTAGGTTAAAATAATCCATATATTGAAGAAAAAAAATTAAGAATCAAAACTCACTAAAAAGTAATATATGATAACTAAGTGCAAGAATGTTTACTAAAAAATTAAATATCATTTAATTATTTAAAAAAAAAATATCATGACTATAAAAATAATTTACAAGCATACTACTTAAAAATATATATTAATAATCAAATAGAAAATGAAGTAAGCAAAATCATTAGTTCGATATATGACAACAATTAACTATAATAATTCATTCATTTTATGAAAAGTTTTTGATATATAATACTTCAATAATTAAATTTTAAGTTTTGAATTGAACATTCTGTAAGAGATTCGTTAAGCAAACTCAAGAATTTATATAGTAAATATAGAGAAATGATTGGGGAGGAAGTTTGAGAAATTAAATGGTGTGGCGTAATCTGATTGATTAAAAAAAAAATTCTCTCTTTTGTTTTTTTTCTCTGGTATGTTTTTTTTTCAATAATAGGTGATATAATAGGTGATGTTAGTCTTCCTCCCTCCCCAAATTCTTCCCTTGTCACTACTCTTAAATATATAATATATTATAAAAATTTAATTCACTTCCTCATTGAACAATAATATGAATTAATAATGTATTCAATTAACATCAACTCAAACTACCTACCCAATAGTGCACCTTAATTGAAAATAGAAAATCATATATTCTTTCCCCATATTTAAGTGTCCACTTGCTAGCTAGTATAGCCTATTATAATGTTTTGAGAGAGGAAAAATGTGTAACATGGTATGAAATAATTGACATAGAAAAATAATATAATACTTGAAAAATGATATCATGTACATCTACCAAAAAAATATAAACATCAAAACAATTACAAAAAAATGTACCGAACAAGAAATTAACATTCGAATTTCCTCTTTGCGCTCTCCCCTGAAATAGATGCACCTCTATCGAACATACTCATTTCAATATCTCCCAATTTTCCAGCTTCTAACGGAAAGTTAAGAATCGCTTTATTTCCACGTAGCTTAAAAGCAGCTCGATCATAAGCCTTGGCCGCATCAACTGCGGTCTCAAAAGTCCCAAGCCAAATTCGAGAACCACGTTGGTTAGGGTTTCGAATTTCCGATGCGTATTTTCCCCAAGGCCTTCTTCTTACTCCCCGATAACGTTTACTCTCATCGGATTTTATCTCTTCCCCAAACTTTATCCATTTAAGTTTCTTATTGAATGGATCTTGAGATGGGTAATTATAACTATTACTATGGATCAATTTAGGGTTTGACTCGAATTCTCCTAAGAGATGTTGTCTGATTAGGTTAAGAGCTGATGAGACTTCTTCAGATTGAGCCATGAGAAAGTGTTGGAAAAATTATTTGAAAATTTAGAAGGTCTTTGGCAAGTATTTATATACATATGAGATGAGATTGAGAAGACAAAGTCTGAGGTTTGCATTATTTGTCAAACAGTTTTAAATGGTCGTATAGGAAATAGAAATTTAAAAGTCTCAAGTCTAACCAGAATATTATAAAGAGACAGTATTAAATTAAATAATAGAAGATTATTCACTCATCTTCACAATATCAATCATCTTCGAGATTTTATGATTATTTATTAATACTGAATCTTATTTTAATTCTTAATATGAATAAACCCAGACTCGAGATTTAATTTAGCCTCTTAAGTAATATTTTTATATATTAAAACTATTGTATTGTGTTATGTAATCACTTTTCAGTAGTAATATTCAAAATCACTTTTTACTTTTAATATAATTATAATAAATAAAAGATCTTTTCACTTTTGACTATTTATAATAATAATATGGGAAATTACCATGCATGCTCACAAATGAAATTGGCACATCCCCCTATTTTGACCTTAGTTTGAAGTCAATTAAATTTAATTCAAATTAGGGTAATTTCTGCTCATCTTTAAATTTAACCAATGGTACCACATTGTTATAAGAAAAAATAAATATTATTTTGAAAAAAATATTATTTTGTAATTAATAATTAAAATTTATAAAATAAATAAATAAATTAGATTAGATCAGGCCAGAAGGGGTTTAATATATATTTATTGATGAAAGATTATTTTAAAAAATTCAAATAAAATTGATAGGTTATGACCTAGAAAGGAAAGTAAAATTGGAAATGGACCATGCATCAAATGATCATGTTCATGAAGGACTTGCTTGATATGGAAAAAAAATATTGAATTGACTTATTTGGGTCAAAATTAAAATATTGTTTGTCTTTATTAATTTTGAATGTTATAAAATGTAAAATAATGATAATATATATTTCTTTGTTGAGAAAAGAATTGCAAAAAAACGCAATCAAATGGTAAATTCACGTATTTTAAAATTTATAATCATGATATATAATTAATAATAGTTTATTTAATTTAATAAAAGAGATGACTAATACTATTTTTTTAAATATATTGATAATTTAAATATGATTTATTGAGATTAATTAAATTCTAATAATGTATCTCACACTAAGTCAAACTTGGCTGACATCATCCAAAATAGTCAAGGCATCTTGCTTACTATTCTCAAATTGAATGACTCGGTCAAACTCAATCTTAAGAAGTAAAAAAAAGCAAGAAAATGTAGTTTAGTTTCCAAAATAATATATAAATATTACAAAATGAAAGTTGAGGAGGTGTCACAGCATATTTCCAAAACAAAACCTTTTTGTTTTCAACTTCGTGTAAGAGTGATATATTTTAGGCTGCTAATTAATGAGTTGAGTAGAGTCGAATTCAAGTTGTTTGAGCTCGATTTCCACTCGATTAAGTATTTATTAGTTGACTCGAACTCGAACGAGTTTATAAATTTGAGTCCGAACTCGGCTCGAATCGACTAGAAAATTTAAATAAAAATTAAATTTTCAAGCTCAAATTCGTGTTTGAATTCAAATCAAAATTTATTTTCATAATAAAAATATTAAACTTTCATACATATTCACCATTCAAAACATGATATTTTAAAATAAATCTATGAAACCATTATAACTATTCAAAATTCCAAAACACGATATATAAAAGAATTTTTTCCTTCTTTGTTGCTGAATTTTCTTTAAAAAATAGAGTTTATCTAAGCAAAAAAACATTAGCGATACAAAATAATACTACACTTCTGAAATAAATGAGAGCTAATATGAAGAAATGAAGCAATGTTCTGTGAACGAGTGAGAGAAATAGTGTAAGTGATAAATAATATGATGAAATAATGAAACACCGTATGAATATGAATGATTAAGAGATTGTATAAGTGAGAGATAATTTAAAAAAATGAAGAATTTTTTGAGAATGTTTGATAAAAATTGTGAAGAGAAAGAGTAATATTAATATAGGATATGATAATTAATGTTTTAAGAAATTAAGGTTTTATTTTTTCACTTATGGGCAATAAGATATAATAATGTGAATTATGAGCATCAAATATTTGAACTTTGAAAAGAGAGTAAAAAATAAATAGTTTTAAATTTTAAGTTTTAATATTAAAATAAATATATATATATATATATTATATATTATCAGTCTCGAAAAAACTCGACAGGTCATCGAACAAATATTATATGAATTTGAGCTGTACTCAAATATTAAACGAGTCGGCTCGAGCTCAACTTGAACTCGGTCAAAGTTAAGCTCAAGTTGAGCTTTGAACGCGAGTGGCTCGCAAACGATTTGACTCATTTGCAGCCTTAATAGATTTTTTAATTTAGGACAGGCTGAATGTAATACCAATATTTTGAGCGAAGATTTCACCAATCGTACTCGTTCGATTCGTATCATTCTTAATGTTATTATTATGATGTTTTCTAAGATTCATTCCGGAAAACCGATAGAGTCCGTCGGGGATTTAATTGTTTTTCTCGAGAAATTACGAGCTCGATAACATATTGAGTAAAGTTTTTTGTTTTTTTTTATATTTATTTTCTCTTAATGTCATGTTTTTGTCGTTGTGCTCAAACGATTTTTATCATTTTTAATATACATAAATTTTAAAATATATATATATATATATATATATATATATATAAAGTGTAGACAAACACAAAAACTCGGTGTTAGAAAACTTATTATCATCTTCTATATTCACGTTGGTTTAAAGACTCCAATTATTAACTTTAATAAAATGAGTTCAATTTTACCACGGAATTAAAGAGTCTTCATACATTCCCTTACTTGCTAATCGGCGGCGCTAAAAGAAATTGATTAAAAATGTTTTAGGTTGAAAAAGGTGTTTCTTAATTAATTGAGTAAGAAATATTTATAAAATCAACATTAGAACTAAGTTAAAATTATAATTATAAGATTGAAACATGTTTAAAAAAGTATTTTAACTGTATTAATCATAGCATAACAATTCAACACAAAGACAGATCACGTAATTTCAATTGAAATAAGACCAAATCTCAAATTCCAATTGATAATGTTGTACTATGTCCAAAGGTTAAGGGCAAAGAGCTCACAGACCTAATGCTCAACCAACTAGACAAATTTTTTATTTTTTATTTTAACGTTAAATTATTATATATTTACAATTTTGATTAAAACAATGCTAGAAAAGATTCTTAAGAAAAAAAAAATAGTACAAAAAAATACACTCAAGGTAGTCCAAACCTCAGGTTCGACCCTAAAAGAGGTTTGGCGACAAAGGAGGAAGATTGAATATGTCGCCGACGTTTTGACAAACCCTAGTCCATGTTGACGGCGTTAACGGAGGAGGCGGAATATTACTACTATTCTCCATTGAACTAATTTTATTTTTCACACATTTTTGTTTTGTTTCTTTCGCTTCTTTTTCTATATGTCTCTTCGATCCATCGACAACAAGAGTTGGATTCGACCCACTACGCCATTCAATTGCCTCGAGAGGGAAATTGAGAATCGCTTTACTCCCTCTCATTGCGAAAGCAGCTCGGTCATACGCCTTAGCCGCTTCAATATTTGCATCGAATGTTCCAAGCCATATTCTACATCCACGACGATTCGGATCTCTAATTTCCGCTGCAAATTTCCCCCACGGTCTTCGCCTAACACCTCTATAACGTCGTTGATCCTTCCGTTTTGAACTTGTTTCGATAGAAACATCAGCAGCCACGGATTGCGAAGAACCAAAGTCAAGCCAACTAATGGTAGGCGAATCTCCAATCGATGTTGTTGTTGATGTTGGCCACATGAGGTTTATTTCATGTTCTTTCCCATATTCAAAGTCAAAATTGAAAAGGCTAGGTGGAGACTGTTCTCCAAGAAGATGTTGTCTGATATGTTCTATTCGCATGGCTTCTTCAATTGTCGTCAAATAAATAAACTGTAAATAAGTTGTTACAGTAATTTAGACGAATACGCTTAATTATTCAAGTATCAAACACATTAAATAAACTATGTGTTAACAAGTTGATCGAAACGAGTAGTGAATAAGTAGTAGAGAATAATTAATAACCATAATCAAACCAAATATGAACAATTTGGAAGAAAAAAAATGTGATATGGAAATGGTAGAAGTAAGGTAGCTATAAATAGGGTTGGTAAGCAAAAGAGATTCAAATAATTAGAAGATTTGAACCGTTAGATCTTCATGAATATGTATATATGTGTCATCATGAAGTTAATAAACGATTAAGATTATTTTAAAGCCCTAATATGGATTAGGGTATAATTGATGACTGGGTCTTTCTTGAACTATGCGTTAGGATGAGATATTGCATACGATAGAAGATGGGAATTGTCTTAAACATGTTTTCAAACAATTCAAAGGATTTGTTTATTGTTGATTTTCTTCTTAATTAAAAACTATTAATGTCTACTAAGTAATATTATTTTATTGGGGATCATGGAAGGATAAGAATGATTTTTGTGTGATGATTATAATGTTTTTGATAATGATACATTGCATTATTGATTGATCATCGGGGTCAGGTTCCTTCACCCCAATGTGTATTAGAGCACAATAAATTAATTTGGTAGTACTCTTTTTTTTCTTAATGTTAATTACAACATTTATTTTATTGACTTAATTTTACTAAAAAAGTTCAATCTCCTTTTAATGAGTTGTAGCTTTGAGGATTTATTCTTTGCGAAAGAACTTTCGGGATCTCGATCGAGATCGGTTGCGGCGGAGGAGACTTTGATCAGTTTCTAATTTTGTGGAAATAATGTGTTTGTGTATTTCAATCTTTAGCTTATGGACTCTGTTAGTCATATATGATACATAACAACACTATAGAGATTTCTTCCAATAACATGATATTGAACCCGATGGAATGTAAGTAGGTTAGATGGAATGTAAGTAGGTGTAACCGTAGTTTAAGAGTAGTTTACGCGATAATCTTTTGAAAATTACATTTTTTTTTTTTTGTTGTGACTAATTTTTTCCTTCTCAAATACATGTTTATATAGTTATATTTAAAAATTAATTTATAATAATAAAATATTTTTTTATATATTTTTTTAATAATATATTAACTATTTCAAAATAAAATAATTAATACTAAGAGGATGTTTGGTTTTTGTACTCAGGAATGGGAAAGAGAATAAAATGAAGTGTTTGGTTGATGGGTTTCATTCCATAACATTGATTTGATTCCCGGATACTAATACTAAGGAATCATCAATTCCTCTTTAAATTGGGAGAAATGAATCCCATTCCCTTGTAATGCATTTTCTCTTCCATGATGTTCACTCTCTCATGTTCTCTCTCATAATTATAATTATAATATTATATATAATTAATATAATAAAATATTAAATATTTATATTTTATAATATAAAAATAATAATATTTTATATTTTTAATTAAATAAAATATAATAATAAAAATAAAAATATTCATCTAATTCAATTACAAAATAATATTAATAATTTCTCCCAATAAATCTAAACATTATCTATTATCAATGGAATGAAAATATCCGAATAAAAATATCCTAACAATATCAAAATGGTATTGAGAATGATTAATACTCATAACCAAATACTACACTTCTATCAATCATACTTATTCTCATTCCACACATCTATCAATCTCATTCCTATTCCGATTTTCTTATTTGAACCAAGCGCCCCCTAACTCTTCACCGTCTCTCAACTAGGCACATAAACCGGAACGAACCGCCTAAAACCGGAACGAACCATCAAAAACTAAACCGCAAACGAACTAAACCGATCAAACAAAAAACGAAAGTCTAAAATTGCTTGAATTGAAGCTTTACTCAGTTCCTTATTTGCTAAATAGAACCACCACCGAATGTTATATTATTGGGTTTATAATAAATTTTTGTCCAGATGAGGAGAGAGAATCATTACTGCATTCACAATTAGGAAAGACTTTTCGTCTCCATTTATTTTATTTATTTGATATAGAAATCTTTCGACTTCACCTTCTTCTTTTGTACATCGTGTCATTAGAATGAAGTTAATGATAAATATGATTCGGTGTTATGCACTTTTATTGATTTAATTATCCCATTCAACAAATTTCATAAAGATTCGACAGTTCCGATCTAATATTAATGTTCGGTAATTGGTTCGGCAAGTACATGCGGCGGACAGTAAGCTCTTCAAAGGTAAGGTATATTTTTGTCAAAAATAAAGAGAAGATTGAAGTTTTATTGAATTATATATATTAAATTACATAAATTATGTAATAGATCTTAAATTTAACTTATAAGAAAATTAATATAATAATAATATTATTATAATTTATAATATTGTGATAATATCTTACATAAATATTTATATTCAAATATCCCTACTCAAATTCAAGATTGAAAATGCTTGAATAACTTGAGGTTAAAGACAAGTGAGATGTTGAAATGTTGATGATGTATTCGTCAAGCTTCAGAAACTCTCAAAATCCATCTAATTACGGAAATGTCCGTGTGTTGTATAAAATAAAACCAGCGAAGAGGTCAAATCTCATGGACATAAATTACTTGGCTGAAACAACAACTAAATGAATTCCGAAGTTACTCGTGAGTCTCGAGATCCATCTGGAGATGTCCGTGTGTTACATAAAATAAAACCAGCGAAGATGTCCTATCCCATGGCCATAAAATGCTTGGCTGAAGCAACAACTAAAATCAAAATTCCGAGAAAATGATCGCCAAATAAAATAATAACATGAATAAGATTATTTTAAGGAAATAAAATATTATTAAAAATACAATAACAATTAATAAAACATTTTTGGAACCCTTCATTAATGACTAAAAAATCATTGATGGAGACAACGGAAGACTAGATTTTGTAACTCAAGAACAAAATTTTGACTTTGATACCATATAAGAAATAAAGAGAACATATAATAAATAAAGAGAAAAGATTGTATTAAATTGTTATATCGAATTACATATGTTATGTAGACATTAAATTAGCTTATAAGAAAACTAATATAATAATACAAAATAATAATGATATTATTACAATTTATCATATTGTGATAATATCTTATAGATATATTATTTTATATTCTAATGATATTATTACAATTAATATTGTGATAATATCTTAAAATATATATTATTTTATATTCTAACAATTTTAAATATGAAAGGTTGAATTTGTTTATAGTTTGAATGAATGATTCACGATTTCGGTTTCGTACATAGTTATTTGAGTGATTTCTTATCTACTATAATTTTCTTAATTTGTTAAAATATATTTTAAAACCACCAACCACTACAAGAGAATGAGTCATTTGTGACGTCTATTTCCTACATAATTTCTGACGAATTTATAATTAGTGACATTTTTTTCATTTTTATAATAAACGTTGGTAAATAATTCGTCAAAAAAATTTGTGACGGTTTTTGAAATTTTCCGTAAGAATAGTCGTCAAAAACTTTGTGATAATTCCGTATAAATATCCGTCGAAAAGTTCTAGGTAATTCCGTAGGAATATCCGTCGTCGGAAAGTTCTAGTTAATTCCATAGAAAAATTCGTCAAAAAATAATATAATTCTTTAAAAAATTATTTTTATAATTATTTCTTATATTACAAATATAATTTTCTTTTAATTATCTAGTTCTTTCCAATAGATCCAATTTCATTAGACAATGATGAAACTCAATTGAACCACAAAACGAGTAGATCTTTAGATTTGTTGATAGATCTATGGTTCATTGTCTAAAACATATCTTCAGATTTAGAGAGATAACGAAATTACGGCAAATTGTTCACATATATGGTCTTCAGAAGAAAAATACAGGAATCTCTAGTGTTTAACAGGCATGAAATCCACAACATCTTGCATATATATATATATATATACACTGTACCAAAGTTGGGACAGGAATTCCATACTTTTCAAGAAGCTTCATTTTTAGACATTTGAAAGAGGGAATATTCTAAAAAGTTCAACTATCAAAATAAATGGAAGCATTTGTTAATTAAAAAATTGAAATGGTTAAATTTTTCTCGAAAATAAATCTTCATGAAATCATTTATATAAGTATCTGATTGTTTAGACAAGTTTAGTAAGTCAAAATTAACGAGTATAATTCTATAATATGATTCCTTAAACTTTCGAAAATGATTCCTCATATGGAAAAAGGGAATTAACTTTAGATATTTTGGCTACAAACCTCATACACATTCTTCGATCATGATGAAGATGTTGTGTTTCCAATTCATTCACAAGAAAATGTCTAAAACAAAACATGTTCTATAACCATTTTGACACATAATATTGGTCTAGGAAAAAATAAAAGGTGGGAAAAAGCAAACCTCCTTAAAGCAGCATATGCCCGGGCTTTTTTAAGTGAATATATCTAGATGAATAGAATGCAATCATGCAATCACATATTGATCACCTAAAAGAATACAAATATTTTGTTATGTTCATTTACATGCCAGAAGGATTTATAGTGAGTTATGCAAAGATAACTAGAAAAGAAAAATTAAATATGGAAAACAGTAATCCACCAAACTAGATGGGATACTTTGCTCCTTTCATGGAACTAACTCAAATTGTGTAATATTATTATGCTAAATAGTATCCAAGAAATATTTGTTTTGAGACCTAATATCGAAGAAATTGATAAAGGAGTTGATAAGTGCCCATGCCATGATTTAGAACATGATCAGAGCTTATAAAGTTCAGGAATTCATAAGCAATCTGTTTTTCGAATAACTTATTTGTTAACCTCTTCTATATGTTTTTCGAATAAGAATTACTTAGATTGGTTGTCTGGTTGGAAGAGGTTTTTGACGGATTTTTTTTTATGGTTGATAATATATCATTAATAATAATTTCTATATAAATCCACGTTCGTCAGAAAATATATAAAAAATGCAGTCGAAAATTCCTGTGAATTTTGTGTCATTATTTCCTGTCTATAAAAACAATCTACATTTTCTAATTTTATCACAAATTATGTATGTAAAATCGTTAGAAAATTTTGATGGACTTTAAACGTCAAGAAATTTTCGTCACAAATCCCTTATTTTACTGTAGTGAACCGAATAAACCGTACTGATCTATAACCGAAACTGAAATTTTATGATTTAAGCAAACCGACCAACGATTTGGTGGTACATTTTTTAGTAATTAAATCGATCAATCGAACCGCTCGAACCGCTTGTATGTTTATACTCAACCATTCCTTTCTCTTCTTGCTCTTTAAGTTGCATCATCATCTCCCTGAGTCCACTAATAAGAGTGAGACATATATAGCTAATATTTATAATAATCAAATTAATTTATTATCATTATTCTATATAATATAGAATAGTTCAAATCAGGAATATCATGGGTCTGTATTAAATAAAGAAGGAATGAATGTAAAGAGAGATATAATAATTAATAATATGAAAATGACGTTAAAGCCAATAAAAGGAAAGTGTGAAGTGCTAATAAAAAGGTTAGATTTAAATTTGGAATGTTTCAACCTCTTTTACTCGGTTTAAATTGGATTTCAGACTATATCATTGAATTTTGGAGAGTGAATCAGAAATTAAAACTTTTTTTTTTTTAAGGATATCAGGTAAGTGTAATGGTGCAATGAAAATCGATCTAACCGCAAAAAATGAACCGAGGTGGTATAAACCTAACCAACTAAATTGAATAACTCACGGTTTTTAAAATCGTTGAACCAAATTCAGTGGTTCAGTTTGTCGGTTTAGATACACTTGAACGGCTAAACTGACTATTAGGTTATATTAAAATTTAATAAAATGTATAATATAGTTCACTTGAACATATAAATATGGTTACATTTTTTTTGAATAATGTATTGAAATACAGTAGAACCGAAGGTTGGATAAATGAATAACATCATAAAGAATAACTTTTTTCAGTCTTAACTTGATTCAAACTTTACGAATAACCTCACTTAATGTATTAACGAATAAATATAAATAAAGTATTTATAGACCTTATGTAAATATAAATGAATAATTACTATATTTTAAATAATAAAATTTTATTTATATAATATAAAGTATAAGGTATTGAGAAGACATTTTAACTCTTACTATCATGCATTTACCTAGTACAATATTCTTAATACATTAATATATTGTAGAACTAATAATTAAAATTTGCATAAAAATTATAACTACAGTGAGTTTCAAATACATTTGAACTTAACATATATATAATTACAAAAAATAATTAAAAATATCATTTAAATAAATTATTGTTCATTTGTCGATAAATAAAGATTATATTCATTAATTGATAAATAAATTATCTGGTTAAATGAATATATTTTTGTAGTCCCAAACATATTCATTTGTATAGATACTACTCTATGTAAATCTTGAAGTCTCTCAAACTAATTATTGTTTTATAGATGAAATTCAACAAAAATAGGCATAACTATATTTAAAAAAAAAGTTAAGTCTAGTTTATTATTATGATATTAATTAATGAATTAATTCTTAGATTTCATCCCCTAAATTGAAATGGGCCAAACTTCTTAGAGTAATGATTAGAGTATGAGCAAAAAGTATAGTTGTCATTACATTTTGGGCTTGTTTGGGCTTAAGATAAGAACAATTTATTAATAGTTAGGCATGTTTGGGCTTAAGATAAGAACAGTTTATTAGCTGTATTAATGTAGTTCATCAATACTTAAGTACATAACCAACAAAATAATTTTATGATAGCCAATTATAAAATTAAGAGGAAAATAACCATTTTTCTCTCACCAAGTTAATTTAATAAGAGATATGATTGAGAGAATTTATAAGGGAATGAAAATTTAATTCGTTTAAAAAATAATAAATTTTTTCTTTATTCTATTTCTTCTTAACTTTTATCTCTTCCCTTTCCTTCCCTCTTCCAAATTTCTTTCAAATATCCCTCCTCATTTAATAATTCACAAAGGTTATACAATGGGTGTTGGTAATTAACACAATTATATTAACTAGCATTTAGCCCGTGCATTTGCACGAGTATAATATAAAAACCATGAAAAAAAATTACGGATAACATTTTTTATTTTATTTTTAACCGTTTTAAGTTTATGGGTGAGTCAACCCACAATCTGACACAAGTATTCATTTACTCAACATCATTATATATATATATATATAGATTAGTTAGTTAAAAAGTTGAACTTATATTAATATTAAAACGTCCCGCGTTTATCAAATTTGGTGTTGAATTTAAAATATAAAGTCTTTATAGCCTAGTTGGTTAAAGAGTTGTACTTGTTTTGTTAGGTTGCAAGTTCGAAACATACCTCTAGCATTTTTAATTTTATTTTTAACCGTTTTAAATTTTAAAACGGGTCAACCCACAATCCGACCCAAATATCCAAATTAACCACAGCTCTCGACCCGGCAATCCGGACACTTTAAAAATTAAGCATCATTATATATATATAGATAATATGATAATTACATTATTTTTGTTTAGAAGCTTACTTTGGTTCTTTTAGCTAGTCAAAAGTAGGGATAAGTGATTCGGACAGGTAGTTTTTTTTTTCATCGAAAAATTCATTCTAACTATTGGTGTCGGTTTTTCAAAATCTTCATTCGACCGTTGACGGTTAAAGGTCGGTTCGATTTGGTCGGTTATAAATTAGAATGTTAATTAAATAATTTTGAGTTTAAGAAAGAAAAAACATCAAATATACAAAATAATAAATATGTGGGACATGATTCCAATCCTGGAAAAAAAACTTATGTGAAGAAGCTAGTGTCGATACAAGAAATTATGAACCGGCCAGAACTCAGTTTATAATTTATTCGGTCGATTTTTCATTGGTTGAATTCAATTTTTTCAGTTTTTGCTTACCCCTTAGCTTGTTCAGGTTTAGGGTTTAGGGTTTAGGCTTATACACAACAAAATAAATTGGGAAGCTATAATTTTAGTTAATCCTATATTATTTTATTATATATATATATATATATAATTAATAAGACCTCACAATCCTAAGATTTCACTTCAATTTAATTTAATGTATTTTTAGTTATAATCAAACTCGTGTTATTAAAAAAAAAATTATAAGTAAATATCATTAAAATTTCTTTTAAATCATTTTCGATCAAAGTCGTTAATTTGAATAAAGGTGGAGGAGAACAAACTAACATAGATAATTCCAACAATCCAAATTCAATTATATGGTCACGGTGATATCACTCATGCATTGTATAGAGTCATTTCTTTCATAAAGTCGCATTAAAAAAATGTTTACAAATATTTCTTTTTTCAAGAATTGAAATATTGAATCTTTCACATATAATCGATAAATTTATAAAACAGATAACTAACTAAACTATTTTTTTTTTAATTTTAACATTAAACTATTATTCATCAATATATTAATGTAAAACGTTAAAAAGTATTCAAAATTAAAAACGATGGATAATCTTCAATTCTTCATTGATATCTAACTTTTGAAGTCTAACTTACTAGGTCCTTGGTTTTGATTGATTTGAGCACGTCACTTAATTTATATCATTATATATACCATATCATTTAAGTTTTTTTTTATTGTCTTTAGCATAGAAATTAATAATTTCAGTTACAACGAAGAGCAGAAAGAGCTCAGAAATTCTGAAGAATAATTCTTTTTATCAAATAAGAACAAGTTCATATAAAAAAAGATATCAAAATGAGAATATGCAGTATTCATCAACCTCTTCAGTTCATCCCCCGTTCATTACAAGAGAAAGGGAAGGGGAAGGGGAAGGGGAAGAGGAATGACAAGGGGAAGAGAAAGACAATATGTTGAAACATCAGGTTGGTATGAAAATAAAAATCATGATTGGAATAATTAGGATTTTATATAGTTTGTAATCTTTGTTTGTAATCTCTATTTCTTGTATGTTTGATTGCTATTAATCAGGTTCTTTATGGTCGTTTGATTGTCATCTTATAATCCTAGCTATGACTTGTCTAGCTTTACTTTTGGGATTTTAATGAAATGGTTTTAACCGTTTCCCAAAACAAAAATAATTTCAGTTACATCAAATTTATTCTACAGTTATGTTTATTAATTAGTTATGTGTTTTATGTTTTATTTCTTTCTGAATTTAGATAGCTGTAATTCTTTTTCATTTGCTGTAATCTTTTTATCTTCATCTTTTAACAATAAGAAATCTCTCTTCATCTGTTTTTTCCACACTTCATTGTTCATCACTTTCTTGTATTCCGCACAACAATTGGTATTAGAGCGGGTTAGATCCGATCAGATTATCACTATTTGTTTTCTGGCGAGAGAATGTCTTCAATGAATCTGAAAATCGAAAAATTCACAGGGCGAAACAGTTTTGGTCTATGGCATATCAAAATGCGAGCCTTGCTTAAACAACAAGGCGTCTGGGCACCATTGTCAAAGGAAAAGACGAATATAGTTGTAGGTCCTACAAAGGAGTCTACCTCTGGTAAAATCACTACTGAGCTTGAGGTCTTGGAAGAGAAGGCACACTCAATGATTTTACTCTGTCTGGCTGTTGAAGTGATTACTGAGGTATCAGATGAAGATATCGCAATCGATCTGTGGTCGAAGTTAGAGGCTTTGTACATGACAAAGTCACTAACTAACAAGTTGTTATTGAAGCAACGTCTGTTCAGTCTTCGTATGCTTGAAGGTAAGTCTCTTCGTGAACATCTTGATAAGATAAACACTATATTACTTGAATTGAGAAATATAGATGTTAAGATCGAAGATGAAGATGCTGCATTAATTCTGTTGGTATCTTTACTCAACTCGTTTGAAATTTTTGTTCAATCGTTCGTTGTGGGTAAAGACTCCGTAACTCTAAAGGAAGTTCGATCAACACTTCAAACTAGAGAACTGCGCCATAAGACGAGCGGTGAAATTGTAGACAGTCAAACATCTGGGTTGATTGCCAACACAGTCAACTACAAAGGGCCTGGAAAGAAGAAGGATCAAAAATAAAAAGCTAAGGACCCTAGTGCTAAAGATATCTACAATTACTGTAAAGAATCTGGTCATTGGAAGAATAATTGTCCTAAGAAAATGGGCAAATATTCTACGGCTACGATAGCACATAATGACAGAGACACCGACTCGGAGGAGGACATTACCCTTGTAGCTAACGCTTCTCTACACCCTATTGATACGTGGGTGTTGGATTCAGGGTGTTCATATCATATGAGTCAGAATAAAGAATGGTTTGATACCTATGAAGATTATGATGGTGGAAACGTTGTCATAGGAAATGATGTCATATGTAGAACGGTGGGTATTGGGACTATTAAGATTCTAACTGATGATGGTAAGATACGGACCCTAACTAGCGTTCGACATGTTCCTCAACTGAAGAAGAACTTAATATCTTTAGGCATTTTAGATGCTAAAGGTTTCAAGTTTAGAAGTGAAGAAGGAACATTGTGCATCAGTAAAGGTTCAAAAATAATACTGAAAGGTATCAAACAGAATACCTTGTATATACTACAAGGTAAGTCGCTAACAGGTTCCACTGTGGTCGCATCCAAATCTTTGAATCGGCACCCTGATGTAACCAAGTTGTGGCATATGCGACTTGGACATATGGGGGAGGGGGGATGCAAATTCTGTCCAAACGGGATCTTCTATCTGGCCACAAGGTTATCAACCTTGAGTTGTGTGAACACTGTATTTTCGGGAAAAAGCATCGCAATAAGTTTAGTAGGGGAGTTCACAAAACTAAGGGCACACTGAATTATATCCACTCTGATTGCTGGGGTTCTACTCAAGTTGAAGGTATAGGAGGTTATAACTATTTTGTAACATTCATAGATGATTGCTCAAGGATGACCTGGTTGTATCTTCTGAGACATAAGAGCGAGGTATTTAAGACCTTCAAACATTGGAAGGCACTGGTGGAGAATCAAACTGGAAAGAAGGTTAAGAGGCTGCAAACAGATAATAGACTTAAATTCTGTTCATCTCATATTAATGAGTTCTGCAGGGATATGGGGATTGCAAGACATCACACTATCCGAGGTACAACATAGTAGAATGGTGTAGAAAAAAGGGTGAATCAAACACTGTTAGAGAGAGTTAGAAGAATGCTCTCTAATGCGGGATTGGCTAGAAAGTACTAGAGCGATGCTGTCTTAATAGTTTGTTATCTGATATTGAGGGTATAAGATCAATGACTGGTTATGTTTATACCCTTTGTGACTTTGTGGTTAGTTGGAAGGCAACATTACAATCAACTGTGACGTTGTCCACTATCGAGGCTGAGTATATGGCGCTAACTGAAACAGCCAATGTGGGTATATGGTTGAAATGATTAATTAGTGACCTTGGCATCCATCATGATTAGACAATTTTTTTTTGTGATAGCTTAAGTGCTATTTGTTTGGCGAAAGATCAAGTGCATCATGATAAAACCAAACATATTGATGTTCGCTATTATTTTCTTCATACTGAGAGGAGAATCAAGTTGAAGAAGATTAGCACACATCATAATCCTGACATGTTCACGAAGCCAGTCCCACTTAGCAAATTCACTCATTGTTTGGATTTGCTAAATGTTGACAGTTGGAAGTAGCCTGATAAGGCTTTTTTTGTTGGATGATACTAAGGTAAGGTGGAGATTTGTAACATTTTGGCTTTAGTATAAAAATTAATAATTTCAGTTACATCACATTTATTCTACAGTTATGCTTATTAAGTTAGGTGTTTTACGCTTTCTTTATTTCTGAATTTAGATAGATGTAATTCTTTTTCATTTGCTGTAATCTTTTTATCTTCATCTTTTGACAATAAAAAATCTCTCTTCATCTGTTTTTTCACACTTCATTGTTCATCACTTTCTTGCATTCCGCACAACAAAAACAATTTACATATCCTAATAATCACAATTAATCATTATTTTTAAATAATCAAACTAAACCCTAATGTTATTCTCCAAGAGGCTCTAATTGAAAACACTATTTATATCTAGATTAATTTTGACCGAATTTATAAATTGACCATAAAATATTTATAATTTTTATTTTTATTTCTTTTATTCAATTCAAAAAAAAGTCATTTAAACAAACATAAAAAAATTGAAAAAAAATATATATATATACCAACACAAATAATACAGCCAAGAAAAAACCTAAAAATATATATAACATGAATAAAAAACAAATGACATCAAATAATAACTCTTTAGTGGACATATTATCCATCCGAAGATCGTCCAAGAGATAATCGATGCACCAACCGAAATGTTTATAATATTTTATATTCAAACAAAATTATGTTTAAATTATTTACAAGAATTCTCGTTTACATAAGAAAATTTATCCAAATAATGTTTTCAAATGATCTTTAAGATGTTTAAAAAAAATTGTAAAAAATACGTCACATGCATATGTCTCATATCGTCTATCCAATTATCTACTCAAATAATTAAATTCCTTAAAATATACTTATTTAAAAGCATTATAAAACTTAAGAGATCCAAACAAACAAATAAAGTTTGAGGATAAATAAGAAAATATGGTAATAATTTAATAATTTACGAATTTCGATAAATAAAATATAAAATAAATGGAGGCATGGGCTAATATTTAATATGTCACATATCACAAATAGTATGGGATAGAGACAATATATGATTCATTTGGTCACGTGGGACCTGAATCAATAAGATGAAAAGTCACACACGAGACCAATTTCTAATTAGTCAATCATTTTTTCTTAAATTTCTATAGGTTATATTATTTAAATTAATAAGAATTTTATGTAAAAACAAGTAACGTTATATTATTCAAATAAAAGTCATAGAATAAAATTGAATCTCATTTGAGACGTAGACAAGTTTGTTGTACTTTAGTTTTAATATATAAATTGCACGGCACTTATCCGTATAGATTTTAGCTCATCATCTACTTATTTTTAAATAATTTTATTTTAAAGTTATTATATTTTAATTGTGTTGAATCAAAGGATTAATATAATAAAAATAATGTCCATTGCTACAATGTGATTGGTAGCTATCCAAATTTCATTGGATTATTTGAAAATAATGAAAGTCACGATGATTAAAGATAACATTAGAATTTGAAATATTATGTTTTTTTATAGTAATTTTTCAAATTATTTGAAAGATAATTCATTAATATTAAAACATAATAAGCATAGTTTAAGTATAACGATATAAATTTGACATAAAAAATAAAAATGATAACAAAATACGAAAATAAAAATAATAACATATTAACTATCCAACTCAATATATTTTTTAGTCGTTCAAACATTAATGACAAAAATAATATAAACACAAGTGATTATTGAACTATCTAGTAAAATTTGTTTTTAAAATATTTTATTAAATGCTAATGTAATAACTTTGATTTTAATTATTTAAATTTAATCTCAAATTTCTGAGCATTGAATCTTATTTTATTAATAATATCTATTAAATAATAAATTAAATTACTAAAATAAAATAAAAAAATGTTTTTAAAACATAATTATTATATATTTCTGTATACTTCTAAAATTCAAATATACAAATTTTCAATAACAAATTTTCAAATCATCCAAAATGGATCAATTCACACAAATATTTAATCATTTATCAAAATCCAGTTTTTCACATGTTTAATTAGATAATACCATTTTTTTATTTCTTTATATTTTTAAACATCCACTAAAACTTTTCTAAATTAAAGTAAAAAATATGTGGAATTAGTTTAGTAAATTCATCAAAAAGAAAGATTAAACTATAAGGTTAATTGACATTTTAGAATTTTCATTTTAAATATTATAATTTAAAGCTATTCATTATTAAAGTTATACAAAAATAACCATTTCAATTTATTATATACGTGTTATTTATAAATAAATAAATAAATAATTTATATCACTAATTAACTACCGAATTTTAAATAATCAGTAATAAATCCTATTGGTGTTTAATATTTGGTCTAAAACGAATATCCGATCGAATTCTAATAAACCAAATTCGAATTACATTTTCAATTTTCAAATCAAATTCTAAATTGATTTGAAATTAAATACGAATTTTTAGTTTGGTTTTATTATTTATATTTATTATATATTATATAATTTATTATATATTGTATATTAAATTATCATATATTTTTTATTAGATTCCTAATATTTAATTCATTTTTCTTTTCTCTAACCATCCACCTTCTTAAGCTCATCTTATTTCTAACTTTAAAATTATCTAAATTCTTCACATATCTAGTTATTACTAATAATATTATTACCGTCGTCAACATCCTTTCACCGTCATATATTATCGTCAATACTATTTTACTTTCGTCGTTCAATAGCAAAATATTGACGGTGAGTCACAACGCTTAATTTGCGTAATTTATACTTTTTTATATAATTTAAATAGATAAAATCTCTCTAACAAAACAAATAAGCTGTTAACTCTTTTAAGAAAAAAATTTATTTTATAGGTAGGTGATGTTTAATATTTAGTTTGAACCGAATATCCGATCGAAATCGTATAAATCGAATTCGAATTTATTTAAATCGGTTCAGTTTTTGAATTTCTTTAAAATTATATAAATTCGAAAAACCCGAACCGAAAAATTGAATAACCCAAAAACCGAATCGATGAATTTCCATAATAAACTATCGTTTCGCTGAAATTCAGTACTTAAATTAAAAATATTAATCTTTTATTTATTTATAAATGTTAAGTAAATAATAAGGTAACTAAATTTTAATTATTACGACAAAAACTCATTTTTATAACTTTCTCGATAATAAGTCTCAAATTGGAAAATTTATAAAAAAAATGACGAAAATCTTAAATGAGTCTCAATTTGATAATTCGGCCAAAAAAATAAAATAAACTTTTATATCAAACAATATTTTTATACAATCAAACAAGATATAAGGAATTGTGATAAGGTTCCTAGCTTCCATCAAACTTCCTAATCCCTTTTCAAAACAACTTGCGTTTATCTTTCTCTCTCTAGTCGTCAGAAATTCAGAAAATTATATTTAATAATAAAACTTTTATTTTACTAATTTCTACACGTGCATATTAAAGAACTTTCCAGAAAAGAAACCCATATACCTTTAATTTAATTTAAATAAAAAAACATAATAAATAATATTTAAATAAATTCACAAATCTATTTAAACCCTTCACTAATTCCATTATTTCTATTACCTACTCATTTAAAAATGTTTGAACAAAGCACCTTCATTTCCGACTCTGCTTTTCTTGATTCCATCCACCGCCAATTGGTCGGAGATTTTGAACCTCCGGCGACGACTAACATTAATAAAGATCATATCTTTAACATGGAAATCATAAATTGGAATCAATTTCCCCTTTCAGAGAACGATTCAGATGATATGCTCCTTATTTCTCTGTTAAATGAAACTTCGCCGGAGTGTTCAGGGTCGGTGTTTTCCGGCGATAGTTTTGAGTTATCTGGAAATGGGATTCCGGCGACGGCGGCGGTTCCGATTAAGGAAAGACATTATCGGGGAGTTAGAAAACGGCCGTGGGGGAAATTTGCGGCGGAGATTAGAGATCCGGCGAAGAATGGGGCTAGGGTTTGGTTAGGGACATATGAAACCGCCGAAGATGCCGCCGTCGCTTATGATATGGCGGCGTTTAGGATTAGAGGGTCTAAGGCTTTGCTTAATTTCCCTCATAGGATTAACTCGGGTGAGCCTGAACCGGTCCGGGTTACTTCTAAACGGTCTGTTTCGTCGTCTTCTACTAGTAGTACGACGTCGTTTTTGTGTGATGAAAATGGAGGATGTCAAAAGAGGAGGAAGAAGATGGGTGACGTGGTAGGGGGAGGAGTGGGTTTGTGACACGTGGCGAAGTGGTATAAGTTGGTGGAGGAGATGAATAATTAGGAAGTGAAATGTTGGATTAGCTAGCATTTTTGTTGAAATTAATTTGTGTTTTTTATTAATTAATCAATTTTCTAGAATTGAGAGATTTGATTGATGCCTTAATTTTATGGAATTATTGCAGTTTTGGATTGAGTTTTATGGGGTAAAAAAAAAGTTAAATAATATAGCAAGGTATAAATTTTGTAATGACATGTGATAGGATAATGAAATTGGGAACTAAAATAATGTCACAAATTTAATGCCTATCAATTGTGTAGGAGAGAAAAATAAAAAAATTATACGAAAATAAGATAATAATAAATTAAAAAATAGTCATATTTGAGACAAAAATGTGTTAGGTCTGAAAAACAATATTCAAATAAACATGAATATAGACATGTTCGAAACACAGATTTCCCTTTCGTGAGAAATTGTAATACACCTTCACTAATTCCTACCAGCAAGCTTCCATATATTCAATTGAATTTACAAGTGCTCTTCCCTTTTCGTTTTGTTTCATTGTCTACCTTGTCCTTTGAATATAACATCGTCGTTTTCTTGAATATTATTATATTTTAATATTTTATTATTATATTTTTTAGACATGATTTTTTTCGTCGAATTCGCGACATTATTTTCATTATATTTTTCTTGTCTAAATATTTTTTTAATAATCAACTATTAAAACATACTAATTAACTCATGTGAAAAAGGAGTTTCGTAATTTATATATTTACCATTAAAATCTAATCAAATTGATTGTTCAATTGTTTACTTAAAACAATTTTAGTGTTCATTTTGACGAGAGACATAACTCGAAGAAACTATTTACATTTTTAAAATAAATTAAAAAATTCTATTTTTTATTAATATTCTCATCAAATATTACCATATAAAATTATTTTTCAGAAAATTATACCAAACAAATTTATTCAAATAATTTGAATCCAATCAAATCCTTAGTCTCACTTTAATCCATTATTTTTTAATAAAAAAATAAAATAAAAACTTTTTATAATTCTAAATTCATAATTCTCCGTTTATTAATCACTTTTTTCCAGTTTATTCATACGTTTAATATGATATTATCTTTGGTTTATGTTTATTACCTGAATGTTTACCCTATAAATATGTGATTATTAAGGGTTTACATATGAGAGACATAATTCTATAGAGATAAAGTGTGAGGCAAAAACTCTGTATTCATTATTCTTCTTTATAGTGAAATTTGGTGATAACTGAAGTGGACGTAGCTCAATTTGAGTGAACCACTATAAATTTGTGTCTTCTTGTGTTCTTCTTTCTTGCAATTTTACAGATTGTTTCAAGCTGGTCGGATTTGGGAGATACAAATCTTAACAACTGGTATCAGAGCAGCTAGACTAGATCTGAGCATTGTAACGATGACAAGTGAGAACAACATAGGACATGAGATTGGAAATTTCGATGGGACAGATTATGCCTTCTAGAGAATGCAGATTGAAGATTATCTCTATGGAAAGAAGTTTCATTTTCTTTTGAGTGAGAAACCAGAGAAAATGGATAAAGCTGAATGGAAACTCCTTAATAGACAGGTTTTGGGAGTTGTTCGATTGACGCTAGTCAAGACGGTTGCTCACAATGTAGTAAAGGAGAAGACCACTATGGGTCTGATGAAAACTCTTTTACTATGTACCTTGTTGTTAACAGATAATTTCTCATATGTATGAGAAGTCATCTACTAACAACAAGGTACACTTAATGAAAAGACTCTTTTACTTAAGAATGGTTGATGATATTTCTATCACTACTCATTTGAATGAATTCAATACAATTGTGAATCAAATTGTTATCTGTTGAAATTGATTTTGGGGATGAAGTTAGTGCCCTAATTTTGTTAACATCTCTACCAAATAGTTGGGAACTTATGAGAGCAGCAATTAGTAATTTAGTTGAAATGTTAAACTAAAGTTTGTTGAAGTTAGAGATCGTATTCTTGCTGAAGAGGTTCGTAAAATTGATTCTGGTGAAATGTTCAAAGATTCTGCTCTGAATGTGGAAAACAGGGGCAGAGGTAATGATAGAAATTTCAACCGAGGTAAGAGCAGGTCTGTGTCGAGGAGCAAGAGGAGTCAGTCCAAGTCTGAACGGACATTTGAGTGCTGGAATTGTGGTAAATAAGGTCATTTGAAGAGGAACTGCAAAGCACCGAAGAGAAACAATGATGATAAAAATGATGTAGTCAACGTTGTTACAGAAATTGTCACTGATGCATTATTTCTGTTTGTTGATAACCCAATAGATTAATGAGTTTTGGACTCATGAGCGTCTTTCCACACCACTGCTCATAAAGAATTAATGGAGAATTATGTGGGTGGAAATTATGGGAAAATTTATCTCGCAGATGGTGAGCCACTGGATATTGTTGGCATGGGGGACATCAAATTGAAGATTACAAATGGTTCTGTTTGGAAGATTAATAAGGTGAGACACATTCCAAATTTAATGCGCAATCTGATTTCTGTTACACATCTTAATGAAGAAGGTCACAATTTCAGTAGTGGAAATGGTGCATGGAGGTGACTAAATGAGCAATAATTATTCTTTTTATATATATATATATATATATATATATATATATATATATATATATATATATATATATATATATATATATATATATATATATACATATTATGACTCAATACTCATGTTTAAATAATTATTCATTTAACCTTTTTTTAAAGCTTATTTCTTTTTTAACAATTCTAATAACTTCTACAAAAAAAAAATATATATCAAAAATAAAACTGAAAATATTTTTTTGTTATATATTGGTTTAATATTTTGATTGAATTAGATAAAATAAAATTTAATTTGGTTTTTAAGTTTTTTTAACTCTAACATTTTTATTGATAATTTTACCCTTGATTTTAATTTTTTAATATAGTATTTTTTCTCCTTTTAATTTTTATTGTATTACTTTTTTTTTATTAATTACCATGATATTTAAAAAATACATATAAAATAGTTTATGAAATATAATTAAGACAAATTTTTAAGATAACAACAATAAACTAATTTATTTGAATTGATACTTAAATTGTTAATGGTGACAACTTAATCTTCAAAAACATCTCAAAAATTTCATTAGTTTTTCTTCGTAATTCTAATTTTTATCTTGAACTTTTGCGCATTCTTACTATATCGTCACAATAGTTATTTTAAATAGTTATTTTAAACTGGACATCTATGACATAACCAATTATATATATTTTCGATATTCTTTAATTCTATCAAATACAAAAGTTTGTTCAATACAATCACTTAATAAATAAAAAAATGGGTCTTGTTAAATATTTTGTCGACCTAACTAATGAACTTGATGGCCTCCTCCTTTTAAATTGTTTCAAGTGTATCAAAATTTTCGATACAAAACTAAATAATATTTGGTATTAGCGTATCCAAACAAATAAATTATTGTACTTAAAAAGATAGAGAAATGTGAGTTGCGGTTGATGGGTTATAGAATGTTAGAAGACGAGTAAAGGATGACAAACTAACTAGCTAGCTACACCAATAATGGAAGATCAAATGTTTGATTATCTTTTAACCAAGATTTAAGACCTTGAGAAAGTTATCACGACCTCTTTAATTAGTACCTTCTAAATGATCTCTTGAGCAATTTCTAACGCCTTCAAACGAGTGTGAAAAACAGAATTATTTATCGGACCAGATCCTAAGATCACATGAAAGAGCCAATTCCAATCATAATCCTCCACCCAATGTTGCACCTTCAATAACAGCTATAGAAGGACTACGAATCACCTCGAGATATGAAAACAGTAAACGCAAAGAACTCACAAAAATCCGAACCTCGGAAATACTCATTGTCTTCGTCTCCTAAAAAAATGGTAATTAACTATATATGTACGTATGATCCTCCAATTAATCATGTTAATGTAATTCTAATACAAATGATAAAACAGGATTATAAATTTATAATTCACCCTTTAAGTCAGCTCCAGCACAGAGAAAATCTTAATTAGGAAGCAAACTGGTAATCTGAAGGATCATTATTTATATCTTCTAAGCTCAGTTTAAGATCACTGAATAGATGTTTTCCAATTCATTAATTCTTTGTCCAGCAATCCTAAGAGAAAATTAAATTTAGCACCCAATACAAATGACATAAAATTATGAAAACTCAGCTCAATATATATTCATATATATATATATATATATATTAGATGGTTAGGTTTTACCAAAATGTGATCCAGATAATTATCATTTGATGATCATTAGAGTTTTGACACTGATGCTGCTCCTGAATGACATGCAATAATTAATTCCTTAATTAGAAGAACAATAATAGAATACCTTACCCATCCATCCCTATGCTATGCCTATGGTTATTAATTAATTAATAAATATAATCTTGGCCCTTGTTTGATCTTTATTTGTGTACGTATTTCAATCTGTTATTAATTTGAAAGTTTAATTAGTTTCACAAGAAGGAAGAAGTACTGCTAAATTATTATTTAAATTTTAATTAGATATATATTAACAAATTCAAATTTAGTTTCAATGTTTTAAAGAGGTCCAATATTGTTACAATTTCAGGTATTTCAAATATACCCACTATCTTTCAATTAGTTAGAATCAATATTTTATTTTTAACAATAGAATTATATATAGAGATGATTAATTAGCTAGATTTCAATTTTCAAATTAGGTAGAGTATGAATATTTTTTAATTATATATATTTTTGTAGTGTACTGAACCACACCACCGGAGGACTGCTTTATATATTATAATTTGTAGTGGTTGTACTTATTTAATATTATCCTCAAATGTGAGTGGGTTAATTATGTTCTTTTTTTTCTCTCCATGATCTTCTTCCATATAATTCTTATAAGTTCATATGAACTACTTATTAGGGTATTTGGAATTGGTGCAGAGATGTTGGTAGTCAAGGTTGAAAAGGAGGAGGGTTTATAAGTGATAGAATTATATGCTTTATAAAATTTGTATTATTTGGTAAGTTTGAGGAAGTGCTAAATATATATTATGGTACCATCGGATCTTGGTCATAATTAAATCCCTTAATTATAAAGCTGTAAGCAGCTTTCTTTTTTCTTTGTATCGATCTATATATAGTTTCTGATCATTTGGATTTCACTAATTTTCTTTCTTCTATTAATATGCAGCTCGGATCGAATCGGATCGAATCGGATCGAATCGAATCGATCGATCTTGTGATCAGTTGTTAAATTCTCGTCCCTGATGATCTACTAATATATTATCTGGCTGGGTGAACGTGTTCACGGCTGATCGAGTTACTGAGTAAGCACCATTCATCCCTATTTCTCTTTTTCTTTTTTTAATCAATATCCTAAATGGGACACTTAAAGTTTATAAGCCCATTGTTTTGTTTTAAATGATGAAAGCCCGTCCCATGATTAATATTTCTCAATTAAAGTATTTAATACATTTAATTTATTATGAAGCCCCATAAAAAGACCAACAACAGAAATAAATAACCTAAATTTCTATTAGTTTTGAGTAAAATAGAAATCATAAGACCATATATTAACCGGAGCCGAACCCGACTTTTGGGCTGTCCCCAGTCTAAGAAAACGTTGAAATTTGACCGTTAAAAAAATGATTTAAAAATATAAATTTTGCTGAGGTTGTAAGCTCGAACCATACCTATAACATTTTTGTTTTATTTTTAACCGTTTTAATTTTAGTTTTAGCAAATAACTCCATAATTGAACTCAAAATCATGTTTGTCCGTTGGGATATTTCTTTGTAACATGTTAAGGTTATATGAGCCTTTTATAAAAAATAAAAAATAAAAAAAAGGTATAAGTCCATTTTTTGGGCTTGAATGCATCATGAAAGCCCATGATTAATATTTCTCATTTCAAGGTCTAATAAATTTAATTATTATGAAGCCCATAGGAAGAAGACCCAACAACATAAATTAATAACCGGAACTGTTTAAATTCTATTAATTTTTGAGTAAAATAGAAATCATTAAGACCATATATTAACCGGAGCCGAAACCTGACTTGTGGGCTCCAGTTAAGAAAACGTGAAATTTGGCCGTTAAAAAATGATAAAAATATTTTTTTTTACTGAGTTGGAAGCTCGAACCATACCTATAACATTTTTTAGTTTTATTTTTAACTGCTTTAAGTTTAGTTTTAAAAAATAACTCCATAATTGAACTCACATAGTGTTTGTCAGTTTGGATATTTCTTTGTAACAATTGTTATGGTTATATGAGCATTTTATAAAAAAATAAAAAATAAAAAAAAGGTTATAAGCGCATTGTTTTTGGGCTTGAATGCATGATGAAGCCTATGATTAATATTTCTCAAGTCAAGGTATAATATATTTAATTTATGAAGCCCATAGGAAGACCAACAACAGAAATGAATAACCAGAACCGTTTTTAAAATTCTATTAGTTTTGAGTAAAGTAGAAATCATAAGACCATCTATAACCGGAGACGAACCCGACTTTTGGGCTGTCCCAGTCTAAAAAAACGTTAAAATTGGCCGTTAAATAAAATGATAAAAATATAGAATTTTGCTGAGGTTGCAAACTCGAACCATACCCTATAACATTTTTTTGTTTTATTTTTAACCGTTTAAGTTAATCTTTAGAAAATAAACCCATAATTGAACTCAAAATCATGTTGTCAGTTGGGATATTTCTTTGTAACATTGTTAAGGTTATATGAGCCTTTTATTAAAACTAAAACTAAAAAAAAAGGTTATAAGCCATTGTTTTGGGCTTGAATGCATGATGAAAGTCCATGATTACTATTTCTCAATCAAGGTATATACATTTATTTATGAACCCCATAGGAATAGGAAGACAACAACATAAATGAATAACCGGAACGAACCGTTTTAAAATCTCTATTAGTTTTGAGTAAAATAGAACTCATAAGACCATATATTAACGGAGCCGAACCCGACTTTTGGGCTGTCACAGTCTAAAAAAACGTTGAAATTGGCCGTTAAAAAAAATGATTAAAAATATAGATTTTACAGATGTTGGAACTCATAACCAAAACATAACCTTAATTTTTCTTCTAAACATCTAGACTAAACCATTTTATGATTATAAAATATTAAAATCTTTTTTATTTAATTTATTGGGGTTATTAATTTAATAGACTACCCTAGCTCCGGATATGTAAGATAATAATTGATAACTATGTTTCAAAACAGAATCATTAGATACAAGTAAAATAAAATAAATTTAATTAAAGAGTAATTAAATAAACCCTCAGACCGATCTCCTTTATTGTTTTGACGTTAAAGAAAGAAAGTTCCTTCTCTGCTGGACTAATGGCGGCGGGCTTCCCCACCAGAATGCCTCCTTGGTTTTGACCAAAAATATATATATATATAATTATATATATATATATATATATATATAATATATATATTACAAATTCATAGATTATGTTTATAACCTGAGAAATAAAAATATTCATAAATTATTGAAATAATTAATTAAGAAAATAAGTCCTAAAAATGTGGGACAATTTATATAAAAGGCCCCACTATATCTGTTTAGAAAAGAATTTTATTTATTTATATAAAACTGTCTCCCTACTAACTGAATTTAACTTGAGCAATAATAATTTTTTATTAAAATAATCATTTTAGTTTGTTTGAATACAACAATAATAATCATACTTACTTTAGTAAGTGATTAAGATGTTTTTTCAGTTCAACCCATATCTAAACCTAAATTTGCTTTTACACTATTCAAAAACCTTAAAAAAAAGAAAAAGAAATTTAGTCCTCTAACTATTAGTATAGTTATATTTTACTTATTTTACATAATTTATTTATTTACTTAATTATTTTGTTTTTATCATATTTCTTTTATTCATATTTCTTTTTTATTAAATAAAAATATAATTAAAAAAAATATTTTGGTATAACTTAAGTTTAGATTTATCCCATTTTAAATTTAAGTATATATATTTATATACTAAATAAAAATAAAAATAAAGTAAGCATCGACTTATTAACCTCTCTCGCTCTGCCACCTCAAAAGCTTGAGGTTGCTCATTCTTCTTAATTAAGATATAAGAAATAAAAAATTCACAAATTACAAAAACACTTAATTAGATGTGGAAATCAATTGCCTGTCCCAAACACTTTCATGTGGGCCATTCCAAGGACTTGTTTGAGAGAGGGGTTTTCACACTTCAGTGGTGGTATTGGGATCTGCACATGGGGTCCATACGTATCTAACAATATTTCTTTGATATGCACTTTTTTATTTATGTAAATTTCATTTATTTAAATAATTCAATATAACTGTATAAAAAAATATAAAAGACTATTTTATCTTCCTTAGGACAAATGACCTATGTAACAAAATTAATTTTTCATGCTCATATAATGTAATTTGTATTTATTTAATGATATTTAATTTGTTTTTTTTTTTTTTATGTATAAATTATTAATATATAATTAATTTTATTATAATTTTCTTTAATTAAATAAAAAAATATTATAGTTCAATTTATTAAATTAATAAATATATATATATATATGTAATATTGAAAAAGTATGTTTAGAAATCATAAAGATGATGTATGTAACATAACATAATTGATAATAAAATCATTAGAAACTAATATTAGAAAATATATTTGTGTGGGCTGATATAAATTTGGTTGTGGATTCATGTCTTCTACCCACTATTATGTATCATCTAAGTTTTAATTATTTATTTAAACTATAGTTTTGAAACCAGCCGGTTTTCGAACCGAATTTCAAATCAATTCAAATTCAAATACGGTTTTTGAATTGATTTTCGAGTTTGAGTTTCAACTCGAAAATTAAACCGAAAATCGAATTTATTTTTTATTATTTAATCTTCCAAATTTAATTTAAGAAAAAGTTAAAAATAATCCCATTAGAATATTTTTAATAAGAGATAATTTGGTGGAGAAAGAAAGGCGATGGATTTTCCTTAATAGATTATGCCTTCTGGAGAATGCAGATTAAAGATTATCTCTATGGAAAGAAAGTTTCATATTCTTTTGAGTGAGAAACTAGAGAAAATGGATGAAACTGAATGAAAACTCCTTAATAGATAGGTTTTGGGAGTTGTCCGATTGACGTTAGCCAAGACGGTTGCTCACAATGTAGTAAAGGAGAAGACCACAGTGAGTCTGATGAAAACTCTTTCTGATATGTATGAGAAATCATCTGCTAACAACAAGGTACACTTAATGAAAAGATTTTTTTACTTAAGAATGGTTGATGGTACTTCTGTCACTACTAATTTGAATGAATTCAATACAATTGTGAATCAATTGTTATCTGTTAAGATTGATTTTGGGGATGAAGTTAGTGCTCTAATTTTGTTAGTATCTCTACCAAATAACTGGGAACCTATGAGGGTAGCAATTAGTAATTCAGTTGGAAATGCTAAACTAAAATTTATTGAAGTTAGAGATCGTATTCTTGCTGAAGAGGTTCGTAAAATTGATTCTGGTGAAATGTTCAAAGGTTCTGCTCTGAATGTGGAAAACAGGGGCAGAGGTAATGATAGAAATTTCAACCGAGGTAAGAGCAGGTCTATGTCGAGGAGCAAGAGGAGTCAGTCCAAGTCTGGACGGACATTTGAGTGCTGAAATTGTGGTAAATAAGGTCATTTGAAGAGGAACTGCAAAATACCGAAGAGAAACAGTGATGATAAAAATGATGCAGCCAACGTTGTTACAGAAATTGTCACTGATGCATTACTTCTGTTTATTGATAGCCCCCGATAGATTAATGAGTTTTGGACTTATGAGCGTCTTTCCACACCACTGCTTATAAAGAATTAATGGAGAATTATGTGGGTAGAAACTATGGGAAAGTTTATCTCACAGATGGTGAGCCACTGGATATTGTTGGCATAGGGGACATCAAATTGAAGATGGCATATGGTTCTGTTTGGAAGATTAATAAGGTGAGACACATTCCAAGTTTAATGCGTAATCTGATTTCTGTTACACAGCTTGATGAAGAAGGTCATAATTTCAGTTGTAGAAATGGTGCATAGAGGTGACTAAAGGAGCAATAGTTGTTGCTCGAGGTCACAAAACTAGAACGTTATACACGACTTCAACTTGCAGAGAAACAATTGCATCTGTAGTTGATGACTCGAAGAACAGTGAGTTGTGGCATTACAGGTTAGGCCATATGAGCGAAAAAGGGATGAAAATTCTTTTGAAAAATGAACAGATTCCAGAACTGAAGTCTGTTGAACATCAGTTATGTGAAAAATGCATTCTTAGAAAACAGAAACGAGTGAGTTTCTTAAAGATTGGGAAGGAGCTCAAGAAAGAAAGGCTAGAGTTGATATAAACTGATGTGTGGGGACGGACCTACACCTATTTTTTCTATTGGCGGATCATACTACTATGTGACTTTTATAGATGATTTAACAAGAAAAGTATGAGTTTACTTTATGAAGCACAAGTTTGAAGTATTTGCTATTTTCAAGAAGTGGAAGGCTTTGGTTGAAAATGAAACAAATCAGAAAGTTAAGTGCTTGAGATCCGACAACGGAGGTGAATATATCAATTCAGATTTCAAAGAGAATTGTGCTGTGAATGGGAATAGTATGGTGAAGACTATTCCCCAAACGCCTCAAGAAAATTGAGTAGCTGAACGAATGAATCGAACATTGAACGAGCGTGCTAGAAGCATGAGATTGCATGCAGGGCTGCCTAAAACCTTCTAAGCATAAGCTATAAATACTGTTGCCTACTTGATAAATAGGGGACCCTCTGTTCCTCTTGAATTCAGATATCTGAAAAGGCCTGAAGCAATAAAAAGGTAAACCTTTCTTATTTGAAAGTGTTTGGTTATTTATCATATGTTCATATTAATGAATGTGATAGGAGCAAGTTTGATCCAAAATCTAATAAATATTTTTTCATTGGTTATGGTGATATCGAGTTTGGTTATCATTTCTAGGATAATCAAAATCGGAAGATCATTCGTAGCAGAAATGTCATCTTCAATGAACAAGTTCTCTACAAAGATTGTGTTGGGAAGACATCATATGGTGATTCCAAATTGGAAGAGACTGGTACAGTCGATTTGAGAGAATTTTCAGCTGAATATATACCGACTGTCGAAGAAGAACAATGTGTTGTTGAAGATGAAATCGTTGAGAACGTGTCCCCAAAGGTAAATCAGAAAACACCGGTTATACAGTTGAGAAGATCGTCAAAGAATCGAAAACCAGTTGAGAGGTGGTCTCCATCTCTGAACTATATCTTGTTGACAGATAAAGGTGAACCTGAATGTTATGAGGAAGCAATACAATCTGATGAATCGGTTAAGTGGGAGTCTGCAATGAAATATGAGATGAACTCTTTGACGTTGAATCAGACTTGGGAGCTCACTAAGCTACCAAAGGGAAAGAAAACACTTCACAATAAATGGGTCTTCAGGATTAAAGGAGAACATAATAAAATCATGAGGTACAAGGCAAGGTTGGTTGTGAAAGGATTTCAACAAAAAGAAGATATTGACTACAATGAGATCTTCTCTCCAGTAGTTAAATAAATGACAATCAGAACTATTTTGAGTTTGGTTGTGAAAGAAGACCTTCATCTTTAACAAATGGATGTCAAAACTGCTTTTCTTCATGGTGATTTAGATGAAGAGATTTATATGCGACAACTAGAAGGATTTGAACTCAAAGAAAAAGACGAGCTTGTGTGTAAGCTTCAGAAGAGTCTGTATGGTTTGAAACAGGCTCTAAGGCAATGGTATAAGAAGTTCGATAGCTTCATGAAAAGTAACAATTTTCTAAGGTGTGAAGCTGATCATTGCTGCTATATCAAGAGGTTTGATAAATCGTACATTATTTTGCTCATCTACGTTGATGACATGTTGATTGATGGAGCAAGTTTGTATGAGATTAACAAGCTCAATAAATAGTTGTCTGAAAAGTTTACAATGAAGGATTTGGGTGCTGCAAAACAAATCTTTGGGATGAGAATTTTCAGGGATGAAGAAGTTCTCAAGCTTTCACAAGAAGAATATGTGAAGAAAGTTCTTAGCAGGTTCAACTTGTATGATGCAAAATCAGTTATTACCCCCTTAGCTAGTCACTTCAGACTATCTAAAGACCAGTCGCCTTCAACAGAGGAGGAGAAAAATTACATGGCCACTATTCCGTATGCCTCATCCATTGGTTGTATTATGTATGCGATGGTTTGCACAAGACCAGACATAACACATGCAATGAGAATTGTTAGCAGATTCATGAGCAACCCGGGTAGACAACATTGGGAAGCAGTAAAGTGGATACTACGATACTTAAGAGGAAGTACGGGTCTCGCTTTGTGTTTTCGAAAGTCTAATATGAGTTTGGAAGGATATGTTGATGCTAACAATGGTGGTGATGTTGATAGTAGGAAGAGCACAACATGGTACATTTATACTCTGAAAGGTACTGCAATTAGTTGAGTTTCAAAATTGCAGAAGATTGTTTCTTTCTAGTTGTGAGGCAGAGTTTGTTGCTGTGACAGAGGCTGCTAAGGAGATGATGTGGTTACAACCCTTTTTGCGAGAATTGAGTCAAGACTATGAAGGAAGTGTGTTGCGATGCGACAGTCAGAGTGCCATTCATTTGGCAAAGAATCCTGTTTATCATGGCATGACGAAGCATATAAATGTTCGTTATCATTTCATCCGGTCAACTTTAGAAGATGGAGTATTAGTTATTGAGAAGATTCCAATGAGTGAAAATCCAACTGATATGTTGACGAAAGCTGTGACAAATGAGAAACTGAAGTTGTGTATAACTTCAGTTGGTCTTCTTAGTTAAGACACTAGATGGAAAGCCACTACCGATCAAGAGATGATGAAGTTAGTCTCCAAGTGGGAAATTATTGAGTTATGAAGCCTACATTTATAATACACTCTACATTGTTAATTAGAGTTTACTGGGTTTGTATTTGGTTTTGGACTTGGGCCTAACCAAGAGTTGTTTAGGTTTATTACTTGAATGTTTTTCCTATAAATATGTGATTATTAAGGGTTTACATATGAGAGACATAATTATAGAGAGATAAAGTGTGAGGCAAAATCTCTATATTCCTTCTTCTTCTTAGTGAAATCTGGTGGTGGCTCAATTTGAGTGAACAACTATAAATCTGTGTCTTCTTGTGTTATTCTTTCTTGCATTTTTACAGATTGTTTTAAGTTGGTCGAATTTGGGAGATACAAATCATAACAGTCTTGTAGTCAATAACATGTCATATCCACGTATTATTTATATATATATTATTTTTATAATCAAATCTTCCAATTCAAACGGACCTTATCATTAAAAAATAAATTCAAATAAAATTAAATATAACTCTATCTCTCAAGACATCTACATCTAACAACGATTAATACAACCACTCAACAACTCCGACAACAAACACCAGCAATCCCATCTACAGTAGATTTCGTTAGAGATTATAAATGCTTCAAGATTATTTTTTCTCTTTCTTCTTCATAGCCTTCTTCAAAAACATATTCAAGTCTGAGAACAACTCCTCGTGGTGGTCGCCCTCTTCCCCATTCCGACACAAATATGCCGCCAGAATCATCCTTCCCCTTTGCTTGCTCTTCTTTGACGACGAATCATTCTTCGGGGAGCACCTGAAGCAACCCAATTTCTTAGGCGGTGAAGGAGACGGAGAAAACTTAGACATATTCGACAAATCCGAAGGAAAATTATTGATATAGATTTTGCACTGCTCAGGTTTTCTTCATTGGCGAAAGATTTTCCTTTACAGCCAACGAATTCGATGAATTAGATGACAAAGAAACATACCCATTTTTCAACTCTGGCTTCTTGTTCTCTTCTTCTTCATCATCATTTAACCATAGCAGAGAACGACGCGGAGAGAGATTGATTAGGATTTATGCATTTATTTATAGGCAAGAGAGAACTTTAATAATAATCTTCCCTTCTTGCGATTTTCATCGTCATTCTTGATGATGTGAAGAGACATTCTTTTTGGTGTTGGTTGCCGGAGTTGTATTAACAGTGTTTGATGCAAATGTGTTGAGAGCATAACATATTGAAGAGAGACCATGTTATTTTTTTTTAATGATAATATCCATTTAAATTGGAAAATTTGATTATAAAAATAATATATATATAAAAAAATACGTGGATACGACATGTCAATGACAACATGACTACATTTTAACGTGGTTTAAAAAATCTGATAATTTCAATAAATTTGACACTTTTGACAAGTTTATAAATATGTATAGAATTTTACAACTTAATAAACAAATTTGACACATGTATCCAACTTTATAAATAAAATTGATATTTTTCCCTATTTTTTTATGCATGATATCTTTTTTGTTTAAGGTTATTCGTTTGCTGAGTTGGTTTTCTTGGAGCCTTGTTTAGTTACGGTTATTTCTATATATACGTTTGAAATAACCCTCTCCAAACAAGCAAGCCCCAAAATAAAATAGTTATATATGTTTCGATTTGTTTTCATGAATCGGTACCGTAACATGTCACCTTGTTAATGTATAGGATCGATCCGTCTGTAATTCTTTATAAGAAGTCGTGGTGTTTGCCTATTTGGAGTTGTTTTTATTAAAATAAAATATATAATTGTGGGATTATTAGATTCTTATTAGTATTATTATTATTAACGTTTTAATTATTATTATTATAATTATATATTAAGAACGTTTTAATCTGAAACTTGTAAACACTTTTTGACTCAATTTCAAATGGTGTCTTTCAACACCCATCATCTCACAAGGATGATATCCTCTGTACTAGTTTTCTTTCATTTTTTTTCTAGGTTAATTAATAATAAAAGAATAAAAGGAATGAATGAAAAATAATATTAAAAATATAATTTCAAAAAAGAAAGGAAAAAATTGAAATTATAAGTAAGATAAAAGAGATGAAAGAGAAATTTGTGTTTTTATATATATATTTTTTGTTATTTTATTAGCTAAACTTAATTAACAAAGGCAAACGGTCAATACGCGTTTATAAGTTTAATAAAAATAAAATAATAAAATAAATTCAAAATCTAAGAGCAAAACTAATAAAAATAAAATTATTATAAAGAACAAGTGGAGTTGGGTCAGAAGCCTTAGCCAACAATTAAACTTGTACAGTTTATCCACCATTGGGTTTCCTAAAATAAAGATAGCATCAAATGGTATTTCAAATATTTATGAGTCAATAAATTTATTTTTATAATTTTCTTATTCCATATCTTTATACTATATTAATATTTAATAATTAATATTGATAGGACTGCCCGGAGGCTTGTTGGCATGAACATTTTTCCGGTCAAAATTCAGCCTTTTTTTTTCTTTCAAAATAGCTATAAAATAAATAAAAATAACATTAATAATAGATAAATTTTGAGTTTGTATAGTCCAAAATTAATTATTTTCGGAGTCCGATCGAAGAGATGTCGTCTCAAAAAATAATTATTTATTTTAAAATTCGTGCAATAAACCTGTATATAAATTTGTAAAAAACATGCTCAAGATTTAATTTATTTTATAAAATTAGAGGGGTAAAATTTTAGTGTCTATACATGTGTAACCAAGAAAATCAAACAATTATTACAATCTTTTTAATTCAAGTTCGAGATAACGCAAGACAAATTTTTTTTTTCCAATTGTAAAATAATGAACTTGACATTAAGTTAGACTCTAATTAAAAATTAATGCTAGTTTAAGAACAAGAAATTATAAAGAAAAAAAATAAAACAATGCTAGTTTAACAATTTCTTGAAGATCCAAACATCTATCTTTAATTAACAAAGTTGTTTTTGTTTTACCTCAATATTTAATCTACAATACACTAAAAAAAATAGATTAGACTATTTATAATAAAATTTTGTATTGAATAAATATTGATTGTCTAACAATATTATAAATATAAAAATAAATAAACTTGAGAAAGAACATCCCAAAAATCTAATCATTAGTTGAATATTTAATTAATAAAGTTTTTTTTCTAGAACTGTCATGCAAAATAAAAGGTGTCAAACAAATGAATCTTAACTAGTCAATTATTAATTTATTATTACTATATTCCTTGCTAAATCTAAGTGGGTAATGCAGTTGAAAAAAAGAGTCCTTTGATATAGGGTCTTTTGAACAAATCCATCGGAGATCGTAATTTGTACAAAGTGAAAATCATCGGGATTTTATTCAACCTTATTTATATTGTCTCAATTATAAAATGAGTAATAAATTATTATCTCTAGTCTAAATAAATTCTTAGACTTATATTCGTTATAATGTCAGAATGAAAGTTAATTATTTTAATTAATTAATATCAAAATGACTAATGCAATAAATTAACTGCCTTAATAAATATTTAACAATTAATTAACTCTAACAAATTTACTCAAATCATGACAACTTTGTTAAACAATAATTAAAAATAAAATAACTTTATTATTTTATTTATTTCATCTTTGCATAATTTATACCTTTCATATAATATGTTTGTTTCTAATTCCTCTTTCAAAACTGTCCCCTTATCATTAATTAATTATTTTTGATGATATGTTCCTCCACTCTAATTATTTTCACGCATATCTTATTATTTTTCACTTTAGAATTTTAATTTTTATTTTAATCTTTGTGAGCATTTTTCGAGTTCTTAACTCGACTATAGTTCTCGTAAAACTTGGTGATTGTGATTCAAATATTTTTGTCTAATTCGTTATTTGG